>NC_135168.1:28281869-29596035 GCF_041146795.1 Maylandia zebra
CACCGGCAAGCCCGACAAGCGCGGCCCTCCCGAAAAGCACCTGGCCACTCGAGTGGTCGTGGACCTCACCGAGGGACTGACTCCGGGACGCAACGTCACGTGCGACAACTTTTTCACCTCGCGCGAGCTTGCCGACAGGCTCTATCGCGAGAGAGGCCACACCGTGCTGGGCACTCTGCGGTCGAACAGACCCGAGATCCCCAGAGAGCTGCGCTGCGTCAAGGGCAGGGCCGTGGGCTCCGTCGAATCCGTGGTACTCGGCGGCTCCGCGGGACGAGGGGGAGGAAGAGGCGGACGAGAAGGAGGAGGAGGAGGACGAGAAGGAGGAGGACGAGGAGGAGGGCCCGACACGATCATCCTCTCCTACGTGGCCAAGAAGAACAAGAACGTGCTGCTCCTCACCACAGCTCCTCGTTACCACCATCGCTCCGGCCCCGAGCCCCGGCCTAGCCGCCGCATCAGCAACAGAAGCGGCGGCGGCAGCAGCGGCAGCAACAGAAGCGGCGGCAGCAACAGAAGCAGCGCGAAACCGCCCTTGGTGCTGCATTACAACCGCACCAAGGGAGGAGTGGACAACCTGGACAAGGTTGTGAGCACGTACAGCTGCAGGAGAAAGACCCGCAGGTGGCCCGTGGCCCTTTTCCACAACATGGTCGACGTGGCGGCCTACAACGCGTTCGTGCTGTGGAGGGAAATTCACCCCGACTGGATGCCGGGCAAGCTCAACAGACGACGGCTCTTCCTCGAGCGACTGGGCAAAGCGCTCGCGCGCCCCATGCTCGAAGCCAGGGCGGCTTTAGCGCGAGGACCGGGAGGAGGAGGCAGAGTCGCGGCCCGAGGCGCTACCGCCGAGGCAGCCTCTAACAACGCTACGCCACGCGACTCCTCTCTGGTCAAGAGGCGAAGGTGACGCGCGTGTCCCAGGAGCAAAGACGTCAAGACCAAGATCCTGTGCCGCGAGTGCCGAGCGCACGTGTGTACAAACTGCGCCGTCACGTACTGTCCCAACTGCGCCACTTCTTCTTCCCGCGCCGCCGCTCCCCGGACGCCACCGACGCCGTGATAACACAAGCGCCCCAACGGTGGTCCCCTAGCGACCCCCCCCACCCCACCCTATCATCATCATCATCATCATCATCATAACACAATATATGCCCCCGGTGGGGTCCTAGCGACCCCAAACCTATCATCATCATCATCATCATCATCATCACATATGCCCCGTGGGGGTCCTAGCGACCCCAACCCTATCATCATCATCACATATGCCCCGTGGGGGTCCTAGTGACCCCAACCCTATCATCATCATCATCATCATCACATATGCCCCGTGGGGGTCCTAGTGACCCCAAACCTATCATCATCATCATCACCATCATCATCATCATCATCATCATCATCATCATCATCATCATCACATATGCCCCGAGGGGGTCCTAGCGACCCCCACCCTAATCATCATAAAACACACATATCCCCCCCCAGGGGGGTTACCAAGACCCCCCCCCCCCCATCGCCACCATCATCATGATCATCATCATGATCATCATCATCACCACCATCATCATCAATACCATCCTAATAACAACACACACACACACACACACACACACACACACACACACACCCACCTCGGGGGGTCACCACGACCCACGCCCCGAGAACAGGCGGGCGCACAAGGGTTAAAAACTGTACTTTTGAGTTCAAATATATATTTAGAATTTTTACAACAAATTAAAAAGGCATGAACATTTTTTTTGTATCGAAAAAATATCGAACCGTAACACCAAAGTATCGAACTGAACCGAACCGTGAATTTTGTGTATCGTTGCACCCCTAATATATATATATATATACCGGCACCCTCCCCGGGCCTGGCTCCAGGGCGGGGTCCCGGTAACCCTATCCCGGGCAGGGTAAACTGTCCCCTCAATATTCTTTTCATATATATATATACATCATATATATATATATATATATGTACAAAAAGTTCAGGTGGCAGCAGAGAAAACTTAACAGTGATCCTACAATACTCATTTCACCTTCTAAATTCTTTGAAGCTAGTATGTTGATGTTCCAATGGCAAAACTTTCAAAACTTTGCATAGCTACTCCCTGACCTACAGTTCTCTTGTTATTGTGTAAAATGCAGCAATGAAAACAGCAAATGGCTTTCACCTTTCAGATTTTAATTTCAGCACATGGAAGTTGGATTTCACTTCACTCTCTGAATCAAAGTCAGTGTACATTAAGATGTGTGTCTATAAAGAAGTGTGGCGTGCATTGGTAACAAGCATAACACCAGATCCTGACATCTCTACACAGTTCTGTGTTAGCGAGAGAATGTGTAAAAAGTCCAGGAAAAGAAGAAGAAAATGCAGTCAGCAAGGCTGTGTGAAATCAGTTGTAACAATGAAGGCTGCACCACACAGTACCACCGGGGAGCCTTTAACAAGCTCACACTGTTGGCAGCAGTGAGGGGACAGGGTTGCACTCGCTACTCTACATGGTGTAAACTCCACTGTTGGCTTGTTCCCCGGGGCGCTTGTTCTCTGTGGTAATGTTACTCCCACAAGTAAAATCTGAAAAATCAAGAAACAAAGTTTTTCGAACAAATAAAGTATAGTTTGATTTTCAAAATCTTCCTTCTACCAGTTTGTAATCAATTACACAATCCATGAAGTGGAAATTCTTTAATTTGCTATAAACTATTACCTGATGTTGCTGTGGTCAGTAGCTGGACTTCACAGGTACTTTTTCTGGCAGTGAAGTGAAATATCTTATTTTACCTTTAAGAGGTCGGATGGCTTGTAAAAAAATAAAACAAAAAACATTTTAAAACAAAAAAAACCCCAAACATTTTCTTCAAGTCTGCAGTTGTTTTTTTTTTAAGTTATCCATTAATACACCTGGAAATGTGGTCCAGAGTTGTGCTATACACATACCAACATGCCCCACATGTGCACTTGCCACACCGAGAGAAAAAGTTCTTGCTGTGTGGCATCAGAACTAACTGGTGTACGTAAAGACACAGTGTTTCGTACATGTGTGTATGAGAAGAAGACAAGTGTAACAGTGAAGTAGAGCTACTGAAGGTGACTGAATTTAAATATCTGGGGCTAAATTAGAGCCGAGGAGTACAAAATCATGATTAACTGAACATTTTATCTCAATTAAAACTAATTCATTATTGTCCTTCCTATTATTGTGGTTCTTTACGTATCAAAGCTGGGATAGTTTTTCAGTAATGTGATTGGTGCCTCAAGTATTGCAACAGATTGATGGTATTAGCTTTGATCTCTGAGACATTGTTTTTCTGCTTTGTCTTCTTCTTCAGAAAAGTGGAGAGTTCAAACAATGGCTCTGCATCTTTCTTTGATACAAGCTGCTCAAGTTATCGAAAATTAATCAAAACTGACTTTCAGATCTTCTAACTGCACAGCCGTAGGATCAACCATTCAAAGCAACGGCTACATCACCTGTCTTGTGCACCACAAGACAGGTGAAGAAGTGGACGCAGCATGGAGTGGGTGGAGATGAGTGCCATGGGTGAATTGTGACAGGAGGATAGAGGTGAAAGGTGAATGAAATATTGAAAGTGAAAGTTTACATAATGATAGTGAAACCTGCTGTGACTAATTATTTGGAGACTGTGGCATTAACAAAAAGACAGGAGGCAGAGTTTCACTGGGAGTGACCAGGATGGACAAGGTTAGAAATCAGACGTGTATAGTGGTTTAGAAAGAAAGTTAGAGAGGTGTGTTTGAGATAGTTTGGACCTGTACTGAGGATGATAGTGGATATACTGGCTAGAGGATGTTAAATATGGATCTTTAAGACAGGAGAAAAACAGGAAAATCACAGACATGAGCCTTGATGTAGTGGAGGAGGACATGCAGAGGGTAAGGAAAGTCACAGACCAAAGGAAACCGTTTTCACATTGACGTTATTGTAGGAGGAATTGCCCCCTGTTGGCGATCAGAAAGAATACAATTTAAGGTATTTCTGAGTTATTTTTCAGATTAGGACGTTGCATCCATCATTTATATTCAGTGTGTCAGTTACTCAGTGATATTTTCACTTGAAGATCAAACTCATTTAGAAACAGGATTTTTGCACAGAAGGACTATAAGATGGATGCTCGTAAATCATAGGTTGCTAGACTCCATCCTTTGGTATTTCTATATAAGCTCCTGGAGGATTGATTTCCATTCTTAAATTACCTATGCCTTAGTTCTTATTTCTCCCAGACTACTTGTTTCGTCTCCCACAGATTGTTTGGTTATTCATTTCGGTTCTTGCATCCATCTTGGTACGCTCCATTAAGCTGTTCTTTTTGGTAACTTTCGTGCATTGTTTTGTTGTTTCCGAGGACATTGAGGTTTATTCACCGTGTCTAAGTGTGTGGCTACATGAATATGTAGGATTGCTGAAATTAGGACATTTAGGAAGTGGTGCTGGCAGATCAACTAAAGCGAAATCTGTAAAGATTTTATGTCTCAACCAACTGAATGGACAGAGAACGGTTGTGGTATCTGCCATTTATCACAAAGTCAGCTAAAATTAGCACACTGTGGCGTAAATTAGACACGGTGAGTCCACGGGTCAAGTTTTTGAGCCATATTATTGAAGGCAGCAGCAGCCCACAGACTGCCAGCCGTGCATACCCCATGCCACAACTCACAACTCTCTCTTCCAAAACCCAGAATCTACACCTTTTAACATTATGAGCCTAAATTAATCATCAACACACCGTATATAAAGCAATCTTTTACAGCTTGATGTAATATGAGGGATTCAGTGTAACATCAGATGCAGAATTCATGGGTCCTGTACAAAAAGGAAACATAACATGAGGTAGCAACTTCTAGCACTACAAAATAAAGGCAGTGTTAAAGTGCAGCCACTTGAGATTGGCTCTAATTACTAACAGACTCCTATATTAAAATGTCAAGTTTATAAAACATTCTCCATTTCACTGTACCTCTGAACCATGACAGATGATAACTCTACAAATATCGTTGCCTGCTTCAACATAGTGGATTTTCAATCACCACAAGTAAAAGACAATTTCTAGGATACAAAAGCTAACGCTAGCAAGGTTGGTTAGCAAGCTGCATCCATAACTATCCATACATATGACAGGTACAATGTTGAGATACAAATACT
Source organism: Maylandia zebra (assembly GCF_041146795.1). Lineage (NCBI taxonomy): Eukaryota > Metazoa > Chordata > Actinopteri > Cichliformes > Cichlidae > Maylandia > Maylandia zebra. The sequence continues at coordinate 28,287,038 of NC_135168.1, forward strand.
TAATCAGTGTATAATCAGCTATATAAATAGAAATGAATTGAAGTGAACTAACCTTTATAGGTGGGCTGGTGTGTTTTCTGTGCCTCCTATAAAGTTTACAGTTGAAGAAGACAACTGATTACTCGCTTGCCATTTCCTGACCTTTGTAAGGGGAAAGTCATTAGCATAGCAGGACATGGAAGTTCATTGGTAATCACAGTAGTTGATTAGCATGTTTTTATTAGCATGCATAGATTCCTCCCCATAAAACAGAGAGGCTGAATCATTTGCTACAAGCTCATGCACTGACAGGCTGCCAGGTATTGATTTAAGTGAGACAATTCATTAATGACTGCTGAATCTGAATCTTTACCAGTGCCGCACAGTTTTAGTGAACAAGCACTTCATCTAAGTGCATCTCAGCTGCTGAGTGCAGAGCATGTTGTTGGTGCCAAATCATTCATTGGTTATAATTAATGTTTCAAGTACCTGGTAGACTGTACCTGTCTTTAGAGTTTTGGAATATTAACCTATATTTAGGATTTATGAAGAGGCATGGTGGTAATAGACTGGTTCCTATGAAGTCCTTTTCTACTCGAGCACTCAAAGCACTGTACAACATGCTTCATTGACACAGATATAAAGCATTTTGACATAGAACAACAAGTGTTTGAATGAATCTAACATTCACATACTAGTGAGCACACTGGAGAACAACTTGGATACTTCCTCATGCAGAATAGAGAAGTCAGGAATCAAACCCCCAACCTTCCAATTAGTAAATTTCCTTCTGCACCTCCTGATCAACAGAAACCCCAAGGTGCTTGCCACAAATACCGTTTGAACATTACTAAAACATTTTGGAAATGGAAAAACTGGAAGATCACAAAGGTTTTGTCAGTGGTGAGAGATCCAGATCTTTGATTGATTGATTGATTGAATCTTTATTTTGAACATGTTGAAAAAGTACAACAAAATAGAATTAAAAGAGACAAATGAACAAAGCAAAACAAAAGGAAAACGAGCAACCACAACTCCAAATAACTTTCATGTTCAAAAAGGAGCAGGAATTAATATGTCATGATTGATTGTGTCGAATGCTTTCTTGAGATACAGAAATACTCCAGCTGCATACTGTTTCTGATCTATAGCATTCGTAATCTCCTCAATTGATTCAATTAATGCCAGAGATGTTGATCTTTTTGATCTGAATCCATATTGACTGTCAGAGAGTAATTTATATTTATCTAAGAATTTGTCTAATCGTTTATTAAACAGGTTTTCTAAGATTTTGGAGAATTTTGGTAGTAAAGAAACATGCCTGTAATTTGTGAAGTGGCGTCTATCCCCAGTTTTATACAGCGGCACAACTTTAACTATTTTCATTTTGTTTGGCACTTTTCCCGTCTGAAATGATAAGTTGCAAATATATGTTAGAGGTCCTACAATTCCTTCAATGACCTTCTTGACGATTTTCATGTCAATATCATTATAATCAGTAGATGTTTTATTTTACACATGTGTACAATGTCAATTATTTCTTTTTCCTTTACTGATGTGAGGAACATTGAGTTAGGGTTCCTATCAATCAGGTTTTCACTACAGTCTACTGATGGCAGTGACTCAGGAATTTGTTCTGCCAGTTTTGGTCCAATATTTACAAAATAATGATTAAAGCTGCTGACATTATCAGCAGTGTTTTCCATAATATTGCCATTGTCGATAAAGTATTGAGGATAACTTTGTTGTCCAGAATTATTTTTAATGATACCGTTTAAAACATCCCATACTCCCTTCATATTATGTTTATTGTTGTTCAATATTTTACTATAATACTCCTTTCTACATACACGTAATATCTTTGTTTTGTTTTTTTGTTTTTGTTTTTTTTTTGCCTGTCCCGTTTGGCTCTTTTGCCATCAGAATTGTTGTCTAAAGGCAAAGAAAGATGCCCAATGGATTTACTTTACCAAATTGACCATCCCAGCCTTGCCGTAATGGTCCATTTGATTCACCTTTTATTGTTTATTTTATTTTCACTTACTGAATACGGGACAGACTTGACTGGGGGAAAGAAGGAGAGAAAGAAAGAGGGAAAGAGAAACAGCTGAGAAGAGGGACGGGGGAGAAGGGCAAAAGACAAAAACCAACAGAATGAGCAGAAAAAAAATGCATATATCAATCACCTGGATCACCTGCTGTTTTTGTTTTTTTTAAAAGGTTCCTTCATGTAATGATCTGCTAGAGGGCCACAGCCCCGTCCCCCAGGGTATGAAGCAGGTATGGAGGAGATCAAAGCTCCAGACATCCAGAGGCTCCCAGAACACAAGAGACCAAGGAAGACCAACAGAGGGGCAGCCGTGCCACTGTCCCAGTAAGAGCTGAGGAGAGTCCCAGATGAGGGCTCACTCAGCAGCGTGAGTAATGTGAATGTCTAAGTTGTGGGATAAAATTGAGGCAGAGGCAGCCAGAAGGGGACGGGGGGGGGGGGGGGGGGGGTAGCCTCCTCTGCACCCTGTTGACATACCCCTACTCCAAGGTTGCATGTGTGGGTGGTTGTGGTGGAGCGGGAAGAGGGAGGCAGCTGGAGATGGGGAGGGAAGGAAGGGAGGGGCACGTGACCCCTCCCTGGGGCCAGCTCCCCCGCTGACCCCAGTAGGCACCCCCATACTCCGCGACCTGCCAGGGAAAGGGGGCCCAGGTCCATCCAGACCGGGGCCCAGCGCAGCAGCACCTCCCGGCCCCACAGAGCCCGGGACAGTCCACCCAACCCCACCACAGGGAAAACTGCACTCACCCCACCATCCACTCATCTTCCAGACTACATAAGACAATAAACACCCAGGCTGAGATCTTCCTCCACCTCTCCTGTATCTCCCCCTCCTGCAGAGAGAGCCCCTGAGGAGAGGAAAGCTCCTGCAAGATGTGACAATCTTCCCCACCAGTTGAAGAGCCCCCCAGGTGGCTCGATGCACCGGCGGCACCCTGCTCCAGGGCTGGGCCCCCATGCACCCACCCGCCCACAACCCCGGCAACACACCAACCAGGACCCAAGCCCCCGAGGCCCGGCCCCCAGCCCAGAGACGGAGCGCCCCCAGAACCTCACGCCCATCCTGGACCCACCCAGGGGCAGCCAGGCTACCAGGTCAGTAACCCACGTCCGTCAGCACAGACCCTCCCCTAGCCCCGCTGCACGCAGCCGCGAGGAAACAGTCACCTGAGAGCCAACAGAGCCCCTAACCGGACATGACCGCTACCCCGGGTTGAGCCCCCCAAGGAAGATGCCTCCGGGGAACCCCCCGACGCCCTAAGCCTGTCCCTACCCCCACACCAATCACAACAGTGAAGGCGGGACCAAACTATGACCCCCCACCCCCACTAGGTGATGGAGCTGATCAAAGGAGCCCAGAGCAATTGATCTGATGTGGTGGCAGAGGCTGTATCAAGACTAATGTAATCTAATAGATAATTTCTATATTGGTTAGAAATAAGATTGTTTTTATTTTTCCAGTTCATGAGGACTGTTTTCTTGGCTATGCATAGGGCAGTGAAAACCATATGGGCGATATTCTTTTCTGAAGTGACATTATCTAAGCTGCCCAACAAACACACTAAGGGGGAAGTTGGAATGTTACATTTCAGACACTTCGATAAGTCTTCACATATCTCGTGCCAAAACTTCTGAACTGGTGGACAGAACCAAAGAGCGTGGATATAATTGTCCGGTGAATTGGTTTGGCAGTGTGAGCAGTTGTTGGTAGACGTAAAGCCCATCTTGAACATCCGATGACCTGTATAGTGCACTCTATGTAATATTTTGTATTGTATTAATTGCAGACTGGGATTTCTAATTAGATGAAAGGTTTTTAAGCAAATCTGAGACCAGAAGTTTAGGTCTAAGTTAACTGATAAATCCGCTTCCCATTTTGCAATAGGAAGTGATATTGATTCATCTGTTTTAGAAAGCATTCTGTATATTTTGGATAGTAATTTGGGGGTTTTAAGAGTAAGAAATTGAACCACACTTGGTGGTGTTTGTAGTTCAACTTGACCCGGTTTAAATGTCTTTTTTACTATGGATTTAATTTGTTGATATTCTAAAAATCTTTTCTTGTTGATCCCATATTGTGTAACTAGTCCGTCAAATGAGATAAATTCTGTTCCTTCTAGTATATGTTCTAAATATTTGATTCCTTTACCACTCCAATCTGAAAAGTTTATCATATTATTGTTTTGTAATATGTCAGGGTTGTTCCAGATAGGTGTACGTTTGCATGGGATTAATGAAGACGCCGTCAATTTTAGAAACTCCCACCATGCTGTCAGAGAAGAGCTGATGTTGATGCTTTTAAAGCATTCATGTCGTTGGATGTTTGAGCTGATAAATGGTAGGTCTGAGATCTCTAGATTATTGCAAAGTGCTTGTTCTACATCTAGCCAAGGTTCATTTAAGAGGGTATGTTTTAGCCATCCTGAGATAAACTGAAGCCTGTTGGCTAAGAAGTGGTGCTGAAAGTTAGGCAGTTCTAGTCCTCCTTTATCCTTGGTCTTTTGTAGTGTTTTTAAGCTTATACGTGGGGGTTTATTTTTCCAAAGGAATTTGGACGTAATATCTTTGAAGTGGTAAGCACCGCTCACCCTGAAATACAAAACTGCATTTTGCGTCACAGAAGCTTCAAATCACACCAGAAGCATTTTTTTTTTTTTGTGTCCCGTTTGGATCTTTGGCCATCAGAATTGTTGTCTTAAGGCCAAGAAAGATGCCAAGAGGATTTATTTTACCAAGTGGATCATCATGGCCTTGCCATATTGGTCCATTTGATTGACCTTTATTATAATTATGAATTTATTTTATTTTCAGTTGCTACAAACGGGACAGACATGACTGGGGGATAGGACAGGGAGAAAGAATGAAAGAAAGAGAGGGAGAGAAAGAAAACCAAAGGGGAGAAGAAACGATGAGAAGGGGGGGAAAAAAGAGAAAAAACAAAAACAAAAAAGCAAACAAACAAACAAACAAACAAAAAAAAAACACCTGGGTCACCTGTATGGAGAAAAAAAACAGAAGAGAAAGCAAACAACAAAGAGCAACATAATAAAAAAAAGAACGGCACCATCACAATAAACTAGCTAGCAGTAGATACTAAATAATAAACGATATTGTCCAGCACGCAAGATAGACAGCGCATAATGTGCTTTGAGGCAGCAGCCAAGAAAGCTGTAGTCCGCGTCTGTGAATACCCGTGTGTACACCTGTGTGCATACCTGTGTGGATCAGCATGCTTGCATTCCAAAGGTTTCTCCATGTAACGATCTGCTAGGGAGTGTGGGGAGCCACAGCCCCGTCCTCCAGGGTATGAAGCAGGTATGGAGGAGATCAAAGCTCCAGACATCCAGAGGCTCCCAGAACACAAGAGACCAAGGAAGACCAACAGAGGGGCGGTCGCGCCAGTGTCCCAGTAAGAGCTGAGGAGAGTCCCAGATGAGGGCTCACTCAGCAGCCGCGGAGCAGAAGCCAGGGGGAGTTGCAGTGACGCGCCCGTGAGCTCCGCCGGCAGCCAGCTGTGCCTGAGTGACCGAGCCCCAGGCCGAGAGGGGGCTTGAGCACCCGCCCCTTTCCTGATGGGTGCCCAAAGTGCCCTTTTGTTGAGGCAACTTTAAAAAAAAATTAATAATAATAATAATGTTTTTTTTTTTTTTTAAATTATTATTATTATTTTTTATGTGTGTGGGCGTGCGGAGTCCTGTCTGTGCCCCTCAACAATAACTGTGTTGCCCTTAAGGCATTTCTCTGAATAAATAGGTTCATAAGTTTGAAATAAATAATTCTAAAAAGATTTGCCATTAAAAAAAATTAATATTTGTTGTTAAAATGAATAATTCATACATACGTTTTAGTTAAAAGGAAAATATCGCTAAAATGTATTTCCTGTTCTGTCAGGGCACTTCTGGTTCCGGTCAAGCACTCGGTTTTGCTGAGAAAAAGGCTGTGTCCCAATTAAGAGACTGCACGCTTGAAGTACGCATTTTAAGTGCGGTTACGTCACCGCCACACGACGACGGCTGTCCCAATTCGAAGTGTACTTCAAATGCACACTCCAAATGCGCCGTCGATTTCCCCAAATATCAAGCGTGGTCCGGTGCACGCTTCGTGGTCCCATATATCCCACAAGTCATAGCGCGGTGGTGGGTATGTATAATTTTGCCGCAAAATACGGCAGACGGGAGCGGCTGAAGAGGTTTTTTTTTCTTCCAAACTTTATTGAAACCATAAAGCGAACAGTCAGTCATTCCAGTTCAGTTTGTACAGTAGACATACAAGGCAAATAAGAGTAACAATATACAGTACAATGAAATAAGAAGGATAAATTAATAAAGGGAAAAAAAGAAAAAAGGGGGGGAATGTGACAGACTCCATAACAACTTTGTATTTGAAAGTTGTGACAGCTCATTCGTTAAACATTTCTGAATGAATTTCAATCAATGATAAACCTTTTTTATTGGAAGTTAATTTAAGAGAGTTTAAGTAATATTCAATTTCAATCAAAAACAAATTAAATGATGGGGTTGAGTTTTGAAATTTACATTTATGTATGTGGAATTTCCCTAATAAGATGGAGCGGCCGAAGAGTGAACTGTCAAAAGTACTGAATATGACGTCGCTTATTTATGTGCGAATGTGTAATAATTAAAGTCAGTCATATATCCACTAACACAGCAAGCTGAAAGTCAGTGGTATATATATATATATATATATATACACACACACACACACACACACACATATATATATATATATATATATATATATATATATATATATATATATATATATATATATATATAATCATAATAATCTGACAATACTATAATATTGGCCATATTATATTTACATTGCCACAGTGAGTTGACTTTAGTCTCATGAACAACATTAACTAATTGTTATTTATTAACTAATCTTAAATGACTGTTCAGCACAGAAATGAAGCCCAACAATCATGTTTTACAGTCCCGTGGTCTCAGCCTCAGATATTCAACTAATCAAAGTGATGTCATGACAAAAATGAATGACCAACAGAACATTTTTCTCCTTCATTTCTGTCAAACAAAGCTGTATGTAACGTGTCTCGCAGTTAGTATCATGGTTGCTAGGCAACCTGAACAGCGCAACGAAGTGTATACCGTCCCATTTCACAAGCCTCTCACTTCCTCACTTCTCGTACTTATAGTACGCACCGTACGTAGTACGCGTAGTGCGCGTACTTCAAGCGTGCAGTCTCTTAATTGGGACACAGCCAAAGCTCCTCATGCTAAAGGCAGTGTCACTACCCGATCCGTACCGGAAACCCGATCCGTACTCCGCGTGCGCAAATCTTACGTCACTTCCTCTCTTTGCCAACATTGTGACATTCAATATATTTGAATGATACAGTTAGCGCTCAGTTAGCTCCTAGCATTTCTCAACAGCTCTGCCTCCTTTTCGACTACCGGGACATTTAAACATGGAGAAACACAAATTAACTCAGAGACACAGACTTACTATATTTCTTACATACAGACTGATGCAACAAAACCAGTAAGTAGGTGTACAGCGTACACTGTAGTCTATAGCACACAGGAGTATTGGCTTATTACGTACACGTTGGTAAGTTGTCTTGTGGTAACTGAGGAACTGAAACAAATGAGCGTGCTGTGTGTGCAACAGCACGACAAACATTACCTGTCCTTTTATTAACTGCACATGTAGTGCTGGTCATAGCTGCTAGCTCACTTGGTAAGGCTGTCATGGGTCTGTAGCTCTGTCACCGTTTTAGTGAACATATTTAGTTTTAAAGTAAGTTACAGAGCTTTTCCTGCCTTTCTGGGGGGATTATATTGCACTAAAAACGATCTAATATGCATGTCCACATAATTATGCATTATTATAATATTTTAAAAAACACACACTGTATTTTAAAGAACATACATTAAGAAGCAGATTATATTAGATTTATATTTTAAATAAGACAAAATTTGGATTTTACAGCAGTAAAAATATATCTTTACAGTTTAAAAATGTAATAAGCTTTCCCCCTGCACAGAGTGGATAGTGAAACAAATGGAATCATCATAAATACATTATTTCATATTTATTACTTCCTCCTCATTGCTTTATTATTGTAGCTCTAGTAATAAATACTAATGTAAGGATTCTGAATCAGCACCGTGATGCCCATAGTATATACATTATTCTGAAGAAGGTCTAAAATATCACTGTGTGTGCGTGCATGTGTTTGTTTTATGTATATGGATTTTTTTAAATTATTACTGATGATATAACATTGTCCAGACATGCCTGGTAAGGACATGAGGAGGAAACAGTAGGAGCTGTGTGAGGCTACTAAAGGCAGGGCTATAACATTTTTCTGTCATCATTTTATTATAGATTAAGTGCAAGAGTTGTTAGGTGTGGATAATTAGATTATAGTTTATTGCAATAGCAAGTTGTGCCTTGTTCTCAGAAAGACAGCAAGTGGAGAGTGATATATGAAATGATGGAATGGAAGGAAGAAGAGAAGCAAAGAGTGATTCAAAGGCAGAGCCTAAATTATTTCTCACAGTTTTTTGTTGCCTTATGGTTCCAAGTGCTGTCACCAATCTTTGCATTTTGTTATTATCTCATGATACTTGTTTAATCAGCTACCATCTCTCCTATGGACTTTTTAATGTCTACAGTCTCAGATCAACACAGCCCTGCCCTCCAGCACTATCAACAGCAGGAGCAGCAGAAACCCCCCAACAGCAACATTGTACCCATCAGGTCAAACACAGGCTACGTTTGCGTTGCCTTGTCGCCACCTCACAATAGTGATATAGTATGATGTAATCCCATATTAGATTCTTGATGAATGTGTGTTGTTGTTATTCAGCCTGGTTCAATGTGCCCCTTTTTAACTTTGAGCACCCGCCCCTTTAAACGTCTCTGCACGGCCCTGCTGCGCTCTCTATGCTGTTGTGTTGGTCTGTGTCGGGCTGTGAGCTGCAAAGCTACAGCCGGCTGTATGCGTACAGCAACCGTGTGTGAAAAGTGGTCAATAAAGAGATGCTGAAAAGCGTGTTCATGCAAACATCGTCGGGTCTGCCGTGATATGTTTACAATGGGAAACATATCACGAACCTCTGCGCACAGCGTCTGCAGATCGGGGCTGCACGAAGTCACTTTCATCTTTACGCAGGACTGTAAGCTGTCATCTGTGAGGCGTGAGCGGTGTTTGTTTTTAACATAGTTCACGGTGGAGAACAGCTGCTGACATAATGTGGATCCGAAGATCCATATTTGGCCTACCTGGGGTTGAAAGTCTCAATAAATGCAGACGTTTCGGCGGGTATACCGGCTTCTGCGAGTGTGACGCTTATTTTGAGCGATGAAAAAATAATAGAATATAATTTTATTTTTATATTTCAATTTCACAATAATCTGCAAGAACTGCAAGTTAAAAAAGAACTAACATAAATAAAATACACTTTAGCTAAATACGTCTAATTTATTTTCCCAAACCAGGCGGAGCCGTACTATAAGGACTAAAGAGCCGCATGCGGTTGCCGACCCCTGACCTAGAGATTCAAGATGCTGCTGATGTTTGGTAATACATGTGTTTTCCACATGACACATGCAGTTGCTTGTGAAGTGCCTGTTAAATTTTAGACTCAGACCAGAGTTAGCTGAATTTTGGCCAATGCATAAATAGTGAGCGAGTGCTTATTTATCTGCCATAGCCTTCAGGAATCCAATGACAGATACATATCAGTCAACTGAAGCATAAACTGTATGCACTGTAACCTCAAAGTCAGCTTTATTGTCAAAAACCATATGTACAGATCATACACAGGAATTTGAAATTGCAATGCTCCCATGGCCCTCAGTGTACGCTAAACAACTTAAAGATATAAAGACAGAAAAGAGACAGAGCAGGGAGAGAATTCAGCATCCTGACAGCCTGATGGATGAGGCTGTCTCTTAGTCTGCTGGTTCGAGTCCGAAGGCTCTTCAGTCTCCTTCCTGATGGCAGCAAACCGAAGAAGCACTTAGACTGCAATGATAGTTCTGGGTCATTTTGATCCAGTGTTTTTGAGTTCTTGTGTTTTGGTGTAATTTCTGTATTATGGTTTATGTTTTAGGTTCATTAGCAGTCCTTAGGTTAGTCTGTCTTGTTCTTATCTTCCTTTTGGTTCCTTGTCCTTGAGGTTCCCCCTGTGTCTCTGTCCTCTGTGTCAGTCTCTGTATGTCTGTGTTTATGTGGGTTTTTGTGTGTCCTTGGGTCTTCTTTCCCTTTTCTGTTCCCATGTTCTCCTCCTTTTGTTTCATCCCATGCCTCCCCAGCCCGTCATTTCTCTCCTCTTGCTCCCTCATACTCGTGCTGATTTTGTTTGTGTGAGCGTCTCATGACAGTGACGTACAAGCGTGAGACGTTCGTGGTAACACATGTGTGCAGATCAACAATGAATAATATGGAGTGATGAAGAGAGTAAGACCATGCAGTGTTTAAAGTGTGGAAGTAATCACATTACTTTGAGTTTGAATCTGTAAAAAGTGACACAAACATTAGCGTCCGCTGTTCACTCTGCGTGGGAAGGAAACTTCTTTCTACAGCGAAAAGTTAAACTTCTAATCTGAGCGAGCAGCGAGCACGCTGCCACGGGAACGTGACATTCACAGAGAAACCCCCGGATCCTCCCACTGACATGACCGCTGTGGGCAAACCTCCACCCGCCCCACTCCTGATAAACAGGTGACAATAGATTTAAGAGCTGCTGAGTCTTTGATTTTATTATTTTTGCTGTGTTTTACTTGCATCTATTTGAATGGTAAATGGTAAATGGACTGATTCTTATAGAGCACTTTTCTACTCTCAAAGCGCTCTATACAACAATTTGAAAAAGTGTAAACACTAAACATGATTTTACTTTATATCCTGGAATATGCAGAAAATAGGTTTAAATGTTAAACAATTTCTTCAAGTCAAAGACTGTTGATATAATTTAATTTTTGCTTGATGCAATGTGCATAAAATTAAAAGATCAAAACCAATAAAACAAGTTTTAAAAAGAGAAGTTTCCATTTGATTAGATTTTATATGATGGATCATGCCGAAAAAATTGAATTGGGCTGAAAGGTGTCACGATGAGTTGTGTGGCTGTCAGTGGCTGGACCCACGTGCAGGACTCGGAGACAAAACATTAACTTAAACGATGGCTTTATTTGCTGGAGAGTCACCTTAGGACGACACATAAACAACAACTTAGACTAACTAGACAGGAGATGCTGAAGGTAGACGACCATGGATACACACACAACAAACGTGGAGGACGCAACAACTGGCAGGGAAAAACACAGGGCTTAAATACATACTGAGGTGATTAGGGAATGTGAAACAGGAGGAGAGCACAGCTGGGACTCATCAGACATGACAAGACAAGGGGAGGCAAAACTCAACACATTGACATAGTACACAGACTTTCAAAGTAAAACAGGAAACTGAACAGACGTGGACTAAACTAGGGGATACAGTGACAGAAATCAAACCCAAGAGAATCAAAACACATCATGAAAACAAAGATAACTAATACAAACAGAAAAACACTGAGTCCACAGACTCAGGACCGTGACAGTACCCCCCCTCAAAGGGCTGGCTCCCGACAGCCCCAAACAAAAAAGGCACAAAGCACCTGGCCAGGGTGGGCGGAGGGGGCCCAGGATGGAGGGACAGAGACCAAACAAAAAACAAGGAGCACAAGAGACCAGAACAAACCAAAAACAGGTCAACACAAAACAAGACTATCCACGAGTCCATAGCAAAGTCCGGGAGTCGACAACACAAGAGCCAAAACAGTTCAGGGGGCCGACCATGCGCACAGCAACGGCGGCGACGGGCAAACAGTTCCGGAGGCCGACCGTGCACACGGCAACGGCGGCGACGGGCAAACAGTTCTGGAGGCCGACCACTCGGAAGGCAGTGGTGGCCACTGAGCAGGTCCGGAGGGCGGCCGCGATGCCAGCGGTGGCGACGAACTCCTTCCGGAGGCCGTCCCCGAAGGCCATGATGCCAACTTAGCGGCCTGGAAAACGGCTGGCAGAGGCGAGGCGGAACAGGTCGAGCTGGCACCGACGGCGGCGTGGCAACCGCAGGACCAGACGAGGCAGGACCAGACGAAGGCGGAGCTGAAGCTGGACCAGGCGAAGATGATGAGGATGCGGAGGCCGGACCAGGCGAGGCAGGACCAGACGAGGCCGGACCAGGCGAGGCAGGACCAGACGAGGCAGGACCAGATGAAGGCGGAGCTGAAGCTGGACCAAACGATGGCGGAGCTGAAGCTGGACCAGACGATGATGATGAAGATGCGGAGGCCGGACCAGGCGAAGATGATGTGGATGACGGCAGCGGGACGGCTGCGGAACCTGACGGCAGCGGGACGGCTGCGGAACCTGACGGCAGCGGGACGGCTGCAGGAGGTGATGTGGAGATGTGCTGGCTGGGTCCTCCAGGACCACCAGCAGATGTGAGGATGTGCTGGCAGGGTCCTCCAGGACCCTCAGCTAACGAGGCGTGGGGCTGGGTGGGCTCCTCGGGCCCTCCAGCAGACGTGGCATGAGGCTGGACGGGCTCCTCGGGCCCTCCAGCAGCCGACACTTGAGGCTGGCTGGGTTCTCCTAAACCCCCAGCAGACGACACTTGAGGCTGGCTGGGTTCTCCTAAACCCCCAGCAGACGAGGCAGGACGCTGGTTGGGTTCACCTGAACCCCCAGCTAACATGACGTGAGACTGGACGGTTGACCGAAACAGAAGTTGTAGTGGTGGTCGCGATGATGGTCGTGCTGGGTGTAGTGATGGTTGTTGAACATGCAACAGAGCGGGTAACCGACTCTCAGCAACTCCTCTCCGGGGAACAGGGACGGGTACTGGGCCTGGTCGAACCTCAGCCACCGCCACCTGAAGAACAGATACAGGTCCAGGGAAGAGCTGTGTTCTGGCTGCCGTACCCCTGGGGGCCGGTGTGGGTGCAGCAGCTAGCCGGACCGCCGCTGCTCCCACCCGAGGAGCTGAAACGGGTGCAGGAGTCAGCGGGGTCTCAGTTGCCCCCACCCAGGGAACCAGAACAGGCACAGGCAACGACCGGGCGCCCACCATCCCCGCCCGTGGAGCAGATACAGGTGCAGGGATGAACGGAGCCATAGTCTGCCTGGGAACTGGAACCGGACGCGGAGAGCAGAGCAGAGGAGCTGTAACAGTCACTGGGAAAACCAGGTTTATGGCACCAGACATGGTTCTAGAAAACCGAGACTTACGGCAGGCTGACCTTGGTAAAACCGCTATTCTTAAGTTGTCCAGGTTGACGTTAGCAGTCTTAGAAAAAACGAGTTCAGGGGCAGTCACAGGTGCTGGAGGAATTATACAAGCGGTATCTGAAGAAACTGGGTGTGAAGCAACATAAAACACAGTCTTACAAAACGCAGCGTGGGAAGTTGCACACACAGTGTCCAGGGCTACTGGCTGAAAAGCACGGCGCACAGAGTCATACAAACATGATCGTGGATCCGAAACTTTAACTTGAGCAACCACTTCTGCAGTGTTCAAACCAAGTATTTTTGCCAGCTTGGTAACAGCAGATGACACCCGGTTGGTCTTAACCTGGACAGTCACAGGACGTATAGTCTGGAAGAGTTCACAATGAGCAACACAAACAGTCTTTGAATAAGCAGACTCTAGGCTTGTGAAATTTAACTCGGGGGAGGTTATGGAAACATGAGGTTTATCATAGGAAGCCTCAGAATGAACTGGCTGGTGAGCCGCGTAAACCATGGGTGAAGCAACACCAACAACAGCCTCATGAGGTATAGCCTGCACAGCATAGATGGAATGTGGCTGGGAAATTGAACTGTCCCCGTTTAGTTTAGCAGTAAGAGAAATAGTCTTTTGAGCTGCATCTTTAATGTCCCGAGTGAGATCACGATTGTCCAAGTCAGAAAATTTCATAACAGATTCACATATATAATCTACATCTGGAAACTCACTATTAACTGATCCAAAAACAGATGGCTCGGAATCAACATAACCTGCCTGAGAAGCGAAAACAGAAACCCCAGTCTTTTCAGAATGAAACCCAGAAACACCACTCTCAGTTACAGGACAAAAAACCTCTTTTGACTCTGAAATAAGGTCATCTGATTCCTGAATATTCTCAAACTTTGAAGAAACAAAAGAGGGAAGATTAGAATGCTCAGAGTCCCGAAAGACAGCCTCAGAGTCAGCCATCTTGGGATCATCAGTTTCTGTCTTTGCAGGCCCTGAGTTAACAGTCAAAAAGTTAACCGACTCCGAATTCGCCGGCTCAGAGCTGAAAATTCACAGCGTGGAAGAAGCCGGGTGACAACTGTTCTGTTCACTCACCACGTCCAGCAGTTCAGAACTGGACTCGGGTTGCGGTGAGGGACGGCGACGACGAGAACGCCGCTTTCTCTTAGAAACCGGAGCGACAGAAAAAACGGAGGGTGTCGGAGCAACAGTGACTGGTCCCTCATCCTCCGACCACATTCCTGCCAGGCATGAGGCAGGTGAGGGGTGGTCGGAACCAGACGTGAGGGAGGAAGGAGTCCGATGCTGCGACTTCAGCTGCTGCAGAGGGGCTTTAGAATGCTCCGCCCGCTGCGGCGGCATGAGAAGGCTTGCTCGCTGTGACTGAGGCAGTGTGTATGAGGAGATGAGGGTGAATTGGGCCAGCTCCTGGGCTTTGACTGCCTCCTTAGCCTGGGTCAGCGAACGGCTGAACTCCGAGGCAATAGACAGCTTGCGCAGTTGAGGATTTCTGTCAAATATGGTTTGTATTGCATTCAGCCCGACTGAGAACGTCTGCAAATCTGAGGCGTGGCTAATGCGAGTCATCAGTCCGAGGATGCGAGCAAGGTCCACCTCTCTCTCGAGGTGAGCTGAGTCCGCTGGGTCCATGTTATGGTTGCGTCCTTCTGTCACGATGAGTTGTGTGGCTGTCAGTGGCTGGACCCACGTGCAGGACTCGGAGACAAAACATTAACTTAAACGACGGCTTTATTTGCTGGAGAGTCACCTTAGGACGACACATAAACAACAACTTAGACTAACTAGACAGGAGATGCTGAAGGTAGACGACCATGGATACACACACAACAAACGTGGAGGACGCAACAACTGGCAGGGAAAAACACAGGGCTTAAATACATACTGAGGTGATTAGGGAATGTGAAACAGGAGGAGAGCACAGCTGGGACTCATCAGACATGACAAGACAAGGGGAGGCAAAACTCAACACATTGACATAGTACACAGACTTTCAAAGTAAAACAGGAAACTGAACAGACGTGGACTAAACTAGGGGATACAGTGACAGAAATCAAACCCAAGAGAATCAAAACACATCATGAAAACAAAGATAACTAATACAAACAGAAAAACACTGAGTCCACAGACTCAGGACCGTGACAAAAGGTCTGTTGCTTTATTACCTATTCAGGTTGTGGATCATGTTTTTAAAAAGTAACTAAGTAACTAAGTAACTAGTTATTTTGGAAAATAAGTAATCAGTAAAGTGACAGGATTACTTTTTGGACTAATTACTTTTTCCAAGTAACTTGACCAACACTGGTCTCGACCCCTTAACTGGTTCCGCGTCCCCCTCGTTATCACCTCCCGTTATCTCCCTGTTCCATCTCGTTTCCCTGAGGGTTCTTTCCCCTCAGTTCCTGTGTCATGTTGTGAGTTAGTCTGCATCTTAGTGCTTCCTGTTCTACTTCAGCTGTGTTCCCTGGTTTGCCCTCCTGTGTATTTATGGCTGCGTCTGTCCCGTATCACAATCTGCCCCATGGCGTGTGTTCCTCTGTATGTTTAGTTTTGTTTCCTGTGCTCCTGTTTAGTTGAGTTGTGTATTTCCTGCACTCCAGCAATAAAGCTGTGTTTTTTGAGTTTAAGTCCTGCCTGTGAGTCTGCTTTGGGGTCCTATCCTGCCTGCTGTGCACAGCCAGTCCACGACATAACCAAACAGCAGGCTAGAACACAGAAAGAGGCTAGAGCTGCTGTCAATCAGACCACCATGTGTCACAGTTACAAAGAAAATGTTTCCGCCTCTTCATTCTCCACTATATCCTGCAATCTGCAGTAATGTCTTTTGGACCTTTTTGTGGGTGATGGAGGACCTTTGAGCATGCATCTGTCTAGACTTGAGAATGAAGGCCATAAAAGAGCTAACTGTGCCTTAATCTAGATTCCAGACTAAGGATGATTAAACATACTTCAGTCTGTCACTTGTAACACTGAAGATGATTGAAGGTCCTTCTAGTTGTCATTGTACTATAAAGGTGAAAATCTATTGTTCTCCAAGTCTAGACTTTGAGATCTTAGGAACTAAAACGTGTCTTTGTGTAACGAAACCTATTTTATCAGGCTTTAATGGGCAATCGGACATCGGTTTTATATCATTAACTGCTTGTAAATGTAAAGTTTTTTCCTGGCAGCTGTCCAAATACCATAATTAAAACGAGCCAACCTGTGAGGGATGTAAGGGCGAATTCCTAAATTTCACCAAACCGTGTGCAGTATTTCTTCTCCTGTCAGGAAATCTTTTGAAACAGGCCACAAACCAAAGGATGTTTCATAAGATGTTTCAAATAAAGGTAAATGGTATCCTACTAGATTCTTCCCTGAATGAAGTTCTGCACGAAATCTTCAGGTGACAGTGACCTAGCTGGCCCAGATGCTGTCAAAGCATCTCTGAATGCAAGTGTCTTCATGTACAGAGGGGCTGCGGGGGAGAGCTTGCAGAAAGTTGAGTGGCACTGCAGAGACAACAGCAGTCTTATCAGATGGTGTGTGTTCAAAGTCTTTATAGCACAGGGATGGAAACCACAAGCAGATTTTTCCAGATTTATTCCACAAGAATAATCGTTATTTCAGACTGTTGTGTTTGCTATCATTGCTATAATCAGTGCTCATCTTCTTCACTATCTGGTTTTTATGTTGAGGACTTTTCATGCATGGGGCTATGGATATGGATAATAAGTCACCTTTTGTTCTTGGGTTTACCTCTTTTCCTCACAAGTTATTTTTCTCCAATTTGTTAGAGACATGCTGGGGTAAAATAAAATCACATCACTTTCCAAGTAGTCATTTTTTATCCAATATAGAAATCAGAAATACTAAGCTTAACTATTGACGCACACCCGGTTACTTAGCAACAAGGCAGACCTTACTGAATTTGCTTGACAACTATATGGTGGACTGGTTGCATTATTTGTGAATTGTAAAGTGCAATTTACAATCCATACATTTCTAATCTGTAGTGGTCTTCACAGGTGTATTAATTATAACTGCTTTAAACTGAATCATAAAGTGTTTAATGTGGAGACAACTCCTGAGAGTAAAACCAAGTTCTGTTTAAAATAAGTTAATATTACAAAATGTCACACTACATTGTGTTATGGCACATCACACGATAGGACAGCACTTTATATTGTAATATTTGACAGACATAAAACAACAAATGTTATGAAAGATCCCAAAAAGGCTTGTGCATCCTCGTCTAAAACGTAGAGCGCATTTCGAAGGTTGGTCTGTGACAGAATTTAGACGGCACTCTGAAGAGAAACAAAGAATCCTCGTCTTTTCTTCTGCAAAGAGGCTTTTCTCTTTTTAATCATGAGATCTGATGCTTTAAAATCTACTGTTCATTTCCAACTGACACACCAACGCCTGCCCACACACCAGCATTACATGGCTTTTACCTCATTTACTCTCCCACACAGGCTGCAAAGATAGTTTTAAAAGCTTCTCATCGCCAGATGATCAATTTTATTTTGTAGCATGCAGCCTGTGACAATGACAGTTGGCACTAAAACAGTACATAAAACACACACAGACACACAAATGTCAAACCTCAGAGGCATATTCAACTTTGGAAATGAACTCTTAGCTGATTCACACACAGGATACACATGGAAGTGATTTTCATGTTAAAGAGCACATTTTCTGGTTACTTATCAGTAATGGACCTAATTAACTACCGGGGGGAAAGTTTACCAATGCAATGTGGCTAACTCAAAAGCCCAGCATGTTTTCAAAGACTTCAGCTAAATGCACAACAGCATTTTATGGCTGATGTTTTTCTGAGAAAGGGGAGATATGCAGAGGTGGGACCAAGTCATTGTTTTGCAAGTCTCAAGTAAGTCTCAAGTCTTTATCCTCAAGTCTCAAGTCAAGTCTCAAGTAATGTCAGGCAAGTCAGAGTCGAGTCTCAAGTCACTGGTGTAAAAGTCCAAGTAAAGTCACAAGTCTGAAATTTTGAATTTCAAGTCCTTTCGAGTCTTTAAAAAAAAAACGAAAAACGAATGTTGCAGTTATATGCTAAATGTAAATATTAGACCATGTAATTTTTAAATCTGTGTTTTTCTCAACACATGACAAAATAGTGAATATACACAAATTGTGAAATTGCACCTCTTTAAAATGCAGCTCAATTAAACCTAGCTCCAAGAATAATTTTCACCGACAGTTCTGAGATAAGCCGCATGTTATTCTTGGATGCGCTTGTAGGACCGGCTTTAAAATCGCATGACAAAAGTATCATACACATTAAAAAAACTGCATCACCCACGTAGCCTGGACAACATTTGCTAGTTAGATGAAGTCAGCTATCTCATCGTAGCATATTTATATGCATATTTATAATCATACGGTTCTTGGAGTGAGTGCATAGACTCATGAAGTTTAGTAACTTCAGGTCACTGCAACAAGCCCAGGTACAGTTTACCGCGGATGGGTGCAGGACCTTGAAATGCACCGTGTAGAACGAAAGACCATCGTACCTATCATAAGTTTACCAGTCTCACAAATCGTCTTCATAAATACACATTCGTTAACCGTTTATTAATAGGACCTTTGAGCTCAACCGTAATTAATTAGCAGTGGAAATAATTTCTGGTACGCGTTACAGAAATGTAGCAGTGACAATAATACTGTATGCTGTAATCGTACTGGGCAATTAGTGATACAAAAAAACTGTTTTATCCTGTGAATAAAAGTATGTTTTTGTCAATGTGCCATAATAACAGAAGCGAAACGCAATATTATGTCAGGACAATTCACTATTTATGCACAATAAACAAAGGAGCATAGCGCGACAATTTCTGTTCAGCGCCAGACTTGCTTGTAACCTATATCACCAATTATGTTATGAAAATGACGTATTAACTACTAAAAAACACTGACCTTTGTGTAAATGCTTGGAGCAGACTAACCTGTGAGCTGGAGTGTTCTGGGACGTTATATTTGATCTTTGAATGGCTGCAATCCAGGCCATCCGTCGCCTCTTTGTTACTTCGGAAACATGGCTCGAACAATTTCTCTTCAACGACGTAATCCGATAACAACCGATCTCTTTACCCGTCGGCTTCCCGTGGCTGTCATGCGACCGGCTATTGCAGTTAATAATACAACGGCTTCTTGACATTTTTGTGTTTCTTTTTATCGCTGTGTGACTGATTTCAATTAAAAGCCTGCGTGCGCTAGTACCTCTTGCCACGAGTTCCCAGAATCCTTTGTGGTTCTACCCCTGAATGACGTCACATTTTCAATCTCTATATAATATGCATGTTAAATTTTATATTTGGGGTGAAATATCAAGTCTTTTCAAGTAAACCGGTTCAAGTCCAATTCAAGTCCCAGGTCACTGGTGTAAAAGTCTAAGTCAAGTCACAAGTCTTAAAACATTTTTTCAAGTCAAGTCTAAAGTCATAAAATTAATGACTCGAGTCTGACTCGAGTCCAAGTCATGTGACTCGAGTCCACACCTCTGGAGATATGATATACCTGCATTTCCCTTTTTGTAAAGTGAAAGGATACCAAGGAAAGTTCAGAATAGAGGATGGTAAACGGAGGCTGAGCGCTGACATTCCTGCTCTTGATACTATCAAGGATTACAGTATCTGAGACATTGTAAGCCACCCTCAGCCACTGCTAGTGTGTTTGAACCGTGACATGGCTGAAAAAACAGAGAAGAAAAAAGCTTTGACCATATAAGCAATGACCATGGAGCATCCACTGGTCGAGTGCTGTGGCTTCAGTTTTGGTGATTTTTGAAATATGTATTTTCAGAAAAATAATAGTTCTGCTTTTGTTTGAAAAATATCCATCTCCACA
This sequence comes from Maylandia zebra, assembly GCF_041146795.1. NCBI lineage: Eukaryota > Metazoa > Chordata > Actinopteri > Cichliformes > Cichlidae > Maylandia > Maylandia zebra. The sequence goes on from NC_135168.1 coordinate 28,307,215, forward strand.
AAAATGTAAAAAAACAATGCCAAGTTCTGCCAAGAGCAAAAAAGAAGTGTGCATATGATAGAAACAATAACAATACACAGTCTTGCATCAAAACAGGATACAGGTGAACTTGAAACAAACGCTTAATGGCTGCAAGTTCATGCCTGAGGTGGCAAGTTGTATTTTCTAAAATATTTAAGAAAATTGCTGGGCTTAAATTCAATAATTCACAAATACAGAATCACAGTGGAATATCTCTGGGTCGTGTCTGTAATTAGAGGCTCGCTAAAATGTCTCCGAGCTTCTTGTAGCGTCTGCTTGATCTGCTTTTGTTGTTTTCTTCAGCAGCCTTGGCAGATTTCAGGTCTACAGAGTCTGTGTGTGCTCAGTGGATGGTTTGAGCTTTTGCCTTCTGGGGTTTGTGTTTTATTGCATTTGCCTTCTCTTGGGTTTGACAACTGTCTGTGAATCACTGATACCACAAAACCAATGTCTGACTGAAGATTTGAACTGAATAAACCAATGTGACCGGATTCAAAATTAAGTCTTTTATTTTGTAGTATATGCTGAATTTTTACTATAAAGACCACTCCCACAGAGTCGCACACACAAAAAAACTTGTATCCTGATGTACACCAGAATTTATATCTATACAGTTAGATCCAATGAATCCTGGGTGGCATGTCGTGGCATGACACATGGGTGTTATCAAGACTGATTTAAACAAATACAGCTCAGAACACCCTCGGGTGTTTTTCACCAATACCACGGTTACTTCATTTTTTTTATAATGTCATAGAAACCTATGAAACTGAACTGCATCCTGTGAAACACACTCACACTGCCCAAAAGGTTGATTCTGTTCTGGACGTAGTGTTTTCATCACTCATCCAGTGACTTCAGTGTCATTCAGTGGTGTTGGTTTCAGTCATTGTGCAAATGTACTGTTTGTAAGGTTGGAAACCTGCAGTCAGCTGAGACTGAAGACGTCACCTGGATGATGACGAAACGTTTCTCCCACTGAAACGTCCAGATGAACAGAATCAACCTTTTGGGATTTACTTACTGGATGATTGTGCGTGCATGAAGACGTACTGGCACTGCTCATCTCGAGTGAAATTTCCACTTACTTACAAAACCACTCCTGTCCTTTGTCCAGACTTTTTTTTTCAGAAATTGTTGTACCCTTAGGTTTGCTAATTCTACAGGCCGATTTTAGCTGTGGCTGGAGCAGGTACTGCATCTACAAAAAGAACTTGTATGAATGTGTCATCGAGTCTGTAGATGTGTGAATGATGTCCGTAGAAGGAAAGTGCATATACACGCATACATATATATATATATATATATATATATATATATATATATATATATATATACCCCTATATAAGTATGGTATGTAGCACATAAAGTATGCATCTAGTCATGGATCACATCAGAAAAAACTGCTAATTTGAAATAAATTGCAAAGTGCTGCATCTTTGTGCTGTTAAATCAAACTTAACTCTCATTGATTGTGAAGGACAGAGGATGTTAGAGAAGAAGCATTATCTTTCCCAGCAATTATGCAGTTGTTCAGACCAGTTCATTGAATTTTCCACCATCCAAGTCAAAAGTTAATTCTGCCTTAACCTTGTGCCGCTCTTCTTGCCCTGTATATATCTTACCATAAGACAGAAACTCTCTGTCTGCCAACTTTATTTGGCAGACAGAGTTTGTCTGCCCCAAAATTATTTAAGGTTAGGGTTACAGATCATGACTAGACTTTAAAGAGTTAAAACATTAATTTTAGTGCAGTCCAGCGAAATACCCGCTTTAATCATCATCATTAGCATCACAGAAAAGATGCTATTTTCATTTCTAACCTTTTACCTTCTTCATCTTTTCTTCTCCGGCTCGGTAAAGATCCTTATGATTAGGCAATGCCAAGACGAGTAGAAACTATACATGCTGAGAGCTCCAGCTTTATGAAGAAGGACTTTATTACCCTCGCTGCCTGTATTCAGTCTTAATACTTCTTGATTTAAACTTGAAAAGTGAGCAAATCCACATGAGAAATGCAAAACATCATGTTGTAATAACTTTGATTTCTAAATAGAAAGACAGTATGATGAGCAAATAGCTGAAATAGTCTAAACCGAACACACAGGAAAACGCAATATGCCACATTATGAAAACACCTGTCATCACTTCAGATATACCTGATGCTCCTTTGGCAAACTTTAGCAGTAATAAGGTGCTGATGATTTCCCAATCTTTTCACTGCTCAAGACAGATGGAAAACAAAAAATGCAATTTATTGCTGTTACTATGGCATTCATGGAGCAGACTGTGTTTCTCTTCCTCAAAGTGACAATTATGGAGTCATTAGCAAAGATGCCTCCAGCTGCTGCGAGAGTTTCCACTTTTGTTTGGATTTCATATGAACTTGTACTGATGACATATAATTGACTTCCGTATAAATCTTCTGCATTAATCAGATCTAGACAATATCTATTTTTAGTTCCTCTCACTCTGTAAGAACGATTCTACCTCAGTCAAGTTGAACATTTCTCAGGGACTAGATTATAGATGGCAGACAGTTGGTGTCGTAAGCCCCGCCCTCTGTTCAAAGATGGTCATTCACAGTGGACATAGATGGCTTCTTTCACCTTTTGACCCCATTGGGGACACTTCCATAGGGGTTAAATCTGGGATTCGCCACCAGTTGACCCTAGAACTGAAGAGGCTTCTCGGATGAGAGGTGAAACATCTTCAAGGAAACTTAAAGAAGTCCTTTTCTTTCTAAGCTCCTTAGACTACGATGAACCTTCACAGACACAAAGCTTGTTAGGACTCACCTCCAGTAAATCACATCTGAAATATGTTTGTGCTGTGGGTGCCTATTAATAATATAAATAACTGAGGCAAACAGGTATAAAATGTTCAAAAATCAGGTGGACAAAATTAATCCTGTCGGCAAAATCTGACAAAACAAAGCCAACCCCATCACCGGGAGAAAAGGATAACACAACTCTAAAAACAAACACAGTAACACATGAGCATGGGGTGTATAGACACTGCATTAACTGAGTACAGTCGGGGGAAAAGAGGGAAGCTCAGGTGATGATGCAAGTGGGTGCTGAAATCAGACTGAATTAGTATTTTAAAGCAGGGGTGTCAAACACAAGGCAGAAGGGCCAGAATCGCCTGCTCGGTGCCTTTGGAAAATGTGAAGGGCGGCAGATTTTCCACTTTATCTTACTGCACTACTGCATTTTCCTGAGTCTTACTGCTTTCATTATTGATATACTGTATACCTTCCCCATGGCCGCTCATATTACACTAAGTAAAAGAAGTAACAAATAAACAATGAATTGATGGAAAAGTTCCTGTTTCTTCACCATGTACATAAAAAGTGGCATTCTCTGTGAATTAAAAAAACTTTATTTTATAATTACAGGGCTGTCTGGGTAATGAGCTTAAAGAACTTTTCCTGTAATTTTCCAAATGTACTTCTTACAATCTAAGACCAGAATTCATGCTGACAGATTGATTTCTGTGCTAAAGGTGCATCATTCTTTACCATGTAAAAAGTATTATAACGTTTCTTTATAAAGTTCTGTTTCACATATTCATACTGTATGTAGTCTTATACTTAAAAATGCATGTCTGTAAATCTTCATCACTGACTTGCCATCTGTAATGAAAGGCTACAGCATTCAAATCAATACTTTAAATCCATCAACATTAGTTGGATTGTGTTATCCCTCTTTCTGGCATTCTCTCTCCTCCTTCCTGCAGACTATGTTGTCTTGTTAATTAGCAGCTTTGACAAATATAGTAGAAAGCTTTTGTAGACACAGTTAGTTGCTTCAGCTTTCCTCAGCACCACAGCGCAATCTGTTCCCATCAACACAGAGCAATGTGCTGTGATTTTACTCAAACGAGTCCTCTGGGCTACTAATGCTATATATAATATGTAAAAAAATACTAATTATTCCTTATTCTTCTTCTTATTTCAGAGGACACCAAAGGCAGATGGTTATAAATGAATCATGAATGTGATGGAGTAGCAGGCTGTGTAGATTATATAAGATGCTATGACTGGTTGTAGGAGGGCAGAGAGAGCTAATTAGCCCTCTAGAGGGGGCACCATAGTCATTCAACAGCATGTGTATGTTGAATTAATGACTCCCACATTGGTCTAGTGAGCCACCTTAAACTGTTATAACACTACTTTATCATATTAGACAATGTTTAAAAGGGCAACAGTTAGGGATGGGAATAGATAAGAATTCATTGATTCTGGTTCCATTATCGATATCACTTATCAGTCAGCTGTTGAAGTTCAGCAGTGGTTGGCTTCACCTCAAATAACGGCTCACTTTATCGCGGTGCTGGATGGGGTCAGCATTTACTCAGCTTTAACATGGGCTCTTGGCTAGCTTAGCATTAGCATGCTGTCCGCGCAGGTGCTTGCGAAGAGCCAAAGTTGTGTTCACAGTGTAATGCAAATGTTTCTGTCCCGGAGCAATCTCCACTTGACCATTGCACTCTTATCCTTTAATGCAATAAAAATAAAGGTAATGTGCTGTGACACACGCTAGGCACAGATACACCCACACACACGTCGTTAACATCAGATGCACGTTTATTGTGAGTATCCACAGAATGACAGCTGAACACCGTTTGACAGCGGTCGGTTTCCCCAGCTTCCTTCCCTCCGCTCCTCTCCGCCTCACTATATAAAGGGAAGGAAAACCACCATCAGTCCAAAATCGCCATCAGCTGTTCTTACCAGCACCGCCCCGTTGAGCTCACTGCACTACTCCTCCCCTGCAGCCGCGCCCCGGACCACACCTCCGCCACACACCCCCACCGCCCGACTGAGGCCGGGAAGCCCACCGGCCGAACCTACTCCCCCCCCCCTCCCCCCCCCCCCGCGAGCGAGAGAGGAAATCGGCCACCACCATCTGCGCCCCCGGCCTATGGACCACCTTGAACTTAAAAGGCTGCAAAGCCAGATACCACCGAGTGATCCGGGTGTTGGCATCCTTCATGCGGTGAAGCCACTGTAGCGGGGCGTGGTCCGAGCAGAGGGTGAATGAGCGCCCCAGGAGGTAATAGCGAAGGGAGTCGACCGCCCACCGGATAGCCAAGCACTCCTTCTCCACGGTGCTGTACCGTCTTTCGCGCTCCGCCAGCTTCCGGCTGATGTAAAGAACGGGACGGTCGGCCCCCCTCACCTGCTGGGACAAAACGGCCCCCAGCCCTCTGTTCGAGGCGTCAGTCTGCAGAACAAAAGGGAGGGAAAAGTCAGGAGTGTGATGCAGCGGCTCCCCACAGAGAGACTTTTTCACCTGCACAAACGCCGCCTGGCACGGCCCCGTCCACTGGACCAGATCTGGAGCACCCTTCCGGGTAAGATCGGTTAAGGGGCTGGTCAGCTGCGCAAACCCCGGCACGAACCGGCGATAGTAACCCGCCAGCCCCAAAAACCGTCTCACCTCCTTTTTGGTCTTAGGGCGCGGGCAGGATGCGATAGCCGCCGTCTTCTCCACCTGTGGACGCACCTGCCCGCCCCCCAAGTGGTACCCCAGATACTGCACCTCCCTCCGTCCAACTGCACACTTCTTCGGATTGGCCGTGAGCCCCGCCTCCCTCAGGGACCCCAGGACCGCGGCCATCCGCTGCACATGCTCCGCCCAGGTGTCGCTGTGGATGATCACGTCATCCAAGTAGGCAGCAGCATACGCAGCATGCGGGCACAGCACCCGGTCCATGAGACGCTGGAAGGTGGCAGGGGCCCCGAACAAGCCGAACGGAAGCGTAACGAATTGGTACAAACCGTACGGAGTGGAGAAGGCCGTTTTCTCCCTGGACTCAGCAGACAAGGGAATCTGCCAGTAGCCCTTGGTTAAATCCAGTGTCGTGAAAAAACGGGCCGCGCCCAGCCGATCCAGGAGCTCGTCGACCCGGGGCATGGGATAAGCATCAAAACGTGACACTTCATTCACCTTGCGATAGTCGACACAGAACCGTATAGACCCATCCTTCTTCACCACCAGAACGATGGGGCTACACCAGGCGCTGTGCGACTCTTCTATCACTCCCATCCTCAGCATTTCAGCTAATTCCCTCTGCACGATTTGTCGTTTATGCTCAGGAAGCCTGTAGGGCCGTGAACGCACCGTCACACCAGGCCGCGTTATCAAACGATACTCAATGAGAGACGTCCGGCCGGGCAGGGGGGAGAACACGTCAGCAAAACGCTGTTGTAACGCGACAACGTCCGCTCTCTGGGCCTGTGTGAGATGGTCACCACAAGGGAGGGAGGCGGGGATGATGGAATTTGGCACCTCCGGCCCCAACTCATCTCTCTCCTTAACCAGGCTCACCAGAGAAGCGGTTTCAACCTCTCTCCACGCTTTAAGGAGATTGAGGTGATAAATCTGCGTGGCCCCTCCCCTGTCCGACCAAGCGACCTCATAGTCAACGTCCCCGACTCGCCGTGTGACCACAAAGGGTCCTTGCCACTTGGCGAGCAACTTTGAGCTGGAAGAAGGGAGTAATACAAGCACTTTGTCTCCCGGTGAAAATTGCCTGAGTCTAGCCCCTCTGTCATACAGGCGTTGCTGACGCTGCTGAGCCTGGAGCAAATTCTCCCGTGACAACCTCCCCAAAGTGTGGAGTTTAGCTCTCAGGTCCAACACGTACTGAATCTCATTTTAGGCGGGGCTCGGACCGTCCTCCCAGCTTTCTTTAATCAGGTCGAGCACCCCACGTGGCCTCCTGCCGAACAGCAGTTCAAAGGGAGAAAATCCCGTGGAGGCCTGGGGCACCTCCCGCACTGCGAACAACAGAGGGTCTAGCCAGTGATCCCAATTGCGTACATCCTCGTTAATGAACTTACGAATCATGGACTTTAAGGTCTTATTCAGCCGCTCCACCAGCCCGTCAGTCTGAGGGTGGTAGACGCTGGTCCGAATAGATTTAATGCCCAATAATTCGTACAGTTCCCGCAGTGTACGAGACATAAACGACGTGCCCTGGTCAGTCAGTATCTCTTTCGGGATTCCGACTCGGGAGATGACCTGAAACAGTGCCCGCGCCACACTCTTTGCAGAGATGGTGCGCAGCGGGACTGCTTCCGGGTACCGCGTTGCATAATCCACCAGGACTAACACAAAGCGGTAGCCACGTGCACTCCGGTGAAACGGCCCGATGAGGTCCATGCCAATGCGCTCGAACGGGACCTCTATGAGTGGAAGCGGACGCAAAGGAGCTTTTGGTATGGCCGGCTGATTAACAAGTTGGCAGTCCGGGCAGGACGCGCACCAGCGGCGCACATCCGCTCGGACGCCCGGCCAATAAAATCGGGCCGTTATTCGCTCCAGAGTTTTTTCGTATCCCATATGCCCTGCCATGGGGTTATAATGAGCCGCCTGGAAAATCGTTTCCCGGGGGCCCTGCGGCACCAACAGCTGGGTGTGTGTCACCTCTGTGCGAGCGTCACGACTCACTCGATATAACCTATCTTTCGTTAACATGAAGTGTGGGTAGGTCCGCACGACTTCAGGGCGCACCACGTGACCATCAATCTCAATCACTTGGTCAAAGGCTGAGCGTAGGGTGTCGTCACGAGACTGCTCCAGTGGGAAATCACCCGTGGGGGGAACTTCCGGAGCCGGCGGGGCTTCCTGTGAAGGACCCGCCGTCTCCCCCTCCCCAGAGTCAGTGTCGGACGACCCCGCGTCACCACTGAGCGCCGCGCAGACACTACATGCTACTGGTGGTCGTGATCGCACCCCCGCGTACTGTCCCAACAGATGATGAAACCCCGGCCAATTCGTACCCAGAATTAGGGGATGCGACAGGCGCGGGCTAACCGCAGCCGTTACTCTATGCGTTATACTTTAATAACAGCGGCACTATGGGATACCTGTGAACATCACCATGCACACACCTCACCTCCACCCATTCTGCCTCCAGCAATGCCATGCGAACCAAGCTTTGGTGCACGAGGGTCTGCGTGCAGCCCGTGTCCACCAAAGCATGGCGTATACCCCCTCGAGTCCTTACCGGAATGCTGTATGTCCCTCCCGGACCGGGAGAGGGCGCTGGAGCACCGGCAACGCAGAACACCTGCCCCACCTCCATCAGAGGACAGTCCCTTCTCAGGTGTCCCGGCTGTCCGCACTTCCAGCACTCCTGCCCCGGCGTCTGTGCTGCTCTCCGTGGCTCAGGTGCGGCACTGCTTAGGTCCGATCCCTGGGAAGGCACAAATGCGGCAAAAGGATTAGTGGGGCTCAACGCCAGCGTCCGCTCTGCCTGCCCTGGCGCGGGCATCCGGCGCCTCGGTGCCGACACCGGGGCTTGTCTGTTCGGCCTCCGGCCGCTGTCCCCGGGCTCCCCTGCTCTAGCGGCAAGGTGGTCCTCCGCCAACGTAACCGCCACCTCCAGACTCGCGGGACGGTGGCACCTGACCCATCTCGCCGTTTCTGCAGGCAGCCCCTCCACGAACTGCTCCAGCACCACTTTGCCCACCAGCAGCGTCTCGCCCTCTGACGATCCCGGCTGCAGCCAGCGTACGGCCGCGTCATGCAGCGGCGCCAACCAGCCGCTCCAGAACCAGAGTCTGCCGGTCCGTCTGCTCTTGCAGCGCAGCCAGGTGAGCCCGCTGGGCCGCCGCATGGTCGTGGTTCATTTTCGCCATCTCCGCCAGCATCTGCGCCAAAAACTGCAAAGGCTGGGCGGGCGGCGCAGCCTGCGGGTCGGACATCCCCACACCGGCAGGCTCCTGGGTTTCGGCACCACTTGTGACACACGCTAGGCACAGATACACCCACACACACGTCGTTAACATCAGATGCACGTTTATTGTGAGTGTCCACAGAATGACAGCTGAACACCGTTTGACAGCGGTCGGTTTCCCCAGCTTCCTTCCCTCCGCTCCTCTCCGCCTCACTATATAAAGGGAAGGAAAACCACCATCAGTCCAAAATCGCCATCAGCTGTTCTTACCAGCACCGCCCCGTTGTGCACACTGCACCACTCCTCCCCTGCAGCCGCACCACACCTCCGCCACATGCGCATACCGACGCTGGATACTGCGCTACTATTTTGCTCCAACACACGAACAGAAACCAGCTGATTGTAGAGAGAGTGCAAGAACTGATTAGCGGGATCGACAGGCAGGCAGACTTACCATTTGACTGGACTACTGGGAACCAGTTCTCTGCAAGAACAGGTTCTCAGTTCCCGTTTCTAGCAACCATGTTTGAAGATACTGAGTAAAACTAGAATGACATGCTAACCATTTGTCTTTAAGGATATCAAGAATTTTCAGGCCCTTACTTTTTCATGTGCAAAATGTTTTTGCACAACTTTTGAAAGAAGGCACTATTTAGGTAAAAGGAGATGTTACTGCCTCCTGCCAAATTGTTTTTTAGAACCAGCTTATTAATGCAAAAGTTCTGGCTTTAAAGTATTTTAAGCCAGGTAGTGCAGGTGCTTTAGAATCCATATTTTCTTTAACCATACATTAACATACACATCTTGTATGCAGATATCTATGCATAAACCATGCACAGAGGCATTTCATGCACAAATTTAGGTTTTCATCAGTATTTTCTTACCTGAATTTAAACTGTCACACCAACAGTCTGCATGTCCTCCTTCACGATATCCATGAATCTTCTCTGTGGTCTTCCTCTTCTCCTCCTGCCTGGCAGAGCCATATCCAAAATCCTTTGTCCACTGTGTCCTCTATCCCTCCTCTGCACATCATCCCATCTCAGCCTTACCTCTAACTTTTTCCTTCTTTTTGAATTTCAAAGCCATCCCACAGACTAGCATGCCTTTACATTCTCCCCTGACATCAGCTTGTCTCTTTCAGATTGCACCTCATGCATCTGTCTGCACCTTCTTCCACTCTTATATGTCATCCTATGTCCCTCCCTTTTCTTGAAGTACATGTTAACCACAGCCATTCCATCCTTTTCACAATAATTGACAACAATCTGCACGTTTTCTTGAAATCGCTGTGATCTGCTGTTGCCTGTGCTGATGCAATCCTCCCTTTCTATCAGGGCTTGGGAGTTCATATCCAAGTTGCACTGCAGACAACTTGGAAAAATTGAGGTTTGGGTCCTGTCACTATTATGCATAACAAATCACACATTGGCATTTGCTGATCATTCACACTTCTGCCGTAACTCAGTGAATACATACTCCATATATCAGCATCAGCTTTAGCAAAGTGTTAACAGATAACCTTGGGATGAGACTGGGCTGATCAATAGTCTTTTTTGTGTGCGTTTTTGCTTAGTTTTGTTAACTATTCGGTTTTACAGTCAGTCATGCAGATTTAGGGGTTATGGACTAATGGTCTATATTATGAATGCCAAATTCATTTTACATGTTATGGGCAATATCCATCCTACCTTGATTTTAAGTGGAGTAGACCAAACTGTCTTTCTGTCAATATTTGGTGTAACTGCACCGGAAATCTGTAGATAATTTTACCAAATAAATGTGTAAATTACAGACAAAGTTCTGGTAGCTCATTGTTCAGACTCTCGTCTAATTATGAAACATTTCGTTTTTGTTAATTGACTGATTTTGTTTTTCCCATCATCTACCCTGCCACTCAGTACTGGCTCAACACAGGGATGTGTGCTGAGTCCTCTCCTATACACCATCCACAAAAGTGACTGCACCCCCAACTGCAACATCATCATCTAATTTGCAGATGACAGCACTCTGATGGGGCTCATGTCCAACGATGACGACACCGCCTACAGAGATGAGGTCCGGCGACTGTCAGAATGGTGTACCTACAATAACCTCACCCTAAACACCCAGAAAACAAAGGAAGTGGTCATGGACTTCCACAAGACAAGAACTGATCCCCCCTCCCCTCTCTATAAAAGGTGTAGAAATGACTGAAAGATTAATAGGCTCTGTTTTGAGTTTTGTTCAAAATGACTTCATATAGGAAAAAAATATATCACATATGCAGGACACCTTAAACTAGTTTTTTAATTAAGCAGTAGTGATGGGTCGGTCGCGAACGAAATGGCTCTTAGAGCCGGTTCTTTGAATTCAATTCAATTTTATTTATATAGCGCCAAATCGCAACAAAAGTCGCCTCAAGGCGCTTCATAAAAAAAGGGGGGGAAGTGAACGATGCGAGCCGGCTCGTGGGTTTTTTTTTTTCTGTTCTCCTGCCCTCTCTTTCACTTTTTTTCGCTTCATGCTGCAAGTCACCCTGTGTTTGCGCTGAGCAGAGACGGCAAACAGAGCCTTGCGTATGCGCCCTTCCCCCCTCTGCTCAGCGCTGAGCTGAGGGGGGAGGGCGGTAGTTACACTCGCAACAGCAGTAGCACACAACAAGAGCAGGAGGGAGAGGGAACAAAAGAGAGCCGGGAGCAACAACAAGAGACAACACCTTCACATTGGAAAGGTACAGTAAAGAAAATGAGTGACACCAAGAAAAGAAGCAAAGTCTGGAACCATTTCAATCTTACTGACAAAACAAAGGCAGAATGTAGAGTCTACAAGAATAGGATAAGGATAAAAAGGATATCATATAGAGCGGGGGTCACTAACAGGCGGACCGGGGTCCGAGTCCGGACCCAGTCGCCATCCTATATGGACCCGGACCTATAGTTAACAAAATATTAAATTATATTTAATTTTGACAGGCGATTCAATTTTAAGCGGTAACCTTACATTGTATTAGACCAGGGAACATACAAACCAATTGTGTGCGAGTTAAGCCACCCACGTGACACTACTTAGCCAATCACATCTGCGCAATTCAAGGCGATCGCAACGCTGAGTGCAGACACAGACAGACAGAGGAAAGAGACGGTGAGAGGCGAATGACAAGCGAGACGATTAACGATACAGTGAGACAAGACGTGAGTGGGAGTCACAAGAGGTAAAACAACTATGGCGCTTTCAAAAAATAGAAAAGTAGACACCGAAAATAGAACTTTCAAGACTGAATGCCTGCCATCCATCCATCCGCTTCCGCTTCTCCTTTTCAGGGTCGCGGGGGGCGCTGGAGCCTATCCCAGCTGTCATAGGACGAGAGGCGGGGTACGCATATATGTTCATTCTTCCGGCCACAAGCAGCAAACCAGTGTGTCTCATATGTTCAGAAACCGTGGCACTGATTAAAAGTGGCAATGTCAAACGCCACTATGAGACAAAGCACAAAGCTTTTGAACAATCATACCCACCCAAGTCTGAACTCAGGTCCCAGAAAATTAGCAGTCTCAGAGCCCAATATGATCAATCCACAAGGATCTTAACCAGTTCTTTCACCGCCCAACAACGTGCTCGTGAATGTTCCCTCAGAGTTGCTTGGATTTTAGGTCAACACAAAAAGTCCTTTGCAGATGCAGGTGTTGTCAAAGAGTGCATGAGTGCAGTAGCAGAAACATTACTTGAGGGTAAACAAAAAGAAGAGCTTTGTGACAAAATAAAGCAAATACCTATGTCAGCATCAACAGCCACAAAGAGAAGTGAAATATTAGCTCAGGATGTGCTATCCCAGCTGGAAGAAGCTATTCATAAGACACCATGTGTAGGCTTGGCTGTAGATGAGTCCACTGATGTGTCTGACAATGCTCAACTGTTAGTTTATGTAAGGTTCTTCAACAATGATAAGAAAGAGTTCTGTGAAGACCTGCTAGGTGTAACTTCCCTTTACAGCACTACAAGAGGAGAGGATATTTACCTGGCCATTAAGGAAATGTTAACAAAGCGAGGAATAGAGCCAAACCAAGTGGTTTCAATAACCACAGATGGAGCCCCTGCTATGATGGGGAGAGAGAAAGGAGCTGTAGCAAGAATGAAAGAGGACAATCCCGAGCTAATCTCTTACCATTGCATTATTCATCAGTCAGTGTTATTCTCCACCCTGTCAGATGAGTATGCTGAGGTGATGAAAACAATGATGAAAATGATAAATTTTCTCAGGGCATCTTCTTCTTGTCAGCATGGCATGCTCAGGGAATTTCTCAGAGAAGTTGATGCACACGCTGATGATCTTCTGCTTCACAACAATGTGAGATGGCTTAGCAAAGGCAGGGCATTGGAGCGATTTTGGTCCATCGGAAGTGAAGTAGCAGCTTTCTTGGAAGAGCTGGAAAGTCAAAAAGCAACAAACTTTTCTCTCTTTTTAAATGATGGGAAAAACATGGATATTGTGGCCTTTTTGGTTGATATCACTTCACACCTGAATGAACTGAATTTGAAGCTGCAGGGCAAGGACAATTCAATTTGTGAACTGATGACAGCTGTCTGCTGCTTTCAGAGGAAACTTGAAGTGTTCAAAGAAGGCAAGGCAAGGCAAATTTATTTGTATAGCACAATTCAACAACAAGGTGATTCAAAGTGCTTTACAGAGACATTAGAAACAAAAACAAATAAAAAGTATGATTTAAAATTGATTAAAACAAGCAAACAAACAAACTAACTAAACACACACATTTCACACCTGTTCGCGTGATCTGAATCCTTATCGTAAGGGGAGCTACCAGTCCTTCTGTGGACGAGCTACTTTCTATTTTAAATTCCCTGAATTTAAAATACTCTCTAGACCCAGTCTAGACCCAGCTGGGGAGCTACCCAGAGCTCTAACCCACTTAACAAACAAACAAACAAACAAAACAGCATGTAAAATCAAAACAGATAAAATCAGAACAGTAGATAAAATCAGTAGTTAATGTAAGTTTTGAAATTTAAGCTTAAAAGTGTGGATTTGGTGCTTTATTCAAATGCAGCTGAGAATAGGTGAGTCTTCAACCTGGATTTAAATAAACTGAGTGTTTCAGCTGATCTGAGGCTTTCTGGGAGTTTGTTCCAGATATAAGGAGCATAAAAGCTGAATGCAGCTTCTACGTGTCTGGTTCTGACTCTAGGAACTGATAAAAGACCGGATCCAGATGACCTGAGGGATCTGGAAGGTTCATACTGGGTCAGGAGGTCACTGATGTATTTTGGTCCTAAACCATTCAGAGCTTTATAGGCCAGCATCAGAACTTTAAAGTCTATCCTCTGACGGACAGGCAGCCAGTGTAAAGACCTCAGAGCTGGACTGATGTGGTCCACTTTTTTGGTCTTAGTGAGGACTCGAGCAGCAGAGTTCTGAATGAGCTGTAGTTGTCTGACTGATTTTTTAGGTAGACCTGTAAAGATGCTGTTACAGTAATCAAGCCTACTAAAGATGAATGCATGGACTAGTTTTTCCAGGTCCTGTTGAGACATCAGATCTTTTATCCTAGAAATATTTTTGAGGTGATAGTAAGCTGATTTTGTTATTGTCTTAATGTGTTTCTCTAAGTTTAGGTCTGCATTCATCACTACACCCAAATTTCTCGCCTGGTTTGTGGTTTTCACGTGTATAGATTGAAGTTCTCTGGTGACCTGTAATCGTTTTTCTTTGGCGCCAAAGACTATTACCTCAGTTTTGTTTTTGTTTAGCTGGAGAAAATTGTGGCACAGCCAGTAATTAATTTCCTCAATGCATTTACCAAGAGCCTGTACAGGGCCTCCTGGTGACACTGTGATATATATTTGTGTGTCATCTGCATAGCTGTGGTAGTTTATTTTGTTGTTCTTTATAATCTGTGCCAGTGGGAGCATGTAAATGTTAAACAGAGGGGGTCCCAAGATGGAACCTTGGGGAACTCCACATGTGATACTAGTCTGCTCAGATGTGGAGTTACCTATTGATACAAAGTATTTCCTGTTTTCTAAGTATGTTTTGAACCAGTTTAGTACAGTTCCTGAAAGACCTGCCCAGTTCTCCAGTCATTTGAGTAATATGTTGTGGTCAACTGTATCAAATGCTGCACTGAGATCCAGTAAAACTAAGACTGACATTTTTCCACTGTCTGTGTTCAGACATATGTCATTAAACACTTTTGTCAGAGCGGTTTCAGTGCTGTGGTTCTGTCTAAAACCCGACTGGAAGGCATCGTAGCAGTTATTCTGTTTTAAGAAGTAATTGAGCTGTTGAGAAACTGCTTTTTCAATGATCTTACTTAAAAATGGGAGATTTGAGATCGGCCTGTAGTTTTTCATTTGTGTCTTGTCAAGATTGTCCTTTTTCAGTATAGGTTTTATTACAGCAGTTTTTAGTGGTTCTGGAAACACACCTGACATTAAGGAAAAGTTGACGATCTGTAACAGGTCTGACTCTAAAGTCTTTGAGACCTTTTTGAAAAAACTTGTTGGCAGGACATCTAAACAGCAAGAAGACCTGCAAGGAGACTAAGCACACTTCCCAACAGCGAAGGAACAGGTTCAGGGACAGAGAGATGTGTCCTCTTTTGTTGACTTTGTTGATAAGCTGATTGAAAACTTCGGCAAACGTTTTGATAGCTTCAGCTTTGGACAGCAGCTCACCATGTTCATAAAGAACCCATTTGCCATCACTGATGTCAGAGGGTTCTCAAAGGAAGTCACACAGCACTTCAAGTGGGCAAATGCTGGGCCTCTTCAAATGCAACTAATTGATCTCCAAGCAGATGTGGCCCTGAAAGAGCAGTTTGGAAGAACTGAACCTGCCACTTTCTGGCCCCAAATGGTCTCTGAGACAGCTTTCCCAAATCTGAGGAAAGTAGCCCTGTACATCTTGACCACGTTTGGCTCCACATACAGCTGTGAGGCAGCTTTCTCCACAATGAACATAATAAAAACTAAATATTGTTCTAGGCTCACCAATGAGCACCTACACATGTGTATGAGAATGGCCCTGACACCATTCCAGCCCAGATTTAAAATCCTAGTAGAGCAAACTAAAGCTAAATTCTCTCACTGAACAACAGAAAGTGGGGACGTGGACTATAAGGGGGTGAAAGAAAGAGAAACTGTAAAATTGTTAAAATGTTTTGATGTTATCTGTTGAAACTGTATTGAGACTGTTAAGTCGAGATGTAAAATGTAAAGAAAAAGCACTTTGTTTTAAGATGCACAATTTAGCCATTTTATTTATTTTCTCTAATTCATTTTAAACAGCAGCCCTATATCTAATGTAGGCCTATTGTGTGTTTCAGTGTTAACAATACATTTTGTTGAAATGTTTTTAACTTGTATTTTCATTGATTTGACAGTCTATTGCTCATACATTCAGATATAAATTAAAAAAAAAAGGTTGCTTCTCTATCACAATCATAATGTAAGTTAGACATTATGATGTCCCGGACCTCTGCTTGAGAAGATTTTCTCCAACTGGACCTCCTCAAATTTTAGTTTAATACCCCTGACATAGAGCCTGCTCCACAAACAACATGCACAGGCACCTAAGAACTGTCCACCCATCAGTGCAATGGGAAGATAAAATGCAGTCAGTTGAGTGTGATATTAATATTTCTAGATGCCAACCTTTTCCTTAATTAAAGATCTTTTTTTTTTTCTCCATATTTTAACTCATTCACTGCCAGCCATTTTCAAATCAGGTAACTCCCCACTGCCAGGGTTTTTGAGCATTTTTACTCATTTTTGAAGAGCCACAGAAAACTGTGTGTTATGATCATATAAACGCTGAACCTACCAAAATGAAGAACAGACTCTCTTCTTTCATCCAAAAAAAAAAGCTTGTTTCTACCATTTTCCATTCTTTAGTAATCAGCTGTAGAAGAGAGGTGGGTTCCACCAAAAATGCCTGTTTTGACCAAAAAAAGGGAGAAAACAAGCTTTTTGTGAAAAATACATTTCAAGCAGAAAAGTGCCTTTGACACTAATATTTCTTGCTTTGTGACACCTCTAACATATAAAATAGTTTTTCACTTCTATAAAACAGAAATAACACTGAGAAAGGTTATGTTTTATCAAAACAAGTTATTTACAAATTAATGAAAAAATAAAATTCACTGACAAGCTGCCCGAGGTTGTATTCTAGCCCCTCCCATTGAAAAACGTAATTGACGTCTATAGACGTCAACGGCAGTCAACGTAAGTTTTTCAATTGACGTCTATAGACGTCAATGGCAGTCAACGTAAGTTTTTCAATTGACGTCTATAGACGTCAATGGCAGTGAATGAGTTAATTTATATTTTATTGTGTTGTGGTTTGCAGTGTTTTGTGTTGTTTCACCTTAAATTTGATTAAAAGGAAAAAGCTGAAAATTTAAGTAGTTAAAAGCTGAAATGTATGGAATGTAAATAGTTGGTTTCTGTATTTTATAATTTATTTATTACATTTTATATGGAGTGAATAAATAAATGCATATTTACAGTGGCCCCTAGAGACAAAGCACGTACAAACTCCAAAACACAACGGAAGTGCTCCAGGATGCTAGGGGCCGTGTTGAGCTTTTGTTACGTAGTGGCTACACAAGCCAGGAAGTACCAACAATCGGGTTGGGTGTGTGTTAGTAACACTCTCTTCCCCCCCTTCTCACCGTCTCTTCTCCCCTTTGGTTTTCTTTCTCTCCCTCTCTTTCTTTCATTCTTTCTCCCTGTCCTATCCCCCAGTCATGTCTGTCCCGTTTGTAGCAACTGAAAATAAAATAAATTCATAATTATAATAAAGGTCAATCAAATGGACCAATATGACAAGGCCATGATGATCCACTTGGTAAAATAAATCTGCTTGGCATCTTTCTTGGCCTTAAGACAACAATTCTGATGGCTAAAGATCCAAACGGGACACAAAAAAAAAAGAAAAAAAAAAGTAACAGGTAAATGAAGTTTTTTTTTTTAAATTATTTGAATATATATATATATATATATATATATATATATATATAACACCCAGCACGCCCCTGCGGGCGGTTTATCCTTCAAGCTCGGGTCCTCTACCAGAGGCCTGGGAGCTTGAGGGTCCTGCGCAGTATCTTAGCTGTTCCCAGGACTGCGCTCTTCTGGACAGAGATCTCCGATGTTGTTCCCGGGATCTGCTGGAGCCACTCGCCTATCTTGGGAGTCACCGCACCTAGTGCTCCGATTACCACGGGGACCACCGTTACCTTCACCCTCCACATCCTCTCGAGCTCTTCTCTGAGCCCTTGGTATTTCTCCAGCTTCTCGTGTTCCTTCTTCCTGATATTGCTGTCATTCGGAACCGCTACATCGATCACTACGGCCGTCTTCTTCTGTTTGTCTACCACCACTATGTCCGGTTGGTTAGCCACCACCATTTTGTCCGTCTGTATCTGGAAGTCCCACAGGATCTTAGCTCGGTCATTCTCCACCACCCTTGGGGGCATCTCCCATTTTGACCTCGGGACTTCCAGGTTATACTCGGCACAGATGTTCCTGTACACTATGCCGGCCACTTGGTTATGGCGTTCCATGTATGCCTTGCCTGCTAGCATCTTGCACCCTGCTGTTATGTGCTGGATTGTCTCTGGGGCATCTTTACACAGCCTGCACCTGGGGTCTTGCCTGGTGTGATAGACCCCAGCCTCTATGGATCTTGTGCTCAGAGCTTGTTCTTGTGCTGCCATGATTAGTGCCTCTGTGCTGTCTTTCAGTCCAGCTTTGTCCAGCCACTGGTAGGATTTCTGGATATCAGCCACCTCCTCTATCTGCCGGTGGTACATACCGTGCAGGGGCCTGTCCTTCCATGCTGGTTCCTCGTCTCCCTCCTCTTTCTTGGGTTTCTGCTGCCTGAGGTATTCACTGAGCACTGGGTCAGTTGGGGCCATCTTCCCAATGTATTCTTGGATGTTCGTTGTCTCATCCTGGACTGTGGTGCTGACACTCACCAGTCCCCGGCCCCCTTCCTTCCGCTTAGCGTACAGCCTCAGGGTGCTGGACTTGGGGTGAAACCCTCCATGCATGGTAAGGAGCTTTCTTGTCTTTATGTCAGTGGCTTCTATCTCCTCCTTTGGCCAGCCTATTACCCCAGCAGGGTACCTGATCACGGGCAGGGCGTACGTGTTGATGGCCCGGATCTTGTTCTTACCATTCAGCTGACTCCTCAGGACTTGCCTGACCCTCTGCAGGTACTTGGTGGTTGCAGCTTTTCTAGCGGCCTCTTCATGGTTCCCATTCGCCTGCGGGATCCCCAAGTACTTGTAACTGTCCTCTATGTCTGCAATGTTGCCTTCTGGTAGTTCAATCCCCTCAGTTCTGACTACCTTCCCTCTCTTTGTTACCATCCGACTACACTTCTCCAGTCCGAACGACATTCCAATGTCATTGCTGTATAGCCTGGTAGTGTGGATCAGTGAATCGATGTCTCGTTCACTCTTGGCATACAGCTTGATGTCATCCATGTACAGGAGGTGGCTGACAACTGCTCCGTTCCGTAGTCGGTATCCGTAGCCAGTCTTGTTAATGATCTCACTGAGGGGGTTCAGGCCTATGCAGAACAGCAGTGGGGACAGAGCATCTCCTTGGTAGATCCCGCACTTGATGGTGACTTGTGCTATGGGCTTGGAGTTGGCCTCTAGTGTTGTACGCCACATCCCCATTGAGTTCCTGATGAAGGCTCTTAGGGTCCCATTGATCTTGTACAATTCTAGGCATTCCAGTATCCAGCTGTGGGGCATTGAGTCATAGGCCTTCTTGTAATCAATCCAGGCAGTGCACAGGTTGGTCAGTCTGGTCTTGCAGTCTCGGCTGACTGTTCTGTCTACCAGTAGCTGGTGTTTTGCGCCTCTGGTATATATATATATATATATATATATATATATATATATATATATATATACACATATGAGTGTTTGTGTATTAAATTACAAATTACAAATTACAAAAACAACAGACATATGAATTTGATTGTGTAATTTAAGTGATCTAAGTAGCTTTGTTTTGGAAGTTCAGTTAACGCTAGAAATGTGTTTTGGAGTTTGTACGTGTTTCGTCTCTAGGGGCCCCCATAAATATTTATATATAAACATACATAAAGAAAACCACGTTTTTTTACATTACTAATTCCTTTTGTACATAATTTTATATTGTTGTTGATAATTAATTAATTAAAGCAACAAAAAAACCTGAAGAGCCAGTTGAGAACCGAAAGAGCCGGCTCTTTTTAGTGAGCCGAGTCGAAAGAGCCGGTTCTCTAAAAAGAGCCGGAAATCCCATCACAATTAAGCAGCAAGGCAGAACAAAATCAGGGGTGTATCAAGACACAGGGACTAAACCCCAATTCAACCAGATCCAGAACTGATCCGGAATTAAAACAGGACTACAAGAGTTCAAAATCAGGACTACTGAGGACTTAACCAAGACAGAACCAGAATCAGAACTAGATGATAGAAGCACTAAAAATCATCATAGACCTGCACTACACTTATTTTTTAATTCTACCAAAGTACACTATTTAGATTCAGAAAAGTTTATATAATTATTTAGCCTTGTTGTGCAAAGAAGCCTGCATAACTTAAAAAATATAGAATTTGAAAAATAACAAACCTAAAAAGAAACACTAGGTACGACCCATATGGAAAAGATATATATAAATCTTATAAAGTTTGTATCTGTTTTGTGTGAAACTTGTATGAAAAGCATACAAGAGTGAAAACAGATATAAGATCCCTTGAAGAATTATATAATGAAACTTGTATGTTTTGGATACTTCCTAAAACAATATATGAACGTAATGAGAAAGTGGCCACTTTCGTGAGTAAATCATATATGTTTTTACTATTTCTTTTCCATATGGGGAGATACATGAGTACCTATGATACGGTGATACTTTTGGTAAACAACCATTTGACTAACATTTATGTCTCACCTGCTATAAATATACAGTTGAAACCAGATATTTACATACTCTTCAGATAAAAAAACTTTTTTAATTGTAACATCAAATCAGACTAAATGTTAATTTTTTTTAGATTGATAAATACAAAAAACATATTTGTTAACTTTAAGAGTAAAGAGAGAAATTGTCTGTATTTCTTAATTGCAAATGGCACCAAATTTATATTCAAATTGAGCCACACTTATGGAGCTCCACAATTCTTTTCCAGGTGTTTTGGTTGACATCTCTTGATTTTCCCATTTTAAAGAAACAGGCTCTGGCTGTGTCCCAATTAAGAGACTGCACGCTTGAAGTGCGCGCACTACGCGTACTACGCATGGTGCGTACTATAAGTACGAGAAGTGCGGAAGTGAGAGGCTTGTGAAATGGGACGGTATACGCTTCGTCGCGCTGTTCAGGTTGCCTAGCAACCATGATACTAACCGCGAGACACGTTACATACAGCTTTGTTTGACAGAAATGAAGGAGAAAAATGTTTTGTTGGTCATTCATTTTTGTCATGACATCACTTTGATTAGTTGAGTATCTGAGGCTGAGACCACGGGACTGTAAAACATGATTGTTGGGCTTCATTTCTGTGCTGAACAGTCATTTAAGATTAGTTAGTAAATAACAATTAGTTAATGTTGTTCATGAGACTAAAGTCACTGTGGCAATGTAAATATAATATGGCCAATATTATAGTATTGTCAGATTATTATGAATATATATATATATATATATATATATATATATATATATATATATATATATATACACACACACACATATACATATATCACTGACTTTCAGCTTGTTGTGTTAGTGGATATATGACTGACTTTAATTATTACACATTCGCACATAAATAAGTGACGTCATATTCAGTACTTTTGACAGTTCACTCTTCGGCCACTCCATCTTATTAGGGAAATTCCACATATCCATCCATCCATTTTCATCCGCTTTGTCCGGGGCCGGGTCGCGGGGGCGGCAGCCTAAGCAAAGAGGCCCAGACCTCCCTCTCCCCAGCCACCTCCTCCAGCTTATCCGGGGGAATACCAAGGCGTTCCCAGGCAAGCCGAGAGATATAATCTCTCCAGCGTGTCCTGGGTCTGTCCCGGGGCCTCCTCCCGGTGGGACATGCCTGGAACACCTCGCCCAGGAGGCGCCCAGGGGGCATCCTTGTCAGATGCCCGAACCACCTCAGCTGGCTCCTTTCGATGTGGAGCAGCAGCTGCTCTACTCTGAGCCCCTCCCGGATGGCTGAACTTCTCACCCTATCTCTAAGGGAGAGGCCAGCCACCCTTCGGAGGAAGCTCATTTCTGCCGCTTGTATCCGCGATCTCGTTCTTTCGGTCACTGCCCACAGCTCGTGGCCATAGGTGAGGGTAGGGACGTAGATCGACCGGTAAATTGAGAGCTTCGCTTTTACACTCAGCTCCCTCTTCACCACGACGGACCGGTGCAGCGTCCGCATTACTGCAGCTGCAGCCCCAATCCGTCTGTCGATCTCCGACTCCCTTCTCCCATCACTCGCGAACAAGACCCCGAGATACTTGAACTCCTCCACTTGGGGCAGGAACTCATCCCCGACCCGGAGTGGGCACTCCACCCTTTTCCGGCTGAGAACCATGGCCTCAGATTTGGAGGTGCTGATCCTCATTCCCGCTGCTTCACACTCGGCTGCGAACCGCTCCAGTGCGAGCTGGAGGCCCTCACCCGATGAAGCCAACAGAACCACATCATCTGCAAAAATCAGAGATGAGATTCTGAGGCCACCAAAGCGAAAGCCCTCCGCCACTTGGCTGCGCCTTGAAATTCTGTCCATAAAAATTATGAACAGAACCGGAGACAAAGGGCAGCCCTGGCGGAGCCCATCACCCACCGGGAACGAGTCCGACTTATTGCCGGCAATGCGAACCAAGCTCTTGCAACGGTTGTATAGGGATCGAATGGCCCGTAGCAATGGGCCAGACACCCCATATTTCCGCAACACCTCCCACAGGACACCCCGAGGGACACGGTCGAATGCCTTCTCCAAATCCACAAAACACATGTAGACTGGTTGGGCAAACTCCCATGCACCCTCAAGTATCCTGGAGAGGATAAAGAGCTGGTCCAGTGTTCCGCGACCAGGACGAAAACCGCATTGTTCCTCCTGTATCCGAGGTTCGACTAACGGACGAACTCTCCTTTCCAGCACCCTGGCATAGACTTTCCCAGGGAGGCTGAGGAGTGTGATCCCCCTGTAGTTGGAACACACCCTCCGGTCCCCTTTCCTGAAGATGGGGACCACCACCCCGGTCTGCCAGTCCACAGGTACTGCCCCTGATCTCCACGCAACATTGCAGAGGCGTGTCAACCAGGACAGCCCTACAACGTCCAGAGCCTTCAGGAACTTGGGGCGGACCTCATCAACACCAGGGGCTCTGCCACCAAGGAGTTGTTTAACTGCCTCAGTGACCTCGCCCCCGGAAATTGGCGGGTCATTCCCCTTATCCCCAGACTCTGCTTCCTCCTCGGAAGACGTGTCAGTGGGATTAAGGAGGTCCTCGAAGTATTCCTTCCGCCGCCTGACAATTTTCTCAGTCGACGTCAGCAGCGCTCCGCCAGCACTATACACAGTGCAGGTAGAGCACCGCTTTCCCCTCCTGAGATGTCTGACGGTTTGCCAGAATCTCTTCGAGGCAGTCCGAAAGTCTTTTTCCATGGCCTCTCCGAACTCCTCCCACACCCGAGTTTTTGCTTCAGCCACTGCCCGAGCCACATTCCGCTTGGCCTGTCGATACCTGTCGGCTGCCTCCGGAGTCCCACAGGCTAACCAAGCCCAATAGGACTCCTTCTTCAGCGTGGTGGCTCCCTTCACCTCTGGTGTCCACCATTTGGTTCGGGGATTACCACCACGGCAGGCACCAACCACCTTGCGGCCGCAGCTCAATGCAGCAGCTTCGGCAATGGAGACGCTGAACATGGTCCATTCGGACTCAATGTCCCCAGTCTCCCTCGGAATGCTGTTGAAGCTCTGCCGGAGGTGTGCGTTGAAGATCTCGCGGACTGGGGCCTCTGCTAGACGTTCCCAGCACACCCTCACTACGCGTTTAGGTGCACCAGGTCTGTCCAGCGTCTTCCCCCGCCACCTGATCCAACTCACCACCAGGTGGTGATCAGTTGACAGCTCAGCCCCTCTCTTTACCCGAGTATCCAGAACATATGATCGCAGGTCTGCTGATACGATTACAAAATCGATCATCGACCTACGGCCTAGAGCATCCTGGTGCCACGTGCACTTATGGACACTCTTATGTTCGAACAGGGTGTTCGTTATGGCCAAACTGTGATTAGCACAGAAGTCCAATAACAGAGCACCGCTCGGGTTCAGATCAGGGAGGCCGTTCCTCCCAATCACGCCCCTCCAGGTCTCGCTGTCGTTACCCACGTGAGCATTGAAGTCTCCCAGCAGGACAACAGAGTCTCCAGGTGGAGCACCCTCCAGCACCCCCCCCCCCCCCAGGGACTCTAAGAAGGCTGGGTACTCTGAACTGCCACTCGGCGCATAAGCGCAGATGACAGTCAGGACCCGTTCCCCGACCCTAAGGCGCAGGGAACAAACCCTCTCGTCCACCGGGAAAAACCCCAACGTACCGGCAGCAAGCCGAGGGGATATTAGGATACCCACCCCAGCCCGCCGCCTCTCACCAGGGGCAACTCCAGACTGAGACAGAGTCCAGCCCCTCTCCAGGAGACTGGTTCCAGAGCCCAAGCCATGCGTAGAGGTGAGCCCGACTATATCTAGCCGGTACCTCTCAACCTCACGCACTAACTCAGGCTCCTTCCCCACCAGAGAGGTGACATTCCATGTCCCTATTGCCAGTCTTGGCAGCCGGGGGTCAGTCCGCCAGGGCCTCCGCTCCTGGCCGCCACCCGGCACACAATGCACCCGACCCCTATGGCGCCTCCTGTGGGTGGTGGGCCTGCGGGAGGATGGGCCCATGTCTCCTCTTCGGGCTGTGCCCGGCCGGGCCCCATGGACTAAGGCCCGGCCACCAGACGCTCCCCCTCGGGCACCCTCCCCGGGCCTGGCTCCAGGGCGGGGCCCCGGTAACCCTATCCCGGGCAGGGTAAACTGTTCCCTCGATGTCCTTTTCATAAGGGTCTTATGAATCGCTCTTTGTCTGGTCCCTCACCCAGGGCCAATTTGCCATGGGAGACCCTACCAGGGGGCAAAAGCCCCCAGACAACATAGCCCCTGGGATCCCTGTGACACACAAACCCCTCCACCACGATAAGGTAGCGATTCAAGGAGGGGAGGGAAATTCCATTCCATTCCACATACATAAATGTAAATTTCAACACTCAACCCCATCATTTAATTTGTTTTTGATTGAAATTGAATATTACTTAAACTCTCTTAAATTAACTTCCAATAAAAAAGGTTTATCATTGATTGAAATTCGTTCAGAAATGTTTAACGAATGAGCTGTCACAACTTTCAAATACAAAGTTGTTATGGAGTCTGTCACATTCCCCCCCTTTTTTCTTTTTTTCCCTTTATTTATTTATCCTTCTTATTTCATTGTACTGTGTATTGTTACTCTTATTTGCCTTGTATGTCTACTGTACAAACTGAACTGGAATGACTGACTGTTCGCTTTATGGTTTCAATAAAGTTTAGAAAAAAAAAAAACAACCTCTTCAGCCGCTCCCGTCTGCCGTATTTTGCGGCAAAATTATCCACACCCACCGCCGCGCTATGAATTGTGGGATATATGGGACCACGAAGCGTGCACCGGACCACGCTTGATATTTGGGGAAATCGATGGCGCATTTGGAGTATGCATTTGAAGCAGACTTCGAATTGGGACAGCCGTCGTCGCGTGGCGGTGACGTAACCGCACTTAAAATGCGTACTTCTTTTTTTTTTTTTTTTTTTTTAAAAAAAATAATAATAAAATGCGTACTTCAAGCGTGC
Organism: Maylandia zebra; assembly: GCF_041146795.1. NCBI lineage: Eukaryota > Metazoa > Chordata > Actinopteri > Cichliformes > Cichlidae > Maylandia > Maylandia zebra. Next base: position 28,332,867 of record NC_135168.1, read on the forward strand.
AGTCTCTTAATTGGGACACAGCCTCTGTGTTTTGCCTTATATGCATCCACAGGTGTGCCACCAATTTACTCACATGGACTCTACTAACCTATCAGAAGCTTCTTCAGCTCAGAATGGAATCATCTGGAGTTTCTTATTAATTAACAATAAACTTAGTGTATATGTACTCCTAAATTTGATGAAAGTGATGAAAAATAGACAGCTCTGTCTCTCTTTATTCTGACATTTAACTAATTCAAAAGATATTTTAATATTTATTTAACCAAAACAAAACAAGTTTACTCTAAATTGATGTTGTACAGTAAAAAAATGTTCTTGTGTTTTCCATAAAGTGTATGTAAATATCTGGTTTTAACTGTGAATATACTGCTGTATATTGAAATTCCTCTTGTTTTGCATAGAAATATACTGAACAACATACAAAGCATAATATATAAAACACTACCAGAGTTTTTTCTTTGAAAGAAGCCCCTTATGTCCATTCTTGTATATCAGTGCATTACTGAAACCGATTTATTTAGCCGTGGAGAGTAACAACTGAATATATGAAATAAACACACATGTAAGCTAAGACTCTCTAAAGAAACAGCACTGTTGTTGTTCGGCTTTTCATTTCGCCATTTGTTGATTCACTCGAAGAGCAAGTAATGTAATATGGGTCAAGTGATCAGTTTGATATCAATCTTTCGTGATACACCGTCATATTTACATTATTTGTACAGTACGAATGATTTGCTGTGGTCACCTGGTCGAACTTGAGTTCTCCTCTGTCTGCCTGGCTGCGTTTCTCTAACAGCACACTCGCAGGCAGCAGCTGCCCCGCCCCGCTTAGTGTCTGAGCTCGGATCATACCAATATTAGGGGGGATTTATGCACAGTCGTAAATTCCCACAGTGTGCACTATGTGCTTCGAATATTGTTTGTAGTTCTTGTTTTACACAGTGTCAGCCAGGCATCTAACTATGAAAAAATTACACTCCAAAAGACCCCGGGCTTCTGAAAAAACAACCCGGGCTTAAGCCCAGTAAGCCACCCCCCCCCCCGCTCCGCCACTGGTTTAGAGCCATTTAGGGTCACTTAGCCTATGCAAGAAGGTCACACCATTGCCAGTAGTCATGCTCATGGTACGCTTTGGTCATGTTCCAGTGTTTTATATGTGTTGCCAGTTATGATAGAAACAAGTAAAATGCTGGGACATTTTTTTTGTGAGTCCCCACTCTTTGTTCTGTTTTTTCCCATTTTTTCTTTTTTGGAAGCAAATATATTTCTCCCTCAAGTTTTTGCACTTCTTTCTACATGTTCTCATGTCCATTTCAATAGTTTTGGCGATCTTCCTCCAGGAGACAGGCAATGATAATTATTGCCTCAATCATCTTTTCAAAAGAATTACCAGAAATACACAAGTGAACAGGACAGTCACAATTACTGGAAGTTGCATTGATGCAGTGTGTAGTTACAGTAAGGAGGTGAACACTGGATTATAGCATAGGTCAGCGGTCGCCAACCTTTTTTGCGCCACGGACCGGTTTATGCCCGACAATATTTTCACGGACCGGCCTTTAAGGTGTCGCGGATAAATACAACAAAATAAAACTAGTACCGGTACCGAAAAAAAGAAGATTTATTCATAACACACGTGAAAAGACCCAGGAAAACAGAGTTAACAATCAAAACGATAACAAAATAATGCTGAAAACCGATAAAAACCCTGAAAACCAGACATTTCACACCTGAGCCTCAACTCTCGCGGCCCGGTACCAAACGACTCACGGACCGGTACCGGTCCGAGGCCCGGGGGTTGGGGACCGCTGGCATAGGTCATAGTGCAGGGTTTCAGAAAGGTTTGTGTTTGCAACATACCCATGGCACAGATTTAACACAGAGGCCTAACCTATGTGTAAGAGAGGCTTTTTGTTTTAGGCACTGCAGTGAACATCAATGCTCTTATGCACATATGATCAAAGTAGAAGGTTTGATTCATTATTCATAAACTGGTTATCAGTGCAGTAACAAATATCTTTTGTATATCAAGTTTCCAAAAGATCATATAGTCTGTTTATTATATAGACCCAACACTAGTGTTCAACTGGATTTACCCTCTAATTAGTCTTTCTGTGAACACTCACCCAAAAAATTCAATTCTTATTTGACCCAGAGAACAAACTGGGCAGAGAAACCCTTCAGGGCGACGGTTTGGAGGTTGAGCAGGGTGGACAAGCCATTTCGGAGGTCAGCAATGGAGGTGGTAAAGTTCCTCTGTTGGTTTTAGAAGTGACCAGCGATGGAAGCAGTGTTAAAGACTGACTTTGGGTCTGACTGGTGGTCAGAAACAGTAATAGAGGATAACTGGAAGTTGGATAGGAGGCCAGGAACACAGACAGAGCACCTTTGGAGGCCAGCAAAGTTGAGGCTTGGGTAGTGACGACAAAGGACACAAAGCCTCCCTAGAGGCTGACTCTCTGACCCAGGTAACACATGTTAAACGGATATCTGTCACTTGTGTCCACTAGTTGTGAATTATAGTAAGCTACAGTATTCTTGATCATAAGACAGACCTTTCTCATTGTTCTAGTCTGTGAAATCTAGCTGCTCTTAGGCTAATACTCTCTGTCCTATTTCCGTTTTCAGGCAGAAACTCTGAGCAAGAAATGTTGTATGATAAAGTTTCGTTTGAGTGACAACCTCTCTCTATATATACACAATACAATATATCTTATGAGTTCCAATGTATCCAGTCAGTTGCTGCATAAAAGCATAGGAAATGTAAAGCATTTACTTTTACAGATGATAGAAAGAGGAGAAACAATAAAGGGTAGCGGTAGCATAATGTACCATCCTACCTGCAGCTGTTTTAACTTGAGCAGTATATTGAGACAGGAGGTTATATCAGAGATAAACAACACTTAACACCCACTCACTGGCTTAAAGGTAGAGAACACATTGACTCGGAAACACACACCTCCACAGTGCACATGCACACACAAGAAGAAGCGTTAGATGAACACAAGCGCGCTAATAGTTGTAATTCTTTTTTCTTTTTTTTATACCGACAAAGATACAATGTATTCACATGTCGATACATGTATGCAGTGTTTTACTCCATCTGTCTCCTCATTCACACAAACTGACTGCGTTACGTTTACTTCTGTGTAGGTTAAGCTGTAGAGTGAAACAAGGGCCTGATTGATTTTGATATCTTAATGGTACCACAAACAAATGATCGCACAGTATCCTCCACCATTAGTATGATTGTTATTCATCATATTAAAGAAAAACATGCTATGAAGGAGTCTTTCAATGTTTCTTCATATAAGAATGATTTATATAAAGTGCTCCAGACACTTTCCACACTGGTTATGTGTTGCAGCCTTGTTGTGTTTACATCTATATCAAAGATGACCGTTTCAGTCCAACTCTGTCTAGGGGATGGGCCATGCAGGATTTCTCTCTTCCTACACACCAAACAGTTCGAGATGTGGGCAAGTTTAATCTAAAAAAAATCTACCCATCTATTTACTTATTTGTTAACAGGTATTTGTTATTTGCTATTGATGTTATGTGTTACTGTGTAATTGTTTGTCTTTGTACAGCACTTTGGCCAACATTTTGTTGTTATTAAATGTGCTATATAAATGAAAATAAAGGTAAAAAAGAAAATAAATCTTTAGACCCTAAAATTCAGAAAAGACATTAAGCATCCTCAGTAGATTTTACAAGTCAGGACCCAGTTCTAGCTTCAGGTTGCACAGAGGTTAAAGACGTTATAAGGACAGCAGCAGGTGCTTCTGGAAACAAAGCTGCAAAAGGAGACCTGATTTAGAAATTTCTTCTTGCATTCAACTTCTTTTTGGATGCAAAAATCAATCTTTAGAGTGATGATCTCTATAGTCGGGGTAAATCAGCTACAAACTATCTCTAAGTGTGAGGTCATAGTTCCCAGTAGGGAAATAAGGACAGATCAGTCAGTTTACTGTCATCTACCCTCATCTGTGGCCATGAGCTATGGGCGACGACTGAAAGAACATTTTGCAGATACAAGTGGTGGAAATGCATTCAAAGAAACTTAAGAGCAGTCCTGCACACGATGTGATAAACCCATACATTTAAATTTTTTCACTTTTCACAATAATTGAAAAAAATAAGCCAACATATAACAAACACTGCAAATGTATAGTGTGCTATACATTTGTGTGTGTGCTATACAAACATCTTAAAAATCTTAATATTAATATACATTAATATTAATCTGTACAGGGAAAAAAATCCTGAGTTTTCAATATTAATTTTAATACAAACGAAACAAAAACATATTTTAGCATCTGACGTCAGGCTCTCATGAAATTACAACACTCACTATGTAATCCATTCTTAAGGACTTAAGAAGGACATATTGCTGTTAAAGTCCAACAGTTTTGCGCCCCCTCCTTTGTAATTTTCATGTTTTACAAAGCGATCTCATGTGCCAGATCTGACCCATCGGCAACCCCTCTGGTCCTCGGCCCATATGTTTGACACCCAAGCTGTAAAGTGTCAGTGTTATGGGAACTGATAGCACCGAGCATGGAGGATTTACAGAAATAGCCCACGCGTACTGCATTACTTGGCTGCAAGACAGCAATAAATATGTGAGGACTGAGATTCTGCACTCGGCCATACGGTCTTCCATGGTAGCCAATTTACAGAGCGTAGGACTTTAAATCCAGCCTGACAAGGGCCACATCAAACTTTTACAGCCTTGTAAGTGATCTGCTGCTGCACTGGGCAGCTGTTTTATTGGGTGGATTAAAATTGCATGGTTCGTGGTGAAATGCAGACATATTCATGTCTCTTGGTGTCTGAGGGTAAAAGCTTCTTCCTCCTGTCAAACACTGCACTCTTCCGTCCATCTTTCTCCTCCTCCGTCCGTTTTCCTACTTCACTTTAATTACTGCTTTTCCTTACTTGGCGAGTTATTGTGAATTTCCCAAATAATTCCTCTTGGGGCGGAACACCAGAGCAGCCATAATTAACCAGCACTGGATCACTGGTGAGCAGTCAGAAAGTGGGACATCCACCATAGCTGCATCTGCAAATGGCTCACTGGTTAATTATGCCACACTACTGTTCTCTCCCGTGAGGTACCATCCATAAAATTACACTTTCTCTTTCTGCTATTTTGGCTTCTGCTTGGCAATTAAAGTGCAGAAGGCAATTAAAAGGCAAATCCATCAAGATACCATAACCCGTGGATTTTAACGCTAGATAACAGGGCTCTAGGATAAGGATTTCATTTGCTCTTCATAACACTCAACTTGGATAACCAATTTTATTTTTTTACACATTTTCTTTATGAATGACAAAATCATTATTAAATAATACCCTGTGCACATAACATATGATCTTACTGGAGTGATGGATGTGCAGAGACAAGCATGAACCATTAATAAAGATGGCGATCAAAGGTCGAGTTATGTTCCGCCCACTACTCTTGCACACAGTATTAATCTCAGTGGGAATAATGAATAACTCGGTGGTTTTAAAACCATCCTTGGAGTTTCCTGAAGTCACACAAACTACATGTGAAGTATTTTCTCCTATTTTTCTTTCAGTTTTATTTGAATTGTTGTTTCTGACATAATGAAGAGTACTCAAGACAAGGATGAAGGCATAAATGGGCTCTCAAAATAAGATGGCTTTATTAAAAAAAATCCAGTAACCATATGCACAGCTGCAAAGGATACCTGCATATAAACACCCTTAGCCAGTCACATGTACATGTCTTCTTTATTCCTTTTAAACACACTTTAAAATGTTTGCTGTGCAATTAAACAAGTGCAGAATTTCAGCTGTTAATAGCCCATGTTATTATTATTATTAACCTGTGTGATGGCCAAACCCGTGGCCACACTCTAAAGTCGGTAACTTTTGTATTTTCATTCTTCATTTGAACATAGTAATACATTTTAGTTACCAATAACTTTATTGATTGGTTTGGATACATTGGTTCTATTTGTAAGCGCGCACATTTAGTTTACTTATGTATTCATACTACTTCATTTCTTTGATTTTTGATTAACCTTTGTCTTTTATTTCTTACCTGCCATCATCCCTGGGAGTTGCCGGACAAAAGATGGTAGCCAGGGTTTGAAACCATTAAATGCAAAGGAAGATAATTGCACCACACCACCACTTCCTGCTGAAGGGGAGAATGTGTGTTTTCTTTACTTTAAAAACAAATTATTTGTATTTAATTAAATATTTGAGTTTAGGGTTTAGTGGGGTTTTTGATTTTCTTCTTTGGTGTTTAGTTTATTAACAAACTAGATTGTACTGCATCGTTTGTGATTTATGATTGTGTTTGTTTGTTACCCCTCATGTGTCACAATGGTCTGATCAGCCATTATATATACCCTTGTATGTCATTTCATGTTTAGGTCAGTTATGTTTGTTTGTAGCAGTCATTTGGGTTGTTAAGTTTGCAGTCTTTGCCTGAGTTCAGTTTTATTTCTTTGACCTCTTTTATGAGCTCAACATTTATTACTCTTGTAAATATGATTTTTGGGGGTTAAATAAATGGAAACTATATTTTTCTAATAATTCCTGGGACTCCTCCTGTTTTTCAACTCGGTCCATCACAACCTGACACAATTATGAGTGCAATTATTGTTCTGTTATTTTTCTGTGGCTGTATTAGATGTGCAATATTAATTTCATTGTTTAGGAAATTCATCTAAATGTTTAGGCAAAGTGAAAAAAAATCATTTGATCACAAGTTTGTTTTGTTTTCCAAAAATATATTTAGAACCAAATTGTTACGTATTTACAGACTAATGTGTCATAATAAAAGACATAATAAAGTAATGTGATAGTTTAAATCCCTGTGTATCATCTCTATACTCCCAACACCTTCTCACTCCCAAAGCGTAACATTTTACACTATGTGACAAAACGTCGGTATGATGCGTGTCAGGAATGAGATCGGGCTCATGCTCCTATATGTTGTCAAAACACATGCAGGAAGAAACATCTGCTGACCTTCAAGGAGAGGTCAAAGGTCAAAAGTGACATGATATTTTAAATCTTTATACAGACTTTCTATATTTTGACAATATACACCACATTTATGAGAATTATAGTGTCACAGCTGCTGCAGCAGACGTGTCGAGATTATGAGCGAGGATCCAAACGGCACTGGCTTAGATGTGAAGAGTGAGCTTTATTTATATGTGATGAAAATACAGACAGAAAGTAAGACATAACCTAAACTGGAAAAATCTACCAAATGAATCCAAAACTCACAGAATGACACGTACAGAGAACCATACGGCGGTCACGCAGATGGACCAGTAACAAGCATGAGACCACACAGGGCTTATATACACACAGGAGCAATCAGGGGATGGGAGACAGGAGGCAAACACAGCTGGGAGAAATCAGAGCTGACGAGACAAGTGGAAGCACAACAAAGACTTAACAACCAGGAACTATACAATATGATACAGTAACAGAAGGCCGTAATTCACAGGATAAACTTGACCCAGAAACACAAAGCACTGGCTCAAATGACCCAGGACCCTGACACATAGTTTCTAAACTAAAAGGCTTTTTATCAAGTGTCGATCAATAAATTGTTACATTGACCTTGAAGACCTTGGTGGATGTAAGTCAAATTTGAATGGATTGTTAACATGACCCCACAAAATTTTACCAGAATTCATTCAAAACTTTTAAAGCCATCGTGCTTACAGAAACAATAATGACATGTGCGCACAAATGTTACCGAAAACATAAAACCCCCAAAATAAGTAGCACCGATACTGAAAGTAAAAATAACCAGAACCAATCAGAACCAAAATGATTAAGAAACATTTGGATGTAAGATAATAATAAATAGAATATTGAATGTGCTGCATGAGTTCACTTAATGAGTGGGTTATTGGTGGGTCAAAATTTTAGGAATATACCTAGACTTTGGCACAGGTGAAACCAATCTAAAGCGTTTTCTTGTAGGATTGGAGAAGCTTGCACCTCCCTCGCTGCAGGCACGTCCGCCCTGGTGGAGCTGTAACAGCACTGATTAAGGAGGATTCTTCTCTTAATCTCCATTCAAGGAAGAGGATGAAAGTCTGGAACTGAAAAACCAGTAATATGCTATTCACTTTTATTAAAGTACCCCTGTGTCCTCGCCTTTGTTGGAAAGTTAAGAACATAATTTAGAATATGTCTTTCAGAATATAATAATATCAAAGGCAGATCTTCAAGAGCTACACTAAAACTGTTGCTCTGCTAAGTGCTTTAATTAAAGTTTCAAGAAAATGAGCTGGGACACCTCAAAAGAAAACTTGTTCTCCAGCAGTCTGACTCTCTCTGCAGGAGTTTGGTCTGTTGCCACTAGTTTTGTGGCAAAGCTGATTAAGGCCTGTGTTTCAACATTTAGTTGGTTATTTTTAATAATAATACGATTGTCCACAACAGAAAGGATCTCAAGTAAAAACACATTAACCTTTACAAACTCCATGAACGTAGGGCTCTTAAGTAAGCACATCACATCCAGACAAATGATGTAACATTCGATGTTCTAATGAAATACTCCCGAAGCTGCTAGTAGGCGTCCGATTTTTAAATTCCCAACATTTCTTTTATCAATGTGGTGAAACAGTTCTTTCATAGTGCTAGCAGTTGCCTCTGGCTGCATCAGAGTTAGAGCTCAAATTATTGGCCTACTGATTCTAACTTTAACAAGGCGACAAGTAGGCAATTTTAAGTTGAACCTGAAAGAAGAAGAAAGTGTGTACATTATTGAGCCCCGTGGGGAAATTGCTCTCTGCATTTAACCCATTCACTCAGTGAAGCAGTGGGCAGCCATTGGGCGCCCGGGGAGCAGTGTGTAGGGACGGTACCTTGCTCAGGGGTACCTCAGGGTAGCTGTTAAGGGGAATCGAACCCCCGACCTTCCGATCATGGGGCAACCACTCTACCTACTGAGCTATCCCTGCCCCCTTTTTTTTTTTTTTTTTTTTTTTTAAGAAGAAGAAAGCAGCATTCAAGCAGCATTCACTTGCTCTGAATAGTCTCAAAAATATTTGTTTGCCTCGATGAAACATTTCAGTGGAATTGTCACAGTACCACCCACTCAAGGATTTGGCCACTGGGATGTGAAGGGTATGGGCTGAGGAGCCTTAAGGTTTGCTAAATTACCCTCAATGAAATGGGAGGGCATGTGTGAGATGCAGGATTTTTGAAAAGGTGAAGCCACCCAAGCATCTCTGGGGGTGTTCGCTTCCCCCTTTTGCCTGTTTGGAAATTATTACTACTTTTATGTCTCGTCAATTAAGTATTGAACAGTCCACAGGGTGAGGAACCGTGACTCAAGACCACCGGACAAAGTGAGCTGGTTCAGATCTCCTGAGTAAAGACTGTGGACTTGACAAACTGTCATTATATTATGACAGGAGTGAGAAGGGGCTGGAGTAGAAGCCAGGTTCATGACTTCACATCAAGGGCCATTTGGCTAGTAAGCCCAAAGTTGTCCAGGTAAGCCTCAACTTCTTTCCATGCCTGATGGCCAATATCTGGTAGCTGGTCTCCAGTTGCCCCTGGAGTGATGTGAAGTTCATCTTTAGGCGCGTAGACATCAGGTCAGTGACTGTGACAGAACACTGAAGTTTTAAAAAGGGGCTTTTATTTGACTGTATTTCTTTATTATTTCATATTTTAAAAATGCCTTGTTGGGACTTTAGCATTAGCGAGCAACAGTCTGTGGTGAGTGAGGCCGCTGTGGGATGAAAACCATGTGAGATGAATGGAAATGCCAGGATGCAGTGTGCATTTCAATACTGTCCCGTCGCCTTTATCAGATCAGGCAGGAAAAGGCAATCCACACATGCAATGAAACACAGCGGCTGACATGAAGGTGCGCGCCCTCATGTCAGTCTCACAACAGTACACATGAAAGGATTATTGTTCACATGGGAAGATGACTCAGATTAGAGAGAGGCAAGCTAACAGTGCTTGCCCGCTGATCGGAGCTTATAGTGTGACACGCTTCTATACAACAGACATTCATGCGTCTAGCACATATTTCACTGCCTGCATAAAAAGAAACGATGGATGTTTCATGGTCTTTATCTCTGTTTAATCACGTGTGGTTTTCATCTTCAGCTACAAAGGGGTCTTCTCGATGCTTCAGTCATCGGCATGTCTGAGTTAGTTGTTGGTGCTTTCTGGAAATTCGATCGGACTTTTTAGGTCGACCTTCAGCTGCCAGACTTGGCCGGCCGACACTCCCAGCTAGAGGCTGCAGCTTCACTGCTGTTTTGACAGAAGCTGTGATCTGCCTTGCTGGGAGGGGGTGATGCTGTGGGTCATGCCTCTGCAGTTGGTGTCTGCAACAGTCTTCAGCAGTTGTCCACGTGCCAAAGACAGTGGGAAAACAAAAAATGACCCTCTGTAAGAAATGTCTGATACAAATTACATTTTCACTGCTTCTTATTATTCATTGATCTGCTGGATTCATGCTTAGTCCACATTTGAAATAAAGGAGGAAGTCCCCGTACTAGAAAGCAATCACAGTCAGTTGACAACTTATACTGTATCCTATAATAATCAATGTGTTTGATATAAAAAACTATGTAATGTACAGGTAAAGCTAACAACTTAAATTCCACTCCAGTAAACTTTGTGTACAGATGTGGCTGTTTTCAGCTGAAAAGCTGTGATATGACTATAAAAATAAAAGTGTAACACTGTAACAGTATAAAATTGTCCAGCAATGCATTGGTACAAATCAGAGATCCTCCTTCTGACACAGTTAAAAACAAAAGAAAACAAAAACACAGCAGGTAAGACTACAAGCCAGTCAGGACAGTGGTGGATGTTCAAAGCATGTCTCATCCATAGCTCTCATTATTAGATTAAATGCTTTGTTTAAACAGGTCATCACATGTCAGATGTACAGAACACATACAGTATAGGCTGGTGAACAGACATGTAATACTACAGCAACTTCAGCATGTAGCAGAGTCTCTGCAGAGCAGACATGATCAGGCAGTCTTTGCAGGTCTGCTTAATTATGCATTTGTCATGACATGTTTTTAACTTCTTGTATGTCAAACACGGCATACTTCTAAATGACTAACTCCAGGAGAAGATCTTACAGCTATACTGCAGTTCCTGAGTCAGAAACTCACATATACTCATCATCCAACAAAAAGCAGTGTCTCAAGGTTTTTATGTTTTTAAAAGAGTTGAAAAGAAAACCAAACCTTTAATCAACTTTATGTTTTGTGCTTGTCTGTTAAAGAGCTGACCCCTGAGGCGGGAACATAGCAGCACAGAGATCTGATTGGACCTCGAGGGTTGGCATAACTGTTTCATTGCAACTTTCACTCGACTTACCGACACGATTTTTAAGCAAACAGCTTCAGGTAAGGTTTCCTGGTTTTACATCTAAGATAAGGAGTGCATTTGAGCAGATTCTGCTGTTTAAAAATACACAAATATTGCTTGTTTCTTCACTTTTTCCATTTGTTCTACAGGCATCTAAACCCCTAATTGAACCCCTGCTTTCTCCTACCTTTACCTGGAAAGTTTCTATTGATGTTTTCAGTGTTTGACATCGCGCACGCGCGCGCACACACACTCCTCGTGGCCAATAGAAAACCCGATGAGCTGTAGAGGTCAGTCTCTCGATTCTCATGCACAAACACACTCTCTACCTTGGAGGCGGAATTGGACTGCCTATTCCCATCTTAGTTGACCCCATCACTGTAAATATCACCTACAAGGCAAACACAGCCACCATGACATTGACCATCCATTACAAGAACACTTCACTTTTCCTTTGGACACACATTTAGACCTCTTAGGGGCTGAATGGCTCAGTTTGGAAAGAGCTTTGTGCTTGTGCCACGCCACATGAAATCCCTTCCAGCTCCATGATGTAGTCGTAGGACTGCTTTTTTTCTGCACTGTGTGGCTGCTCACTCCTATATGTCCAGCTAACCATGTAGGGCACCTACCCACACTCATCCACCCTCTGTCAGCATCTGTCATCGTGGCTCCTCGTTGACATAAGAGTATGTTGATGTATTACTGGTGTGGCTTCTAAGGCTGTGTTGGAACAATCTACACAATGTTCACTGTCTTGTATGTAGATTGCTTTCAGCAAATCACCCTCATTATGATGAACTCCATAGAAACAGAGCAGAGAAGAAAAACAGAAAGGGCCTGAGGCAAGAGTATCAAGCTAATGGTGGAGCTGATTTTAGCTGATAGTAAAGTTTGCACAGCATGAAGACATTTTACACTTTGGGAAGAAGCATTTTTGTCTCATCCCAAGTATACCGATGCGATGACATTTAATTTGAGCATTTAGAAAGTAATTTGAATAATAAGAAGAAACTAAAGGATTGAGCAAAAAGAGGTGCTGCTTTTCTGTCAAACTATGAACATAAAGTTTCTTTTTTTACAGAAACACTATAAAATAGTGTTTGAGGGGATCGGCATAACAGACCGCTTTCCCAAGAGTTTCTTTGGACAGTGAAGATTCAAATCTGTCAAAGAGTGAGTGTTTTCAAGTGTTTTGAACAGCAGGGTGCCTTTTGTTGCAGATGTATACAGCCCCACAATGCTTCTGTTTCAATGTCTCTTATGCATACACCATGTATATAGTTTCACTCACATATATGTACACATATATATTGCTTTTTTTCCCTCGTTGTTTATTGTTTTCACTGATTTCCAATTTCGCTGTGTAAGAAACTTCACGATGACAATAACAAGTCTCTCTCGTCTGCCTTGTTTGTGCTGTGTGACCCTCACTCGTGCTGGAGCTGACTCTGTGTTCACATTAGCTAAGCCCGTCCATATATAATGTGATTTGCTCGTTGAGCATGCTTTGTAGCTTAAGACTGATCATTAGTGAAAATTCCAGACTTCATTTTAAAATCCAGTACTATTCATTTGTGACACTTGTTATTGCTTTCTTACCCAGCTCACAAAAAATGTCCTTGATGGGACTTGAACCAGCAAACTTTCAGTTAACAGGCTGCAGATACACAAAAAGAGGCCCCAGCTTATCAAAACAAAAGAAGGGCAGGTAGAAGTGAGCTCTGTGGCCTTGTTTCTGTCATTGTGCTGCTGCTGATTAACAGAGGCTCACATTTGCAGCAGACAAAATAATCCTTTTTGTCATCTCTTCATCCTGTCTGTCGTTTCTTTAGACACAGAATGCAAACATTCAGGAAACAGGCTGAAGGCTGGCAGTGATAGAGGAAATGGGACCCCTCAGGTGTTTTAGTGGGGGGGACAGGGCCCATCATGAGGCTTCACAGGACAGAGGCAGCCAGTAGCGTACATAAAGTCCTAGGTGGCTCAGATTTCAGAAACCAAAACTCAGACGTAATGCTGGCTGTTACAGAAAAGTAAAACTGAATACTTACATTAACTGTCAACTTATTATCAACGTAACTGACTGGACTTTAAAAACAGAGACTGCTTCTGAATGTGCAGGCTCAGAAAGACAACGTTCAGTCACAGATTTGGACTCTACAGCCTTTTCTGACTTATATGAGTTAAAACACGGCTGAAGAACTGCTTGATCAGGAACACGTCACACAGCCAATCTGTGGGAACCAGAATTCTTCCTGAGTTTTAGGGATCACAGACTTATTTCACTCAGTGACATTTGTCCTGATGTATTTTGTTGTCTTAAGTTCACACAAACCTGTAACAGCAGTCCAACATTGTCAATGGAAAATTGTATTTAGTAGTCAGTATAATCTTTTAGTGATATAAGTTTGCATATGATAGAATACTGCATGTAGTTATTTGTATTGGGAAATATTCAACCATGTATACTTAGAGGCATATAATCAATTGTGTGTGATCTCTAACAGGCTGCAGGCTTGGTGTGCACTCCAGGAATGCACCCCCACGTCCTGGGAGCATGAGAGGTTGCACCTTGTTTTATTGTTTTATTGTTTTAACATAGCTATGTCTGTTTTAGTCTAAGTGCCCTTTCGTCTAGATGAACTGCTGGACTTCCTCACCGGGTTATCTAGGGTGAACCATCTAGGGTGGGGGAGACTACCCTCTTTGTGACCAAGGATGTACCTTTTGTGCTTTCATGTTATATGACCCTTTGATCAGCAGGACACACACACACACACACACACACACACACACACACACACACACACACGCACACACACACACACACACACACACACACTGAAGTATAAATAAAGACCGGGGCAGTTTTTTAGTGCGAGTCTCAGTCTGGAGGCTGCCCTTGCTAGCAAGAAGTTCTGTGTGTTTCTCTTCTCTGAGTCTTTACTGAAGAAGTGTTTTATAACATTTTCCTTAACATTTATTATTTCATGTAAAGAAAACGGGGTGAGTGGCTAGTTAGGTGTGAACACACCCTTATATTATTTTATTCTAACATCATCTCGTGTTTCTCAGTTTTAAGGATCATGACTTTCAGTCTGATCATTTTTCTAAGCACAGACTTATTACTGTCTATCATTTAAAAGGAAGTGTAATTTCTCCAATCACTGATGTAATAGAGGATGTCAGGAAAGGTGGATATCTCAATTTTGCACTGAAAGTCCTCTCTGGGGATTTCTCCCTAAGATCTGGTGATTAGGAAGACTGAAGCCATTTTTTTGTCTTGATCCAATTTCCAGTCAAATGGTCAAAGCCTCCCCCGGGTGATTTTCTATCAGCCTGTCTGCTTAAGTACAGTTGTGTCTTAGCCTGACAGACCAAGAGCGATGCTCTTCATTTGGTGATAAAGCAGGGAAGTCTGCTAACAGCAAGGACAAGTTGGAGGGACAATTTAAGGCCAAACCACAAAAATAAACACGTGGCTTTTGTCTAATATGTGAATACTCTCTGATTGCTTTGATTTCTTTGTGGTTTTCATATTATAATATTTCTGCTTCACAGAGCTTCTCATTTACTTTGGTGCAGTAGTCACACCCGGAGCGTCGTTTGAATCAGTCTTCACCTCTAATCTACAGATACAGCCACTCAAAACAGCTTTCAGCTGACCCTGCTGCGCTTGCAGTGTATCTACTTTCCACCATAAACAGCCCCTTTCACTCATTACATCACCGAGAGATTTCTTCTAAAAACCTTGACTTGGGTGGTTAGCTATAGCTGATTTTCTCAGCATTATTGTAGGGTCTTTACTTCATAATATAAAGAGCATCGAGGCCACTGTTGAGATTTGGTCCTATATAAATAAAACTCTTTCGGTAGCTTTTATTGTAAACCTCTTCACCCGTTAAAATATTAAAATTTTTCTAAATGTAAAATAAGTGGTTAAAATTTTACAGTCAATTTGACCATTCAGACATTTTTCACAGCAAAAAACTATTCCAGTAAACAGTTCTTCATTCATCCATTTTAATCTAATCTAATAAACAGAATTAAAGAACATTAAATACAGAAAAATAATATTGTTGCACACAAACTTCATCATAGCTCCCAAAGCAGATATGGAGGTTATGCCCAGATTTTCTTACTTCTTCAGACCTGTTTTAACCTTCCAACCATCCAAAGTGAAGCGTATTAGACCAACATTAACGTGATCGATGTAACCTATCAGCTGTGTTTCATGGGGGCTGGGATGATGTCTTTGGAAATGTGCGACTGCACTTGGCAAACAGAAGCAACCTCGTGGTGCCTTCCAGAAAACGGGACATTAGAAAACAACCAAACAAATGTCATCTAGACTACATGAATTCCTCAAATGTAAGATTTTCCTATTTGATACTCAGTTTTTGTTCTTTCTGGTATTTTAATGCTCTCACAGTTACCCAGAGATAACAAATGGTGATATTCTGATGTCGGAGTTTTCATGAACGCAGCTCTGCACTGAACGCTGTTTCTGGACTCAGAGGACCTGAATAAACTAAACATGCATGTTCTGGCATGTCAGATTATTCCACCAAGCTTTAAGTTACATATATTTGCAACACGATGTCACCAAGTCTGCAGATGTTAGATCAGTTTCAGTAACTTTACCTGTTGCTGCCTCCTTTTAAAAATGTGAATTTAACAGTGATTTAAAATCCAGACTAATCATTTATGATTCATTTTATTAAAGAACAAAACACATCGATGACATTCAGAAGGTTTTACAGACAGGCAGAGATGTGGGCTGCTGCTTGTCTGTAGAAGGTTTTTATTTCACTTCATTAAGAGGTGATGATACGCAGATGAAACCTCGCAGCTGAACAACAAAATAAGAAAAGCAAGAATCCCTCATTGTAATTTTGCCATAAAGTTCAGGCAAATATAAAGAAAATGATTGTTTTCCAACAGCGTACTGTAAATACTTTCTGTCAGTGATTCCTGGAATACCGTTTGGTAAAATCACAGCGGATAAAGAGGATATTTGGGCCGGGCTTTGGAATCGTTAGCTGTAAAAGTGATTTATCAGAGATGTGCAGAGCACAAAGGGAGACTTACGGGAAGTACAGATGGTTCACAGGGGGCAGGATACTAAACTGAACTAACTGGTTAGCAAACTCGATGGTAATTCAATGTGAAAAGAAAACATTTACTGGAGAACCAGGGCATTCAAATTAGAATTAGGGCCTCATGCTGTACTACCAAACTGATTAAAGATGAAATGCTCACTGTTAGTTAAACTGGCCACATACATGCAATAGAACTTGATTTTAGCTCGTAATACAGTTTAAATAATAATAATAATAATAATGGATTGGATTTATATAGCGCTTTACAATGCCATTATTCATTCACTCTCACATTCATACACTGGTGGAGGCAGCTACATGCTCAGTTTTACACATATATTGGACCCACATCCATCACCTGAGTGGTGAAATAGTAGCCAGCGGTATTTTCCATTAACACCAAGAGGTTAATCCACTGACATGAATCTATTCAAGGCCGCTTGTAGTGTCTTTGAATAGAACAGTGGAGTAAAGTTTTATACTGAGACTCATCATCTGCAGCACTGTCACATAATCCAGAGGCTGTCAGTCCGACCTCTTCTCTTCATTACGCTGTCCTCAAATCTCCTGTATTTTTCAAGGCCGACACCTTTTCTCCCAGCTCTAAGCACTTAACTGTTTTCATGTTAAATTAACAAGTTATTCAAACTGCCTATTTCAAATATGCACTGCACCTCAGTACAGACACTTAATATTGGTCCTTTTTATTTTCAAGGCGAGGTGTTCAACACACATTTTTATGGCACGTTCAAACACAAGCAAGCCTGCAAGCCAGCCTGGGGAAACGTGTGACTTCATTAGCTCAGTTTGAAGTGTATGCGCATGTTATTTACATGCACATGTTTCTTCTTATTGCAGGGATGAAACGAGTTGTTAGGACCGTTTCCTTCACTCCAGTTCAATTCAGTCACCCTGTTGACCCTTCAACTTGATTTTCGGGAAGAGGACACAACTTTGCAGCTGCAGAGAGCAATACATGTATCTTGGTGAGTAAGGTGGGTGTTGATCTACAATTATGTTGCAGAATATTCCTCAATCCTCTCTGAGTGAGCACACACTGGTACAACAGGACAGCGTACAAGATAATGTTTTTGTCACTCTCAAAATCAGAACAACAATGGCTGCTACCACTGTAACTGTAAGTAACAGCTAGTTCTGCCCTGTATTAAATATATGAATATTACGTGGAGCCATGTTCACTTGCGTTTGAATATGCTGACAAAGTATTAAAACCCAAACATTTATAAATGTCTTGTGCTTGATCTTAAATAAAGAAGCTCTGAGGCCGGTTCTAAATGACTGAATCATTAAACCTTTTATATTGAATCATTGGAACACGACATCTGTTTGAGCACAACTAAAATTCCATTTACAATGATGTAAAACAATAAAAAGCTAATCCTTTAATTTGTGAAGGTGGCCCTAAAAATCTGTTTTTCCTTGACAAATGATTGCTCAATTAGCAAAATGAATGATTCATTTTCTGGAACTAGAAATATGTTCAATTTAATCTCATTAGTTAGGCACTACTGGGAATTTAATGGGTTTTAACAATATTTGGCTGTACAGATTGATATATAAATATATAAAAATAAAGCATAACCATATAAATAAGACCAGACACTGTAACCCGGCTAGTGTGTAATGTTTATTGTGTTGGTCGTAACACCAGCGCTGAATAGCTCCATGCAACGCCTGGGAGACTTTCCCAATCCTGGCTGTGCTGAAATCTGTTGAACCCCCCCCCCCGGCAAAGAAAGGCGCCCCCACCAGAGGTACAACGCTTTCAGCTGCAGCAATCAAACCCCAGAAGGTCACAGGGGCAGTTTTTCAAGGCAGATTTAGATATTCAAGATTCCCTTTATTTATCTGAAACACGGCCTTTACTCTACGCCATCGCCACAACTCCCAGTTTATAAGGGTGATCAGAGGCCATATGAGACCATACAGACAAAATGTACTTTAATAAAGTTAAACATTCAATTGATGATTTGAAAATTTCATTCATGATGAACTAAAACATATCAAATGTTTAAACGGAGGTAATACTCCACAGTAAGAAGAATGCTGGCAGAAACAAAAAAGTTGAGATAGGTTAACAAAAGGTCAGGAAATTAAGTAGGATTATAAGGAAAAATGTCTGTGAAGGTTCTCAGTCATCCAGGTCATCGTAGTCAAAGGAGCTTGCAAAGAAAAGCGTCTGGACTTCTTTAAGTTACTTGAAGACGTTTCACCCTCAAGTAACTTAAAGAAGTCCAGACGCTTTTCTTTGCAAGCTCCTTTGATTATAAGGAAACAGCTGGGATAGCATTTGCATCTATTTAGGTAAATTAGCAAAAGGCCGACAACACGACTGAGTGCAAACAAGAGTGTATTAGAGAGGCAGCAGTTCTCAGAAGGCAATATGAGCAGTGCTTCACAAATCTGCAAAAAATGCATCTACAAATTATAGAACGATTTCATAATAATGTTCCTCAAAATAATATTGTGAAGGTCTTGAATATGTCATCATCTTTAGTACATAATTTCATCAAAGGACTGAGTAAATTTGGAGAAATCTCTAAACATGTTTCAGCAAATCAATGCTAGACCACATACTGCAGCTATAATAACAGCGTGGCTTCGTAATAGAAAAGTCCGGACCTTTCACCAACTGAAAACATCTGGCACATCATGAAGCACAAACTGTGACAAAGAAGACCCAGGACTGCTAAGCAGCTAGAATCCTGCTAGAACAACTTTCCTCTCCAAAAAGTCCAGCAGCTCCTCTCCGTTCTCCTCGTCACAGTGATAATATTTCCCAACTTATGTGAGTCATTTTCAGCCCCGTTTGTTATGTTATTCCTGTGCAGCACCTTTTTAGGCTACATTTTTAAAAACTCAGCAACCTGTACACCAAATATTTAACTGCTCTAGAAGAGAAATCAGCCTTATGCTGAGTAATTGACTGATCTCATGGATAGAAAGTTCCCTTGGCTGAATTCTGCCACGTGATTTTTTTTGTCTTTCCCGATGACTTTGACTAATCTTTTATAAAGGTCAAAGTTAACCCTCATCCTATATCTTCCCTGAATGTGTTTATTCACCCAACCACAGTTCGGTAGCCACCTGGTAGCCCAACATCTCTAACCCACCAAACATAGCTGTGATTTACTTTACCGTGGCTTTTTGTCTAAAGCAGGGGTGGGCAACTCCAGGCCTCGAGGGCCGGCGTCCCTGTAGGTTTTAGGTTTTTGAACCAACACAGCTGATTTAAATGGCTAAATTAGCTCCTCAACATGTCCTGAAGTTCTCCAGAGGCCTGGTAACGAACTAATCATGTGATTCAGGTGTGCTGACCCAGGGTGAGATCTAAAACCTGCAGGACACCGGCCCTTGAGGCCTGGAGTTGCCAACCCCTGGTCTAAAGTTATAGAAGAGTTGTACATTTTTTTAAAAATAAATACTTCAGTCAGCACAGGATACATCTTCTTTAGTCGGTATCTAGCTAGCTAACATTCTGCTAACTTCTAATACTGCTAAACCTCGTAAATCATCATTTTTATAGATGCCTGTATGTTAAACTTTACACTAAATATACTGTTTCTGTGCATTTATTCTAACACTGGACAAATGGGCCATCTTATGGGAGCTGAAAGAATCTGAAGCAACTCTCAGTAACTCTGAATTAAACACAACATGAAAAGTAGTGAATGCTCACAACACTGAACCACATTTTAGGAGGAATTTTAAAGCTTTTAAAGCAATACAGGGAGTGCAGAATTATTAGGCAAGTTGTATATTTGAGGAATAATTTCATTATTGAACAACAACCATGTTCTCAATGAACCCAAAAAAACTCATTAATATCAAAGCTGAATGTTTTTGGAAGTAGTTTTTAGTTTTAGCTATTTTAGGGGGATATCTGTGTGTGCAGGTGACTATTACTGTGCATAATTATTAGGCAACTTAACAAAAAACAAATATATACCCATTTCAATTATTTATTTTTACCAGTGAAACCAATATAACATCTCCACATTCACAAATATACATTTCTGACATTCAAAAACAAAACAAAAATAAATCAGCGACCAATATAGCCACCTTTCTTTGCAAGGACACTCAAAAGCCTGCCATCCATGGATTCTGCCAGTGTTTTGATCTGTTCACCATCAACATTGCGTGCAGCAGCAACCACAGCCTCCCAGACACTGTTCAGAGAGGTGTACTGTTTTCCCTCCTTGTAAATCTCACATTTGATGATGGACCACAGGTTCTCAATGGGGTTCAGACCAGGTGAACAAGGTGGCCATGTCATTAGTTTTTCTTCTTTTATACCCTTTCTTGCCAGCCACGCTGTGGAGTACTTGGACGCGTGTGATGGAGCATTGTCCTGCATGAAAATCATGTTTTTCTTGAAGGATGCAGACTTCTTCCTGTACCACTGCTTGAAGAAGGTGTCTTCCAGAAACTGGCAGTAGGACTGGGAGTTGAGCCTGACTCCATCCTCAACCCGAAAAGGCCCCACAAGCTCATCTTTGATGATACCAGCCCAAACCAGTACTCCACCTCCACCTTGCTGGCGTCTGAGTCGGACTGGAGCTCTCTGCCCTTTACCAATCCTTTGCCCTTTCTTACCTTGGCCATGTGTCTGAGTATTGCACACCTTGTGCTTTTGGGCACTCCAGTGATGTTGCAGCTCTGAAATATGGCCAAACTGGTGGCAAGTGGCATCTTGGCAGCTGCACGCTTGACTTTTCTCAGTTCATGGGCAGTTATTTGGCGCCTTGGTTTTTCCACATGCTTCTTGCGACGCTGTTGACTATTTCTAATGAAACGCTTGATTGTTCGATGATCACGCTTCAGAAGCTTTGCAATTTTGAGACTGCTGCACTATTTTTGACTTTTCTGAACCTGTCAAGTCCTTCTTTTGACCCATTTTGCCAA
Organism: Maylandia zebra; assembly: GCF_041146795.1. NCBI lineage: Eukaryota > Metazoa > Chordata > Actinopteri > Cichliformes > Cichlidae > Maylandia > Maylandia zebra. Next base: position 28,354,268 of record NC_135168.1, read on the forward strand.
AGGAAAGGACGTTGCCTAATAATTATGCACACCTGATATAGGGTGTTGATGTCATTAGACCACACCCCTTCTCATTACAGAGATGCACATCACCTAATATGCTTAATTGGTAGTAGGCTTTCAAGCCTATACAGCTTGGAGTAAGACAACATGCATGGAGAGGATGATGTGGACAAAATACTCATTTGCCTAATAATTCTGCACTCCCTGTAAAGCTACAATTTCAGCCAAAATTAAGTATAATTATAAATCATAAATATTAAACTGACCAGTGCATTAGTCGTAACTATAAACAATTATATGATAGCCACATTAGCTATATCTCATCATTATTGGCAGCCATGGTAAATATGAAATGCACTGGTACTTATATACTCCCTTTCCACTCAATGTGAGCGCTGAAAGCACTTTCCTCCACAGGTCTCGTTAACCAAATCACAGACATTTATACAACGCTTTTATCTATAGCTAAGCACTTTTATCAATCATAAACAGACATATATTTATACACACAATGATGAATACATCGGGGACATCTTGCAACACATTTTGGGAAAATAAGCACAGGAGTTCCAGCCATGACTATCAAATGTGACGTTACTGTTCCAGAGGTAGTATACTGGTGGAGAAGATGGTCCAGAAAACAGCTCGTGAAACCTAAAACTGTGAAAAAGTCATGAAATAAACTGTTAAGTCTAATTGTTGAATGTTGCCATTGTGTTTCTTAAATTTGTACAGTCTTAGTTCAAGCAGTAGGATCAAAGCCATTCCTTTGATCCTGACCACCTCTCCAACCACTCTGTGCTGGGGGAGGTTTTATTGTAGATACATCCTATCTGAAAGATCTGTTTCTTTTGATGTAAGCTTCCTGGGTTTAAGACCCTTTGGTCAGCAGGAGGTCTGACACACACACACACACACACACACACACACACACACACACACACACACACACACACATTCTTACAGAAGTTCACACATATACATAAAATGCTTTGTCTTAGAACCAAAAGGTAGCAGCGGGAGGTCAGATCTGGGGGTCATTTTCCTGGTGGACACAGACGAGGCCTCCCTTGCGCAAATAATCGATCGATCGACTGTCTTGTTTTCTTCATGATGAATAAGTCTCTAGAATTAGTGGGGCTTGTGGAAACACAGACCCAACATAAACATGTTTGATCCACAATATTCATGTTTTCACTTACAGTCGAGCAATGTTCCCTCTAATATTTCATGTGTCTGAGCGAACGCACAAACTCCCTGAGAGGCCCCTTGGACCACTGTGAGCAACAGCAGACAAGTGCACTGTGGTCACGCCAGCATCGAATCCATCCAAGTTACATGGTTTATTAAAATAATCAAATTACAGCATTTATGTTCGACTACTTTTAATTAACTGCTTTAGCCCACTTACAATGAAAATTATAAAAATCTTGTTCATGTCCTGTGTAGTATGTTAACACTGCTGGAAGTAAAAATAACTTGAACTCCAGTTTTGAAAACACAACCTTTTTTTATAAAGCTCTGACTTGTATTATGAGTCTGTGGTCTGGGAGAGAGTCTGTAACTCTCTGTCTGCAAAATACAGTAAATAATGACCAATGCTGGGCAATTAATTATAAAGTTACTGAGTTATGCAAACAACAAAGTTTTTTGCAGCTGTTTACCTAAAAATGCAGCCAAGGCATTTTTTTAAAATAAACATTTCAAACTATTTACAGAACAATCAGCTGTTCTGCATCAAATCTGATGCCACACAAATTATTTGTGCCGCTCCAAAAATAATTTCTGTCCACTATGAGATAAAGGAGAACAACAGCCTGATACCTGCAGGCCTGACAGCAGGAGATATATCACTCCTGTAACACCTGTAACATTCAGCAGTCGCCTCTTTGTTCTGACACACACAACAAAACTATTGACTACACTACACACTAACTACACAAGATTTGCGCTAAACGCAAATCTCTCACATCTCAAACACCGCCGTCACTCCTAAAACTTCCCCCTTCCTAAACAACTAAATGCCATGTTGCCATATCATTTTTTGATTGGTCCACATGGTGCATTTTTCCACCAATAGGAAAGGCTGGGGGGTGTTTTTGGTTTTGCTCATAGGCGGAGAGTGTTTTCCTTATAAAAAGCCATTTTTACCGTTTCTTCCTGCAGTAAATATAAACAACGATAGTATTCAGTATATTCAGTATATATTCAGGATAGTATTTTATCATAACTCTGGTTTTACGTGACCGATCAACACAATTTAAAAACTGGTATAAAGTCCACACTTTTCCCGTCAATTGTTCCGTCTGTCCTGCTCACATTGCCAATGGTTGTACACGTTGTCATTAACGTGGCTTCACTCCACATCAGCCGCTTTGCTCGCTAAAACACCGGTGTCGGCACATAAGGACGCTGTCATAGCCTGTCAACGATGTTGATTAGCTGCGTATATACGAATGTGAATCGCATCATTGGCTGGACTATGGGATAAGGTGGCATCGTTCTAATCCCATACGGGAGCAGCAAGTCACTTACTGACTAACACTGCAAAACAGAATTGTTGAAGTTTTCATTTGAATTTCAATTCAGGTTAGATTTTTTTTTTGTGCGCAACGCAGATTTTCTGTGCGCAGGGACCGTGCCAGCAATGCACAATTGCACACGCGCGCAGCTTAGAGGGAATATTGCAGTCGAGTACTACAGTCGTGTGATATTTGTAAAGTGTTTTTCCATTGCATCACACACTGAGAAGAGTTCTGATCATTATCACTGAAAGTGAGTCTATCTTCATACATTTAGCACAGAGGTATGAAAAAGCAGGTTGTGTGTGACTCTGTTTCACAAACGAGCGTGCGGTGTGTGAAGGATTGTGAACATAAACACCTCTCGGCGTGAGAGTCATGTGCACGCTTACTTTCTTAAGTTGCTTCAGACGACCACAGCAAAGTGATGGATGACAGCTGCCTCGAGCTCACACTGACTTTTTACTGTGCTACTTCACACTGTCACCCTCATGCCTCACCATGTGACATCAGAGCACTTTAGATTCATTCACGTCAGTCCCTTGCAGCCTTACGTATCTTGGAAATGCATGCATGTCTGTGTGTATGTGGATTCGATTGCAGGTTCCAGTTGTTATTTCCCGCTTCTTACCTTGGTTTATGTGTTTGTGTGTGTGTCATCAACAAGACTCGATGCAACCCACTTGTCAAATGTGTTAACCCTGGAGCAAATGTGGATCTCAAAGAGAGCCTGTCAGAGTATGACTGCTTACTCCTGCTGCTGGCTCTTGTATGCGGGGTTCCCAATGCTGCATGGCAGCTGCACTGCTACAGAGTCATGCTTAAAATGTTACTGCAGGATATTCAGCTCTATTGAAGAAAGAAAACAGCATCAGCGTGGCTGCAGATGCAACTTTAAGATGATTAATTTCTGAAGCCACAACTGCTGTTTGGGGTCATGCTGATTTTTCACTGGTATCATCTTGAATTTTCATGAGCTGGCAAAGTCAGTTAATGCCTGTTCAGAATACCAACATTTAGTTTGATTTATAGTTCAGCATTGAATTCCCATAGAGCTGATTTTATTCCTATTTTTGCATCTGCACTTGTGTACTGGTGTGTTGCCTTATATTCTAATGTAAATACTACTCGTAAGGAATTATTACTCTTACCTTCTATTACCAGTTCAAGAAAAAATAAAGCTTATTAGTGGCTGAAGGATTTTTGCAATAGGCAGAGTGTTACAGGCATCGCCCTAAAGCATGTAGCCTGATGGGCAGTGTAGTCCGTGCTGCAGGGAGAATGGACTGCCATACCCGTGATGTGTCTGTGAGCGAGGAGGGAGAGAAAGGAAAAGTATGAGCTGTCACCTAGCAGAAACGGGAACTGGAAGCATGTAAATATAATAATAACCACTGCAGCCAAAAAGAGAGCCTGACGAGCCCAGCTGTAAGTAATCTATTAAGACCCGACTGTACACAGTGTTCATGTTTTCCTCTGAAACAATAAGTTCCGTTGGAGCAGCCTTTCAACGCCTCTCTCTGTCTCTTGCTAGCAAAGTTGACTCAGAAGTAAAGCTAGTTTTCAGCTACGAGCCCGACATGAACCCAATGTATTAGCCAGAGGTCCCTTTACTACGGTTCAGAGCCGCGGACCTGTTTTATATACGCGTGGAATAGTTTTCTATACGAGATCGCTGCAAAAAGTGCAGCCTTACCTAATGTCCACTGTTACTCATTTTATATTAAGATTTAAACATCTAGTTGGTGTTGGTATGCAGAGTAACCTTCAGTAATAGTAATAAATCACACAGCAATAGTACATTCATGTAGTTGTAAAAAGCTTGATAATATATTAAGTAATCAAAAGTAATTAGAATACATTACTCTCATTGAGTAACGTAATGGAATAAGTTACAAAATACATTTTGGGGCATGTAATCTGTAATCTGTAGTGGAATACATTTTAAAAGTAACCTTCTCAACACTGTCCAAACTAACATGAAGGAATACAGCCATGCAGATCCACTGGGTGCCTTCAGAAGATGCCTGTGGCTTGCAATGACCAGGAATCAGGCTCCTCTGGCTGTTGTAAACGGCTGTCGGCTTCATTAATCTGATAACACAGTAAACACTTTATGGATTTATGGGCTCACTTGTTAGCTTGAATTGTTACTGAATACAACATGATCTTTTTTCTTCAAATTATTGTTTCTAATAGTGTCCAGAAACACTAATGCAGGACGTAGCCTGTAAACGTTCAGTGGTTACTTGGTCAAACCTGCTCAGTACTCATCATTTCTGTTTTACTACGAAATATTTAGATGGCAATGAAGAAACTCCTCTGATAGAAGCTTTGTAACTGGAATTCATGAACAAATTCCTGTGCCTGTCTGTAATGTACTGTCTATGGTTGCATCAATCTTTCAGTGATTTTATGGTCACTATATGTGACATATGTCCCACAAAAATGTCCCATTTGTTTAACTGGCTGCATACTGGGTGGTTGCTGGCACAGCTGGTTATGTCATATCTACAGCACTTCATCCAAACTTGTCCACACAAGCAATCCATAACGTAATAAAGTTGTTTGTGTAATTTGTTACATTATTTAAGGTAGTTTGTTAATTAGTCCAGCCCCATCCACTTGATCATTGTGAATATTAAAAGAAATCAGTAAGGTGAAACAACGCAGAACAGACGGCAAGCAACCCAATAAGGACAAGTGACGTCACTATTTCTCAAAGCTGCATAAAGCTCACGGGGACACGCTGTCCTACACGCGCTCTATTTCTCCTTTCCCATACTTCCTTGTATTATTGCACCTCCACTCTCTCACTCCTTAGCTACAGAATAGCAATGCAGCACATTAAACAGTCTCGAGAGGGAATACAGCTAACAAGACTACCAACAGAGGCTTATAGCATGGGACTGGGACCAAAGAGAAAGACGGAGATTAAAGTTGTCTTGCAACTTACCCTCTCTGGCCCTGTGTTGATTTAAATGCGGCAGTGAGAGCTAAGAGAATTGCAGATATTGAGATAAAATGAGAACGGGAATGGGAAATAAATAGATAATCAGGGAGAGATGGGAAGGGCAGAGATGCAGACTGATACAGACGTAGGCACCATGGAGGCCCGTGTTTTATTATGTGCTGGCCTTACGGCTGCCCAACATCTGAGAGAAGTTCAGTGAAAAGTTAAAATTTTGGCACCTCAAAGTCACAAGACGACCTTAGCAGTGCATCATCAGTTATTTCAAAGTTGATATTTTGAATGATGAATTTGCCACCTGGCAATAAATTGCATTCCCATGTAAATGTAGGCGAAGAAAAATGGGATAGCTCTGGGTTTGCTGCTGCATCGATTTTAATCCTTAAAAAACCCCTGAACATAACTAATGCAGCTTTGTCACATCATGGGCGCTGTCCACCAGGCTTAAACATATCAGTGCTTTAAGAGCTGTTTAAATAAACTTTCAGAGAAACAATCTGAATTTGATTTTGTGTTTCGGCTTTTAAACTCTAATTAGTCAAGAATCATCCTTCCTGTCCTGAACACACCAGCGTCTCATTTAATGATTTGATATCAGAACAAACTTTAAGAGACATTTTTCTCCTTCACTTTAACTTCAGACTTTTAAATACTTTGGGATAATCCAGCCTGTTGAGTTTTCTGGCCTCCACAGTGTGGACAGATAAAGATCCAGAGGCAGCTGACATGCTGCAGGTGTGTGAGCGCTGTCACACAGACGCTGTGACACAATTCAACTGTTCGACTGTTTCTCCTCTTTTTGTTACAGACAGCTCTGAGGTTAAGTGTTGGCAATCATCTGTTCAATCAAGTGCTCTATTGTTATACCATCTCTATTTAAAGGTGTGTAATACCAAGCATTATTCAAAATTCATATTTAACTGTCCACAATCTTCTTCTGTGAGAGTTAAATGATTTCGATGTGTCAGTGGTCCTGCTGTTTGCTGTAAGATAAAACAACTGAAATGACTGCTTCTTGGTTTCCTGCTTTTGTTTGCATCCAACTTTTCCTGTGTGGCTTCACATTTAGTGTGAAATTAATGTATTGTTCAGTTCAAACACAACTAAATAAATAAATACAATTAGCACAAAGCAAACTACAGAAGCTAAAAACCCAGATCTTATCTACCTTATATACTAAGGGGCAATGTTCCCTCTAATTTTTCACGTGTCTGAGCGAACGCACAAACTCCCTGAGAGGCCCCTTGGACCACTGTGAGCAACATCAGACAAGTGCACTGTGGTCACACCAGCATCTAATCCATCCAAGTTACATGGTTTATTAAAATAATCAAATTACAGCATTTATGTTCAACTACTTTTAATTAACTGCTTTAGCCCACTTACAATGAAAATTTAAATTAAATCTAGTCATTGACCTGTGTAGTACGTTAACACTATTGGAAGTAAAAATAACTAGAACTCCAATTTCGAAAACACAACTTACTTTTTTCTTTTTTTTTATAAAGCTCTGACTTGTATTATGAATCTGTGGTCTGGGAGTCTGTAACTCTCTCTCTGCAAAATACAGTATATAATGACCAATGTTGGGCAATTAATTATATAGTTACTTCTTCAAAAAAGTAACTGAGTTTGGCAAAAAACAAAGTTTTTTGCAGCTATTTTTTTTAAATGCAGCCAAGGCGTTTTTTAAATAAACATTTCAAACTATTTACAGAACAATCAGCTGTTCTGCATCAAATTTGATGTCACACAAATGATTTGTGCCACTCCGCCGTCACTCCTAAAACTTCCCCCTGTTTCTTAACAACTAGATGCCACGTTGCCATATCATTTTTTGATTGGTCGACATGGTACTTTTTTGAACGAATAGGAAAGGGAGAGGGGGGTGGAGTTTGTTTTTGCTCATAGGCGGAGAGCGCTTTCAAGCCTTTTTTCATATAAAACACAGTTTTTTCCGTTTCTCAGTAAATATAAACAACGATAGTATTCAGCAAGGAAACCAAACATTGCAGATATTTTTATCATAACTCTTGTTTTACGTGGCCTATCAACACAATTTAAAAACTGGTATAAAGTTCACACTTTTTCCCTGCCCTGCTCACATCGCCAATGGTTGTACACTTTGTCATTAACGTGGCTTCACTCCACATCAGCGACGTCGCTTTGCTAGCTAAAACACCGGTGTCGGCACATAAGGACGCTGTCATAGCCTGTCAACGATGTTGATTAGCTGCGTATATACGAATGTAAATCGCATTATTGGCTGGACTATGGGATAAGGTGGCATCATTCTAATCCCATACGAGAGCAGCCAGTCACTCACTGACTAACACTGCAAAACAGAATTGTTAAAGTATTAATTTTAATTTCAATTCAGGTTAGATTTTTTTTTTGTGCGCAACGCAGATTTTCTGTGCGCAGAGACCGTGCCAGCAGTGCGCAATTGCGCATGTGCGCAGCTTAGAGGGAACATTGCTAAGGGGGTAAAAAGGTTGGCTTTCTGACAGGCCAGGAAGTAGAGCAGGCAGATAATGCACTACTCTTATGTGTGCTAATTGTTGACTCAGAGCTGCTAGAAGCGTATCATCTTTATTGTGACTGACTTGTTTAATGCAATGTTGTTTCGTGTAGCTGTTACAAAAACTGAAATTGCTGTGACTAATCCACTCAAACCCCAAACCTTTAACCATCCATTCGCTTCCACTTATCCTTTTTTTTTTTTCAGGGTCACGGAGCTGGAGCCTATCCCAGCTGTCATAGGGCAAGAGGCGGGGAAGACGGAGTACCGGTTGAGAACCCACGCAAATACAGGGAGAACATGCAAACTCCACACAGAAAGACCCCGGCCTGATGGTGGAATTAAACTCAGGACCTTCTTGCTGTGCGGCAACAGTGCTAACCACCTTGCCACCGTACTGCTTTAACCAGTGTAAGTTAATGCAGCAGTTTATGACCTCTGTGTCTGAACGTGAGATCTTATTAAAGTATGAATGCACATCTAAGAGGAGCACAGCTGAAAGGAAACATAATGTTGGAATATCTACGACTGACGAAAACTAGATGCCTCATTACATTCTGTACATTTCTCTGAATGTTCTGCAGTTTCAAATATAATGTAACAGAAGTGTTTCCAAGGATAAGGATGATATTTTTGATTAGTTGGAAGCCTCTCAGGGGTCTTTGCACTAACTGTTGGCTAATTCATTATATTTGGATCTGTCAGCACAGACTGTAGAAACACATTCAAGGTAAGTAAGAACTCTGCAGTGGAGAGGCAGCACTTCCATCGTGACTGAAATGTACCGCAAGCAGCCCGAGGGTTATAGAGCCAGGTTTCAGAACAGTGTCAGTGTAATGAAACTGTAGGAACAGCTGGGGAGACTGTTGCTATCCATCGTGTGCCACACTGAGTGAGCCACATGACCCAACTGATAATTCTCATGGGCGAGTTTAGAGAAGTAGAAGTGCAGTGTGTTGTTCTCTGAAAAAAGCCCAAACATCCTCAACAAAATCAGCTTGTTAGTTATGATACATCCAGATATATATACACATACAGAAATCTGCCAAAAACAGTGAGTCAAGTGTATAGAATTAATGCTTCAGTAATAAATTAGCAATGTGGCAAACCAATGTGGCAAAGATCACAACAACTGAGCCGTGGCTGAATGTGAAGCTGAAATGGAAATTACTCCCACCCACATTTAGATGAGGGCAAAGAAAAAGATAAATATAGGGTAGAAAATGTTGTTTCACAGGATTCTTTCAGAGAGCTCTGCTAGTCTCATCCTCCCTGTTTCTGCCTTGAAAAATTGAATTCCACACTTTTCACAGAGTACATAAGATGCAGGGAAAAACAAGCATCTAGGTCTTTAAACTAAAACGGTTATGATGAAGTACAGGCGCATAAAAAGTTCATGCCTGGGTTTAAACTGTAGTTTAAATAAAAATAGACAGTTAAGTTTTACTCCTGATGCACCTGTAGGATTCAGTGCTTCTCTGAGACAAGTGCAGCAGAGTTTTGGTTTAACTTGGTTCAACACACACTTCTATGTTTATATGGTAACGCCTGATTGCCAAGACTTGGAACAACAACTTTAACCAGCCTGTACAGTAAGATTAGTCGCAGAAAGGTGTTCATCTGGATGTCGTGCTTTTAGTGGGAAAAATACAAAACTGCATCTTCTGCTAGTTTTTCCAGTGCAACATCCAAGTGATGAATTATTCTGGATAAACAGAAGTAACTTTTTAGGATTTCCTCGCCTGGACAACAGAAAATGCATCAAGCCATATGTGATCTGAACAAAGTAACACTGCAGGTAATAGATGTTAGTAAAGCCTAGGAACCACTTTAATTATCTTTAGCTGTTACGAGTAAGAAAGAGGGAAAACCTGTTATTTTATTAATTGCTTACCTTGTTGTGTGTGTCTGCTGTGCTGCCTGCAGACTGTAGCATTGCTAAATGAGATTTGTGGGTTAGTGGGGTGAACTGGGCCTGACTGCAGTATATATGTGCATGCATTTCTGAATTTTTTACAGGCTTAGTCACAGTTTGAAACTGACAATCTGTATCTCCCAAGATGTTTAGCTATCACATGCTACCAAACGCACCTCGGTACATCCTGGCACTGAGTCTGTGGAATTCTACTGGCAGCGTGGAAGAGCACTTTTCTAAAGTAATCCCTCACTTGCTGTTATGATGATGGTGGTAGACATGAATTGGTTAAAAATCCCCCATCGGTGTTCAACCGGGTGACGTTTGGTAAGCATGTGAGTCACACCACACTCTTACATCAGAATGTTTCATCATAACAAAAAGGTGATCCCTCGCCTTTCAGTCGATTTGCAGTGAACCTCTCCTTACGGGACATGTGAACTCAGATAATGCTACGGTAATACTAGGGCTGCACAATAATGGCCAAAATGATAATCACAGTCATTTTAATCACCATCACCTGTCACGATTATTGATTGTACTGACATGTAAGCAGAAAACTGCTTTCACATCTGTACAAATCAAAATGACATCAGTCTTCTTTTTAACCTAAATTCAGTGAATATCTTCAAATAGAAATAAAGTACACACATTCAAAACCTAACACAAAATTAAACCAACAGTCTGTTTTCACCTTTACACTGTGTTAATTAATCTTTATAAATGAATCATTGCAGACAAATGATTCATATTCACTCCAACTTCAGGCCACACCGTGAGGGGAGCAGCTGTGATTAGCACATGCAGGTATGTGCTCGGGCGCTGACTGAGGAAGCACTTCATTTGCAGTTACTTAGTGCTTTAGTTGGCAGAGCACACGTTTTAAATATCACACAGTTATGCTCATTTAACTGTGGGAAGCTAAAATTGTGGTCAAGGTAAAAAATTAATTAATTGTGCAGCCCTAGAAAACAGTATTCACAGCATAACCGAGCCACAGATCATGTGTCTGTGCAGGGCCAAGGGTTCAGGTTTTTATCGATTGATCATCCAACTCGGTTTCTGCTAAATTTGAGATCTGCTCTGACATCCAAAGCTTTGCTTTATGTTTGATTTATTTTATCCACTCATTACTGGCCATTTGCCCACCAGACTAATGTAGTGTGATGGCTGAACTTTGGGCCATTTCTTAATGGTGTAAAGACAAAAACAAGCACAAAGTGTCCAAGAGGTCCTGGACACATTGATTATGTGGTAGCACACCTACTAATGTGGTTCATGTTGGTAACAAAGCACACGGTGGAAAGGGTTCATGGTGAGCAGAATAAGAATCATTGAAGTGAAACACATGTTGGTGTGTTTCTTCTCACTGCCTTCTTGAGCTGGGTACAACATCACCAGAGAAAACACATTTCAAGGCATGAAAAGACCAACCTGCCAAGGAGTCTTTTCCTCTCTTTACACCAGAAACTGAATACAACACAAGACTCATGTTTCATAGAGGCAGTTTCAAACTTAATCAGATTTTGTTGAGACCAATCAGGTTCAGGCTGGGGAGCAAACCGTGGACAGTAATTGGATGGTTATGTGGGGACTCCACCCATTTTAAACTACTGGATCTCGTCTACAGCACTTGTTTCATGTCTGAGAAAATTAACATGCAAACTCCACACAGAAAGACCCCGGCCTGATGGTGGAATTGAACTCAGGACCTTCTTGCTGTGCGGCAGCAGTGCTAACCACCATGCCACCGGGCTGCCACTTTTATGTTTTCTTTCTTTCTTTTGAACTAGATCCCAGAATGTTCTGGATGTAATGTGCACAGAGCAGATATCTCACATCTTTGCAGCAGTTCATTCAACACCTGCAGTTGCAACCAGATCAAAGAGACAACACCTAGAACATACTGAGGCTTTTCTCCACAGAGCAGAACAGTTTTTGAACAGTTAAAATAGGCTTGAGGCATTAAAGGATTGTTTCTCCCCCTTTTTACATCAATAATAAATGAAGCTCTAATCTCAGATAACAACTATTAGCAATGACACCTATAATGACAATCATTAAGCTAAAGGCAGTATTGGTCATGTTTGCTGGCCCTCACAGTGATAAGACATGTAGTACAACAACCCGTAGGCCACACTATATACCTGAATATCAGTGTAATGATAACAAGGCCTGAATTAGACATGTTGGAGCAACTAAAGTTAGATACACACTTGGTAGCTGACTGGCCCCATGTTAACTATTACTCTGTAAAGTTTGAGTTATAAACCTGTTAGTCAGCATGCTGTAATGTAGCTTTCTGGTAATGCAAGATCAAATATCTGGAGTGGGTATAAATAGACTGCAACATATGGTAATAAATGACCCGTGTAACTTCTCAGCACCAGAATGTTGAGTTAATTAGCCAACCATATTCAATCAAGACAGTGGTCAGAGGAAAGATAGCACAGGGCCAGATTTGACACTAAAAACTAAACAATGCTTCCATTAATTGTTCAAAAGTTTCCATTGCCTCCTATGCATTGACTTACCTCATAACAGGATGCTGGATGAATTAGGTGGCCTTATCCAATGAAAACTGTATTTACTTATGTAAGACCCCTTACAACAGGGGTGTCCAACTCCAGGCCTCGAGGGCCGGTGTCCTGCAGGTTTTAGATGTGTCCTGTGTTCCAACACAGCTGATTTAAATGGCTAAATCACCTCCTCAGCATGTCTTGAAGGTAATGAGCTAATCATGTGATTCAGGTGTGTGTTGACCCAGTGTGAGATCTAAAACCTGCAGGACACCAGCCCTCGAGGCCTGGAGTTGGACACCCCTGTCTTACAGCTTGTCCCAAAAAAGTCTTACAGCTTTTGATCACATGATTTCTGATCATTTAGCCGGTGCAATAACGATGTGACAAAACAGATCATTTGGGCACTGATGTTGGTCAATAACATGTAGTTTGTTGAAATGCCAATATCAGTCATCATCAATTATCATCCAGTACTCACTGGGGAGGAGGCCCCGGGACAGACCCAGGACACGCTGGAGAGATTATATCTCTCGGCTGGCCTGAGAATGCCTTGGTGTTCCCCTGGACAAGCTGGAGGAGGTGGCTGGGAGAGGTCTGGGCTTCTCTGCTTGGGCTGCTCTCCCCGCGACCCGGCCCGGATAAGCGGAAGAAAATGGACGGATGGATTGACTAACTGACCTATGCAACACGTTCTCACTCCCAAAGCGTAACATTTTACGCTAGGTGACAAATCGCCAACATATTACGTTTTCGGCTACCCACCACGTTCCTAAATGACGACGTCGGAAAAAAGAGGAAATATGAGAACCGTCTGGACTCCATCTACACATGTTCGCTCTTTTTCTTCAAATCGCTTAGAAACACGCTATTTAACATCATTAAAGTCCTGGTTAAGATCCGGAATAAGGTTATGGTTAGGGCTAGGGATAAGGTTAGGTTTAGGGCTGGAATACAGGGCTGGAACGTCTATTACCGCGGGAGCGTCATTGCACTGGATTCCAGCCATAACCCGCCGCGTACCATAAGAACGCCGAAGGCCTCCTTTCGCGTTCCTCAGGAACGTGACAAAACGTCGACATGTTACGCCTCGGGAGTGAGAACGGGCTGACCTATGTGTCATGCATCACTGGCACTCTTGAATTTGCCAGAATGTGGTAGGTGATTTCAAGTAGAATTTGTTTGATCTCATGATTCAGACACAGCTCTGCACACAGTTAAGACGAGTGATAAGTTGTATAATTATTACTAAGAATTTGTATTTCTACATTACAGTTGAATGTGGCGTCACAAAACTCCTGCCTGACACTTTACACATACATGTAGAGTGCAGGTCTGTGACAGCTCACTCCAACGTGTGCGTGAGCTGTGAGAAAGTTATTATCTCTCAAAATACAAACTGATTTCAGCCAATGAGCCAACAAAGAGTGAGATGAAGTGTTCCATTTCAGTCTACCTTGAACACAGAACTTGTGCTTACACATTTTCTTTCTCACAAACAGTCTTTGTGACACATGACCATTGATGGACAAACACTTTTCAAGGTCAGAATGTAAAGAGAGGCAATGAGGCGTTTCACCACGCCATCTTTCAGCCTCATGTACACTCACAGCTCTTTTTTAGTCATTCTATCGATCTGTTATCTTTGTTCTCGAGATGCACTTTTCAATTTGTCCTTCCTCTTATATTGGGTCTTCTACTTATGCTGTTTATAAGTGTGAGTTTATCAGTGAAAAGTCAAGCAGACGTTTTCACAGCTCACATTTAGTGAGTCATGGCTCTCTGACAGCTAGCCAGCATGCAATACTATTGTGAAACAGAAGCAGCTAAATACAATTAATCTATCATTCACTATATTATTTCCATGTGGCCTTTCTGGAAGTCTAATGTGAAAATGTCCCCCTAATCTCTGGACATGCACCAGGTCACCAGATCAACAGCTAAACAGTTTCAGTAGACGTTACTTTAACTTTCATAAGATTTCATTTTCTGTTTGGCAAACAGGTAAAAGATTCTGTGACAGAACTGAAGGGACAGAACTTTAGGTCATCTGTGGCACAAAGTCTTGTTCTCCTTGTGACTCAATGTCTTTTTTTATTTCTAACTTGGGCTGAGATCTTATTCATCTGCAGTTCACCAAACCCTCATCAATAACGTCTTAATAGAAGGTGTAGAAAAGCCAAGCCTAAGGAAGGGAAACAGGGAAAAAGGCTGAGGGATGTTAGACAAGAACTGGACTGAAAATCAGCAGCAACAGGTCTCATGAAATGATGAATTTAAATGTTAAAATGGCAGCGCGGTGGCACAGTGGTTGGCACGCAGAGAAAGAAGGTCCTGAGTTCAATTCCACCATCAGGCCGGGGTCTTTCTGTGTGGAGTTTGCATGTTCTCCCCGTGTTTGCGTGGGTTCTCTCCATGGGTACGCCGGCTTCCTCCCACAGTCCAAAGACATGTAGTTTGTTGGGTTAGATTAACTGATTAATCTAAATTGCCCATAGGTGCGAATGGTTGTCTGTCCACTGTGTGTTGGCCCTGCGACAGACGGGCGACCTGTCCAGGATGTACCCCGCCTCTCGCCCTATGACAGCTGGGATCGGCTCCAGCGCCCCTGCGACCCTGAAAAGGACAAGCGGAAGTGAATAGATGGATGGATGGAAATGTGAAAATGCTGATCAAATCAAAACATTCCTTGGGGCTCATGATAAATTAAAGACATTTTCACCTTGATCTATCTTTCCTATCAACTCCATCCATCCATCCATCTTCATCCGCTTTGTCCGGGGCCGGGTCGCGGGGGCAGCAGCCTAAGCAAAGAGGCCCAGACCTCCCTCTCCCCAGCCACCTCCTCCAGCTTATCCGGGGGAATACCAAGGCGTTCCCAGGCCAGCGGAGAGATATAATCTCTCCAGTGAGTCCTGGGTCTGTCCCGGGGCCTCCTCCCGGTGGGACATGCCTGAAACACCTCGCCCAGGAGGCGCCCAGGGGGCATCCTTGTCAGATGCCCGAACCACCTCAGCTGGCTCCTTTCGATGTGGAGCAGCAGCTGCTCTACTCTGAGCCCCTCCCGGATGGCTGAACTTCTCACCCTATCTCTAAGGGAGAGGCCAGCCACCCTTCGGAGGAAGCTCATTTCTGCCGCTTGTATCCGCGATCTCGTTCTTTCGGTCACTACCCACAGCTCGTGGCCCTAGGTGAGGGTAGGGACGTAGATCGACCGGTAAATTGAGAGCTTCGCTTTTACACTCAGCTCCCTCTTCACCACGACGGACCGGTGCAGCGTCCGCATTACTGCAGCTGCAGCCCCAATCCGTCTGTCGATCTCCGGCTCCCTTCTCCCATCACTCGCGAACAAGACCCCGAGATACTTGAACTCCTCCACTTGGGGCAGGAACTCATCCCCGACCCGGAGTGGGCACTCCGCCCTTTTCCGGCTGAGAACCATGGCCTCAGATTTGGAGGTGCTGATCCTCATTCCCGCTGCTTCACACTCGGCTGCGAACCGTTCCAGTGCGAGCTGGAGGCCCTCACCCGATGAAGCCAACAGAACCACATCATCTGCAAAAATCAGAGATGAGATTCTGAGGCCACCAAAGCGAAAGCCCTCCGCCACTTGGCTGCGCCTAGAAATCCTGTCCATAAAAATTATGAACAGAACCGGAGACAAAGGGCAGCCCTGGCGGAGCCCATCACCCACCGGAACGAGTCCGACTTATTGCCGGCAATGCGAACCAAGCTCTTGCAACGGTTGTATAGGGATCGAATGGCCCGTAGCAATGGGCCAGACACCCCATATTCCCGCAACACCTCCCACAGGACACCCCGAGGGACACGGTCGAATGCCTTCTCCAAGTCCACAAAACACATGTAGACTGGTTGGGCAAACTCCCATGAACCCTCAAGTATCCTGGAGAGGATAAAGAGCTGGTCCAGTGTTCCGCGACCAGGACGAAAACCGCATTGTTCCTCCTGTATCCGAGGTTCGACTAACGGACAAACTCTCCTTTCCAGCACCCTGGCATAGACTTTCCCAGGGAGGCTGAGGAGTGTGATCCCCCTGTAGTTGGAACACACCCTCTGGTCCCCTTTCTTAAAGATGGGGACCAGAGGCTGCCAGTCCACAGGTACTGCCCCTGATCTCCACGCAACATTGCAGAGGCGTGTCAACCAGGACAGCCCTACAACGTCCAGAGCCTTCAGGAACTCGGGGCGGACCTCATCAACACCAGGGGCTCTGCCACCAAGGAGTTGTTTAACTGCCTCAGTGACCTCGCCCCCGGAAATTGGCGGGTCATTCCCCTCATCCCCAGACTCTGCTTCCTCCTCGGAAGACGTGTCAGTGGGATTAAGGAGGTCCTCGAAGTATTCCTTCCACCGCCTGACAATTTTCCCAGTCGACGTCAGCAGCGCTCCGCCAGCACTATACACAGTGCAGGTAGAGCACCGCTTTCCCCTCCTGAGACGTCTGACGGTTTGCCAGAATCTCTTCGAGGCAGTCCGAAAGTCTTTTTCCATGGCCTCTCCGAACTCCTCCCACACCCGAGTTTTTGCTTCAGCCACTGCCCGAGCCGCATTCCGCTTGGCCTGTCGATACCTGTCGGCTGCCTCCGGAGTCCCACAGGCTAACCAAGCCCAATAGGACTCCTTCTTCAGCCTGGTGGCTCCCTTAACCTCTGGTGTCCACCATTTGGTTCGGGGATTACCACCACGGCAGGCACCAACCACCTTGCGGCCGCAGCTCAATGCAGCAGCTTCGGCAATGGAGACGCTGAACATGGTCCATTCGGACTCAATGTCCCCAGTCTCCCTCGGAATGCTGTTGAAGCTCTGCCGGAGGTGTGCGTTGAAGATCTCGCGGACTGGGGCCTCTGCTAGACGTTCCCAGCACACCCTCACTACGCGTTTAGGTGCACCAGGTCTGTCCAGCGTCTTCCCCCACCACCTGATCCAACTCACCACCAGGTGGTGATCAGTTGACAGCTCAGCCCCTCTCTTTACCCGAGTGTCCAGAACATATGGTCGCAGATCTGCTGATACGATTACAAAATCGATCATCGACCTACGGCCTAGAGCGTCCTGGTGCCACGTGCACTTATGGACACTCTTATGTTCGAACAGGGTGTTCGTTATGGCCAAACTGTGATTAGCACAGAAGTCCAATAACAGAGCACCGCTCGGGTTCAGATCAGGGAGGCCGTTCCTCCCAATCACGCCCCTCCAGGTCTCGCTGTCGTTACCCACGTGAGCATTGAAGTCTCCCAGCAGGACAACAGAGTCTCCAGGTGGAGCACCCTCCAGCACCCCCCCCCCCCAGGGACTCTAAGAAGGCTGGGTACTCTGAACTGCCACTCTGCGCATAAGCGCAGATGACAGTCAGGACCCGTTCCCCAACCCTAAGGCGCAGGGAACAAACCCTCTCGTCCACCGGGAAAAACCCCAACGTACCGGCAGCAAGCCGAGGGGATATTAGGATACCCACCCCAGCCCGCCGCCTCTCACCAGGGGCAACTCCAGACTGAGACAGAGTCCAGCCCCTCTCCAGGAGACTGGTTCCAGAGCCCAAGCCATGCGTAGAGGTGAGCCCGACTATATCTAGCCGGTACCTCTCAACCTCACGCACTAACTCAGGCTCCTTCCCCACCAGAGAGGTGACATTCCATGTCCCTATTGCCAGTCTTGGCAGCCGGGGGTCAGTCCTCCAGGGCCTCCGCTCCTGGCCGCCTATCCTATCAACTCGACATGAAAAGAAAAACTGTGTGAAAGTGTGTGAAGGTGAAAAGACATTAACAGGGACAGAGCGCTAAACATTATTTAAGATTTGACATCTAGATAAATATGATCCCTTATATTTTAATTTGCTTTAATGAAGCACATTTTATGTTATTACATTTTTTATTTTTAAAAATAACGTATGTCAGGTATGTCAGCCTCGGTGGTTTGGTACCCATGAGACGTTCTTGGAACCCCAATCAACACAAAATTGCTCCATCAGCAAACACGAGTTGGTGAATGATTGAAATTGGGTTTGATCCAAGTCTTCACTTTGTCTGCAAAGACGACTTTTCACCTTTCACTTCTCAACAAAAATATGTTTTTGAAGGGTTTGAATGATCATCATGGCTTATCCCACAAAACACCTGTGGATCCCTGACACCTGGGGGGGGGGGGGGTTGTTATGTTTTCATATTATTGGTTTTCCTAATTAATTAGCTTCATAAATAAAAAGCATAAAAATAGGATGCCCATGTTTTTCCATGCATCTTTTTTCTTCCTATCCTACGTTTTACATAAGAGAACAGCCAACTGATGGCAGTTTACCATTTCTTTGCCAACAGACAGTAATGACAAGCTATTAAATGCCCCAACAATAACTTGAGTGGGGGACTGTGTACAATAGGTTTGCTTTGCTGAGTATGTAGGCACAGCTATAATATTTAAAACTAAACTTCTTCTACTTTAAAGGCACTGTTGGTTTGACGTCTGCCATGTTCATGAGCGTCTATCTGGAGTAAACATTCATATCTATATTATATAAAAAGACATTAGGCAGAACAGAAAACAAGGCCACTTGGGAGTTCTAACCATACACGATTAAAAACCAAGACAGGAAGAGACTCCCACTGAGTGAATCATATCATTAGTTCAGGCAGTCAAGGCCACATGAATCTGGCACAACTGATGTCCATCTACACAGTCATCACACAAAGGAGGATGTTATTTCAGCTGTTTTAGTCAAGCTGCAACACGTTTTCTGCTAGCTGTGGAAAAAGCTTCCACATGTTGGCTTGGCGGGTCAACATATTGCCAAATGGGAATTAAATGGAAATGCATATGGAATAACTGCCTTATTTTGACCAAGTGTAGTTGGTATCCTGTGTTGGCCAGAGGGGCCAATGGCGCGATATGGCAGCCTCGCCTCTGTCAGTCTGCCCCAGGGCAGCTGTGGCTACAACCGTAGCTTGCCTCCACCAGTGTGTGTGAATGCGAGAGTGAATGAATAGTGGCATTGTAAAACGCTTTGGGTGCCTTGAAAAGCGCTATATAAATCCAATCCATTATTATTATTATTATAAGAACTAGAGAGATGGGTTCTCAGCCATTTATCCTCCAGTTAGTTTGTTTTTTCAACAGCCAACCAAAAATAAAAACCTCATGAAAAAAACACTCAAACTCGACACTTTCCAGCAACTCCACACAAGATACAGTTACAAACAAGGCCAAAGTTGATCAGCGAAATCTCAGTAGAGACAAGGATTTGGTGCCTCATGGATTTTTTTTTCAACATTCACAAGACTTCTTATGTAACTATATTAAAACTAAATAAACCAGAATTTTAATATCACATAAATTACATCTCAGTCTCTGAAAGTTCATTATCTGAGTATTGAGTCTGACCTGGTTTATGTGCATCATTTTGCTGGTAGTTTTTATTTGGCCCATTAAGTTTTAAAATCAGTCGGTTATTGTGCCGAGCTTTTATATATTCTCTTTTGCCCAACAAGCACTGGGGCTCTTGACAGCACACACACATTATGTGTGTTTCTGATGGCAGAGGCCATACTTTCCAGCTGTGCTTGGATGTAGTGGGCTTTGTGTGAAGTGGATTGGGGGCTGATGTGTCTACACCTGCAGGTGGGAGCCTTCTAACTGCCAGCTGTAACAGCAGGGCCTCCCTAAAAGCTCTGTCTGTTTGGCTTTGGCCATGTAAGTGTGCAGAGTCTGAAGCTTTTACAGCACTGAAATAAAATGAGAAAAGAGAAAATGTTAATGACAGCTTAACAGAAATGTTTTACCATAAATAATCAGAGTAAAGCAAATGTGTCTATAAATACCTATGGCTTAACGGGATTAGAGAGCACCACGTGTTCATTCACTTCACAACCACCTTCTTCCTGATGCAACAAGAAGAACCTCTGGAAGTGTTTCTTGGGGCGATCGTGGCTCAAGAGTTGGGAGTTCGCCTTGTAATCGGAAGGTTGCCAGTTCGAGCCCCGGCTTGGTCAGTCTCGGTCGTTGTGTCCTTGGGCAAGACACTTTACCCGTTGCCTGCTGGTGGTGGTCAGAGGGCCCGGTGGCGCCAGTGTCCGGCAGCCTCGCCTCTGTCGGTGCGCCCCAGGGTGGCTGTGGCTGCAATGTAGCTTGCCATCACCAGTGTGTGAATGGGTGGATGACTGGATATGTAAAGCGCTTTGGGTCCTTAGGGACTAGTAAAGCGCTATATAAATACAGGCCATTTCTCTGCTTGATGCTGAGTGCTGCCTTTAAGAAACCAAAGCTGTTAGAGCGAAAGCTTCCAAACAGCTTTCTAGTTAGTCCCCACAAGCATTCGCTAGGACAAACAATTTATATCCTTACCCTTTATTAGCTTCTTAATGAGGTTTGCGAGAATCCATATCTAACTTTGGATGGTAATAGTTGTGCAATAAAATTAGACTTGTATTGGATTTGTACTGGCAATGATGAATATAGCATGCTTTCATTTCCTTCTCTGATGACATTATCAGCTCTCAGTAGATCCAGAGACTTCCTTCCTGACGTGATTTTGGTGGACAGTGCCAGGAAGTACAGTTCACATCTCTTCCAGTGCTCCAATAGTTTGCAATTACACTTTACCAAGGCCACACAAAACGCACTCTTCGCAACACAGCAAAACACATTTCATTGCAGAATGTAGCTAAAGACATGTGCTTCTTCAACATAGTGTACTCATGGCAGGTTATCTTGATACCTCTGCTGTTAATGATGGAGTAAACCAACCATATGTGTAGATATTTACTCACCAATCAAATCTAAAAATACCTGATGTTGCTGTCATCATTATTCTATATCACAAATTCAATGAGAAACAGCAAATTTAATCCTCAGTGATGGCTATGCTGAAGTAAACAATCCAGCCTTACCCGCACTGAAAACTGAACCACACCTGTTTGGTATTTAAAGGCACTGTTGGTTTGACGTCTGCCATGTTCATGAGCGTCTATCTGGAGTAAACATTCATATCTATATTATATAAAAAGACATTAGGCAGAACAGAAAACAAGGCCACTTGGGCGTTCTAACCATACACGATTAAAAACCAAGACAGGAAGAGACTCCCACTGAGTGAATCATATCATTAGTTCAGGCAGTCAAGGCCACATGAATCTGGCACAACTGATGTCCATCTACACAGTCATCACACAAAGGAGGATGTTATTTCAGCTGTTTTAGTCAAGCTGCAACACGTTTTCTGCTAGCTGTGGAAAAAGCTTCCACATGTTGGCTTGGCGGGTCAACATATTGCCAAATGGGAATTAAATGGAAATGCATATGGAATAACTGCCTTATTTTGACCAAGTGTAGTTGGTATCCTGTGTTGGCCAGAGGGGCCAATGGCGCGATATGGCAGCCTCGCCTCTGTCAGTCTGCCCCAGGGCAGCTGTGGCTACAACCGTAGCTTGCCTCCACCAGTGTGTGTGAATGCGAGAGTGAATGAATAGTGGCATTGTAAAACGCTTTGGGTGCCTTGAAAAGCGCTATATAAATCCAATCCATTATTATTATTATTATAAGAACTAGAGAGATGGGTTCTCAGCCATTTATCCTCCAGTTAGTTTGTTTTTTCAACAGCCAACCAAAAATAAAAACCTCATGAAAAAAACACTCAAACTCGACACTTTCCAGCAACTCCACACAAGATACAGTTACAAACAAGGCCAAAGTTGATCAGCGAGATCTCAGTAGAGACAAGGATTTGGTGCCTCATGGATTTTTTTTTTCCAACATTCACAAGACTTCTTATGTAACTATATAAAAACTAAATAAACCAGAATTTTAATATCACATAAATTACATCTCAGTCTCTGAAAGTTCATTATCTGAGTATTGAGTCTGACCTGGTTTATGTGCATCATTTTGCTGGTAGTTTTTATTTGGCCCATTAAGTTTTAAAATCAGTCGGTTATTGTGCCGAGCTTTTATATATTCTCTTTTGCCCAACAAGCACTGGGGCTCTTGACAGCACACACACATTATGTGTGTTTCTGATGGCAGAGGCCATACTTTCCAGCTGTGCTTGGATGTAGTGGGCTTTGTGTGAAGTGGATTGGGGGCTGATGTGTCTACACCTGCAGGTGGGATCCTTCTAACTTGGTATGAACTGAACGGGCAAAAACCCAGGTTTGACTGTTTGTTCAAAACAACCCACACAGAATATGATTGTTTAATGTTTACATCTGCAACTAGACGAACCCAGAGAAGACTAATAGACTACCAGTCAAACGTTTTAGGATGTCTCTTGCACTCTGAAATGAAGGCACAGTACAAATAACCAGCTGGAGTTCAAAAATAAATCATGGAATCAGTTTATAGACCAAATGTGTTCTAAACTTTGACTCAGAGTCGCCTCCTTTGGCAGATATAACACATACATAACAGCTGAACACAGTTGTGGCTTCTTTCTCCAACAGAAATCAAATCTTCTCCCATATCTGTAGCAGAAGTTCCCATAAATGTGGACTTTGTAGGTTGCTTTGTTTTCACTCTTCAGTCCAGTTCATCCCAAACCAGCTTGATGGGGTTTAAGTCTGGAGACTGTGCTGGACACTCCATGTTTTCAAGCTCACCATCTTGTTCTTTTTCCTGAGGTAGTTGTGGCACAGCTTGGACAGTTTGGGGTCATTATCCTGCTGTAGGATGAAGCCCTGACCAACTAGCCTCATACCAGAGGGTCCTGCATGGAGCTGCAGAGTGCTGTGGTAGCTGTTCTGGTTCAGGGAGCCTCTCACTCTGTACAAGTCACCGACCCTGGATCCAGCAAACAGCCCCAGACCATCACACTTCCTCCTCCATGTTGATGCCACACACTGTGGAACCATCCTTTCACCTACTCCACAGCGTACAAAGATCCTGAGTGATGAAACGAAGAGACCAAATGTTGATCCATCAGTCAATGATACCTTCTTCCAGTCTTCAGCAGTGCAATGGTGGTGTTTCATGGCCCAGACAAGCCTCTTTGTCTTATTCTGACGTCTGGCTTTCTTGCTGCAACTCGTCCTGTCAAACCTGCAGCTCAAAGCCTTCTCTTTACACCTGAAACTGAGACTTTCTCACTACGACCACTATTAAGCTGCTTGAAGCTGTTGTCCTGTGAGTCGCCTATATCACAGCTGTTAACTCTCAGGAACGTGTCCTCTGATTCAGTCGTCTCTTTGGGTCTGCAGACCTCTTCCTGTCACAGTTTGTTTCTGAGCCTTTGGATGCTGAAGGAAACTGGACTCACTGACACTTTGACTTTCTTTGCAGTTTCTCTGTCGGACAGACCGACATTTATGTGTTATGATGGTCTGTGTCTCTTCCACTGTTATTCTCACCATGTTTGTATCAACACACTACAGTACAGTACTGTTCAGCTGATGCCCATGAGGGTATGGTACCACAGTGTGCTCCAACACTGCTTCATGCAGACAGAGGGGGACGGAATCCAGACAAGTTGGAACACCTGTAGGAATTAGTAGCACCAACTTTCAAGGCTGATCAACCTCCAATACTGCAGAACAGCTTTGAATTGTTAACTCATGTTGTGTTCCCTGAAAAAGGCCTTTCTGTATAATTCTGATGTGTACTTTACTTTTCATCTTGGGTAACCTTACCTTTTTTTAACCTTTGGCAGTTTACCACTTACCTTTGTACCATTTCAACCTATTCACTGGACTTGAAACACATGAATTGTGATAAATAACTGGAAAAACTGGGGTGTTTTTGACCAGTATTGAAACTAAATGAATAAGTACAGGTTTTGCCACAAAAGGATGTCCTTTACAGACAATTAACATTTACTATGTATACATTATAAATGACTTAATTTAAATAATTATGTTCAGAACAGCACATTTAAAGGGTCACAGTCTTTTGACCAAAATTGCCAAATAGGTGTTCAAATGTTTATCTCTCCTTTGAACAGTAGCTGAACTGCCATCCACATGGTTGTCATCAAATTCAAGGTCTAAACTGCCCCCAAAGAATAATGAAGTTTTGGAAAGCTTTTTCTATGGATCTGTTACCATTAACCATTATTTAGAAATATAAAAAGACCCTGAAAGACTTAGAAGTGAAGTATTAAAATAAATAAACAGGTAGTAATTTATGATTTCAAGCTGTTTAACCACTGTCTTTTTGCTTTTTGCTTATGTACCTATTTTTACTTAGTTACATAGTTTGAGGTGTGTGCTCGTCTTGTTTGTGACAAGGATCAACTGGTGCTGCTGAAGCTGCACCTGGAAACAAAAAGCATCTGCATAAAAATCGAAGGCGAATACATTAAGACAGGAAAGGGACCGGTGAAAAGGATATAGCGCTGCGTCTCCCTCCTGTTGTCATTGGCAGTGTGAGATTGCTGGGCCATAAGATGGATGGGTTAGAAGTTCTTGTAAATAATGGAGCGTACTTTAAACAAGTGTCGTTTTATTGACTTCAGAAAGAAGTGGCTACAGCAGAAATATTCTTTTGTTAGACCGGACGGCTTTTAAATAGTTCAGTGAACAGAAATAAACATGAGAGCTGCACGAAGAAAAAACTCTAGTGCTTCCTACTTTGATATGGCACATATGGTAGTGACAGGATGTTTGACTCTCCTTTAAGAATCACACATAGGGCCTCTGCTCTGTAGCATGAGAGGATTACACTGGTGGCCTTGAAGGCTTTCTCTGACATCTAACTATATTATGTTTACTTCTGCAGCAGGTCAACAATCTGAGCTGTAGGGAAAACATTAGACACTTATTTTACGGAATGAACCAAATATTTTAAAATGGTAAATGGCCTATATTTATATAGCGCTTTACTAGTCTCTAAGGACCCCAAAGCGCTTTACATATCCAGTCATCCACCCATTCACACACACATTCACACACTGGTGATGGCAAGCTACATTGTAGCCACAGCCACCCTGGGGCGCACTGACAATGCTCCCAGTGGGTGGACAGCCTCAGAATTAAAAGGGATAACACAACCTGTAAAGATCTGCTTTACATCCAAGATCTGCACCTCGTCTCGGTAGGCTGTCTAATCCCTCTCAGTCATAAGGCCCATGAAAGTAGTACGGTTGGCATATTATAGAAGTTGGTGTAGTGACAGTGCAGTCATGAGTAGAAAACAAGTTCAGCACACAGCCGTGTGTACGGTAGCATCAGGGTGGAGGAGCTTGTGCTACCAGTTTTTACACTCTAGACGGTGTGAAGGGAAATCTTTTATCCAGGCAAAGACTCGTAACCGAGTCCAAGGAAGCCATTTCATTTACAGGGGTGTCCGGGATGATTGCACTGAAAGCAGAGCTGTAGTCCACGGAGAGCATTGTGACTCCAGTCTGTGGGAGCTCTAAGTGGCTTAGAGTGGTATGGAAGGCTATAGAAAGGCCATCATCAGTGGATCTGTTTGCTCTGTATGGAAACTGATGGGGATCCAAGTCAGGATGGAGGCAGACTTTGATGTGTTGTGTCCAAGCTTCTTGAAACACTTTGGCATTAGTACAATGAGCCTGTAGTCACTCAAATGGCTGTTGTGTAAGTTTTTGTGGCATGGGGATTAGACCAGGTACTTCACCTCACAACTTTTTACAGAGGCACCACTGAAAAAATCCTGACACAAAGTTTTACATCTTGGTTTGTCAGCTGCAAGTCCTGTGAGAACCTTCCACTCAATAGGATTGTTAAGACTGCCAGGAGTATTGTTGCTGCCCCTCTCTCATCTCTGGAGGAGAACTACACACAGCGCTGCATACACAGAGCTGTCTCCATCATCAGAGACCCCCACCACCCCTCTCACGGTCTGTTCTCTCTCCTGCCGTCTGGCAAGAGGTACAGGAGCATCAGCTGCAGAACCAGGATCAGAAACCAGGATGCTGGAAGGGTTCTTTGCACCATGAGAGTGATAAACGGACTGTGCCCCCTCCCCACCCACACAGCTATTCACACGGCTACACTAAGATCAACAAGCAGGTTGTGTTGCCCCATTTACACACACACTAAATATACTCCCCAGATACACACACTACCTAATTTAACCATCCCCTTCTTTGAAAGGATTGCTGCCATCTACCTGAATGAGCATGACTTGAGCTTGTTTTAGAACTTAGATTTTATGTTATTTATCCATACCTATTGTTGCAATTTATTACTGCCTTTATAAACTTATTCTTTTTAAACTGTTGTTTATTGCACTGTAGAGGCTGGTGAGAAACAGTATTTAGTTTCAGGCTGGGTAACACCATAAAGTTCTTGAGGTACGCCGGCGGGTTGATGGGGCTTTGTCTCATGATCTGAAGGCAGAGTTGTGGACTGTCAGATGTAAATTTCACCTGTCATTCATGGTTAACATGGATGTGCTCGTCAACTATGACGCTGTCATGACCTGACGTATGAAAGTGCAGCATGATTGCTCTCCTGAGGGGGGAGTATAGGCTTGGATGAGCACAAGTAAAACCATCCAGTAAGCTTCAGGACGGAACAGACTGGCTCCAGTGTTTCACTTCCTCTGGTGGAAAGTTTGACGAGGACGGTTTTTAAGTCATCAGCAGTTATCAGAGCTGGGTTTGCTCTAGTTTTTGGACAGTGTCATGTTGGTGAGCAGGAACAACATTGACTATGATAATGTAGCATCTGTGATGATTTTAGCTCCATCTTTCACAGCATTTAAATCACACCAAGAGTGTTTCAGAAGTTAGCCTGCAGCAGCTCTTATATTCTGAAACATCGACAAGCTTCCCTGTGCTCTGTATCTGACCTCTTTCACTCCTTATCTGCTCTGTGCAGCTGTAGTTGATGCAACTTGCAGAAAAAAGTAAATAAATAAAATTGGTTTAATTTTAGTAACAGGATATGTATTGGACTTGCAAGCAGCTGTGTCAGATATGAAACACAATGAGATGAAACACAACATAGCTGCACCTGTTACCTGTGGAGCTGCGTCCACCCCAGGGAGTTCAATGACATCTTTTGTGCCGTTTAAATTCTTCTCTCTGCCATCAAGACAATGTCATGCAGATATTTACCATATATAATCAAGTCCTTCTCTGTCTGATGCATTAGCTATATACTCTTGCAGGTGACAAAGTTTTCAAGTGAAGTCATTTTTTCCATTCAAGAATAAAACCAGAATATTCAGTCACTCCATATTCAAGTTGGCCCAAGCAGCTCAATCACCTGCTTATGAGCTCCTGGAGCAAATCAATGTGCCAGGCTAGGGGAGAGTGGTTAAGGTGTTTTAATGTATGTAGGAGTGTTTGAAGTTTATATGTTATTGAGTTATTTATAGGACTTGTTACAAATCTGAATATGTCTATGATGTGTTTTATTGTGGTTGATGTTTTCATTTGGTTTGCTGACCCCCAGACTTGGGCTATTCCAGATGCTCACCTGAATCAGGCTGAGTATAAAAGGAAGCCTTTTGCTTTCACAGGGGTTGGATTCTTTGCTGTGTGTTGGTCTGGCAACATGTGTTCTCGTTAATAAAGTTTTCCATTTGATGGATACATTTTACCCCAGTCTTGTGCCATTTTTGTGGAAGTGACCCATGAGTGCTGGCCAAACTGATATACTGATATACTCTGATGAGTACTGTGGGCAAAAAGACAAGCTGGTTGAAGGAAGACTTCATTGTACTCCCTGCACTCTTGTCCATCACAGACACTGACAAAGCTTTAGGGAATAAAACCAAGACAAATGTAAATGCATTCTAAGAAGGGCAGAGGCTGAACACTAACTCAAACTGTTTTGTGACTCCATAGAGAATTAATATCCACACAATAAAAAAGCTAATCATCTAATAAAGCAACAGACCAGCGTTTGATTTATTGGTTCAATAAAATGCTCAAACTGTGCAGTAAACAAAGTAAACACATTGTGTATAAATGGCTGTGAGCTCGTTGTACTGGTGATGTACTGTTTCTCTGTGTTGGATACATAAACCGTGATCAGTTTTTTTAAAATACAGACTGCAGCTTCTCTTCCAGCCATTACAGAGTGACCTTTTTAAAAAACAAATATGGTTGGATAATAACAGGTCAATGATGAGTTATCTCTTCAGTCACAACACTGCTCTTTTCATAACACAAATGAGTCAGCTACAATGGTGAAATGACTTAAAGATAAATGATTCATATTCTGATGATGTATGTTTGGGGGTGTTTGCAGACACAGTAGATGTGAAGTTATATCTATTAAGATTATGTGTTTTAATGAGCCCGGGTCCCTGGTTGACAAAGTCTATCTTTCATTTTGATGCCAGGGCTGGTTTCACTGAAGCTGGACTGCAAACAGACGGCAGCTCGATACAAGATTAAAGTGAATTCCCAAGTTATTATGGCAAAACTAGTTTCCAGCACTAATGGCTGCGTTCTGCCTCCAAAGTGCCCTTGAGTTCTTTGATCAATGGAAATCACAAACACAGCTGATTAATGGTCTGAAATGACCATTTTCCCCAATAATATTCTCCCACAGCTTTTATCAAAGGAAAAAATAAGGATATGTTTATTTGCATGTAGTTAAATTATATGATGATAGGCTACGATGGATGCTTTGGGTCTCGTGAGTTGTGGGCTGGGACCACCATAGACTAGTTGGGACTGGGTGAGTGTGGAAGCTGGGACAGAGTGCATTGTGCTGCTAAGTGGAACCCTCAGGGGATGCCTGATGGTTTGAGTGCAAAGTAATCAGCCAACGCTCGTAAGTTTGTTTAGCGATCTTCATTCATGACAGGACAATTGCAAAGCACAGGCAGAAATATTTGGTAATCAGTACTAATTCAATACATCAGTTGAATTTCACTCATGACAGCAGGAACCCAAACTTGTTGCAGTGTCTGTAACATACAGTAGGTGTGTCACACATGTCACCCCAAAAGCCACCAACAGCACAAACACACTGAAAAGCTCCAGTTCAGTGAGTCGAATTAGCCGAGGTGAGGGTGAGGTGCTGTGAACACAAGCAGTGATGCCACTGACTATGACAGGGGTGGGCAACTCCAGGCCTTGAGGGCTGGTGTCCTGCAGGTTTGAGATGATGATCCAACACAGCTGATTTAAATGGCTAAATCACCTCCTCAACATGTGTTGAAGTTCTCCAGAGGCCTGGTAATGAACTAATCATGTGATTCAGCTGTGCTGACCCAGGGTGAGATCTAAACCTGCAGGACACCGGTCCTCGAGGCCTGGAGTTCGACACCCCTGGACTATGAGATCTAAAGGAAAAATCACCCTCAGCATAGCATTAGGCTAACAGTCTTGATAACTGAAACCCCAAAACACGCCTGCCCTTACTGCAGCTGTGGCTCTCACTGACTCAATTTCAGGCCATTGCTGAAGCTGAAGCAAGCATGGTGGTCTTAGTTAATTAAGAGACTCTTGAGTTCAAGCTGTGGCTGTTGCAGCTTGGTTTGCATCCAGTAGTGCAACACTTACAGCAGACAGATTTTACTGCTATGCTGTATTTAAAATGAATTCCAAAGGTTTTCAATGATATCAAATATGGCATGGGAGCTAAGAGCAATATGTAGATAACAAATGACTGAAGGCATCTTAATCTGGCTGTGCCATGGCAAAACACTGCCTCAGGTCTGTGCATATCTCTCAGTGTGCACATGCCAAGGCACAAATGAAGCATTAGAATTCACAGACTGAAAATACACCCATGACAGTGACACTGATTGGGTTGTTTACTTCACTTTGAAGCCTTCTAATGGTAAAATCAAGTCCATCTCGATATGAAACTGTTCCAGTACAGGCTTGCTAAAATTCCGTTCACTTCACACACAAATGTGGGAAGCTTGTCACCACTTCCTGATACTCCACTCATTCTTAATAGTTTACATAACTGTCTGCAACTGGTGCAGTGCTCCTCCAGGGTTCACAAAATCCACCTTGCACCTCCTAGACACTCGAAACTTCCAGGAGGTTCTTTAAGTGGGCACTTTGTCAAACCTGCAGAAGTATTAAAAGGATTGTTGTGTGCTGTGAAATATGCAGCTCTGCAGATTCTCTCACACATACATTTTTGTCTGTACAAGTTTGTTAAAAAATACACATTTGTGTTCAACAGGTCATGGGCAAACAGGTGGATGTTTACAGGTTAACAAAGTCCTCGTCGTTGTTTTTGCAGCTTCAGTTTGAGATTTACTTTGAACATAAGTCATGTAAAAGTCATTACTGCTGCAGCTCTCAACTTCTTTTCAGTTGCATTAAATCTAAGAGCAGATCAGGTTGATGTCTGATGGATGAGGGACCCACTAGTATAACACAAAGTATATTCCCAGCTAGACACACACAGCTGGTGGCTATTTGCTTGTGTGCTCACATACACCAATAAACAAGTCCTCGAGGGGAGAGCATCTAAATTGCTTCGTAGAACAGATGGCATAGAAGCCTGAGATTGTTTTGCTACTTTTCAACATATCTGTCCTCTCGCCTCCATCTTTTACTTCTTTACTCTCTCAATCAACTTTAGGCTTTCATCTTTTCATCGCTTTCTCTTTCGCACACCGTTAGTTCCCTCCGTTCCCCAAGCAGCAAATGATCTGACATAATTATTGAAGGCATTTCCTTAAGAGAGAAGAGAACTGAGTGGAGCTTGGGGATATTTGTTTTCAAAAGGCATCACTTTCATACGCCAGGGAAAATGAAGAGGAGGGAGAGAAGGATGAAGACAGAGATTGTGCAAGTGATAGAGGAAAGGTGCAAGTATATTAAAGTCAGGGAGACAAGGAGAACATGAAGATGGACATGATAATTAGCTAAAAGCAATGTCAGAGTCTCTGTAGAAGGAAGTGTGCACGCTGAGATGTTTGTTTTCTAAAGTTTACCTCTGAGCTTTAGGGAAGCAGGAGGGGAGGAGCAGTGAGGGGAAAAGTGAGGATGAGTTAACGAAGAGGACAGCCTGATGCATACTTCAAAGTCACTGCAGAAATGGTGTGGGGTCAAATTTATGAAGCGTTTCAGAGCCCTGCAGTGGAAGTTGATATAAGAGTAAATCTTAATAGCGCAGACTGACTTCAGACTTGCTTCTGAATGTTACTGTCGGTCAAAATTAACAGGACATATTGTGGTTTTCTGGGTGTTTGTGGCTTGAACCCAGTTCCAAAAACGTTGGGAAACTTGTACCATATGGATAAAAACAGAACACACTGATGTTCAAATCTCATAAACACACATTTTAGTCACAATGCAAAACAGAAAACATGTCAAAGGTTTAAAATTTGTTTGAAGCAACATCTGTCAAAAAAGATGCTGAAAAAGTAAGTGGGGCTAATAAGATAAGAAACAGGCTAATTGGGAACAGGCCAGTAACGTGACTGGGTGTAAAAAGCACATCTTTGAGAGGCAGAGGCAGAGTTTCTACGAGGGAACGATGAATCTGGAGACATATGTATCTGCAAGGGACCGTCCCAAAGTATTGGACCCCTTTGATAAGCAGACACTCAGGGAGCTCGACATAAAAACAAGGACGATTGTGTCATGGAAATCAGTGCATGGGCTCAGGAGCACAGCTCACACAGCTCACCATGCCATCTACAAATGCAGGTTAATGCAGGTTGATCCAGAAACACTGCTTGAGTTCATTTAAAATATCCAGAGAAGATAATAAAGTGTAAAACTGTTCTGTGGTATCACAAATCAAAATCTGAAATTCTTTTTGGAAAACATGGATCCTGGATCCTCTGGACTCCGGCCCACCCGGTTTGCTGACGTGTTAAGAGTTTCACTTGAACTTTATTACCTGAAAAACAACCCCACTCCACATCCCTTCATCCACCTAATTTAACACTTGGCACAGTGCAGTCACACAAGTACTGTTCTCCGAGCAACTTGCAAACCCAGACTTGACTACAAGGTTTAGCTGTCCCGTTTTAGTATTTCATGAAATTGATTATCGCTCCGTCATGGCACCTGTTAGTGGGTGGGATATATTAGGGAGCCAGTGAATGTTTTATCCTGATAGTTGTTAGAAAGAAGGGAAAATGGGCAAGTGTAAGGATTTGAGTGACTTTGACAGGGCAAGACTGTGATGGCTACATGATAGTGAACCTACATATTTACTCCCCAGTGAGGCTCAACAGAGAAAGACTTAAGACGGCCTAAAGACTTTGAGCTCTGTGTACTGATATTAAGAGGCTCTAAAGGGATTTCCAAGCATTCTGACATCATTTCCCAGAGAACCAAATGGTCAACAGGAGGTGGTTTTGTTTTCTAAAACTACCCTCGCAATATTCTCCAATAAGAAGTGACGCACTTTTGAAAACCAAGAGTTAACCCTGGAGTTGCCTTGCTAAGTGTCAGGTACAGGCCTTAGTACAGCAGATCGTAGGAGACAGGAAACAAGGAGAGAGTAATAAACCACTGAAGGACTATCTGATAAACTGAATAAGCACAAGATTGTTCTTTATCTGTTTCATTCTGAAGGCAACAAGAAGCTTCAGTGTATTTCAAAAACCTCGCTTATCCCCAAATTCAGTAACAGCTGCAAAACTGTAGGACATGAAGGAACAATCATGCTTTCTATGGATATTTTCTCAGGCAGATTCACAACAGCTCCAGGGGTTTGTCAATAAAAATCTGTCTTCCTGGCAGAAACTCCAAATAGGTTACAAAATCTCTGAATGTCGTGCAAATGACAGGATATCCTGGAGCAGAAAATATAAAGAATAAAATGCCTTCACCAGCTTAACATTTAGCCACAATTCTTACCAGTGTGAGCACATGTATATTCTAGCATATGTGTTCAAAGGTGTTCGTTTAAAACTGGCAAACCTGCACTGTCCTAAAACAACTCCTGAAAAATATTTTTCATGCTTGATTTCTTTCTTTCACTAAATCTGTTTATTTCCTCCACTCAACAGATGGAAAAGTACCTAAATTGCAGTTTACTTTGTGACATTTTAAATGTTTTCAATTTACATGAGCTGGGTTGGAAACTCGGCAACAATAGAGATCTGGGGAAAGACAGCGTGGGAGTGATGCTCAAACACACACATACACACAGGTTGGTGATGAGGCATTTTTACATGCTCATGTTCCCCGAAATAAGGATTTATAAGAGGGCAATATCCTCCTCTTTGCCCTGCCTTGTATTTCATCTCTCCTCAGCGAGCTGGATTTATAGCTCCAGCAAAAACTTGCAATAAAATAAATATTACACTCTATCTAATGAAAGTGGTGTGGGGGGCTGGGTGGGGTGGAGAGCTGTAGACTCCAGCTAGCGGCTGATTTACAGCTCCAATACAGCTGTAATGCGGTAAAATCTAGCGTCTGTCTGTGGAAGGCATCTCATTGATGGTTTAACTGATTCCACTGCAGACTGTGAAGAGAGACGGAGATAAAACTTCCAAAATAATTGTTTCTGAATAGCTCATTATCAACGCTGCTTCATACAATAGAAATCAGCGTATGGAGTAGAAACACTGAGGTGACACGTCTAATGGTATCTAACTCCTCTAGCACCTTCGCCTTCTCCACTCCTCATATGGTAAAGAAATACTAGTCATTCTGACTGTAATCAGCAAACGTTCTCAGATGTCTTTGGATGGATCGTGAGTGTTCAGATGAATTCAGCTCTACAGTCTCAAACCTTTTCTGCTCCACGGACAGTGTAATGTCAGACAATATTTACACGGGCCGGCCTTTAAGGTGTGGCAGATAAATACAACCAAATAAAATGATCCGACCGAGACACAAACTGTGGTATTTTGTAAATATAATAATAAACGTGATTTCACTGTGTAATTGTGTAACTTTATTAACAGCGTCCTCCTGAAATGCACCAACAACATTGAGAGTAACATCCTCCTCTCTGCCTCTTAATGCTCTCTGGTCGCTATGGTAACACATAAATATTTCTTTCACAATAAGACACACAACTACAACATGGGAAAAGACCCAGGGAAACCGAGTTAACGATCAAAACCCTGAAAACCATGAATTTCAGACCCGAGCCTCAACTCTTGCGGCCCGGTACCAAACTGGTCCATGACCCGGGGGTTGGGGACCGTGGCTCTACAACATGGGTTCACGATACAAAGCCAAGTGCGCATTAATTATTACAGTCTTACACAGTTGGGTAAGACTGCCTTTATTCTGAACAAGTACTTGGAAATTGCACTTTCATATTGAGATGGTACAATTAAAGCTGTCAGACTGAGCCTCTTGGGCTTCTCTGATTAGAACCTGTCATTGGAAATGTTGAGCAGAACGCCTTCTAAACTAATAAAAGTAATTCTCTGACTTGTACAATAATCTTCCCATGACATAATAACCTTCCAGTACACATCCCTGCATCCTGATCAGTGACTTGACTTGAGAGTGCAGGCTGTCAGCAGCAGGAGGGCATGTCTTCCAGACAATGGGATGAAATTGGGCATTCTTGTCAGGAGAGGCTTCACTCTTTTGTCTGATGATCCCGTCACAAACAACGTGATGTGAAGCTGAATTAAATAACTTCAACATATTGACAAGGCCACCTTCTGTCTGCACTTGGGTTATAAAGCATGTACAGACAATACTGATCTGAGGGATTTTTAGATGAATTAATCATCAGTGACTTGATGTTTAGCATCCTCTGGATGCCAACTACAGCAAAACAAGCTCTAAGAACTGTGGCGTTGCTGAAGTCCGTTACTGCTGTCACGTCTCTCTGAATGAAACTAAAGTTTATGCCCTGTGTGCAGTCAGGACCTGTCATCCATCACTGTGTTATACACAGTGATGGATGACAGTTCTTTCAACATTAAAACTTAAAAAGATACATGTTGTGCTTTTATATAATGTCAGTGGTATGTTGCACCATCAACATATTTAAAAAAGTCAAATTAAAGTGAGATTGTAGCTCTACCTTCACAAAACTTCGTCTTCTTTTGGCTGCTCCCTTTAGGGGTCACACATCTGTCTTCATCACACTCTAGCTCGAGCATCCTCTTCTGTCACACCGACCCTTAATGTTCTCCTTCACTACATCCACGACTCTTCTCTGTCTGCCACTTGTCCTTCTGCTTAGCAGCTGCATATACAGCATCATATAGTTTCAGACGTATCTATCTGAAATGAAGACTAGACTAAGGCTGTAATTGGAGATCTTTTTGTTGTGATTAGATGGTAAGCAACAGTTAATGTCTTCTTTATGGTTTTTACTGCAGTGTGTTTTTGTATAAAATCTCATAGCGGCGATGTTCATACAAATATTAAATTAAATGTTTTTTTTTAATTGTGTTGTTTCTTTATGATACGGCAGCAAACTGGACTTTTAAAGAACTAACACATATAATTATTCATTTACCTTTAATTGCAACCATTTAAACCCAGTAATACAAAATAGACCAAGAAGGTTTTGACAATTAAAACTTAAAGCCTAATGAAAAAAGACAAGGTTAACTCTGCTAACTGTAACATCAAGTTAAAAATGCTCCATTACTGACAAAGAATAAGCTCTTTAAGAAGCCTCACAGTCTACTGAATAATCACTCAGGCTGAAACACACTTAATCAGGACTGTCTCAGTCTCTGCTCTCACACAAATCAGGCCTCGTTCCAGAAAGCAGCCTTTAACAAACTGTGACCCTGCCCATTTCAAACTACAGCAATGCTGATAATGTTCAACTGATGAAAATAAACAATAAAAAGCAACAATATCCTGACAGTTTTTCTATTTAGCTGAGTGAAATGCAGAGTAGCGTGTCTTTACAGTGAAAAAGTATTTGTCCCTATCACTACACTACATAAAGGCTCATTTAAACCATGGAGGCCGTGCTCTCAAAAACTGTAACAGATCGAACTTCGTCTGTGCAGCTGGATTTAAGAAATAAGTGCTTAGAGTTAAATGGTGCCATCTTCTGTCAGTACAGAACGATACGTCACCGGGTTATGGTCGATAGATTTACATTAGACTTTGTTAGCTAACTAGTAACAGAACCAATAATTCAGTGGAAAGTAAGTACACTAAAATAAAACTCAGTCCAAGGGGATCACTTTGGTACTGCCCCTGGCTGTAACACTGAGTTTCATGTCACCATGGACATGCTGTCCACTTTTACTCTCAGTCTTAAGCAGTAAGAGGTCCTTGTTGTTTGGCTAGCAGCACAATCAGCTGATGCTATCAGCGACAGCAGTGGTTCTGTGCAGTAACATAATCTTTTTCAAAGCACATCTAAACAGTCTTACTACATGCAGTAACACCACAAACATACGTGTTTGACCAAAGCACGATCGGGAGGAAAAAAAGGCGGATAAGTATGATGGCAGAAAAAAAGCCTGCAGGCTCCAGAGAGAGGCCACACTTGTCCAATTACTTCATTTTAGAAGTGAGAAAAAGCAAAACGCCTAAATATAAGTGAAGTCTAATGAGCTTGTCGGTTGGGTGACTCTCCTCTACAGAGTCCATTTTTTAAAGTGCTTTGCAATCCCAAACATTATGGCTAACAGATCGATTTTCCCATTACATTGCTGCTAGCCAAACAATGAGGAGCCACTTACTGTAAAAGTATACAGGCAGTGAAAGTAGACAGTATATTCTTGGTATCTTAACATCTTTTTCATTGTTGCAGCACAACTGTGATCCTAATGTGAACTAATGTAGGTCTATTAACCCAACCAACATACCAACCCGACGACGTGACATTTGTGCAGACAGAAGATAAGATAGAACTTTATTAATCCCTCGGGTGGGTTCCTCTGGGAAATTCGGTTTCCAAAAGCACAGCACCGACAGAAGTTACGGTTACAGAATGTTATATATATATATATATATATACATACACACACACACACACACACACACACACACACACACACACACACACACACACACACACACACACACACACATATATAAATACAGAGACAAATATAAATAAAAATAAAATATACGAAGGGGATAAATAGAATAAATAGGAATAAAAAATAAAAATACAAGTGAATTGCACATTTCAAGTATTGAGGTCTATTTGCACCATTGACTATTTACAAAAGTATTGCACAAAGGTATTGCACAGTGAGGTGAAGAGGCACTACAGCTTAGTTGTTCCCCCCTCCTTTGTCCTCCTGTTTCCCCTCCCTCTCCCCTCCAGGGAGGAGTTAAACAGTCTGATGGCGTGTGGGACAAAGGAGTTTTTAAGTCTGTTAGTTCTTGACTTGGGGAGAAGCAACCTGTCACTGAACAGACTCTTCTGGTTGTTAATGGCCGTGTGCAGAGGATGCCCAGCATTGTTCATAATGTCCCTCAGTTTCTTTAATGTCCTTTTCTCTGCCACTGTCACCAGAGTGTCCAGCTTCATGCCGACCACAGAGCTAGCCTTCCTGATCAGTTTCTCCAGCCTGCATGAGTCCTTCTTTGCTGTGCTGCTCGCCCAGCACACCACAGCATAGAAAAGTACTCCAGCAACCACTGACTGGTAAAACATCCTCAGGTAAAACATGATTATGATAAACATGATTAAAAACTTTAAGCACGTGTTTCTGAAATCCAGCTTCACAGACAGAGTTACATCCATGTCGGTTTTCGAGACCAGGGCTCAATGGTGTTAATTTCTGTTTATACATGCAGTGTTTCATGTCCCCTTTAAGCCTTCCAGTTTATGGTTTAAGGCATCCAGAACAGTATGGAGGACAGCTAGAAGTGCCACTGGTAAACTGCAGGTTTGGCTGTCAGTCCTGCTGCCAAACAGGACAAATCTGAGAACTCAAAATGAAACAGCAGCAGCGAACGACAGAGCGTTGCACCAAACCACAGCACATGTTAACTTGTCATTCAGCTGACTACATCTGAAAACCAACTGTGCAGCCACTGTAGCAGAACAGTCTGGCCCACTGCACACTCTTGTTACAGCTCCCTCCAATGTTCCCACCCAACCGCTCCTATTAGTCTCACAGACTTTTTAATAATGTCACAAAAACATTAATAACAACATGAATTCTAGGTGCTTTTAAAAGGCTACAGTTTGACAGACTTTTAAAATTGCAGATTCTTTAAATATGAGAAATTTTTTTTTGATGTGCAGGAGAATTTGCAATAATGTCAGTGACCAGAAAATGACACGAAGACATAGAAGCCAAGCGGCTCTTTTTTTTGCCATCAAATGGTGCAGTCAGGTCCAAGTACACTGGTGTCCACAATGACCTCCTCACCCTAAACCAGTTGATCTTGGTGACTAAACCAGCATCCAAACCACAGTCTCCTGGATTGTAAAGCAGTGACTTATGAAATCAGCTAATGAAAATATGTTTAAGTGTAAAATATGTGGTTATATGTTCAGCTCTGCTGCTAAGGACTTTGTTATTGCTGATTTTAAAGTGCTACACAAATAGAAATATTTAGTGTCAACGGCCTGTCATAGTGGTGCTCAGACAGCTGTTAGGATCTCTACAATCAGAGATAATGACAAACCCTGAGCTTACGGAGGCTTTAACATCATTGCTGAATTAGACCCCAGAGAAGGAACCGAGTACACTTAACACACCCCCATATGCCCTCGTCTACCATGACACCTATTCTTTTCCTGTTGCAGCGCTAATATATGACACCTGGCTCATTTATATGCAAAACAGTCATCATATTCCTCCCTGCTACCTTCCAGCCATGTCTCACTCCTACCTTTTTAACTCTGCTCCCATCATTCATTTAACCCCTGTCCTTCTATTTAGTATCTCCAACACCCACTCCCCCTCTTTCTGTCCCTCTTTTTTCTGTCTCTTGATTCATTTTCACCCATCAGCTTTGATCATTTATCTCCATTTGAAATGGCAGGAAGTTTAGCCCCACCCCACCACCCCGCCACCAAAGAAGGAGAAAAATGTAATCGACTCCGTGTGCATCCCTTTCTTCTTCTAGTCAGTCCCTCAGCATTTTTCACCTGTCTTCCCATCAGTGCTATCACTCAGTCTGTTTCCTCCATTTATGCTTCTCTTACTCCTCCACTGTGTCCCGTGTGCTGCCGCAGTACACCCAAGAGGCAAAGCTTAGCAAATAAATCAACTTGCTAATACAGAATCCAGAAATTAATGGGTTGAAGTATGAACTGTTTGTGGGGGATGCAGAGAATGTGGGACTGGAAAGATGTCATTCTCCAATAAAGCCATTTCTGATTCAGCACCAACGTGAACTCAGTTGTTATATTTAACAAACAAAACAAGTTTAAATAAAAAAAGCGAAAAACAAAACTCTATTTATGTGTTGAATAGATGCATGGGGGGGGGGGGGGGGGGTTAGCATGTTTCACTAATTTCCAACAACCTTGCAAATCCACCATGTCAGAAGCTGCAGCGTCATATCAGGACATCATTGCAGAGCTCTTTGGCTTTCTGCATGCATGGCTTCATAATTTAGACAACACAGTTTGCAGATGAGAAGTCATGAATAAGTGATGTGATGCTGTGGAGTACAGATGTTGGTTTATAGACATATAATGAGCATGCTTGAGCCAAGTGTTCTTGGCAAACCAAAGAGTTTTACACATCTAACCATTTTCAACAAAAGGCAAAAAGTATTGTATTAATGGATGAATTAAACATATGATGCTGATAGGTAGTGCCTAATAAGTATCCCACCCAGCTGCAGGACTCATTCATGGTTGATGGTACTGTTCCAAAAGGATGATTACCGATCAGGATCATTTAGAGAAAAACAAAGTCATTCTGAAATGCTTACGGCTAAGAAGCCCATATTAGTCAGAATAGATGTTCTCAGGAAACTAAACCACTTCCTCAGTTTAAGAATCCTGGCAGGATATTTGATATGATGGCAAATTAGATCCTAAT
The DNA here is from genome assembly GCF_041146795.1 of Maylandia zebra. Classification (NCBI taxonomy): domain Eukaryota; kingdom Metazoa; phylum Chordata; class Actinopteri; order Cichliformes; family Cichlidae; genus Maylandia; species Maylandia zebra. The sequence continues at coordinate 28,394,478 of NC_135168.1, forward strand.
TCACTGAGAAATTTAATGTTCCCAATCATAAGCCCATGTTTTATTCACAATAGAATACATAAAAACATGTTGAATGTTTAAACTGAGACATCATTACCTCGTTTTGAATGTGACGGCAGCGAATGTCTCAAAAAGTTGGGATGGAGTCAACAAAGGTCTAAAAGGGTAAGTGGTACTAATTAATAAACTGATGCAGCATTAATAACATAATTTCAGGTTAACGAGTCAGTACAACGGCTGGGTTGAAAAGCATCTCAGTTTTTTGCAGGTTGGTGCAGCTCTCACTTTCTTTACTCCTGTCAAGCTCAGAATAGTGTTCCACAGTATGAGATTGTGAAGACTTTATAATCTATAATACATGGAAACATGGAAAAAATCTGAAGAAATCTCTGTGTGCAAAATGGTCCTCAGCAAAGTGGAAAACTGTTCTGTGTTGAGACAGATTTGGGAAACACGGATGCTTGATTCTCCAGACAAAAGAGCAGAGGGGCCATCCAGTTTGTTTCCAGTGCTCAGGTCATTAATGATACAAGGTGCATTAGTGCATATGGAACTGGCAGCTTCCACATTTGGAAAAGCATCATCAATGCTTAGAAGTACAGAGGTTTTAGAGCAGCATATGCTCCCATCCAAGGAAAGTCTAGAATATTTCAGACACTGCTAAACTCAATCCAGACCTTTCATCAAGTGAAAACACTGAAAAATATGACAAACATGACCTTTGGTCAGAATCCTGTTTCAGACAAGAAGTGAATAACGTTATTCCCCAAAACTCCAGCTATTGTTCTCATTTCCACGACCTTCAGAAGAAGTAAACTTTCAGAGATGTGTTTTCTTTGAGATGTTTTAATTTCTTCTGATTTCTCCATTTAACCATTTGATATATTTCTACGTCCTACTCTGAGTAAAATATGGTTTTATAGGATTTGAAATGGTAAATTATGACACTGGCTTTTAGTCATTTTTAAGGTTTTGATTCATATTAATACAGTCTTTAGATCACAACTGATAATCAACACAATTTCAGCGGTATTCCATATGACTGTCAATTTTACTTGGCTTAACATTGAATTCTGACATTGCTGGACTGACAGTCATTAGTAGAAGAACACTGACACCACTACAACCAGCAGTTGTATTTTAACTGATATCAAACACATCAAAATATTGATATTGCAGGTTTAAAACTGTGATAGTTTTACAGTGTTTATATGGAAGAATGTAGTTTCATATTTGAGCTGCTAAGCTGCTGTTGTTATTAGCTTAGTCACAAAAGCAATCCCCATCTATGTGTGTTACATATGTTTGTAAGGTCTCTAAATGCAGCATAAAAAAGAAAAAACTTTTAAAAATTCATACAATTTTGAATTAATACAACAAACTTGAAAAGGTATAAAGTGCCATGAAGATACTTTGACACTATACAGGGAGTGCAGAATTATTAGGCAAATGAGTATTTTGTCCACATCAACCTCTTCATGCATGTTGTCTTACTCCAAGCTGTATAGGCTCGAAAGCCTACTACCAATTAAGCATATTAGGTGATGTGCATCTCTGTAATGAGAAGGGGTGTGGTCTAATGACATCAACACCCTATATCAGGTGTGCATAATTATTAGGCAACGTCCTTTCCTTTGGCAAAATGGGTCAAAAGAAGGACTTGACAGGCTCAGAAAAGTCAAAAATAGTGAGATATCTTGCAGAGGGATGCAGCAGTCTCAAAATTGCAAAGCTTCTGAAGTGTGATCATCGAACAATCAAGCGGTTCATTCAAAATAGTCAACAGGGTTGCAAGAAGCGTGTGGAAAAACCAAGGCGCAAAATAACTGCCCATGAACTGAGAAAAGTCAAGTGTGCAGCTGCCAAGATGCCACTTGCCACCAGTTTGGCCATATTTCAGAGCTGCAACATCACTGGAGTGCCCAAAAGCACAAGGTGGAGGTCGAGTACTGGTTTGGGCTGGTATCATCAAAGATGAGCTTGTGGGGCCTTTTCGGGTCGAGGATGGAGTCAAGCTCAACTCCCAGTCCTACTGCCAGTTTCTGGAAGACACCTTCTTCAAGCAGTGGTACAGGAAGAAGTCTGCATCCTTCAAGAAAAACATGATTTTCATGCAGGACAATGCTCCATCACACGCGTCCAAGTACTCCACAGCGTGGCTGGCAAGAAAGGGTATAAAAGAGGAAAAACTAATGACATGGCCTCCTTGTTCACCTGATCTGAACCCCATTGAGAACCTGTGGTCCATCATCAAATGTGAGATTTACAAGGAGGGAAAACAGTACACCTCTCTGAACAGTGTCTGGGAGGCTGTGGTTGCTGCTGCACGCAATGTTGATGGTGAACAGATCAAAACACTGACAGAATCCATGGATGGCAGGCTTTTGAGTGTCCTTGCAAAGAAAGGTGGCTATATTGGTCACTGATTTGTTTTTGTTTTGTTTTTGAATGTCATAAATGTATATTTGTGAATGTGGAGATGTTATATTGGTGTCACTGGTAAAAATAAATAATTGAAATGGGTATATATTTGTTTTTTGTTAAGTTGCCTAATAATTATGCACAGTAATAGTCACCTGCACACACAGATATCCCCCTAAAATAGCTAAAACTAAAAACAAACTAAAAACTACTTCCAAAAACATTCAGCTTTGATATTAATGAGTTTTTTGGGTTCATTGAGAACATGGTTGTTGTTCAATAATAAAATTATCCCCCAAAAATACAACTTGCCTAATAATTCTGCACTCCCTATATGAAGATGGAAAAACTGGTTACTGAGCCACTGTCACACCTCTGTACTGACTCTAGCTTTTCTAGTAAAATGAGCTGGTGTTGCAGTTAATGTAGAAAACGAAAACAAACGTGAAACAAGTATAACAAAAGCTTTATAATTAATACCTCCTGTTATTTTTACAATTCACTGTTTTATTTGTTGATATCATCAAATCGGGAGGGAGAAGTGATGTTTACACTAGTAAAAAACAAAAAAAAACTCTTGAACAGCCTGAATAAAAACTGTTTAACATTGTAAAAATGTAATGAGTTGGAGGCTGTAGTTTTTTTGATTTGTTGTATTATAAATGTGTCTGAACTAAACAGACTTGAGGAAAGATGTGATATTTTCAGGAGCCTTTACAATCCTTAAAACGAAGCCATTCTGGACACTCAGCCTGCTCATTATCAGCAATATTCCGATTGACTGTAACTTCTTTTGCTTTAGTATTGTCATTTTTTAAAATGTGTCAAACTGATTGACAAAGCTTTTCATCAGCAGACTTGTGGATGTATGACAGTTACACAGCTGCGTACAATTACAACCTATTAAGACACATTCCTGTGCAGCTCAAGGAATCTATCAGTGGTTTTGACGTGCAGTTTGAATCACATTAGATCAAATTTACTGAGGGTTTGGCTGTCAGAGGGGCACTCTGACAGCCAAACCCATCTGTTCTCTGATTGGATAGTTAAATTTGTGATTGACATGACATTGGCCAATCAGATGAAAGGAAGAAGGTCAAAATTCGTACTTGTAACTTGAAACTTGAAACTTGAGTGCAGAGTTTCCCACGTATTTTTTTGCTAAGTCCACACACAAATCTTTTTTACACATACAAATCCTGATTTACAAGTACAAAATATTTATGACCACAATTTGAGCCCATACACGTGCCCAGGGTTGTCGACCCCTGTTCTATACTAACCTACTGTACACAGTGTTGGGGAGTAATGAAATACATGTGTACACTGTGTTCGTGTTTTGCTCTGAAACAATAAGTTCAGTTGGAGCAGCCTTTAAACGCCTCTCTCTGTAACGTAACAGAATACGTTACAAAATACATTTTGGGGCATGTAATCTGTAATCTGTAGTGGAATACATTTTAAAAGTAACCTTCCCAACACTGACTGTACACTGGTTAAAAAAAATAAAGGAACATTTTGAAAACACAGGAGTTCTTAATGGGGAAAAAATAACAATAATGCCAGATATACTGACATGGACTGGGAAATGTATGCGGAACAAAACGATACCACATCGTTTGATGGAAATGACAATCACCCTACAGAGGGCTGACTTCAATGACATGCCAAAAATCAAAGTAAAAAAAAGATGCAAGTACATTTTGCCAAAATTTCATCACAGCAACTCAGAATGGTACTCAGTAGGTTACATGGTTCCCACATGCTTGTATGAATGCCTGACAACACTGGGGAATCAGATAGATGGTGACCTGATGGATTTGCTGCCAGATCAGGACCACAGCATCACCGAATTCCTGTACGGTCTGAGGTGCAACATGGTACCATCGACAGCTCTACTCTGAGCCCCTCCAGATGGCCAGACCCCTCAGCCTATGTCTAAGGGAGAGGCCAGCCATCCTTCGAAGAAAGCTCGTTTCTGCCGCTTGTATCCGCCATCTCGTTCTTCTGGAACAGCAGCGGATGCTGTACCAGCTCATCATGGTGAAGACAGAGCTGAGCATAAAAGCGACACTCTTGATTTACTGGTCGGAGCGGGTGTGCTGTCACAGGGAGCCTGGAGATTGGGCCAGATAAGGAAAGAGCAGGAGAAAGAAAACTAGAACTAGGCTGCTGGCCTCACAAAGTCACAGTCAAGCAAGGGATATTTGTCGGGTGCATGTGCGCATGGATGGTGGTGGTGGAGGGGCTAAACTGTTAATGTCCTCTCTGTGTGATTCACAAAGAAAACTGCAGCAAAGCAACTCTTGTGGATACAGAAACAGAAGTTATGTAAAGTAATAAATGTATTAGTAATGAAAAGTGAGTGATGAGTCACTGTAGCTGCTATTCTACAACGTTTTAGCATAAGGCTGCACAGCTTGTAGAGGCCATAAGGGCTTTCTTGTCATGGTCCCTGTGTCTGCCCGGTCGACCCATTCAGGCCACACGTGCTTTTGTTTTGCTCTCCCTCTCTTGCTCGCTCTGTCTGGGCGGAGCTCACTGTGGACTCCCGCCTTCAGCCCACACACCTGTGACTAATCACTCACCTGTGGCTCATCATCCTGTTGTCCAGTCACTACTTAAGGCAGTGGCGCAGAGCTTCTCATCGCTGGGCTATTGAGTAAAAGTGTAAATCCCAGCTCCGTGATCTTCTGAGTTTCTTCGTGGTTTCCTGGTTGTGAATTTTTCCTTTCCTCGTTTATAGATTCCCCAGACTCGTCCTGTAACACCTGTATCTTGGATTTCTGAGCATGAGTGTCTGGCAGTTTGGCTTGGCGTGTGTGGGCAGTGAGGAATGGACTTTCCCCGAACGGAACGAGTGAGCAGAGAACGGAACGTGTGGACGGATGACCGGTGTGACAAGACCTGTTTCCCTGCTGAACCTTCCCGTGGATCCCTGGAACCCCTGAACCCCCCCCCCCGGTGTCTGTAAATAAAGAACTGTTTAATTATAATTCACAGTCTGTGCTTGAGTCCGAGCTGCCTGCCTTGGCATTTCTAGTTCCTCATCCTTCTGAAATCATCTTACCACAGACTTTATGAAAAGACCAATAATTATGGAGTCACCAGGGATCAATGGCACTACCATTTCTGACCAGTCCTGGTTTGGATCGCTTGGACACGGGTTCAGCCTGGAACATCCCCTTGGAAGCATGTAACCACGTTTGGCACTCTCTGTTGAACTGGTGCACAAAGAATGTCAAGTTGATCAGCCTGTCTAAGAACAGATGGGGCATAAATTTGAAAGCCTCAGGAACTGAACCATAGCACTTGCCAAGAACTCTGTAAATAGGTGACGCACACTGATGTGATTGCTTTTAAGTTATTTCTTCCCCAAGGGACCAGTGTTTTAAATGTTTTAGAATAAATCTGGGGAAGTCAGGTGAAATTAGTTCCAGTCTATTTATAGTGATCGTGATCTGCTCATCCATTTAGGAGAGATATAAACAAGAGAGAAAATAGACGGGAATATTCTCTGGCTGATTAAAAGGGTCTGTTTGACACAGCCAGGAACTCTGTCAGCCTTACGCTAGCACTGGTGGCTTGGTGCCAACATGTGTTAATATTAAAACAAACTCAGGTCAGACGTTCTTTACCAGTATCCGTCTGTATTAGTCTGAATGGGGTAGAAAAACTACGCATGGTTGTTATAAGTTATCAGTGCCATACATGTTGTTTATCAGTAGCCTTTTCTGCTTAACTAGAGGTGGTTATTATTCCCTTTGACTGTGGTATCCTGGCTTTAGACACTGTGTTTATCATTTAAAGAAATGTTTACATTAGGGAGGTATTATAAAAAGAATGTGGGCTCTTTAACTGAATGGAGTCATTCACCATGTTGTTGTGTACTTTGACATCTATGCACACACATGTACAAAAAAAGGACACCTCCATATCTACACTGGAGCTGGGGATTGAATCACTCATCAAACTGTTTTGAGCATCAGAACAAAATGTTTGAGCCAATGACTGAGAATGAAGCAGGCCTATCAGGTGGCTTTAATGGACAGAAAACTTAAAAAAAAAAGACATTTTCAAACATACGACAGTCACGATCCATCCTGGAGTCTTATAACCTTCAGCTAACTACCCAAAGCTTTAATCAAAACATTGATCAGCCGAAGATTTCCCCCATTTCTGTTTTCATTGATACATTTCAATCATTTGACTGCGTTTACATTCAACTCTCAATTTTGACATAAATTTTCTAATTAAAATGAAATATATGAAAAATGGTGAAATCTACTTGGGTAGATCATTTGATCACTCAGCTGTTTTCTTAATCTGGCTCTTAGTTGTCATTTAGCTTTAATTGAACTGAGAATCCTGTAGGCGTGCTATGTGTCAGTTCTCTAACCTTCAAACTGATTTTAAAAAGACGTAGAAAAGAAGGTGACGTGAAGGTTAAACACAAAACAAATGGAAAATGTCACGACTAAATGTTAAAACAAATTAATACTGTGTAAAAGAATGGAAATCCACTTGGTTGGATGGACGGCAGTCATAATGCATGCTGCAAAGCCTTTAGTCTATTTGCCTTTCAAATGTAAGAAAAAATATACACTGAGCTCTGTCTGAGAGCAGAAGCAACACAAGCCAAAGAAATCCGTCCTTCGGTTCAGATACAGTCCAGTTACACAACATCAACATCATTAAACTGCTTCAGTTTGGCTGCCATCTATGGAGCTGAGAATTTTAAAGCTTCGTTTCACATTTTATAATGTGATTTTAAATATTTGAAAAGCCTCAAACTTTCTGTTTGTCTGACACATTCAGAGAACAGCTTTCGGCCAATCATTTGGCATGACTCTAAAAACAAGAAGCATAGCTGCAAAGTGTAGGCTCCTGAAATGTTGATCACTGAGGATTAATTTCTCATTCACAGTTGCAGATTGGACATCCTTTCATAAGAAATTATCTTTGAAGGAGTGAAAACAGCAGCTTGCAGAAAGTGCACGAACATGACAAGAGATCAGTTTCATTTTAACTCCATCATCTAGTTAATCACGGATTAGTGACAGCTAATATGATTACCTCAAAATGAGAAGCCAGTACCTGAATTCTTCTTTGCTACTCTTTAGGTGGTTGAGGCACAGCTTAGGGATGTGTTGCCATCCATTACGTCAGAATTTGAAATCACTTTCACCAGCGCACCTCCAACACAGGCTAATTTTCTCTCACATACATAAGCACAACACGTTGTAAGGTGTGACAGATTTATTAAGATATAAACCAGATTAGTTCAGGGTTAAGGTTGAAAGTGACAAATACAGTCATTTAGCACTCGTGCAAAAAAGGCCCCAGTGTTGCTGCTACACTTACTTAACATCATGCCAGTTTTATTGTCTCCTTTTGGAGATTCATGTGCCTCTAGCATGCAGCAGACATCAGTATAATTATAGAAGTGCACTGAAGTGTTGCCATCATATTTATTTGTATTTGTGTGCTAGGTATGAATGGCTGGTTATGAAACAAAGTGGTGGGGAATTGCTTCCCCAAGTTGCCCCATAAGGCATCACTTCTCTTTAGACCTGTGCAGGTTTTCCAGGGCACTCATGTGTGCAATGGCCTAAAAGCTGAGTCAGCATACAGGAGAAGAAAATACCAATGATGATGAAAAGGCCAGAGTGCCATTGACCGATGTGCACTGATGCATGTGTGTGGACACTATTAGGAGGAAATGGTAAAATCCCAAGAGTTATGTATCAGACCAAAAGATATTGTAATCACATAAAAAGGATGCACTTACTGGTTCAAATAGATGTGGCTCAACTGACTTTAAACTGTATTATATCTCTTTATCAAGGAAGTAAACCTACAGGGATTTAAATAAACTTCCCATGTATTTTATTTCAGTAAACTCTAAGACTTCACAGTACTCATCAATCATCTCTGTCAGAATCAGGTTGTTCCTGTTGTTAAGACTCTACATGTGTTCCTGCACTGAGGCAGCAGGTGCTGTAAATGTGCGACTTAACAGTGGCATCATTGTCAGTGTAAGAGATACCAGGATATGGCCACAGGTGACCGAGCAGATAATCCATGCATTAGATGAGCTCATTTAATTGGTCCACAGGGTCAGATACTGCAGTGTATCCTGGCTCTGCTGATCCTGCATAGGTCTTTAACATATATGTTCCAAAGGCCACACACACACACACTGAGGCTTAAGTGTACTGCAAACTGATACTCACATGGTCGCTTTCATTTTCCCTCAGCCACCCTCCTCCTATGTGTGTGCTGGTGTGTGTGCTGGTGTGTGTGCGTGCCGGTGTGCGTGTGCCTGTGCTTGTGTGTTGCTCTCATTTTTCTATGATCTTTGCAGCATGATTATTGATGTCATTGACCCAGCTTGGCAGAGATCACATAGCACATGTGCCACATAAAGACACCCCCTCCACCCACAGTCCTGTGTAACAAGAGCTGAGCCACCTTTGCTTCAGATGAGCAATCACAAAAAGCCATTGTGCGCTGCAGAATTATGCTTTTGTCACGCTTGAATTGGTACATTGACAGTTTGGGAAATTGGCTTAGATCTTATTTTGACTGTTGTGGCACAAACCCTATTGAAGTTATTATTACCTCCACTGTGCTGATATCACAAAGAAAGAGTCAGGCCGGTGTGTGAAAGTCAGGCCCAGCAGTTGACACTTTTGTGCCTCCAGTAGCTTGATCTAGGACAAAATACACACTCGCTTTAAATTAGCTCTCTGTGAAGCATCTATGTTTGTTGCCTTCAGAGGCGATCTATTCTACTAACTAAAGCAGCTTTGCATCACTCAAAATAAAAAATCCTAATTTTTCTTATAGGTTTGGCACCTCCCCTTAGTTCCTCTGTCTGAAGCAAGGTCTTCTTCCTTTAAGCCAACTTTCTTCAAACGTAGGGGAGATCTTTCACAATCAAAAGACCCAAACAGCAGGAGGCTTGAGCTCTTTATGCTCAGAGCCAGAGCTGCATGCATGAAATGACCCTCTCTGCTCTGAACAGAGGGCACACAGTAGTGATGTGCGAAACCACTGATTTCCTTTCTGATCCAATACCAAGTAAAATTCAGGGCGGTATCGACGATACTGATCCAATAACGATACTCTGTACAAAAACTTAATGTTCCATTGTATTTCATAATACAATATATAATTGCATTATGTAATTGTAATAATAATATAATAATATAGCTTCACAATGATTAAAGGACATCAGACTACTTCTTGTTATTGTTTAATAATGCAGAATAATCATGTAGAAATAAAAACCTGAAGTTGTGAAGTTTGAACATGTTGCCTGCCTGCAGCACTAAAGGACTCTGCAAGAGACGTCTGTCTCCCCCCAGCCGCACCTGTCCCTCTTCAGCTCACCTCAACATAAGCTTGTCATATTCTGTGATATGATTTACTCTGAGGTGCTTGACAAGGTTAGTGGTGTTGTGGCCATTTTTGCTGAATGTTTATAAAATGCAATTTGTATTCATTTTTGTTTTTTCTTTAAAGGTGTAAGAATATACTGACCTAGTTTTGTTATGTAAATTTGTATTTGATTTTATTGGAGAAGCTTTTGGAAAGTGATTGGTTTATTAGCTTATGGACCCTCCCATTAATCAAGAGATTAAGAGCACCCTGGATGGGTGTGGTAAAGAGGTTTTTTGTTTGCCAAATGTCAGATGGGAAGACGGGAGGGTTAGAAAATGATTTTTTGACCACTTTTGAAGTTGTTAAATCTAATTAAGTTAACTTTCGTTTAATTTTTTTTTTTTTTTTTTGTGTCCTGTTTGGATCCATCAGAATTGTTGTCTTAAGGCCAAGAAAGATGCCAAGCGGATTTATTTTACCAAGTGGATCATCATGGCCTTGCCATATTGGTCCATTTGATTGACCTTTATTATAATTATGAATTTATTTTATTTTCAGTTGCTACAAATGGGACAGACATGACTGGGGGATAGGACAGGGAGAAAGAATGAAAGAAAGAGAGGGAGAGAAAGAAAACCAAAGGGGAGAAGAGACGGTGAGAAGGGGGGGAAGAAAGAAAAAAAGAAAAAAACAAACACACACCTGGGTCACCTGTATGGAGAAAAAAAACAGAGAGAAAGCAAACAACAAAGAGCAACATAATAAAAAAAACAGCACCATCACAATAAACTAGCTAGCAGTAGATACTAAATAATAAACGATATTGTGCAGCACGCAAGATAGACAGCGCACAATGTGCTTTGAGGCAGCAGCCAAGAAAGGTGTAGTCCGCGTCTGTGAATACCCGTGTGTACACCTGTGTGCATACCTGTGTGGATCAGCATGCTTGTATTCCAAAGGTTTCTCCATGTAACGATCTGCTAGGGAGTGTGGGGAGCCACAGCCCCGTCCCCAGGGCATGAAGCAGGTATGGAGGGGATCAAAACTCCAGACATCCAGAGGCCCCCAGAACACAAGAGACCAAGGAAGACCAACAGAGGGGCAGCCGCGCCACTGTCCCAGAAAGAGCTGAGGAGAGTCCCAGATGAGGGCTCACTCAGCAGCCACCGAGCAGAAGCCAGGGGGAGTTGCAGTGACGCGCCCGTGAGCTCCGCCGGCAGCCAGCTGTGCCTGAGTGACTGAGCCCCAGGCCGAGAGGCCGGGGGCACCCCACCTCCGAAGTGGCCCGAGCGAGCCCCAGGCTCCAGGCCCTGATAAGCGGCCGCCAAGGAGTGAGCCGGTGTGTACCCGGACGCCCATCCCCAGACACAAAGAACCACCAACGCACCGATACCTGAGGGAGTCCGCCACTGGCAGGGGAAGTGGTGGTAGGGGAAGATAGGCCTCCAAACCTTGGAGGGCCTGAGATGTCTCCAGAGAGGTGGTGTCTGATACCCAACCTGACATATAGACACAGACATACAGGCACACACAGACACAAACATCCATTCCCACCCTCATGCTCTCATATGCACTTACTCCACACTCAACCAACGTGGAGACAGACATAAAGAGACGCTGTACACACGATCACACTCCCCAAGCGTACTCTACGAACTGGGTCTAGGTACCCTTGCCCCTGGAGGGGGGAACTGCACCCAGACCCAGGTGGTGTTACCCTTTTCCCTGCGGTGGGGGGAGGCAGACCGCCCCGAATCCGCAGCAGCAGGGAGGCCCCACACTCCAGACCGCAGTCGGACGGCCAACTCCTCCTAGCCCCCCCGCTCCAGCAGGCCGCAGAGAACGGGGGTGAGAGAATAAGAAGTTATTTGGCTGATTTCTGTTTATAATTTTCCACGAAATAAACAGCATATGATTTTTAAACAATGGAGTCTGAAGTGCGTTCTAAAACAAACCTCCCGTTACCACCCACGGCCTTTTCTTGGACTTTTTTGGTGTTTGGAACGTAAAAGGCCGCGACAAGTGGTGTTGCCACAACACCTCACTGTCTTGCCACATGTATCACAAACCACGTCTCGGCTGTTTGTGGCACACATAACACAGTTTACGCTCAGCCATTGTTGTGAGTGTGCACGCCAAGGGGCTGCGACACAGTTATGCAGCCGTATTTCTATGAACGTATATGACTATGAAAGGCGAAAGAGGAAGTAGTTCCTTCTAGTTTAGACGATCAGAATGATATCGTTTCTTTCCACTGTGTTTCTGTTAATGATAAACTACAAATTTACTCCAACTTACTAAAATACTGATATTTTAAAATGAGAATCAATTGTAGAACATAAATTACTGGTATCGTACGAGTCAATATTTCAGTATCAATCCGCACATCACTAGTACACAGTTATACATGTAAGGAAGTACGAGTGGACAGAAAAGGCCTTAACACTTCTTTTGCTTTACACAGACTACAAATCGTCTGTGACATATTTCCTTCAGGTCATGTTGTGTCATGTCTACCATTATAGTAAAGCAGATTTCTCATATTTTACTAGATAAAGAAACAATTTTGATTATTAGCTAAAGAAACATAATATTTGATCTCAAAGTTGTGATATCTTGCACTTTGAGAAGACAGTCCATGGGCTCTGCTAACCAACAACTGTGCCTTCAACAAAGCCTTCAAATGGTTTTATTAGATGTCTCTTGTGTGGATAACACACAACCATTAGACTGGTGCCAGTATAGTTGGCTCAGCCTCAGATAGAGATCTGTTTTCCCAGAATGTAAAAACGTTAGTGCTGCGATGGTCACATCTTAGAAGTTGCAGAGTCATTGTGTCTGTGTGAAACATTTAGTGCTTTACTGTTGGTAGCTGTTGATTCCAGTTAATGAGAGACCATTTAGTTAATCACAGTGTTGAAGCTTTAGCAGAACTAGACCTTAGGCTTAGTGATGCGCTTTCATTTGATAACAAAGACCACCGATATCGTCCCAGATCTAAACTGGCCTGAATCGCTTGTTAAATTGTGTATTTTTTTAGTCCGGAAATTTTCAAAAATGAGAGAAGAGCTACGACAATTCTTACTACCAGATGGCAGAGAAACTGTTGTTTAATATTGCAATGTATCATAAAGCTAATAATCATGTGGTATCGTGTTTTTTACTGATAATAACTAAGCTATCGGCGTGTTCTGCGGAATGCTAAAAACTATTTCAAACCCGTTTCTGATTATTGTTTCTTGGTAACTTTGTCTTTATTTTGATTTTGCATCTTTTGGATAACACAATGACTGTGATGCAGCTCCTTGCAAGACAGGACTGTTTGCAAATGCATCGCTGTCTGTATAAGAATTTATGTTTCAGATGTGTGAAGTTCTTAATTTAAATTTGTCTATTTCTGCAACACATTTGCAAGTTTCACTAGTTTATCACCGTTACTTCCCATATGATCATATTGTGTGTAATTGACATTCAATTTTGCTTGTTGCTTTGTAGTCATCAACTAACTGCAAGTGGACACAGAGCTGTCTTTGAAGCAACTATTTCACAGGCAACAAGATGGTAAATTCACTGCACGTGCTCAGTCATTGTCATTGTGTTGCAGCCTCCAACCACTATTTTCACCAGTCTCACTGTAATATAAGTCAGACTGGCAAAAACAACCCAAGCAATGATATAAATTTAAAGAAGTGTTAAGTGTAATGGTGTTATTACCCAAGCAAATCTGTGTGAAGTAAAGATTATCCAATATTAGAGAGAACAATCCATTAATCCACTCTGATAGAAAAGAGCAGCGTGAGCAGAACAACGAACAACAAGCAGGCCAAAACTAACTTTTTGTCTCCTCTATCTCTCACAGTTTATGTCATTCAGTAGTGACAAACATACAGGGGAGTGAAGCAGAAATGCTCAGTGGATGATGGGAAGTGCCCCAGTGCCGAGCCTACAGCAGCATAACTAAAGGATGGTTCAGGGTCACCTGATCCAGCCCTGACTATAAGCTGTATCAAAAAGGAAAGTTAATGTTGAAAGCAGAGCAGGGGTCTGTCTCCTTGACTCTGAGCTGGCTCTGCAGGACAAGGCTTGATAGCTGAGGGCCCTTCCTCCCATTCTAGAAAACACAAGTCAGCCTGCAATCTGAGAGCAAACTGCTTTATTGGGATACTGTGAAAGTATGAATGCTTTAAGAACCGATGGGGCCTGATCGTTCAGTCCTTTATTTCACAGGGACTCAACTAAGACAGGCCAACATGAAAGAAATATCAGTCTCTAAATGAGAGCTTTTCAGAGAGCTTTAGGAGAAGCCAGCAATAAGAGGACACACTCCTGCTGCAGTGCACACAGACAAGCAAATTAATACTTTGCTTCATATATCAACATACTTGCCTCAGTCAGACACCTTTGGTGACAAGGCATTAATACAGCCTGCCAGTCGCAGGCACTTTCCACGTCTGGGGAAGATGAAGAACATGTTGTAGCATCAGGGGAGAAACGCTCACAGCCCCCAGGTTCTTTCCACCACTTGCTGAATATTTGATATTCCAGTGATATGCAGTCTTTTCCTGAATAGTTCAGTTGGTAAAAGCTCAGCTATTAGTTCCTATGTAATTACCAATTTAAACATGAATCTGCAGCCTTTCAGTTTTATTTACATTTGACACAGTACCCGAACCTTTTTGGCGATGAGCCTGGAGAGCTTTTGTTTTTTTAATACAAAGCTTTCCATTTAATACGAATAGTTCTTTTCTACTGTTACCACTCTTAAAAACATTATGTTTTTGCATTTCTTATTATTTAATTATTATTTCCTTTGGGATTAATAAAGTATTCTGATTCTGAATATTTAATCTTCTGAAATATTTTTAAAAATTCATCTTGAATTTTCATTGTGGCCCTGTGTTTCCATGTGCTTGTGCATATTTGCATGCTAGCTGTGTGCACCTGTATCATTTCAAATGCCAGAGGTCACCAGAGCCCCTCTGCCCCATTATCTAAATTAATAAGTTATGCAGATAAGCAGAACAACCAAACTGACTTTGTAATTTGCAGTGAAAAGTGTCAAACGGAGACAATTTGCAGGAAGGTGTGGCTGTTTAAAAATGCATAAGAATTAAAAATGTAACACACTAATAAGCAAAGGGAAGAGGAACTGTCACTGAAGAAAGTAGGACAAGGGCACTGGTAATGAGGACGCGTAATCACAGTTCTCAGTCTACTGACTCAGACCAGCACAGCTATTGTAATAATATTATTTCACTAGAAACTCTAATTACGTCTGACAGAATGGTAAAAATCTTAACTCCAAGAGAGGGGGTCGTCATCCAGAAGTAGGCAGAGCAAACAAACCAGAAGAGTAGAAGACAAACACAATCTGAGTACTCCTTTCAAAGCACAAGACAACAAACCAACTGGGAGGTCAACAACTCGTGGTGCTAAGGCCAGGTATGTCCAGGTAACTTATAGTTAACCCTGGGTTTGAAGTACTACAAATGTGGTGTTGTGAAGGTGCAAGGAACAACTCTTTACATTATGCATGCTTCCCTTAGACAACATAACTGGAATGCATAGCATTTCACAGCTATGCAGATGACATCCAGCTTTGTGTATCCACGAAGCCAGATGATACACACCAATGAGTTAGACTGCAGGAATGTCTTAAGGACCTCAATGGTCTTTAATTTCTTGCTTCTGAATTCACATATTGTGCTTGGCCCCCAAAATCTTGGAAGCAGATGGAAGTCTAACCAGATGTTAGTTCTGGGTTGCATACCTGCCACTACCTTGCTATCTCTATAAGTAGAAAAATCCTGTTTCAGACTGATGCTGAAAAACTAGTTCATGCATTTATTATTTCTAGGCTGGATTATTGTAATGCCTTCTTATGGAGTTTTTCAGTTGATCGCTCGAGAGGACATAGTTCTGTATTAGCTTGGCTTTGTTGGCTACCTGTTAAATCTAGAATTTAACTTTTGCATACGAGGTCTTGAATAATCAGGTCCCAACAAACATTAAAGACCTCAGCGGAGCACAGCAGTCTGCTGGCATACCTGTAGTTTACAGCGCAGAATGGGAGGTCTTCAGTTTTCACCCCAGTTCTGTGGAACCAGCTCACAGGTTGGATTTGAGAGACAGACACCATGTCTACTTTTAAGATTTGGCTTTCCTCTTTAAAAAAATATTTGGTTAGGGCCAGATCATGTGACCCCGAACCATCCCGTCCCATCCCTGGAATAGGCCTAGGCTGCTGCGGATTTACCATATATGTACTGCATGCCTTCATTGCTCTCACTATTATTGTAAGGTGTTTACCTTACAATACAAAGTACCTTTTTGAGAATGCTGTTATGATTTTGTGCTATATACTGTAAATAAAACTGAATGAACTCCCATGTGTCTTTTGTCCATTTTTTAATTAGCTCTCGGTCAGGCAGATGACCGCCACTCGCCTGGCTTCAGGTTTCTTCCTGTTAAAAAGTGAGTTTTTCATTCAAGCTGTCAGCAAGTGCTTGCTCCTGGGGAGAGGAGGGCATTGTCCTGTTTAGCTCAAACAACATCTTGTTTTGGCTGACCTCTTCGGGTAATTTGGCATCCACAGTTTTCTTAAGAAGGTTTTAATGTAAAATAAAAAATAAATAATGTCCCATTTTTGCTGTTCAGTACTCTTGGCTCTGTTTTGGTTTAAATGACCGAACAGCTCTCCACTTTGCCTCAGTCCATTTTCAATGAGCTTGGCCCAGAGATGATGGTGGTGATTCTGAATCATGTTCACATATGATTTCTTCTATGCACCATAGAGCTTTGTCCTGCATGGATGGCACAGTGACAGAATCACGCCTGTTTATATTATAGTTATTACATCCAAAGCTATATTTGAGGGTCCACTTGTTCATCCAACAAGCACCCGTGGAATACCTGCATATCACAGCAGGCAGGTATTCCACAGTTTAGGATTCTTAAACAGCATATGCACCCTAAAACAATAAGCAAATATAAATCAGTGGAGATGGAAGTCTGTTTCAGACACTGCTTCACATTTACCCATTTGCATTTGGTTGCAATTTGCTGCCTCACTATGCTGACAGTAATGTACGGCAGCAGTAATTTCAGGGGTATTGTTTCAACACCATAAACAATCACAGAATATGGTTTAAACTATTACATTACCTCCAAAATAATTTACATATTTCACAGTGCAGTGAAAGCAATTGCATTTTTACATAAGTCTCCAGAGACAGATTAAAAAAACATCAGCATGCTCCTTCTCTTTCTGTCTCTCTTTATTGCACACACACACACACACACACACACACACACACACACACACACTAATCAGTAATCCCCTCCTTCTCCCAGCACGGTCACTCTGCTTACCGCTGTCTGTCTCCGGGATGCAGAGATTACAGCAGCTCCGATTGTCCTCTCTGCTTAACGTCCTTGCACTTGGACACTTCCTGGTTGTACCTTGAATGAACCATATGTAGACAAAATGAGATTCTGCTGTAGCTCGACTGTGGATTATTGAAAAATCAGTTTAGGAGCCCAGAAAATATATCTGCCTTTGGAAAAGGACTGTGGTGAATGTCGGAAATGTTGTGTATAAAACTTTATTAAACAGCTGATTAAACGTCTCAGGGATGGAGCAAAAACACAACACTAACGAGACAAACTGATGCCACCCAGGAGCAAAAACCTTATGAGAGAATTAAACCACATTCATACTAATTAGCCACATATATGAAAACATTGATAATGAACAAGCTAGTTCATTCAACAGCCATGTTTTCTGTACACAGCAAAATCTCCAGTGTTAAATTAACACTAGAGAGTGTCTATATGGGTCCACACCTCTGAGTGTTAAATACAACACTGTTGAGTGTTAAATTAACACTTTTGACAGTGTTATATGTTTAAAAGTAACCTAGTCAGTTTTGAAGATTAACAAAGACTACACAGCAAATTCAAAAGTGTTAAATGTTTTGGTGTTAATAGTCTTCTTGCAAAAGTAGAGTTAATTTTACTCTAAGCAGAGTCACATTCTTTTAATGTAACTCTGAGGTGTAAAATGATAGTAGTTAAAATCGAGTGTTAAAAATGAGTGTTTCTCTGTCAAATATGTGTGGACTGTGGAAGGAAACCAGCAAATATGAAGAAAAGAGCAAGTCCAATGGTTCAAACTCAGAACCAAATGGGTTTCCCATGGACACATATCTGTAAGACCATACACAGATATCCTCATTTAAAAGCAGGTAACAGACAGGTAACATGTTGCATTGTTTGCAGAGTTGATGATGCCTTTCCGAGGCAATACTGAGATTAACACACATAACAGGCACTCATCAGAAGAGCCATTTCATCACTGTCAAAATGGGCAGTAGAGCCAGTGATTGGAAGAGGTCCTCTACTGTTTATCAATTATGTAAATTGACATACAGTTTGAAAGCCCTGGGAAATCCTTCTGCCAAGTCTTAGCAGACCAGTAGTCAGCTAAGTAAATAAATAAAAAGACAAGTATCATAGATCAATTGTTTTTTAAATGTTTCCACAAATCCCTTTTCTAAAGCGTGAGGACTCAGAAGTAGTGTTGGGTATTTAGACCTCAGTGTGAATGTTTTTATCTCAGAACATTGTTACATAAACACTTACCACACATGCAGTTTAAGCCATATATTACCGACATACATTTCATATTTATAGTGAGCACAGTGATCACTAATTAGAGTCAAATGCTAATTATTATTGTTATGTAGATAATGTGTGTAAAAAGTTTGCATGTTCTCTCTGTGTTTGCGTGGGTTCTCCCCGGGTGCTCCGGCTTCCTCCCACAGTCCGAAGACATGCAGTTAGTGGGGTTAGGTTCATTGGAAACACTAAATTGCCCATAGGTACGAATGCAGGACTGAATGTGAGTGCGACTGGTTGTCTCTGTCTATGTGTTAGCCCTGTGACAGACTGGCGACCTGTCCGAGGTGCACCTTGCCTCTCGCCCTAAGACAGCAGGGATAAGCTGAGAACTTGAGAACAAAGTGACCATAAGTGTACTGTATCTGCTAGGAGGATGAGGGGTCAAGGTCAAGTTTATTTATAAAGCACATTTCCAGATAGACGATGCTGCATAAAGTGCTTAACAATATAAAAGTGCCATTAAAAAGAAACAATATAAAACAATAATAACAACATAAAACAGTGATAGGATAATAAGAGAATTAAAACAATAGCTAAGACTATTAAATAAGACCAAAATGCTTGGGTCATAGTGTGTTAAAAGCCAGGGAATAAAAATATGTCTTTAGTAGTGATTTAAAGTGATCAAGTGTTTGTGCAGATCTAATATTTAGGGGGAGACTACTCCAAAGTCTGGGACATGCCACAGAGAAGGATCTATCACCATGAGATTTGAGATTAGTCCGTGGGATGGACGGCATTCAATTTGAGCTAGACCTCGTGGTTTTTCATAAACAGAAAGGAGCTCAGACAGGTAAGAAGAGCTCGGGCGTTAAGAGACTTAAAAACAAAAAATAAAAGTTTAAATTGGATCCTGTAGGAGACAGGAAGTCAGTGTAGAGAATTGGGGTTATATTCTCTCGCTGTTTGGGGTAGCACTGGTTGTCACCAGTATTTTTTTGGTGACTGGACATTATAGCTAAACACATACAATGTAGCAGTTTAGCTTATTAATTAACAATCGCAATGATTGTAAATATAATAGTGGTGCAGTAGTGTAGACTTAGCCAAAGCTTATTTAACCATCAACAACAAAAAAAGATTAGAAGAAGTAAAATATCATTTTCACTTATAGTATTTGTGTCGATCAATGAGTCAACTTTAGGGTCTGAGAACGTACAAGAGCCCGTTGGATGGGTATTTGTCATTACATTATATTACATGTACATACACAAGTTAAAAGATTGTTGGTCAGCAGTGAGAGCTTACATGTTCATAAACATTGGTTGCCTCTCTGGCAGGTGCAAGGCTATACTGAAGTATCTTGTGATGTAGCGTGTCCTCATTGCCTCTTTCACAGGTTTTTGAACACAACAAAGAGGTCCACCACCACTGTGCAAAAGGCAGGACTTTTCAGAAGCTTTAATACTCCCAAAAACAACAAAACCGCAAAATCCAACAACATGGAAGGCTTGGGAAGAAGGATAAAGTCTAAGGGAACAGAGAGATTGAATGAAAACCAGATTAGTAAGGAAAAGAAGAATCCAATTAGACATTAAAAACGGGACAAAAGAATTAAAAAATAATATCCAAAATTCAAAATAAAGCCAAAATAAACTGAAAGAGACTCAACTCGGACAACAGGAATTTTCAGACAGAGGAAACAAATGCTGCCTTTCTCATTTCCCAAAGTACACATCGTTGATTCCTCTCATCATGTCTTAGCCCCTCTCACGAGAGATGCAAGCAGAGGAGTTGAGGCAACAGGCGTTTTAACAAAATGAGACATCCTTGCTTTGTGGAAGTGATATTGATCAGACATTTGACACATCTACCACCAAGCCTCCTCTCTTCTGTCTTCTCCATCCTCTAGATGCATTTTAGGAATTGAGACATCCTTTGTATTGACATAGATATCTGGGTCATAGGCAGGAGAAAGGAAAACAACCATAAATAAGGATCACAACAAAGGCCTCGATCCTGACTTGAGTCTTTAATAAAAGGTATCAGGGTGGAAAGTACATTAGCAACCCGGCCACTACGAGGATTCATTAGTGAGGAGTGTCACAATGTAGTGGTTGTGCTACGAGCTATCAAACCATCCTTAATCGCGAGGGGGGGATACCAGCGTATCCAGAACCCGTGCTGTCAGTAGATCACCACATGGCTAATAGTAGAATCATTTAAATTTCATAAATAAAAACAATTCTTGCAGATTGGTGGTGTCAGCTGGAAAGTCAGTTTCCTTTCCCCTAAACAGCCAGTGAGCTAGAGCCGTCCTTTGATGCTTCTCATATTGTTTCCATCTTGTAGAACAGGCACAGTAAAACATGGATGGTGCTTTGGTTGAGAGGCTGACTAACAGACTTTTCCACTGTGCTAAGGCTTCTTATCAAACTTTCAGGACTCTGGCAAAGAGCAATTAATTTCCCACAAGCCACTGTAAGCACTTTTGTTGCTTTCAAAGAGCCCTGACCACTGACTGTTCCACTGCTTATATGCTTTTGACTACCTGTTATGATGGGGGATTACGATGCAAAGTGTTGCATTAATCACTGGAGTAAAATAAGCTTCTTGGTGTGGAGCTAAGTAAGCGTACACTTCATTCTACTGAAGCGGAAGCACAGTCGTCAATATGCAAAGCTTGGTCAAAACCCAAAGTGACATTCATATGTAATATATGTGTAATCCTGAACTTTCAGAATGTGTCTTCACATTTTAAGTAGAGTACACCACGGGAGCACAGTAAGCCTTACACACTCAGTAATCTGGCTCTGCTGTTTAATCTGCATGCATGCTGATTTACCAAATCATGACTGATGTCTCCATTGCTGTTTTTCCATTTCAATCACAGACACACACATTGACATTTATCTGCATATAGTTTGAATGAAAGCTGCAGAGCTGATGTCTTCATAAGTCGTGTGTCTTCTGTGCCAAGTCAGCTCCACAGAAGAGTCGGTGAATGTAAATCCATCCTATAGATTATCCATTCTCTCTGCACTAAAACTGCCTGCCTCAATCTCCCATTCACCCTCTTTATAGTCTTTCGCTCCGTATGGATTCCAGCACTCCAATCGTATTGTGTGGAAACGCCACGGTGGCTCACTGGGTAAGACTCTGCACTGTGGTACTTGCAATTTTGTGGGTTAAAAAGAATTGATCGCTGCATTTGTGTGCCCTTTTCATAAGTAATTTCCACCCCACATCACAGTATAGAAATGGTTTCAAATCTCTACACTGAATTTCAATCAAGTCCTTGAAATGTCTGTTCTTTTTGCTCAAATCTCACTGTAGTCGAGGCATTTAGCAAAATCTATCTGCTAAAGGATTTGTTTTACTGTGAGAAGTTGCATTGTACAGATGAAGGTTCAAATGCAGGTTAAGATGTAAAGTGTTTTCTCATACACGGCAGCAATAATAGAAAAGGAGGATGGAAATTAAATGATAGACTATTTAGTTTTACTCATAATTTGGCACAACCTCTGAAACACAGCTGTGGGTTCTGATGAGTTTAAAGTTGATTGTATCTGTTTTTTTATTTTATTAGAATCATTACAAGAAAACAAAACACACATGAGAGAGCTATGCCTAATGCTTGTTTGATATAAGGTACATTTTAAGCAATAACAAATGTAAAATTTGGATCATTTTATTGGACTTTTCACATTCACATTGAGTCCACAGTGCTTAAGGGGGAGCTGTTGTGTCCTATTTCATAATTATATTGTTGGATACTCTTTGTATGATACACAGTTCAAAGTGATCCTCGGGCTCACACTGGGCTAAAAGCCACCCTGTGGCCCATGTTCCCACACCCTTTGTGTTGGCTACTCCACACAAATAAAAGATGTTTCAACATTGTGTAGATGGTGTTCGTGTGCCCTGCCTACTATGTTAGCAATGTCCTCTCTTTTGACATATAGAGCCAATCCCTTTCTTCGTATTCCCTCTGATACTTCGTGCAGGTTCACTATTGTCATGGCTCCCGGGTCACTGAGCCAGTGTTTCATGTTTTGTTGGTTCATAATTTTTTCTAGATTCTTGAGTTATGGACTGCCTAGTTTTGTTTACTTTAATACTTCTAGTAATACTGTAACAGTCCTGGGTTTGTGTCCTGTTTTAAACCAATGTTAATGTTTTTGGGTTTTCTTCAAAAGTATTGAAAGTATTAGTACGATAAGTGTACCGCTGCGGTGGCCCACCAGAGGCTGGCCCGGCCCCCTTGCCGCCGCCGCCAATCTACAGCCAGACTGTTGGATTCTACCCCTTCCTCAGAGACCCACGGTGATCAAGGAAGCTATGGCGGGTTCGGTCCGAGCTAGTGGGCCCACAGCCAGTTCTCTACCTCCCTGGTTCAGCCGTTCTGGCCGTTTGCTTAAGCCCCGAGCTTTGGACTAGTGTGGACGGTTCTACTGGGTGTTCGGGGGGGGCATGTGTGGTGGCCCACCAGAGGGCTCCACTCACAATGTGTCCAGTTGTACTTTGGAGATGAATAAAATCGGAATGGAAAGTTACAGCTCTGTGTTGTCTGTACCATATCTCCACTCCGCTTGTTTTGATCATTGTTCTACAGAATTTCGTCCAAAGTGACAGTAACCAAAGTGGCCAAATCCAATCTTATCTGAAACCATGAAGCAAATTAGGGAACAAATTTAGGAATAACGAACTGACAGTCCATACAAGCTTCAGTCTTTTTCACACTGAAGCTATAGAGATAGTGGAAACATCTGTGGAACTACACACAAAAGAAAGCCATCGAGATGACGAGCCACGTGAAGTAAAACTAAAGGAAATGCACAAGAGCCAAAACACTCGAGAATCAAAACAAAATAGGAAGTAATTACATGGGGAATCACATGACAGAGAATCAAAACAAAATAGGAAGTAATTACATGGGAAATCACATGACAAAGAACAAAGAACTGAGGGAAGTCGGAAAAAGCTGAACACAAGAAATCTAAGTTCCATCCATCCTCTTCCGCTTATCCAACTCAGAGCTGGAGCCTATCCCAGCTGCCATAGCACACATGGCAGGGTACACCTTGGACAGGTCCCCAGTTGGTCACAGGGCTAACAGAGAGAGACAGATGACCATTCACACCCACATTCACACCTACGGACAATTTAAAATCAACACATAACCGAATCCCACTAACTGCATGCATTTGGACTGTGGGAGGAAATCACAGTAGATGGATGTAACCCACATAGAAACACTCCACACAGAAAGGTCCAGTCGGTGTCTGGACAAGTCAAAGCCATTTGGATCCTGCTCCTCATAGGGTTAATAAACGAAAACACCAAAGGTTCCAGCAGTGAGCTTCATTTTAACTGACAGCCTACCATTAATTCACTCCAAAGACCATTGTCAGACACATATAAAAGACCCCAAGGTAATGTGACCATGCCAGAGATTATATAAGGATTCAGACAAACATGACCTACAATAAATGTTATTTGTATCACATGAGAGATGACTCTAACAGCCTGTCTAAAGATTTTATCCTCATTCTCCTCAATGCGAAAGCCAAATTTTCATACCAGCTAAATACTACGGTCAAATCCACTATTGGTGGCAGTCTGGGAGATGGGTGGTGGTGGTGGTGGTGGTGGTGGTGTGTGTGTGTGTGTGTGTGTGTGTGTGTGTGTGTGTGTGTGTGTGTGTGTGTGTGTGTGTGTGTGTGTGTGTGTGTGTGCGCGGTTTGGGGGATACTTCTAGTTGACAAGCCACACATTTTCTTTTCAATCTCCTGTCTCTACCAAGCGCAGTCCTGTCATTCATTTCTATCATAATCCACTGGTTTCTATGTTTTCTGTCAAGACTGTGACAGATGCTAAATACAGAAGACAAACATGAATCTCATCCTATTTATTTATTTTATTTTTGCTAACGGTCCTCTCTGAGCTACAAACAGTAGCCTTAACCCTCCTGCCTTCTTGGGACCTTTTTGTGCCACTGCTATGTGTTAAATGGCTGCCATTTCCACTGTGTTCAGTGGAATATAACCAAACTTGCCACAGGATAGTTTTTACCTGTCAATGTTAATATTCCAGTGTGAATTCCTTAAATCAGCCTAAAATGGCTGAGCAGCAGAAATCCCCACACCCATCACCCTGGGGACCATTTTCTGCCCATTGACTTCCATTATAAACGCTATTTTTCAACCCCAAATTATCATCATATGATTTTATTTTTTCTTCTTTTCTTGGATGTCAATGAAGACTCAGGGCCTTGAAGTTTTAATTTTTAAATTGCAAAAAAAATGCAAAAAAAATAATGGCAGGTCAAAATGTATGTTGGTGCCAATCTTTGGTCCATCTAAAGGCCTACTTATAATGACAATCACATATTACTTCAACTGTTTTTTTGTGGAAATATTTAGTTTCGTTTTTTGGTTTTTGGGGCTTATAACACAGGGCGCTCATGTAATAACACTGGGATTTGAAGGGTTAAAACAACGAAAATATAATTAAAACTTTACATGAATATTTCAGGGAGAAGTAGTTTTACAAGGTTGGCTAATTTAAAGTGGAATAAAATATGGATATATGGTCTTTTTATGGCGTGGCTGAGAATGGTCCCTAGGGTGATGGGTGTGAGTTTTTTAAAGGATGGCAGGAGGGTTAAAGAAGGCAGTCTTGTCCTGAATCTAAATTTTAAACGTGTCCTTGAAATAGCCTCTCATGTCTGCAGGCTACAAAGATCTGCTCCAAGAAATCTCTGGATTTCTTAGAAAAGTAAAAATGTTTCCATTTGTCTTCTTAGATTCTACTAAACTTAGACTACATGACTATAATTAACTGAAAATAAACCAAAGCAAACGCTGCATAAGGGGGGGGGGGGGGGGGGGGGGGGGCTGGAAAAGAGAGCACAGAGAGGAAATAAATGGTGAACTTCAAGCTTGGGTTCCCTACCCATTCCAAGCTGCTATATACAGTACATGTATATATAAATATTTTTTATATTTTTAATCTTCTTTATAAACTTCACAACATTGCACACTTTTACACTGAGAGGAGAGGGACTGTGCTTTATTCATTAAAACAAAGCGAATTCAAGTTAACTGAACTTCTGACCTATAATCATCCATTGCTGTTGTGTTTTCATTACTTATTAATTTGTGTTGAGTCTCCACTACACATCCCAAGAAATTAATAATTCAGAGTACGTGTGTAAGAAGTTTCAATTTCTTAAATATTGAGAAAGTGGACCTTGGAATCATTTTGTCTCTCCTGAAAAGACTAGATCAGTACCAAAAGTCCCTATCAGGAACATTTCATTAAACAGAACAAATCTATATTGGTTCTTATAGACATAACTCTTGCTGCCATGGTAGCACAGGCTTTGGACTTAACAGACAGACCTAATCTAGAGATGTCAGCTTTAAAAACTTTATTAAACAAGTGACAAAAGTCTTCTAGGTGGTGGGGAGTAGCTTGGAAGTGGAAACTGGTTATCAGTACACAAGTGGAGATTCTGCAGAGGAGCAAAAGTTTCTCAGACTTTAAGTGAAGGAATGGAAATGTCTTCTTCAGGATTATTGACAGGACTCCTTGAGGTGGTTGTAGAATGGCAGACATTTACCCAGGGGACATCTCTCCACATGTCCACAAAGTGAAAAGAACTAAAATAAATGGAATAAGAGTGGAAAGAAATAAAACAAAAACCCTGATCCTGCCAGCACCCCTAACCATCCCCACTTGCCTCCAGGTGGCCTTCTTAACTGGATGCATCCTTTAGAAATCTGCAATCAACAAGAGGTCAAGGATACCGGACTTGGGAATCCATGACCTATCTTCCACATCCTATCCTTCCCAGTCCAGCAGGTGAATCTGGTGGCTCCTGCCACCATCTACCATCAGCAAACAGGTTCCCCATCAAACATCCAAGTGACAGGACAGAAGAGAGATATTTTAACTAAGAAAATGAAAAGTGGGATGAATCTTCATGGAAGAATGGAGCTTGAGATGGACAGCAGATTTTCCCACTTTAAAATACATTTCCAAAAAAGTGGCTCTTGATTATTTGAAAAACACATCTTTAAAAGAAACTCAAAACGTCTGACCAGGACTGTTGTGCACCACCAGGATCATGCTCCAATCTTGGTCAGCAGTCTGAAGTAGCACAGCTTGTATTTGTCTCCAGAGGCATCTGCAACAACACAAATTGTGCTAAACTGAAGATTCACTGAACCGAAGGCTTCAAAGGGGGGCAGACATGTAGCAGAGGATTAACGTATTGTGGGCACACTGCTTTAGAAAATATGTCTTATATGGTTATTATGATGCTGTATCCTTGTGATGGAGGCAGTCCCGGGACAAAATCTAAAGGAATATGTGACCAGGGACATCTAGGAGTGGAAAGTGGCCTTTGTTCTGGCACAGCATGTGCATGCAGGAATATATTCATGCGTATCTTTTTCTAGTAGTCTAACAGAAAACGTCTTTCAAAAGTAGGATGATGGTGGCAGGCAAACCTGGGGATGCGCAAGACCTGTGAGCAAATAAAACAGCCACAAAATAACAGTTGGGAGGCCTGAACCTGGGTCTAGCTTAGTCTTCTGAGCCAGTCTAATGGGGTCCCCTAGTTCCCAAGTGATTCATGAGGAGAGTAATGAAGATGACTTTTTGCTTTCATTTTCCAATAGTCTTTGCAAAAGCGTCCTCTCTTGCTCCTTCTGCTGCTTAAAGTTATTAGAAAAGCCAGGAATGTCATCTAAATATACAAATATGTTCAAAAGGTCTTTCAGTAAATTGCCTGTATTTGTATAGCGCTTTACTAGTCCCTAAGGACCCCAAAGCGCTTTACACATCCAGTCATGCACACATTCACACACTGGTGATGGCAGCTACATTGTAGCAACAGCCACCCTGGGGCGCACTGACAGAGGCGAGGCTGCCGGATACTGGTGCCACCGGGCCCTCTGACCACCACCAGTAGGCAACGGGTGAAGAGTCTTGCCCAAGGACACAACGAACGAGACTGTTCAAGCCGGGGCTCAAACCGGCAACCTTCCGATTACAAGGCGAACTCCCAACTCTTGAGCCACGATCGCCCTCCTTAATGTGACCAAGGTTGTATGCATTTCTCAAGAGTAAAATAGTAAGGGCAGTACAGAGGCTCAAAAGCTGAGAAGATTAGAGGGAATGGATACTTGTTTTTCATAGTTATCTGGCTTAATCCTCTATACAAAGTCTAAGAGTTTGATCTTTCCTTTCTCTAAAACACAAAACAAAAACCTTGGATAGATGACTGATTCCAACAGCCAAGGACTCAGATCTATTTCTCCACAGATTTTTGTTCTGGTTGAGAAAAGTTGTGCTGCCACATGTAGGGTGTAGAGGCAGGAGATCAGTCGCACAGTCCTAGGGCCTGCTAGGAGGCAGATACGTCTTTTTTACTGAAGACAGGAGGCAAGTCATGGTATTCTTCTTTGGTCTGGTGGCGGTGCATTAGTACCTTCTGGAGAAGGACGGGATAGGGGAATAGCAGATTGTAGAAAATGAGAATGAATCCAACTCACAGTCCTCTTTTCTTGCTAGTTAATATGTCGGTTATGTTTTCTTTTGTCCCATGGTAGAGGATTAGGTAGAGGATCATTAGGGGGTCCTTTGTCCCTCTTGGGGGGGCACTCCCACAGGGCTTAAATCTGGGACTGTCCACCTTTTGACCCTAGAACTGAAGAAGCTTCTGGGATGAGAGGTGAAACGTCTTCAAGCAACTTAAAGAAGTCCAGACGCTTTTCTTCCTAAGCTCCTTAGACTACGATGACCTGGATGACTGAGAACCTTCACAGACATGTGGGTTATGTCTTTGCAGCCATGGATAACTGATGATGGGTGTACGTAGACCTGAAAAAATTTCCATGTACGCAGTTGAATTGGCTCCACCAATAGAAGGCGAGGTGGAGCATGGTGAGATGTTCTCTACAAGCTGAGGCTGGCTGGGTCTTGCATTCATTTTTCTGAGTGCTCTCTCTGAGGTATCTATCTATCACAGAGCTGAGAGCCAAAATATTTAGTGACTCTAATTCATCCTTTAAGTGGTCACTCAAAGCATGATTGAAGGTATCTTTCAAAGCCTTGTGACCGCAACCCACCTCTGCAGCCTCTTGCTGCAGATTAAAAACAATGAGTGGGGAGCTATCTGGAGGTTGGATCAGAGGTGCAATCGTTTTTCCAGAACCGGTGACTTTAGGCAGTTTGCATCTATAGTCTGAATAGCAGCACTTTGTCTGTGTGCTGAGTCTGTTGCTTGAGTCCAACCCCTCATGACAAAACAAACCAGATGGCCAAACTCCAGACTTCTCAGACTCAACCCACAGATGGCAGTTTATTAAAAAAGGTACTGAAGTGTTCTGGAGGCTGGCTTGGAAGAGAGAACTGAATATGAGTACACAAGTGGAGATCCTGCAGAAAAGGAAAGTGGGAGTTATTCCTGGCCATTGTGATCTCTGATGTTTCCTCTACTTTGAGTGAAGAAATGGAAAAGCCGTACTTACTAGGGGTGCAACAATACTCGTATCGATATTGAACCGTTCGATACAGTGCTTTCGGTTTGGTACGCATATGTATTGAACAATACAACATTTTTTATTTATTTTATCAACTTTTCTTCTGACGATGCTGTCTGTGTTGAGCACTCAGTGGATCTGCGCTCGACAGTGCAGCCTAGGCGGAGTAGTCGAACGCAGATTCACTGAGCGCAGCGCAAGCTAGCAAGACAGAAGTTAAGCTCTCCTTGCAACATGGCAAATTGAGCCTCCCCCACCCTAATTCAGATCTGGCGTTTGGAACTATTTTGGTTTTCATGTGAGGTATGATCCTGATGGTAAGCGCGTCATGGACAAAAGTAAAACAGTATGTTGGATGTGCCACGCAATGCTCAATTACATTGGTGGGAACTAGTGCGTTAGCGCAGTTAGCTCGTTAACGTGTTGGCCATCCAACCCCACGCACGGGGCGATCCGCGGTAGCTCGTTAACGGAGATTTGCCGTGTTGTGGCGATAATGTCATTTCAACGAGGTTAACGCTGACAGCACTAGTGGGAACACAACAAATATGACTGCAAATTTACGCCGACATCATCCTCGTGCAAAGACAAGTCGAAGCAGACAAAAACAACAAGCACGCATGCTACAAACTTTACCCGAGTCATTTAGACAGCCGTTAGCACATGATTCTCCTTATGGGGACCTGATATGTTTAATATGCTGCTGAGAATGTAGCCCAGAAGAAGCGTATAGTATAGCTTTTATTTTGGAAAGAGCCATTTCTCTGTAATAAACTCTCTTTTCCAAAGATGAGTGATTTCTCGATCAGATATATTTATTTTTTATTACTTTTTTTTCAGCAACATTAATTTTAAAAACTGTACTTTTGAGTTAAAATACATATTTATACTTTTAATAAATGACAAATTAAAAAGGCATGAACATGTTTTTTTGTATCGAAAAAATATCGAACCGTGACACCAAAGTATCGAAACGAAACGAACCGTGAATTTTGGGTATCGTTGCACCCCTAGTACTTACATATGATTTCTGGAGGTAGTTGCAGGACAACATGTATCCAATGAGGCAAGCGTTGGTGAAGAGTGGGCAGTCACATAAGTGTGGCTGGAGGTTTGAGCAGAGCTCTTTGGGAATGCAGATAAGTTAGAAATCAGGATCACTATGTGAGCTAAGAGTGGTACTGTTAACACGAGGAGCCCAATTATCAACATGGGAGGTGTAACTTATGACAGAGATCTGCAGTCTTTCCAAACACTAAATGCCTCTGATGATGAGGAGATACCTAACAGGTGCAGAGGGCCCCAGACCAGGAACATCTGCCCACAACATCACCTGCACAGATGAAAACAACTGAGTGAAAGTAAAAAGAAACAAATCAGAATACTTTGATAATCCATAAGGAAATGATGCACTATTGACACTGATGAACACTCTAAATACTAGTAAAGGACAAAGATGATGCATAATAAATACATGATATATAAATATATATATAAAATACATGTTACACATGTCCAGTGTAACATGTAACAAGCAGTGAGACAAATCAAAAATAAAGCAGGTTATATAATTTAATATATATAGCATGTGTGTTCTCTGCTGAATAGACTCGTTGCCGGTAGAAAGTCTCCACCATCTGTTGCATAATTTCTGAGGGCAACCAGGAGAACAGACTGTTGTGGATCTGTTTGGTCCCTTTTGACTCTCGTGTGCACTCCAAGGCACTGCTGGGTTTACAGCTCTTCCAGGCTGGGCAGCTTACAAACCAGTGCTGCACTGCACATACCCTCTAGGGCCTCGCTAGTGTGGTGGCCATACCAGGTGGTAAATCAATCTGTTAGAAAATGGTCTCCTACCCATTCAGGCCAAAAATATCATTATTTTGGTCAATATTTTAAACTTTGTTTTAAATGTAATTGTTCCATTACTAATTTATAACACTAGAGAAGACAATTTGTAGAAAAACTGGATACACGATTACTTTGTTTTCTGGGACTTGTGAAAATAAAGAACTGAAACTGACATAAGACCTCTGGTCCCTAAGAACCTCTGGGGTCTGGGTGATTCCTTTCAATTTCAAAATACGAAATGAAATGGTATTTATTAATATTCTTATTCTTCTCATTAGTATCAAAGCTCTTTTATGTTACAAGCTGCGTTACCCGGTCCATACAGTGTTTTATTCTAAGCATGTTTTTCTTTCACTTTTTTTCCTCTTTCTTTTCAATATGGACACGTACAAGTGAAAGTGTGATGTTCACAAAAACTGGAGTAATTATTGATGACAGCTACTGAAGAACACACATTTGGTCACAAATGCTCTAAAAAATAATAATGTTGTCCCAGCAGCTGATATCGGAGGATTCAACTGTCACGATCCTGGGTCTTTTGAGTTTTAGTTCATGTTTATGGTTTATGTTTAAGCCCTTTAGGTTTTCTAAGTTCATTTTTTATCATGCCTAGGTTGTTATAGTTCTTTGTTATTAGATTCCCCTTGTGTCTTCCACCCCTGTTAAGTCTCCCTTGCCCTTCATGTGTTTCATGTCTGTCTTACGTTGTCAAGTTCAGGTTGTCATGTCTGCGTCTTATGTTTCCTGTTTTATTTTGAAGAGGTCTTGTGTTCCTGTATTCATCATGTTTAGTTTTACTCTTCCACTGTGAGTCGTTATGTTCATGTGTGTCAATTGTTCCCCATGTGTTTCCAGTTCTCTCATTAGCCTCCTGTGTGTATTTAGTCAGTGCCTTCTCATTGAGTCTTTGTCGGATCGTCTGTGTTGTTCCCATGCCATGACCTGTGTTCAGGTTTTCATCTATCCTCATCATCATTGCCATGTTTAGAGTTTGTTTGTTTTTCTGTTTGCCAGGGTTTTTCATAGTTCATGTTTCCTTTCTAGTTTACCCAGTTTAGGTTATTGCTTAGTTTGCATTGTTTTCGCCCTGTTATTTTGTACTGTTCTGTCTGCCTTAATAAACGGCTCATCATCAGTTAAGTTTGAGTTTTAGAGTGTCTGCTCCCGGGTCCACTCTTCACACTCCACGCAGTTTGCCTCAGCAGACTGTGACATCAACAAGTTATACTGGGGATTATTGTGGTTACTGAAAAGTTTTTCCACTTTTATCCTGCCTCACAGTAGGACAAAACAGCTGGCATTAGCACCATGTTAGAAATACTGTTTTCCTAATTTAACCTAAATGACAATTACATTATTTGTTTTGTTGGTCTGTGGTGCTAAACTGTGAAACAACATGTCTGCCACCCCTTTACTCCACAGACACATTTGCACCATGTTTAGGTTTATGTTGATAACAGTCCTGAAACTGACTCCGGTCTTGTACATCTGTGCCGAGAGATATAATCTCTCCAGTGTGTCCTGGGTCTGCCCCGGGGCCTCCTCCCGGTGGGACATGCCTGGAACACCTCACCCAGGAGGCATCCTTGTCAGATGCCCGAACCACCTCAGCTGGCTCCTTTCGATGTGGAGGAGCAGCGGCTCTACTCTGAGCTGCTCCCGGATGGCTGAACTTCTCACCCTATCTCTAAGGGAGAGGCCAGCCACCCTTCGGAGGAAGCTCATTTCCGCCGCTTGTATTCGCGATCTCGTTCTTTCGGTCACTGCCCACAGCTCATGGCCATAGGTGAGGGTAGGGACGTAGATCGACCGGTAAATTGAGAGCTTTGCTTTTACACTCAGCTCCCTCTTCACCACGACGGACCAGTGCAGCGTCTCCATCACTGCGGCCGCAGCGCCAATCCGTCTGTCGATCTCCCGCTCCCTCCTCCCATCACTCGCGAACAAGACCCCGAGATACTTGAACTCCTCCACTTGGAGCAGGAACTCATCTCTGACCCGCAGTGGGCACTCCACCCTTTTCCGGCTGAGGACCATGACCTCAGATTTGGAGGCCATTTATTTATGAAAAAACTTAAAACATTCGTGTTTCATTTACCTTCATTCTAAATGTGACAGATAAACCAAAGACTGAAGAATAAAAGCCAGACTGGCCTCTCAAAAAACTTTGAAAGAAGTGTCAAGTTCAGGAGATTTTATGTATCCTCAGTAAAGCATTACAGCCAGCAGGGCTGTTTCAGCTTTAAAGGCACGTTTGTGCTTTTCTCTTTGTCAAGGCTAAGACACAGTTTAGTTTCTTGTTTGCACAAACTTTATTTGAAGACAAATCATCTGGGAACGTTTAATGCTGAGAACAATGGTTGAAAATCTTCAAGAATTTTTCCAATGGAATACATCATCAGTCCATCTTTTGATTTCTCCCAGAGTAGCTTTGGCCTTATTCACCATTCAGAAATATTTGTTTTGTACTAAACATTTATCTATGATAAGCTCTCTTTTAGCCACTTTGACTCAAAAATGATGCTTTTATTTACTTCTTCAAATTTCATTAAATTTTCAATTTATTTTGTCCAGATTTCATTAACTTTAATGTTTTACATTGTATGTGCAGCATGTAACCACATTAAATTGGAAATGTACATGTAATGAAGTGAACATAATTACATTATGCTCACAGATGAGCATAAAAGTATATTATTAAACATTAAACTCATTAAAAAAAATAAACTCTTAAATTTAACTTTTTTTGGCTTTAATACAGTGTTTAATACAAGCATCCACTTATCATTGGTATGTGTGTGAAGGCAGATGTGCAAATACCTTCTGCAGTACAGTGTAGGTCCCCTTTAATACAGCTGTGCATGAAGCATCGTACTGTGGTCGTTTCTCCGTGTTAATAATCAAACTGCGACTGTAACGCATTAATGCCGATGAGTGTATGTCTTTTTATAGATGAATGAAGAAAGAAAGAAACGGTGATGAACCGTGTGTGTGCAAACTTTTTATTCCTCTTCTCTGAATGTACATGCAGTGCATGTAATGGTGCACTTGCGTCCATGCTCTGCTTTGCAGGTGTGCATGATCCATGTTAGCTGTCCTCCCCGGCTATAATGGGCTAAGTCGGCAACCTGCTGGCAGCCTGACGTTTGACAGAAAACATGCATATTCATCTTGCTCCCTTGCACGCACACACTTGGCGGCTCCCTGCAGCGCTGCTGCCACCGAGCCGTATGGACGATTAGTCGAGGCCGCAGCCTTCACCTTTAAAGTCTTCTGTCTTTTCTTTGCCCTCCTTTCAAAGTTACCTCCTCTCTCTCCCTCTTGCATCTTATCCTCTGTTTCCTCTCTACCTTAATTTCCCCATCATGGACTAATCTGCACCGTCTTTCTGTCAACATTTCATATTATCAGTGTGTGCTTCTCCTGCCTTTGATTTTCTCTCTCCTCTGTGTCCTCCTGGTGGGTTTTTTCTCCTCTTTTGTTCCTTGGGTTTGTCTTGTCTCCTTTTGAAGGAGATTGCTTTTTTGGGACAATACATATGAAGTAATTGCTTAAATTTGTGAAGTCCTCTGTAAGTACTGTTTTCCTTTTACAGAAGATTTGAAAACGGAAGCTAGAACTGTTCCTGGTGCAGCGTCAGAGTCATCAGATGGCAGATATTAATATTTCACACTTTGGCAATGATTATTGAGTTCATTTTTGAAATCTAATTTGACTTTGTATGAAAATTCCCGCTTCCCTGCTCTGTTTGACTCCCATCTGTCTTCTAAACTTGCCTCCCTCTGTGACAGACATTTTTAGATAAAGTTTCTTCTATTTGCTGGTAATGTCCCAAAGGGTCATGCCTAAGGACTCTGGCCTCAGTGTCTGGAGTCTAACTCAGTGGCCTCAGAGTCTTTCTTCTGCATTTGTCCTTATTGTGTTTACTTGTGTCTGAAATCAAATGAAGGCTAGACAGCTGAGCTGTAAGCAAAAACAGACAGACAGCACCTTATGCGAATGAAGGGATGGAGAAAGTATTTATCTGCCTTGAATTCCTGTAATAATGCAGCCGGAGTGTGTGTGAGGTTCTCGCTGGTACACAGTAAACCACCATGACTGATTTTACAGCTTATATCTGAGTCTGCTGCATTCAGGAAACCTGATCTCATCAAGTTTGCATCATACATCAAGTTTGCATCATACATCTCCACATTAAAATGATTTGACAACTGACTTGAAACTATTCTACCAGCGGCTGTGAAAATAACCCAGGCCTGCTTCCAATCCTTTATATGCAAATGATGCTCTATCACAACTCCATAAAGTTTCAACAGCACTGCAAGAAAAGTTTCGGCGCTTGCTTGAGGTGCAAACAAATTTAATTATTAGCTTTAGAGACACCTTTGACATTCTCCTCCCTGCACCTAAACTCAAGAGTGGATTAGATCCCGTCTGCCTCCTCCTGTGATTCTGAAGAAGGGCCCTGCATTTTTAGAACACAGAATAAGAAGGTTATATAGCGCCAAATCACACCCACGGGCTCTGCAGGTGCTCGTATTGTAAGGTAAACACCCTGCAGATGACACACTGTCACCATGAGCAACCACTTGGCAACAGTGGGAAGGAAAAACTCCACTTTAGCAGGAAGACTTGAAAGAGGCTTATGACACCAACTGTCAGCCACCCACAACTCAACTCTCCACCATTTGGTTTTAGAACTGAAGAAGCCCATTGGATGAAAAGTGAAATGACTT
This sequence comes from Maylandia zebra, assembly GCF_041146795.1. NCBI lineage: Eukaryota > Metazoa > Chordata > Actinopteri > Cichliformes > Cichlidae > Maylandia > Maylandia zebra. The sequence continues at coordinate 28,430,053 of NC_135168.1, forward strand.
CATGTCTGTGAAGGTTCTCAGTCATCCAGGTCATTAGAGATCCTTCCCAGACGCCTTAACGCCCACTCACATCCTGGGCCATCTGACCTCAGGAAATCACATGATAGGGAGGGGTAGGTTACACAATGAGCTCACCCGAAACCCTGGCTGATTGTTATAATCTGAATACTGGGGGCTGTTTTTTTGTTCTGTCTGTGCCTTTAACAGTCTCTGCAGGTTCTTCCTGATTGGAGAGCTGGCGGCTGCTGATTGGCTCCCTGATCATGTGGCTGTTTTAAAAACCCTCTCCAGCAGTTGTCCCGGAGCAGCAACTGACAGCAGCAGCAGACCTGACCTTGGCCTCCAAACCCCTCTGTGACTTTTGTGCTTTCCTGAGGATTATCGAGCTTTGTAAACAGATTACAGATCACGTGTAAACAGGTGCTGGAGCTGGAGGGGTGAACCGCCTTATTATTTTTTGCACTGTTTTCTCCTGTTTATTCAGTTAGGGAGTTCGGGATAGCACCTGTCGTTTTTTTGGCTTTTGTTTCACCTGAGACAGCACCTCCCTTTTTGAATGAGCTTTCAGTTTGGACAATAAAACAAACTTTCACTTGAAAGTTGGCCTCTGGGTATTGTTTTGGGGACCAGGGCGCGGTCACTTCCTTTTTAACCCTTATGTTGTGTTCCTGTACCCCTGGACCGGAGCATAACAGACCCACACCCGTTTTCATACCTTGGCTCGTGTGATTAGGTAGAGGATCACGGGGGTCCATGACCCTCTTGGGGGGACACTCCCATAGAGCTTAAATCTGGGACTCTCCACCAGTTGACCCTAGAACTGAAGAAGCTTCTCGGATCAGAGGTGAAATGTGTTCAAGAAAGAAAAGTCAAACAAGCTTAGACTGTTTTGGGTTTTTTTAGTACAGCCCAATAATAATGAATTAAAATACTCCAGGGTAGAAGTAATGAATGCATAAGCTCATCTTTCAGCATCACACTCATCACAGGATGTTTCTTTTAGAGATGTTATACAGATGGAGGAAAGCAGTCCTACATATGTGTTGATGGTATACTTTTACTTTCCAAAGACTCTTATTACTTACTACATCTGATCGCAACAGCACATTTGTCCTCATTTTCTTTGCTTGCTTTCACTTTGTCTGGCAAATCTCATTTTCTTAGCTCATTTTTATTTATTTCCCCTTTATCTATATCTTTAGCCTTTGATGTGTTGGGAGTTTTTGATCTTGATTTCCCTGTTGGAATCATTAAATCTTCATCTTCACCTTTTCCAATGTCACAGGCAGCTTTGTGCTGGTTCTTATGAACTCCAGTGTAGATCTGACTGACGAGGTGACAACTGAAGATGACAGAAGTCGAATTTCAGTGCGAGCTCTCGCTTCAGCTTCAGGCTGCTCCAGCAGTGCTGCAACCTGGCTGACCTTGCATGAGGCAAATGGAGAATTTCCAGTTTGGGAAGACACATAAATATGTCACAACACTGTTTTAGAAACTCGACTATTCTTTTCTATTCGCACATAAAACAATATAAAACAGAACTGGCACTTGTTTCCTCTGGCCTTCACGGCGTATTCCCAGTCTGTTAGATTTTTATCCTCTCTTCGTTTAACTGTCCTTACTTTTATTCCCCCTCCTCTCTGCTCTTTTTCTTCCTGTCACTTGTCAAAACCATTTTTTTCCTCTTCCACTGGCTTCTGTTTTCTCTCTGTCTTTGCTTCTCCTCTAACTTGGTTGTGTTCCAAACTTTGATTGTGCTTCTGCTCACAGTCGCTGCCTCACATTCACTATATATATAAAAAAAAAAAATCTAACAATTAACTAGTTCATCTGCATCGTGCAATTCAGGTTTATTCTTGTGTGCTATTATTTTTATGCCAGTAACAATCTTGCTGCCAGTTTATAGGCCTGTGTGCTGGATTTGCTTTCCCCACTTTTCTTAACCTCATTCTCTCCGTCTGAACCTGGCCTAGCTTACAGAGCAAAGCTTTATTTCTACAACAGTTATGACAGCGAAGAGTCTGGAAGTCTTCAAATTCTCCCACAGCTCGACTTTTGCTTCCTGTGAAAGCTTCTCACGGATGACATTGGCCAAAGTGTTCACTGGAAACGTGTCCTATACTTTGAGCCATTCTTCATTACTTTACATTTTGCAAGGAAAATGTGAAAAAGCTGCAGTGATTTATTGAAACATGTGCAAACGAAAATGGAGACAATACCACAAAACAATTCCAGCTTACTTTTTCAACAATTCCACCTAACCCTAAACAATGCCAGCTTTTTTCTTGTACTTTAAGTAGATAATTTTTAGATACAGTTTGTCTGCTATAGGTATTTTGTTTAGTCACTTTTTACTTTTTTAATACTATAAAATTATTTATACAAAGATTCAGCTAAAAGTGAGAAATGACCATGCGTTTTTGGAACAGGTTGCTAGTAACCAAGTTCCTCAATTCAACATTAATTCCTTCAGTCGTCTGGTTGAGCCCTTTTTTTCATCTTTGAATGATTCACAGTTCAGTGTTAAGTGACTTCAAAAGAAAGCAACTCCTCAACTAAATCCTGGCAAACAAAAAAAGTCAGTTGACGGCATTAATTAAAACTACAAAGTAATAAGAGTTGACTCAAGACTTTTGCACAGTACTGTATTTTAGGGCTGTGTGTGAATTTCACTACAACAGTTTTGTCATGAAAAGATTGATTAAACACGTAATAATCTCAATCACAATAGAACATATATGTATAAAAAAACCACTATCAGTCAAAATCCTCCGTAACTTCATTTATTGGACTCTTTTCTGGGTGGAGATATACAACGTGAAGCTGACGAGTGATGGAGATTACAACTGCGATGTCATTGCTACACCAATAAAGACCAGAGCTTGCTAACAACTATTTTTTTTCTGTGTTTCATGAAACAAGATTTAAAATCTGCACAAATTTGAGCTAGATGGCACATCTTTGTTTTCCTTCCAGCAGTTAAAGCTTGAGGATAAAAAAAATGACTGATTGCTTTTTAAATCAGTTATGGTAACCCTGCCTTACCGCTTGGTTAATGCTGCAATCGTCCATTTTTGTGTGTAACTTATTTCCCGTTTGGTTTGTTTTGGCCTGCGTAATGTTTGCCACAGTTTGTCTGAACAACACATAAATCAGTTCATCTATACAACACTCCAATTCCCCTCATTCATTTCTTTTCAGCCATCCTTCTTCTTTTAATTAATGAATAAGCCGGGCAGTTCTGAGCTGTCAGAGTTTGTGTTTGCTCTCATTGAGTTTCATCTGCTGTGCTCTGGTTTCTCATGCGCCCGCCTTACTGTAGGGACATCCGGCCCCATCAATATTTAAAACGCATTCTAATTAAGCCCCCGCTGCACCCTTGGCGCCTGAGACGAGCAGAGGGGTGAAATTAAAGGCGCCCCTCACCCTCCGCTGCCCCTGCGTCCCCACTGACTCTTCATCAACCTGAAAACAACAATAACAACAAATTGCTGCTCGCTCACCACATCTGCTGAGGAGAGGAGGGGTCAGCGTGTCAGGAGCGGGGAGAGTGTGTGTGGACACTGTGCAGTGAAACATGGTCGGTTTAATGGAGGGTTAAATATTTATGGCCCCCTTGATCCTCCTTTACAATGCGCTTATTCTGATGGATGACTGATCTATGTAGGTTAAATTAGGCTGGGACAAAGAGTGAGGCAGAAACTTAGAGTGTGTTCACTGGTGTATGTTCCTTTGTGTGATCGTGTTTCAGCACCGATGATGAGGAAAATGCTTTACCCTGATATGACTGAAGGGTCCTAATGAGACAGGCTAATGAACATCAAAGCAGCAGACTTGAGACATGGCAGCAGTGCTGCATATGTATGAAATGTTATGGATATGAGCACACGTGTGTGACGGTTTGTCCTGATAATGTTAGTCATCTATATCATGCTCAGCATGTTCCACACGTCCTTTTATTGCCATTACTTAGAAATGCATTGTTTTTAAACTGAGCAGCTTAGAGATGTATTGAACTGTAATAGCTTAGAAATCTATTTCTTTCTCCACAATGAGTCGTCTCACTGGGTATGTATTGAGAGTCAATTATTTATATGCTATTATGACTTAAAGAAAGGCTGTTTGAAATGGACAAACTTGCAAAGCTTCAGGGGGACTTAAAAAATGCTTCTGAAAGAATGAAACTTTTTTTTTTTTAAATATGATGAATTTGATTACGTTAACCCATGGACACATTCGCTGCTATGATCACTGATCAGCCATAAAACCTCAAGCTGAGTGTCTTCACCTTCATCTTCATGTTTCAGTTTTCAAATTTTGCATAATGTTAAATATCAATAACAACTTGAGATAATTTGATTTTGGTGAAACTCAGGTCAAGATCAAGGTCACACCAAATTTGACAATCAAGCATTTGACCTTCATTGTTTGTTCAAAGTTGACCTTAAAAAATTCAAGAAACCACATTGAGTAATATGGAGACGGCTGCACAGCACGCCTCTTTTACATTTTTCAGTACGGCGCCCTACAGCGTCACAATGATGCCGTAACCAGCTGAAAGCATCATGTTGTGATAGAAACAGACTGACGTCAGCATGTTGTTACCATATAACTTTGGCCTTCGGGGGCAGCTCTGCTCTCCGAGCGCTCTTTTCTTCATTTATACTGTCTACACTCTGAACTGCGATGGATTTATTGGGGTTAACCTCTCCGTTCAGTAATGTCTGACTATTAGAGGAGGGCCTGAACAAAGATTAGTCTGCCTTTCTTCATCAATCATAAAAATGTGCCACAGAATAAAAGCACTAATATTCTGGTCTGGAAGTCTTACATCGAGTAGGTTCTACTCTTTGATTTGATATTACAGTTCAAAATATTAATTTTTTGTGATTATATAAAAGTACATCTCATAAAAGGCTAAACTGACATCAACGTGCTCGTCTACCACAGGTCTTCAGTAAGTCATTGTCTGTCACTCTCTCTCCACAGTTTCGATGATGGTGCAGGAGGAGCTCTCTAACACATGACTGAATGTTCCACTTGTGTTCAGCTGGATTGTAATCTGGGACTGTGGAGAGCATAACATGTGATTACACACTCATCATACCATTCAGAGAGGACTCGTTACTTATTTTGCACTCTTCCTGCAGCCTCCTTTCTTCAAATGATTTCATCATTCTGTGATTGTTGAGCTAATGCTCAAAAAGAAAAACAAACAAATACAAATGAATAAGCTTTTATCAGCTTAGTTTAGTTTATATTTAGCTGCAGTCAGATTAAATGTTCATGACATTGAAGTAGCAGTGATCAAAAACTGAGATGCAAGTAAAGATGGTTCCACTCTGCCTGCTTTCACATCCATCTGAGCCAGTATGACACATGACAGAGGTGCACATTTCTCTCAGCAGGGTTGACAGCATTAGCAAACTTATCCTGTTAGAAGGACATATACAAGCTGACATCACCAGCCCTTTAGAGAGCATATGAACATCTGCGTATGGTTCTTGTTTCTCTTTTCTTTAGAAGGTCAGTCATCTGCACTGGTGGTTAGCTGTGATTGTGGCTCCGAACAAGAATGGGATCATTCGGCCCAGTTATCATTGTCTTCATCATCAGTCATCGTCTCACATTCTCAAAATTAGCACCGTCAGAATATTAAAGTTTTTTTAAAGACCTTTTTTGTTGTTGTTAGGGAAATGAGTACTTACAAAGTGATGAGACAGTACGTTAATGTTTTTTGGGTTTTTTGCATTTGTATTTGTTTTACATTGTAGAAATCATGAATGGTTCTCGCATTCATGGACACGTCTCCGTTAAAGTTTCGGTATGCCGTCCGGACCTGGAGCTGCTAGCTGTTAGCTTGCGGCCATATTATCTACCTCGGGAGTTCAGTCATGTGATCTGTGTGTGTGTTTACATCCCTCCGAGGGCCGACGCAACAGCTGCCTGTGAGAAAATACACACAGTCACAGCAAGACTTCAGACACAAAACCCCGAGGCTTTCATTATTATATCTGGAGACTTTAACCATGCCACACTGGACTCTACTCTGGCTGCTTTTCACCAGTTTGTGAATTGTCCCACAAGGAGCAACAGGACAATTGACCTACTGTATGCTAATGTGAGAGATGCATACAGAGCCACCCCCCTCCCCCCACTAGGGAAGTCAGACCACAACCTGGTTTACCTACAGCCACAATACACACCCCTCGTCCAAAGGCAGCCGGTCACAACGCGCTCCATCCGGAGATGGACCCCAGAAAAGGAGGATGCTCTGAGGGACTGTTATGACAACACAGACTGGGATGTGCTCCTGAGCCCACATGGTGAGGACATAGAGGGGGCGACACACTGTCTTACAGACTACCTCAACTTTTGTGTGGACACGGTTGCCCCTGCTAAGACGGTACGGTGTTATCCTAATAACAAACCGTGGGTAACACAGGAAGTCAAAGCTGTCCTCAACATGAAGAAGAAGGCTTTCAGGAGCAAAGTGAAGGAGGAGATGAAGGCAGCACAGCGGGAGGTGAAACGCTGCCTGAGGGAAGCAAAGGACACCTACAGGAGGAAGGTGGAGCAGAAGTTGGAGAGGAACAATATGAGGGAGGTCTGGAATGGTGTGAAAACCATCACAGGCCACAACACCAAGAAAAGCACAGTGGGGGGGACTGTGGAGAAGGCAAACGAACTTAACAACTTCTTCAACAGGTTTGACCAGCCCACAACCCCCCCACCCTCACCTTCACTACAGAGTCCAATCCCCACTCTCCTACCTCCCTCGCTTCCCCCCCTTCCTGACACCATGACACCCCCCTCCTCCAATCCCTCTCTCAGCAGCAAGACATCTCCCCCCCTCCCCTCCTCCCAAACATCTCCCAGTGTCACAGTGGATCAGGTCAGGAGACAACTGAGGAAGCTTCGCCCCAGAAAGGCAGCAGGCCCAGACAAGGTGTGTCCTAGGATGCTAAAGGCGTGTGCTGCTGAACTTGGGGAGCCGCTACAACGAGTCTTCAACCTCAGTCTGCGACTGGGGAGAGTGCCCGCCCTATGGAAGACATCCTGCATCGTCCCGGTCCCTAAAAGGAACCGGCCCAATGAGCTGAATGACTTCCGACCGGTGGCACTGACGTCACATCTTATGAAGACTCTAGAGCGGCTCTTCCTCAACCTCCTCCGACCACAGGTACAACATGCCCAGGACCCACTACAGTTTGCATACAAGGCGGGTGTCGGAGTGGAGGATGCCATCCTGTACCTCCTACACAGAGCCCACTCACACCTGGATGGGGGAAAAGGCACGGTCAGGATCCTGTTTCTTGACTTTTCCAGTGCCTTTAATACCACCCGGCCCTGTATGCTTCAAGAAAAACTGAACAGAATGGAGGTGGACCCCTGCCTGGTGGCTTGGATCTCCGACTACCTCACCGACAAACCACAGTACGTCAGGCTGAAGGACATCACGTCTGACACAGTGGTCAGCAGCACAGGAGCACCACAGGGAACTGTGCTGTCCCCTCTTCTCTTCACCCTGTACACCTCTGACTTCTGCTACAACTCTGAATTATGCCACATTCAGAAGTTTGCAGACGACACAGCCATCATGGGGTGTATCTGGGATGATCAGGAAGAGAAGTACAGAAGTCTGGTGAGGAACTTTGTCGCATGGAGTCACACAAACCACCTGCAACTCAACACCTCAAAGACTAAGGAACTGGTTGTGGACTTCGGGAGGTCTAGAGCAGGTCCACTGCCGGTTCAGATAGAGGGGGAGGAGGTGGAGGTGGTCAACAAGTACAAGTACCTCGGGCTGTGGGTGGACAATAAACTGGACTGGTCATGCAACACAGAGCACCTGTATAAAAAAGCCCAAAGCCGACTGTACTTCCTCAGGAGGGTGAGGTCTTTTAACATCTGCAGGAAGCTCCTGAGGATGTTTTACCAGTCGGTGGTTGCTGGAGTACTTTTCTATGCTGTGGTGTGCTGGGGGAGCAGCACAGCAAAGAAGGACTCATCCAGGCTGGAGAAACTGATCAGGAGGGCTAGCTCTGTGGTCGGCATGAAGCTGGACACTCTGGTGACAGTGGCAGAGAAAAGGACATTAAAGAAACTGATGGACATTATGAACAATGCTGGGCATCCTCTGCACACGGCCATTAACAACCAGAAGAGTCTGTTCAGTGACAGGTTGCTTCTCCCAAAGACAAGAACTAACAGACTTAAAAACTCCTTTGTCCCACACGCCATCAGACTGTTTAACTCCTCCCTGGAGGGGAGAGGGAGGGGAAACAGGAGGACAAAGGAGGGGGGAACAACTAAGCTGTAGTGCCTCTTCACCTCACTGTGCAATACCTTTTGTGCAATACTTTTGTAAATAGTCAACGGTGCAATAGACTCAATACTTGAAATGTGCAATTCACTTGTATTTTTATTTTTATTCCTATTTATTCTATTTATCCCCTTCGTATATTTTATTTATATTGTCTCTGTATTTATATATATATATATGTGTGTGTGTGTGTGTGTATTATATATATATATATATATATATATATATATATATATATATATATATATATATATATAATATTCTGTAACTCTGTAACTTCTGTCGGTGCTGTGCTTTTTTGGAAATCGAATTTCCCAGAGGAACCCACCCGAGGGATTAATAAAGTTCTATCTAATCTAATCTAATCTAATCTAATCTAATGTGCGGGTGTCTCACAGCAGTCCTTTGGTCAGTTGTTAACAGCGCACACCAGCTTGTTGTTGCACTATTGCCTCTGGAAATAAATGACACGCTGAACCAGTAACAGTTTTGTTAGAGGTTATGTATTGGCATTTCAGGAGCAGGACCACGCCTCCAAACACGCTCCTTCCGGCTGTCATCTATAAAGGTTCATCCGGTTCTGCAAGCTTCTCGTTTATGTGCTCCTCCCTCCCTCCTTCTTCTCCATTCTTCAACTTCTTCACTTCTATTTAGTACACGGGGATCAGCCAGGGAGCCGTCGCCAGTCCCCTTCGAGGCCTTCTACAATTGAGTTAACGATAAAAACCCTGAAAACCATCAATTTCACACCTGAGCCACAACTCTCGCGGCCCACTACCAAACGACTCACGGACCGGTCCGTGAGCCAGGGGTTGGGGACCACTGTTGTAGGGTGTTAGGCAGTAGGGATTAGAGTTAGGTACTTACCCTAACTACCTAGTGGACAAACTATCTAAGGTAAATATAATCTCTGAATATAAGTGATTGTGAGCTGTCTACCCTCCTTTTTGTCACTTTCGATCTCTGAACAGACCCAACAGAAAGCGCTGCCAGTCTCTTTGTATTTCTGCTCTTCTACAGTCTTTGTAAAGCACGTTTGTTTCCTCTCCTCAGAGTTCTGTTCATTTTCATTTCCTCACCATTTGCCTAACTTGTCCTTTTCGCTTCCTTGTCAGTGACTCTTTGATTTCCCTGTGTGGCACAGCCTTCGTCTCCTATCTGACAAAATGATTGACAAAACTGTGTTTTCCTGTGTTCTTGCTTCTTGTCATGTTTTGATCCCTGATCTTGCATCATATAGGCTACGTGCCTGGATGTTTATGTTTACGTACCATAATGTTTGAGCGTGATCTCGACCTCGCTGCGTTAGGTTAAAAAGACTTCAAAGCTTTGTCAGTTAACAAGATGCGAGTTCAGGGTGGGGGAAGTATGTTGAAAGACATTTTCCCACCTCATTACAGACACATTTGCTCCATACCTCCCCTCAAACTCTCTCTCTCACACACACAGAGAAGCCCATGCACCGAGATCATGAATGTCATTCCTTTGCACACATATATAAGACACATAAAGAGAAACTGAAAAAGGCTTGATTGAAGTATTAAAGCTTTGGAAAGGAGTGAACCCTGCACAGTGAACCCATGAGGGACTCACTCTATTAAAAATGCAGTTACAGGTTCATAACAAACCTCCCATATCCCTGAACTATAATGAATGATGAGGGTGGCACAGTCCAGTATCAGAATGATTGTGTATAAGCAGAAAGTATGTCAGTAGAGCAAATAATTATTTAATCCCTGGCTAAATTTGTAAATTTGCTCACTTAAAAAGAAATGAACACTCCCTAATTATTTATCATGGCTTCATTTTAATGGAGAGAGACAGAATATCAACCAACAATCCTGAAAATAAAAAAACATGTTACATAGATTTTTTTTATACCCACCAACCCAGTTTTTCCATGTAGGACACAGATTACAATCAATCAGCCCATTATTCAGTTAATTACAGATACTCCTGATCACGGTTCATTATGTGTATAAAGCACATGCGTCCACAGATTTCCTCCATGTCAACCTCTCCACCAAGACCAAGACCAGAGCTGTCCAAGGACGTCAGGGGCACGATGGTAGATGGGCACAAGGCTGGAATCATCTACAGGACAACAAGTAAGATGTTTGGTGAGAAGGTGAAAACTGTTGGTGTGATTTTTGAGGAATGAAATAAATGAATCAAAGTGACCATCAATCATCATGCTCTGAAGATCCAAGGATGATCTTACCTCGTGGAGTGGGGATGATCGTGACATAAATTCTACACAGGAGCTTGTTATTGGTCTGGAGGGACTTCAGTCACTAAGAACACAACCTTTAACAGAATACACCTAAGGTCCCCTGCTGAAGAAGGCACTTGTTGAGGAGGCCACATACTGGACAAGAACCCCCTCAGACAGCAAACTGAGATGTGTCACGGATGGATGTTCCAGCATGATAATGACCCAACATGTGCCTCCAACTGAGGCGGGAGCTGAAGCTTTGCCAAGCAGCAGCCATGAAACCTACTGGGTAGAGAGAGGTGTGCCAGAGTCTCTGAGGTGTGTAAACAGGAGACCAACTACAAGAAACATCTTACTGCTGTATTCCCAACACAGGTTTTTCTAGCAAGTGCAAAATCGTGTGGGGTTTTTTTTTCAGGGTTTTTAGCTGATATTCTGTTTCTCTACATTAAAATTAATCCATTATAAAAAAAAATAATAATGACTCTTCATTTATTTTTAAGTGAGCAAACTTAGCAATTCAGATGGGGATCAAATTATTTCCTCCACTTTAGTTCTTTGAGCTTCTGCATTAAACTTTGCATATTTAGTGTGCATTTTACCAGTGAAGTCTTATATTTATTAGATGAATTAATATTTGTTATTCATATACATTTATACACAAATGAGGAGCATATAGACACAGAGCATGTCTCCTCATCTCTGCTGTGTATGTGGAATATCAGGGCAGTAAATATGAGTTTATTTTCCTGAATCACTGCAGCGCAACACAACAGATAACACGGCTAATGGTGGAAGATGACAACCTGTGTGAAATCAATGTGCAGCTGAGTCAGCCTGTCTTTGCACAAACGAGTAATTGATTCATCTCTTGGTGATGAGCCCGCTCGCCTGCGAGGACCTAACAACAGAATGTTTCGGTGGTTTGATCATTGCGTCCCCGTTGCCACAAGATTGATTCATGACTGCAGGCACAAGGGCAATAATTTGTGCTCTCTTTGTTTTCAACTGTAAGACATTTTGTAGCTTCACAATGCTTCAAATGGTTCAGTTTGGTGTGAGTGGTTAAGGTATGTCACAAGACGAAAGAAAGAAAAAAAAAACACTCGCAGATTAATTTTTATACTTTCAGCTGACAAATCACATTCCAGGTTTATTTATTTAAATTTTAACGTTAAAACAGCCTTAATTGCTGATATTTGTAGGTGTTTTATCTAACAGTGTCTTAACCAATACATCCACACCTTCCTGGTGTTGCAAACAACACCCATCTATTATCCTGCTCTTCTGATCATCTGAGCTGGGGAGATTTTATTTTCAGCAGTTCCATTAGTGAGATTTACCGATCGAGAGTTGCTGTCAGAATGTGGCAGGAACAATAGCACTTTAATAAAACTGATTATAGTGTGTACAAAGATGCAGTTTTACAGAGACAATGGAAATGGAGATGGCCCATCTCTGTCTGCGTGTCCGAGGATTGTTATATACATAAAAAGAGATCTCACCAGATTGTCTCGCACTCTCTAGATTGTTGCTAAACTAGAGGTTTGATTGCATCCTTTCCCGCAGCTAAATTAGTTTTGGAATTTTTTTTACAGAAATTACATAAACAGATACAATAACAGCTAAAGCTGTGAAGATTCTGTATTTCCATTTTTTTTAATAATGGATTTCAGCTAGCTACAAAATTAGCTTTTCAAGGCTTCTCTTTCTCTAACATGTTCATGTGGGAGCAGACCTGAGTGATCTAACCTTGGCTACAGGTGTGGCAGAGTTTGTAGAAATCACCACTTTATATGTTATATTATCTAAATTGAAAGCATGAAATGATCTTGTATCCCCTGTAGCTCCTGTAGCCTTGGAATACACTTAGGTTTTGTCAGAAACGTGTCACAGCTACCGGCTCGTGTGACAAAACATTTCACCACAGCCGCAACAGCTTTTTATTCATAATAGTTTAAATATTAGCTCCAGTGCACCTTTGTGGGTTTAACCATCAAAATAAACTGATGTTGGCCCTGTAGCTGAGGACTGATGATTAAGATGACAACAAATGCCATAATAATAATAAAAATAAACATTAGATGCATTTAGTTGGCATCTTCTCAAAATTCATAGTGACATCATGGTCACAAACCAGCAGCAAGGTCACTCACTTTAAAGTGGATGTTGTTTGAAGTGACTGCAGTTACTGTTCAGTAAAACATTGCTGATACAAAGCTACAGAATGACACATTGAATTAATAATAATATAATATAACAAACTAAATAACATGGTGAATCTTTACCACTGATCTAATGTCAGTCACTTTTTTGTTCCATTTTTAGTTCAGTGGTTATCCAGCTAGCATCGCGGATGATGACATCAGCAGAGCACCTTAGTCTGTGGTTTCTGTTTCACATGATGAGGAACGTCTAAGCAATTCCCTCTGATTCCTGTGCACGTGCCGAGATACACAACGACCTGACAGCAGGTTATTTTAAACGTATTTCTCATTTCTTACATTGCACAGCCAGCGAGTGTGAAATTTTAAGAGGCTTTAGTGGACAGAAATTGAGCACCAAGTTATTTTGCCAGCACATATTCAGTAAATGTGTTTTCCTCACTGTTTTTCATTAAGTGAAATAAAAAATATTTCCACATCAGCAGACCATTAAGATTTTTTTAGTCTTAACTGTAAAATTAACATTCTTCGATTCTTGTCAAAGACACTTGGATTGTCATATTTATGAACAGATGTTGTTTTCAAAGCAAAGTCGTGAGACAGCAGCTCGGTTCCAATCGGTTGCAATCGAGGAACCGTTGATCCCTTTGAAATGAAGAACTTGTTAAGAGCCATCACTTTGACTTTCAGGAGTCAGCCACTATTACCTTTTCATTAGGTGTTTGTGTTGCTCAGTCTGCTAATGCCCACACGCTGCTCTCAAGACTCCTCTTCTGATTGGAATGTGGATGAAGACCTGCTGTGGTCGCTTTTTTCTCTGCTCATTTCCCCCTCTCTCCACTCCAGCTGTCATAATAACCAACATAAAAACCACTTGAGTAGGTGGAATGGCACTCTAGCTTAGAAGAAACAAAGCATCTTGACAGATTTATGCTTCATGAGCTGGGACATAATAGCACAGTGTGGACTAGCCCACATCATTAATACTCAATTACAGATCTTTGTGAAGTAGACTCACCACTCTAATGCAAACAGGCGACGCCAACAAGGCAGCAAAAACACTCCAGGACAGATTTTGCTCCAGTATATTTTAACTTATTTGAAATAAACCAGCAGTCAAAAAACATACATTTACACTTAAATCTGTACATCTCAGAGCAAGTCAAGCAAACTGAATATGGAGATAACTGCAGGAAATCATTCCATGTAAATATGAAATAATCCAATTTTCTCCTCTAAACAGATCAAGTGAACCCAACTGAACACAAGAATATTGGGCTTTGTGATTTCTTTATTGCTACAACAATACAACGTTGGCTATCGATCCAATATTACATCTATGAGGGAAAAAAGTAAAGACCATGGATCAGAGTTTGATCCTCACAAAATGACTGAGGACTTAAATCATGCTGCAAACAAATGAGAGTTCTGAGGTTACCAAATCATCTCTGGGGAGTGTGAACTCCAATCTGCATTCAGGACGACTGTAAAAAACAAAGACAAATTAAAGTCATTACAAGAGGTTCTCTAGTTATTTGGTCGTTTGACTCACTGAACTGAACCTTTTGCTAATGTTTGTGATTTTGGAGGCTTTTTAATAGAATTAACTATTATGACCTCTGGGGGTGCAGACCATCAAAACGTGTGTGCTTCAGTTTTGTTAAGTGAAATTCTACTATTGCAGTATTCTGTTAGCTACAGCTAGAAAGTATGCTCTCTGGAAAGAAGTAATGGGCCAACCACACGTTATGGAAACCCATGGCATGAAGCCTCCACTGTACTGTTTTTGATGTTAATGTCAGTGGAAGTTTGAAACTCTGGAGTTCCAACACTATCATGCTGGAGCTGAGGGATCCGTGCTTTCACACATGTTTGTAAAGGCAGAGTGCATGGCTACATGCTTGATTTGACAGACCTGTGGAAACGGGACAGAAAAACCTGAATTCAAATATCAACAGGTGTACTTACACTACTGTGCAAAAGTCTTGAATTACCCCTAATTGAAAGGTACCAGACCTTCTTGTAAGTCTTAAAGTAGTCCTGAGCAATAGTTCTCCAGGGTTTCTGAATTTTCAGTTTTTGTTTGGACATCAGCTGATGCTCTTTATAAGCATCTTTGTTTGCTCATTCAGCCACTTCAAACTGACTTACGAATCATTCAAGCACAAAAGTGTTATCAGACATCTGTAAAGCACAGTAGAGGCTCTTTCATAGTTTGGGGCTGCATGTCAGGTGTTGGACTTGGGGGTCTTTTCTAAACTGAATGTAGACATATGACTAAATACAGAAAAGTGCCATAAGATTTTGTTCTGTTATGCAGTACCATTGGGAACGTGTCTGATTGCAATCATCTCCATTATTCAGCATGACAATGATATCCAGTGTTGGTCAAGTTACTTGAAAAAAGTAATCAGTAGCTAATTACTGATTACTTCCCCAAAAAAGTAATCCTGTTACTTTACTGATTACTTGTTTTCAAAAGTAATTCATTACTTAGTTACTTTTTAAAAACACGATTTACAACCTGAATAGGTGATAAAGCGATAGATCTTTCAGCCTAATTCTACTTTTTTTACAATCCATCATACAAAATGTAATCAAATGGAAAAGTCCCTTTTTAAAACTTGTTTTATTAGTTTCAATCTTTTAACTTTATGCATCAAGCAAAAATTTTATTATATGCAACATTCTCTGACTGGAAGAAATTTGTTTAACATTTAAACCTATTTTCTGCACATTCCAGCACATAATATATATATATATTTTTGTGTGTTTACACTCAGTCTTTCAAATAGATGCAAGTAAAACACAGCAGAAAATAAATAAAGTCAAAGACTAGCGGTCCTTTTGCTCTATTTTCACCTGTAAAGCAGGACTGCGGTAGGCAGAGGTTTACCTTGGTGCAGGTGTGCCGCAGCGGTCAGTGGAAGAATCCACGAGTTTCTCTGGGAATTTCCCATTACGTCGTAGCGCACTCGGTGCTTGCTTGGAAGTTTAGGGGTTTTTTTCGCTGTAAAAAGAAGTTTTCTTCCCACGCACAACAGACGCTAATGTTTTTGTCACTTTTTATGGAATCAAACTTAAAGTAAGGTCAGTACTTCCACGCTTTAAACGCTGCATGCTCATACTCTCTCCTGCACTCGATATATTATCCATTGTTGATCTGCACACAGCTGTTGTCACGAATGTCACACTTGCTTACGTCACTGTCATGAGACACTCTCGCAAAAAAATCACGGTTTTAGTAACGCAGTAACGCAGCGTTCCTATGGGAAAGTAACGGTAATCTAATTACCGTTTTTGTAATAGTAATCCCTTACTTTACTCGTTACTTGAAAAAAGTAATCGGATTACTGCCC
This sequence comes from Maylandia zebra, assembly GCF_041146795.1. NCBI lineage: Eukaryota > Metazoa > Chordata > Actinopteri > Cichliformes > Cichlidae > Maylandia > Maylandia zebra. The sequence goes on from NC_135168.1 coordinate 28,446,118, forward strand.
ATCTCTGATGATATCATACGCATTGCAAATGCAGTAAAAACACATCTATATCAAAAACATACTATGGAACACTATCAATCACAGACTGCCTCCCCCGAGCCCAAAGCTCAGCTTTACTGAAGCAGTGTATTAACAGAGAACCAAAGAAGAGCAGCCGACATCCAAAGGATCGTTTTGGAGTTCACTCCAAAAAGCCTAGAAAATTATTCCTGATAATAATTGAATAGCTCAGGCTGTGTGGGGGAAAAGTTGGTCATAACAAATATTGACTTTCAACTCAATTGTAAAAACCTCTTTTTCCCCTTTTGCACAGTACTGTAATCTTTTGTCCATAAAGTGCATCTGTGTCTCTGTAATCATCAACTGCACAGGTGTAACACACAGCTAGTATTAGCTGATAAGTCACCACTTCACCCTTTGATCAAATATGGTTACTTTTGGCTCCAAACAGCAACATAGTTGCAGCCAAAGCGGCACAATCACTCTATCACACAGGACCATGTAGGTTTGGATTGTTTTACCTGAATAATAAACACCTTCATGTAGAAACTGCATTTTGTGTTTACTTGTGTTATCTTTGTCTTTGTCTAATATTTCAACTTGTTTGATGATCTGAAACATTTAAGTGTGACATACACGTTTGTACACCAACATATATTCTTATTAACCAAGTGATAAAACCGCGACTAAGAATTCACATCATATAAAACTAAGACATACAGTGACTATGAAAAAATGGCTGTGAATAAGCAGACTTGCACACAGACCAAACTGGGTATTGCAGAGTTAACAACTTATAGTTTGGTTATACAAACTAACTCCACAAGGTTTATACTGACAAGGATAAAGACATACGGACAGAAAGGAGATGAATAAGCCCAACAACAAAGAATGTCTCACACACCAGAAAAGAAAAGCAGGAGCTCAAGGATTACAACTTTATCCCCTCCCATGATGCAATAGCTGAGCCCAAAGTCAAAACCTTAATTTTTATGGTTCCACTGAGATGCAGCTGTGTCTATAACAGTTCTCACTAACACTGCCAGATTCCCCCTGCAGTGTCCATTTGGGGTAATTGTCTAATTAACAGCCAACTAATGTCATAGCCTATTTCCCTTCTCTCTCTTTTTCTTCTTCACTTTAAACACACACTCACACACACACACGCACGCACACACACACACACACACACACACACAAACACACACACACACACATGCACACACACACACACACACACGCGCACACACACACACACAGAGCATATTAGGTGCTATTATACATTTCTGTGAGGTAAAAGACTTGACAGTAAAAGAGCAAAACCACTAATTGGTCTTAAAGTTGAAATCATTTATCGCTGTTTCTGCGGCAGAGGCAGGGAGAAAGCCTCGGTTAAAAATTCAAAGGTGGCTACCTGTGCACTTTAGCAACGGCTGCAGACAGAGCTGTCCATCGCCCTGCACTGCTGCTGTTGTTGAGCTGTCACAGCACAGGATTTTGTGGCGATGGAGCTACACTGAGATCTGCTTGAGTGACAGGAGGGAGTCTCAGCAGCATATGACAGAAACCCAGGAGAAATCTTCATGGTTTTTACATTCAGAACACAGTGACAGGAAGTAGACATAGAGACATAGACGTAATCGCATTGAAAATAGATGTTCTGTGGACTTCAGAGAAAGCTGAAAGCTAATAGTTAAAAATAGAAAAAAAATCCTCATTTCTGCTCGCTCCATTCAGTAACAACAAAAAAGGCCATCTGCCTTAAAGTAGAACGATTCTGTTCAGCTCCAGTTTTGTGTTTTTATTCTTGGAGTCGTCTGCAGTAGTTATGCAGGACTTGCAGATCATGATCTCCTTTTTTGTTACCGGGCCTTGGTGCAGCCCCTCAGTTCCTCTGTTGTACATCTTGTCCCTTCTCTGCTCTCTGAGATCCAGCTCTCTTCTCACTGCTTGTCCTCTGATTTCACAACAGTACCAGTTGGAAACTTGATAGTGTGGTTAAACTTTCTGAGTAAGAAGAAGAGACAGGGACACACTCCAAACGCTCCGTACAGATGAACAAAATCAACTTTCTGAGAGAAATGTATTGATGGATTACACACTGTGTGTGTGTGTTGACGGAAAGAAGCACTGAAGCACTGAGGTTGCCAGGTTATGTTCAAGTCATTGGTAGACTTAAAGCTTTCATGTTAAGATTGTGGTCAGATTGTAGTTGTGGAAAGTCTAAAACATCAGAGTAATAAAATTATTTATGATGTTAGTTGTAAAAAAATCCTGAAACTAGCAGGACACCTTTAACAAGAATGAGTGTCAGCATTTCACCCCAGCTTCACCTCTTACACTCAATGAGTGCTTTACAAACACCAGGCCTGAAAGATCAGGATGGCCTTACAAAAGACTTTCTCCAGTATTGCTTGTTAAATGATTTCAAAGGAAAAGACACAGTTTTCCATCAACACCCTTAAAGCTGCTTCTGATGAGCTATTTCTCAACATGGAGCCCTACTGGGGCTGACTGATCATCACCACTCTTCCTAACCAAGATTCAGCAACTCTTTCCCATATCTGTATGGTATGTGTCATCATCTGTATCCTTCTTGGGCTTAATAAAGCCTAATTGTTGGTTTGTCTTGACACATCCAGGGAAGGTAATCCCAAAAAATTGATTCTGTAATGAAAGGAAGTTTTGATCTGATAGTTGCACTAGACTAACCTTCAAATTTCATCAAATACTTTAGGATTTGTCAATCAATAAGCTCTTTAAAAAACCTGGTGCTACTTAAACATCTGACTTTTTTCAATTCAGTAAAATATGAATAAATAAGACTCTGCTCCACAACACTAGCTTTGGTCTGCATGAACATCCCAGCACCATGTGCACAAAATTTTAACCAGGAGAGTATTTCCAGGGGGGGATCAGGCCTTCCTTTATTTCTCTCTTTTAGCTTCTCTCTGCCCTCTCCCCCCACAGAAGCAGACACATTTATTCACACAGTGTTATTCACTGCTCTCAGGCTAGAAACCTCTCTCCTCACTATTAAAGAGATACACAGAGGTACTGAGATAACAGGGAGCTCAGGGGGTAGGGGAATACCTGGTTGTGTGTGTGTGTGTGTTGTATGGAAAGGGAAAGTGAATTAGCTTTTATGCATGGAACTTTACCCAGACCATCTATATAATATAATCACATGCTTGAAGCTACATCAAATCACAAATCAAATCAAATCACTTTTTATTGTCACATCACATGTGCAGGCACACTGGCACAGCACATGCGAGTGAAATTCTTGTGTGCGAGCCCCACAAGCAACAGAGATGTGCAAACACAACAACACAAACGAGCAAAATACAAGAATGGCCAACCTGAAACTAATAAATATATGTACAATATATAATAGTGTATGCATTTCTGGATGTGTATACTAAATATTTTCCTACGTGTGTGTGTGTGTGTGTGTGTGTGTGTGTGTGTGTGTGTGTGTGTGTGTGTGTGTGTGTGTGTGTGTGTACACATTTTTACAAATTAAATAGTAAAAAAATAAAATAAAATAATAATAATAATAATAATAATAATAATAAAATATATAAAATATACAGAGTTGAATATGTGCAAAACAAGTGGCATTTATATACAGTATGGAGTGCATAATGTTAAAGTTCCAGTAGTGAAGCTGAGGTGTCTATGACGTGTTCAGCAGTCTGATGGCCTGATGGAAAAAGCTGTCTCTCAGTCTGCTGGTACGGGACCGGATGCTGCAGAACCTCCTTCCTGATGGAAGCAGTCTGAACAGTTTATGGCTGGGGTGACTGGAGTCCTTGATGATCCTCCCCGCTTTCCTCAGGCACCGCTTCCTGTAGATGTCTTGGAGGGAGGGAAGCTCACCTCCAATTATCCGTTCAGAGCACCGCACTACTCGCTGGAGAGCTTTGCAGTTGTAGGCGGTGCTGTTGCCATACCAGGTGGTGATGCATCCAGTGAGGATGCTCTCAATGGCACAGTGATAGAAGGTCCTGAGGATGCGAGGGCTCATGCCGAATCTTTTCAGTCTCCTGGGAAAGAAGAGGCGCTGCTGCGCCTTCTTCACTGTTTTGTTTGTGTGTACTGACCACGTAAGATCCTCAGCCAGGTGTACGCCAAGGAACCGGAAGCTGCTCACTCTCTCCACAGCAGCGCCGTTGATGGTGATGGGGGTGTGTACTTCTCTGCACCTCCGGAAGTCCACTATCAACTCCTTTGTCTTTGCGACGTTGAGGGTGAGATGGTTGTCTTGACACCAGTGGGTCAGGGCGCTGACCTCCTCCCTGTAAGCCGTCTCATCACCGTTGGTGATAAGACCCACCACTGTAGTGTCGTCCGCAAACTTCACAATGATGTTGGAGCTGTTAGTGGCTGTGCAGTCGTAGGTGTAGAGTGAGTACAGGAGAGGGCTCAGTACACACCCCTGTGGAGCACCAGTGTTCAGTGTGATGGGGGATGAGGTGATGCTGCCCAGTCTGACCACCTGGCGTCTGTCAGACAGGAAGCTAAGGATCCAGCTGCAGAGGGAGCTGCTCAGTCCTAGATCCTGCAGTTTCCTGTCCAGCTTCGAGGGAACGATGGTATTGAATGCTGAGCTGTAATCTACAAACAGCATCCTCACATACGTGTCTCTCTTCTCCAGGTGTGACAGGGCAGTGTGTAGTGTCAGGGCTATGGCATCATCAGTGGACCTGTTGTGGCGGTATGCAAACTGTAGAGGGTCCAGTGAGTCGGGTAGTGCAGAGCAGATGAAGTCCCTGACCAGCTTCTCGAAGCATTTGCTTACGATGGGGGTCAGGGCTACAGGTCGCCAGTCGTTCAATGAGGAGATGGTGGAGGATTTGGGTACAGGGACGATGGTGGCCATTTTGAAGCAGGCTGGGACTACAGACAGAGAGAGGGAAAGGTTGAAGATGTGCGTGAACACTCCAGCCAGCTGAGCCGCGCATGACCTGAGGACGCGGCCGGGAATCCCGTCCGGACCAGTAGCTTTGCGTGCGTTCACCTTCCTGAAGCACTTCCGCGCATCCTCCTCAGACACAGTGTGCGCACTGACGTCATCCGCGGTGCGCACACTGTCCGGTCTCATGGTGTTCGCTGTGTCGAATCTAGCGTAGAATACGTTTAGATCCTCACACAGAGAGGCCGTGGTCTGCGGTGTGCTGGTTTTCCCTCTAAAGTCTGTGATCGTGTCTACATGTCTGCATGTCGAGCACTCACTGTGTTTACAATCGTACAGATGAAGAAAGTTTTTCTTTCACAAACTGTGACATGTTTTGCTATGTGGCAGAAATGTCTGAAACTACTATTGTATAAATTACTACTGAATTTTTTCATTCATGGTTCTGGGAGACGTGTTCCTTCCCATCACACTGACCCCTGCTCTCACCACCAGCTGGAGATGAATTCTAATAGCTTTGGTAGTCTCTGCCTTCCTTTTATCTAAATATGAAAGTTGTTATTTGACTGAGTTTTTTGGCTTGTAGGCAAATCCCTGAAATGCTAACAGGGCTCTGCTCATTAGTTGATCATTTCAGAGCTTTGGATTTATTCACTACTATTGGATAACGATACTCCTTACCATGGCGGATAGTTTCCCAGTGATCCCAGGGGCTATGTTGTTGCCAGCGTTTGTTCCTGGTAAGGTCTCCCAAGGCAAACTGGTCCTGGGTGAGAGGGGAGAACAAAGGGTGATGTGCATTAATCTTATGAAGCAACAATCAAAGCACCAGTTTAACCTGCTCATGACCGGATCACGGTGGCCTCATCGTGGAGCCGGGCCTGGAGAGGAACTTGTTGGAGAGCTCCTGGAGGCCAGGCCTTAGCCAAGAGGCAACATGGGTCCACCCTTTTCTTGGCTCATCATCTGCAGGAGGAGTAAGTAAGTAAAAAGTAAGTAAAATTTTATTTATATAGCACATTTCTAGATAGAAATCACAAAGTGCTTTACAAGATATAACAGATTATAAAAAAAAAACAAAAAACAAACAAGATACAAACAAAGTTAGCAAAAAGCAATTTTAAAAAGATGTGTTTTTAGCTGTTTTTTAAAAGTAATCAATGAATCAGCGGATCGTAAGTCCTGAGGAAGGGAATTTCACAGTCTGGCGGCCACAGTAGCAAAAGCTCTATCACCCCTAGTTTTCAGTCTCGTATACTGAATGACAAGTAGGCCCTGACTACTCGACCTCAGAGACCTACTAGGGGCATAGGGCTGTAAAAGTTCAATAACATATGGTGGTGCTTGTTGTTGAAGAGCCTTAAAAGTTAAAACCAAAATCTTAAAATGGACTCTAAATTCGACAGGAAGCCAATGTAACTGCATAAGCAACGGTGTTATATGTGAATATTTAGAAGCTTTCGTCAAAAGTCTTGCTGCAGCATTCTGAACGATCTGCAGACGCTCCAAAGAACCTTTGTTTAAACAAGTAAACAGGGAATTGCAATAGTCCAGTCGTGATGAGATAAAAGCATGAATAACAATCTCCAGTTCGGTATAGGATATTATAGAGCTCAATTTAGAAATATTTCTTAGATGATAAAAGCAAGACCGAACAAGAGATTTAACATGACTATCTAACGTAAGAGCAGGATCAAGGATAATCCCTAAGTTCCTGACAGATGGTTTTACAAACGTTGAAAGAGGACCAAGAGCATTTATTATACTGGGTATATGTCTATCTGGGGCACATAAGAGGACTTCGGTTTTATTTTCATTTAGTTGGAGGAAGTTTTCAGCCATCCAGCCTTTAATGGTTTCCAAGCACACATTTAAAAGCCGCAGCTTAGAAGCCTCTTCCGGTTTAAAAGATATATAGAGTTGGATATCATCCGCATAACAATGGTAACAAATATCCTCAAAAGGGCTCAAAATGTGCTGGAGAGGGAGTAAATAAACTAGAAACAATAAAGGCCCCAGCACAGAGCCTTGTGGCACGCCAAAAGACAGGGACGCAGAAGATGATCTATACTTAGAAACTGCCACAGAAGAATATCGTTCAGAGAGATACGAGGAGAACCATTTCAATGCAGTCCCAGAGACACCGACCCAGTATTTCAGCCTGTTAAGTAAAATATAGTGGTCAACAGTATCAAAGGCCGACGTAAGATCCAACATTAAGAGAACAGAACATTTACCTGCATCGCTTTGTAACAAAATGTCATTAGAAACTCTAAGAAGGGCCGTTTCAGTGGAATGAACTTTACGAAAGCCAGATTGAAATTTGTCAAAAATACTATATTTATCTAAAACTGCTGTAAGCTGCTTAGCCACGATCTTCTCTAGAATCTTAGCAATTAACGGAATTTTTGAGATCGGTCTATAATTGCTAGTGAGAGATGGGTCCAGCATAGGCTTTTTTAACAAGGGATGTATAACAGCAGTTTTAAAATAGGCAGGGACTATGCCCGAGGCCAAGGAGGTATTAATTATAGTAAGAATACAGGGACCAGTAGTGTAAAAGACATTTTTGAATAATGATGCAGGTAAGAAATCAAGAGAGCAAGAGGATAATTTTGTTGCACTAACTATTTTTCCCAGCTCTGGTAGTGAAACAAGTGAAAAACCTTCTAAAACAACAGGCCGAGCTGGCGTGGGAACTGACAGCGCAGACGCTGAAAAAGACAAGTTTTTCCTTATGTTGCTAATTTTTTCTAAAAAGAAAGCAAGAAAAGTTTCACAATCTTCAACAGAAGAAATAATGGCAGCAGGTGGAGCAGGAGTAATAATATTAGTAATAGTATCAAATAAAACTTTAGGATTACCTCTGCTCTTTGCAACCAACTGAGAAAAGTAAGCAGCCCTCGCAACTCTAATAGCATTGTTAAAGGAGGCTAACAGATCCTTTAAATAAAGGAGATGAACATTTAAGCGGGTTTTCCTCCATAACTTGAGGCTGTGGACAGCTACAGGTACCTTGGTGTTCATCTGAACAACAGACTGGACTGGACTCATAACTCAGACGCCCTCTACAGGAAAGGGCAGAGCAGGCTGTACCTGCTGCGGAGACTCAGGTCGTTTGGGGTGGAGGGCCCACTCCTGAAGACCTTCTATGACTCTGTGGTGGCTTCTGCTATCTTTTATGGTGTGGTCTGCTGGGGCGGCAGCATCTCTGCTGGGGACAGGAAGAGACTGAACAGGGTGATCCGAAGGGCCAGCTCTGTTCTAGGATGCCCTCTGGACCCAGTGGAGGTGGTGAGTGACAGGAGAATGGCGGCTAAGCTGTCATCCCTGTTGGACAACGTCTCCCACCCCATGCAGCAGACTGTGACAGCACTGAGCAGCTCCTTCAGTGGGAGACTGCGGCACCCACGGTGTGGGACGGAGAGATTTCGCAGGTCTTTCCTCCCCACTGCTGTCAGACTCCACAACAAAGACTTTAACTGAACAAACACACACATCCACACATGTGCAATAACACTAAGTGCAATAATCTTTTCTGGCATCGTTGTATTTTTACTCAGTTGTATATAGCATTCGTATTCTATTTTTATCTTATTGTATATTTTTATTCTATTTTATTCTACTGTATATAGTATATTATTTTATTCTATTCTGTACAGCGGTGTACTGTATTTATTCTTATTGTATTCTAATTTTTGCATCATAACTTTTGCACTGTCCACTTCCTGCTGTGACAAAACAAATTTCCCACGTGTGGGACTAATAAAGGTTATCTTATCTTATCTTATCTTATAACCGCTCAGTTTTATGACAATTACGTTTTATAAGACGAGTGTTGCCATATAAGACAATGATAATTGAATAGGTCTATAGAAAAATCAACATCGTTTTGTGGGGATAATGTTAAATTAAAAGCATCAGAAAACTTCTGTGCTGAGGAGGAGTTTAAAGTGCGGGAAATAACTGTCCGATGAACAGGAGACATGGGCTCATAAAAAGACATATTAAAAAAGAGACAATAATGGTCAGAAATAAAAATGTCCTTAGAACAAATATAATCAATATTCAGACCCAAAGAAAAAACAAGGTCCAGTGTATGGCCTTTGTTATGTGTGGGGCCAGATACATGTTGGATAAAATGAAAAGAGTCCATGATGCTGGTAAAACCCCTAGCAAAGAGGTCAGACTGATCATCAACATGTATATTAAAATCTCCCACAAGAAGCAATTTAGACAACCTCATAGTAGAGGACAGAAAATCACTAAACTCAGCTAAAAACGAGCTGTTTGGGCCAGGAGGGCGATAAACCAACGCACAGTAAAAAGGATCCTTCTTTCCGATTTTGATAAGCTGCAGTTCAAAAGACAGAAAGTGTCCAACTTTCACTGAACGGCAGTTAAAACGGCTCCGAAATGCCACCGCGAGGCCTCCTCCACGACCAGATCCTCGAGGCTGGCAAATGACAGAGAAGCCATTTGGGCACATTTCAATAGTAGACGAATAATCCGAACCCCGTTGCCAGGTCTCAGTCAAGAACAGGAAGTCCAGATTTTTAGAAACAATAAAATCGTTAAGCACAAACGATTTATTCGTCAAAGATCGGGCATTATAGAGCGCCATAGACAGCGGGGTGAAAACTTTGTTGTTGGAAGAAGCTCGAGTTTCTCAAATTAAAGGGCGTAAATTCTCGGGATCAGAGCCTTCACGTTCATATATTCCACTCACCGAGGGGATGAAAGGCCAGTCGGCAGGAGAGTCTGGATGAACCCTTCTGAGACAACACGGCCTCGGAGAGCTGGGCCCCCTATATCCAAGTAGGGCCTTGGGAGACAGATTTCTCTCCATATAGCTGTCATGTGCGTAGGCAACAGAAAACGCCCGACATCGCTTTCCAATCAGCCCCCGCCGCCAGAGGAGCCTAAACTTCACCTGGATGCCCGATCTCTTTCCTCTTCTTCTCCGTAGTCTACAGGGAACGCTGAAAGCGCTGGCCGAAGATCCAGTCACAGGCAGAGGGTGGAAGGTACCAAAGGAGTGTGGGGGAAAGTGTGGAGAATGGAAAGTCCCACAAAAGGAAGAAGAAAAAACATCTTTGGCCGTCATTGACGAACGGATGGATAACAGCGTCAGACGATCGTAGACCAAGGCAGCCAGTACATCATTAAAACAGTTAAAAAACAGCAGAGTAGAAAGAAAAAACACAACAATAGAGCGAGACCAACTACACCTGGCAGCGGCGAAGCCAAACACAGGCGCCATCATGCCGGAAACTTAAAGGAGCTGTACGGGTCAGATGCAGTATGGGCTGGGTGAATGGCAGAGACCCTGTCAGTCTGATCTTCTGATGCTGAGAGAAGTTCTTAGGAGTGTCACCTCTCTAATGGGGAAGGAGCCTGAGAGGTCGAGAGATGCTGGCTAAATATAATCAGGCTCACTTTGTGTTACTGGGCTTCAGTGCCAATCACAGTTTTTCCAAAACTAACACCAAATTTAAATATCAGGGTGTTGATAAGATGACTGCATGTGGAAGAAGGACATCCTAGGTACGCAGCGACATGGTCCCGCCACACTGAGCTCCTGCCGTATTCTCCCTTGCTTTGACGGTTATAGCGCAGCTAGTGTTTTTACATCGAGGTTTTTGCAAGAAGTCTTCTCAGACATGCCGAACAAAAACGAAACATGGACAGGTCTCAAATTCTCAAGGTCTCAAGTTCAAATGTTTGGAGGACACCTAAGGCCTCAGATGACACAGCTTAAAGGGTATTTGGAGACTGTGGAATGAAGTTGCTAACGAATTTACTTTGTACTCTGCATGCCAAAAAATGTCTTAAAGAATAGACTATATTTTCACTTCTGCTAAACTGGTTCAGTGAGTTCAATCAGCTATTGTCCTCCCAAGAAGCCTTTTGGACCATAATCCAATTATTAGTCTGTTTGACGTTTTCCCTGCCCAATGTAAACCAAACAAATGAAGATTTAATGTAACACTTTCAAAGAACAAAGACTTTTTTGACGAGTTAAGACCTCGACGGGAGAAATTCATCAATATTAATGTTGGTAGTGTTTGTATGCACTGCCATTGAGGGTTTCTTGAGAAACAATTCTATTTGGTTTTGGTCTTTTTACAAAAACAAAATTATGAAGAAAATAAAGAATTCAAAATAGAGCAATCAGAGTCAGGATGCCAAATATTAGAGAACAAATAAAATTTTGGGTACTACCAAGGGAAAGGGGAATTCCTAATACATGTAACTAAACACAAATATTACTCAGGTGGCAATCCAAGCAGACTGCTAACCCTCATTAATGGTCACAAGCTTAAACTTACATAGCTAAGGCAAAGCTAAAATACTTTGCCATATGACAAGTAATTTACCAAAATAATTCAATCCACAGTCCATCATTTCTTTAACACTACTTTAACACTATCCAAGAATTCCATAAATCAGGACAAAGCACTTTTCCACTCCTGATGAAATTCCAGGAATCTGTGTTTTTGCTGTTGTACAGTAGTTCCACCTAAAGGACTCAAACGTTGATACGTTGTGATTCTGTTCACCTTCTGAATTGGATTTGAATGAAGAAGCTAATGAGTCCAGTGGGTCAAATCAGGACAGTCAACAGTGACAAACAAAACGGAGATGAGGGAATCGACGGAGCTGACACTGACACTTGTCATCCAAATCACAGATGTGCCAAACAGATAGTGGGGCGATGTTTGCAGAGAGGCAGGGCATCCAGGTGGCAACCTGTGGACAGTTTAACGTTTAAACAGAGAAACATCACGGCAGGTCTCGCTCTAAAAATGAATTTGTTCAAAACAAGAAACTTTTAAGTGATTGTTTTTAAATGAACGTATGAATGCTACTTCATTCAACAACAATATGTAAGAGTGTAGCTATATGAAAAATTTGTCATCACTCAGGAAAAAAAATTTTTCTATACAAGTGAGCAACATTCAAGTGCTAATAAAAAAAAAAACAAAGAATAAAATGGTAACTTGAAAATATTTCTGTGGCGGAGAAAGCATTAACTCCATTGAGTTAATCAATCTTGGACAGTGAAAGATGCCAGATGCAGATATGTGCTTGGAGAAAAAGTAGAGATGATCAGAAAGAGTCACACTGTGCATTTGTGGGTATAGAGAAAGCATGCAGGTCCACAATTCACAGGAGAGGAATTGTGGCTGTCAGGAGTGATTGGTGCAGGACATGTATAAGGAAAGCGAGACAGGCGGGTTTAAAGTGGAAGTAGGATTACATCAGAGACCACCTCCTTTTTGTTTACATTGGTAACAGACATCCTGACAAATGAAGTCAGGCAGGAATCTCTGTGGACATCTGTACTAAGAGTAGGGAGCAGGTGGATTACCTGGAAACGTGGAGGTATGCTCTGAAGAAAGGAGGAATGCAAGTCAATGAAGCAAGGATATGTACATGTATCAGTTTAAATAAAGTTTAAATTCCTGGGGTCAAATATCCAAAAGCAACAGACTGCACACAACAGAGATGAAGACGACAGCACAGGTAATGTGGAGAAGGTGGAGACAAGTATCAGAGATGATCTGTGACAGAATCATCGCAGCACGGGTAAAAGATGGCAGTGAGACCTGCTGTGGCGACACTGAAAAAGGCTGAGCTGGCAAAATGACCACAACTGAGTACATCACAGGGACAGCTCAGGTTGAGTTAGAGAGGTAAGCCTGTGATGGTTTGTTCACACAAAGGACAATAAATAGATGGGACGAAGGATGCTGAACATATGGAACTAACAGGCAGGAAGGAAAGGACGAAGATGGCTCATGGATGAGACGACGGGTATGACACAGGATGATGCTCGGTATAGCTGGGTATTTAAAAACACTGTACAAGACTTGGATTTCATAGTTTTAATATCAAAGTCAGTAAGAGCTCTTGCTGTTGCTGTGTTGTTTTTTTAATATGCATTTCTTCACTACTCACCAAGATTGGAGATCAGTACCAGCAAAACCAGTTTCTACTGTTAAGGCATTGTTGGGGTTTGAATATATAATCTGAATGCATATTTGCTGATTATATTGTTTTAATACAAGAGAGGCCTAACTCTGAGCACAGTCTCTGCCAAAAAGTACTGACATGAAACTTCATGCTTTTGCAGCCAGAAAGTGAAACTAAACACACACACACACACACACACACACACACACACACACACACACACACACACACACACACACAGACAGGAAAGATTAAAAAACCCTGTGAAAATCTACTGTTTGCACTTAAGGGAGTAAAGCTGTCACTGTTGTGTCAAATAATAAAGATGTGGAAAGAGAATATATAATCCTTGTGGCACAGATTGTATGTGACAAAACAGAAACAAAAAAACAAGTAAGAGAAGTCACAGTGTTACAATAGATTGTGACATAAAGTACATAAAACTTCCTGATATAACTTAAAATATCAATATTAGTCCTGTTTCTATTCACTGCAGAAACTGTTTTGTCACAGTCTGGAAGAAATATTTAGAATTAATTCACGGAGACTTTTGTAAATGGGAGGTTTTCCCAGCCAATAAAAACTCTGCTCATCATCCTGTGTGTCATCTGTTTAATTTTCCATCACTTCATTCCCCATCTGACTCTCCCCTCGATCACGCACGGCATCTCAAGACCCCTAAAGATGCAATTTGGCTCCAAATAGAAGTGACAATAATATGTCAACGCAGATGAATACAGTAATACCAAGAAATTAAATAATCATGTCAGTATGGGTGATTGTGGAGAAAAAAAGCAGTGATAGCTTTTCAGCAGAGCAATCTCAGTAGATTCTGAAAACAGGAACTCTTTCTAAAGTCACCATGGTTACCGCTGCTGATTAGAATTAGTGGAGTAACAAAACTAATAATAGCAATGATAATTTTATAAGTTACAAAGTGCTTCACATTTTGGATAAAACCACACATGTGCATATACACATACAAACATCCAATCTTACGGTTAATTCCTGTGCACATTAGAAGAACATATGAGACATACAGTTTTATCTTTGTTACATGCATAAATTAGAAAAGCAACATCCAGAAATAAAAGGCAAAAGAAAAGTCCTTTAAAACAAACCACCAACCAGCCTCACTCACTGTTCTTCCAAAGTTTAGAAACAGTGGAAACTGTAGTCCCCTCTGGATTTACGAGCGTGAAAGCCAGCCGCTTTTATAAAGTCTCGGTAACTCTCTTATATAAGTTTGAACCTGGTAATGTCAGGTTGTATATGCTATTAATAAAATATTTTAATTCATTTTGAATTTCACCAGAAGTCAGTGATGGGCAACAACAGAACAGGTGATGCATGAGTGCTGGCTACGTTTGGTAAAGAACCCAGGCTAGGAAGGTGGCATCATAGTGAGTTACAGTAATTGAGATTGGAGAAAGTAAAGTGTGTACTTTAGTCAGTAGAGATTAGCAGTGGTAGAAGATGCCTTTGAAGCTGTTTAGATGACCCACAGGTAACATATATAAAGAATACATCGCTGGACCAAGGACTGAGCCCTGAGGAACTCCAAATATGGAGTGGGCAGATGAGGACATGCAGTTGTTAATAGGAATTCTGAAATATCTATCAGATAAGTATGAGAGCCATTTGAGCAAGGTGAACAAGATCTTCTTTTCCAAACACCTCTGAACTGTCCATCCATAAACCCACAGAGTCCCTGTATTTGGACTTAGCAGTGCACAGTGCTCTGTTCCCTGCAACAACATTTTAAGTGGATGGAATCAAAGTAACATTCCCATGAATGCATGGGCTCAGTGTTTCCTAGCCTTCTGTCCCATGTTTACCAAACTCTTATAGCTCAGGTTTGGATTGACACTACCAGTGAAGGCAGGCATATTGGTGCAGCGGTTAATACTGACACCTCACAGCAAGAAACACCTGGGTTTGAGCCTGTGTACCAGGTGGGGTCTTTCTGTGAGGACTTTCTATATTCTCCTTCTTCCTTTCACATGCATGCCCAAATATGTGCGTTATTTGTTGATTCTTAAACTAATTGTAGGTTTGGATGTTAGAATGTGTGATTTGAGGGCCATAAATGCTCTTCGGACCTATGGAACTGGGATAAGATCCAAACTGTTACTTAAAAATGTCGCAGAGCTTGATGTTTCTTCCAGCCTAAGTAACTGTTTGCTCAGTGTTGTGGGTTAATCTTCTTCCCTCATTTCCCTGAGATGGCATTACACAAACTGGAATTATCCATTAATAGTAGAATCTATTACACTATCAAGGATATCATACATTAGCTGAAGAACAGGCATTTCTGCCTGTGTTATGTATTTACTGTCACCCTCTCTTTTTTAGGTTATTTAAGATATTAAATTGATATTTATATATTCATGAGGCCGCCCTGAATATGTTAACACTGAAGTTTGTTTTTCTTTGAGAAGTGATAAAAAAGATCTGAGTGGACTAAATGGGGGTAACCTCTATTTCCTTTTCTTAAATCAGCATAAATGTCAGTTTGAGAGCCGTCACCACAAGGCTACGCAGCTGCGTAAAGTTAAACAAGATTTCCACTGAGGATTGCTGGAACATCTTTCTCACTTTTCAAGTTTTTAAAAGGTTGAAATGTTGTTGTGCTCATTGCTGGTTCATGTAATTACAACCATGTTAATAAAACATAAAGTCCTGCAAAAACAATTATGTATAGTCTCAGTGTCAAAGAATTAAGAGGACTAGTCACCACAAGGTGCCAATAATCAAATGCCCATCATCTACTCACAAACGTGACCACCTCTAAAAGCAGTCTTTTGAGGTAAAAGCCGACATTTTACCTCAAGGTCAGACCATGCAAATGTCAGACAATACCAGAGAGCTACATCTGAAAAATGTGTTGCATTTGTCCAAAGGCCAGATGTTAACCTAACTACAATGCTAAGCTGTACATCAATAAATGGCCACAGTCCTCTAAGAAATGAAGCAATGTCACAGAGTAGAGAGGCCCAAAAATCCTCCACAGTGATGAAGTCACACAAAAACTGGTTGCATCAAGTTATCGCTGCTAAAGGAGGCTCGAGCTTATTTTTCACTACATATGAAAACTTTCTTTTTTGCAGGACTCTAAGCTATATAAGCAGTAATTAGTATTGTACTCATATGGTAGCAGTTTCTTAATCTCCAATGTGCATTTAGTGTATACACACAAAATGCACATTTTTACTGTACATAAAAACTATGATGACTGACGCTCACTGCTCTTTCCACCTTGGGCTATACTCCCAGGATAATCCAAAAGGCATACAATGATCCATTTCAGTGTTTCATTTCAGTGCAAAGTATCCAAAAGTCCTTAATCTTAAACTTTCTTGTGATTCCCGGCAGACTAATTAAAGTTAATCAGTTAATTAAATCCCTGCAGCCATCTGAAGGCACAAGGACAGATATGTGATAAATCTGGAAGTTAAAGTGCTCTACTGCTAAGAGTTTTCATGCATCATGACCCACTATGTTTATAATAAATCATGTGTGACAGCCATCAGACAGTCTTGCACATGTCTGCACATATCAAGGTTCTCAGTAAAGGCTTATTCTGCCAATGCATGACTATAATACATCAACTCTTTTGTGGAAGTTCCCTGATGATGGCAGCATCCCATTCAATATTCGGTGGAAGGTGATAGCTTGAAATTTGAGAGTGTGGCAGGACTATTCAATCCACATGCAGTTTATTTTAATGTTTGCCAGATATGCCACTCAGACGAGCACAGGCAGCAATATCAGTTAGCTAACATGCCATTAAAACATTTAACAGTGAATGGAGCCAAATTGATCTGGTTTCTGAAAGCTAAGCTGTTTGTGTCACGGCATTAGCTGTTAGGTGATCAGCGTATCTGTGATCCCAATGTCAGCGTTATTTGCTAATCAGTGGGAGCACTTTTTAGCATGTGACAGCAGTTGCATAATGAGGTTTTTTTTCTTTGTCAAGTCTTAGATAATTACTCGTCTGCAGATTAAGTTTAATATTCTGAAACATACTTTACACATACTTTATGTTGTTCTCAGGGACAGAATGGAATGCAAAACATACTCAATAGAAGCTCTTTACTGAGTTTATTTTCATGTATTGCTGTAACACAATAATTTCCCAATTTAAAAAAAACCCTTAACAACAACAACAACAACAACAACAACAATAATAATAATAATAATAATAACAACAACAACAATAATAATAATAACAATAATAATAATAATAACAACAACAACAACAACAACAACAATAATAACAATAATAATAATAATAATAATAATAATAATGGTCAATAAACAGGTTTATGGACCATCTTCAGCTTAAATAAGCAGAGTCAGATTTAAAGTGCTGAGTTCAGGAGTTTGGCAGTAGCACCCTTGGTTAGCATTTGTATTGAAAAGTTCTTTGAAGTGTTTATTTCTCAGAAACAGCTGAAGTGTTTAAAAGTGTTGGCTACAGCAAGAAACCTAACAGGTGAAAGGAGTCATGTGTCTCTTCACAAACTCCATAGAATTTGATAACCTCTAAACTTACTTACTTGCCACTGACAGGTAAAGATTTCCACTGGCCCAATGCTGCAGCCAAATACCTGCCTGCCTCATTACAAAGCCATTGTTTTCACACAGGGCTGCTGTGTCTCCCACAAACATCTAGATGTTTAGTCAAGGTTGGAAAAGTCAGGCTCCACCAAGAAAGAACAGCACGCCCCTCACGGGCAGCTCAGACTGACAACTGCTCATTTAACTAACTGACTCCACACTCCGCCCCTTAGAGTAGACTACAAGAACAAATGTTTTTTGGTTTCCTGAACTCTTTGACCACAGTTCTTTTTCATCTAGTTTTATTTTAAAATGTACTTTTAATGAATTGGAAATTTAATTGTATCCTTCCTTTCACACTAGAGTGAATAAATAAGACAATTCAGCTGAATAAAGGCCACTGGTTGAGTGTTACAAGCATCAGCAACCACCAATAAAAAGCCTCTGACTCACAATTGTTTACTTATTATGAATCTAATAGGCTGCACAGAGAGTTCAGAACTCACTCTCTTATTTGAATGTCATTCTTGTTTATTTACTCATAAACTACTTGGGCTGACATTCTCATCTCCTCTCTTCTAACTGGTCCTAAGTGTCTCCATGCAACAGACTATACTGACATGATGCACTTCATCGTAGTGTGTGTACACAATGTCTAAATCCAAGCCATGTGTGCTCATATTTAGCAGGACATACACACACGTAGCTAATTACAAAGAGAGAAACACTTGTCTGCAGCACCAGACTCCAGGAACAATCTGCCCTAATGATTTCCGATGTGATTGGATTTCTCTTCATGGCCGGTGGCCTGTGTGCCCAATTGTGCCTGCTGCTGATTTGGTTTCCAATGAAGACCCAGTAACAATGTACAGGCTGTGAAGCTCTATGGGTTGCAGATTCTTAGCCCTGACCTTCCAGCCTAATCTACATCACTCCCCTGTTGCTTTGCTCTCTTTGGCATCGTCCTCCACTTTCCCTGACACTGTCTTCTGAATTAGGCTGTGATTACGATCCAAATTTCCTGAAGACTGTTAATTTGAGACGTGCAGGTTCTGTCATCATTATGATGTTAATATATGCACCAGGTCAGCAGCAGCCTCTCTAAGATTAGGGTTGGATTTTGGTTTTTCCAACAGACTAAACAGGCAAATGTTCAGAAACTAGTAGGTGTCACATT
The DNA here is from genome assembly GCF_041146795.1 of Maylandia zebra. Classification (NCBI taxonomy): domain Eukaryota; kingdom Metazoa; phylum Chordata; class Actinopteri; order Cichliformes; family Cichlidae; genus Maylandia; species Maylandia zebra. The sequence goes on from NC_135168.1 coordinate 28,464,756, forward strand.
AGAAACAAGTTCCCTTACCCATCCATCCATTCTCTACTGCTTATCCAGTTCAAGCTGGTGACCTGTGCAGGGTGTACCTCAAGTCTCATAGCTGGGATGGATCCAGCGCCCATGACTTCTAATATTTTTACCTAAAAACTTCTGTTTAGATTTGTCCACCCAAATGTCCTTTTCTCAGACATCCCAGGATATCTGTAAAGAATTTTTGCACATGTCCTAAATGGGTCAGAGCGTTTCTAATAGTACAAACAAGACATACACACAACTGATTTGGTGACTTTAACGCATTTTTTAGATGATCTTTCCATCATGATCTGGTTTTCATATGTCCAAACTTACAAAATCAAAGTATTATGCCTTCACCGTGAATACATTTGGAGTGCAAGAACCTGACTAACGAGGTGGTTAATGTTATTATTAATGTGCATGCAATATAAAGCTTTATGACTTTTATTCTTGTCTTTATTACATTTTTTGTGAAAGAGTCTGTGAAATGTTTTGTTGCTCTGCAACTGCACAAAGGCTGTACCAGTGTTATCTGTTGTGCATGACAAGGAGAGTGAATTATTTGACCACTGTACAAAGCAAGACAGAATTAAAGCCACTATATCGCCACATAAACTTGACAACAATGTGAGTCTTGGACAGGTTATGTCTACCTCGGGGCCTTGCTTCCATCAGTGTGTGAGTTTTTCATGAAAATCACCTTGTTGCATATTTTACTAATTTGTTTTATTTTTTTATTACTGTGGTTGAGTTTTGCGATGACCACAAGGCACGCCTGAGAATGAGAGCCTCTATATGAGCAGTGAAACAAGCTTCACATCTCCAAGAAAATAAATAGTTCAATAAGGCCAACAGAAACACACTCCAATCTTATTTTATTTTTCACATCTAGTTTGGTAGAAAATTGTGCTTTGGTGCTTGGATATGCAGTGAAGCTTATTATATTTAATTAAGTCTGTGGCTGTCTCCTTGGCTTGCATGGATACAGGTGTCCGGTCAGTTCCATTTTCATTTATTCACATTTATTTCCTTTTACAATAGACTTTGACATGTAGTGTTATCACGTTGCAGGGTTATCAATGTCCTTAAAGACGTACATTTGGCATGCTCACAGGATCTCAAACAAGAAGCTGTGGAACACACGCGAGACTCAGAAAGGATGCAGAGTGACTGAAATCCAATCAGATGGCAAATGTGAATCCTTTCCAAAAGTCTCTATCCCTGCACATCCAGACTAAAACTGTGTCAACTATAGTTTTAAAAACCTGAAATGTAGGCATCCTAGACATGTTGGAGAAGTGTGGATGTTAGGCGTAAGAGTAGCAATTATTATGTGTTTTATGCGGAAGTAGCGTTTGTTAGTAAGTGCTTCTTAGTCAGAGCACGTAACAAATGCTACTTTTGCTTTTATATTTTTATGGTTAAAGCCTTGCAATTAAGAGCAGGAAAAAAATACAAAATTTAAACCTCTGACCTCCAATTAATTCATGAATACACTGCTACCTTGTTTCTGAAACTTGGACATGATGTAATGCAAAGTAAACACACTGTTATCAGTCTAAGGAGCTTGCAAAGAAAAGCGTCTGGACTTCTTTGAGTTGCTTGAAGACGTTTCATCTCTCATCCAATAAGCTTCTTCAGTTCTAAGGGTCAAATGGTGGAGAGTCCCAGATTTCAACCCAGTGGGAGTTTCGCCCCCAAAGAGGGACAAAGGACCCCCTGATGATCCTCTACCTAATCACATGAGCCAAGGTGTGAAAACGGGTGTAAGTCACAATCAGCCAGGGTTTCGGGTGAGCTCATTGTGAAACCTGGCCCCACCTTATCATGTGATTTCCTGAGGTCAGATGGCCCAGGATGTGAGTGGGCGTTAAGGCGTCTGGGAAGGATCTCAAAACTGGATTATAGATGGCAGAGAGTTGGTGTCGTAAAGCACCGTCTCTGTTCAAAGATGGTCGCTCACAGTGGACATAGATGGCTTCTTTCACCCCTCTTTCAAAGCATCTGTCCTCTCTGTCCAAAATGTGAACATTGGCATCCTTGAAAGAGTGACCTTTGACCCTTATATATATATATATATATATATATATATATATATATATATATATATATATATATATATAGAGAGAGAGAGAGAGAGAGAGAGAGAGAGAGAGAGAGAGAGAGAGATGTAGACAAACATGAGAAGACGATGATGTGATCGATGTAGCAGTTCCGAATGACAGCAACATCAGGAAGAAGGAGCACGAGAAGCTGGAGAAATACCAAGGGCTCAGAGAAGAGCTCGAGAAGATGTGGAGGGTGAAGGTGACAGTGGTCCCAGTGCTAATCGGAGCACTAGGTGCAGTGACTCCCAGGTCACCGCACGTAGTGCTAGGCGAGTGGCTCCAGCAGATCATCCCGGGAACAACAGCGGAGATCTCTGTCCAGAAGAGCGCAGTCCTACGAACAGCTAAGATACTGCGCAGGACCCTCAAGCTCCCAGGCCTCTGGTAGAGGACCCGAGCTTGAAGGATTGACCGCCCACAGGGGCGAGTGGGGAATTTTTTATTATTTTTTTATATTAATGCTGTTACATGTGTTTTCAAAGAGCAATGATCACTGAGTTCTAAAAATATTAAGTCAATATAGAATTCCCTAATATGAGTCTACATCCATAACAAGTGAAGCCCAGGAGTAATTCTGCAGGCATCGGGAGCTGAGGAGGCTGGAGCTTTCAAATTGGATTTATGACCATAAAAACTGCATCTGGGGCTCTATAAACCCCAGAAATATGTCTGATAGTGAGAGGTGTTGGATGAAGCTGAGATGTTTAGCATAGAGGCTATGGAGGAGAGAAAGACAGGAAAAGTTTGCTCAAGTTTTCTTTTCTTTCATTGTTTTTCATTTCCATATCCATCTCCCCACTGTCTCTGTCTTTATAAAACCAAGAAGTTTGGACCATTTGTTGCTACAAATTGTTATGCGGCTTTTTTTGGCTGTGTTGGATGATGCTTCCTAAATGAATCCTAACAGCATTATGGAGGCTCTGCTGGGAGCGCACTAAAACGCCCCCAGCACAGTAGGCATATTTCATTCAGCTGAGTGAAAAGCAAACACTGAACCAGACATAATTCAGGAATAGCTGGCATGCAGAACAAGTGCGTACAGAGTAGCAGGAAATGGCTGGAGAGAGTTTGCAGAAATAGGAGTCGGGTGTTTGAGTGTCATGGTCGGTTGGTGCTTCTTAGATTACACTCTTGAGGTTTTCTTTATTTTCTGTTAAAAACATTGTTTTTTGTGTGTGTCGTTCTTTGTGCTTATTGTTTCTAACTGCTTTTCCAAATTTGAAGACTCCATATTTAGTCCTTAGTTCCTGGTACTTTTATACACTTGCTTGTAGCAAGCTGCCACATTGTCTCCATCTCTGTGTCTCTGACAAGAAGTAACAAAATGTCCATTTTTGCTACTTCTTGTCATATGTTGGTCTTGTCTCTGTCTGTTGTGCCATGCTAATAAATCAAGCTTATAGCTCAGATATAGATCTAGCCTCAAATTAGCCCAGAGGGATTCAGCTGGCTTACATATTTTTCATTTACGGTTAGCTTGCCATGCTAAAGCATTGCATTGGTCACAGTCTTTCCCTCTTTTCACTTTTGCCACTTCTGGCAGGCTGATAACTGCCAAAAAGTGAAGGAGATATAAAACAAAGAAAGATAAAGAATTAAAGAATAGTCAACCCGTGCAGAGCCGAGATTGGCCTTGTTATTCCATGTATTTCATGGAATACTGATCTATAATGTATAAACTATATGTACATTATATTGCCATATGAACTAGTGACATCCCAATCCAAACACACCACTAATATGATGCCAGTCCACCTTTTACAGCAGAAATGGCTTCAACTCTTCTGGGAAGGTTTTCCACGAGATTTAGGTGTTTATGGGAATTTTTGAGCGTTCTTCCAGAAGTGCATTTCTGAGGTGTTCTATGTTAGATGAGAAGACCTGTCTCACAGTCTAATTGTTTCCAAAGGTGTGCTATCAGGTTGAGGTCAGGACTCTGCGTGGGCCAGACAAGTTCTTCCAAACCAGACTTGCTCATCCTTGTTTTTATGGAGCTTGCTTTGTGCACTGGTCCACAGTCATGCTGAAACAGGAAAGAGGCCATCCCCAACTGTTCCCACGCATGTACAGGAGGTGAAATAAGTAGGGATGGGTACCGGTGTCCGGTGCCATGATGGCACCGGTTCTGACATAAACGGTAGTAACCAGACCGAAAAGCAGCGCACATTTCGGTGCTTTATTTCGGTGCTTTTTTTTCCTGAGCTGTGATACACTTCTAGCCAATCATTTTACGTTTCCGAGGATAGTAGGCGGGGCCAGGTACGTACGTTCTTTTATGCAGAGCTACAGATTAAAAATGCCCAAGGCGAAGCGGTCAAAAGTCTGGCTGTACTTCACAGCAAAAGATGCAAACTCAGCAGCCTGCAACAAGTGCTTTAAGCTGATACTGTCAAAGGAGGTAACTCCTCAAATCCGATGAAACACCTGGCGACGCATAGCGTTTTTTTTTCTCCAAAAACCAAGAAATGCGCTGTATTTGATAGCTTGCTGCGAGACCTCACACTGAGCGCATCTACTGCGGTGTGGTGCCTGTTATCGGACCCGGAGTTAGCAACATACCCAAAAACACGAAGAGGAGAGTCCTGGCCCCTAGCCCTGCCAGTGTAGCAGAAATGATGACGGATGATGATGGCAGCAGCAGCAGCCGTTCTTCTCTGCGTGAGTAATTTACGTTGAGTAGGCTAACCACGTTATTAAATTAATGCATGTAAGGTGAACTAGCAAACATCATCATATCTACATGCGGCTGTCTTCTTGTTTGATGGCAGATACTCCCTTCACCCTGGCCAAAAAGGCTAAAATGACCAAAGAAAAAGAGGGAAACAGCTGAACATGAGCGGTTTTTGGACAAAGTTTGTGTTTTTTCCATTGATTAAGCACTGCTTCCAGCCAAGAGTGATACCATATATGCCCTATAGCTGCAGAAAAGGCTAACATTGTTATCTTTTTACAAAAACCAAATCAAATCAAATCACTTTTATTGTCACATCACATGTGCAGGTACATTGGTACAGCACATGTGAGTGAAATTCTTGTGTGCGAGCTTCACAAGCAACAGAGTTGTGCAAAATACAATAATGTAAACAAGCAAAATACAAGAATGGCTACATCTGAAACTAATAAATATATGTACAATATATAATAGTATATGCATTTCTGGATGTGTATAGTAAATATTTTCCTACGTGTGTGTGTGTGTGTGTGTGTGTGTGTACACATATTTTACAAATTAAATAGAGTAAACAATAAATAAAATATATAAAATATACAGAGTTGAGACATGTGCAAAACAGTGGCATTACTGTACAGTATGGAGTGCATAATGTTAAAGTTACAGTAGTGAAGCTGAGGTGTCTATGACGTGTTCAGCAGTCTGATGGCCTGGTGAACCAGCTGAACATGAGAGGTTTTTGGACCAATTTTGTGTTCTCCATTCTTTAAGCACCGGTTCGAGCACCGTTTAAGCACCGGCACCGTTTCAAAAGTACCGATTTGGCACCGGTATCGGATAAAACCTAAACGATACCCATCCCTAGAAATAAGTATAAGTATATATCTAAAGGAGCTACTGACATTAAATTCTCAGCAAATGCTGGTAACAACCCATCCAATCAAAATCAAACCACAGATGTCCAAATGAAGGCATGTGAAAGAATAAGAAATGAAACCGGGAGAAAGTATTGAACACAAATCCTTAAATGTATTCAATGCTTGGTACAGAAGCCTTTGTTGGTGGTGACAGCTTCAACGTGCCTCCTGTATGGAGAAACTATTCAAATGCATTGCTCAGGTGTGTGTTACACACAGTGTTGGGGAGTAACACAATTCATGTACTGGTGTTACGTATTTAAAATATAAAATATGAGTAACTGTACTCTGTTGCAGTTAGCATTTAAAAAGATGAGAATTAGAATCCAGCTACTTTGTTGAAATAAATGGATTACAGTCTTTTCCTCTTTCATATGTTAGGCTGCCCCCTCTCTAATTTTGGTAATTCCATGAAACTCAAACACATAAGAGGCTCTAATGTAAGCATCCTGTTAATGTTGGTGGTGTCAGTTACATGATGGGCCTGGAGCCTTTCTTACTTGGAAATTCCGACACCACTTCATATTTAAAGAAGAACGGGATGAAATCTGACCATTCAATGCAAACTCCATTTGCCGGCAACCAAGAATTCCTTAATGGACATGCAATTACATGCTGTAATTGGACTTATGTTTCAATTACAGCACTGAAGAAATTAACTTTCTGGACATAAAAGTAACAAAATTATTCTAAACCCACTGATCGGAATACATCATGCTGCAAGTTTCCATCCAAACCACGTCAAAAAGAGCCTCCCTGTAAGTCAACTGATTAGAATGAAATGGATCTGTGAAATTCTGGATGAATAGAATGAGAGCAAAGAAGAGATGTTGAACAAATTTAAAGAAAGAAAGTACAAAGAGGACTGGTTATGGTCTGCAGAAGAGAAGGTGAATTCAGTAAGCAGGGATTTTTATTTAGCAACAAAGAAATCTCCAAAACTTAAACCTAACCTTGTCTTTTGTACAACCTTTACACCAAAAACCAGGAACAATGATAACCTACAGGAGAGGAAGGAAAATTAAAGGCTTATTAGAGCTTCCCAGGACCCTGATACTCCAGATAAAACCCTGCAATAACCTAAGGTAATTGCAAATGTGGGACATGCATAAATTGTCAATACACCAAAAATGTTAAATCATTCAAAGATCCTTTGATAAAACCATTGCCATAAAGGGCTTTATCACATGCAGAACTACAAATGTAATCTGCATGATACAGTGCCCATGCAATAAAAAATATATAGGAGAAACATCCCGCCCTCTGAAAGATCGAATTAATGAACACAGAAGCTCGATCAAGAGGAACGATCTAACCAGCCCTGTTGCAAGACACTTCAATGATAAACATCCAAATTCACCCTCATTCTTTCTCGACATTGAAGCCATGAAACTAATCCAAACAGGTGGTCAAAAGAGAAGCATTTTGGATATTCTGTTTTAACAGTCTGGCCCCTGTTTTATGTTTTTATTCTTTTTCACCAGTTACTTTGCTCTGTCAATTATTCTCGCATGGCTATTGTTTATTTATTTATTTATTTTTATTTATTTTCTCAGCAAAAGAAGGAGTAGCATTTGAGACATCTCATTTTAAGTCTACATTTTAGAGATTTTACATTGTAGAAACATAAATGAGGACCTTTCCACACGTGTGTTTCCATGTTATGATGTCTTCTTGTTTTTTAATCTAACTGCTGCACTGACTTCTTTCTTAATGAAACACTTTCCTTTGTAATCATTTACATTTTTTTTTTTGTATATTTGTAATATTCTTCTTATGTATTTCATGCATGTATTATTTTAAGACGTGGCGATTATGTCTCCCCCGTCTTCATCATTAATAATCTAGTCCAGTATTTACTTGGGCGTGACTTAGCCAATTAACCAATACCAACCTGTTATATGTCAGCTGGTTTATCTATGAAGATGTGATTGGTTAATTTGAATTTTTTTTCTGTTTCCTGTCTTTTATTTAAGCACACTTCTACTATGTGACCCTGATGAAGGCCACAAGCTGAAGTTGGTCAGTCAGTAAAGTTGTTCCTTTTCTCTTTAAGTGTTGCTGGAGTTCCTGCGTTGTTGCTTGGAGATTTGGACACCATATTTAAAGAAGAAAGAGATGAAATCTGACCATTCAGTGCAAACTCTGCTTGCAAGCAACCAAACTGCTCTCAGCGTCAAAAGACTCCAACCTAAAGAAACATCTGGAAAGTTCTTTTTAAAAAATTACCATTAGCCTGCTGCAACTACCTTGTTTAGCTACCTGGGTTATGTGCCACTTCAGTATCTTCGATGTACTATTGCTGTGTGATTCATTACTGTTACTGAAGGCTCCTCACCACCGAGCTAACATTGTTAGCTGGCATTGAGTAACTTAACAGAACATGTTACAAACTACATTTCTGGGCATGTATTCTGTAATCTGTGGTGGAATACATTTTGAAAGTAACCTTCCCAACACTGGTTGTGCATAACGTCATTTGTGGACGGGTTGTTACCAACATCATGTTAGCAGCAGCTTTAGAAAATATATTTACTTAGAAAATTAGTGATGTAATCAATACTTACTTTACCCATTGCATGTCTCAGCTATATATAGCAGGGAGAGGAGCACTCTTTGCTCCTGTAGCTTTAACATGTCATGTATTTTTGTCTGAACTGTCTCATTCGTTATCATTCTGCAGTGTTGGCTGGCTGGTTCACTCTGTCATTACTTTGTAATTTCTAGTTTCCTATTTTATCAAAGCTCAGAGTTCTTTTTGATTTAAAAGGCCGAACTATAACGCTAACTTCTAAACCTTTCAAGACAACTGAAAGACTGAAAAACTCTTTGCCATCATCACACTTTCTACTTTTCATATTCTTTTTTTCTTTTTCTTTCACTTGGTAGCTTTTAGCACTGACATTGCCTCAGTGACCTTTGTGGAATCCTGTTCTTACTATTCTAATACCTTCATAGCACGACATGCTTATTTTTAATAAGATTAAATCTGCAAAGCCTATCCTTTAGCTTTTAAGTAAATGTTTTATTCAAATTACCTTGATTTCTCCACATTGAAATAATATTCACTAATTATGAACCGACTGTTTACAACAACCACAACTGACAATGTGCACACACACATCCAAGGATAAACTCAAAGTAGGAGACACACTCAGAATGTCTTCTCCGCTTGAATACTGCGGCAGGAATTTTACATTTTCTGAGTTACTGTGCAGTTAAAACAAATCCTTGAAGATGAAGCCAGCTATTTCATTAGAGGCTTCACATAAGCATCCTCTAAAAGCTCCTTCCTGAATATTGCCTCTGTGCTATCAGCTGTAAAGTGCTCATAGTGGCTGCAGCTACTACTTTTGGCACAAACCGATGCAGGTATGCCGGCTATGACTGCATCAACAAGGAGAGAGATGCAGCTCTATAAAAAAACAAACCAACCATATCTAGGACGGGGGTGTTTGAATTAGCTGACTCAAGAAAAGCATACCCATTACAGTTTGCCATATGCCTCAGCTTGGTGTGAGCCTGGGCTTTTACTGTTTATTAGTGACTGCACTCACTCGACTGCTGGTCTGGCATTTGTGTTTTATGTTTACTGTAAGTGTAATATGTACAAAGGCCCGAAACCTGGTGTTGTGTTACAGAACTGCCTGTGAAACGTACTTTAGGATGAAACAGTGGAAGCTGGATACACACCCAGTTAGAAACAGTCGGATGGAAAAAAGCCAAAAGCAGCAAAAATAAAGTAGAAGACTGAGGAAGGCAATGATCAGGTAAGTACGGTGTACATTTTAGGACATCGTCAGGTCTCAGGAAAAAAGTTGTCAGGTATCAGTCTCACACGAAAAAATGTTAGGTCTCAGACTCACATGAAAAAATGTCAGGTCTTAGACTCACATGAAAAAATGTCAGGTCTTAGACTCACATGAAAAAATGTCAGGTCTCAGACTCACATGAAAAAATGTCAGGTCTCAGTCTCACATGAAAAAATGTCAGGTCTCAGACTCACATGAAAAAATGTCAGGTCTCAGTTTCACATGAAAAAATGCCAGGTCTCAGACTCACATAAGATAAGATAAGATAAGATAAGATAACCTTTATTAGTCCCACACGTGGGAAATTTGTTTTGTCACAGCAGGAAGTGGACAGTGCAAAAGTTATGATGCAAAAATTAGAATACAATAAGAATAAATACAGTACACAGCTGTACAGAATAGAATAAAATAATATACTATATACAGTAGAATAAAATAGAATAAAAATATACAATAAGATAAAAATAGAATACGAATGCTATATACAACTGAGTAAAAATACAACGATGCCAGAAAGGATTATTGCACTTAGTGTTATTGCACATGTGTGGATGTGTGTGTTTGTTCAGTTAAAGTCTTTGTTGTGGAGTCTGACAGCAGTGGGGAGGAAAGACCTGCGAAATCTCTCCGTCCCACACCGTGGGTGCCGCAGTCTCCCACTGAAGGAGCTGCTCAGTGCTGTCACAGTCTGCTGCATGGGGTGGGAGACGTTGTCCAACAGGGATGACAGCTTAGCCGCCATTCTCCTGTCACTCACCACCTCCACTGGGTCCAGAGGGCATCCTAGAACAGAGCTGGCCCTTCGGATCACCCTGTTCAGTCTCTTCCTGTCCCCAGCAGAGATGCTGCCGCCCCAGCAGACCACACCATAAAAGATAGCAGAAGCATGAAAAAATGTCAGGTCTCAGTCTCACATGAAAAAATGTCAGGTCTCAGTCTCACACGAAAAAATGTCAGGTCTCAGTCTCACATGAAAAAATGTCAGGTCTCAGTCTCACATGAAAAAATGCCAGGTCTCAGACTCACATGAAAAAATGCCAGGTCTCAGACTCACATGAAAAAATGTCAGGTCTCAGTCTCACATGAAAAAATGTCAGGTCTCAGTCTCACATGAAAAAATGCCAGGTCTCAGTCTCACATGAAAAAATGTCAGGTCTCAGTCTCACATGAAAATGTCAGGTCTCAGACTCACATGAAAAAATGTCAGGTCTCAGACTCAGATGGAGGCTGCCATCTTGCAAATTTGGAGTAGTGACTTGAGGTGGAGCGACTGTGTAACGCTCCCGCCCACACACCCGCTGGTGACCGCAAACACGCCCCCCTACACTTTTTATGTAGCCCGGCTGCTCGAGTTTTTTTGCTGGTTTACCATGACTGACGACTCGTTTAATTAAGGTAAATACAACCATGTCACTGTTATAAAAAAAAGACACACAGTTTATCATCTTATAGTTCTAAAATCGCTCTGTTGTTATTTCGTTTGCTAGATTAGCCGCTAGCATACGCACTGTGTTGGAGGCTTGTTGCTAGCTAGTTAGCAATGCTACACACCTGCTACTCTAATAGTCTGTGTTATTGAAACATTCCTTAGGTTTTGTTATCCATTTTTAGACAGCGATGAGATCAGCTGCACACTCTACAGACGCCCAGAGTTACTGTTAATATCAAAAATATAATGCTGTCCTTTGAGATTTTAACATAAGACTGTGAGTGTAATGGATCTAAAACTGTTTAAATCTTCAGAGCCCTCTATATCCTGGTAACATGGAGACTTTAAAAACATCAGCAGAACGTCTCAGTAATGTAGTCTAATTTGTTCTTTTCATTTAATAATAGAGTCCATATTATATCAACAGCTACATTCACCCTGGAGAGAAACTAGTGAGGGAGACCATCAGGACCAAGCTGGGTTTCCTGGGTCCAGAGGTTTGGAGAAACTTCTTCCCTTTCTTTCATCACAGCTGTCCTGTGCCAGAAGTTCTGTTGACCCACTCAAAAAGGCATCATTTAAGAAACATCAGGAAGACTGAAGCTCATGGCATTGACCAAGCAGGACTCATGATCTTCACCAGCAGCTCCCTCACAGGGAAATCTTCAGCACTCCTCTGTAGGCCTGCCCCAGGAGATGGATAAACCCAGCATTTCATGAACACTGTGATGGAGACCTTTGCTTTGTGTAATGTTATAAATACTCGGCTACTCCCCAAAGGCTCCAGACTTTTATATAAATATATGATATTCAGTCCTGTAGAAAGTTATATATTTAAGAATATATGATCCTCTCTGGTTACTCTGGTATGAATAACTCTGAATCACTTTATAGTAAATAACACACTATCTGCAAAAAACTGTGAAAGAATTCCAGATGACAAGTTTGTAGTTCAACATACAAGTGATGAAATTTGACCGTCATCAGGTTTTATTTAATTGTGTTAGACAAAATCTCATATGCTCTTCATGCAGCTGAGTACATCAACTGTTTAAAACGGAAGGTGTGCAGGTCTGAGATACAAACTGAGGTCCTGTTAATATAGTGACACGGTTACAAGAGTGATTAATCCTTTTGACTTTTTGTCTTTGACTTTATTAATAAAACAGCTGCAGCTTTCACTACAGCACATGTGGTACTTTAACCTTTGTACTGTTTTCATCAGTTCATTTTGCAGTTAACATGTGAACATGTTGGATGATCTGTCTGCTGTCACTCGATGGGGCTGAGGTCGGAATCTGAGGGCAGCTCCTGTAATCACAAAGAGAACAGAACCATCAAACTCAGATATAAATTTTATCCCTCAAAATTGAAATAAAGCTAATTTTTCTGTCCTCACACACTCAGGATCTAAAGTTCTTCTCTTACATTTTTTTTCAGTATTACAGTACACTATCCGGTTGTTCAGTCTGACGTCACTAGCCGTGTCTGGACCTAAACTCCGCTGCAGGTCCATATATCAAACGATCACTATGGCATTACTGAGAGTTGAAAAACTGTCTAAAGTCTTTCATCTTTAATAAAATGATCAGCGTTCTGCTCTACCAGGTGTAACAATTGAGTTTAACATCCAGGCATCCATGAAAACTGAATTTGTGACATTTAACAGAGAAGTTAGCAGGGAGTTAGCTCGCTAGCTTCTATCTAAATACAATATAGCATGTCCTGACTGCAGGGTTTTGGAAACAAATTAAAACGTACTTCCAGCATAAATGAAGACAGAAAACTAAAAAGCAGTGACGTTTGTAGGGTTACTGAAGTTGGGCTAGCTGGTATATAATGATGTGCTACGTGACCGCTAGCGACACAGCTATGTTAGCATAATATAAACAAGCTAACTTTTTTTTCCACTCGATAAAAGTTAACGTGAGTGTTCTCGGTGGTCAGGAACAAATGTAATCGCATGGCAGGATGCTGTAAAAGGACCAAACTTCAGCCAGGAGAACAACTGAGATAATCCATCCACAATAGGTTAGTCATTCATATACTGCTGCATGGGCTGGGCTGTAGTTACATCCTAAGGTTTTAAAAACTGAGCTTAAATAAATGATTAGCGGTAATAAAAGCCGAGGGAGGCCAACAGTGATCACTGACTGTTTTAGGAGCTTTTGGAGATCAAATAGAAGAAAATACATAACATTAAACATGTTAACAACACAAAAGCCATATTAAACGCAGACTACTTTAGGCCCGGAAGTAGGATTCGTCGTGTCATCACTGAACAACCGGATAGTACTTTAATCCATAGTTCCTTATTAATGAAGAGTTACTGAAGTACAAGCTTTTAAAAAAAAACGTTACTGTCCTTACAGATGTGGCCAGAGACTGAAAACATGCTGTTGTTTGCACCAGAGGCGGAGCCAGACATTTGAAACACCCGGGGCTTAGCCCTAAAGGGTAGTATGCATGTGTTTTTTTTTTTTTTTTTTTTTGGGGGGGGGGGGGGGGTGTAGAAATGACTGAAAGATTAATAAGCTCTGTTTTGAGTTTTGTTCAAAAAAGAATGACTTCATATAGGAAAAAAATATATCACATATGCAAGACACCTTAAACTAGTTTTTTTTAATTAAGCAGCAAGGCAGAACAAAATCAGGGCTGTATCAAGACACAGGGACTAAACCCCAATTCAACCAGACCCAGAACTGATCCAGAATTAAAACAGGACTACAAGGGTTCAAAATCAGGACTACTGAGGACTTAACCAAGACAGAACCAGAATCAGAACTAGATGATATAAGCACTAAAAATCATCATAGACCTGCACTACACTTATTTTTTAATTCTACCAAAGTACACTATTTAGATTCAGAAAAGTTTATATAATTATTTAGCCTTGTTGTGCAAACAAGCCTGCATAACTTAATAAATATAGAATTTGAAAAATAACAAACCTAAAAAGAAACACTAGGTACGACCCATATGGAAAAGATATATATAAATCTTATAAAGTTTGTATCTGTTTTGTGTGAAACTTGTATGAAAAGCATACAAGAGTGAAAACAGATATAAGATCCCTTGAAGAATTATATAATGAAACTTGTATGTTTTGGATACTTACTAAAACAATATATGAAAGTAATGAGAAAGTGGCCACTTTCATGAGTAAATCATATAAGTTTTTACTATTTCTTTTCCATATGGGGAGATACATGAGTACCTATGATACGGTGATACTTTTGGTAAACAACCATTTGACTAACATGTGTGTCTCACCTGCTCTTGATCATCTCATCATCATTGTTCTGTCCTCATTCTCCTCTCTCTCCCTCTCTGTTCCTCTCTCTCCCTCTTTGTGCTGACAATCATCAAATATACAGTTGAAACCAGATATTTACATACTCTTCAGATAAAAACACTTTTTTATTGTAACCTCAAATCAGACTAAATGTTAATTTTTTTTAGATTGATAAATATAAAAAACATATTTGTTAACTTTAAGAGTAAAGAGAGAAATTGTCTGTATTTCTTAATTGCAAATGGCACCAAATTGTATTCAAATTGAGCCACACTTATGGAGCTCCACAATTCTTTTCCAGGTGATTTGGTTGACATCTCTTGATTTTCCCATTTTAAAGAAACAGGCTCTGTGTTTTGCCTTATATGCATCCACAGGTGTGCCACCAATTTACTCACATGGACTCTACTAACCTATCAGAAGCTTCTTCAGCTCAGAATGGAATCATCTGGAGTTTCTTATTAATTAACAATAAACTTAGTGTATATGTACTCCTAAATTTGATGAAAGTGATGAAAAATAGACAGCTCTGTCTCTCTTTATTCTGATATTTAACTAATTCAAAAGATATTTTAATATTTATTTAACCAAAACAAAACAAGTTTACTCTAAATTGATGTTGTACAGTGAAAAAATGTTCTTGTGTTTTCCATAAAGTGTATGTAAATATCTGGTTTCAACTGTGAATATACTGCTGTATATTGAAATTCCTCTTGTTTTGCATAGAAATATACTGAACAACATACAAAGCATAATATATAAAATACTACCAGAGTTTTTTCTTTGAAAGAAGTCCCTTATGTCCATTCTTGTATATCAGTGCATTACTGAAACCGATTTATTTAGCCGTGGAGAGTAACAACTGAATATATGAAATAAACACACATATAAGCTAAGACTCTCTAAAGAAACAGCACTGTTGTTGTTCGGCTTTTCATTTCGCCATTTGTTGATTCACTCGAAGAGCAAGTAATGTAATATGAGTCAAGTGATCAGTTTGATATCAATCTTTCGTGATATACCGTCAGTACAGTACGAATGATTTGCTGTGGTACCTGGTCGAACTTGAGTTCTCCTCTGTCTGCCTGGCTGCGTTTCTCTAACAGCACAGGCAGTAGCTGCCCCCGCCCCCTTAGTGTCATAGCTCGGATCATACCAATATTAGGGGGGATTTATGCACAGTGTGCACTATGTGCTTCGAATAATGTTTGTAGTTTTTGTTTTATACAGTGTCAGCCAGGCATCTAACTATGAAAAAATTACACTCCAAAAGACCCCGGGCTTCTGAAAAAAACAACCCGGGCTTAAGCCCAGTAAGCCACCCCCCCCGCTCCGCCACTGGTTTGCACATCTTTAATATTCAGCTCTGCACAGGAGCTGAAGCAGGATGCAGCCTGTTGCTTTTACGATATAATACTTGTAATAAAAGTACAGTAACAGTAATTAGTGACTGAGTAGCCCGGGGCGTTTCTCTTGATTTCTTTAGTAAATACATTCACCTGCACAGATTAGCTAAACGAACCCTGACATCTTAGCTAGCTAGGTCCTGAGACCTAGCTAAGGACGGTAGTTACGGAGTAGCTTGCAAACACATTTAACTTACCGAAACAGTGCAGCGGGGCCTCGGGTCCTTCTGTCGGGTAGTCCAGTTTACTGAAGAACACCTCAGGCTGTCAGGTTAAAACACTCGGTCGTGTTTTCGAAGCGTAAACGCTGGCCCTCCTCTCAGAGCCTACGCTCTATCTACTATTCCCGAACAGAGATACGCAAGTTTCTCCGTGACTGCAGCTGTCACTACAGTCATTGGTGGGACGTGACAACACCGCCACCTGCAGGAAGATTTTCTCTCTGTCTGATAGCTCGTTTCCTGAGACCTGACATTTTTTCGTGTGAGTCTGAGACCTGACATTTTTTCGTGTGAGTCTGAGACCTGACATTTTTTCATGTGAGACTGAAACCTGACATTTTTTCATGTGAGACTGAAACCTGACATTTTTTCATGTGAGTCTGAGACCTGACATTTTTTTCATGTGAGTCTGAGACCTGAAATTTTTTCGTGTGAGACTGAGACCTGACATTTTTTCATGTGAGTCTGAGACCTGACATTTTTTCGTGTGAGATTGATACCTGACCAGGGCCGTGCAGAGAGGTTTAAAGGGGCGGGTGCTCAAAGTTAAAAAGGGGAACATTGAACCAGGCTGAATAACAACAACACACATTCATTAAGAATCTAATATGGGAAGGGCAGGGCTGTGTTGATCTGAGACTGTAGACATTAAAAGGTCCATAGGAGAGATGGTAGCTGATTAAACAAGTGTCATGAGATAATAACAAAATGCAAAGATTGGTGACAGCGCTTGGAACCATAAGGCAACAAAAAACTGTGAGAAATAATTTAGGCTCTGCCTGTGAATCACTCTTTGCTTCTCTTCTTCCTTCCATCCCATCATTTCATATATCACTCTCCACTTAATATGTGAGAACAAGGCACAACTTGCTATTGCAATAAACTATAATCTAATTATCCACACCTAACAACTCTTGCACTTAATCTATAATAAAATGATGACAGAAAAATGTTATAGCACTGCCTTTAGTAGCCTCACACAGCTCCTACTGTTTCCTCCTCATGTCCTTACCAGGCATGTCTGGACAATGTTATATCATGAGTAATATTTTTTTTTAAAATCCATCTAAATAAAACACACACATGCACGCACACACAGTGACATTTTAGAACTTCTTCAGAATACTGTACTATGGGCATCATGGTGCTGATCCAGAATCCTTACATTATTATTTATTACTAGAGCTACAATAATAAAGCAATGAGGAGGGGGAAGTAATAAATATGAAATAATGTCATTATGATGATTCCATTTGTTTCACTATCCACTCTGTGCAGGGCAAAGCTTATTACATTTTTAAACTGTAGAGATACAATAATTTTACTGCTTTAAAACAAATGCAATGCAAAATGTTGTTCGCTGGATTTACATCCGCAAAGAAGACTATTACAAAGCAATGGTTCTGTCCTGACATTTGTATGGAATCATTCTGGAGACGATGTCTTATCCGTGTTATTGGTTTTGAACATACCACAGCAAAATTAAATAAAGCTCGACCCACGACTGTTGACGCTTGGAAAATCTTCTCATCCAGAGTTATCTCCTGGAAGAGGCAATAATTGGTTTTAACTTTGTGTTTTTGTGTCTTTTCTTTGCTGTCCCTATGCCTTGTTTGCTAATGTTTGCTTTGCTACTGCAGTTTACAGTTGTGCTGTATATGTCTGTACCCCCCCCCCCCCAACCCCGTTTTAAATCAATAAAATGTTGATCACAAAAAAAAAAAATTTTTACTGCTGTAAAATCCAAATTTTGTCTTATTTAAAATATAAATCTAATATAATCTGCTTCTTAATGTATGTTCTTTAAAATACAGCGTGTTTTTTAATATATTATAATTATAATAATTATTATGTGGACATGCATATTAGATCGTTTTTTAGTGAAATATAATCCCTCCAGAAAGGCAGGAAAAGCCCGGAAACTTACTTTAAAACTAAATATGTTCCCTAAAACGGTGACAGAGCTACAGACCCATGACAGCCAGGTAGCCAGCAGCTATGACCATGCACTACATGTGCAGTTAATAAAAGGACAGGTAATGTTTGTCGCGCTGTTGCACACACAGCACGCTCGTTTGTTTCAGTTCGTCAGTTGCAACAAGACAACTTACCAACGTGTACGTAATAAGCTAATACTCCTGTGTGCTATACACTACAGTGTACGCTGTACACCTACTTACTGGTTTTGTCGCATCAGTCTGTGTCTCTGAGTTAACTTGTGTTTCTCCTACAGCTCCGGACTGCTAAAAATGCGCGTGCTCTTTGTGAGCTCGTTCCTGGCTCGTAACCAGCGCGTTCTGCCGTCAAGGGCGATCATTGGTTAAATGTGATCATATGACTGATGCAAGCCAGATCCTTTTATTTAGCAAAACTGTGATTAATAATTACAGTGGGGCAAAAAAGTATTTAGTCAGCCACCGATTGTGCAAGTTCCCCCACTTAAAATGATGACAGAGGTCAGTAATTTGCACCAGAGGTACACTTCAACTGTGAGAGACAGAATGTGAAAAAAAAATCCATGAATTCACATGGTAGGATTTGTAAAGAATTTATTCATAAATTAGGGTGGAAAATAAGTATTTGGTCACCTCAAACAAGGAAAATCTCTGGCTCTCACAGACCTGTAACGTCTTCTGTAAGAAGCTTTTCTGTCCCCCACTCGTTACCTGTATGAATGGCACCTGTTTGAACTCATCATCTGTATAAAAGACACCTGTCCACAGCCTCAAACAGTCAGATTCCAAACTCCGCCATGGCCAAGACCAAAGAGCTTTGGAAGGACACCAGGAAAAGTATTGTAGACCTGCACCAGACTGGGAAGAGTGAATCTACAATAGGCAAGCAGCTTGGTGTGAAAAAATCAACTGTGGGAGCAATCATCAGAAAATGGAAGACATACAAGACCACTGATAATCTCCCTCGATCTGGGGCTCCACGCAAGATCTCATCCCGTGGGGTCAAAATGATCATGAGAACGGTGAGCAAAGATCCCAGAACCACACGGGGGGACCTGGTGAATGACCTGCAGAGAGCTGGGACCAAAGTAACAAAGGTCACCATCAGTAACACACTACAACGGCAGGGAATCAAATCCCGCAGTGCCAGACGTGTTCCGCTGCTGAAGCCAGTGCATGTCCAGGCCCGTCTGAAGTTTGCCAGAGAGCACATGGATGATACAGCAGAGGATTGGGAGAATGTCATGTGGTCAGATGAAACCAAAGTAGAACTTTTTGGTATAAACTCAACTCGTCGTGTTTGGAGGAAGAAGAATACTGAGTTGCATCCCAAGAACACCATACCTACTGTGAAGCATGGGGGTGGAAACATCATGCTATGGGGCTGTTTTTCTGCCAAGGGGACAGGACGACTGATCCGTGTTAAGGACAGAATGAATGGGGCCATGTATCGTGAGATTTTGAGCCAAAACCTCCTTCCATCAGTGAGAACTTTGAAGATGAAACGAGGCTGGGTCTTCCAACATGACAATGATCCAAAACACACCGCCCGGGCAACAAAGGAGTGGCTCCGTAAGAAGCATTTGAAAGTCCTGGAGTGGCCTAGCCAGTCTCCAGACCTCAACCCCATAGAAAATCTGTGGCGGGAGTTGAAAGTCCGTGTTGCTCGGCGACAGCCCCAAAACATCACTGCTCTCGAGAAGATCTGCATGGAGGAATGGGCCAAAATACCAGCTACTGTGTGTGTGCAAAACTGGTAAAGACCTATAGTAAACGTTTGACCTCTGTTATTGCCAACAAAGGTTATGTTACAAAGTATTGAGTTGTATTTTTGTTATTGACCAAATACTTATTTTCCACCCTGATTTACGAATAAATTCTTTACAAATCCTACCATGTGGATTCATGCATTTTTTTTTTTCACATTCTGTCTCTCACAGTTGAAGTGTACCTCTGGTGCAAATTACTGACCTCTGTCATCATTTTAAGTGGGGGAACTTGCACAATCGGTGGCTGACTAAATACTTTTTTGCCCCACTGTAAATATTATTGTTGAGGGGCACAGACAGGACTCCGCACGCACGCACACACACATAAAAAAAAAATAATAATTTTTTTTTTAAAAAGTTGCCTCAACAAAAGGGCACTTTGGGCACCCATCAGGAAAGGGGCGGGTGCTCAAGCCCCTCAAGCCCCCCCCTCTGCACGTGCCTGTACCTGACAACTTTTTTCCCGAGACCTGACGATGTCCTAAAATGTACACCGTAGGTAAGTAAGTACTCAGTGCAGAACAACAAAAACTCATCATGAGCTCATTTTTATTCATTCATTCCTTTAAATGTTAAATGTATTACTGTTGTTGGTTGATGTGGAGTTCATTAGAAAAATATTGTGACTCAAATTATCCTTTTGGCTTGTAAAACATTTTAAAATGGTGCAAAATTCTGTCACAACTGTTCAAAACAATTATGGAAATACTTTTTCTTTCACAATTTTCTGTCGTTATTGCCTGAAACACATACTTGAAATGTTGAAAACTCATTTTGGCTCCATTTGAAAGAATGGGTAATAACATCAGCATTGTAGGCTTCTATATTTTTTGTGAGTTATTTATTTTTTAAGAGTTACAATTTAGAATTATCTTAATTAATTGGCAATCTGTACTCGGAAGTCGTTGATTGGTGTTGCAGCAAACAAGACTGAAACAGAAATTTGCTGAATGGAGTGACACTGCATCAAAAAAATGCCTGTTCACATGAAATCTAACTTTGTGAGGCAGGCTTTCAATAATTTTGCACCTGAAAAACAAGAGAGTCACAAATACCACAGACAGTGGACATCAGTTCTTGGATAAGTCTGCAATCAAAGGAAACTTACATTGATGGGTTTGGCACCTAGTAGCCTTGGGCGATATTGGAAAGCCTGTTCTGGCAATCCAACTACAGTTAGGGTAGGGTTTGGGGTTCCTGTTTATTTCTATTTAAATGATTCTTGATTGAGACAAGTTATGCAGTGTACAGCAAAAAGGTGCAAGGAAAAAATAAATTTCTCTGAATGACCCTCTGCCCAAAAACTGATAAGATGAAATAAGAAACCCCACATTTGGTCAATTGTTTTATTGTAATAATTGTAGTATGATTATTGCAGAAGTAGTACCAACAATAATAAAATTAACAATAATAAAAATATATATGGATATTATAATTGTTCATAAACAAAGCAACAGTGTGAAGAGGTAGGTTAGATATTGCTACTTTAAGTGACTCCTCAACAAAATGGTTTAGATGCTTCTTGACTTGACAGCACTTAGAAGAAATCCTAGAAAGTAGGAGTAACTTTTAAAAAAAAGATTATACTGTAGAGTTTTGGAGGGGAAAATGAAGCCAAGATAAAGTTGTCACATAGGAAAAGTGGTGTGCCAGTTCAGTGACAGGATATGGACCTGCTGACAACACACTGGGGATCAAAGAGTAGAAATGATAGAAAGTATGAGGTAGAGTTTGACAGCAGGAAGTGAGAGACGGTTAATGGTGACTGCCTTGTTGAGTCCTCCCACTCAATAGTGGAACCCCACTGAATACATCACACAGAAGGTGGGAAGAGTGAGGCAAGTGACTGACATTTTGTTTTCCTTCGCAGTAATCCCGTGGACTGCATTTATCTTTACTGCGTTGCAACATATCATTACTGACAAATGAAAGAGGTAATTCAATAAACCATTCAAGACATTTTTCCTTGATTGCTGATACTGCTGTGATACTTGGACATATCTAACAATGCAGAATATTGGCAATAATGAGGAGCAGCATTCAAATAAAGTTGGATGAGTGTGTAAAACTGACGACAGATCAACTAACATGAGAACTGTTCCATCATATAGCTTAATGCATTCTCAATCATCCAGGTAATTGGACGTAGCTAGCCCACTGAATGAACAATGGGCTGTGAGGTCAGTTCCTTGATCATTAATATGTCATGACAATTTGCACCGCACGGTGGTTAGCACTGTTGCCGCACAGCAAGAAGGTCCTGAGTTCAATTCCACCATCAGGCCGGGGTCTTTCTGTGTGGAGTTTGCATGTTCTCCCCGTGTTTGCGTGGGTTCCCTCCGGGTACTCCGGCTTCCTCCCACCGTCCAAAGACATGCAGCTTGTGGGGATAGGTTAATTGGATAATCCAAATTGCCACTAGGTGTGAATGTGCAAGTGAATATGAGTATGAATGGTTGTCTGTCCTTGTGTGTTAGCCCTGTGACAGACTGGCGACCTGTCCAGGGTGTACCCCGCCTCTCGCCCTATGACAGCTGGGATAGGCTCCAGCACCCCCCGCGACCCTGAAAGGGATAAGCGGTAGCGAATGGATGGATGGATGGAATTTGCATTTGCAGTGGTGCTACTTTCAGTCATTATGCAAATGTTCTGTTTATAAGATTGGAAACCTGCAGTCAGCTGAGACTGAAGACGTCACCTGGATGATGATGAAACGTTTCTCCCACTGAAAACATCCAAATGAACAGAATCAACCTTCCATCATATACTACATGTAATGTTGTAATGAACCTTCTTAGTGGGGGCAGCAAAATGCACAATGTAAAATGCCTAGTTGTAGATTTTTGGTCAAGTACTGACCAGTAATAATAATCTTACCCCTGACAGATAATGAGCAAAGGAAAGTTATTGCTTCTAGTCACAAAACCAAAAGTCTCCTCACAGTCAAAAACGTCATTATGCCCAAAATAATTACTTAGTGTCAGTGTAAGTTTTTACCAAACATATTTTTCCCAATAGTTACTTATTCGAATAAATAAACGTTTGATTTTATATATTTTCGTTGCAGTTTAGTCAACATTATTCTACGATTTCTTTTTTTTTTTTTTTTTTTTTTTTTGAGTAGCAGGGTTCAAAATTTTTGAAAAAAAAAAATTCAACAATGAAAAATGTAAAACAAAAAACCTTTTAAAATGTGACTGAGCTTTCCTTCCATGCATCCTGGCCTGTTTGATGGAAGGATGATCATTTTTCACCTTCTTAACCACTTAGAGTGACGAGTAGGCTAAAGCCAAACCCAGCTGTCTCTGGCTCCTCACTTTATGGATGGAAGTTGACCATGTAACAGCATATCTTAATGTCTTCTTCTGTGGATTGTTCGTAAGAGTTCTGGGATAGGAAAAGTATATTAGCCACAAGCTTCATGCTTGTAATTTCCAGCAGAATGATAACTCCCACTTGAGGAGCAGGAGATGACAGAAAGCAGCTCACAGGTACTTCAGTATTTAACACCAATGCTGGATTTGTCATTTCACTTACTGTGATACATCAGACTGGGAAGAGTGATAGCAGAGCAGGCTAATGGTGCGTTGGCTTGCTTTCTGCCTCTCCATCACTGTCAGTGGTTTTCTGAAGCATCATATTTTAATATAGCAAATAATTAAATTGTGAAACTTGTGAAACAGCCGGCACATTATAGACCACTTTCTGCAAGTCTGGTGCATCGTCGCTGCAGTCTCTCCATCCTTGCTTGAATGATTACATCTTTTTTTCACATTGGTGCAGATAATTACCTGCAGAGTGGTTGATGCACAGATAGTGTTAGTGTAGCTACTGACTGTGTGTGTGTGGACGTGAATATGCACTCTTGGCAGTGAGCATTTAAAAGTATGTATAGGTAGGTTCAGAGTATTTGCATGGGTGCTCAAATCCCTCTATTTTTGCCGAGGCTCAACAGAAAATGTCAGCAAGATATTAGAGTGCTGTGCCGACCTTTCATTCATCTTTCTTTACAACTGTGTGTGTGTGCGTGTGTGTGTGTGTGATCTATGCTCTCTTAAGAGAAAATTCCTGCTGCACACATGTACAGGCTAGACAAAAGCAATTTTGTCAT
Organism: Maylandia zebra; assembly: GCF_041146795.1. NCBI lineage: Eukaryota > Metazoa > Chordata > Actinopteri > Cichliformes > Cichlidae > Maylandia > Maylandia zebra. The sequence continues at coordinate 28,488,456 of NC_135168.1, forward strand.
TAAAAGCAAAGTACACAGAGAGTACAGAGAGTTGGGCTTCTAAAAGCAGCACTGCTGAGAAATATTAGAGATTCACAGCATTTCAGCAAACACAATATGTCTTTACAGATAGCTCATTGTTTATATACAGTATATGAAATGTAACCATCACTGCGACAGCAAAGTAATAAAGTATTTGATTGGTAAATGATTTCTGGTTCTAAAAGCATTTTAATTTTATTCAACACTTAAAGATGCTATTACTTACATTTGACAGAGTTTACTGATGCAATACAACTAGATTTGGTAAAATATTGTAACCTTCTGCTTTTTGGGAAATAAGCATTTACATGATAGCAGCTGATTGAATGAGTGCAAATATAACTTAGTAGTTAACATTTTTGCTTTGCTTAAATGTTTTAAATTGTTTTTATTATTTCTAGATCCTGGTTGCAGCAATCCCGAGACCCTCCTCGGCCAAATGAGATATAAATTGTACTGTAGTCTGTTTGGATCTATTGCTACCTGATCACAGCAGACAACTGCATAAGAAACTCAATCACTGTGGTGTAAAAGGCCCTCAGTCAGGTTCTGCACACCTCAGACCAGCTTTAGCCCTTCATGAGTATTATATGATCTATCGGTTTATTAAAGTAAACATCAAAGAATTTGTGTCTGTCTTTTACCTCAATGTCAAAACCATGGATGTTCACTGGTGGGATGGGTGGTGGTTTTCTCTGGAAGTCAACAACCATCTCCTTCATCGCTCTGATGTTAATGCACAGGTGAATAGGTCCACACCATTGATGAAGTTAGCAATGACCTTCCTATACTCCAGATCGTTCCCCTCGGTTACAAATCCAACAGTAGCTGCATCATTGGACAACTTCTGGAGGTGGCAAATAATGATGTGGTAGCTGAAGTCTGACGTTCAGAAGATGAACGTAGCGAGCACTGTCCCCTGAGGGGACTGCTGCTGCATTTGAAGGTGTTTACTCCCAGTCTAGCTTTTTTGTACTTCACTGGAAACTGGCCCAGTGCATTCTGAAGGCAGAGAAAGCTGGAGGTCCCCAAAGACTACACTGAGTTCCAGACACAGGCTGACGCTTGTCTGCCAAACAAACATGGTTGGCAGACAAGGAGCAGAAGACCACAGCTGTAATAGATGTGGCAATCCCAGCAGATAGGAACATCAGGGAGAAGCATGAGGACATATTATTTATAATAAAAGACAATCAAAGCCAAAAATCATTCTGCCGGTCAAACAATCAAGAGAAATACCAGAAAGCTAAACACAGTTTTGACTCCAGGCAGAGCAGAAAACTCTGCTTCATTCTTTTACAAAGAAACTCGTGTTTTGCATACAAATTGCCTTTATAGCCATACTGAAGTTATCCTGACTACTTTGTATAAAAAAAACATTGAAGTTTGTTTTTTGTGTTTTAAACAATAAAATTACATTTAGTGAAATGAATGGCAGCACGGTAGCACAGTGATTAGCACTGTTGCCGCACAGCAAGAAGGTCCTGAGTTCAATTCCACCATCAGGCCAGGGTCTTTCTGTGTGGAGTTTGCATGTTCTCCCCGTGTTTGCGTGGGTTCCCTCCGGGTACTCCGGCTTCCTCCCACCGTCCAAAGACATGCAGCTTGTGGGGATAGGTTAATTGGATAATCCAAATTGCCACTAGGTGTGAATGTGCGAGTGAATGTGAGTGTAAGTGGTTGTCTGTCCCTGTGTGTTAGCCCTGTGACAGGCTGGCGACCTGTCCAGGGTGTACCCCTCCTCTCACCCTATGACAGTTGGGATAGGCTCCAGCGCAGGTGACTGTTAATGGTAGTATAAGTGGAACTGATTGGGAATAACAGCAACTCGTGACGTGATAGGCCACCTAAAATCACAGAGCAGGGTCAGCTGATGCTGAGGTCATCAACTCTCAGCTTTCAGTTCTTTAGATCAGTTCAAGAACGGAGAGCTTCAGAGGACGTCCATGGCCTAGCAGCTCCAAACCTTACATCACCTAGGCCACTGTAGTGGTCACCAATGGACTCAAGACAAGTAGAGATGTGTTCTCTGCAGTGACGAATTACACTTCTCCATCTGGCCATCTGATAAACAAGTGTTGGTTTGACGGTTGCCAAGCGAACGTACATATCTGACTACATTATACCAAGTGTAAAGTTTGGACTTAGACTACTGGATTTAGGCTTAGTTCCTCCCATCTTAATCCCTTCCATGTATTCAAGCTGAATGTAATTTATCTAACCTGACAAATTAATTTTGTAGGAGTATTAGGGGTGGCTGTAGCTTAGGTGGCAGAGCAGGTCAGCCACTAATCAGAAGGTCGGTGGTTCGATCCCAGGCTGCCTCCTGGCTGCATGCCAAATATCCTTGGGCAAGATACTAACCCCGTGTTTGCCTACTGGTGGTGGTCAGAGGGCCCGGTGGCGCCAGTGTCCGGCAGCCTCGCCTCTGTCAGTGCGCCCCAGGGCAGCTGTGGCTACAATGTAGCTTGCCATCGCCAGTGTGTGAATGGGTGAATGACTGAATGTAGTGTGAAGCGCTTTGGGGTCCTTAGGGACTAGAAAAGCGCTATACAAATGCAGGCCATTTATTTATTTTAGTTCTGAGAACGGTGCCAAAATATTAAAAGCCTTTACTAATTAAAACTTGTACTATTTTAACGGACATATTTGCACCACTTGACCAGTGACGCCATTTAGAACCAAAGTTAAGGCAGAAACACTATTATTCATGAGCCTATATCTGTACTGGGATGCACTCAAAACCAAGTTTGTTAAATGAAGAAAGCTGTCAACACAAGTGACTCTAAGACTCTAGACAAATTTCCAAATTAAAGCTAAAGTTATTTATATTGCTCCTTTCTCCACTGTTATGATGAAGAATGACAGGAGCAGTTTTCCAAACTGTAGATATTAAAATTATACATAGATTGAAAATATGAGTTATTTGCTGTGAAATAACTGCATCTGGAATGGGAATGTCAGAGATGGGAATAAGGCGAGTGTTTGTACATACAGTGTGCATGCATTCTGCATTTGCATAAATGTTTTAAGACAAGCTCTGGTTGATTTGTGGATTTGATGCATATGAGCTTGTGGCTGTTCATGCTTGATGTGAAAAGTAGGTGAGTCGCTATGAGTAAAGCAGATGTGGTTGATTTTCTTCTTGTGTGAGTGGGTGGCTGGAAGTCTGCCTATGTATATTTTCCTTTTTAATTTTCCATTTCTCTTGGGAGTAAGATGGGTAGACTTCACCTGCTGCTACAGAACAAAGGTTAAAGCAGTTCAAAATAACTTCCATTTGGGACCATATAACAGGAGGATAGTCTTAAAATAAGTAACCTTCAAACAACATGTTTCAGACAGAGAATGACCTGAGATCTCCACCAAGGCAGAGTATAAGACCCCAGTATAAGAACATATAAAACACAAGAAGCTGGAAATGAACAGCAGAGACTTTGTTTTCTAGAAATGTAATTTAACATATGTACTGTCCAGTCTACCGGTCTTTGCTGAAAGGTGGGCTGTTTGCAGAGGTGTACCAGAGGTACTGGTGTCAGTAGATAAAGAGCCACCATGCACAGGAAGTCTGCTACAAATGTTACATTCCCAATATCAAACCACTCCCGAATCACAGATAAAAAGCACAAAAAAGACTTTTGCCTAATGTTGGAATGTTTGTTACACTTTGCATTTCATTTGAAAATCAATATCTGACAGTCTGGAGAAAGAGTGGAGAGGCGCAAAATCCAGATGTTTAAAGTACAGCCTGAAGTTTATGTGGTCTGGTGATTTGGGACACCGTGTCTTCTGCTGGTGTGGGTGGTTGGTCCACTCTGCTCCATCAAGTCCAAAACCTGTGGAACCAGGAGATCGAGTGCACCGTCCATCTGGTGACAACCTTCATGGAGATGCTGATTTCCTTTAGTACCTGTTTACCAAAACTACTATTAATGACTCACTGGCCATGTTAATAGTGAGCTTGATTAACCAGCCTGAACCTCATGGATAATCTATAGAGTTTGGTGGGTATTTTTAGTGCCATAAATTAGATAGAAGCCCAAAATACAGAGAAGTTCGATGCAGATGGACTAAAACTGCTCCACAAAGAGGGAGAAAAGACAATTTTGCGACTAATATAAAAACAAAAGGCTTTTGGATCCACTAGGAACCCACTAAGGTAACGTAAGAATCCAGTGAACACATCAAACACTTTCCTGAATCTTTCAGTGCTACTGTTTTGACTTCTAAGCATGTGTTGCCCGTGGAATTGAGAAGCAACAGTCCACCTCTAAATGGCAGATATATTTCAGGACATGAAGCGTCTGTGCTTTCTCAGAGCTCGATCATCTTTTTTTCTTAGGCAGGTGATAAACATAACTGTGTAAAGAAAACACGTCAGACACCTGTAATCCACTCCTAAATGTATAATATGCAGAATATGCCCACTCACTTTGCCTCACTGCTATTCTGAAACTAAATTCAATGATACCTGTGTGTGTGTGTCTGCTGTTTTCATCAGCCATCTTCATCATTTCTCTCTCAACGCAATAAAACTGGAATGTAATCAAACACATTCACCACAATCTCTTTGAAATTCCAAGCAGAACACTTTCTTTCTTTTCTTTTAATCCCTTCACCGTCACAAAGCACTTCTTGAGCTGTCGTCCTGTCACGGCCCGTTAAAGCGGCCTCACAGGGATGCTGCAGATGCCTCCTTTAATTCTGACTTGTCATCAGTTATCAGATCAGATCTCCGCTCTGATGAAGATTCAGGGCTCACTCCACATCTTGGTTAAAGGGTTTCCTTTTATTTGCATCAAAATTCAAAAGCAAAAACATGGAGCTAAGCCCAATCAGGCCCAGCAGGGCTAATTGCCTCTAAGAGAAAAGCAGTGGCAGTCTTGTTATTACTAATTTTTAGTTATGTAAAGTAGTCGGCCCTATCAATGATTTAAATTGACGCAAGACTAATGAGAATATGAGTACGAATAATGACGGGAGATTTCAAGCACTGCTGAGCAACATGTCAGAATTATCAGCCCGCATGTAACTACATAATGCAAGAGTTGTATTTTGCTACAGTCTGGGGGGCTTTCTTTGGTGTTTCCTCCACTTCTTCACTCCTCTCATAGTTGTAGTTACTGCTTCCTTCTTCAGGCACATTTGACATATTTAAAAAAAATGTTTGTAAAGTCATTTAAAGTAAATCTTTTCTTTTTCTTTTCAACTTTTTTCACTTTAGCACATAAAATATTTCTTGCATTTTCTAATAGTACAAAAACACTTTGAAGTATTGTTTACTTTTAATGATCTCTTTTAATTGTTATAGTTAGTGTTGTAGCTGATTTTCAGCATGATTTGGTGCACCAGCCTATTGTAGGGACAACACATATAATCTAACATGCATGTGTTTGGGTCTTGTCAGGTGGTTGGAGTACCCAGAGTGCAGCGAGAACATACAGAATACACAAAGAAAGGCCAACACTAACCAGGGAGCTTAGTGCTGCAAGGCCACAGTGCTGCGAGGCAACAGTGCTGCTTGTATGTGCAGCCTGAAAGAACACATTGCATCGCTTTTTGTTTTTTACCTCCAAATTTTGCACATCTACTCTAACGGGGAAAAAATAAATCTCTTTCAGAATCTCATTCAACTTGTGAACATCTTAAATTTCTTTAATATGCAACACTTGAATGTCGTCGTAACATTGTAACAGACGCTAAAACATCTCCACCCATCTTTGAGCTCTTTAAGATCAGTGATTCATCACCGGCTCACCCTAATGGGCCCAGACACTGATTACAAGTCCCGCCTTAAAGAGAAAGCAACAACCCGTCCGACTCAATTTCCTCGCTCACGCTGTCAACTGCAAAAGGGCTCGTGCTCTTATTAGAGATGGACCGATCCGATATTACGTATCGGTATCGGTCCGATACTGACCTAAATTACTGGATCGGATATCGGAGAAAAATAAAAAATGTAATCCGATCCATTAAATATCACGAAAGCACCTCACAAAACTTGCAACACCCCGTAACTCACCTCAGAACGTTAGCACGTTGGAGCAGTATGCATCACGTGATAGAGCGGCTGTGGCATGCGGGACCTGTCGGTGGTCTGGATAGCATGTGGAGCTTCGCTAGCAACCCGGCATTTCATCTCCGATAAAGTTATCCCGAGAGAAGTAAAGCAAGTGTGTAAGTCCATCTCTGAATGTTTGTAAAGCATTCCTGCGTTAAGCTTAACAAACGACTGCCTCTTCTTGCTGCTACTTCAATCATGAAACTGCTTAACGATCAGCTGATCGGCTTTTCTGTCGCGAGTCCGTGACTCTAGTTTGCTTTTGGCCCACTTTGCACCAGAAAGAGGAAACCAGCGGCTGAACAACAGCAGCACGTTTAAGCTTGATCAGCTATTGTTAGAATGTATTTAATATTACTTTCTACTCCAGGATCTTTTTCTACGTAGCTGACGCTGGTAACTGTGCAGGGGCGGATCTAGCAAAGTTTAGCCAGGGGGGCCGATAGGGCATGAACAGGGAAAGGGGGCACAAAGACATACTTTTCTTTCTTATTCTCATTTAAAATGTCTAGCTTTTAATAAATAATTATCTGACACCCAAATTACTGTATATAGTAACTATTAAGTCTAATATATATACCCTAGTAAGCTATAGTACTTTTTCCTTTGGGAAGGTACCATCTGTGCAGTCTGCAATTTTGTTGAAGAAAGATGTTGAATCTATTTAATATTTCTTGAAAAATAATTGATTTCTGTGCATTTTTTTTTCACACTGCATCAAATTAAGGTTGATTACGTCGATTAAGCATCATGAGGTGGAGCGTGAGGGGTGGTTCCCTATTTTTTATTTATTTATTTTTATTGTTGCTGGGAGTTGGAACTCTATTAGTTAGGTTGCTTAATATTTATGCTAAGTACTCTTTAAAATACCAGAATAGGGAGGATGGTGTAGGTTTAAGTTTATTAGATTGATCAGTATTGCTGAACTATGAAATATTTTTTTTTGCATACAGGTATAACAGAATAGCTTTAGTGTAGTTGTTGTTTTAAACTTGAGTATGAACTTATACAAAATGCAGCAAGATATTTAAAAAACAGTTTTGTTGATTAAAAAACACTATATCGGATTCATATCGGTATCGGCAGATATCCAAATTTATGATATCGGTATCGGTATCGGACATAAAAAAGTGGTATCGTGCCATCTCTAGCTCTTATCCAGTGAATATTTTATTTAAATATCTGATGACATATTCTACATCTCAGAAATAAAACCTGCACTCTACAACTGCTTGAATCACTAGAAAAGTGTAAGCGATGATTAAGAAATGTGGTTAAAAATGGTGTTTAGAAGTGACATAAATTTGATTTACAATCAATGAATACATCAAAGAGAGGATGTAGAGTGAGGAGCAAAGCATGATTTTTTTAAAAAAGGGTATCAGTGCAGTTATATGAAAGGTCATAGCGGTAGGGTATATTTGATTTTAATACAACAGGGCTGGACAAAGGACTGACAGGAGGGCAGGGAGAAGAGAATGGTCGGCTAATTCATGTGACAGCTATACTTGACTTGGAAATATGGGTTATAAACACTTCAGCTTGGCTCCTCCTCTCATCACCATCCTACAGTGTCCTCAATACCTCGATAAAGAGTTGACTGTACTTAACAGAGACATTGAGGGCACTTTTTTAGTTTCAGAGCTAAAATGAATCATATTTCATTTTAAATGTCGAGACAGACCGAGGCATGAAACAGCTGTCAGACTGAGCTGACATTTCAAGTGTGACACTTTCTCCCAGTGGGAAATGGACCATAAAGCTAACTATAGTCTGACTTAAATACTGTTACCTTAGATGGAAGACAGGATGACAGACAGATGAGCACATGTGAGTGCTTAGAATTAGGACGATAGAGGGATCTGTGCTAGACTTGGATTCTTTAGGTTGGTAATTTTCATTACATTTTTTAGTTTTTTAGTAAAATTTGATGGAACAAGTATTTTTAGGTTATATTTAAGTTTGTTTTTTTCAGCTCTAACAATGATTTAGATCATTTCATTATGAATCATAATCTTATAAACAAAGTGCATAAACAATAATAGCTAATATATGTAAATAGTTTCATTACAGAAGAAGAACATTATAAAAAGTAAAAAGAAGAACGTTCGATAACGTGGCATCAGTGTGAAAAATAACCGTGAAACAGATTGAAGAGTTAATTGGTTAAATCTTCCAATCCAACTTTATTTATAGCACTTTAAAACAACAAAGTAGACCAGAGTGCTTTTCAATAATAAAACAGATAAAAGTTTAAAACCATACACGAAGCAGACAAAGAAATAAATATAAATTTAAATTAATACATAAATGAAAATGATAAAAATAAATCAGTATATATATATTAAATATTAAAACATGAGTAAGATAGACAATAAAATATGCAATAAATAACATTAACAAAATAAAAAAGATTAAGAGCAACAGCTGACTACAAACTGACTACAAACAGACTCTGGTGCTACTCCTAAAAAGCCTTTGAAAAAAAGTGCGTTTTTAAAAGTGATTTAAACATTTCAAGTGTTGGGTCAGCCTAATACGCAGGGGCAGTTTATTCCATAATTTGGGGGCCACAACAGCAAAAGCTCGATCCCTCCGGTGTTTCAGTCTCAACATGGGGACAGCAAGGAGCGACTGGTCAGTTGAGACCTTCGTGGAGTGTATCGGTGCAGAAGGTCTGACAGGTAAGAAGGAGCCATTTAAAACTTTAAAAGCAAATAATAAAATTTTGAAATGAATTCTAAATTCAGGCAACCAGTGTAAAGAGGCAAGAGCAGGGCTAACGTGCTCACGTTTGCGTGTCCCTATCAGCAGGCGAGCAGCAGCATTCTGGACCATTTGCAAGCGTCTTAAAGTTGTGAAACAGAAATTTGCAGTGAACAGAAATTATTATGTAATTGTTGCTTGACACAAACATAAGAAACACATTTGAAATAATAAATGTAAAAGTTCATCATCGTGTCCAGGACACACCTGCAGCATTGCATCCAGGATCCACACTCCAGTCTCACTTCCTCCCTTCTTGCTCAGGTCTGAAACTTATTTAAATGCTGTGCTTTGAATTTTCCTCTTTATTTACTCAGATTACTTCTCCACACTCTGGAGTTCAATCAGGCACGTGCATAGGGGGGGCTAGAGGGGCTTGAGCACCCGCCCCTTTCCTGATGGGTGCCCAAAGTGCCCTTTTGTTGAGGCAACTTTTTAGAAAAAAAAAATTATTATTATTTTTTAATGTGTGTGTGCGTGCGGAGTCCTGTCTGTGCCCCTCAACAATAATATTTAACTATTAATCACAGTTTTGCTAAATAAAAGGATTTGGCTTGCATCAGTCACATGATCACATTTAACCAATGATCGCCCTTGACGGCAGAACGCGCTGGTTACGAGCCGGGAACGAGCTCACAAAGAGCACGCGCATTTTTTGCGTTCTGGAGCTGTAGGAGAAACACAAGTTAACTCAGAGACACAGACTTACTATATTTCTTCCATACAGACTGATGCGACAAAACCAGTAAGTAGGTGTATACCTGGTAAGGACATGAGGAGGAAACAGTAGGAGCTGTGTGAGGCTACTAAAGGCAGGGCTATAACATTTTTCTGTCATCATTTTATTATAGATTAAGTGCAAGAGTTGTTAGGTGTGGATAATTAGATTATAGTTTATTGCAATAGCAAGTTGTGCCTTGTTCTCAGATAGACAGCAAGTGGAGAGTCCATCCATTCATCCATTCGCTACCGCTTATACTTTTCAGGGTCGCGGGGGGTGCTGGAGCCAATCCCAGCTGTCATAGGGCGAGAGGCGGGGTACACCCTGGACAGTTCGCCAGTCTGTCGCAGGGCTAACACACAAGGACAGACAACCATGCAAGTGGAGAGTGATATATGAAATGATGGGATGGAAGGAAGAAGAGAAGCAAAGAGTGATTCACAGGCAGAGCCTAATTTATTTCTCACAGTGTTTTGTTGCCTTATGGTTCCAAGTGCTGTCACCAATCTTTGCATTTTGTTATTATCTCATGACACTTGTTTAATCAGCTACCATCTCTCCTATGGACTTTTTAATGTCTACAGTCTCAGATCAACACAGCCCTGCCCTCCAGCACTATCCACAGCAACCCCTCAACAGCAACATTGTACCCATCAGGTAAAACATCGGCTACGTTTGCTTTGCCTTGTTGCCTATTAGATTCTTGATGAATGTGTGTTGTTGTTATTCAGCCTGGTTCAATGTGTCCCTTTTTTAACTTTGAGCACCCGCCCCTTTAAACCTCTCTGCACGGCCCTGAGTTCAATTCAGCTACGGCTCTCCTGCTGCTAAGAGCAGCCAGCAACTTGCCTCCACATGCTTAAAATCTCACAGCCCCACAGTAATTATGCATCTTTTGCTACAGTAACTTATATATTTATTTATTTATATATTTATTTATTTATTCATTTTTATTAATTTATTTAATTTTTATTTAATTTTTACTGCATATCTTTTTAATTTCTATGTAAACAAAATTATGCCCTTGGCGGTTCAAGTGGTACAAGAGGTCTTTTTTTTTTTTTACTTTGAATCACACAAAACTCAAAATTCTATATTTAATGAAAAAGCCAAATTTAAGGAAAGTCATGAAACATAATGTGATGGGTTTTGATTTAACAGAGTTACAGGGTTTGGGCCCCCTTGGAGGCTCTAGTTTATGGCAGTTCCACATCTTTCACATAGCAGCAAGCAGGGACTGCAGTGGTGGGATTATAAGGATTGTTGTAATTGAATTTAATTGAATTTAATTGAATTTAATTGAATTTAATTGAATTTAATTTAATTACTCACGGTCTCCGAAAAGATGACTAGAACATGTTCTTCAGGTGGCCAACTTAAACCAAGGTTTAATTAGCTTCTTTGAGAAAGTATATGACTAGGATAACCATTTAAATAATCTTTAAATGATGATATAATTTATTAATTTGAAAATCCCAACACCCAAATATCTGGCCTGCTTGTTTGAGACAGAAGCTGAACTTTTTGGAAGGTCTGTGTCCCGTTACATCTGGACGAAAGCCAACACAGCATTTTAGAAAAACAGCATTGGTAGTGGCAGAGGCAGTGTGATGGGTGATTTTCTGCTTCAGGAGCTTCATGGCTTAAATAATGGAACCGTGATTTTTGCTCTCTGCTAGGGAATCCTGAAGGAGAATGTCCAGCCTGAAGCTCAATCACAAGGACCTTCTACAGCACTGTCAGCTCTCTTAGAATAACTGCCTGTCTCCTCTTTGCTATTGAGATGGTGCTGAAGGAGCTGGACTATAAGTGCAACCTCTGTAAGGTTCAGATATCACCTCATGCTACCAGCTGTGACTGACTCCAGCCAAACACAAAACTAGTGAAAAAAACAGTCAGCACAGATGAAGAGGAAAAAGGCCTCAGTGGCCTCCACCTATAAAACTGTTTCTGTTTTGGTGGATTGCACTTATATATTGGCCACTAACATGCAGGCTATTAAAAACTTTGGGAGTGGAAATTATATTACTTCATATTAGTTGACAAAAGCCTAAAAACAATGTAAGTACGGTAAGAATAGTTTCAAATTATTTTCATGTTGCATTAATGTGTGCGTCTGTACATTACCAGTCAGCTAGTAAGCCTTTCCTGGGATCCATTGGTGGTGGCTCCATCCTTTGGTGCTCTCTCTTCACTGCATTAAATGACTGCATGAGTGAAGCAACTGGAAATTACTCTCGTGATTCTTTCTCCCCTATTTTCCGGAGTGCAACACTTACAGGCTTAAATTTAAGAGCTTCAGACTAACTCCTAATAAAAAACCCAAATTTCAGATTCACCTGACTGAACTGGCCACTGACATCATGTTGTGTCTCTGGGTCTACACAGATATAAAAGCTGAAATCTTCAAATAAGTTCAATCTGTAAACACGTCACATATCGACATCAGATAATCTTCTCAGACGATCGACCCCAGCCAAACCTCAGATCACCATTTTCCTTCCAAATGTCAGGATATAAAATGGCCTGATAATCTTATGGTGTGTCCCCAGCCTGAGAATAGATGAGCTGGCCTGTGGGTCAGTAAGACTGTTCTGTTACAGAAAGGTTTAAAGAAGTCCTCCTGCTGTGAGGACGCCTCTGCTAAAATGTGAGGATTTGAGATGTAAAGAAAGAGAAAATGTCAGTAAATCAACTCAAAAACAAACTTTGTGGAAAAGTCAACAACCTATATTACCCTATTTCCTGTTCATTTCATGGAATTGCAAAGCATTTCTGCACCAAAGCATTTCTGCACCAAAGCATTTTTGCACCAAAGCATTTTTGCAATGCATAGATTGAGAAATAATGATGAGACCAGGTTTGGCCTTTCACAGGAACAATTTGTCAAGAGATTCAAGTCAGCAGTACAAAAAATGTTTTTATGGTATACACTTAATATCACAGAGAAGAGATGAATATATATGATACATAAGATATCCCCACTTCTGATTTGAAGTTTTACTAATCTCACACAGTGCTTTATATTCCAAATCAAATTCAAATTTTATTTGTCACGTACACAGTCATACACAGTACGATATGTAGTGAAATGCTTGGACAACTGCTCGTGACCTAAAGAAAACAAAAAAGGAAAGGCTATGAATAAGATAGGAAATAAATATGAAAAATTAAAAAGGGTAAATTTAACTAGGAAGGAATAAAATATAAATTAAGGTTAAAAATGAAATAACTGTACAACACAAATTAGAATGAAGGGTAAATTTAACTGGGAAGAATAAGATAAAATATATAAATTAAAGTTGAAAATAAAATAACTGTACAACAAAATACACAATACACAATATAGAACTATATAAGAATGTATGAAGAAATCTAAATATAAATAAATATATACACAATAACAGCAGCTGTACAAGTATTAACTGGAAATGAAGAATATAGTGACCAGTGTTGTGCAAAAAAACAATGTCCAGAAAGTCCAGTGTGTGTGTAAGAACCATATGTGTGGGTCAGTACTGTGTGGTGGTGTGATTGAGAGACCGTATCGCCTGCGGGAAGAAGCTCCTCCTCAGTCTCTCTGTGTTGGTCTTCAGGGAGCGGAATCGCTTTCCTGACCTCAACAGAGAGAACAGTCTGTTGTTGGGATGGCTGAGGTCCTTCACGATCTTCCTGGCCTTGGTCCAGCACCGCCTGCTGTAGATTGAGTGCAGGTCAGGGAGCTCGGAGCGGATGGTGCGCTCAGCTGACCGCACAACCCTCTGTAGAGCTCGTCTGTCCTGCATGGTGCTGTTCCCGAACCAGGTTAAGATGTTTCCCGCCAGGATGCTCTCTATGGTGCACGAGTAAAAGTTCCTGAGCACCTTGGAGGGCAGTTGGAAGTCTCTCAAGCGTCTGAGGTGGTAGAGACGCTGTCGGGCCTTTTTCACCACGGTGTTGATGTGACAGGACCATGACAGGTCCTGCGTGATGTGAACTCCGAGGTATTTGAAGCTGTCCAATGTAAATTCACAAGATAAGGAAGCACAGCAAGTCTCTGCATTAACCCGCCACAGGAAAGAAACACGCCAGCGCACTTCTAGTGCCTGGATAAATGGGGAGGGTTGCATCAGGGCCCCCCCTGAAGATTTTCCACTGGATGCCCCCTGCATCCAGTGGAAAATCTTCAACAAATCAAACATGTGGCAAGGCAAAGAGTAAGTGATGGAAATTCAAAAAGGAAATAGGAGGAAATATAGGAAATGATAGGGAAGGGCTACTCTCCCAGATGAGTGGGTGCTGTCCTCTGGACAAGGAGACGTGGTGGTAGAATGAGAAAGTGCGCAAAAGCATTCAAAAGAAGAGCTTTGCACAGAACAACTGGGATAGTAGGGGACTTAGTAGATGGGAGTACTGGGAACCTCGGTGTATGGAAAAGAGAAAGAGGTGGCAAAGGTAAAGGAAAAGGCTTGTAGTTGTGACCAGACAGTTTAACACGATCTTGGAGAGCGAGAGGAAGTCTAAAAAATACTGTGTTATTACACTGGGATAAAGTCCATGAGTCACACCAGCTGTGAGAAAGAGGTTTTGAAACTATGTTACAGCCAAAGCATTCAAAAAGTATTCACAGCATCCACTTGTTTCATATTTTGTCATGAATGTTAAATTTTCAACACAAAATTCTGCACACAATAGCTCATAATGACAACGTGAACAAAGTTTGCTTGAAATTCTTGAACCGTTAATAAACTTAAAAAACAAAAACATAACATGTACATAAGTATTCACAGTGGTACCTGGTTTCCTCCAGACATGACACTTCAGGCCAAAGAATTCAATCTTTGATTCATCAGAGTGGAAAACTGGGCTGTCATGTGCCTTTTACTGAGGAGTGGCTTCTGTCTGACCAGTCTGCCATACAGGCCTGATGGGATGCTGCAAAAATGGTCGTCCTTTTGGAAGCTTCTCCTCTCTACACCTGTCAGAGTGACGATCGGGTTCTTGGTCAACCTCACCTGCTCAGATCGACCGTGCAGTCAGCTCCAGGAAGAGCCTTATTAAACATCTCAACTTTTGTTAATTCAAGTAATTTTCCACGCTCCATTGTGCCTGCGTTCATGGCCTTTATTCACAGTCCACACAGTCACAATATATGTCACACACTGTGACATATACTGTAGCTGAAAATGTGTAAATCTGTAGTACTCTAATGTAATTAAGTTCATATTGTTTAAAGGAGGAAAAAGTCCCGAGTACCTTACTTGTTAGCATTGTAGTGTGTTAGTCTGATCAGCAGATCTCGCCTTTACTTCTCTCTACACTTCGTTTGACGTTTGTAAATTAAGTCTCTTTATGTTTTGTTACACAGTGCGATCAATGTTATGTTGTATTCTTCCTAACATTAGCTAATGTTATAGGCTACAAAATAATTGTAATAATTTGAATAGAGAATCGGTGTGTGTATTTCTCTGTAATGTTTGGTTTGTCTTTAAAAATGTTCAGAGATGTAGGGAACAGAAAGCATGTGGCAGGGTCTGTAGTTTAAAATCACAACATTACTGCGTGTTATGTGTACAAAAACTGTGACGGTCGGGATCTTCATCAGAAAAGAAGATTGTTGAAGAGTCCCAGTTGAAGACAGTTAATCATCAGATGCTGGGTTAGCACCCAAAGACTGGGCTTGTGAGTCCCTGCATGATATTTGAGAGCAAATGTAAATTGGTGTTAATCAGAAAAACAGTCGTATTTAGTTTGAAGCTGCAGGCTGTTTAATGCTGCCCAAACACGTGATGCCCCTGCAGTGGAAGTTAAGAGAAAATGCTATAGACTAGGAGATTAGAAGCTCCCTCAAATGGCTCCTTTTTATTGCTTATTTAAACTGTCACTTTGTCTCCTCTACCCTCAACAATAGAAACAAAAAACCCACAAAATTACCTTTGAATTGTGCGTCTGCAGGCTGTAGTAGACATCTTAGGTCAAAACTTGCATCTCCTTTCAGTTGTAAAATCATTACATACTGCTTAAATCGTAACAGAAAATCCCATACAGTCATATCTTTCATGTGGCCTCATCTTCTTTTGTGAATTGCTTGGATTCAAAAATCAATAAAAGAGAAGAAAAGGACTTTTCCCTTCCAATGTGAATATTGCACTTGTACACAGTGGCTTGCTCTCTGTATTTTCTGCCATTCAGCATCACTTTGCTGTACCCTCAAGGGCAACACAACTAATAGTCACGATCATTTACTGCTTTTATTTCAATTACATTGTTTTTTATGGCTGAAGCTGTAGTTTGTCTAGACTTACACACTAAGCACACTGATACATGGCAAATGATTCTGTACTGCTTGTTCTTCTCGTCCAAAAATGAACTTTTCCCCCTTTCTTTCTCCAGCTCTGTTGGAGAACACACGTTTCATTACTTTCAGTTGCAAAAGGAATTTTTGAATTTCTGCTTCTTCTTTTTTTCTTGAGTAATGTCCGTGTCTAATAAGCTTTCCATTTACTGGTGCACAGGTTCCCCACTTCACTTCCCAGAGGCTATCTGTCAGTCAAAAAAATCCAGGAATATTTAAAATGACATAAAATGAGTATCCGTCAGAAACTGTTGAATTTGGGTTTTTTCCCCTCTCAGTTTCAGCGTGTTGAAATCATACAGGAGCAATGGCCTTAACCTTCACCAGGTGACCATTGGACTGTAGGTTTGTAGCTTAGAGCAGTTAGAGTAATGACGATGCTGCCAGCGTGAATGCATGTATTCAATAAGAGAGGAGGGTTACTTTGCTCATGTTGTTGTTTCCAGGTCTTGCATAACTTTAATATTTTTAACTTTTGTCTGCCAGAATGCACGTCGGCAGTAATGACACCCGGTTACGCCAATCGGAGGTCACTAAAATCAATATTGAATCGGTGTGTAACTTTGCCAAAACAATGTCGGACTCTGTAGTTTTCTCTGGTCCCCTCCCCAATCAGACCAGGAGTGACATGTTTAGCCGCATGTTCTCCTTAAATTGCTGGCTGTCTGAGTGGTGTCCCAGAAACGATGTGGGCTTCATAGATAATTGGCAAACCTTCTGGAGGAAACCTGGTCTTGTTTGGAGAGATGGCATCCATCCCACTTTGGATGGAGCAGCTCTCATTTCTAGAAATATGGACAAATTTATTAAACCCCCCAAAATATGACTATCCAGAGTTGGGACCAGGAAGCAGAGTTGCAGTCTTACACGCCGCTCTGCAGCTTCTCTCCTCCTGCTACCCCCCAAAAACCCATCTCCATAGAGACTGTGTCAGCTCCCAAACAGACAAAAAACAAACAAAAAACCAGCAACAAACAACTTAAACATAAACAATTACAAAGAAAGAACAATACAATTTCCACATCTGAACCAAAGAGTAAAACAGTGAAATGTGGATTATTAAATATTAGGTCTCTCTCCTCCAAGTCTCTGTTAGTACATGACTTAATAATTGATCAACAAATCGATTTACTCTGCCTTACAGAAACCTGGTTGCAGCAGGATGATTATGTTAGTTTAAATGAATCAACACCCCCGAGTCATTCAGAAATCTCGAAGCACAGGCCGAGGGGGCGGTGTGGCAGCAATTTTTCACACCAGCCTATTAGTTAATGAAAGACCAAGACAGACTTTTAATTTATTTGAAAGCCTGATGCTTAACATTGTCCACCCCAGCTGTGAAACTCAGAAACCAGTCTTACTTGTTATCATCTATCGTCCACCTGGGCCTTACACAGAGTTTCTGTCTGATTTCTCAGACTTTTTATCTGATTCAGTTCTGAGCTCAGATAAAATAATTATTGTGGGTGATTTTAACATCCATGTAGATGCTAAAAATGACAGCCTCAACATGGCATTTAATCTGTTATTAGACTCAATTGGCTTCTCTCAAAATGTACAAGAACCCACCCACCACTTTAATCACACTCTAGATCTTGTTTTAACATATGGCATAGAAACTGAACATTTAACAGTGTTTCCTGAAAACCCTCTCCTGTCTGATCATTTCCTGATAACATTTACATTTACAATAATTGATTACACAGCAGTGGAGAGTAGACTTTATCACAGTAGATGTCTTTCTGAAAGCGCTGTAACTAAGTTTAAGAATATAATCCACCCACCGTTATCATCTTCAATGCCCTGTACCAACATAGAGCAGAGCAGCTATCTGAACGCTACCCCAACAGAGGTCGATTATGTTGTTAACAATTTTACCTCCTCACTACGTACGACTCTGGATACTGTAGCTCCTGTGAAAACTAAGGTCTCTAATCAGAAGTACCTGACTCCGTGGTATAATTCTCAAACACGTACCCTAAAGCAGATGACTCGTAATCTGGAGAGGAAATGGCGTGTCACAAATTTAGTGGATCATCGTTTAGCCTGGAGAAATAGTTTGTTGCTTTATAAGAAAGCCCTCCGCAAAGCCAGAACATCTTACTATTCGTCACTGATTGAAGGAAATAAGAACAACCCCAGGTTTCTCTTCAGCACTGTAGCCAGGCTGACAAACAGTCAGAGCTCTATTGAGCCAACCATCCCTTTAACGTTAACTAGTAATGACTTCATGAACTTCTTTACAAATAAAATTTTAATCATTAGAGAAAAAATTACCAATAATCCTCCCACAGATGTAATATTATCTACAGCTACTCTTAGTACCATTGATGTTAAGTTAGACTCTTTTTCTCCAATTGATCTTTCTGAGTTAACTTCAATAATTACTTCCTCCAAACCATCAACGTGTCTTTTAGACCCATTTCCTACAAAACTGCTCAAAGAAGTCCTGCCATTAATTAATTCTTCGATCTTAGATATGATCAACCTATCTCTAATAATCGGCTATGTACCACAGGCCATCAAGCTAGCTGTAGTTAAACCTTTAATCAAAAAGCATCTCTAGACACAGCTGTCTTAGCTAATTATAGGTTAATCTCCAACCTTCCTTTCATATCAAAAATCCTTGAAAGAGTAGTTGTCAAACAGCTAACTGATCATCTGCAGAGGAATGACTTATTTGAAGAGTTTCAGTCAGGTTTCAGAGCTCATCACAGCACAGAAACAGCTTTAGTGAAGGTTACAAATGATCTTCTTATGGCCTCTGACAGTGGACTTATCTCTGTGCTTGTCCTGCTAGACCTTAGTGCAGCATTTGATACTGTCGACCATAATATCCTATTAGAGCGATTAGAACATGCTGGAGGTATTACAGGTACTGCACTGCAGTGGTTTGTATCATATCTATCTAATAGACTCCAATTTGTGCATGTAAATGGAGAGTCCTCTTCACACACTGAGGTTAATTATGGAGTTCCACAGGGTTCAGTGCTAGGACCAATTCTGTTTACATTATACATGCTTCCCTTAGGCAGCATCATTAGAAGACATAGCATACATTTTCACTGCTATGCTGATGACACCCAGCTCTATCTGTCCATGAAGCCAGATAACACACACCAATTAGTTAAACTGCAGGAATGTCTTAAAGACATAAAGACCTGGATGGCCGCTAACTTTCTGCTTCTTAATTCAGATCAAACTGAGGTTATTGTACTCGGCCCTGAAAATCTTAAAAATATGATATCTAACCAGATTCTTACCCTGGATGGCATTACCTTGGCCTCCAGTAACGCTGTGAGGAACCTTGGAGTCATTTTTGACCAGGACATGTCCTTCAACGCACATATTAAACAAATATGTAAGACTGCGTTCTTCCATTTGCGCAACATCTCTAAAATTAGAAATATCCTGTCTCAGAGTGACGCTGAAAAACTAGTTCATGCATTTATTACTTCCAGGCTGGACTACTGTAATTCATTATTATCAGGATGTCCAAAAAACTCACTGAAAAGCCTTCAGCTAATCCAAAATGCTGCAGCAAGAGTCCTGACAGGGACTAGAAAGAGAGAGCATATTTCTCCTGTTTTGGCTTCCCTTCATTGGCTTCCTGTTAAATCCAGAATTCAATTCAAAATCCTGCTCCTCACATACAAGGTCTTAAATAATCAGGCCCCATCTTATCTTAATGACCTTGTAGCACCACATCACCCTATTAGAGCACTTCGCTCTTGCATTGCAGGCTTACTTGTTGTTCCTAGAGTATTTAAAAGTAGAATGGGAGGGAGAGCCTTCAGTTTTCAGGCCCCTCTTCTGTGGAACCAGCTTCCAGTTTGGATTCGGGAGACAGACACTATCTCTACTTTCAAGATTAGGCTTCAAACTTTCCTTTTTGCTAAAGCATATAGTTAGGGCTGGACCAGATGACCCTGAATCCTCCCTTAGTTATGCTGCAATAGACGTAGGCTGCCGGGGGATTCCCATGATGCACTGAGTTTTTCCTTTCCAGTCACCTTTCTCACTCACTATGTGTTAATAGACCTCTCTGCATTGAATCATATCTGTTATTAATCTCTGTCTCTCTTCCACAGCATGTCTTTATCCTGTCTTCCTTCTCTCACCCCAACCGGTCGCAGCAGATGGCCCCGCCCCTCCCTGAGCCTGGTTCTGCCGGAGGTTTCTTCCTGTTAAGAGGGAGTTTTTCCTTCCCACTGTCGCCAAAGTGCTTGCTCATAGGGGGTCATATGATTGTTGGGTTTTTCTCTGTATCATGAAGCACCTTGAGGCAACTTTTGTTGTGATTTGGCGCTATATAAATAAAATTGAATTGAATTGAATAGAATCTTGCCAGGTGCCACTAAACGCTACAAAGAAATAATTTATGCAGATACAGTATTTATGCATTTGGGGCATCAGCAACATAAACATTTATGCCATACTGAATTTATTATAAACACAGAGCGTCACCATTCACGCCTCAGTCCCTGTGGAAGTTAAAGGGCAATGTGTGAAACTGTATAGGCTAAAGCATCATCATAAACTGGCGGCGTGTCAATAATAGTGCCAAATGCTGCAGTGACTGCAGAGATATTGACTGCAGTGACTGCAGAGATATTTCATGGAGCAATGGTCCAATTAAACTTAAACAGAAGATTAGCAGTGTGACCTGTACTGGACGCTATGATGTCATTTAAAGTAGCTTAAACGCTCATTAACAGTGCATGTCGGAGTAGCCGGTGCATGTTGTTTTTTCACCAGACACATGAAATTTGGGTTCAACAGACGGATCCATAAATGTGCAGCTTTATTAGGCAGAATACTTGTTAGTGGTCCGTAACACCAAACCAGTAAGAAGTACGTAAGGAGCTTAATTAGACTTAGCATTGCAGAAAAGGCTGAACCAGTTTCAGCAACTTTTTGTAGGAAGATATGATTTTGTTTTTGTCTGATGCTGTGTGTACCAGAAGCACATGTTTTGTTTTTCCAGCCTTTCCACTAGTCACACATTTCTTTTGCTTGTATTTTTTTATAGTTTCATAGAAATAAAAACTAATGGAAAGCTTTGAAACTACATTTAGACATTTCCCCCAAAATAAAAAAAAGGAAATGTAACAATTTAAATATGTTTGTTTGTTTGTTGTTGTTGTTTTTTGTAATTATACTCTGACCACCAAATCCAGCAGCACCATCAAACTTACTGGCCATGCTCATTGGCTCACAGCGTCAGTATGCAAAGGCTGCTTTCTTTCCTTCCCACCTTTACTCTGCCTGATATCATTACTGCTGTGTCCCCAGGAAAGATAATGATATGTACATCTATTCAACCTGGCTGACATGCCTCACAGGGAGCTCCCCCTCTCTGCTTCCTCAAACTCTCTCCTCTTTCTTTGTATCCCTCTCCTCCTCTCAGCAGACATGGAGCATTTGTTATTTGTCCCCTAACCTACTATGTTTCCTCTCACAATGATTTATAAATAGCGTGCTCCTTAGCATATCAAAAGACACTGAAGCAAAGAGGGAAGAGTGGCAGGAACGCAGGGAGGGAAGAGACAAAAAGATTTTAAAACAATTTATGAAGTCGAGTGTCGAACACTGTCACTCAGCCTGCTTGTGTAGGTAACATGGAAAGCTGCGCTTCGCTTTGAATCTTAATTCACAGCTTAAGTCTGTAATAGGTGCGTTTCAGTGCTGATTGATGGGCTGTTTTCTTTACAGCTGACATGTTGTGTACATTTGAGCATGCCTTGAAGTGGGCAGGAGACAGTGGTGTGGTGGCCAGCACTGTTACCTCACAGCATGGAGGTTTGAGGTGTTTCTGTGTGGACGTCGTGGGTTCTGCCGATGCAGTCCAAAGACATGCAGTTCAGGGTGTACCCTGCCTTGAGCGCTGTGACAGCTGGGATAGGCTTCAGCCTCCCCTGACCCTAAAATTGGATAAGCACAAGTGGATGGATGGAAGTGGCCACGCTTTATAACATTTATATAATAGAGACAGTGAGCGTTTCATTTCTGCATACAAGAGTTACTAGAGTCATCCTCGACTCCAGATGAAGGCTTTGAGATGTGGTTGAAAGTGTTTTGGAAGTTTTTCACGGTGAGGAAGGAGCTGTCAAGACTTTCAGGGCTTTGGATCAAAGAACGTCTTGAAGATCTACAACTAATTGACACCACAAGAGAACTAAAATCAAAAGCGCTGCAGTCCACTGACAACATTTACAAAGTGGACCTTTAAATCCAATTTTTTGTTAACCTAGCAAGTAAGACAAAATCTGTTAACTCCTGAATCCGTCTTTGTTAATATGAAATTGGATGTGTCAATAGGTGTGTTTTAATGTAGGTTTTCTTACGGGTATATGATGCTGTTTAATATAATCATTTTGAACAGCCACCGAGGCTTCTGACACTATGACTCATCATGCCTAACGATGCCTCATGGCTGTAAGCATCTTGCTGGGTGGTGTGTTTAAACAAGCGAGTACATAATAATCTCATGTTCCCTGCAGTTTACATCATATTCCTACAGCGTCTGCCTGTTTACCAACATACATCGCATAGCAATGCAAAAATTCAGATTATTAACCATTGCATGTGTCAATAACAGTGAGGTGGTTATGAAGCATAGAAAGAAGAGTTTTGCCATTGCAAGCTGGATTCAGGAGAGACTCCAACTGTGTTATTTCACTGTTAGATGTTTATTGCAATAGTTCGCAAAAAAGGAGAAAGTAGTAGAGTAGACTTTTATCATTTATGACAAAATCAAAACGCTCCTTTTAAACCAGTAACACTGTGACTCTGTAGCACTGGTTTTCTATCACTTGCTCGAGGTACTGATCTTAAACAGAGTGCAGAAACAATAATACAGGTTTAATCAGTAACCTGCGATCTTGTAACAGATGTTAGCATTTTTAAAATCCTCCACATGCAGATGGTACAAACCTGAACCCCCCTCCAGTCAGAAGGGCTATTTGCTGACTAGTCCAATAAAACTGTAGGTATGTATGAACCAGACTGTGACCCAGTATCAGTGCACATGTGAACAAAGCTTCTGTGTCTTCATGTGGAAACTGGGGCCTGGACTGATTGTTAGCTGAGCAGCAGGCCGAGCCTATCGGGACACGGAGGTGCATCTGAGCCCAATTAACCTCTGTCTGTTTCTTTGTGTCTCTGTGGATGCGGGAGATGAGCTTTGGACTGAATCACGACTGGCTCACATGCTGAGTGCAGAACCTTGAAGCCTAAAGAAAGTGTCATTTTTTTTTCCTTTTCAGTCATTTACGCTGGTTGGTTGTTACTGAGCACAGTTTCAGCAGCTCATTGCTCTGTGAAGCTCTCTGTGACACAAACAGTGGTGTACTTCATGTCACGATGCTTGTTGCTAAATGAAGGGCTATTAACACTAAAGATGTACATAGTCAGTTATTGTTGTTTGACACTCTGCTGCTGATAAAATCTTTCTAACTGCTTTTTAAATCAATCGTGATCTGAAAGTTCTCAAAATGCGTCTGAATGATTTTCATTTATAATGTATGAATCATGTAGTCTATAAACTTTATTCTGTGGCATAGAATTGCATATTGTTTTTCATCATTTCACTTCCTAGTTTGTTGTTTATAAGGACTAGAGTCCAAATATATTTCAAAGTAGATCTTTCAGCTCTGAAGGACAAAATAATCACCAGATATGATCGAGCTATATTCATTTTGCACAGAAGCCACATGCTTCAGAAGAAAGTCAACTTGAGTTGCAAATACACACGAGGTTTGTAGGATGTTCAACACAAATTGTCAACAATCCAATGGAAAAACAAATGTTAATATTGAATTAGAAATTCTAGTATTTGGTATTCGAGGTATTATAGCAACAACACTGTGCAGCACTGTCAACAGAGTCACTGACCAATGCAAGGACAACAGCACATGTATACAGAAATGAGAAAAGCAGCAACGTTCCCGTGGCTTAAATTATGAATGCTTTGACTTTGCCTTCTATCTGCTTTGACCAGGGCTACTTTAGCCAAAGACTAGACAGGCAGGAAGAGAAATGGAGGACAGTCGTGATGGAGCGACTCGTGGGCTTAAATCTGCTGTAACCCTTCTTACCCACCTCTCTGGCCTCGCTTCAAACCTCATAACAGATGTAACCAAACCTCTGAGCTATAAGAGGTATTTTGTAGCCCAAAAGAGCTGTGATGATATATATCACAGGGTGTCACTGGGTGGAGATCTGTGTTCATATGTGATGTACAAGACGTGATGTCCAGTGCAGGTCATGACCTCTATCTTTGGTACGTGGACTGTATGATGTCATATTTATTGGCTGATGGGAGTCTGCTGTACAAACACAAGGCTGTATCGCCTCATCCAGTCACATTTCCAGCTTACATCTTTTTTCTCCAGAACAGTTTTTCTTTTCTGTCACATAAACTTCAGCCTAAAATCACCCAGATAACTTTTTCATTTAATTATCAACATGTTATCCTACTGTTATTATGATGCTACTGAAATGTTTTTAGATGAAATGATAAAATAGGACATTACCTGCCATTCCAATTATAAATCTGCCTTCATAGCTAAACAGAAAAAAACAATCCTGTTTCTTAAACTCTGTAATGGATACAACAGGATCTATAAATAAGCTCACCAGCTGCAGGAGTTTTTATTTTGGGTTTTCATTTTTGGCAACTCGAAATAAAGCCTTCAGTTGGGCGAGCCGGGCATTCCCAGTGGCTGTATACAGTTTGTCCTCTATGATATTTATTATTATAATATTATATTTTATATATACAGTACAGATTGTGTTTTGGTTTTTTTTACTCATGCTTTAGGACTTTAGCTCAGTTTAGGAATAGGAATGTTTAGTAAAGGATGTTTTTTCTTTCACTGTTTTTGCCACATGCTGAATCTTTTCAGAAACTTGCAGAGTACAAATGATTCATCTTAAAAGCTTTCAGAACTTTCTGTAAAAAAGAAAAAAGAGGTGGATGTTACCATCTTCATCCACCAGGTCACTGGCACCCTGTCTGGTTCCTCACCACCTTCACCACCAACCCCACACTCCCCACACATCAGCAGAGGTGCATTTTAACTTTGGGTAGCAGCATTGTGACATGTTTAGCCTCGGATCAAACCGCGCTCAGTAATGGCCAATAATCAGAGGTGACTACTGAGGCATCAGTGTGAACATGCTCCTGTGATTAGTGCTGATTTTGAAGTGAGTATAAAGGCCCCTCCATTCTCATGACTCCCCATCCTGCTCTTTAACTTTCCAGCTTTTCAAATAGAGACTGATTTACATTTTCCGCAGCATGTGCTGAACGCTCTGGAAAGAAATCCAGCAGCACTAAGTGGTTGTGATATGTCAGGAAACAAATGCCTGACATGTCCATCATGCAGCTGGAAAAACTCATCAGATAAGTGTTCTGGTTAGTGATCTTAATCATTTTTAAATATTATTAATAATATGTTTTAAAAAACAACCTGCAGATTTTTAGCTTTTCCTCATGTGTAAACTCGTTTTCTGCCGTTTATATTGTTTTATCCCTTTGTTACTATTTCTCCTGACGTACACGTTTCCGTTGGGAAATCACGGCACTAAAGCCTGAAATGTCTGAAATTCCATAGTTATGCTATTTGCACTATTAAAATTAAATAAAATATATATGAAGAAACCCAAAAGAATAATAGCTGCAAAAAAATGAAAGCTTTTATTACTAATGTTTTTATTATTGTTTTGTTAAGATTTCCATATTTGAAGGAATGGTTGAGGCTCTTTTCATTTGTTAACAAGTAAAACATTTCATGTTTTTTTCTTTTAAACATACATCTGTAAAAATGAGTAAGGATCAGGCGATGACCCAAAAAACAAGATATGTAATAGATAAAAACACGTTACAGATGGAAACATTCAAAGACTTGTTTATTTTACAATCATTTCATTGCTTTAGTTTAATATAGTCTAAATTAAGGATATGGATAAGAATGCACATGCATAAAAATCACAACATGTATCTGATACAGTGATGTTCATGTTAATGCATCACTAATTATATGTCATTTTAATTGTAACAAAATATGTAATTATATATGGGTAGGGTGGCTGTAGCTCAGGTGGCAGAGCAGGTCAGCCACTAACCAGAAGATCGGTGGTTCGATCCCAGGCTGCCTCCTAGCGTATGCCAAATATCCTTTGGCAAGATACAAACCCTGTGTTTGCCTACTGGTGGTGGTCGGTAGCGCCAGTGTCCGGCAGCTTCGCCTCTGTCAGTGCGCCCCAGGGCAGCTGTGGCTACAATGTAGCTTGCCGTCACCAGTGTGTGAATGGGTGGATGACTGAATGTAGTGTAAAGCGCTTTGGGGTCCTTAGGGACTGAGTAAAGCGCTATACAAATGCAGGCCATTTACCATATATGGTCTGTTCTGCATAAAGGCCTTTTTTCAGTAATTTAATCTCATTTTAAACATAGTTTTGCGATATTACTTACAAAAATAAATCAAATGCAGACCTTTATTTCTAATGTGCTGATGCTTTACTTCTCACCTGCTTTTGTTCCTTTTCACCAGTTTCTGACATTTTTCTCATTGCTGAAGACCATAGAACAGCTTATGAACACCCAAAACACTACAAATAATCAGAAAAAACTGCAACTCACCGAAAACTTTTATTTTTGTGTGTGAAAATGAATTTTTGGTGGATCACCAAAGTAAAAAAAGGGTTCCTGTGTAATCCAGTGAACTTTGTATCTTCTACTGGTTTGGTACCACATGTTTCCAGTTACACTGAATATCTTTTTATATATCTTACTGATGTTGTATATCAAAGGAAAAACTCTTCAGATGCTCTACATTCTGTATTATTAGCAAAAGAAAAAGAAAGTAATGCACAGTGGTAAGATTTAAAAATGAGAAAGTACACAACACAGCAGAGGAAACACGTGGTCTACCAATGCTGAAAATTCACATACTGTAGAATAAAAACTGTCCTAACAGTGCAATCGCTGAATATCATCCTGATCAAGCTTTATCAACTAATCACAGACCAACTATTAACCTGCCTGATTATCAAAAGTTCATGAAAGAATAGCTGTCAAACAGTTTACTGATCATTTGATGAGAAACGATTTTGTAAAGTGTATCTGTCAAGACATAGAGTACATCATAGTACTTTGATAGTACTTTGATAGTACTCACTGCATTCCATAGTACAGTTGTACTTTCTGCAAACAATTTCCCACGTGTGGGACTAATAAAGGCTTATCTTAGTACAGAGGCAGCACTTCTGGATGATGCTCTTCTGGCCTCTGACAGTGGACTGTTACACCTGCTAACCACTATACTTTACTACAGAGGTCAGAACATACTGTGGGTGTTAAAGTAACCATGTTGGAGTCATATTTGTCTGCCAGAGTCCAATTTGTGCTCGTAAACAGGGAGTGCTCTCGAAACACAAACATTAGTCCCTGAGTTGGTTCTGTGATGGGACCAGAACTTTTTAAAGTAAACCTTTCTTTAGGCAATGTTATTAGAAAACACTGCATACGTGTGCATTGCCGTGTAGATATTACAGCTTTATTTATCCACGAAGACAGATGATAGAGTCATGTTGTGAACACATAAAGGCCTGGATGACCTGTCACAGTATTACTGTGTTTGGTCCTAAAATAATCTTTGACACATGATGTCTAACAAGATTCTTTAGACAGTGTTGGTTTGGTCTTCAGTAACACTGTGAGGACTCTTGGAGCATTTTTGATCAAGATATGTCCTTCAAAGCACACATTAAAGAAATATGCAGGACTGCAGACACATTCTCTACTTTTAAGATTAGATGTAAAAGTTTTCTTTTTGATAAAACGTATATTCAAGGCTGGATCAGATGACCCTGAATCCTGCTTTAGTTTTGGTACAATGAGACTAGAACATGCGATAATGTTTCTTCTTCATCCATCTCTTTTCACTCTGTGTGTTTATACACCACTACTGTATTTAATCATTAGCAAATGTCAAACTCTCTCTCTCTCCTACAGTTTGTCTCTCCCTCCTTTAGCCCCAGTGGGTTGTGGAGGATGGCCCCTCCCTCTGTGAGCCTGGTTCTGTCCTCCTGTTAAAAGGGAGTTTTTCCTTCCCACTGTTGCCAAGCGCTTGCTCGTATAGGGGTCATGTGATTGTTGGGGTTTGTTTGCTTTTTCTATTGTAGACCTTTACAATACAAAGCACCTTGAGGTGACTGTGAATTATGAATTTGCACTATATAAATATAAATGAAATGCTGTGAAACTCTCATGAGTCTAGTATGAGACAAAAGAGAGGAAATGTACTTTTTTCTCATATTAGATCTGCATCAAAATGAATTTTATGGCACACTAATCAGAGCGTGTGCCATCATTAATGCTCATTATTTCAATAAGGGAAAGTGAGCAGGCCTTACCTGAGCAGCATTACTGGACTGCTTCATGACTGGGGTGCAGTTACCTTTACGTCCAGATGAGGGCGACACATCAAAAAGTAAAAAAAAATAAGACCTGCAGCAGAGGAAAGCAGCAGCAGCAGTGGCTGTGAGAGACAAAAACAATAGCACATGTGAATCCTTTAAAAGACATATTAGGACGCTTTATGTTAATTCCTGAAATGGGATTAGAGCACAGCGGAGTCAGGGCTTCTCTGGTGTTTGGACACAGGAAGCAGCGTTTCGGCCCACATGGCCAGACTACCAACCGACAGCTGAGACGGAAGCAGGGGGTTTGCCAACTGTCTGGCTCATTTTCTAGTAGGCCTGCTTCCCTCAGGCCACTCACAGCCAGTGTAGGAACATGTCCAACACTGTCAAATATCAGCACACTCATACACACAGAGTAATGCGCACACACTGATGAGGGGTGCTTAATTTGCCTTTTGGGGATGCTTGTAAAAACTCCATCTTATATAGATTATTGTGGTTTATGTTGTTTGTTTGTTTTGTGTTTGCTCCGTATAAAAATGAGAAATGATGACTTCCGTTTGATCTATCAAAGGACTGAGACGGCTCAGCCATTACAGTTACCTCACTTTGCCTAATCTCTTTACCAGTAAGTGTTGTTCATCATCATATCTCTGTCAAGCATGAAATGGATGCAGTATTTTTTAAAATGCTTAAGAAAAATATGGATTACAAAATTAGATCGCCTTTTACCTTGCAACGTGTCAGGGTTAGAGTCTGGACAACAACCATGCTATTTTAAGGAAACTGCAATGCAGAAATACACGGGGGAAACTTTATGTAAAAAGATAACAGCTTCTAATTTCTGAAAATATGCTTACTTGACATGTTTAGGATGAAAGCCTGACCCTACACCGGTCGTCTTAGACCTGGTCGATGTTAAGAAGTTGACATACAGGTCGAACAAAAAATGATCTTTATATTTAATCAAAAAAAATCTCATACATATACAGTGGGGGTTAGTATATAACCTGCTGAGGCCTGTGTTCTCAGAATCTTTAACCCAAATCTACTGGGATATGTGATTACTGGCTTATTATATTATTATATATTATCTATATAATATTTTAATTTTTTCTAATTCTTCTTTGACAAAGCCTGACACAGTGACCCAGCATCTCTTTGGTGTTTGAAATATGATGCAATGATTTTGTTCTTGGCTTTGCTGTAGCGATTATTAATTATCCCAAATGCACGCAGGCTCATCCACCCAGTCAGTGTGGAGAGGATGAATGTAAGAGCTGGGCATTTCCAGCCATTGCAGATGTGACATTATAAAATGCACTTCAGTGCAAAATGACACAAACAAAGCAACAAAATAATACTAGAGTTGTTCAGTGTTATGGTGCTGTACAGTCAGACAGGAAGGAAATCTCTGTACCTGCCTGTGTGCATGGATGTGATAGTATAATGACTGCATGTTGAATTTACTGCTTCATCATCATCAACCTTAAATGTAAACTGTTGTTAGCCTCTGCTGCCGTGCAGACGGGCTCACATCCAGACTTCCCGGCTTCCCTTTCTTCGGCCTGCTTTTATTTGTGCGTCACCTGGCCTCGCCACCTGTTGCAAGAGGAAACCAGAGGTGAGGCTTCCGGTGAGCCCAAACGCTGTCAGGTTTCAGGTTGGACTCCCCCTCCAGTGTCAGCTGAGGAGCCAGGACTCATGATAAGATAGATAGAAGAAGAATAATAGCAAGAATGTATAAAAATGTATCTGTATAAGGAGGGGGCTAACTTACCTCCTCTTGTGTCCTCCTCTAATCTGCTTCATCGAGCTCCTTCTTCCATGTTCTCCCACAAACATGCACAATAAACTTGAGCTCCTGACTGACTGATTCTCCATCACCATCTCCGTTTTTGTCTCTCTTCCAGCCCGCCTGACTGCAGCGCTCCTGAATAATAACCCCATCTCCCTCTCTCGCTCGCTTTCTCTCCCTCCTGTTTAAAATGCTGCTCACAGGCGCGCTCCCGTGCCGGGTTTTAAGCACACACACATCCCCCTCTCTCTCTCTCTCTCTCTCTCCACACGGACCTCGGGGACGCGCTCGGTCCGTGTTGCGCAGGTCCGGCCCGCTGTGACTCTTTCGCAGTGCTGCTTTTATTTTCTTAACGGCGCCAAGTCCACCCGCATGCGCGCACACTCCCTTCCTCCGTCTCCATCAGCGCTTTGATCTTGACCCCCCCTCCCCCCCCCCACCCCACGAGCTCACACAGGGTAGGAAATAAAAACAGGTGAAGCCTCCTTTTATTACATTTAAGAATAGAAAAATAATAAAACAAAAAATCTGAATCTGCTCGTAAATATTGAGCAAATGCAGCTGTTGCAGTGTTCGCTCACCCTAATGGATCTGGTTCAAGGTCTGGAGTATCTTTTTTCTCTTTTCGGTCTATGTGAGCGAGCCCCCCTCCTCCTCCTCCTCCCTCCCTCCCTCCCTCCCTCCCTCTCTCTCTCTCTCCCTCTCCCTCCTCCCTCCCTCTCCATCTCTGCATTCTCCTCTTTTTAGTCGTGTGGGAAGCTCCGTGAATGCGGCTGCAGAAGGAGCCAGCATACTTATGCGCCTGACACGGATACTGTTCTGTCTTTACAGGAGGGAGAGAAACACAAGCTTGCTTTTCTCCGGTGTGACACCCCTCCCCCCTCCTCTGCCATTTATTCCACCTGGATATTTTTTGTGTTTTTCCCAAAGAGAGGATTACTTAAAAAATTATCAAGTCCATTTTGATTCTTTTTTTCTCCCTTCCCTTCTTTGGACCTATGAAAGAGCGAATGTGCGGACTTTCGAGCGCCTCACTTGCACCACAGCGGACTAAAGGCTGAATAACTGCATTATTCATTTTTACGCACCGGTTTCTCTTGTCCTCACTCGTCTCTCTGGTTTCTCTCCGTTTTTCTTTCTTCCTCCTTTTGTTCTCGGAAAGGAGCTTCAATATTCTTCTTCTTTATTACAGGGGGAAAGAAACAAACAAAAAAGCATAAGAACTGATTCCCTCCCACTTGGATGAGACTGAAATAATCTCTTCTCCATTCGACTGCAAACAAAGTGAAGAGAACCACCAACAGTTTTTTTGGGGGTGGAGGGATTAGCGCTGCACGGATGGAGAATAACCTCGTGACAAAAGCAACCTGATGGGGGCATTTTGGCCGCTTCTGCCCTCTGGAGCTTTATCCCCGTGCGCAACTTCGCTGGAAACAAACCAGTATTTATTCATTGGCCCTTCGGAGGGTTGCTCAGCCGAGCTGTAGCCAGACGCACAGTGCTGGCCATCATCATCATCATCCCCTCTCCCTCCCCATTTTCTACTCATTGCTACTCCTCTTTCTCTCGATCAGTTCCCCGCCTTTAAATAAAAACTCCAAGAATGATGGACTTATTCCACCGTACTGGTGTCCGCCTTGCGCCCCTTTTCACGCCTTGGAGTCGCCGGACGCGCCGTGAAGATCTCTGAAAGCTATCTGCCTCCCCCCACCCCCCACCCCCTCTTTCTATTTCCCCTCTTTCTACCTTCTTCTACCTTTCCCCCACTCCCTCTCTATCTCCCCTGCACCCAAATGAACGTTTTCCCATGGAGGTAGTACGGCCACTTTGGGGACCGAACGAGCAGCGGGGAGATTTTTCCAAGCAAGAGGAGCCCGTCAGTAAGAGGCGCATCGGGTGAAATCGGACCTCCCTCCTTCTTCGCCTCTCCTCCTCTCCCTCCTCTGTTTCTCCATCTCCGCCTCGCACCTCCACCTCTCCGGTTTGCTCGGCTCCCTACATGGGGCTATAGAGGACTGGGGGGAGACCTTGTTGCGCCCCTATAACTGTCGGCTTCTGCTGGGCAGACTGTTTGCACGGCTCCATCCATGTCTCACCAATGCTGCCCCGTGTCTCCAGAGGGAGCCGCATTCATCACCACCACAGCTTTGGGTAAGTCCAATTTATTTAAATTCAGTCCCATAAAAAAGATCTCTCAGATTTCGTCATGTGGAATTTCTTCTTGTGTCACAGCTGCTATAAATGGGTGCAGCTTAAACCCCTCTCAGTGTGTCAGTAATGGGCACAGTCCCAATTCTTTTTCTTCTCTTTGCTGTGTGCTATTCGCTGGTATTGGAGGTGCTGGCTCCAAATTAGACCTCCCCTAGAAAAGGGAACTGCAGCCATTTGACTTTGATTATGTTGAATCTGAGAGGCACAAAACAGAGTTGTGCTGATGTCTGCGTCTTGCTTTGGGTGTCAGAATAAGATGCATAGACGTGCAGTATTTCAGGGGTTTGGGTAAGTCCAGAGCATGTGCTACTTTTTCCTGCAGTACTGAATAACCTCCATCCAACATTTCAGGCTATCCAGGATTTGGAGGCATGACTGTGTGTCAGTAACAGAGATACGCAGTTCATAGATTCTGATGAAATAGTGGGATCATTGCAAATGTGCATTATTAGCATCGTGGCTAGAATTTATTTCATACAGTGAGAGTAATGTTTTCTTTTTTGTACTTTAAATATAAATTGAGTTAAATATTAAAATTGCAATGCAGTCAATCTCAAATATGAATTTTGATGGTGTGTGTGTGTGTGTGTGTGTGCGTGTGTGTGTGTGTGTGTGTGTGTGTGTGTGTGTGTGTGTGTGCGTGTGCATATCTGGTTTTGTGTGCATGTATGTACGCCTGCGTGTGTGGATGTTTGTGCATGCGCCTGTCTCTCTTTTCTTTTTCTTTCCAAAGGTTACTAAATGGTTTTCTGGGGGAGGATTTCTAACCGGCGAAATGCTGCTCGTACTCCTGCTGGCAGCCTTTTCTTCTTCTATCTCCGGCTCTCTCGCCTCCTCCCTCTCCTCCCCCTCAATGTCGAACGGACCCCCGATGGCAGACCCGTCCGCCCCGGACTTGCTGGCCGAGACCTGCGTCGCCTGCTCCTGCATGTCGGTGGAAAACGTGCTGTACGTCAACTGCGAGGAGATCACCGTCTATCGACCCACACAGCTCATCCCTCCGGCCTCGTCCCTCTACCACCTTAACTTCCAGAACAACTTTCTGATCATACTCTACCCAAACTCTTTCCTCAACTTCACCCACGCTGTCTCGCTGCACCTGGGGAACAATAAACTGCAGAACATTGAAGGTGGGGCCTTCATGGGGATGAGTGCGTTGAAACAGCTGCATCTGAACAGCAACGAGTTAAAGGTGCTGCGTGCGGACACTTTCTTAGGCATAGAAAACTTGGAATACCTTCAGGCTGACTACAACTTAATACAATACATTGAGAAGGGAGCCTTTAACAAACTGCACAAACTCAAAGTGCTGATCCTGAATGACAACCTCATACAGGCACTCCCCGACAACATATTTCGCTTTGCCTCACTCACACATCTGGATATAAGGGGCAACAGGATCCAGAAACTTCCCTATTTGGGTGTTCTGGAGCACATTGGACGCATTGTAGAGCTGCAGCTGGACGACAACCCCTGGAACTGTACCTGTGACCTAGCACCTCTCAAAGCGTGGCTTGAAAACATGCCCTATAATATTTTTATTGGCGAGGCCATATGTGAAACGCCAAGTGACTTGTACGGGAGGCTCCTGAAAGAAACCAACAAACAGGAGCTTTGTCCCATGGGAACAGGAAGTGAATTTGATGTTAGGATGCCACCTGCACAGCCCTCCAAAACGCCCCCAAGTACTGTGGCTCCCATAGCCACGAAAACGCCAAAAACCACAGACTCATCAAAGTTTTATGGCAATGGGATTGTGGCTGGAAGGAATAACCAGATTGTTTCCTTTCAGTTGTGTCCACAGCCCTGCAGCTGCAAAGCCCACCCTTCTGACTTTGGCATTAGCGTCAGCTGTCAGGAGAGGAATATTAAAAATCTAGCTGATCTCGTTCCCAAACCCCCAAATGCCAAGAAGCTTCACCTGAGTGGGAATTACATCCGTGACATCAATCCGAGTGATTTCCAAGGTTTTGAGGGCTTAGATCTGCTGCATCTTGGCAGCAATCAGATTGTCACAGTCCAGAAAGGTGTGTTTGCTAACCTCACTAACCTGAGGAGACTGTACTTAAACGGAAACATGCTTGAACAGTTGCACCCAGAGATGTTTTTGGGCCTCACAAACCTGCAGTACTTATATTTGGAATACAATGCCATAAAGGAAATCTTAGCAGGTACGTTTGATTCCATGCCAAACCTTCAACTCCTGTATCTCAACAACAACGTTCTGCGGAGTCTTCCTGCTTATGTGTTTGCGGGGATCCCATTAGCCAGACTCAATCTGAAAAACAACCACTTCATGACCCTGCCAGTGAGCGGTGTCTTGGACCAGCTGAGGTCACTGACCCAAATAGACCTGGAAGGGAACCCGTGGGAGTGCTCGTGCGATCTGGTTGCCCTCAAACTCTGGCTGCAGAAGCTGAGTGATGGAGTGGCTGCCAAAGAGGTGAAATGTGCCTCCCCTGTGCAGTTCGCCAACATTGAACTGCGCCTCTTAAAAAATGAGATCCTGTGTCCTCGGATGGCGAGGCCGCCCTTTATTCAGACTGGCGCCACCCCTGTTTTGACATCAGTGTCGCCTGCTGGAGTTGGCAAAGCACCACCGGGAGGGCCCGTGCCTCTTTCAATTATGATCCTTAGCATCCTCGTAGTGCTGATCCTGACTGTGTTTGTGGCCTTTTGCCTTTTAGTCTTTGTCCTGAGGCGGAATAAAAAACCGGTGGGCAGGCAGGAGGGGCTGGGGAACCAGGAGTGCGGCTCAATGTCTTTGCAGCTTCGCCGCCACAGCCACAAATCCGGCAAAAAAGGTTCTATCCCCGGCGATGACTTGGGAGGCGAGACCTTCATCCCTCAGACTATCGAGCACATCGGCAAGAGCCACACCTGTGGGATCGGTCGCTCCTCAGACTTGGATGCCGGCTTCAAATTTGCAGACTCGCAGAGGCAGAAGATCATCCTGCGGAACAGCGCAGACAAGGAGAAAGACATGCTTTCCACTCTGGAGCGCAACAAACGCCTCAGCACCATTGACGAACTCGAGGAGTTTCTCCCCAACCGAGAGCCAAGCATGTTCATCCACAACTTCCTGGACAGCAAAAGAGATTTCAACAGTATAGGGATGGGCGGATATGAAATCCGCTACCCAGAGAAAACGCTGGATAAAAAGATGAAGAAGTCGTCGCTGATAGGCGGGAACCACAGTAAGATCGTAGTGGAGCAGAGGAAAAGTGAGTATTACGAGCTGAAAGCCAAGCTCCAAGGAACACCTGATTACCTGCAGGTGCTCGAGGAGCAGACTGCACTGAGTAAAATGTAGGGACTGTTGTGTTTGATCTGTGCATTGATTACACACACTTCTACAATATGAAGTCAGCAACATGCAGGCAGACAGACAGCCGAACACATTTCTCTGGCTCTTTGTCCTCTCGAGACACACACACGTCATTCAAACCTTCAGATCTCTCACCCTCTGCCTTCATTTCCCTCTCTGCAGCCACACACACACACACACACACACACACACACACACACACACACACACACACACACACATACACATACACCTACACACATACACGCACACACACACACAGACACACACACACACAAAGCAAAAAAAGTGCCTTCTGGAAATCCTTAATGACCACTGCAGAGATGGACAAAATGGCTCCACACTACAAGGCTATTAGTAGAATAAGCGTGGATGTATTTCACAGTAAAAGACCTTCTGGATTATCAGCCACTCACACGTACGAATCCTGCAAACTTACCATAGGACACCCTTAAAAAAGCAACCAGACATAGTATCTTTTGCTGCTACTGAAATGGGTACTTATCTTCTTCGTATTTTTTTGTTGTTCTTGTTGTTGTTCTTTTTCTTTTACTGTATTTTTTTCCAACCAAATCAAAGGGTCTTGAAACAGTGCTTGAGAATATACCTCGCTGGCTTCAGCCCGTTTTTTAAAAAAAGAAAAAGAGGGAGCGCTGGTTGTTCTTTTTGCTCTGGAACGAATCATGTCTCCTTCTACTGGGATGAGATTAACAGAATCAGTGACTCAATGGATGCTACTTTGCTTTATTCTATTTTATTTTGTTTTTATTTGACCTTTTTTGTGTTGCTGGGATATCTATTTGATCTTGTGGATGCTCTCCGGAGTTGGCTGCAGACTCTCTGCCATCTTGTGTGGATTACACAGCAGTAGCAGTACACCTGCTCTTTGCCGGGAGGCTAAACAGCTCCCGTTTTCCATTCGTGGGAATTGGAGGCACCGCAAAACTCTTTTGGGGGAATGATTTCATGACTTGTTTTCTTTGTGTAAAGAGCCATGTTAAATATAGTGTCTTCTGAATGGAGTTGTGTTTCTCTTTAAAAATTCCTACTTACAGTAACTGTATGTTTTGGGTGAAATCTAATGGCACATACACTGTCAGAGGACGTTTCTGAAAAATGAAAAGAAAAAACAAAACAAAACCCAATGATTAAAAAAAGGAAAAAAAGAAAAAAAAAGAAATTACAAAGCTGCTTGCCATGTAAGCGTAACCTGGAATTTATTTTGTAAGTCTTACATTATTTGTATCTGTGGGACTGGTTTGTAAATTACAAAGAAAGACACACACACACTCATACTGTACGACGGAGCATCATCAACATCAAGAGACTTCATTGCCAGATTGTCCAACAAACCGCTAATATAATTCAATCGGTGACCCGCCTCCCTGTCAGCTCTCAATTCGTAGAAAAAGAATGAAAATTTAACAACATAGTTAATTTATTTTTCTATGCAGGGTTATTTAAAGAGTTATTGGTATTATTTAAGAAGAATAATACGCAAAGAATGGAAAGGACTTGATAGTGTGCTGCATCTGAGCTAATTCAGTCGATTCAAGGGTTTCTGTTTCTCTCGGTCTGCTGAGGAGCGCCTGCCGGATGAAAGGTTGTGAAATGTGATCTGTGATGTTTCCTTTTTCTTGTGTCGCACGATGAGCAAGAGGCCTGATAGAGTCTGTGACGTTTCCAGCAGTTTCCTTATTCTTATATCTCCCACAGTATCTTGTAAAAGGTTTCTTATTAACATTATGCAACCAAAATAAATGTGCATTAAACTCGATATGCTTCTGGAATTGTTGGACCTGGGAGGAAAAAGGGAGGGAAAGCGAGGGCAAACCGATCGAGGCTCTAAATTGTCAGATCTGGGCCGAACCGTATCGGAAAAACAACCATGTGCAATATTAGCTCAGTCTCCGTTTTGTTTTTAATTTATTTAGTTTGAGATGATATTGTCAGGACAAGTTCTATTTCAAAATTCTTTATTCAACTTAACTCTATCCGGTCCTTATTTAAAAAGTATTGTTAAGTTAAAATTATGAGTGTTTATTGACATTACAAATGAATAGAATGTATCTTGAAAAGTATAATAAATACAATTTTCTATCAGTCATAAATCTCCTGTATATTGGTTAATTTTCTCATGTATAATCATGTTGAAATCAAGGTATTAAAATCAGCACCTCTTTGCACCGTGTCCCCCCTATTTCTTTTAAGCTCGTACATCCTCGTCGTTCTTCGAGGCTGCTTAACTTTCAAGCTTCTGCAAACCCTGCCATTAGCATTTTTTCCTTTCACAGCACACGGTGCAGCGTCTGACAGCTCAGTGTTGGACAAACTAAAGCTGACAGAACGCTGTTCTTGTTTTGTTCGTGTACAAACACTGGCTGCCCTTCAAGCATAATATATAATTGTTTAGTTGCTTAGAAAACTGCCTCTGCAACTTGGGAAAGTCTTGTTTTTTACCCCGAAGGCCATGAACCAGTTCGTGCTTTTCAAGGGAACAGTTTAAGCAACTAAAACCAAGCCAAAATAAAGTCTCCAGCGTGGAAAACTTCATACAAATATGCACATGTGCTGGTTTTTCCTATTTAGATCGCAAAATATTTTGTCCCAAACATCCCCAACTTTTTCTGTCCTTTCAGCTTTTAAGGCAGGTTTCTGAGAGAACACCTGACTTTTTGGTTTTTTTGGCAGGTGTCAAAGTTCCCTCTGTTTATAGACACCCATCAAACATTTATGCCGATTTCATTTTAGGGTTAAAAATTCAGATTTCCTCTTTCTGTGTTAATCCAAGCTTTTGTGCTTTTGGGAAACCAAGTAGCAGAGAGTATGACTCATCCAGACGCCAGAGAATTGTCCTCATTAATTATTAATACCCATGGCAGTTATGAACTAAAAAAGGGATGTGGGGAGAGAGGTGAGAGATAGGAATGTGATATGTATAACCCTCCAAACTGTCTCCCCCATCCTTCCATCATTCTCCGTCTTTCTCATGTTTGTGATCACACTGCTCTGTAATAAAGCAGAAATATCATTTGGTGCTTAAAAAAAGGCACAAATTGGCTGGAGACGCAGCTTTTCAGTCCAAAACTTTACTGCAGTGACTTGGCTCTCGTGCAGGGTTCCTGGAAGGTCGGGTGGGGGGGTTCTCGAGGTGCCACA
The DNA here is from genome assembly GCF_041146795.1 of Maylandia zebra. Lineage (NCBI taxonomy): Eukaryota > Metazoa > Chordata > Actinopteri > Cichliformes > Cichlidae > Maylandia > Maylandia zebra. Next base: position 28,527,287 of record NC_135168.1, read on the forward strand.
ACACTAGAAAACGGTGAATTTCTATTGCTTTAATTTACCTCGCGAAAGATTAGCAGGACACAAATGCACGAAATCCTCACGAATGTTTATTTCTTTTTTCCTTTCTCTCCTTTCTGCTGTTATCATCCCACCTGCTGCAGAGACAGTTATGCAATTCTGTTCTGAATCCTAACTCTTAAAATCATCTCTGCTGTGCCTCACTGTGTATTTTTATCTGATGGGGTGGCTCTGCAAAAACTACGCCTTTCTGAGGGGAAGGATTTAAGGGGGAGACAGTTGGTAAAAACCCTGCTGGAAGACGTCTGTAGCATGCTTTAATATGGGGAATGGCCACAAGGGGCGCTCTAAGCTAAGAACACAGAAGTGAAATAGTGTGAGTGGACTTCAGGATCACTGATGTTTGAAGGCGTTTGGTTAAAAGAAACCACTGATGTTTTACTCTACTTGTACTCTTGCCTTATTATTATTTTTCTAAGATTTGAAGTGAACTGAGATTTCAGAGGCCCCACAACATGATGACTGTGCCTATTTATATGACCAGGAGTTAATAATAGGTGCAACCATCAGATAAATAATACTAATAAAAATGAGGAAGTAAAATAAAGTAATGCTTAAAAAAGCCCATATGTTCAGTGACTATTGATTATTCTGCATAATTATTATGCCACTGCATTCACAGTGATTTGCAGTCTGTGAGCAGCATCAAGATGATTAATCTCTTCACATCCACCACACAACACGCAGAGTGACAGATGTGAACCAGACACTAAGTCAAAACTAAGTGACCTGCTGGATGCTAAGAGGTTCACCCTCAGAGGTCCAAGGAGTCATTTTTCTATGTGCGTCAGAATATTTGTTATTTTTTTCCTGATTGAACAGAGTTGGAAAAACAGCTGCCTGAGCTTTAACTTGTGGTTGAAAAACAAACACCTCTAACTCTCACCGCAGTCTGAGTGTTTGTTTGTTTAAATCTTCAGCTGTTTCATTTCAAACTGTTTGGCTAACTACAGAGTCTCAAGCAAAAAGAGGACCTGTGTCACTATGCCTAAGAGCCACAACTACAAGTAGTGCACCAACAAAACCATATCAGCATCTTTTTGCCATTAAACATCTTAGAGTTTGTATGAGGATATAATTTATTCTGTGTCGACCAGAAAACTCTGAACCCTTTGTGCCGTTTAGCTAAAACTGCTAAACTGTGTTGCATTGTAAGGGCACAATTGGTGTTCTCCAACGGCGCGTTTTGGCAGAACTTGAACGCAGCCTGAAGGTTTTGTTAGGATGCAAATTGTCAATCATTAAAATTCAATTCAATTCAATTCAATTCAATTCAATTTTATTTATATAGCGCCAAATCACAACAAAAGTCGCCTCAAGGCGCTTCATAGATACAGAGAAAAACCCAACAATCATATGACCCCCTATGAGCAAGCACTTTGGCGACAGTGGGAAGGAAAAACTCCCTGTTAACAGGAAGAAACCTCCGGCAGAACCAGGCTCAGGGAGGGGCAGGGCCATCTGCTGCGACCGGTTGGGGTGAGAGAAGGAAGACAGGATAAAGACATGCTGTGGAAGAGAGACAGAGGTTAATAACAGATATGATTCAATGCAGAGAGGTCTGTTAACACATAGTGAGTGAGAAAGGTGACTGGAAAGGAAAAACTCAGTGCATCATGGGAATCCCCCGGCAGCCTACGTCTATTGCAGCATAACTAAGGGAGGATTCAGGGTCACCTGGTCCAGCCCTATCTGCTTTAGCAAAAAGGAAAGTTTTAAGCCTAATCTTGAAAGTAGAGATAGTGTCTGTCTCCCGAATCCAAACTGGAAGCTGGTTCCACAGAAGAGGGGCCTGAAAACTGAAGGCTCTGCCTCCCATTCTACTTTTAAATACTCTAGGAACAACAAGTAGGCCTGCAGAGCGAGAGCGAAGTGCTCTAATAGGGTGATATGGTGCTACAAGGTCATTAAGATAAGATGGGGCCTGATTATTTAAGACCTTGTATGTGAGGAGCAGGATTTTGAATTGAATTCTGGATTTAACAGGAAGCCAATGAAGGGAAGCCAAAACAGGAGAAATATGCTCTCTCTTTCTAGTCCCTGTCAGGACTCTTGCTGCAGCATTTTGGATTAGCTGAAGGCTTTTCAGTGAGTTTTTTGGACATCCTGATAATAATGAATTGCAGTTGTCCAGCCTGGAAGTAATAAATGCATGAACTAGTTTTTCAGCGTCACTCTGAGACAGGATATTTCTAATTTTAGAGATGTTGCGCAAATGGAAGAACGCAGTCTTACATATTTGTTTAATATGTGCATTGAAGGACATGTCCTGGTCAAAAATGACTCCAAGGCTCCTCACAGCATTACTGGAGGCCAAGGTAATGCCATCCAGGGTAAGAATCTGGTTAGATACCATATTTCTAAGCTTTTCAGGGCCGAGTACAATAACCTCAGTTTGATCTGAATTAAGAAGCAGAAAGTTAGCGGCCATCCAGGTCTTTATGTCTTTAAGACATTCCTGCAGTTTAACTAATTGGTGTGTGTTATCTGGCTTCATGGACAGATAGAGCTGGGTGTCATCTGCATAGCAGTGAAAATGTATGCTATGTCTTCTAATGATACTGCCTAAGGGAAGCATGTATAATGTAAACAGAATTGGTCCTAGCACTGAACCCTGTGGAACTCCATAAGGTTCCACAGGGTTCAGTGATCACCTGTCTTGGTTCCTTTTTTTTTAACAGCGTCTAACCAAATAAATACAGCCTTACAGGGGGGTTAATGTCTGAGACGGCTACGTGTTGGCTTCCGTTGTTGTCTGTGCCTAAAGTGTGCTCTCTCACGTCCCTGTGGGGTTTTTAGTTTGTCTATACATCACTGAGACATTGTGTTAATGTAAATGATCTGTTGTAGATCCGAATTTCATCGCCGAGTCTCATTACTTCACCTTTTTTCATTTTCTTCTTATTTAAAAATGAGCACGAACACACATTTCACATTAGTATATTAATAGCCCGTGTAGAAATCTATTTCCTGCAGTGTAAATTTGCATATCGTAAAACAAATGTCTGCCCTCCCTTTCTTATTTGTTCCAAGCTTTCCTTATGCATCTTGTGGCAACAGAAGAGAAGAATTAAGCTACATCAGTTTTTCACTGCACCAGTCGGCTTCTCATGGATCATTTTAAACAGAAGTGATGAACCAAATGCTTCTTGGTTTGGAAGCAATAAAACTTTTCTTGTTTACAAATTTGAGCTGCTAGTTTTGAACCACTTTAACCCGTCTTATTTAAATTCTTGAATAATTGTATTTTGTTCATATTGGGTGAAATATTTCAAGATCAAATGGAAATATTTGATTTTCCTTTATCATCTGATAACCATAATTCTTATAGGTTATAATGCTAATTATCATATTCTAAGGTTTTATACTTGGAGGATCACCAGTGTGGGTTTAAAACATCATTTTCCCTCACATGTACATCCTGTACTGTGCTTCCTTTTGCGTTTGGCTGACATGCATCTTTAATGATGTATGCTCGGGTTATTTTGTCAATGTGCTGTTTAATATTTTCACTCGTCATAATTAACTGTGTTCAAGTTGAGATATAATCTGGAACTGGAAATAATAACCCCGATGTAGTGATGTCATGTGGATCATCAGGGTTGGGGAAAGACTTTGAGGGATGGATTGTGAAACACACACCAGGGAACCCATCAGGTCTTCTCGTGGCGTAGCCTTCTCAGGGCAGCAGCCAGTTTTTAGGGCCTGCAGGTGTCATCAGCAGATATTCAGGGAAGAGATCGCTCACTGTCCTCTGATCATTATGAATTTAGACACATTTGCAAAGATCATGATTTGATTTTGAGATTGTGTTTTTACCAGATACAGCCCATTTTTGCTTTTATTGGCTATTTTTCTACATGCAATCTAAATATGCACCAACACAGGAAGCTGGTTGAAAGTGCGTATATAAACTAGGTTAGGTTTTGAGCTGTCAGTGGAGCCACTGAAAATGTATCCAAAAGATACATGACACAAAGAGTCCACTGCGTATAGCTCTATATATTTATAATCTGATGTCTGTTTGTAGAGATTACAAAGACTTATATTCACTTGACAATGCGGGTGTTGCAAAAATCATTATGGAGTTTGAGTGTGAGAGAGTCAGTATCTGTGTGTACTGATATTTCTTTGGCTGCTTGAATTCCATCAAAATGCAGTGCTAAATACTGCAGACTGATTTACATTAGCTTGTCCTACATTACATGTACGTAGTATTGCATCTGTATCTGTATCACAGTAATGAATGCAGACTTGACTTTTGTTAGGGAAAATATTCTAAAACACTTCTTCAGTAAAGACTCAGAGAAGAGAAACACACAGAACTTCTTGCTAGCAAGGGCAGCCTCCAGACTGAGACTCGCACTAAGAAACTGCCCCAATCTTTATTTATACTTCAGTAGGTGTGTGTGTGTGTGTGTGTGTGTGTGTGTGTGTGTGTGTGTGTGTGTGTGTGTGTGTGTCCTGCTGATCAAAGGGTCATGAGAGCACAAAAGGTACATCCTTGGTCAGGAAAGGGGGTAGTCTCCCCCACCCTAGATAACATGGTGAGGAAGTCCAGCAGTTCATCTATATGTAAAGAAGCACTTAAACTAAAACAGACATAGCTACGTTAATCCTGCCGTAAAACAATAAAACAAGGTATGAGCTCTCATGCTCCCAGACGTGGGGGTGCATTCCTGGGATGCACCCCAAGCCTGCAGCCTGTTAGAGATCACACACAATTAATTATATGCCTCTAAGTATACATGGTTGAATATTTTCTAATACAAATAACTAGATCTTATAACTTAGATCATCCAACCATAGGCTCCTAGCACAACCTAGGACTCGAATGAAGTCGAGAGGCGACCGGGCCTTTGCATCCGTGGCACCCAGACTCTGGAATAACCTCCCCGTTCATATTCGCACTGCCGAGTCTATCCAGTCTTTTAAATTACGTCTTAAAACTTATTTTTTTACTTTGGCTTTTGATTCTGTCTAGTTGGCTGTTTTAGCTTGTTGCGTTGTTACCTATTGTTTGTTGTCCTCTTCTATTGTTTGTTTTAACTGTCTCATGTTTTTATTGACTGTGAAGCACTATGGTCAACACTGTTGTTTTTAATATGTGCTATATAAATAAATTTTGATTTGATTTGATTTGAACTACATGCAGTATTCTACCATATGCAAACTTATATCACTAAAAGATTATACTGACTACTAAATACAATTTTCCATTGACATTCCCTCCTGTTGTCAGAAAAACTTTAAGTGAGATACCAGTTTGTCATTAATCACACAAAGTCTTCATGTTCCAACAGGTCGGGGTCATTATCATCATCATCACTTGTCATGGCTATTTATGCAGCAACAGTAGAAAATATTATGCGGTTAATCATGAGTTTTAGACATGGCAATATACACGTTACAAAGACACAAAATAAAAGTAAAAATATCCCAACTCCGATGAGTAGTCTTTTTAGCACCTGTAACCAGGAGCCAGTGTAAAGCCAAGAAAACCAGTCACTTGTATCACTTACATAGTCCTGATTTTTGGGCCTGCTGGATCTGTCTCACAGCATTCAGGGCGTCAGTCATGTTTGATGAATGTACATCGTCTGGTATGTAAGTGCAGCATGTGTTGTTGAAGAGGACACAAAGTCCCCTTTCTCTGCTAGTATCATAGAGTAATTCTTCCCTGGGAGTTAGTCCAGGAACATATATAGTGTGGGGTATGTTGCCATGCTGGGTAGATGGGAACAGACATAATAGTCTGTATTTGCCGATTCTGCTTTTGTTCTGTCGTGGATATAACGGTACCAGGCATTATTCATCCACGGAGGGATCTGGTCTTGCGTCATGTCTCTTAGGTGAGAGTTGTCGTGTGTCCATCTTCTCTGCCTTCCTCCTGGTTCAGCTGTTTCCGGCACCAGCTGGGGTCCTGTAAAAGTGAGCGTCGTAGTCAAGGTAACCAAGAGGGTCCACCTTCCCATGGTTGCACACAGGTCCGTCACGCCTCGCACTTGGTTGCCCTAGAGTTGATCAGAGGCTGGAGGTTGAAGTGCGAGCTTACCCTACGGGGGCTCAATCAGCACTCCCCCCTCACCACTGAAACAACCAAGTGTGAGATTTCTCTATTGTGCTGTCTTGAGGGTGCCGGGGTTTCCTGGGACCTCGACCTCTTTGCAGTGGCTCTGATAAATCCAGGAGGGTCTCTCCGCTATTTTGCAGGCAGTTGAAATGGTCAGAAACACTTGAATTGGCCTCTATCAACCCCCATCACCTCACTTCAGGCCTTCATCCTGCGGTAGGAATACTTATGACTCTTCTACTGTCCATCCTCTGCAGAAAAACCTCTTTGTAGAAAGGGTGCTGGGTCCAGTTATCTTACTGGCGTTATGATCCCAGCAGTCTTCAATGTGCCAGCGTATGCACAGTATAGTGACACAGCATTAGGTGATGTTCATAGGAAACTGCTGTCATCACCACCATGGCTTCTGGTTCCTGTGCTTTCACAGAATCATGATATCATCCTTAGATTCCTTCTGCGCTGTCGATGGAGCTTGGCACGCTCCCCTCATCCTTCAGGTGCCCATCTGTTGTCCACAATCTCCTCTGTTGGCCTCTGGAAAGCCCTTTTGGCACAGCTCTCATTCCAACGCAGTTTCATGGTCCTTGCTGTGGCTCCAAAATCTGATCTCATGATGGGCCCCAACCAGCTTGACCTTTGACCTCAACCACTGCCTGGGCTGTCAGTTATGCCTGGAATGGTTCTCGCTTCTCACTGGGCCTCTGAAGATTTCTCAGGAGATTACTGCTGCACCTGTATTTCATTGCTAGGAGGAAAAACTTCTATTTGGAGAGCATGTCAACAATCATCAAACCACATTCTTTAGTTCAGTGAACTTCACTTATAGGCCATCAAAGCCTCATCTGAACATGGATGCACCACTTGCATAGGTTTAATACCTGTAAATAAACGGTTAATCACACAAATCGCTGCAAAAATTATATAAAACAAAATTTAATGTTAATTCCAAAATTTAATGTTAATTCATTGTTTCATATTAATCCTGGATCCCCCATCTTGACACATGGACACTCCCATGAGTCAACTCATCAAAATCAGATTCCTGTCTCAAAGAAAAAGATTAGCTAGATCATATCCCAGGTAACATCAGGGCATCTCCTCCTCTGGAGCAGCACCACCCTGGACCTATAATCCTGCAATAAAAATGTTAGTGTGTTTTGCATAACACCTGGCTCTGCCAGGAGCCTGCATACACACCATCTAGATTGGATGGATGGAGATGCGTTTCCAGCCAGCTGCAACCTCACTGTATGTGAAGGACTTTTGAGAAGACTGTCTGAGTTTGACATTTGCCATGTTTGGAGTGAGATGGCAATGAAAGAGACAGTGGGACAAAGAGAGACACAGGACAAAGCTGGGAAAAAAAAAAAGCTGACTGCCATTGGACTGAAAAGTGGGAGAGAAGGAGAGGAGCAGAAGAGGGCTGAGGCTGCTGTTTTAGTGTGGGCAATCAAATTAGGTTAAGGAATTCGGGGAGACAAGCGACTGCCTGGAAGTGGAGGATTGACACAGTGTCCAGACCACCACAAAAGGAGGAAGAGGACAAGCACTGAGGCATGCAAGTGTACTGTTAGAAAATGGAAAGGTGACACCACACATGCAGCTAATATCCACCAGAGATAACACAAGACCATACACAAAGTGTTACTCATTAAAAGAGGGTATTTGTAGAAGGGGTTAACAACACACAGTGTGGTTGCCGATGGTAACCTGTTTCAGAAGAAAGGGGGAAGGTACATGAAAGGATACATAAAAACAGAACATATATTAACCCTACTAACAATTCCAAACACAAAATAGCTTATGAAGATTAGACAACATTTTAAGTGTGTGAGTCTGTTTATTATCTTGTCCAAGTCACCTCGTGTGATGTAAAGACCAGTGAAACTCCGGCTCGAAGGACCAAATAATGTTAGGGAAAATATTCTAAAACACTTCTTCAGTAAAGACTCAGAGAAGAGAAACACACAGAACTTCTTGCTAGCAAGGGCAGCCTCCAGACTGAGACTCGCACTAAGAAACTGCCCCAATCTTTATTTATACTTCAGTAGGTGTGTGTGTGTGTGTGTGTGTGTGTGTGTGTGTGTGTGTGTGTGTGTGTGTGTGTCCTGCTGATCAAAGGGTCATGAGAGCACAAAAGGTACATCCTTGGTCAGGAAAGGGGGTAGTCTCCCCCACCCTAGATAACATGGTGAGGAAGTCCAGCAGTTCATCTATATGTAAAGAAGCACTTAAACTAAAACAGACATAGCTACGTTAATCCTGCCGTAAAACAATAAAACAAGGTATGAGCTCTCATGCTCCCAGACGTGGGGGTGCATTCCTGGGATGCACCCCAAGCCTGCAGCCTGTTAGAGATCACACACAATTAATTATATGCCTCTAAGTATACATGGTTGAATATTTTCTAATACAAATAACTAGATCTTATAACTTAGATCATCCAACCATAGGCTCCTAGCACAACCTAGGACTCGAATGAAGTCGAGAGGCGACCGGGCCTTTGCATCCGTGGCACCCAGACTCTGGAATAACCTCCCCGTTCATATTCGCACTGCCGAGTCTATCCAGTCTTTTAAATTACGTCTTAAAACTTATTTTTTTACTTTGGCTTTTGATTCTGTCTAGTTGGCTGTTTTAGCTTGTTGCGTTGTTACCTATTGTTTGTTGTCCTCTTCTATTGTTTGTTTTAACTGTCTCATGTTTTTATTGACTGTGAAGCACTATGGTCAACACTGTTGTTTTTAATATGTGCTATATAAATAAATTTTGATTTGATTTGATTTGAACTACATGCAGTATTCTACCATATGCAAACTTATATCACTAAAAGATTATACTGACTACTAAATACAATTTTCCATTGACAACTTTGATTGGCTGATAGATTTTTAAATTAAAAGGACTTCGTGCCATTAGAGGTTTGGACAGGATATTTAATACACGCCTTCAAAATAAAAATATGTGCTTTCTTTTTCTACATCTGTGAAATTGTGCCAGTGGTTTGGTTATAAAGGACCAATTAAATTTTCCAAAAAAATAATTCTAAAATCCTATAAAATTATCTACATTTCAATCCAAACCCTCCCGTCACTACTGTAGTTTGCACTAAAGTGTATTTGCTGTAATTATTTTGTCTTTGACACGTTATTATGCTGTGGGGGCGCATTTGTAGCTGCGGTGGCTCATGTCTGCTGAATGCCAACAATGTTCTTAGGAATGGTACCCGGACATTTTTGGCATCCGCCACAGTCAGGCGGCCATTTGAGAAGGAATGAAAAGGGATGGTATCTCCCTGGTTACTGCAAATTACTCAACGCATCCCCTATGAGAGGAAAACAATGGCTGCCCTCCCCACCAGCTGCCTCATTAAACAGAGACAAATCCACCAGTGCTGCTCTGCTCTGGCTGCTTGGCTGCCATTTTCACACCACTTATTCACAGAAGCCAGTCACCTGTCTGTGGAGGCCATCGCAGGCAAAAGTGTGAAAAGCAAAGCTGGATTCGGAATATTTCGTGCGTGTGCCCTCCTGTTTTTACACAGAGGGATGTGAGTGTCTCATTGGCCCCTGGGGTCTCGAACCTAAAGCAACAAAGTGCAAACTTTCATCTCAGCCACAGCGCGTTTGCACTAAGCAGCGTGTGATATTTGTGCACCGTCGCACCCTTTTACTATATAACAGTGACAATTATAGCTTTAATTTAATGCATCCACGTATTAAAGAGCAGCGCTCTATTGGCTCTGCGGGGCCTATTTAGCCTCCACATCATTAAATTAATCCCATTTCTCATTTAAACTCATTTGGATACAACTTTTTTTTGCCAAGCTTTTGTCTAGAAAGGAGAATGAGTTCCTGACCAAACTGAGACGTCCACCTTGTGAAAAAGTGACACTCGCTCTCCAAAAATAATTGAGTCACCTAAAGCAAAACTCTCTTTAGTGATGCTATTACCACCTGTGTCTGAGGCTAACACATTTCTACTCTCATTTGCTGTTTGAGTGCTGAAGCTTTAAATGTCTTGAGGTCGTTTGGTTTACACACTGTGTGTATTCTCTTCTGTCAAACAGACACTACAGTGTCCACTTTTAATGCAGTGATGATGAGTTCCATTGATGAAGGGTTGTCATACATGAATAAGAAGTTGAAGCCCAATTTCAACTTGTGCATAAATTGTAATTGTGATGTAAAAGTGCCACTGCTATATGTATTGAGCCACAAGTCTGCCAAAAGTTTATTGACATGTGTGTAGTTTTTATTTCAAGCGAGTGTTCGATATTCCCAGAAATCCCAGGAAAGAGGAATAATTTGTAAGAAACACTGTTATTTTGGAGGAAGACGTCAGGCTGCAGGTAGACTTACACTGTGTGTCAGACTCATTCTACACAAAACATATACTGAGTTACTGAAAAAGAAACATAATCACTGGTGTTGGTAGTAAAGCGTCCCCAGCACTTCACTGCATCTGATTATTACATTAGATTTCCCACATTTAGTGTTTTAGTGGTGGTGGAGAGCACGTTGGTCCTCCAGGTTCATACAGGTTCAGATCTGGTGACCAGTTCACTCGATTCGCATAATTTTCATCTTCATCAATCTACTGAGTGACCCCTCATGCCCTCTGGATGAGGTATTATCATCCTGAAAGACACTGCTCCCATGAGGATAGATGTTTCTCCTCCAAGACAAAGGTGACCACTCAGAACAAATTGCTATTGATTTGTAGTGACCCTCTCCTCTCAGGGTACAAGTGGACCCAAGGCGTTGCCAGCAAAATGCCCCCAAACAGCATCACGCTGCCAGCAGCTCCCCTCACTGTACTGTCCAGGTTTTTCCTGTACGTCCATTCATCTGTACAAATAAGTGAAAGTCCTTTTAAAAATGATATAAAGGGTATGAAACCAAGAAATTCCAATGCATACACTAGTGCTGAAGTTAATGAAGGCAAACTGCAATAAAAGACACCTCTAAAGTATTTATCGTTTGCAGTACCTCCTGTTCTGTTTGTGCAAATGACCTAAATCAGGAGATCAGGCTGTGAGTTAAGTTTAACAAAAGACAAACTTTTGTTTGTCCTTTCAAGCAGCTGCTGAAGCTTTTTTCATCACCATTAACAATTTGTCAAAAAATCTGCTTTAGAGCTGTACTCATTTCCTTTGTGAATTCATCACTGCTTTGCTCTATTTTGTTTTACATCCGGTTGCACTTTGCAGAAACGAGATGCTGTCAGCAGTAAGAAACTTCGGCAGGCATCACAAATCAGCTTTAGCCTACTAAACTAATAATTCATGAAGTTACGAATATTGTATCTGCAAGTCCCTCGTCTTAGTTACATAGACTCTAAATACTTATATGATATAACATGATCTATAATGTAGCTTCACATGAATGAATCTGATAATTAAATAAAAGTTTTTCTTAGTAAGCGTAACAATGTAAGAAAATGTTGATTTAGCTTTTCGGAAATAATGAATTATTGAGTCTAAAGATGGGAGTTACACATCAGCTCATTTAAGCTTTGGGTGTCATTAAAGCTCCTGTAATTTGACAGATGAGCCCTCAAAGTCATTGTTAAACCAAGTCATGTTAGCAGGCGAACAACCCGCGTGCATCAGCTGTAAGCTGTGATTAATGTGCTGTTGTTTCCTCTGGGTACAAACCCACACCTGTCTCTATTTTATAACATTGATCTATGACAGATCAATGAAGGCAAGGGAACAATTGCAGGCAAGTAGAGGAGACATGCTTAGACGTCGGGACTGCCTCTCGAGGTTACACGCTGGTCTGTGAGTGTGTCGGACTTTTGTTTTCAGCTGACGTCCCAGGGGAGCACATCAGAGGCTTTCCTTTTCCTATTAAGCCTGTACGATCAATAGCTCATCTCATCACGTAGCCCGAGCCCCCACCAACATTCAGCAAAGAAATAATTAATGTTTGAAAAAAATGTGTGAAGTAAAAGATGTACCGTTTCTTTGCTTGTTATCACTGCTGGTCCAACAACATCTGACACCACAGCCATGTTTTCTATGAGTGTTTCTATTTGTTGTTGTTTATGTTGCTAATGCATCTGTTTTCTTAGTTTCTCTTTTTATTTCTGAAAAGCACAAACTACAGCAACATTTCTATTGACTGCAGCACCGAGCGTCTCCTGGGATGCCGCCTTAAACTGTGTGTAGTTATAGCCGCAATCATCCTTCTTCCTTTCCCCAAGCCTGCCCATCAGCCCTGTTTGCCTGGTTCTGTCCATCCATCGTCTCATCTGCCCGTCTTTTCTCTTTGCTGTACCTGAGCAGAATTATGATTCATAGCCTTCTCAGATACATTGTGATTGATTGGGCTTTCCAGCTAACTAATGAATTGGCCCCTCAAGGACATGTAGAGGGCCAGCTTTGGTAATAATGTGGACTCTGCTGAAGGCAGCTCACAGGCTCCTGACACCACAGGTTTAACGCTTACAGTGTTTATTTGGATTTGGCTTTTGCAGGGGCTTTGTTAGGCTTTCATTTTTAAATAGCTTCTAATAGCCTTTTGCATTTTGTCTTATAGTGGCATGCTGCTGTAAAATTATGCTGTGTGTGTGTGATTATATGGCAAACAACTTATTAAACAGGTGTCAGTTCAGTATTTCTATAATCCTTAAAATGCTGGGTTTTCCCTGTTAAATGTATGCTCACTGTGAAAGATGTAGGTGGTAGCTCACAGTGATGAACCTGCACCATGTTTTCACCCGACTTCAGTTCCCATCAGCTCTGCATCTTTGCTTTCTCATTGTTTAAGTTCTGAGGTCAATCATGTTGCCGTAAACCACCTACACGGCACCAAAGAGCTGACGTATATGGTGGTTAACCACAAGATAATCCAAAGGAGCTCAATAGATGTCAATAGTGGAGTCAAAAACCTAACTGCACATAACCTGCTTAGTAATGATGACAATGTGGTCACCTCAGCAGTTGTTGCCCTTGTGTGGTATGTTGGGTAGAGTAGTGGTGCAGTGGTTAGCTGTGTCAGCTTACAGCACCAGGGTTCTGGGTTTCAGATCAGGCCTGTCTGTGTGACTGAATGTTCTCCTTTTGCTGCAAAGTCCAAAGACACGTATGTTGAAAGTCTTGTTCAATATTTTGGGTTTTTTTTTCAGCTGATAGCAGTTTAATAACGATTTAGCTGTTAGGTACCTCGTTTTGTATTCCCTGACTGATTATAGATGATAGGTTTTTACCTACTGTTAACTTATGCTGTTCAAAATACCATCCAGTCACCAGGCATATCTGTCTTTCTCACATAATTGTTACACTTACCTTCCAGATCAAGCAAATGTTAATATGAGGCAAAGATAACCAAAGAAAATACAAAATGCAGCTTTTGAAAGAGGATTTTATTTATTGGGAGAGAAAAAGCTCCCCAACTCCATTAAGCCCTGTGTGAAAAGGTAACTGCCGGGGGGGGGGGGGGGGGGGGGGGGCAGTTACCTTAGTAACTTGTGAACTAACTGTGATTAACTGCATTTTTTACAAAGCTCACTATGAGTAGCTGCGCATGGAGCCGGTTACTGCTCAATCTGCTGAATTAAAAACAAAACAAACAAACAAAAAACAAAAAGTTACCTACCCCCCACTCCCCCACCCCCTCCCCAAAAGCAACACATTACACCGTGATCTAACGTAGCTAACAGGAAGAAAACTCATTGACAGCAATCAGTCCTGAAAGCATTTCAAAGTTTCTAAGGGGCTCAGGAAAGGAGTGAACAGTGTTGATCCTGCTCAAACCAAAATCAGGGTTTCAGTGATTCAAGTTCCAAACTGAAATCCAATTGAAATGCTTTACATGACCCTACGGAGACAGTAAAAATCCTCCAACGTTGTGAAAGTCTCTTTGACAGCAATCAGTTATTATAGGAGGCTTTTAACAAAATACATAGAGCAAGGTAGGCTTGGACTGCTTTTTCCCTTAACAAATGAAATAATAATAATTTAAAACCATATTGTGTATTACTGTTATCGATTTCTAATGTTATTTTTATTTAACCAATTTTTTTGACAATCAAAATAAGAAATCAGGAAGAGGCCAAACCTTTAAAACGCTTTAACAACAATAGATTTCTACACAGACGTAACGTAAAAGCTACAGTGTTGCCAACCTTTTGGTGTCCATCCATTACTGTGCTGAACATGTTACACAACAGTCACCTCTGGAAATCATCACAGTGTTTCATGCATTTATCATTTGGTTTGATGTGTTGAAATCACTTGTTGAGTGCAAACTGAAGCAGCACCTGCTGTGATGAGAGTGGGAATAAAAATACTGACTAAATGCATTTCAGCCATTTTAACAGTGCTTTCACTGTAAAGGCTGCAGACAGCCAAACACGCTCAGACAGCTGTGTAGAAACACTGATTCATCACATGCAAAAAGAGGAATTTAATAAGATTTTCTTTACTTTTTAGACGTCTTTCAACTTGAGAGTTATACATGATTTGTGTTAATTACAGTTCAGTATATTGTGTTACTGTATCTGTAAAGTCACCACCTATACCTGAACAAGTGTTTCTAAATGAAACTGAAAGGTCAGCAGGACCTTAAGACTCAAACACGTCTCCTTTGTCTCCACAGCAATAAAAGGAAGCAGACAACACAGAGACAAACAGAAAATACAAATATCTATTAGAAGATGCAAATATAACCCACGTGAAGTTTGTGCAGAGGTGAAAAGTTTGAGTTCTCAGGACAGAAAGAGACTGAACAGCTGGAGACAAAATGTTCTTTAACTTTGAGATATTGAAGCTTCTTTCTTTGAAATAAAACATGAAAACATTTCATCACGCTTCATGTTCAAATGTGCAGACCATAAACAACATGTTCATCATACTGAATTAATAACACAAGTAAATGTAGATGTTAGAAGTTCAGCTTTGCTCTGGTTAGTAGGTTCACGTCAGGTTAAACTGACTTATGCTCGCTAACTGACAACATACGAGGTTTAGAGTCAGCTTTAACCTGAGGAAGAGCGTCTTCAACATCCCGCAGACATTTTGCTGCATTATCAGCTTACCCTTTGTTTCATAACAACCTTA
This sequence comes from Maylandia zebra, assembly GCF_041146795.1. Lineage (NCBI taxonomy): Eukaryota > Metazoa > Chordata > Actinopteri > Cichliformes > Cichlidae > Maylandia > Maylandia zebra. Next base: position 28,542,484 of record NC_135168.1, read on the forward strand.
TTTCCATTTTATTTTAAATGAAGACGGTTCAGTGTAAATAGGGCTGCGTCCTGAGTATGCACGGGACTGCGAGACCGAGTACAGCTCTGATGTCACCATTAAATCTGTGGATGAAATGACTGTGATGGACATGATTGTGGATGGTGACGGCTCTGCAGAGACCAGATCAGCCATCTGACACAATGGTGCCAGATCACAACTGTGCCCTCACTGTCAACATACCATGGAGCCGATTGTGGATTTCAGGCGGCCTCATTGACATCGACAGAGCCCCAGTTGAGCTGGTCAGCAATTTTAAGTTTCTTGGTGTGACCATCACAGAGGACCTCAGAGGTCCACACACACCAACAGCAAGGTTAGGAAGGCCCAGGTCTTTGAATGCTCCACTGACAGCATCCTGCTGTGCTGCGTCTGGTACAGAAGCTGCACCATAGATCAACCCAGTGAGGGAAGCAGAGAGTATCAGGGGAGGTGAGTTTCCCATCCTTCCAGCAGAAATGCGAGCTTGGATGCAGTGCCGAGTCCAACACATCAGACACTCAGCACCCAAACCACAACCTGTTCCAGGCCCGTGAGAACTCCCAGCCTGGGAAACACTATAAATATGTCCCCAGCAGGATCCAAGACAGTTATTTTCCACCTGCTCTCAGGTTGCTGAACAAATTATGACCTGTTTAATTATTTATTATTATTATTATTTTACCCACTTTTTGCTTTTGTAAAACTGTAAATCTGAATCTAAATCTATATCCAAAATAAAGTGCTCCATGGCTCCGACATGAGTGAATCTTTTTCTCTTTAAAAGGAGAGCCACTCTTCCTCCTTCAAAATAAGACTCTGGTCCTACACACATGTAACCTTCAGCTGGGTTGTGTTGCATAGTTGACACTTGTAAATGCCGTCTAAGGAATAGATGCAAAATACTGAACTAACAACTAGCAGCTGCTTAAACTGACCATTAATTACAACATGAAATAAGTGTCCCTATCAGCTGTAGGTGCATAAATGAGCAGCTACTTTGTTCATCGTTTTGTTGGAACAGTTCCTAAATATTTTATATATTATAATATAATACTTTATTTATTATAAATTGTCACTTAGAGTAATGCTCTCATTAAACATGTGAGCCTATTAATCATGACTTAATTCATTATATAAAAGCATTACTTCTCCTTAATGTGTCACTTCAAAACATGAATAGTTAAGTATTTGCTAATACTTTACTAATGCTTAACAGTGTGCAGTTCTCATAAAGTGTTAGTGAGTGTAAGCCATCAGTCCATACAAAATGGATGTTTCCTTTCTGTTTAAAGCCTTTTCATTTGGGTTTTTCAAGGACGTGACGATGCTATTAGAGGTCGACCTTAATGCTAACCCTAACCTATAGGTTAAAGAAGAGGGTGTGAAAATGAATCGCTGTGTTGCTCATCACTCTAGGTTTTGAGTCTTACATACGACATCATGACTTTATTTGTTATGGCATCATAGTTACAGTCACACCAAAGACCCACAGACTCAGTGGGATTTTTGGTGTGACTGATAGCATCTGTCTGAAATGAGATATTATATTTCCCAGCTTCTGAATTCTAATAAATGTCGAAGGAATTGAGTGAGTCAATCTGGGTTTAAAGTCTTTATCAGGACACCTCAGCAGGGAGCAAACCTGTGAACACTGTGCCACAGATCGCTGTGCTCTGAAGCCTGCAGCGCTGCACACTTCTGTTGTTTATTCAGCTCCAGCTTTGGGATGATGTTGAGTGCGGCTTTCATAACCCTCAGTTTGCCTTTTAAGTCACAAGATGTGTCTTGCATGGTGTAATGTGTCTCAGAAAACAGTCAAAACTAGTTTGACAGTGTAGCTACACAGAGTGTACAATTAGCCTGTGGCACCGCTGTTTGTTCAGTCTGATACATTCAAAACGCAGCCGATGGCTCGGATCTAACTGGGAGCTTTATTAGACATGTAAGCTGCTGGTTTGCATGGGATGATGGAATGTTCTCCCACTTTGTGTGTGTGTGTCCATACTTTGGGATTTAGCATGTATAGCTCAGTTGGCAACATCATTTCTGTTCTTTGTAGCATTGTGACCCAGAAAAAAAGTGTAATAAGACCAACATGTGTGTGTGTGTGTGCAACCACAGTGTTTCCTTACCTGCAGTGCTTTCATGTTCTCATATTACCAGTTCTCTATCTCTTATCTCTCTCTTCAACAGCTCTCTTTCTCTCCCCCCCCCCTCTTTCTCTCGCTCTTGCCAAGCCAGCCGGTGTTGACGAAGCACTAGCTGTTGAAAGAGAATGACTGTGTGTGTGTGTGCTGTTGACAGAGCTGAGAGATTTAATTGACACCCACAGAGAGAATTATACAAGCTTCCAAATGCTCTCTCTGTGTCTGTTTAATATTTTGCTGCATCTATGCGCATGAGTGTGTCCTAATTCCCACCCATGACCGCAGTGCACGGGGGCTCTGGGGTGAGTGGAGGCTCTTCCTTCCCTCTGTTTTATAGACAGGTCGCATTTGTGTTTCTTCTCTCCTCCTCTTCTCCAGCACTCCCATTTCTTTCGCTCTTTCCTTCCATCATTCATTCTCATTCATGCCTGATTCTCTTGTCTTCTTTCTCTGAGCAGTTCATCCTTTGTGACGTATAATAAACTTCTTTAATCTGTTGTCTTTTTTGTTGTTTACAACATGCTTCAGTCCAAATGTGGGGAATTACAACACATCCTGCAAGTTGTTATCTTCCTGTTTTCTGTCCTTTGTGATTTCATATGTGCGTGCATTCATTGTAAGAGTGTGTTACTATGGTTTGGAGTTACTTCCTTTGGCTTTGTATGTATCATATTTTATCAGGATGAGTATTTTTTTCCAGAAAAATAAATAAATATATTGTGCAATAAATGTTTAACCAATAAATTGCATAAAATGCTGTTTGTAGCAAAAATGACACAAATTATAACTCCAAGAAGCAAATTTATATTCAATTTAAAAATAAAATTAGTCAGAAGGTTCAATAAACACTCCAGTTTCAAAAAAATTATTATTATTATTTTTTTTTGCAGTTAATGGTTCCTACTTTAACGGTTTAAAGAGAAAAATGAAGGTTGGTGTAAAACAACTAATAAGACCGAATAAAACACTGAGTTACAAAACATAACATAAACATTTAAAATGCGTTGAAAGTTTGTTCAGCTAATCTAATCAATATTTGTATATCAACTTACAGAAATGCATGCGTGAGTGTGTTTCCTCAGATAAAGTCAAACACAGGGCCGTGCAGAGATGTTTAAAGGGGCGGGTGCTCAAAGTTAAAAAGGGGCACATTGAACCAGGCTGAATAACAACTAAACACATTCATCAAGAATCTAATATGGGATCGCATCATAGTATATCACTGTTGTGAGGTGGTGACAAGGCAAAGCAAACGTAACCTGTGTTTGACCTGATTGGTACAATGTTGCTGTTGGGGGGTTTCTGGTGCTGCTGCTGCTGAATGTGCTGGAGGGCAGGGCTGATCTGAGACTGTAGACATTAAAAAGTTCATAAGAGAGATGGGAGCTGATTAAACAAGTGTCATGAGATAATAACAAAATGCGCTTGGAACTACACTCAACAAAAATATAAACGCAACACCTTTGTTACTGCTCCCATTCCCCATGGGATGGACGTAGAGACCTAAAATTCATTCCAGATACACAATATAACCATCCCTCCCAAACAGTGGTCACAAATCAGTCCAAATGTGTGGTAGTGGGCACATCTGCTATATTGAGATAATCCATCCCACCTCACAGGTGTGCCACATCAGGATGCTGATCTGACATCATGAGTAGTGCACAGGTGTACCTCAGACTGCCCACAACAAAAGGCCACCCTGGAATGTGCAGTTTTGTCAGAGTGTATAAGGCAACAAAAAAACTGTGCGAAATAAACTCGGCTCTGCCTGTGAATCACTCTTTGCTTCTGTTCCTCCTTCATCCCCTCATCTCATCTATCACTCTCCCCTTGCTGTCCATCTGAGAACAAGGCACAAACTGCTATTGCAATAAACTATTATTTAGTTATCCACACTCAGCAACTGTTGCTCTTAACCTACAATAAAATGATGATAAAATGTTATAGAAGCAAAACATTCCTGGAATACCTCTCCAACATCTGGTACGTGTGTCATTACCTGCGCTCTTTGTAATCCAGCTGCTGAGGGATTTAGTAGCCTCACACAGCTCCGACTGTTTCCTCCTCGTGTCCTTACCAGGTATGTCTGGACAATGTTATATAATGAGTAATAATTTAAAACATCTATACACATAAAACACACACAAGCACGTACACACAGTGACATTTTAGACCTTCTTCAGAATACTGTATATACTATGGCCACAAGTTTCCATCATGTTGCTGATCCAGAATCCTTCCCTTATTATTTATTACTAGAGCTAAGATAATAGAGCAATGAGAAAAAAGTAATAAATATGAAATAATGTATTTATGATGATTCCATTTGTTTCACTATCCACTCTGTGCAGGCAGAAAGTTTATTAAATGTTTAAACTGCAGAGATACAAGAATTTTACTGCTGTAAAATCAGCATTTTGTCATATTTAGAATATAAGTCTAATATAATATATTTCTTAATTTATGTTCTTTAAAATACAGTGTGTGTTTTTAAAATATCACAATTTTAATAATCGATAATTATGTGGACATGCACATTACATCGTTTTTAGTGAAATATAATCCCCCCTGAAAGGCAGGAAAAGCCCGGTAATTTACTTTAAAACTAAAAATGTTCCCTATGACCAGCACTACTTGTGCAGTTAATAAAAGGACAGGTAATGTTTGTCGCGCCGTTACACACACAGCACGCTCATCAGTTGCCACATAATAAGCTAATACTCCTGTGTGCTATAGACTACAGTGTGCGCTGTACACCTGCTTACTGGTTGTGTCGCATCAGTCTGTGTCTCTGAGTTAATTTGTGTTTCTCCTACAGCTCCGGACCGCCCAGGCAGAAAAAATGTGCGTGTTCTTTGTGAGCTCGTTCCCGGCTCGTAATCAGCGCGTTCTGCCGTCAAAGGCGATGTTAACCATTCCTTGCCATCAGTCCCCTGACCGTGGTCGGGAGACGCGAGGGGAGATGCTTCCTCCAGGGCCAAAGTTTGTCCTCCTTCGGGGTTAACTCCCTTCACTTTTGTGGAGTAGTGAGGCAGACAGAAATCAGCTGAGGCACCGGAGAGTACTGAAGAGATGAGGCTTTAATAACAGTACTGCACACTTCGAAAACACACTGCATAGGCTGTAGCCCGTTAGAACGGTGCTCCTGGTCGCCCTCTCTACTCATGACACACTCTCTCCCTCTTTTTTTCCTCTTCCGCTCCCCGCATTTCCTTCACGCCCATGCTCACACACACATCACATACACTCCTTACTGCACCCAGTCACACACAAGACAGCAATTCTCGCAACAGCGATCATTGGTTAATGGTCATCATGTGACTGATGCAAGCCAGATCCTTTTAAAAATGTGATTAATAGTTAAATATTATTGCTGAGGGGCACAGACAGGACTCCGCACACAAACATAAAAAAATAAAAAATTAATAAAAAACAAAATTGCCTCATTAAAAGGGCATTTTAGGCACCCATCAGCCCCCCCCCCCCCCCCCCACATTGGTCGGATTGGTCGAGCCTCTTGTTTTTCAGTAAAAGCTGGGAATTACAAAATCTCTTGAGTTTCCCTATAATATGTCACCTGTCTGGAAACAAAACACAGAAATACAGAAAAATGAGCATCATGATGTTGTCATGACAAATCAATAAGTTCCCTCAAATAGTTCCCTCTAGAGGTGTGGAGACCAAAAACCAGGCTAAAAGGACATTTATTATTCGACTATAAACATGGTGGGAAATATGGAAATGTTTCTTTGTTTAACTGCTGTCATAGAGCAAGTGGAGCCTTTTAGTCCCTGTGAAAACCATCATCAAACAGGAAAACCATCCTGTTTTAGTAACCACCATGTTACTAAAACAGTGCTGGACAATAGACATGAGGTAGCCATGGACTTATACTGATGACATCAGATATCAGAAACCGCTAACATACACAACAGTTGAACAGATCTGTGATTTGAGAAGCTCTTCCTTCAGTTTCCACACTCCTGCTGTTTTTTATTGGGTGATAAGTTAGCAGCTGCTCTCACAAACATCAGCCTGGCTGGACTGTAGGGTGAGAAAGCTGTTCATTTTGCTCATAGATTAGTCTAATGTAAGATATACTGTTTTAAAACAGACCTTGTCCCCTAAGACAAGAATGTCTTTGGAACTGCTGAATTCTGATGAGGTGAACACAACCTCATCAGTCATCAGTCACTGATTTCTTCTTCTTTAAAAAACACTTTTGGCACGTTAGTCCTGCTTCAGAGTTAATGACTAAACTGCTTCATGTAACAGATTAGTTTGGGCATCTGTCTGAAGTCTGCTGAAGTCGTACATCAGGTTTGCACTAAAGTTATCGCTGGAGTTTATTGGATATATCTATTTGAATCAAAGAAAAGGCGTTAGTCATATAAAACAAAGATGTTAACATACTGTGCATGTGCATGGAATTACATATCAACAACAAGTGCATTCTGCTCAACCATAACCATGGATGGATTATGAACCTTGTGATACTAGCATTGACAGATATGGGGTCTGTTTTTATAATGATTTATGTTACAATGAATTTGAATCCAACATACTCATGCAGATATGCCCCGTAAAGGATGTTACATACTCTATATATAGTGTTGATAATGCGAACACCTGTCAGATATAACAATAATAATGGATTGCATTTATATAGCGCTTTTCGGGGCCCTCAAAGCGCTTTACAATGCTACTATTCATTCACACTCACATTCACACACTGGTGGAGGCAGCTACAGTTGTAGCCACAGATACCCTGGGGCAGACTGACAGACACGAGGCTGCCATATCACGCCATTGGGCCCTCTGGCCATCACCAGTAGGTAGCTGAAGTGTCTTGCCCAAGGACACAATGACCAAGACAGATAGAGCTGGGGATTGAACCGCCAACCTTCCGGTTACAAGATGAGCTTGCAAACTGGGCACGCTCCATTTTGCGTCACTATTTTTAAATCCCTGTAGAACCGGAACCACGTAAGCTAGCGCAATATTTTTTTTTTGCATATGAAACCGGAGGAGTTGTACTTACATCTTATGTCATCAGCTTGTCCTAGGTCACGGTTTCCTTCCACATACAGCTTTGTAAAAATTGCATAAAAACCACTTGCAGCAAAAAACCCCATAATATTCCAGAAACACGGTTTGCCGATCCGATCAGCTGTTTGTAAAACTTCCTAGGTTGGAATATCGCGAACTATCTTATGTCCGCCATTACCTGCCCAAAACCAGAAGTGACATCATTTTTCGCAGAAGATGTAGTTTTTACTTATAGGCCTGATAAGCCTATTCTGGTGTTTTTAAAAGTCACGTTTGACTTCATGCTTTTCTGAGTAGTTGCTGGGATGCTTAGAACTCAAATTGCACTGCTTTAAATAGTTTATTTTGATGCACATGCTGTTTTCTTTGCAAATTTGCATTATAATTTTTATTTTCATTATTCCTGCAGTATATAAAAATTGGTATATCTCAAAAATAAAACTATGAAGACACTCAAAATAAATTTCCTGTTGTTGTAAACTATTTTTTGCAACTTCTTTGTATTTAAAGTTTTGAGGGATAAACTTCTTAAATTTCTCTTAGTAGAAATATATGTCAAAAAACCCAAAATGATTTTTAATTTTTTTTGCAGTTCATTGCATGTTTTTGCAATTTATGTAATTACTATGGACTTAATGCATACATATTATTAAAGTTTGGGCTATAACAGTTGTATTGATGTATACCAACTTGAAATGCTCTGAAAAATGTCTCCACAGCATGTAAAAATATAAACTAGGCTCTGGCAGACTTGGTTCTATGGTAGGTCTTAAAGGGTTAATGTCATCCTGGTAAGTTGTACACTGTAATAATTCGATCTTCATCTAAAAATAACATATTTTCGTCTTATGTTTGCACACAGTACACCACTCTGTACACATAAATGAATCGCATACACACTTATTTATTCAGTTTATTACAAGGTTCTGAACTATTCACGAACATAAATCTGCATATTCATAACCCCACTTTGGGGTCTGTGCAGAATACACAGATCACACGGAGCACATGTTAAATCCTCCCTGTTTTATCTCTACACCACTGCCCCATCGCCTTTTGCAGCCCACAGAAACTTTTTCATGCATGATAAATTTTTACATCATAATCATTTTTATTTTCATCCTGAAAGATGCAGATGAGGTTGCGAAATCATTGAGAGCATGACATTAGCTAATCTTGTTGATGTGTGTTTGCTTATGTGCATAAGTCTATATGCAGGAACACAGGTTTGTGCAGTCATGTATGTGTGGGTCTTCCTATAATGCCGTGTGTAGCTCTCCCCAGAGTGTTGACTGTATTTATGTTCAATATGTGTGTGTGTATTTGTCATAGTCTTTTCATAAAAAGGAGGATGAATGAACACTGAAGAAGCGTTAGTCTGAGTCATGCACATGAGCCACCGCAAATCTGTAGTTTGTGTGTGTGTGTGTGTGTGTGTAATGATCATAGAACAACTGGACAAAAATACCGAAGGTCAAACGATGTGATCTATGTGACTTTCTCATAAACATTATTGAATCACTATATACATGCAGACAGATATGAATCACATGAAGTAGGAAATATTTGTGTGAGAGTCGGGATAAAGAGAATACTGTATGAATAGCTATCTAAATGACAAATTTCCATATAAATGAATGTTCTGCACTCAGCCTGAAAGCCATAGTGATTCATTGTCATGCATGTTAAAATGCAGTGTATTTGCTGTGACCTTAGCATTCTGTCTGTTTCACTATAATTAGGGTTAAAGGTCAGTGTGCTATTTAATGTATTAAGAAAACTTAGAAGAAGAAAGAATGTAACAGAAGCCACAAATTAGTTTTATTTCATCTGTGCTGCTTTTGTCCAACTAGTCAGGCATTGACAAACTACGCACTGCAGCAAACGCTGACTTCTGCTTACTACAAATGTTTGCATTATTTGGAAACTGGCACTTCCTGAAAGCTTACATTGTTAAATTCTTACAGAGTGTTTTACTGATGATTTGACATAAAGTTCTAGGAAGTGCTCAAGTAGCACAAAGAACATCATATATCACTACGAGGTAAATCAGGTATAGGTAACAGGTTTAGGATATATAAAGAGGCACATCTAATATTAACTCTTAATTCTCCAAAAGTGCTGAAACCAAAGGAGTTTTTTTTGTCTTTAGGTATAACAGCAGCATTACTCCATCGATCAGTCAGTGTCCTATTTTGGTCCAGGCATAAAAATGTACATATATTAGAGAAAGACGTTTGCTCTAAATATTGCAGTTTGTCAGTGGATCAGTCCTGTGGAATTTGCCTTTTTTCTCTTTACTCTCCATAATACATGAAATTGAGGCTGCGTATATCCACATTCTTAGAAGATAAACTGTAATATTATTGGTGCTAAATGTGTACAGATATAATTTTCTTCCAATCATTCTTTAGATATTTTATTTGCTTATGATCTGCAAAAATGTGCAGTATTTACTCCGATCATAGTTTTCTTTTCTTTTTTCCTGGTCCTCAGTGGTTTGGTCTTTACTTACGTGGTTTTTGTTCCCCCTCTGGCCAAACTATTCAATTACAAATTACACACTAATTACAAACTACTAAAAGAAGAGTCAAGGCTAAAACATTTCAGTTTGTTGTTTATTCTTATTTTAAGCAGTAAGAAGAAGCTACAAATCAAATATTGAAACTTAAACTAGTGTGACTAACTGGTAGTCTGGTTGCTGAAGGCCCCCGGTGTTTTTGTTTAAGGTGTTTCATCCCAATGATTTATACATGAACCAAGGTTACGAGTTGTTAATTAAAAGATGTCTCCACATGCCAAATACGTTGCTATGATTGCAGTAAGCGTTGAAGCACTCATTTCATTATTCATGGTCTGTGGAGGAGCTCCAAGATTCATCTATTTGACATCACTGCACTCTGTCTTTCCACAGTTCAGTTTAGAAAAATTTCTCGGATTCCTAAATTATATATGAACCAAAACAGTTTTGTCAATTTAATGTGCTGCTGAAATGCCCCTTACAGAAAGCATAGTTGTGGTTTTATTACAAATCACATTTAACAAAATCCTGTTCCAAGCTAATCTTTATTTTCTGCTAGAAGCGTCTCTTTCATCTGCCTCTCACTGGTACTCGAAGAGGCCTTTGGCTTTAGCACCTCGCTGCAGTGCTGCATCTAAAATTATAACTCTCAAAGTGGACCAAAGAGATTTTGATTTTTCTGCACTGATGTGTAGGTGCCCTGATGCAGAGTTAGAGAGGTCTTCATGATATGCTCCACATGCTGTGTAGCTGGTTAACTTTCACTGTTTACCATTTATAATCATCCTGGATGCAGTACCTAATGTTTGACGCTGTCTTTACCATCGCTGCCATCACGATCTTCATCATCTCAGGGGCAGAAAGAAATATAGCAACAGAAAAATAATCATTATGCTGCCAGAATGGGATTTGGGCTTCAAAACAGTCTAAAAATAAACATTGTTACAATAAACAGATCAAGAGCGATTGATTGTTTGATTTACAAAAAAGACTTTTTGGTTTTTAAACCAGGATACTCGGATACAAACGTGGATAAATGCTACGATATCAATGGTTCGTGCTGTTTTCACTCCCGTCTTGTCACACAGCATCAAAAAGCAGCAGCAAGGAAACATGTTGTTGCTTTAGAAACATTTCTATGCAACAGTGCGCTTCATGCCAACTTATGGTTGAGTTGTAGGGTACAATCACATATGTATGAAAGAAACTCTGAACGAGGACAGAAATGAAAGCTGGGAGTTATAATTGTTGTTTTTCAGTAAGCATCTACCACTGAATTTAATAAGTATAATTATGGGCCAAACCAAACAGCCAGCGGTGTTTCCAGGGCAATGATTGGCCACAGATTGCATCCCTCTTACTGTTATTAACACCAAGGATTTACTGTTGCCATCCAATAATGCAGTGGGAGTGGACTGAGTCAGATTATGGAAGTAATTGTACAAATTGGTGGAGCAGGAGCAGATATGTCATGACTTACTTCCTACTAGGTGCCTGAAAGCTTCAAAACCACTGAGTCTAAAATTGACCATAAATCAACCTGATAGTCTTTTATTAGAACGTCTTGCAGTGAGTTTGCAGCACAGCCTCACTCTGCCTCCCTGAAAGGCCAAGCTGATGACATCACTGGGGTCATGTTCTCAAGACTGACAAAGCACGCTCAGAGAACCACAACTCAGTTGCCCTCACAGTGTGAGTAGTGTTACAAGAAGTTTGGATCACCAGCTGTGCAAAGCAGGCAATCTCCATGGAAGTCGGAGCTGAAACTGAGCCAATCCATCAGAGGTAAGTTCAGTCAAATCCAGGGTTAAAGCTATCTCTCTCTCTCTCTCTCTCTCTCACACACACACACACACACACACACACACACACACACACACACAATATTGATGATCTACTGTTTTCAGAATTTTTAATTTCTTTCCTTTAGGTTTATAAATGATTTACAGTTTGTAAAGCAGAACAGATTTGTTTTCTGTGTTTTGATTTGTCCCCATATTCTCTTAAAATAAATCCCTGACAGCTTGACAATTGCTCACTAATGTTCACTGCTTTGCTTCATAGGTAAGATGGTAAAATTATAACTCAAGCATCCACCATCTAATTGATGTTAGCTAAACTCAAACCATGCTTTCCTTTCAAGCAATATTAATTCCTATCATGTCAGAAAATTTAGAACTTACTAACTGGGCATTTCTATCAACTGTCTTCTGAAAAGTGTCTGTGTTAATGTGTAAAACTGAGTGATAGAAACACAGCTGCTGTGGCTCCACATCAAAAGGGCCCAGTTAGGTTACCTAGGATCTCGCCTACCTCCACAGTGTCTCCAAACAGTGGCAGATCCTATGGGTGTTTATATCCTTGGTCTAACACTGGAAAGCATCATTGTCACCCAAGACGAGCTGGAAGCGGTGGCTCGAGATCTGCTATCACGACTAATAGAAAAACAAAAGTTTACATACTATCGACCTTTTATGTCTCACCTGATAAATGAATAAATGAACAATTGTTCTCGATAAATATCAATCATTTATTTTATGTAAAGGTGATTTGTGACCCAGAACTTGGAAAAGCAGTAAAAGTGTCTGACACATTAAAGGTCTGTCAGCCTCACAGAAAGAACACATAGTAATATTATTACAGCCAAAACACTGTGTTTTTAAGCCAACACAGGTAATAACTAGGGGTGCAACGATACACAAAATTCACGGTTCGGTTCGGTTTGATACTTTGGTGTGAATGTGTGTGTGAATGGGTGAATGACTGAATGTAGTGTGAAGCGCTTTGGGGTCCTTAGGGACTAGAAAAGCGCTATACAAATGGCCATTTACCATTTGGTGTCACGGTTCGATATTTTTTCGATACAAAAAAAATGTTCATTCCTTTTTAATTTTTCATTTATTAAAATTATAAATATATATTTTAACTCAAAAGTACAGTTTTTAAATTTAATGTTGCTGAAACAACAAAGTAATAAAAAAAATCTATCTGAATCACTCATCTTTGGAAAAGAGAGTTTATTACAGAGAAATGGCTCTTTCCAAAATAAAAGCTATACTATACGCTTCTTCTGCGCTATATTCTCAGCAGCATATTAAACATATCAGGTCCCCATAAGGAGAATCATGTGCTAACGGCTGTCTAAATGAAGTTTGTAGCATGTGTGCTTGTTGTTTTTGTCTGCTTCCACTTGTCTTTGCACTAGGATGATGTGCAGTCATGTTCGTTGTGTTCCCACTAGTGCTGTCAGCGTTAATCTCGTTGAAATGACGTTAACGCCACAACACGGCAAATCTCCGTTAACGAGCTACCGCAGATCGCCCCGTGCGTGGGGCTGGACGGCCAACACGTTAACGAGCTAACTGCGCTAACCACTAGTTTCCACCAATGTAATTGAGCATTGCGTGGCACATCCGACATACTGTTTTACTTTTGTCCATGACACGCTTACCTTCAGGGTCATACGTCACATGAAAACCAAAATAGTTCCATAAGCCAGATCTGAATGAGGGTGGGGGAGGTTCAATTTGCCATGTTGTAACCAGAGCTTAACTTCTGTCTCACTAGCTTGCCCTGCGCTCAGTAAATCTGCGTTCGACTACTCCGCCCAGGCTGCACTGTCGAGCGCAGATCCACTGAGCGCTCAACACAGACAGCATTGTCAGAAGAAAAGTTGATAAAATAAATGAAAAATGTTGTATTGTTCGATACATATGCGTACCGAACCGAAAGCACTGTATCGAACGGTTCAATATCGATACGAGTATCGTTGCACCCCTAGTAATAACCTAACAGTGTTTTCTGTAACATTGTTGATTAAGTGACAGGTTTCAGGGCTCAGATTGGACAGTCTTTTTAAGTCAGAGGGGACACCTGCTCGCATACCGACTTTCTGATTTGTTCCCATTGAACATTTTAATTTGACAATGACAAACGTGTTCAATTATATATTTTTTCACATTTGTAACAAATTGTATCTGTCTCAGAAAATCGCACAACCTTAGAGTCCATATCAATCACTGAACAAGATGTACAGCACATGATACCTGAGTATTTCTGCTGTTTTTGTTCTTACAGTTTCTCTACTCTAACTGTTCCATCCATTCATTTCCTTTACAGCTGATCCATTTCAGGCTCGTGGTGCAGGTGGAGGGGGAGAGCCTACCCACCTCCGCCTATATGAAAGGCAAGGTACAACAAGGAAAGGTTGCCAGTCTATGCCAGGGCTAACGTAACACACTATTAGCACTCACATTCACAGCTACTTTGAATCACAGATGTCTTTTGATTTGATTTGATTTTAGGAAATAAGGAAAGATTCTGACTTATGAAGAATCTTTGTAGATCCCATGATGTGACCTATGTAAGTGGCTGGCATCAATTATGTTTGTGCATTTTGTCTTAATTAGCTTATGCTTGTGTCTTGGTGTTACACGAGGTGCCAACTGATAGAATCCAATAAAATGCTCAGACTTTTTGTTGTTGTCAGTTTATTGTGAGGAGGCAGTTTTTCCACTTCTTTGTTCCTCCTTATATTTGTTCCTCCGAGTCCGTCCAGTCTTTTAAATTGCGTCTTAAAACTTATTGTTTTAGTCTGGCTTTTGATTCAAACTAATAAGCTATTTCATGGCTAGTTATGTGTTTTTTTTACCCATATTGTTCATATTGTTTCCTGCCCTCCTTTTAACTGTTTCTTTTATTCTATCTTGTGCTATTGCTCTGACCGACTGTGAAGCACTTTGGTCAACTGTGTTGTATTATTATGTGCTATAGAAATACATTTTGATTTGATTTTCATTCTGATAATCTCCCTCCCTCCCTCTAGGATTATGTTTTCTGAGTCTTTATATCGATTCTATAATTGTTTATCCTTATGTTGAGATGATGACTGTTATTCTCTCACTGATAAATTCAAAAACTGTGAACCAGAAATGCATAGCAGGAACGGTGCAGACCGAACACAGCACTTGTGGGCTGCATCGACTCAATGTGTAGTTACATTTCTAGGGAGGTTCAGGTCAACTTTCAGAGGGGTTTCAGAGGAGTCATGTGATGTAGCATAAACCCCAGAAAGAAGAAAAAGCACAGACATAGATGAACACTCAGGGAACTGTATACAAAAGGTGAATAACTGGGGCTGGGACACTGAGCCATGGCACAGAGCTGCAGAGTGGAGGCTGTATGGAGAACCAGGTGGGTTGCTGGCCGCACAGAGCAACAAGGGAACTGTAGCTGAACTGTGCAGGGTCCAGAGTATTAATCCGAGCAAGTAAAGGCTGAGTTCTAGAGCGGAGCCGCTGAATCAGATGAGTTTCAGGCCTGAGGAGCAGCACTGAACAAAGGCTGCAGACTGACCTGCGTCTGTGCAGCAGTGTGGGCGGTGGATGAGAGGGCAGCAGAGGTAGACAGTGTGATAAACTTTCAAACTTTCTGCCTTTCCCCGTATTTTTCAATGAAAATATGGTTCTTATTTTATGGCAAGAAAATGACCCATTCAGTCTGAAATAATATCACTCAATTGTAAAGATAATAAAACTACTAACATGTAATCTTAAATTCTCATATTGTCAAATTTTACTTATTAGAAAAATAATGTAAAATTGAACAACTGCTTCAAAACAGTGACTTGCTTTGGTTGCAGCTGTTTTTGCAGGACGAGGTCAAAATGAATATTTGGGTGATTATGAGTAAGAACATGCGGAATCATAAAATTATGAATATTTGAAGTCTGAGGTTCACAAAGAATGTGCTACATCTCACTCAGCCTTGAGAATGTTTGAGAAGTTCAGGGTCTCTCCAAAGATCCTCAGGATTTTCTATACAGGCGCTGTGGAGAGCATCCTCACACAGAACATGACATCGTGGTTTGGGAACAGCTGTGTGAAGGACCAAAAAGCTCTCCAGAGAGTGATCCGTACAGCAGAACGCTGCTGCAGGATTGCTCTCCCCCCGCTTCAGGACACCTACACCAGGAGATGCCGGACTAGAGCAGCGCAGATACTGAAGGACCCGTCCCATCCTGGCAACAAACTGTTCCAACTTCTGCATTCTGGTAGAAGGTTCCGCATCTTCCGGGCAAGGACAGAGAGACTCAAGAGGAGCTTCTATCCCCAAGCCATCCGTGCCCTAAACACACACACCCGCCCGCTCACATCATCTCACATCATCTATAATTGACTGAGACAGGACTCTCTTCCAGACACTAAACCAAGGAACAATGTACATTTCAAATTCCTTTAATTTTAAATATGTTTATATTGTCTATCCTGTAAAATAGTCAGATGTCTATTCTTATTAATATACAGAATTCACCTGCTTGCTGCTATTACTGCACATTCACCCAATGTATATACTATATATATATATATATATACACTCAACAAAAATATAAATGCAACACCTTTGTTACTGCTCCCATTCCCCATGGGATGGACGTAGAGACCTAAAATTCATTCCAGATACACAATATAACCATCCCTCCCAAACAGTGGTCACAAATCAGTCCAAATGTGTGGTAGTGGGCACATCTGCTATATTGAGATAATCCATCCCACCTCACAGGTGTGCCACATCAGGATGCTGATCTGACATCATGAGTAGTGCACAGGTGTACCTCAGACTGCCCACAACAAAAGGCCACCCTGGAATGTGCAGTTTTTTTGCGCTATTGGGGGTCTGGGGACCCAGAACCGGTCAGTATCTGGTGTGACCACCATTTGCCTCATGCAGTGCAACACATCATGCAGTGCAACACATCGTCGCATGGAGTCTATCAGATTGTCAATTGTGGCCTGTGGAATGTTGGTCCACTCCACTTCAATGGCTGTGCGAGGTTGTTGGATATTCGTGGGAACTGGTACACGCTGTCGTATACGCCGGTCAAGCACATCCCGAACATGCTCAATGGGTGACATGTCCGGTGAGTATGCTGGCCATGCAAGAACTGGGACATTCTCAGCTGCCATCTGCCCTGAACAATGTGAACCATGATTCATCCGTGAAGCGCACACCTCTCCAACGTGCCAGACGCCATCGAATGTGAGCATTTGCCCACACAAGTCTGTTACGGCGACGAGCTGGAGTCAGGTCAAGACCCCGATGAGGACGACGGGCATGCAGTTGAGCGTCCCTGAGACGGTTTCTGACAGTTTGTGCAGAAATTGTTTGGTTGTGCAAACCAATTGTTCCAGCAGCTGTCTGGGTGGCTGGTCTCAGACGATCTTGGAGGTGAACCTGCTGGATGTGGAGGTCCTGGGCTGGTGTGGTTACACGAGGTCTGCGGTTGTGAGGCCGGTTGGATGTGCTGCCATGTTCTCTGAAACGCCTGTGGAGACGGCTTATGGTTGAGAAATGAACATTCAATGCACGGGCGACAGATCTGGTTGACATTCCTACTGTCAGCATGCCAATTGCACGCTCCCTCATTGCTTGTGGCATCTGTGGCATTTTGCTGTGAGACAAAACTGCACATTCCAGGGTGGCCTTTTGTTGTGGGCAGTCTGAGGTACACCTGTGCACTACTCATGATGTCAGATCAGCATCCTGATGTGGCACACCTGTGAGGTGGGATGGATTATCTCAATATAGCAGATGTGCCCACTACCACACATTTGGACTGATTTGTGACCACTGTTTGGGAGGGATGGTTATATTGTGTATCTGGAATGAATTTTAGGTCTCTACGTCCATCCCATGGGGAATGGGAGCAGTAACAAAGGTGTTGCGTTTATATTTTTGTTGAGTGTATATAATGTTCTTCCTCTACAGCCCCCCCCCCAATTTTTTGCACATGTCGAGGAGCGTGTCAGGCTACATTTCACTGTGTGTTATACTTGTATAACTATGCATGTGATAAATAAAGAACCTTGAACCTTGAGAATGCTGTATATCATAAAATGGGTTTTTGCAAACCAGGTTTACATCCTGTGTCCCCACAAACAATAATAACGACTTTACGCAGCCCAATTTCAATGAGATTTATGAATTAGTCACTACAAAGTAATAATGTTTCCATGTTGACGAGCACAAATTGTTACAGTTTTTTGTGTTATTGAACACAATTTTGTGTGTGTGGGATGTATATTTGATGTCAGGAGATGTTTTTATGCAGAAAAAGCAGGGAGGTGTCACCATGGCAATGGGGAAAACCTTTAAAATAGGTGTTGTTGTTGTGTTTTAAACAAAACCATGCTAACACTAGCCAAGAACCTGTTAATGTGTAACCCAAACAACATATATGTAATGATGATGTATTTTAAAATAATGTGAAAAACTGTGACAGGTAGGGTTTAAACTTTGGTGCCATTAAAGCCTGCTGACTTAATCCTCCACCACCCTTCCAAAAGCCAATATGTGGACTTTCTCTTGCTTTTTAGTCAGGACCTATGACAGCAGATTGATGGGAAAAAGGTGCCCAAGGGCAAAAAATAATGTTTAGCAATTAGTTTTGAATCATGCATGTTGAAAATTCATGTCCAAGTCATAAAAATGCTCTTAACTACTGTTCAACTAGGCTGCTTCACATGTTGTACATAAAACAACAACACCTTTGTAATGTTAAGACACTTAATTTCATATTTTTTTCAAAATTGTAAACTCCTTATTTTTGCAAAGGTAATTAAAAATGTTTTTTTTAAATCTGATCCGATCATGCATTTCTTTATCCAACTGGTCGCAGCAGATGGCCCCGCCCCTCCCTGAGCCTGGTTCTGCTGGAGGTTTCTTCCTGTTAAATGGGAGTTTTTCCTTCCCACTGTCACCAAAGTGCTTGCTCATAGGTGGTCATATGATTGTTGGGTTTTTCTCTGTATGTATTATTGTAGGGTCTACCTTGCAATATAAAGCACCTTGAGGTGACTGTTATTGTGATTTGGCGCTATATAAATAAAACTGCATTGAATAAGTACATGAATAAATATACTGAAAACTGTATATTTAGTATTTATTAACTTTACTCTTTGCCAGATGGTGTAAGTATATTTTAAGAGTACATAGAATACTACTATGCCCGATGGCATCCCCGGGCGTGTTCTCAGAGCGTGTTCTGGGGAGCTTGCAGGAGTGCTCACAGACATATTCAATCTGTCCTTGGCCCATGCTGTGGTACTGGCCTGCTTCAAATCCACCTCCATCGTCCCGATACCCAAAAACTCCAACCCATCTTGCCTCAGTGACTACCGCCCAGTAGCACTCACCCCCATCATCACTAAGTGCTTAGAGCAGCTGGTCCTAGCACACTTCAAATCCTGTCTCCCCCCCACCCTGGACCCCAACCAATTTGCATACCGCCAGAACAGGAGCACAGAGGATGCAGTCTCCATCGCACTGCACTCTGTCCTCTCACACCTGGACAACAACAACACATACGCCAGAATGCTGTTTATAGACTTCAGTTCAGCATTCAATACAATCCACCCCTCACAACTCATCAGGAAACTGACAGACCTGGGCATCAGTTCCCTCATCTGCAAATGGTTACTGGACTTCCTGACCAACCGCCCCCAACATGTCCGGCTGGATAACCGCTGCTCATCTACAATCACAATGAACACCGGTGTACCACAAGGCTGTGTGATGAGCCCTTTCCTCTACTCCCTCTTCACCCACGACTGCAGACCGGCTTATGGTTCCAACACCATCATTAAGTTTGCAGATGACACCACGGTGATTGGCCTCATCAGTGACAACGATGAGGCCGCCTACAGGGAGGAGGTGGATCGTCTGGCTGAGTGGTGCGACAGAAACAACCTGCTGCTAAGGAGCTCATCGTGGTCTACAGGAGGAATGCTGACCCACATCCACCCATCCACATTAAGGGGACGGCTGTGGAGCGTGTGAGCAGCTTCAAGTTCCTGGGAGTCCACATCTCCGAGGATCTCACCTGGACGACCAACTGCTCCAAGCTGGTCAAGAAGGCTCACCAGCGCCTCTTCTTCTTGAGGACTCTGAGAAAGAACCACCTGTCCTCAGACATCCTGGTGAACTTCTATCGCTGCACCATCGAGAGCATCCTGACCAACTGTATAACAGTCTGGTACGGGAACTGCTCTGCCTCGGACCGGAAGGCGTTGCAGAGGGTCGAGAAAACTGCCCAGCGCATCGCCGGAGAACCACTTCCTGCCATAAAAGACATCTACAGGAAGCGGTGTCTGAAAAGGGCTGGGAAAATCATCAAAGACCCCAGTCACCGTTCACATGGACTCTTCACCCTCCTGCCCTCTGGGAGGCGCCACAGGAGCCTCCGGACTAAGACCACCAGGTACCGGAACAGCTTCTTCCCCACAGCTGTCAGACTCCTGAACTCTGCCTCCTGACATCTGACCCACGTTAAACACATGGACTGAACACACACACACCCACAATGGACAACTGTACCCTCAAACACACAATAATAACATGGACTGAACCACCACTCACAACCACTAGCACTTTATATAGCATCTGTAGAAATTATCCACACCCTCACTTATCTTAACTGCACTACTGTATAGCTCTGTGTAAATAATCATTCTGTACATTTGATAATTATTAATCCTACAACTGTTTACAACTTGCATAGTTCCCATTTCTGTATAGCTGTATATCTCAGATTCCTGTAAAGTTATTTATTTCATATTCTGTATAGTTTTTCATATTTATATCCTGTTCATATCCTGTACATAGCTTGTGCTCACTACAGCCTGTACATACTTATAGTTATAGAATATTCACAACATACTTCATACCATGTACATTATAACATACCACAATAGACCCATTTCTGTAA
Source organism: Maylandia zebra (assembly GCF_041146795.1). Taxonomy (NCBI): domain Eukaryota; kingdom Metazoa; phylum Chordata; class Actinopteri; order Cichliformes; family Cichlidae; genus Maylandia; species Maylandia zebra. The sequence goes on from NC_135168.1 coordinate 28,562,990, forward strand.
TATACTTACATATCTATATTATTGCTAATATATATTGTAATATATCTATATCACTAAAGCACTTCTGGATGGATGCAAACTGCATTTCGTTGCCCTGTACCTGTGCATGTGCAATGACAATAAAGTTGAATTCTATTCTATTCTATTCTAATTCTACTTACCAGGTAAAACTGGTTACAGTTTTGTTAAAATTTGTGACTTTCTCAGTGGCTTCAGACCACAAGCATTTAATGAATGTGAGTTAGAAAAAATGAAAATTACACACAGGATTGTGGAAATAATCATTAGCAGAGAGTAAGTGAGAAGTGTCAGTAATGCTGTCACATTTCATAAATAAGCTCAATGTTCAGCTCACACTGATGAAAATGATCTAGTTCACATTCACATTCCCAAAAATAAACCAGCCTGGTTCACATTCATGTCTTTTTTTTTAAGTTAAAGAGCTGCTCTGAACTCTGCCACTAAAATCTCCTCCTACACTTTCATCCTCAGCATTCAGTCATTTCCTGACGTTCCTGCTATACCCTGGGTCACAATGACAAAACAACGTCACAGTTTTCCTGCTGACAAAAAGGCCACTGATCAAAGTGACCCGGAGTACTTCTCAGTGGAGCAGCTTTTGGTTTCCCATTCTACCCTGTGTTAATTATTCTGTTTGATCACAATCATTTATTGATATTATTTATCCATATTACATCATTCAGTCACAATGGACAAGTTATTTTATTTATTATTGGAACCTTCACTGACCTGCTTCACTCCTGCATGGATGTAACTGGCTGCTTATTATGACCGAAGGTTATAATTTATTCTTCAGGATCTCTGGCTACCATGTAGAACATCAGTTGTCACACATTTGACATATTTGTCATGTTCTGGCCTTTGTCTCGTGTTCCTATTGTCTCCTTTTCACTCCTCCCCTGTTTGTCTCTCTACATAAATCCCTCTTCTGCTCTCTAGTCTCTGCCAGATTTTGCAGTTTGTCAGAGCGATGGTAGCTCATCACCCATCTCCAGTTTCACACCGTTCTTGAACTGGAACTCTGTATAACTGCATACTTTTCTGTGCCTGAGGTCTGCTGCCTCCTCATGTTTGCTGCCTTTCCACTTTGCTCTGCTCAGTCTGTCACAGTCTCTCAGTCTAGTACTGCAGCCACATCGACTCAACTCATCATCACTTCCCATAAAGACTAGGCTGTCTCTCCATCATTCAACTCTGAATCACAGTAAAAGTGATTTTCTGCTGTTCAGGTCAAAAAATGATCAATTTCTTGTGTTTATTTTTTAACAAGCAAATCTTCATAGAGACTGTAGGAAATGTTGACAGTGTGCATAGGCAGGAGTTTGGGGTGTATGGATGCTACAACAAACATTGGACTTTTCAGTTTTAAGGCAATCGTTTTTATTTAAGTCATTGATTTGCATTATTAATTTTTATGGTCACCGTTAGAACAATTGTCCGTTAACCTTAAAGCAAATTTAACCAAATAAAAATCCTAAATCTAATCATACTGTTTTAGCTTCTTTAGGTAGCCAGACATTTAAAATTACAGCATCTTATCATAAAATGGTATCTTTGTGATAAACTCATTTCCAAACCCGGTTTACTCTGTGGGTCTAAAGTATCACAAACAGGAAGAATCTAGAAAAACTAAATGTCATGGAAACATGTAGTTACACCACGTCAAACACATATATGTACCACTGAAAAACACAATGACTGACTGGACAACTCTTCTACTTACTAAGCAGTCAGTATAGAGGAGACACAGAGATTAATCCACCAGAAGCGATAACTCTAACCCTATCAGTTAACCCTGTATGTTGGAAAAAGGCAAAATGAGCTTAATGTTATTAGTTTGCTGACTGCAAAGACATGGAGGAACAATTCAATAAACTCAAAGTGATTACTTAAGGTAATAACTAAGGTGATGGTTAATGACCTGCATCAAAAGAGAAAAGTTAGCATCTCCCCTAAACATGAGGAGATCTGAGGCTAGCTGTGAAGCTTTCCAGACTCTGCAGAAAAGCTACAATGAAAAGACTCTGGTCATTTTAATTACCTGCTGCACGCATGCATTCAGAGAAGTACAAACATTTGCTGGTTTGAAAAAGGTGGTGTTATGAGTGCTACTGTGATTCTTCAAATGAGATGTATCGAACTCGATACATTTGCTGCTTGGTTTGAAACCTTTGATTTCCTGACCTCATGCTCCTGCTGCTGTTACTGCCGTCAGGAAGAACGTGTCTTACGTGAACATGTTGACTTCAACGTAAAAGTAAAGGCCAAACATACAACACCATGACCTAAGTTGAAAAACCCTCCATTTTCCATAAAAACTGCCTCCGGCACGACCTCAGGCTTCGATGATTGACGCGACAGCATCGTCCTCTCGCTCACTGACAACAGCACAGCTCGAGAATGGAAAGATAAATGCCAGTCACGCTCTGTGCCCTGCACCGGCCACTCAGAGTAGTCGAGAAATCAAATAGTGTGTTGTTTTAAAGACATGACAGTGCCACTAAAACACCTGAGCTCAGCAAATGGGTTCACGGCCCCTTCCTTACCCTTCCTCTCGTCCTCCCCCCGCCCTCCTGCTCATCTCTCCATCATCTCCCCTCTTGACCTCCACTCACTCAGCCTCCATTTAGCACTTCTCTTCTTCCACACCTGCACCTTCTTCTCTGACTTCATCTGTACATCCTTTCTCTGTCTCTTCATCCCTTTGTCTCTCCTCAACATGTTTCATCTCCTTTTCATCTTCCCTTTTGTGCTCCGCTTTCCTACACTTCTTCTTCAGCCTTCCAACCTTTCAGTCACACGTTCATTATTCTCTTTCATACAGTCCGTTATTCCACCCCCACAAAGCTACACACACACACTCTGTCCTCTTATTTCCCAGCAGCCCAAGCCCCATTTGACCTTAGTAAATGCACCCATAGAACGCCTATTGATTTATGCATACAGATGGAGTGAGTGAGTGTGTGTGTGTGTGCGTGTGAAAGAGTGTGTATTCCATTGTTCACCCTTCTCAATGTCATATGCTTGTAAGCTTCCCAAGTCCCTTTCAGTGTGTGAGCATGTGTGAGTCTGAAAAAGAAACTTGTGTGTATGCACATATATATAGATATTTATATATGTATGTGTGTGTGTGTCACTTGCAAACCCTAAAGTGATTGAGATGGAGAGGGTGTTACACGGATGCTCGTATGCATGCACAATCATCCAGACCCCAATATAGTCTGAATGACAGCTGGTACGTCCAATCAGGGCACACAGATAAGCACAGGGGCACCAGTTTGATTGGTAGATAAAGCGGATGGATTAACACACAGGGCCTGGTGCTCTCTCTGACTCTCTCATTCCCATGCTAAATAATGTAGCTGCTTGTTTGATGAAGAACAAGTAAGTGGAGTGGGCAGAGGGGAACATGCTGGAGGTAGGGGTGGGGAGAAACAGGGCAATCTGCAAAATGAGAGGAAATCAGAGGCCCTGACAAAAGAGAGTAAGGGAATGTGGAATGGATAAGAAAAATAAAATAATAGGAGGACAGGAAGAAAAGTGAAAAGAAAAGGACATCAGTGATGTTGGTTTAAAACTGCTAGAAGAGAAAAGAGGAAAAGAGTGCATATGTTACCCACTGTTGTGTCACCTTTCCAGAGCTTTTTACTCAGAATGTCTTTGCAGGAGACATATACAGATTTACTGCTGTTCACTAGGGGACTGAGGTCCCTGCTTATTCCTGGGGTCTATGCATTTTGTTAATGCTGGAAGTGAAACAAGACCAACGGTGTATCGTAACTTATATGTGTAGGAAGCTTAGTGTGAATAGTGTTGTGTCCAGTGTTGGTCAAGTTACTTGAAAAAATTAATCAGTAACTAATTACTGATTACTTCCACAAAAAAGTAATCCCGTTACTTTACTGATTACTTATTTTCAAAAGTAATTAATTACTTAGTTACTTAGTTACTTGGTTACCTTTTAAAAACACGATTTACAACCTGAAGAGGTGATAAAGCGATAGATCTTTCAGTCCAATTCTACTTTTTCTACATAATCCATCATACAAAATGTAATCAAATGGAAAACTCTCTTTTTTTTTTAACTTGTTTTATCAGTTTTAATCTTTTAACTTTATGCATCAAGCAAAAATTTAATTATATGCAACATTCTCTGACTGGAAGAAATTTGTTTAACATTTAAACCTATTTTCTGCACATTCCAGCACATAAAATAAAATATTTTTTGTGTTTACACTCACTCTTTCAAATAGATGCAAGTAAAACGCAGCAGAAAATAAATAAAGTCAAAGACTCAGCGGTCCTGTTGCTCTATTTTCACCTGTAAAGCAGGACTACGGTAGGCGGAGGTTTACCCTGGTGCAGGTGTGCCACAGCGGTCAGTTGAAGAATCCACGATTTTCTCTGTGAGTTTCCCATTAAGTCGTTGCGCACTCGGTGCTTGCTTGGAAGTTTAGGGGTTTTTTTCGCTGTAAAGTTTTCTTCCCACGCACAACGGACGCTAATGTTTTTGTCACTTTTTATGGAATAAAACTCAAAGTAAGGTCAGTACTTCCACGCTTTAAACGCTGCATGCTCATACTCTCTCCCACAATCGATATATGATCCATTGTTGATCTGCACACAGCTGTTGTCACCAACGGCGCACTAGCTTACGCCACTGTCGTGAGACATTCTCGCAAAAAAAATCACGGTTTTAGTAACACAGTAACGCAGCGTTCCTACAGGAAAGTAACGGTAATCTAATTACCGATTTTGCAATAGTAATCCCTTACTTTACTCGTTACTTGAAAAAAGTAATCAGATTGTGGTTGTGTCAAACTGAATTCAGCGAGTTAGGGACATTGGACTGTGATTTTCTATCTAATAAAATTCCTTTACATCAAAGACGTCTATTTAATATGTATAAAGAACAAACAACACTGTAGGACTTTTGTGTCTTTACCTGAAATGGCTAAAGATGCCTTTGATGGTGTTAGCTACTTAGCTAGCGAGCTAACACTGGCACCAGTAAAAGCACTGCAGTGTGTCAAAAGTGACCAACCAGTCGTTCTGTATTTAAGAGTTAAAATATACATTAGAATATAAATGTAAAGAAAGGGTGCAACAAAAACCGTATAGCAAACACATCTACTTTATTTAATTATTATAGAGGATGGTCTCTGTGTAAAGTTAAAAAAATAATTGTGGATAATGTTCTGGTGTGAGCTGCATTAAGATAGAGATATATAAAAACAGAAAGCTCAAAATTACACGTTTTTTTTTTTCTAATTTATTCCACACAACTCAAAATTCACTATTTGATGGATAACACCGGTGTAGGAAAACTAATAAAATATGAGATGATGGTGTTTTACTTTGACAACGTTACATGATATTTAAAATGTCAGTGTCAAAAATAATCTTTTGGAGGATATTAGCTGTAGTCTAGCGTATGGATGCAAAATATGTTTTTTATTGTGTGAAAAAAAAAGTGAGAGTCAGTTTGAAACAGCTTCAGTCTACTGGTTTAAAAGTGAGAGGTCACTGGGGGAATAAAAAAAAGTGTAGTCATCACTGACATCTTTTTAAATGTGGTCAAGTTTTAATATTGGTAATTCACAACATAATAAGAACCTACATCCATGCACAGACTGAAAGACGTACATCAAATTAATGTGACAGTTTGCGTCCACCCCCCTGTATGGACTGACATCTTCATTATGACACTGATTGGATGAAGGAAGTTGCCAGTGATGTAAGGAGACATAGCACAGGAAGGCGATGTTTCGTTCAAGGCTACAAAGTGCTATTTCTTGCATCTTTTGTTGATCCAGTGTAGTGTGAGGCTCATCTGGTCTCAGTTGTGCTTGTCACTCATGTTCTGAGTGGGGCCTAAAGCTGAGGTAACCCCTGTGTCACACGCCTCTGTATGCTTTGAAGCAAGGGATAGTCAGTGAGCTATGACAAAAATTGACTGTGATGTGCAAAATATTTGTCAGTGTACACTCTGCTGTGTGTGTGTTCTCACTGTGTCGTTACTTTGTTACAGGAATATCTTTGCCATATGCTGCTAGCACTCACAAAAGCCATGACGGCACTTAAAGTTAACTACATGCCAAAGGCAAACGGTTAATGCTCTGAAGCCAAAAAGCTGATTTTTGGCAAAATGATGAATTAAGGCCACAGTCACAGTCAAATGCACATTAAAAACTGATTATAATCTGCTTATTTAGCGATTTAATTGTTAAATCACTGTACAACTCATGACCTAAACCTGATTAATGGGTGAGGAGCATGTTTCTTTTGTGCTCACACCTGCCAAAAATTCTGGCATTATTGTTGTGGATTGTGGGTTTTAAAAGGTTACAGAATCCCTGCCTCATGTGGGAGTCTGCTAAGCCAAATCTGGCTTTGTAGGAACTGTGCCTGAGCCATCAACAGCTCAGCCAGCTTGGAACAAACACTGGAGATAGTGTCTGTAAACCAGCCAGGCCACAGTGAAGCTGGGCAAAATAGGTCATGGGCTGCACGCTGGTGGATCCTCAGGAGAATAGAAGCACGGTTGTGTTTTGATGAGCCTGGCTCCCCTGGTGAAACTCTACCTAAATTTACTCTTAATGGGTCCAGGGGATGAAAATGCCGAATGCTCGAAATTTCAGGCGTGTAAACAGCTGCTGATAGAAATTTTGGCCATATTGGAGGAGTGGATGAGAGCCTTTCTGGTTTGGGGACACTCTCTGTAACCAATCTGCCTTTCTGAGCTGTAGTAAGCCGTGCTAAGCCAGTTTGAAAGTTGCTGCCGGTCTGCTGTATGCCTGGAGCATCGGGTGATGTGTGTGTGAGTGTGTATCTGTGTGTTGTAATGCCCGGAGGAGGTTTTTGGGCTGTAGATAGGCCACATACAATGCTCCCATTTGAGAGTGAGAAAGACAGAGAGGGAGAGATGAAGGGAAACAGAGACAGAGAGAGGAAGTGAGTATTTTTGGGTCATGTGGGTTGCCCTATTTAGCGGTTTTTGGTGACATGTCAAAGGCACCCACACAAATACACAACACAGAGTCGCATACCAACAATCCATTTTGCTGAGTATTATCAAAACGGCCCGTTTGCTTAAGCAGCTTTTCAAAATTACCTGCCATCAATAAATCATACTGTTGATTCATTCTGCAGGAGCAGCACCTGACACGTGTTCAAAGGCGCTTCAATAATTTAACTCCTTACAGACATCCAGTGTCGGCACTGGATGTATTTACCTGTATGTCTTTCTAGTGTTCGTCAGGTTTCATTGGCTGCTGCTGCGATCCACACACACTCTGAATGTGACCTCGTCACCTCGACGACATCATCTCCCAGACGTCCCAACACCTCCTGCCGTGTGTGCTTTCTAGGATTCAGTGCAATCTAGAAAAGTATTAATGGGCTCATCAAGTAAAATTGAACATTAAAAGCTGTTTTAAAATAAAAAGTTAATTTTGTTACTTTTAAAAGTGAGTTGACAATGTATTTTATGATCTTAACTTAGATATAAATTGATTATGAACAAACATTTTTCTCTTCACTTAGAAAGACTCAAGTATGAAATTAGCACAACCTGTACGTCTGCTGAGTACTTCCTTAAACTGTCAGTGAATAAAATGGTTCTGTAGTCGCTGCAGCTTCAGTTTGAAATGTTTTCACTGCTTTTTTTTCTTAAATTTCACATTTTGGTTAAAATTAGTCAAACAAAGCAGCGACAACAAGACAACATTAATATCATCTATATACACCTTAAAATTTTTGTAGTTTCCTTAAACAGTCAAGACATGTGCAGTCGTTTGTGGATTTTTTTTTACACATCAAAAACATTGTCTGATAAGCACTGTAGTTCTGTTCACACACAGTTCTGTTCTGCACAGCAGGTGCAGTAAGTGAACATCCTGAAGATGAAGAAATTAAAGAATTGCCTAATTTAAGAGAGGGACACGTAGCCCACTTGCTGATTTTCTGCTGAAATTGAAATCCATATTAAGTGTGCCACAAATGTGTACAGGTGTAGAGTTAGTGGAGGAACTGCACTTTACTTCTTCAACTACTTTAACAGATTTTACACCCACACTTACAGAGGCATCACTGTGATGTTGATGATTTGCTGTTCTCAAATCATCAACATCAAATGGTGACAAACTGATGTCAGTGCAACCAAATTACATTAGCTCCACGGAGTAACAGCCCTCTTTCCCCTCCTGCAAAAGAAGAGAGTATTTCAAAGAGCATCTTGGAGCGGTGGAGCAGAGATGTTTCCAATATGTACCTATTTTAAAGTTGTTACAGGTTCTGAAGAAAAAAAAGCAGAAAGATGTGAAGCTAGCAGCGGGTCTGAAACTCGATACTGTGTATATGCTATAGATGCTGTTTATTCTATAAATGCAGATAACCGTGGGGTCCAGTCTAATTGGAGGTTGTGTGGACAGGATTTCAGGTGCACCTCTGCAGGTTTCGCAGTTTGAGAGTTTCAAGTAAGTGAAGTCCGTCCTACGAGGCTTTTGTGCATGTTCAGATAGTTCAGAGAGGAAAAGTTTCATTGTTAGAAAAAAACTGACTGAAAAAACATTTTGAAGGTTTTGTAGCTTTCGAATTTGTACCTGCCTGAATGCCTTAGTCAAATAGAAATATTTCATACTTAACTAAATTAATTAATTTAAAAGTTTTACACTGGTTGAATTCCTTGCAAACAATTTCACCAAACTTTGCTTTTATGTCCATCAAAATTGGTCCATCTAAAAAAGAAGAACTCATGTTTTTGTAGACGAAGCACTCTGAAGCCAAAAAAGCCCTTTTTTTAAACATGTGCTCAGTATGCCAACAGCCCGAAGCTTTACTGTTGCTGCTTAATATGTTTTTATTCTTTTATGAACATGTTTTATGTTTTTCTCTTTGAGATCTAAATAAATAATTTCGATAGCTTAAATTAGAATAACTTGATCCCTTTATATCACTAAAAAACTCAATCAAATCAAGTTCTTTACTCTTAATTATGCCTTTAGAGCGGGGGGGACTCCAGGTCTCGAGGGCCGGTGTCCTGCAGGCTTTAGTTGTGTCCTTGATCCAACACTGTCGTGGTTCTGCGTCATTTTGACACAACTTTTTCTGTTTTGGTGTTTTTCTAATTTGTTTGGGGTTTTGAGTTGCGCTGGTTTGATTTTGTATTAAGGGTTATTCTTGGTTTTCTTCTCTTTATGTTATTTGTTGTTCTGTCCTCTAGTTTAAATCACTGTCTTCTCTGTTTTATGTGTTTTATTCTTCCTGTTTATCTCTCAGTGTCAAGTTTGCGTTTTTGAGATTTGTTTCTTATTTCCTGTTTTATTTTGATAATCCCAGTCCTTTGTCAGTGTATTCAGTTTTACCTGCCCCTGACTCGTTAGCCCTAATCTCTCCCAGCTGCGTCTCCCTCCTGTTTCCTATTCCCTGATTACTCCCCTGTGTATATAAGCCCTGCGTTTGCCGTTGCTCTCTGTTGTGTTGTACTGTCTCCATGCTGTGTGCTTGTCGTGTTTTAGTTTCTCTGTGCTGAGTTTTGTTTTTGTGAGCGGTATTGTTGAGGAGATTTTTCCAGCGTTAAAGCTGCGTTTTGAGTTCCAGTCCTGTGTTTGTGAGTCCTGCATTTTGGGTCCCTTTTCCCTGCCTGCCTGCCTGCCACACAGCCATGACAGGCACAGCTGATTCAAATGGCTAAATGACCTCCTCAACATGTCTTGCAGTTCTCCAGAAGCCTGGTAATGCACTAATCATTTGATTCAGGTGTGTTGACCCAGGTCACAAGTCATCGATCCATAGGCGTTGGGCTAGAGTTACATTTTAGCAAGAAAGAAGTACAGTTTGAGAAAGTAGAATCTCAGACCTTTCATTAAAAATCTTTTACCTGCATTTTGGCACAATATTGGAATTTTAAGATGGGATTTGATGGTTAAATAGCTGGGTGCCATACTGTGTAACACTTTAAGAGTAAGCAAAAGAACTGTAAACTCAATATGAACAGGGAGACAATGTAAACGTGCTAAAACCAGAGTGACGTGATCATATTTTCTAATAGCTGTTAAAAGATGACTAGCAGCATTCTGAAGTAACTGCAAGTGATGGACAGATGAGTGTTCAAAACCCAATTACATAGATTGCAGTTGTCCAGAGGTGATGAAGGTATGAATACACTTTCCGAGGTTTCTTGGCTCCTTCTTGCGAACGTGACGCTTCAGCTCCCTCCATGGGCTACCTGGTGATATGTTTTGGGTGTCTAAACCGCTGAAACCCATCAACGACCCATCAATTACAGTGTTGTTACTGCAGGAAGGTTCAAGGTCTTGTCCCTGACATCCTTTGATAGCTTCTTGGTCCTGCCCATCCATGATGGTGGAGAGGTTGGAATGTAATAGACTGATTCTGTGGTCAGGTGTGTCTGCAATTGAGTCATTGATTAAACTCCAGCACTCTTTCAGCATACTTGGATAGGTATTATATCTACAAGCCCAGCTATAAACTGAAACTCATTCCAGAGAGACGAGAATAGAAACATGATTAATAAATCTATGATTATGGATCTGCATGTTATTTCATAGTGGCTCCTTCCCCTGAAAGAGCCACTATGAAACTCATGGTTATCACTAAAATAGCTTTTTTTTTTTTTTTTCTGCCATTGGGCTCCAAGGCTGAACTTTCTCAGTATTTTGCCTCCCCTAAAATGCTGGAGTAGCTCATTTCACCATTTAGCTCTTCTGCTTTTGTTGCATTTGTGTTAATCAGCGGTGCCAGCTGCTGTAGTGTTTGGCTGGAATGAAAACCAGCAGTCTCTCAGGCCTCGATGGGACATGTATGAAAAGCATTGATGTGCAGTATTCAAGAAGCTGACATCAGGATGCTTTTGGGTAAAAAGAGAGTTTGGAAGAATCCAGCAGCAGTAATTGCATTCCTTTACTATTGCACCACCTTTCATGACTTTGGCTAATCTGTTCTCGATGGAATATTGAACAGTTACAGATAAATGTCAGCCATCTGTGTAAGTGTAGAGCTCCCTATTTGAAACCATTCAGTGAATTCTGCCTCAGTATGAATGTCTCGGCCTGCATAGCAGCTTGCCAAGACGGATCAAAGGTATTTGCTTTTGTCTTTAGACAGAGCAAAAGTTGTATGAGTGTAGAGGTACCTTCAGTTTGTCATTGTGTGACATGTGTAAACCTTTGGTTTTTGCAGCCACCTTGTCAAATGTTAGTGTTACATTTTGCTGAATGGCTCACAATGAGATGTCTGTCACGACTGTTGAGTGAGAAACTGCCAGCTACCTCAGATAGCCCAAATTACTCACATTTCCCACCGTAGTGCTCATGTAACTTAACAACTATGAGTAACGGGTTAATATAGTAATAATATATCTAAACAATAATAAAGTTTAAACCTGATGCAAACATCATGACTACACAAGTATAAATGAGCAATAACATTCGCTCCATGAGGACGGGCAACGACTGTAGTGGAGTCACTGCAGAGGTCCTCTGATCATCGCACAGCATGCTTCCAACCTACTTATGGAGGCAAGCTGTGCTAGCAGCATTATTCTCCTGACCCATGGGGTTGTTTTGACCACATAGGTCAAAGGTAATAAAGGCGAACTTTTCTACTGTAAAAATCCTGTGATTACAATTGGATTGCACTGAATAAGAAACACAATGTATTGTAGTACAAATGATACTGAAGTACTAAAGATTTGTTTGAAGAGATAAACATCTTTGTGTTGATGGAACTAAAGGACATTGGACATTGAAGGATAGTCCTCCCCGAGCATGTGGTCACACTTGGGGATGATCACATATTACAGAGTAGTATTAGCCACCATGACACTTTAGCATTTGATGTGTTTATATTTGTTGTTAAAGTTGTTGACAAAAACTCTCTTTTCTCCAGTGCAGAGATTAAAGATTACTTCCCGTCATGACTCCTGATGCTGTACGTTGGCTCTTCACAAAACTATAACTAAAGGAAACAAAATGGTTAAGTTGCGAAGCACAACTCGAGAACATTCCTGGTTTGGTTTTGGATGATTAACCTTACATGTTCCTCGCTCTCCCTTTGGTTTCCTTTCTTCCTTACTACAGTCAACTGTCCAATAAAGCCAAAGCACACACCCACAAAGTAATAATAATAACTTGGTGGAAGAACACTTGAGGTCATTGTTTGAAATGGTCAACAAGCAGCACTGGTTTCTTCAAATACTTGCTTTGTTGACTTGCCAAGCCACCCCAACCTCCACGGCCCGCACTGACTTTGTAGCTTCGTGCTGTTTCCTGTCTTGCTGCAAATAGATAAAACTCATTGTTGCTAGGGTTTTGTTACTTCAGGATAAACTGGTTATTTTGCTGCATACTTACTGGAACAACTGGCACTGTAGTTTTTCAAATGAAGGGAGTCTCAATGCACAAACGAGAGCTGTAGAGAAATAAAGTGTGAACATTTTTAATTAGGCCTTCTTCAGCCAGTTTTCTTTGACCATCTGTTTGTCTTTTTATCTCAATTTTATTTTAATGGACTCAGAGAAGAATGGAGTCATAGTAAGCTCACAGTGTTCTCCAGACTTATCTGTTTTTATATACGCACCATGGTCCTAACCCTGTATATCCCAGTAGAATATTCCAGATTCCTGACTGTCGTGAAACATTCCAAACACCTAAATATAGCCAAAAACTGCTGTAAAATGTCAACAGGTTAGTTAAATGTAAAGATCACAAGTAGCTCTTTTAAACCTTTTATGACCATTTAAAAATAGTATATTTTTCTACATTTCCTCATCTATTTCTCATTCCCTTTTTCTCATACTCCACTTCTTGGTCTGCCTTCTTCACCACTGCTCTCATAACTCATCTCTACCTCAAGCCTCATCTCCTGAATTGAAGTTAGGATCTAACGCACAACAACCTGCATAACGATCCTTATTTAATCTTGATATTGTCCCAAATACTGATTTTTATCAGATCAGGCATGCGACCCTCTTGCCTTCGGAGAGCTTTGTCAGCCTCTTCCAGAGTAAATAGTCACTCGGCCACTACGAGGAAACAGCGATCTGACAGAATGCACTCACTAGACAAAAGGAGTCGCGCAATCTGCAAATGTGCTTTGCATTGTCGTATTTCAATCGTTATTTGCTTGGACCTGAAGTTTTGATGCCTATTATGTATTTTTTTTTCGGGGGGCTCCAGGGAGAATTCCTCTCTTCTGGTCAATAGGATAATATCAATATGACTCTGAAAGCCCACAGCCTACAAATATGTCCATTACAATAACATCATCTGCCAGCACAGCCACTACAAAGCACATTCACGGTGACACATGCTGAAGACTAGCCCTCCATGTCCCCTGCTGCATGTTGTGCACAAACAAGTCATGTCAGTTTTCCGGTCACAGGCTTTTCCCATTGCCAAACATTTGAATGAATGTTGATCCATAAATATTTAATTGGTCCCCCATCCCCTGTGGGAGCAGCAACTAAACCCTCGATATCTGACTAACGAGATAAGAGGAGACTCAAACTCAGTATGTAGAGGGGAAAAGACAAAAAGGAAATGTCAGCAATAAAAACGGGAATATTTGAGTGCATGTGGCATCACAAAAAGTGGAGTATGTGTTCTTCCAAATGAATGGATGCATCAAAGCACAGCATAACAACAACGTTCCACTGATGTTCACGGCAGGAATGGAATAAGCATGGAGGGAGGGTAACAGCACAAACTAGGAAGGAGGACACATGCAAAACAATTAGGCATTCACTTTTAAAAGAAATGTGTAGACTGTGTGTTGCACAGAGGGGGAGGTCATGGAGGAATGTACGGTGTTAAGTATGATTGATGGGCTGGGAATGTGCAAGAGAAAAGGAATCCGCGAGGTGGATTTGCAGCAGACAGCTCATATTCAGAGAAAATTATGAAGAAAAAGTGATTCAAGGTAATTACAAGAAAAAGATTATACAGCAGTGATGTCTGTCTGGTCTTGTCTGATAGAAGCCAACTTGGTGTGTGACTCAACTTGATGACTTAATGATGTTCTCTGCATTAGCTGTGGGCTGGCCTGTCCAGGGGGCATTGACATTTTCTGATGAACTCATCAGACACAGCTTTAAAGACAGTGAGTCATATATCATATGTACATATAGACTCAACCGAGCAAGTTCTGCAAAAGTGTATCCATTATCTTTCTAGCTTGTCCTAGCTGCAGCTTGGCAGAAAGAAGGTATACCCAAGACAGGTCATCAGTGAGCCACAGTGCTGCTACGTTCAGTGAGACCGCCTGAGGCATGTACTACAAAGCATGATATTGTCTTATCCAGTTAAGTTCTGGCTTTTCTGTAATACAAAGGTGGCTCACTTCTTACTGGGCTAAATTGCCATGGTAACCGATGCTGTAGACCTAACGTTCTCCGAAGCAGGTAAAGATCCAGATTAGTGATACACAAGTATGAAGTCATCACCTACCGACCAATCAGTACTCCAGAATATATCATCACCACCTCGGTAAGATTTCTCAGAACTCTGCAGGGAGAGTAGAAATGTCTAAAATATTTTTATTTCCCCGATGAGCATCGATAATAATTATAGATTTTTTTTTCTGTTGCCAGGAAACAATTTTACAACAGTTTTGCTGTTCTACAAGTGTAAATTGTTTTGTAACGCCTGTGATGTCACTTTTTTTAACAAAAAAGAGACATCACAGGCGTTACAAAACTTGTAGTCAAGTTGACATCCGTGGGACCTCCGTTTATGGGCTATTTATAGTCCAAATGTGGTCATTGTGGACGTCTTTTCAATGTTAGACTTTGACCCATTGCCGTTTTTATAATGCTTCTACATGTATAGGCTCTGTAGTCCCAGAAACAGTTATGTGTGAAGGAATGCAGAGTGAACATGTCCAAGATGGTGAGGCCTCTTGAGCTTAAACAGAGCTGAGCAGCTGCAGTGTGGATTTCGAGCAGAAATTCCCCGAGGTGTCGCGGATAAATACAACAAAATAAAACCAGTACTGCTACCAAAAAAAAAAGATTCATTCATAACACATGGGAAAAGACCCAGGGAAACCGAGTTAACGATAAAAACAATAAAAAAAATAAAAAAAACCCTGAAAAGCATAAATTATAAAAGCATAAAATCCGAGCCTCAGCTCTCGTGGCCCGGTACTAAATGACTCACTGACTGGTACCGGTCGAGGGGTTAGGGACCGCTCTTCTTAAGGACATATTGATGGTTGGGAGGAAGTAATTACTGAAGTTAACTCAGAAAGATCAGTTAGAGACAGTGATTGGCTACTGTTTGGTACAAATTGGTCTTAGCCTTAAGCCTTGAAAATTCCAAAGTTGTGTGAGTTATAAAAAATAAAAAAGCTTCAGTGACCTGATTATGAAAGGGAAAGTATCCATAAAGATCAAAGCTGTTCTTTTGTACCCTGTAAGCATGTTCTTTGGTGCCATTTGTTGATCTTTATTGCCAGCAACAAATGACCAAAAGCTAATATGCTGTGTGTGGCCGATGGTCTGGCAGGTTGGTGTAAATGCACCATTAACATGGCCTTCCAATCAGTCCTTATGAATGCTGTCTGAATCATTATCGCTAAACTGTCAAGCAGTTTTTTCAGATCTGCCATAGTTGGTTTCAATTACTTCGTGAAACCTACACTACTTGAATAAGGATGGCGAAAAACTGTGGTCATCATTATAAGCAAACATTAAGACTTCCTGGCTGATCTTGCGCTTATATTTCTTAGAGCTGATTAAACTTATATTTTGAAACCTGCTATAATAAGTAGACTAAGAAAAGCGCTGCTTCCTGTGCAACTGTGGGAAATTAAAAGTAAAAGATGTAAGCCCCACTCTCTTAAAATGTTATAAAGAGACAAATGCAGTTGTTGTAGTAAACACTGTCTCATGACAGCATCATAGATTAGTCTGAAGTGATTGAACACATGTCCAATGCTCATTTTCAGACCAACACTGTCATTCAAAGAGATGCAGGTAAGCACTTCATGATCAAGGGTAAGACAGAATTGGGCAAATACGTAAAGAAAAATAAATTGTTAGCAATGAAGCAGCTAAGAGTTGCTGTACTAGACTGTGAGGCAAAAAGAAGAGGAAGAATAGAGATGCGAAGGGAACCGAGTAAGAGATTAACTGTGTTCTGACCTCTAGCAATGGCATCAGTGAGCTGTCTGTGTGATTAGAGCTGCTGCACACTGACTGTAGCACCAAGGACGCTGCAGAGATGGGCAGAACTTCTGAGAGTATTAATTAGTCTACAAACTGTATCGACCTCTATTGAGGAACAGTAAGAATTGCAAAAATGGGAATAGGAAAAAGCCTAAGAGTGCCAGTCTACCCCAGTCCGGTATGGAAGCCAGCTAAGTTGGACCAATTGCATTTGCAGGATGGGATATGCAACTATACAGTATTAAGAGGCAGAGGACCAAATGTGTTGGACAGTGGTTCATGACTCCCAGGTTAGCACTGTTTATTGCACTGCAAACTGGGAATACTGGGCTCAGATTCAAATCCAGTTAGGAAAACTGTGGGATAGGGCTGCACGATATTAGGAAAACCTGCGATGTGCGATAACTGTGATCAATACTGCGATAACGATATGACTTGCGATAAAATAAATAGCAAAAAAAAAACAAAAAACAAATACATAATTTCCGTTTTACTGCACAGTTTTATTTAATGAAAGCTGCTGTATTAGCAGTGTAACAACAAAGTGCAGTCAAACATTGAAACATTGCCCCCATAAAAAAATTTCTGAGGCTTGAATTCTGAAAGACATCCTTCCCGGTCTCTATAATTAGTTTTAAATAAACATAACTTAAATTATACTGCAAATTATCTCTATGCAGTTGTTCATCATTTTACCACTCACCAAGTAGTTATGATGCAAGTCAAAACTGGAGTGGAAACTTTACTAGATTAAACTATAGGTAAGAACTTGTCTGCTGTGGGAACACACCAAAGAACAATTGTCTACCTTTGTGGTCGTACTGGCCAAGACTAATATTATCAACAATTAAGAACAATGTAGGTAGTGTATTTTTGTAATTTTTTGAAAAAAAAAAAAGGTTTCTCTATCTTGCATTCATCCTTCCTGAGTGAATGTTTTTTATGGCAAGTTCTTGTTAAGGAAAACCAACATGTTTACTCTCCAAGGTTTTAAACATGTGCGCTGACATGTTACTATGTTTCCTGATGTACTAAAAAGTCTCTCTGAAGGTGAGCTACTTGCAGGTATGCAGAGATACTTCCTTGCAAGCTTGCTTAGCTGTGGGAATGTCATTTTGTGGAGTTTCCACCATGCCAAGGGGTCTTCCTCACTGTCTATGGCCGTGGATAGCAAGTAGCTGTTAAGCTCAGCTTCAACAGCTTGTGAGAGATGCATAAAAGAGGAGGTAGGGATTGGAGCTGCCTTGAAGAAACTGCCCAGGGACTTTTTTGCCTTCTTCAGGGGACGACTGGGTGGATCATCTGTCTGGGCCTCTGGTTCAGCGGAGCTTCTCTCCTGGAACAGAAAGCAGATTATAAGAAAAGTAAACATTTTGGACTAAATATGAATTGAAAGGTTTTATATATAAGCATGCATGAATACCTTCTGTGCCACTGCTTCCATTTCTGACATCACTCTGGTCTTGATGTCTGAGACTCGATCAGTGCTGGTGTAGCTGACTTTAAATCTGGGATCCATGAAGCACGCCATGTCCATAAGTTCCTGGGTAGCTGGATTTTCATATTTAGTAATCAGGTACTCGAGGATTTTCTTCTTAATTGATTTTGTCAAATCACTGTCTTCTTCCTTCTCTGCAAGCACCGACGTCTTCATCAGATGAAGGACTGGTTTTACATATGAAACACTAACGTAGCTCTCACCAGACAGGGCATCTGTAAAGTCTTGCAGGGGGTGTAATGCCTGGTTGACAGACTCCAGTACCTCAAGATCCTGCCAAGTAGGAATCAAGTGTCTTGATTTCTTGTCTGCTGAGATGACATCAGAAATGGCCCGCTGCTGCTCCAGGACTCTCTCAATCATCTTCTGCCTGGAACCCCACCTGGTTGGGCATTCTGTGATCAGTGTGTGCTCTGGGAGGTTGAGCTTCTGCTGTGCTTTTTTCAGAGCCATCTTTGCTTTCCAGCTGTGGCAAAAATGTCCAACTAACTTTTTGCAAAGTCCAATGGCTCGGGCAATGCGGGCATCATCTTTGATAGAATTTTCTGGAGAAATAAGAGGAAACAAAAAAACTGTCATGTTTAAAACCTTTTTTTTAAAAAAAAAAAACTAATTGAAATTTATAACTAAAGTTGTCTAAAAAGGTAACATTATCCTTATCAATATCAATTTGATAATAATGTATAGCACATTTTCATTGCTAAAAAGATCTGCCTTGAATAAAACTTACCGATTGCAAGGTGCAGCCTGTGTCCAAAACACTGAAGTCTGACCCAGTTGTTTAGCTCCGTGGCTCTCACAACATTGGCACCGTTGTCTGTGGTGATGCACACTTGTCGATCTTCTTTAAGATCCCAGCTGGCTAACACCTCACGTAATACATGGGCTATATTTTCACTAGTGTGGGAGTCTGGAAAATACACAGTCTCTAGACACCGTGTTTTCAGTTCAAAGTCTTCGGTGAGGAAGTGCACTGTGAAACTCATATATGGTTCCGTTGTACGACTTGACCATAGGTCTGTAGTGCTTGCGTAGTTTTCAGCTTGGCTCAGTTCAAACATGACGGTCTTGCGGCATGTTTCATACATTTGTGGAATGGCGACATGTGAAAAGTAGTTTCGTGAGGGGATGCGGTATCTCTGGTCCACTTTATGTATCAGACTGGTGAAGCCCTCTCTGCTAACTGTATTTATAGGCATCATGTCTTTAGCCAAAAAATGTGTAATGGCCTCTGTTATTTCTTTGTACCGCTTCGACGTTTTCTCATAAGGAATTCCACTTGAAAAACTCTGATACAGAGACGGCTGTTGGACTGCTGCGCTCTTTGTCTTAACATTAGCAACCTTTGTTTGGCTAGCCCTATCTTTCTGGAACTCTTCAAACAGTTCTCTGTGGTTGTATTGAAGATGATGGTGGAGATTAGTCGTGTTTCCTCTGGTGGTTGCCACGAGTGTTCGGCAAGTTTTGCAGAGTACCTGTGTTTGGAGAACGTCGTCTTTATCAAATCCAAAGTACCTCCAAATAAGTGAGGTACTATTTTTTTTTTTTAGCCACGAGTTCAGTAGCATTCTCGTCACGCGTCTCGCTCTCAGCCATTACAACTTTGACTCGTTGCTGCAGCGTTGTTCGCGCCCGACCTGCGTAGGAGGCGGGCCTCTAATCCATTTGATTGGTTAATGCCGTGAAGGGCTCTATTCGACTGGTCAAATGTGTAAATGGATTTCTTTGATTGGTAAATTCTTTACAGCACGTGTGTAAACATTTTAAGGTACCCAATTATCGCAGTTTACGCCGTCTTTTGCGATGGGCCCATCGCGCAGGCTGATATCGCGATGACAATAAATTTTCGATTTATCGTGCAGCCCTACTGTGGGACAATAATTGCCACTGTTGGTATCTGAATTGGATCAGTCTACTTGGGACCAATTTGGCTTAAGTTCCCTGGACCACAGCCTCTTTTCAAAGGGTTTCATTTTGAAATGAAAGACAAAGAGAGCCTACAAAAATATATTTAAAAAAAAGAGTACAAAATTAAATGACTTGGAGAGGAGATAAAGTGACTACAAAGAAAAAAACTAACTGACAACAAACAGATGGATCCTTGGAACAAAGATACAGAAAATGTAAACTAACACATACAAAACAACTTCAAGGAGACACAAAACTACTAAGAGACATAAAAAGACTCCAAAGACACAGTAAGGGATCAAAAAAACCAAGTGAACAGACCAGTAAGCAACCAGAAGCAGACACGGAGCAACCTGAAAAGACACCATCGTTACAAAGGTGCTCACTAAAGTGACAAAGACACACAGATGAGCAGAAAATGATGAAAATGTCAAGGAGACCAAAAAAGTGTGTCTCCAAACAGACATGAAACAGCTGCAGAGTCAAATTATCACATTCACAAGATTATCAGACCTGACCTTTGACCTTGACATCAGGGTCAGTGACACACTGTCTGAGGTTTTTAACAGATGCACTTATGGTATCAACTTGAAAATCCTCGGTGATTTTCAGAAAACCTGACCTCTAAACATTGGGAGCATCTCCAAAAAATCCACCTCAAGTTTAAACTCAGCTTAAAAATCTTACATTGCCTCGTCCTGGTGCTATCATTTTCACAAAGTATGGTGTCAACACCACCCACTCACGGGCTGATGGGGGGATAATACCTAAAGCAACCAAACAACAGAGAAAAACTACAAACAGATATGAAGCAACTACAAAGACAGAAAGCTACAGTTACACATGCATGAACACAGACACAAAACGAACTGGATTCAAAACAAACAAAGAGCCACAGAACAATTACAAAGTATATCTATTCATTTTCATATATTGTTAATTTGAGTCTATCAAATATTTTGTACTTAACAAACATGATTTATTGTTGCTTCTAAACCTACCTCTAAATCATGACTTGACAACAGTCATTCGTTCATGTGGGGCATTTAGCTAACCTGCCATTTTTGCCTTTAACTTCTTCCAAGTCCAAGTTTCACCAGACACAGTGTGATAAATACTGTTTCTCTCTGACAGCTTTCATATTGTCCAGATAAAATCTTTGCTACAAAGTCATTCATTGAAGATTGATGATATAAGTTTTCAAAAGCGCCTGAAAGAAAGTTGAAAGCTTTTCACAGGCCATAATTAAAATGAATGTTGCCTCCAGAGTGACTGGCTGCTTAACTTGTTTGTTGTAAATTTATGGTGAGAGCCAGAATATGAAGTGCCAAAAGTGCAGAAGGAAGGAAATGATAAATAAGAGATATGTACCGACAGGAGAAACAGATGACAGGAAAAGAGTAGAAGGCAGAGAATGAGAAAATTAGTCTGAAGTGTAACTAAGCAAGTGCTTGGCAGCTCCTTGTTCTCTGAAGATCTTCACTAGAGGAGCTCGTTCCTCCTCCTGTTTTCTCTTTGTTCAACTTTATGTCAGCTTCTTTTCTTCACTGTCTTTTAATTCCTAGACAGACTATATGACATCCTCTTCCTCTCGTATTGCATAGTATCAGCAGAGATAGTGTTTTCCTTCCAAATTCTTTCTGTTTGTACAGCCAGCCGAAGTCTCTGGCCTTCTGTTGTTTTGCTTTGTGTATTTGTAAAATGTTGAGACGTGTTTCTTGACTATTGCAGCAGCATAAACGTGAATATTCCCAGTCTTATCCTGGCGCAGATGTTCTTCCCTAGCATGCTATCTTTATTGACTGCACTATATGGTATCAGTTTGGGAAATGCTCGTTTTTTAGGCCTCACGATCCTCATGCACGATCCTCATGCACAATCCCAGATCTACAAAAATATCTTTGCAAGTGTGGTATGAACCAGTCTATGAATCGGTCTAACTGAATGCATCGTCACAGTGAAGAGTTCTAAAATACGCTTAATGAAAATGGTGGCATGAGTATCTTGGTAATATATCAGGCATACCATTATGATCACTGACAGGTGAAGTGGATAACATGGAGTATCTCTTTGTCATGGCGTTAGTGGGATATACGAGGCTGCAAGTTAACATTTAATCCTCAAAATTGATGTGTTAGAAACATTTTGATGGATAGACGTTCCATTCAGAGCATCTCCAAAACTGCAGGGGTGTGTGGTGTTCTCCAGTCTGCAGTGGACAGTGTCCATCAAAATTGGTCCAAGAAAAGAACAGTGGTGAGTCAGCAACAGGGTCATGAGTAGCCTTACCCACAGTGAAATCTGGCCAAATGTGTGGTCCAGTCCAAAAGATAAGGTACCGGGAACAGGTAAACACACACAGGGGGCAGAAGTCTATTGAAGCTGTCATAGGGCGAGAGGCGGGACACAACCTGGACAGATCACCAGCCTGTCACAGGGAGACAGACAACCATGCATACCTACTGACCTAACCCCACTAACTATATGTACCCAGAGACACAGAGCTTCTTCCTCTGAGGCTACAGTGCTAAACACTGCGCCACGAAACTCTCACTCCATATTTTAAAAAGTAGGAAAGGTATGATTACCAGGTTTGATACTTTTTGTCCTTGACAGCTTAAACCACAATAAACAGCACAAGCAGGCTCTTGTAACCTTGACTTTCCTGTGAGTCCAGGCAGCTATCCACTCTTTTTTTTTTTTTTTTTTTTTTTTAAGGTGTCCCGTTTGGATCTTTAGCCATCAGAATTGTTGTCTTGAGGCCAAGAAAGATGGCAAGCGGATTTATTTTACCAAGTGGATCATCATGACCTTGCCATATTGGTCCATTTGATTGACCTTTATTATAATTATGAATTTATTTTATTTTCAGTTGCTACAAACGGGCCAGACATGAACTGGGGGATAGGACAGGGAGAAAGAATGAAAGAAAGAGAGGGAGAGAAAGAAAACCAAAGGGGAGAAGAGATGGTGAGAAGGGGGGGAAGAAAGAAAAAGAAAAACAAACAAAACACCTGGATCACCTGTATGGAGAAAAAGAACAGAAGAGAAAGCAAACAACAAAGAGCAACATAATAAAAAAACCAGCACCATCACAATAAACTAGCTAGCAGTAGATACTAAATATTAAACGATATTGTGCAGCACGCAAGATAGACAGTGCACAATGTGCTTTGAGGCAGCAACCAAGAAAGGTGTAGTCCGCGTCTGTGAACACCCGTGTGTACACCTGTGTGCATACCTTTGTGGATCAGCACGCTTGTATTCCAAAGGTTTCTCCATGTAACGATCTGCTAAGGAGTGTGGGGAGCCACAGCCCCGTCCACCAGGGTATGAAGCAGGTATGGAGGAGATCCAGGCCCCAGATATCCAGAGGCCCCAGAGTACAAGGACCCGAGGAGGACCACCAAAGGGGGGGGGAACCGTGCCACCCTCCTGGGAAGAGCTGAGTAGAGCCCCAAAGGAGAGGTCACCCCGCAGCTACGGAGCAGAGGCCAGAGGGGGTTGCAGTGGCGTGCCCGCGGGCTCTGCCGGCAGCCAGCTGTGCCAGAGAGGACCGAGCTTCAGGCCCAGAGGCCAGAGGTCTGAGGGCATCCCACCCCCTGGAAGGAGCCCACCCGGGCCACAGGCGCCCGGCCCCGCCAATCGGCCACCAGGAGTGAGCCGGTACATACATGAGCGCCCAGCCCCAGATGACAAGGACCACCAACACACCAACGCCTGAGGGCATCAGCCACCGGCAGGGACTGTGGTGAGGGGAGATAGGCCTCCGTACTTAGGAGGGCCTGAGATGTACCCAGAGAGGTTGAATCTAAAACCAACCTGACATATAGGGAGTGCAGAATTATTAGGCAAGTTGTATTTTTGAGGAATAATTTTATTATTGAACAACAACCATGTTCTCAATGAACCCAAAAAACTCATTAATATCAAAGCTGAATGTTTTTGGAAGTAGTTTTTAGTTTGTTTTTAGTTTTAGCTATTTTAAGGGGATATCTGTGTGTGCAGGTGACTATTACTGTGCATAATTATTAGGCAACTTAACAAAAAACAAATATATACCCATTTCAATTATTTATTTTTACCAGTGACACCAATATAACATCTCCACATTCACAAATATACATTTCTGACATTCAAAAACAAAACAAAAACAAATCAGCGACCAATATAGCCACCCTTCTTTGCAAGGACACTCAAAAGCCTGCCATCCATGGATTCTGTCAGTGTTTTGATCTGTTCACCATCAACATTGCGTGCAGCAGCAACCACAGCCTCCCAGACACTGTTCAGAGAGGTGTACTGTTTTCCCTCCTTGTAAATCTCACATTTGATGATGGACCACAGGTTCTCAATGGGGTTCAGATCAGGTGAACAAGAAGGCCATGTCATTAGTTTTTCTTCTTTTATACCCTTTCTTGCCAGCCACGCTGTGGAGTACTTGGACGCATGTGATGGAGCATTGTCCTGCATGAAAATCACGGTTTTCTTGAAGGATGCAGACTTCTTCCTGTACCACTGCTTGAAGAAGGTGTCTTCCAGAAACTGGCAGTAGGACTGGGAGTTGAGCTTGACTCCATCCTCAACCCGAAAAGGCCCCACAAGCTCATCTTTGATGATACCAGCCCAAACCAGTACTCCACCTCCACCTTGTGCTTTTGGGCACTCCAGTGATGTTGCAGCTCTGAAATATGGCCAAAGTGGTGGCAAGTGGCATCTTGGCAGCTGCACGCTTGACTTTTCTCAGTTCATGGGCAGTTATTTTGCGCCTTGGTTTTTCCACACGCTTCTTGCAACCCTGTTGACTATTTTGAATGAAACGCTTGATTGTTCGATGATCACGCTTCAGAAGCTTTGCAATTTTGAGACTGCTGCATCCCTCTGCAAGATATCTCACTATTTTTGACTTTTCTGAGCCTGTCAAGTCCTTCTTTTGACCCATTTTGCCAAAGGAAAGGACGTTGCCTAATAATTATGCACACCTGATATAGGGTGTTGATGTCATTAGACCACACCCCTTCTCATTACAGAGATGCACATCACCTAATATGCTTAATTGGTAGTAGGCTTTTGAGCCTATACAGCTTGGAGTAAGACAACATGCATGAAGAGGATAATGTGGACAAAATACTCATTTGCCTAATAATTCTGCACTCCCTGTATAGACACAGACGAACAGGCACACGCGGACACAGACGTGCATTCCCACCCCATATGCACAACCAAATACTCGGCACTCACCCAACGTGTAGACAGACACAAATAGACACTGCACAGACAGTCGCACTCCCCAAACATACTCTATATCCCAGGTCCAGGTACCCCCACCCTCAGAGGGGCAAGCCGCACCTAGACCCAGGAGATGTAACCCTTCTCTCTGGGGTGGAGGCAAGCGGACCACCTCCTTATCTGCAGTAGCAGGGAGGCCCCGCATCCCAGACCCCAGTCTGATGGCTAACAGAACCGGGGTGAGTGAAGACCTCAAACCTCCCTACGCCCGCTCATATGTAGTGTTGCTGTGTGCTGTTCTAAAGTGCATTTAAAACTCAGGAGAGCATGGTACTAGCTTCCTCTCAGAGAGCAGCACGGCTCTTCCTGAAAACCCTTAGTGTCTAAATGCATTTAAAATTGAGGGTAGGGCACCAGCGCCAGAGGTGGGTTGGAGTACACCGACCATCCTCTGGATGCTGTAAAACGTGCCCACCCCCAAGGCCCTATATGTATGTGTTATGTGAGAGTGTGTGAGTAATGTGGATGTCTAGGTTGCAGAATAAAATTGAGGCACAGGCGGCCAGAAGGGGACAGAGGGGGAGTGCCTCCCCTGTACCCTGGTGACATACCTGCACCCCAAGCCCTGCGTGTGTGGGTGGGTGTGGTAGAGCGGGAATAGGGATGCAGCTTAGGATGGGGAGGGAAGAAAGGGAGGGGCAAGCGGCCCCTCCCTGGGGCCAGCTCCCCCGCTGACCCCAGTAGGCACCCCCACACTCTGGAACCCACCAGGGCAAGGGGGCCCAGGCCCATCCGGACCGGGGCCCGCAGCAGCAGCACCGCCCAGCCCCACAGAGTCCGGGGCAGCCCACCCGACTCCACCCCAGAGAAAACTGCACCCACCCCATCATCCAATCATCTCCCAAACTACACAAGACAATAGACACCCAGGTTGAGTTCATTCTCCACCTCTCCTATATCTCTCCCCCCACCTGCAGAGTGAGCTCCTGTAGTGAGGAGACCACCTGCAAAGATATAATAACCTCCCCACCAGTTAGAGAGCCCCCTAGTAGGGCCGATGCATCAGAGGTCCCCTGCACTGGGGCTGAGCCCCCTTGCACCCACCCGCCCACTGCTCCGGCGACACAACAGCCAGGACCCAAGCCCCCAAAGCCCGGCCAGCACCCCAGACTGGGGGGCGGAGCACCCCCAGACCCCCAAGCCTCCACGCCCGTGCCGGACCCTCCCAGGGGCAGCCAGGCTACCAGGCCAGTAACCAACGTCCGCCAGCACAGACCCTCCCCCATCTCCGCTGTATGCAGCCACAAGGAAAACACCATCCAAGAGCACCAGAGCTCCTAACCAGGTCATGGCCACATCCCCCAGGTTAGTCCCTCTAGGGAAACGTCCGTAGGGACTCCCCAGACGCCCTAAGGCCATCCCTACCCCCATATCAACCACAATAGCGAAGGCAGGACCAAACCATGACCCCCCCACCCCCACTAGGTGATGAAGCCGATCAAAGGAGCCCAAAGGGATTGATCAAATGTGATGGCAGATGTTTTATCAAGACTAATGTGATCTATTAGATGGTTTCTATATTGGTTAGAATTAAGATTATTTTTATTTTTCCAGTTAATGAGGACCATTTTCTTGGCAATGCATAGGGCCGTAAAAACAACGTGGGCTGTGTTTATTTCTACAGTGACCTCATCCAAGTTAACCAGCAAGCATACTAAAGGGGAGGCTGGAATGTTACATTTCAGACACTTTGATAAGTCTTCACATATCTCACACCAAAATTTCTGAACTGGTGGACAGAACCAAAGAGCGTTGATGTAATTGTCCGGTGTATTTGCTGTGCAGTGTGAGCAGTTGTTGGAAGGCGTATAGCCCATCTTGAACATCCTATGACCAGTATAGTGCACTCTATGTAATATTTTGTATTGTATTAATTGCAAACTGGGATTTCTGATCCATTGAAAGGTTTTTAAGCATATCTGAGACCAAAGGATTGGGTCTAAGTTGATTGATAAATCTGCTTCCCATTTTGCAATAGGAAGGGATATTGATTCATCTATTTTAGAAAGTGTTCTGTATATTTTAGACAATAATTTGGGGGGTTTTAGACTAAAAACTTGTACCACACTTGGTGGTGTTTGTAATTCAGCTTCACTGGGATTAAATTTCTTTTTTACTATGGATTTAATTTGTTGATATTCCAAAAATCGTTTCTTGTTGATCCCATATTGTGTAACTAGTCTGTCAAACGAAA
This sequence comes from Maylandia zebra, assembly GCF_041146795.1. Taxonomy (NCBI): domain Eukaryota; kingdom Metazoa; phylum Chordata; class Actinopteri; order Cichliformes; family Cichlidae; genus Maylandia; species Maylandia zebra. Next base: position 28,590,089 of record NC_135168.1, read on the forward strand.
TAAAGTCTGTTCCTTCCCACATATGTTCCAAGTATTTAATTCCTTTGCAACTCCAATCTGGAAAGTTTATCATAATATTGTTTTGTAATATGTCCGGATTGTTCCAGATAGGTGTGCGTTTGCATGGGATTAATGAAGACTCTGTCATTTTTAGAAACTCCCACCATGCTGTCAGAGAAGAGCTAATATTGATGCTTTTAAAGCATTCATGTCGTTTGATGTTTGAGCTGATAAATGGTAGGTCTGAAATTTCTAGGTTATTACATAGTGCCTGTTCTACATCTATCCAAGGTTCATCTAAGAGGGTGTGTTTAAACCATCTAGAGATGAACTGAAGCCTGTTGGCTAAAAAATAGTGATTAAAGTTAGACAGATCTAATCCTCCTTTATCCTTGGTCCTTTGTAGTGTTTTTAAGCTGATACGTGGGGGTTTATCTTTCCAAAGGAATTTAGAAAGATACGAGTCTAGAGATCTGAACCAATCTTGTGATGGCTTATTTGGGATCATTGAAAATAAATAGTTTATTTTTGGCAAGACCATCATTTTTATAGCGGCGACCCTTCCCATGAGTGATATGGGTAAAGATTTCCATCTAGCCAGGTCGCCTTGTCTTTAAAAGTGGGATGTGGTTTAATTTAGTTAATTCTGAAAGTTTAGAAGAGATATTAATACCTAAGTATTTTATATTTCCACATTGCAGTGGGGAAGGAGAAGAATTATGGAAGGAGCAATTAATCGGAAGAACTGTTGATTTCGACCAGTTAATTGAATAATCTGAGACACTTGAGAAGGAATTTATCAATGCAACTATCCACTCTTACTACACTGTACAACGTCACCTCAACAATAGCAAATTTAACTAGTTTTTAGTTGTTGAATTTCATGCAGATTGTACATGATTTAATTTTGTTCACCATAGAAACATAAAAAAGTGAAATTGGGTGGTTATTGCATACATAAATGAAAAAAAAAAAATTGTGTATGGAAAACTCTCATAAACTGATATAGCTGCTAATGCAACACTTTCAGAGGTAAGCGTGGCAGCTCTTCTGGTTAACCTCATCTTGGTCTGTAGTTTAAGTTTAGCTCATGTTTTTGTCAAGCAACTGTTACTAAGGCTGAGGGAGGTGTTATTGAAAAACACACTCTGCAGCAACAGCTGGATGGGCAACTCATGGACCCCCAACATCTGGTCATTGAACTGATTATGCAAAACTGTTCCTGTTGTGCGACTGTGACGACATCATCTTCAACAAAGAGAATGCTTAGTTATCATATGTCGTTTTTGTAACTCGAGAAAAGGACAAAACATGACAGTATGTGAATACGGATGTGATAAATTCTAAATTATAATAAAATCTGTTCATGATATTAAAAGAGCCTGAAGAGGTGGAGCAATAACGGTGAAACCACATTCATTCAGATGCCTCCCAGCACTTCCAGAGATGAGTCTTATATCTAAAGGTGACCATGCTTTTGTTATCAGTGTCAGTGATCTGACTATGGAGGCAGTTCTAACATAATCAGGTTTTTTTCTGTCAGTATTTTTATTTTATGGCCCCGAACCAAATGGTGGACACCAGAGGTGAAGGGAGCCACCAGGCTGAAGAAGGAGGCCTATCGGGCTTGGTTAGCCTGTGGGACTCCGGAGGCAGCCGACAGGTATCGACAGGCCAAGCGGAATGCGGCTCGGGCAGTGGCTGAAGCAAAAACTCGGGTGTGGGAGGAGTTCGGAGAGGCCATGGAAAAAGACTTTCGGACTGCCTCGAAGAGATTCTGGCAAACCGTCAGGCGTCTCAGGAGGGGAAAGCGGTGCTCTACCTGCACTGTGTATAGTGCTGGCGGAGCGCTGTTGACGTCGACTGAGAAAATTGCCGGGCGGTGGAAGGAATACTTCGAGGACCTCCTTAATCCCACTGACACGTCTTCCGGGGAGGAAGCAGAGTCTGGGGATGAGGGGTGTGACCCACCGATTTCCGGGGGCGAGGTCACTGAGGCAGTTAAACAACTCCTTGGTGGCAGAGCCCCTGGTGTCGATGAGGTCCGCCCCGAGTTCCTGAAGGCTCTGGACGTTGTAGGGCTGTCTTGGTTGACACGTCTCTGCAATGTTGCGTGGAGATCAGGGGCAGTACCTGTGGACTGGCAGACCGGGGTGGTGGTCCCCATCTTCAAGAAGGGGGACCGGAGGGTGTGTTCCAACTACAGGGGGATCACACTCCTCAGCCTCCCCGGGAAAGTCTATGCCAGGGTGCTGGAGAGGAGGGTTCGTCCGCTAGTCGAACCTCGGATACAGGAGGAACAATGCGGTTTTCGTCCTGGTCGCGGAACACTGGACCAGCTCTTTGTCCTCTCGAGGATACTTGAGGGTGCATGGGAGTTTGCCCAACCAGTCTACATGTGTTTTGTGGACCTGGAGAAGGCATTCGACCGTGTCCCTCGGGGCGTCCTGTGGGAGGTGTTGCGCGAGTATGGGGTGTCTGGCCCATTGCTACGGGCCATTCAATCCCTATACAACCGTTGCAAGAGCTTGGTTCGCATTGCCGGCAATAAGTCGGACTCGTTCCCGGTGGGTGATGGGCTCCGCCAAGGCTGCCCTTTGTCTCCGGTTCTGTTCATAATTTTTATGGACAGGATTTCTAGGCGCAGCCAAGTGGCGGAGGGCTTTCACTTTGGTGGCCTCAGAATCTCATCTCTGATTTTTGCGGATGATGTGGTTCTGTTGGCTTCATCGGGTGAGGGCCTCCAGCTCGCACTGGAGCGGTTCGCAGCCGAGTGTAACGCAGCGGGAATGAGGATCAGCACCTCCAAATCTGAGGCCATGGTTCTCAGCCGGAAAAGGGTGGAGTGCCCACTCCGGGTCGGGGATGAGTTCCTGCCCCAAGTGGAGGAGTTCAAGTATCTCGGGGTCTTGTTCGCGAGTGATGGGAGAAGGGAGCTGGAGATCGACAGACGGATTGGGGCTGCGGCTGCAGTAATGCGGACGCTGCACCGGTCAGTCGTGGTGAAGAGGGAGCTGAGTGTAAAAGCGAAGCTCTCAATTTACCGGTCGATCTACGTCCCTACCCTCACCTATGGCCACGAGCTGTGGGTAGTGACCGAAAGAACGAGATCGCGGATACAAGCGGCGGAAATGAGCTTCCTCCGAAGGGTGGCTGGCCTCTCCCTTAGAGATAGGGTGAGAAGTTCGGCCATCCGGGAGGGGCTTAGAGTAGAGCAGCTGCTGCTCCACATCGAAAGGAGCCAGCTGAGGTGGTTCGGGCATCTGGCAAGGATGCCCCCTGGGCGCCTCCTGGGCGAGGTGTTCCAGGCATGTCCCACCGGGAGGAGGCCCCGGGGCAGACCCAGGACACGCTGGAGAGATTATATCTCTCGGCTGGCCTGGGAACGCCTTGGTATTCCCCCGGACAAGCTGGAGGAGGTGGCTGGGGAGAGGGAGGTCTGGACCTCTTTGCTTAGGCTGCTACCCCCGCGACCCGACCTCGGATAAGCGGATGAAGATGGATGGATGGATGGAGTATTTTTATTTTCCTTTTAACTTTTGTGAATTATCACTTATTGTGCTAACAATTTGTGTATTGCATATTTAAAAAAATCTCTTCTTGTATCACTGATGCGGTGTCTGACAGTTATTCATCAGTTAGATTGGACCACATGGGCCAGCCTTCGGTCTCCATGTGCATCTATGAGCTTTGGCTGATGATCCTGTTCCTTCTTGGACCACTTCTGACAGATACACAAGTTGGCCCTTCTCACACTTCACCCATTTTTCCTGCTTCCAACACATCAACCTCCAGGACAAAATGTTGACTAATAAATTATTAGCTTAAAAAAAAAAAAAATATATATATATATACCATGTGGATTCTTTACAAATCCTACCATGTGAATTCATGGATTTTTTTTTCACATTCTGTTTTTCACAGTTGAAGTGTACCTCTGGTGCAAATTACTGACCTCTGTCATCATTTTAGGTGGGGGGGACTTGCACAATCGGTGGCTGACTAAATACTTTTTGCCCAACTGTATGTGGAGTTTGAGGACAAATCAGGCAACCGTTTCTACAAAGTAAATTTGGTGAGCTTTCTTGGGAAGAAGACTCTACTATTACCTGGAAGTTTATTTGCAGTCTAATACAACAGTAATGAAATAAAGTTATTTTCCTTTATGAAAGTTTGGTATTTCTGTTCTGCTGCCGATTTCATTTCTATCAGTAACATCAAATTTAAAATAAAAATACCAGTTAACAACAGTGAGTCAATAACCAATGAGGGGGATCTATTGTGCTCATTTCTAGCTTCACATCTTTGTGCTTGGACTCAAATAAGTAGCTTTGCAAGGTTTCCATTGTATACTGGGCCTTGTTGTAACCCTTTCATCCAACAAGCCATGTACACGAAGCCTATGCACAGTTTTGCAGACTGTTGTGCGCATGTTGTAGCTCAGGGGTGTCAAACTCAAATACACAGTGGGCCAAAATTCAAAACTGGAAGATAGTCGCGGGCTAACGTTAATAGTATTTGAAATATATTTATTCCTCCAGATATAAGAATAAATCTTTTCTTATGGACTCAAACACATTTTGCTGAAAAACTGAATATGGAACAAGCAAAGCTTAATACTAAACAATATATATATTAGCTGTATAATACCAGTAGGCCAGCTCTAACAGTAATTTGGTATGGCTTCGCGGGCCAAATGGAATCAGGCTACGGGCCAAAATTGGCCCGCAGGCCAGAGTTTGACACCTATGTTGTAGCTGGTTACTGTCACTAGGGTAAAGTGTTAGAAACATGTGGAACAACTGGACGGTGGGCTGCTTGTCCTTGTGCGGTTATTGGTCCTGGGCCCACAACGGAGAACACTGAAGTCATAAGAAAGAACAAAGTGAAACTGATTTTAAATCGATAAAGGCTGTACACTGTAACCTTTGTGTGTGTTCATCTTGATCTTTGATGAGCGTTTTTGCATTTCTTACCCTTCACTGTGAACTTCACAGTTACTCACTTTCCTGTTCAGGCCAACTTTTCCACCATTAATTATTCTTATGATAATAATAATAATACATTTTATTTATAGGCACCTTTAAAATTCAATACAGCCGTATACACAGTATGCAGTGTACCGAAATGCTAACCCTGTGCTGTTTCACCCCAAGCCCACCATGGTGCATTTCTAGATATATAAAGACCCTCAAGGTCACCTTAGATTAGTAAGGTTCCATTTTCCAAATATCTCACTAACAGACTGAAGAGTGCAGTTTGAAGCCTGATCTTTGTGACTTACAGAGATTCCTTATGCAAATATATAAAGTACATACTATACTGTCAAAAGGTTTTTGCTCATCTGTCTTCATACATGTATGAACTCGAGTGATATTCCATTATTAATCCATAGGGTTTAATGTGATGCCGACCTTGCCTTTGCAGCTATAACAGCTTTAACTCTTCGGGGAAGGCTTTCCAAGAGGTTTAGGAGTGTGTTTATGGGAATTTTTGACCACGCTTGGCACAATGCAGTCAGACAAATACAGTTCTTTTGGCAACAGCAAAAGACTCGTCCATCAGATTGACAGATGGTGAAGCACGAATCATCACTCAAGAGATACATGTTTCCACTGCTCTAGAGTCCGGTGGCGATGAGCTTTACACCACTGCAGCTGACACTTGGTGATGTAAGGCTATGATGCAGCAGCTCGGACACGGAAACCCATTCCATGAGGCTGTCACTGTTTCTCAGCTAATCTGAAGGCTACATGAAGTTTGCAGATCTGTAGCAACTGACTCTGCAGCATGTTGGCAGCCTCTGTGCAGTATGCGCCTCAGCATCTGCTTAACCCGCTTTGTGATTTTACAAGGCCTACCATTTGGTGACTACATTTAGAGAAGAAGAATATCTCCTATTAATCTCCTATTTAAGGAAAAACAGCAGGGTTTTATAACAACCCCCCCCCCCCCCCAAAACAACAACAACAAAAAAAAAACCAGATCTTGTGACCAAAGGAAAACCAAAAACTATATGGTGCCATCTATATTTGAAGTAGTAATCACCATAGCGTGAGCAAACAGCAATAAGGCTATATGACCAAAAGAAAAAAGGAGCAGAGGGCTGCCAGTATTTCAAGTGAAAATACATTTTCATGTGCACAGCAGTGGAGAGTGAGAGCAGCAACCAAAAGGTCACCTGCTCCAGGAAATATTCTTCTCAAGAGTAACATTCAGGCAGAGGAAAGAGCAGGGAAGAGTCACTTTTGTTTCCACTTTTACACAAGTGACAGGTTGCTTACATCACCTGTTGTGTCTTCTGTGATAAGGTGTCTAAACTTATATATGGTCTCAAATGAGTAAGCAAGCACGAGTAGGACTGCACAACAGTTTGTAACTCATTTCAACTGGGTGTACTGCTGCCATATCAAACAAAGATGTTCAGCCTAAAACTTACATGACTGCACACAAATTGTATAAATACAGATAAAACATCTGGAAACAATCATAGCTGTACTGCAGGATGCCTTATATAAACACATCTCACAGCATAGAAAATCATCCATTGGAGTGATCACATTTGTGTGTGTCATTCACATTGCAATTGACTTGTTTTGTTAATTTTTGGGAGATTGTGGGAGGTACAACAGGCTCTGATTGCATCTGTGTGGTGGTGTGCAGCTGCATATCACATTGGACTCCACTGATTTGTGTTGATCTTCAGGAAGTGCTTGGACTTGGGATCTTCATTATGCGTGTACACAATGACTGTAACTGTGCAGTTAGAATATGCTGCAGCCCTGTTTCTAACCTTAGCACTCCATAGTCCATTACAACTCTAAGGCTTTCTTAGAAAACACATCTGCCATCTGAACAGAACGATGCCTGCTTAGAAACAATAAATAATCCAGCATTTCTACACATTGTGCTGCTCTGACCTGTCCTTGCCATTGCACTGGCTGAGGTAGTTCACAGCCTGTAGAAGAACACTGGTTTACAGACAACAGACATCTGCGTTGTCTTCCAAACACATTTGAAAAGACACCCACTGCTGGATGTCTATTTTAAAAGACGTTGTTTTGATACCCCCCGGAGGTCTGGATAGGTTGGAGTGCTACATGGCCTAAAAACAGAAAAGTGTGAAGTCCACCAATGAGACCCTACATATTACAAAATGAGCAACATGCTGTTTTCACTAAGACTTAAACTCACGATTGAGACTCACCAGGAAAGTATTTAAGATCAAGGGAGCCTGGCTTATTTTCCTGCAGAGGTCTAGACTTGTTTCTGCACCACAGAGCCCTGCCCCCTGCTGACCCTGCTGACCATTAGAAAGAAGGACTTGACTTTTCAAAGATAGAAGCTATATCCATTTTTTTTCCATACAGTGACTCATTAGACCTAAGAAAAAACCTAGCAATGCCGATGTTGTCATTTCTTAAGTATTGCTTATCCTATAACTGCTCTTTTGGTTTTATTGCAGACTTCAACACAGTCCTATACTCGTGGGTGGAAAGATGCCTACTTGCAGTATCAACGTGGCCGTTTTCATTGTGTTGACAAGTTAAACTCAAGTACCTCTTAAAGATTACTGCAAAGCCACTCTGTTTCAAATTACATGTCCAGTTGCTCACAGATTATTAACAAAACTACGCAGCTTCTTGTAGTTCAGTGTGGAGAGTAGCAGCACCACTTGGCTCAGAGCCATAGGCTGTGATTATAGATGGCGCATGCAAAGCCGGAAAGCTTGTAACTCTGAACCCTTCACCCCCATCCCATTTTCTCTGTCTTCAGGAAAAAAGTTTACATAGATTCCAATGTGCTGAGTAAGTTCTGTAATCCTCAGACTTATTATAAACCCTCTTTAAAATTTTAAGTGTAAGGAAAAAAATCAATTGGCAAAACAAGAGCTTACTTTTCAGCTTGTTGGAAGGCTTACGTTTTGGAAAATCCATGGCTGTGTCTGAAAAGCAGCATACTGAAAACAAAATGCAATGCTTCCCGCCTGGCTAAGTGAATGAGTGAATGATTAAGTGACTTGTCACTGAGTTAAATCCAAGAAATCCTGCTGCTATGAGTGACATGTTGACAGCCTGGTAAATGAAATCCAGCATTTTACTGCCAGCAAGCCACTCAGGCAATGCTTGGCCTTTTCTCTGGAATTTGCATGGAGAGCCTGGAATATCACACACTTGGTAAATGCACATTTCAGAAGATGTGAATGGACAGACAGCTAACACAATGCAGGTATAAGCTGCCTCTGCACCCCCACAAACACACACAAATCCACACACACTTTATGTGTCAGTAATATTTCTCCTTGCTCCAGAAAGCAATGCTGCATGACCTGGTTATGATATTACCTTAGCAACAAGCTGCCTTATAGCCAAGCTCTGCTTTGTGTGATGGTGTGTGATGGTGTGTGTGTGTGTGTGTGTGTGTGTGTGTGTGTGTGTGTGTGTGTGTGTGTGTGTGTGTGTGTGCGTCTGTGTGTGTGCGTGCGTGCATGTGTGTGTGTGTGTGCGTGTGCTAGACAGAAGCAGAGAAAAGGACAGCAAGCCATTGCTTTTTTCTGGGAAGGAGATTTCAATGTATGTGTGCGCCAAAGTGTGTTCTAGCTGTGCGAGTGCATGTGTGTGTACTAACTATATTACACATGCATATTAATATATGCAGGTGTAAAACCTGGATGGTTTGGTTGTGAACAGCACCTCCCAGACCTGTCGTGACCTGCAATCCCTTTGTTATTCGTACAACATATATTGGATTACATTCACAAGAGCCTGGTAACGTATCGGCAGCTCAATAGTGCTGTTGCTCACAGCTTACTGTAATTGTTTTAATGATAGCTAATTAGCTTCCAAACACCAAGGATTCAATCTCAAATCAATGTGAGGAAAAAAATGAAACAATCATGCAAACCCATGGGTACCTTTAAATGAAAAGAAGAAAATAGGAAGCTGGTTTCAAAGGTGATAGGAGCAGAATTTAGGCATTAGTCATTCAATACCACCCTTATTTCCAAACTGGTGTAATGTGCGTAATTATGGTAACAAGCATGATCCTCACTGAGACGACTGGCAGCTTCTGCAGCCTCAGTGAATTGTTTGCCAGCAAGATGGATTTGGCAACAAATCTTATTGTTTTGATGCAAAAAAGAAAAAAAAATGTAAATGAATGTGATTCTTCCAGCTTAAATGGAGCATTTAGAATTTCTGACAGAGACAGATGGTTCCAGTAAAAAGGCTGATTGAAGAATCAATCCTGCAAATTTTTTATCCTGTTTAAGCAAAAGTACTCCTGGCACACACAAAAAAGGTGCACAGAAAACCAGGCGACCTGGAGATGGTCTCTGAATGTTAATGAGACTGAGTAACAGAACGAAAATGGCAATGAATTAAGGGCACCAATTTTCTTGAGTATGGTATCATTTAGTTGACGGTAATCATAGGTGTAATTTTTAATCACACAGACACACACACACATGCGCGCGCACACACACACACACACACAAATACTTTGTAGTTCAGTCAGTTACCACCTCCTTCATAATCTCCAAATCAGCCTGTGTTGGAGGATCTCCCTGAATTTTCTTGCTAAAATGATGAAGAGTCCATGGAGTCAAACACAACATCACTTTAATGCACTTTTAATCTCAAAAACATGTCATTTACATGCATCACTGGAAATATTTGTATGACTATCCAAGAGAGCTGGTTCCACAGAAGAGGGGCCTTAAAACTGAAGGCTCTCCCTCCCATTCTACTTTTAAATACTCTAGGAACAACAAGTAGGCCTGCAGAGCGAGAGCGAAGTGCTGTAATAGGGTGATATGGTACTACAAGGTCATTAAGATAAGATGTGGCCTGATTATTTAAGACCTTGTATGTGATGAGAAGGATTTTAAATTCCATTCTGGATTTAACAGGATCCAGAGAAACATGGGCAAAACATGCTTTCTCTTTTTAGTTCCCAATGTCAGTATTCTGACAAGCTTTTATACCATGTTTCTAAGATTTTTAGGGCTGAGTACCATAACCTCAGTTAAACTGCAGGGATGTCTCAAAGACTCAAAGACCTGGATGACGTCTAATGTCCTGATTCTCAGTTCAACTCTAATTGGTGTGTGTTATCTGGCTTCATGGACAGATAGAGCTGCGTTTCATCTGCATAGCAGTGAAAATGTATGCTATGTCTTCTAATGATGCTGCCTAAGGGAAGCATGTATAATGTAAACAGAATTGGTCCTAGCACTGAACCCTGTGGAACTCCATAATTAACCTCAGTGTGTGAAGAGGACTCTCCATTTACATGTACAAATTGGAGTCTATTAGATAGATATGATACAAACCACTGCAGTGCAGTACCTGTAATACCTACAGCATGTTCTAATCGCTCTAATAGGATATTATGGTCGACAGTATTGAACGCACAGAAATAAGTCCACTGTCAATACAGCTGTGATGGCCTCTGAAACCTGACTGAAACTCTTTAAAATCCTTTCCAGATGATCAGTTAGCTCTTTTACAACAACTCATTCAAGAATTTTACACCCCACCCTCCTGGAAACCAGACCACTAATGTGACCCCTCTACTTCCTAGTCCCAGCGAACGACCTGTGCTTATGTGCGATTTTGCAGTTAAAACAGATTTGTATAATTAGATTTTGAGGTAGAACAACATCAGAGGTCGACACTGTGAACCAGGATTATAGCTTATCCAGGTATAGCTTCAGGGTTAACCATGGGCTGTCTGCACTACAAAAGGGGTTTATTAAGGTAAATCACCATGGTTGTCATGGTCCTGCGACCATGACTCAGTGACTTTATGTTTATGTACTTATTGTTATTACTTTCATTATTATTCATGGCTGTTTTGGGATGGTTTGTGTTTGGGATTTTAGACACTGGGTTCTGGGTTTGTGCTCCCTCTGTTGGTCCCTGGTGTTAGTGTTCCCCTGTCTCGTCAGGTTAATCAGGTCCAGCTGTTTCCCCCATCTGTGTGTGATTTCCCAGTGTCTCTTTGTGTATTTATAGCGTGTGATTTCCTCTGCTCCTCGTCGCGTCGTCTGTGTTCCTACCTGTGTTCATCCTCTGTGTTACCCTGCGTACTCTGCATCTACCCTGTGAAATCCTCTGCGTGCTCTCCCTGCTGTTCTCCCTTCGTGTTCAGGTTTGCCACTCCTTTGTGTAGTTTCACCCAGTTTAGTTCATCCGTAGTTCTGTTTTGCCATCTCCTCTTTATGTTTGTTATTATCAATAAATCACCCTCACACCTGAATAAGTGCTGCGCTTTGAGTCCTCCTTCCACTCTCCACACGGCCGCTGCCCCGGACCGTGACAGTACGACGCGACCACAACATGAACCCAGCATCGCTTAATCCATCCAGGGAACTACGGGAAAATCTCATCGATGCCACACAGGAGCTGATCGACCTGTGGCTGGAAAGCCCGGGTGGCACGTCCCAGCGCGCTGTAGAGAGGCGGCTACAGCGTCTGGTGACCGGTCTCCCATGGCTTCTGGGCTCGCTTTGTTCGTGGGAGCGGGAGTTCCTCCTTCTGGACCTCGGTCTTCACCCCCCGTCTGCTTTTACTTCCGAGCAGTCCGAGGCGGTGAGCGAGCGACATGTTCTGGCTTCCCCAGATTCCGAGACTCTGTTTTCTGGGGCTATCCAGAGCGGGATGGGAGACTGTTCGGATCGCTTACCCACCTTCGTGGTAACGGACCCTTCGCAAGTGGGCGTGTACAGACCCTCTGTGAAACCGAGAGACTGTTTCTCTGCCGCTCCTTCTGAGCCAGGACTCTATCACCATTCTCCGGCTCAGTTCTGTGTCCAGCCACAAGCTTCCCAGTCTGTAGCTCAACCATTAGCCTCCCTTAAGCCACAATTTTCACACTGTTTTTCCACCGCCGTTTCTGAGCAGGGAGACAAACTGTTACATTACGGACCTGTTCCTCAACAGCTGGCAACATTAGTGACTGTTACTCACTCCGGGGCTTCCCCAGAGGCGGGGTTGCTGCCCTCAGCTTACTCTGGACCCCTGGTGGCCAAGATGCCAGCTGTGAACTGCACCGGGCTGTCACTGCCTGAGCAGGGTCAGTGCTCTGCGCAGCTGCAGCCCTCCGTATGTGTGCCAGAGGCCCACGTGCCTACTGGTTTTGTTTCACATGTGCCAGAGGCCCACGTGCCTACTGGTTTTGTTTCACATGTGCCAGAGGCCCACGTGCCTACTGGTTTTGTTTCACGTGTGCCAGAGGCCCACGTGCCTGCTGGTTTTGTTTCATGTGTGCCAGAGGCCCACGTGCCTACTGGCTTTGTTTCATGTGTGCCGGGGGCCCCGGTGCCCACTGGTTCTGCGGCTGTTTTCGCTGGGGGGCCCGAGGAGCCCGTCCAGTCTCCTGCTTCGCCTGCTGGGGGGCCCGAGGAGCCCGTCCAGCCTCCTGTTTCGCCTGCTGGGGGGCCCGAGGAGCCCGTCCAGCCTCCTGCTTCGCCTGCTGGGGGGCCCGAGGATCCCGTCCGGCCACCTGTGGCTGCTTCTCCACCTGTGGCTGCTTCTCCACCTGTGGCTGCAGCGCCGCCTCCTGCAGTATCATCACCTGCAGCGCTACCACCTGCTACTGCCACGCCTCAGCCTGAAGCTTCAGCCTCGCCTGGTTCTGGTCCAGCTTCATCCTCACCTGGCCCAGCTTCAGCTTCAGCGTCTGCTTCGCCTAGCCCAGCTTCAGCTACAGCTTCATCCACGCCTGGCCCGGCTTCATCCACGCCTGGCCCAGCTTCATCCTCGCCTGATTCTGGTCCAGCTTCATCCTCACCTGGCCCAGCTTCAGCTACAGCGTCAGCTTCGCCTGGCCCAGCTTCAGCTGCAGCTTCTTCATCGCCTGGCCCGGTTTCATCCACGCCTGGCCCGTTTTCATCCACGCCTGGCCCGTTTTCATCCTCGCCTGGCCCGGTTTCATCTTCATCCTCGCCTGGCCCGGTTTCATCTTCATCTTCGTCTGGTCCGGCTTCATCTTCATCTTCGTCTGGTCCGGCTTCATCTTCGTCTGGTCCGGCTTCATCTTCGTCTGGTCCAGCTTCAGCTTCATCTTCGTCTGGTCCATCATCAGCATCATCAGCATCGTCTGGTCCAGCCTCCGTGTCTGCATCCTCGCCTGGTCCAGCCTCCGTGTCTGCACCCTCGTCTGGTCCAGCCTTCGTGTCTGCACCCTCGTCTGGTCCAGCCTTCGTGTCTGCATCATCATCTCCGCCTGCTGCGGTCCCGGCTTCCATGCCCTCAGCCTCGCCTGGCCCAGCCTCGTTTGGGTCTGGAGCTAAACGGCCGTTTTCTGGACCGCTGGCTAGGCTACTGGCCGAGCGCCGTCGCCTGACTGGCCGCCGTTGCCTTCCGCACGGCCGGCCCCCGGACCGCCATCGCCTGAGTGGCCGCCGTTGCCTTCCGCACGGCCGGCCCCCGGACCGCCATCGCCTGTGTGGCCGCCGCTGCCTTCCGCACGGCCGGCCTCCTGAACTCTTTACGCGCCGCCGTTGCCTTCCGCACGGCCGGCCTCCTGAACTCTTTACGCGCCGCCGCTGCCTTCTTCGTGGACGGCCTCCTGAACTGTGCTTTGGACTCTGCTCCCCTGTGGGTTTTGTGTTCATCTTTGTTTTGGGACTCTGGGGCCTCCGTCCGTGGTCGTGGTCCGGTCCCTCCGTCCTGGGCCCCCTGCCGCCCGCCCGGATCTGGTGGTGTGTTTCTGTGGCTGTCGGGGGCCAGCCCTTGAGGGGGGGGTACTGTCATGGTCCTGCGACCATGACTCAGTGACTTTATGTTTATGTACTTATTGTTATTACTTTCATTATTATTCATGGCTGTTTTGGGATGGTTTGTGTTTGGGATTTTAGACACTGGGTTCTGGGTTTGTGCTCCCTCTGTTGGTCCCTGGTGTTAGTGTTCCCCTGTCTCGTCAGGTTAATCAGGTCCAGCTGTTTCCCCCATCTGTGTGTGATTTCCCAGTGTCTCTTTGTGTATTTATAGCGTGTGATTTCCTCTGCTCCTCGTCGCGTCGTCTGTGTTCCTACCTGTGTTCATCCTCTGTGTTACCCTGCGTACTCTGCATCTACCCTGTGAAATCCTCTGCGTGCTCTCCCTGCTGTTCTCCCTTCGTGTTCAGGTTTGCCACTCCTTTGTGTAGTTTCACCCAGTTTAGTTCATCCGTAGTTCTGTTTTGCCATCTCCTCTTTATGTTTGTTATTATCAATAAATCACCCTCACACCTGAATAAGTGCTGCGCTTTGAGTCCTCCTTCCACTCTCCACACGGCCGCTGCCCCGGACCGTGACAATGGTAACTTGTGCTGTAAACCTAACCTGCTCCACTCTCTGATACACTGAATATATACATGCAGAGCACAGTTTGGTTGGAATCGGGAAGTAGTTGGACTGAAGCCAGTCTTGCCTTAAAGTTGGTTTCTCCGGTGTCCAACCAGGGGCTATCTGCCACCTACAACTTACATAATCGAAAAATGAGAAGAAAATGAACAGCACCACCCACAAGCAGGGAAGAGTGAACTCGATATACAAAATTATGACCTGGGTCAATCTGTTGTCAGGTTCAGCTGAACATCCGTGGGAGCAATGTAATTGGAGAAGATGATGGAAACTGAACCCGCCTCTCCTCAGCATATTGCCAGGTAATACCCATATTAACTGAAGGTGTCTTGCTAAGCTCCCAATGTTTCATACTTTCTCATGTCCCTCTATTGTTCCTACCTTACCCCCTGCTGTTTCCATCTTCTTTCCCATCCAGGTTATATGTTTCCTAATAGATCATCAGACCTACTCCTCTACTCTCATTCCATCTGTACCTCCTTCCCCCACCCAATTCCCATTCCTTCTAGTTTTCACCATTCCTCCTGTTATTTTTTAATCTCTTGTCCTCTCATTGTTTTTATTCCCTCTATCCGTTACAAGCAGAGAAACATAATGGCAGTGTTGGAATAGAGTTTGGGCTCTTTGATTTCCCCCTGGCCTATAAAGGTGGGGTGATATGCACCAGAATACAGTTTACAGAATAACGGGTTTTTTTTGCTCGAACTTTTATGGAAAAGAAGAATTATAACTTTTGTATTTAGATGTTTTTTGTTTTGCTTTGTTTCTGAAAACAGCCATTAATAAAACTAATCATAGCTGCATACATACAAGAACATTTGCATTCAGTATCTTTATTAAATCAAAAACTCTTTTTAAGTTAATGACATTTCTTTTATTAGGCACAAATCTTTTACACAGAGTAGTTTTTCTTTTTGCTTCAACAGCAACACCATCAGATGTTCCATTTTATTAGTTAATTCCTTTATTAAGTTTAACTTTCCTCAGTATATATGACACATGCTATAATCAGGAATGCTGTTATTACATAGTTTACTTGATTACTGTTTAGTAATTAATAATATTGTTACCATCCATTTCCACAATAAACTAATGATTGGACTCTTTGTAGCATTCAGTGTAAGAAACATCAGGCGTTTTGCTAAGAAATACAGATGCTGAAAGATGACAGATTAGCTGTGATGTCGAATGACTGCTGGATGTTTGGGTTAGAGTTGAGGGGACATTCACACCACAAGCTCTTGGAAGCTAATTTACCTGCAGTCTGTGTAACGCAGCACAATCTCCGCTTCCAAAGACTCCTAAGGGACTGTAGTCATGAAAGAATAGAGGGCCCACTCTCTTCTCCAATCTCTTGTGCAGTCATTGGGGATTTAAACAAATGTACAGTAGTCATGGTAGAAGCATTTCTGAAAGGCTGCTAAATCTCCTTTGAGGGGTGAAGCATATAGTCATTGTAAGGTAGAATAATTCCATTGCAGACACAGTTTTGGAGAAAATACACTGAATCCTATTTTGAGCAACGCTTGTTCAACAGCTCTACGGCTCCTACATAATAGGATTCAAATATATGAGTGAAATTGACTGAACATGGTGGCATGCTTTCTATTCTATCATTTCTTCTTCGGTTTTTTTTGCCCAGTAAGAAAATATATACAACAATACAGCATCCCAAGAGTTCCAATAGTTTCGATTGCACTCAGTGTGCAGAGGGAAACACTTTAGGATGCTATTGTTAAAAACAGGATGGACATCACAAATAAGATATTTTATTAAACACACATTACTCACTGAGCTATCTATTTCTATCTCTCTCGCTATTTCTACTGGTTTCCTGTCATAGTGAAAAGATGTGGTGTATGTTCAGTTTAATAATCATTCTAAATTTGCCATGTGTGAGATGAGCTTTAGCCTCTCCCCCTACAGCAGGGTCACCAGTCACCAGTTGTTTGGGCATTACGATGATACTGGATTAAATAAGCAGCTAAAAAATGGACGTTTACTACACACACATATTGTTGGAATATGACATACGGAATACTAGAATTCAATGTAGAACACTATAAACATTTTAATAGAATTGAGTATTGCAGTGCTTTCTTAGGCTCAGTAAGAAAGAAAACATGCAACAAGTGAAGTCCATGAAACACACACAGAATGATTTGACTAGTTGAAAGTGTTAATTGTTGCCGCCAGCTTACTTTATTATATACTGAGTATATTTTTTTCCATTATCCTCTCTTCTTATTTCAGAGCTGACCGCATTGTTGTTGTGATCCACTGAAGTGCTTAGTGTATCAGCTGATCATAAGCATTCATGCTCTGTGTTTTATGACTTAAAAGGTCAGCTGTCATTTATTTTGGCAGGGGCAAGTTTTATTTATACAGCACGAAATCACAACAATGGTCACCTCAAGAAATTCAGCAATGAATTTACTGAACTCTACTGAATGAATGATGCTAAGTGATACCACAGGTAGCAGTTTAAATATGGTACTGTACATGCTTTCCAAAGTCACAGGATGAAATAGTTTAAAAGTTTTAAAAATGGCGACCCATAACACATTGGTTCAACTCTACAACTCTTCTCTTCTTTAGTATAAGTCAGTCGCACAACATTCACACACAAAATGCAAAAGTCTTGTGAACCCATATTTCACTGACAATTACACATATCAACGCATCAAATGAGACGCTTTATTATTTCATGAAATATGGTTGAATTTAAGCTCATTTTGAATTTGACCAACACAGCTCAGCAAAGTTGCGAATGGGCTACAAAATTATTAGAAAAGTATCTAATACTAAAAAGAAACAGCTGGAACATTTTGCTCCTTATTAGGTTAATTGGCAGCAGGTCTGTAACATGAAAGGAACATATTATAACATGATGCAGAGTTTGTAAGAATGTGTAGAGATTCATCAGTCTACAAAAACTGTGGTACTGCGGAACAATGCCAGTTTAATATTATTCAGTCATCACAGTTTTTACTTTGACAATCTCATTACCTACATAATATCAATGTGAAGACTTGCGATGCAGCAGCATTCCTCTCTGGATCTGATGGCCATCACAGTGGAGAGAGGATGGAATAGTTGAATTTGGTACCTGAGGCCCCAGCTCATGTCCCAAACCCAGCTCAGCAGAGAGGTGCTTTCAGCTCATCTCCATGCTTTCAAGAGGTTGAGGCAATATATGTGCGTGACTACTCCGATTGCAGCACTTCATAGTCAACGTCCCCCACTCGCTGAGTGGTCAAATGCCCCCTCATTTCATCCACCCCAGAGTCAGTGTTGGATGACACCTCCAAACTGCCCCATTAACCTACTGGGCTAATCTACTCCCAAAATCAAGGCGTGCATAAGGCGGGAGCTAACTGCAGTCTATCAGTTTTGTGCCTATGTGTAATGTCCACAGCACCATGAAGGTCCCCATGCACACGTCTAACGTCTACCCACTCTGCCCCCTGCAGTGCCCCAGGTTGAATCAAAGTCAAGATGCATTGATAAATAGGACTAATATTATACACTAATAATCGGAATCTTCCTGTCAAAAAAGTCTGTGATCAGGCTATGTGTTATTTATAACTGAAAACTAACGATGCCATTTCAGTCACTTTGGTTTTACTGTAAACAACAACTGCAGTCACCATTGGAGACTTTGGTGACGCACGATAAAACATCAGGAGCTTCTTTTTTTCCCTTTTTCCTCATTAAATCTCCACTGCAGAGTCATGTAATGTCAACTCTAGCCTTCCACCCACCCAGTCACATACACACAAAGTAGTACACACACAAAAACACAGCAATGCACACGCACACGGAACACCCGTGGGTGGTCAGTTAACATGTTTGCTCGTGTTTGCCCTGCCTAAAGGCCAACATCACTGTGTGCTGGTTTTATTTATGTGCAGTTTGTATATATTTGTCAAAGCTATTCCCCATTAGCCTTCACAAAGTGGTCACTCTACATCCTCGGCCACTCCACTTAAAGCGATGCAAACAGGCTGTAGATGCATACCATATGGACGGCTTCTATTCTTGGAGCTTTCCTCCCTTGTCGTGACTTTTTCAGCATGTTACATCATGCAGTATCTTAAGTACTGGTTGAAATTTTGATAAATGCCATGGAAACACCAAAACTTCAATATTGGGAGTGACGATTGTGAAATTCAATAAAATTTCAGCTATTTTCTTTTCCTGTGTTTTATGCATAAATCAGATTTTTAGTTTTTTGGAAAAACAGACAGAGGAGCTGAGATGAACAGAATCTGAGCTGATAATATAGTTTATGACATGTTGGTTTGTCATTTTATAAAGGATGGTGCACATTTCTGGATATTTCTATCAGTTTAACCTTCTGGTATATTCATATGCATTCATAGGCTTGATCGTAATTTGTGATATCTGCCATCTACAGTATCTGCAAAACTTTAGGTATACTGTAGTAATACGGGGGTGAAATTCATGAATTTAAAATAAATTGTGGGTTCTCTGCCCACGCTCCTGTGCACTTTCACTCACCAGTGTAACCTGATTAATTGTAGATTTTTTCTAACATTAATGCTTTCTGCTATTTCTGCAGCCGGACCAGACGGCATCCCAGGTCGTATCCTAAGAGACTGCGCATACCAGCTAGCTCCTGTGTTCACTGAGATATTCAACATCTCTTTATCTCAGTCGGTCATCCCCACATGCTTCAAAGAGTCCATCATTGTTCCTGTCCCAAAGAAACCCCACCCTGCTTCTCTCAATGACTATCGCCCTGTAGCCCTCACCTCAGTAGTGATGAAGTGCTTTGAACGCCTGGTCAGAGACTTCATCATTTCTTCACTACCAGACACACTGGACCCACTACAGTTCGCTTACCGTCCAAATCGTTCCACAGACGATGCCATCTCTCATCTCCTCCACACATCACTCACTCACTTGGACACTAGAAGGGGGAATTATGTTAAAATGCTCTTCATAGACTACAGCTCTGCATTTAACACCATAATTCCCTCCACACTCACCACCAAGCTGGAGCATCTGGGACTCAGCTCATCTATGTGTCAGTGGATCTCCAACTTCCTAACTGGCAGACCACAGGCAGTAAGGATGGGCGGACATGTCTCAGCCTCCACCACTCTCAGCACTGGAGCCCCCCAGGGGTGTGTTCTGAGCCCCCTGCTGTACTCTTTGTACACATATGACTGTGTGGCCACTACCAGCTCCACCACCATCATCAAGTTTGCTGACGACACCGTCGTGGTGGGCCTGATCTCTGATAACAACGAGACGGCCTACCTGAAGGAGATTAGGAATCTGGAGAACTGGTGCCAGAGGAACAACCTCCTTCTAAACGTCAGTAAGACAAAGGAGCTGATAGTGGACTTCAGCACTAAGCAGGAGAGGAACTACCAGACCCCCGTCATCAACGAGTGCCCAGTGGAGAGAGTGGACAGCTTCAAATACCTCGGAGTTCACATCACGCAGGACCTGTCATGGTCCTGTCACATCAACACCGTGGTGAAAAAGGCCCGACAGCGTCTCTACCACCTCAGACGCTTGAGAGACTTCCAACTGCCCTCCAAGGTGCTCAGGAACTTTTACTCCTGCACCATAGAGAGCATCCTGGCGGGAAACATCTTAACCTGGTTCGGGAACAGCACCATGCAGGACAGACGAGCTCTACAGAGGGTTGTGCGGTCAGCTGAGCGCACCATCCGCTCCGAGCTCCCTGACCTGCACTCAATCTACAGCAGGCGGTGCTGGACCAAGGCCAGGAAGATCGTGAAGGACCTCAGCCATCCCAACAACAGACTGTTCTCTCTGTTGAGGTCAGGAAAGCGATTCCGCTCCCTGAAGACCAACACAGAGAGACTGAGGAGGAGCTTCTTCCCGCAGGCGATACGGTCTCTCAATCACACCACCACACAGTACTGACCCACACATACAGTTCTTACACACACACTGGACTTTCTGGACTTTGGTTTTGCACAACACTGGTCACTATATTCTTCATTTCCGGTTAATACTTGTACAGCTGCTGTTATTGTGTATATATTTATTTATATTTAGATTTCTTCATACATTCTTATATAGTTCTATATTGTGTATTGTGTATTTTGTTGTACAGTTATTTTATTTTCAACTTTAATTTATATATTTATCTTTATCTTATTCTTCCCAGTTAAATTTACCCTTCATTCTAATTTGTGTTGTACAGTTATTTCATTTTTAACCTTAATTTATATTCTATTCCTTCCTAGTTAAATTTACCCTTTTTAATTTTTCATATTTATTTCCTATCTTATTCATAGCCTTTTCCTTTTTTTGTTTTCTTTAGCTCACGAGCAGTTGTCCAACCATTTCACTACATATCGTACTGTGTATGACTGTGTACGTGACAAATAAAATTTGAATTTGAATTTGAATTTGAATTTATTTTGGGTTCCCCAGTTGGACCCACACAGAGGCATGGTTTTTCCAGTGTTTAACACCGTCAGCTGATCACTGGGTTTTTTGGTATGGTAGTTGAATTTTCTCCCCATGCTCGAGTGGGTTTTTGGTCCATGTAGGTTAGGATGCTCCTGTTTGTTTTGTTTTTAAAGATATTGTAGGATTTAAGTTTTAAGTTTTAAGATTTAGGTGTGACGAGCAGAGATGAATCCAGAGGTCAGAACTCACTGATCAATATGGAATAAAGTGATCAGGTGTGCAAATTTATACGTGACTTTTTTATTCCTTGTACTTTCATCCTGTACATTGAGAAGTCCATTTTTACTGGTAATGCTTTTTAAGGTTAACACGGACTTTTCAAGTCTGATTTGTATCGTGTGGTGTGCGGTATCCTTAATGTGCAGGTAAACCTGCATCATCACATGTCCAGACAAGAACCAATGGGGAAAACTGCTACACAACATAAGTTGTAAGCTATGCAGAATTTGGGGTCAGATGGTGCAAACAATCTCAAGGAAAAGGAAGAGCAGCTACAAATAAAGACCATCGCTAAACTCTTTAGAACTGTGCTGATTTGTGGAGGCCAAAGCACAAAGATGATGCCAGGCGGTAGTTTGATTAATATATAAGTAATATATAAACCTCTGCCCTACATACATTAGATTTATGACATAAATGATGCATTGGTTTTGTCATGTTTTGTTTATTTAAAAACGTGATTGTTGTTACACCAAACCTCCTTTCTATGTGAATAACACATCCCACATTTCACACAGTACTCACAAATACACTTGGCTGCACATTTACGTTGCCAAGACCTGCCGATCACATATGTGTCGTTTCTTTGAAGCATTTAGTAAGTAGGTCCTAAAGTTGGGAAGAAAAGGTGAGAACGACCTGAGGCAAAAATAACCTCCGGGTCAAGAGGTTAAACGGCTGAGCTGACCAACGGGCTGATGTCCCAGAAAACTGAGATCTGGGGCTCTATGTGTCAGAAAGGCCAACCACAGAGTGCAGTAACCTGTGTGTCAGTGTAGGGTCCATGTCCTCATCAGAAGGCTAGTTATAGCTTATGATATTAAAGGATATTTCCTTATTAGTCTCCTTATTTAAGTGAAATTTATTGCAATTTCTTTTTTAAACTATTGTTAGCCTTTGAAAATTATTACATTTTAAAGGTCTAAAACTCAAATTGTTTATTTGCACTCAGATCAGAAAACAAACATAGTTCTGAATGTTCGTATAAAAGAACTCACTGAATCCCAAAAGACTTATTTGTAGGAAATAATGCTCACTAGACATTTTAAAAATATATGCGACAGCAGATGATCCCAAATGTTGATTACCTGTGTAGAGATTAGAATATTATTTTACTGTTACTATTCATAACCATTATCATTACTGTTGCATCAATTATCATTTCATTAGAGCATTTATTGAAACTGTTGATGTTACATTAAAGTCTGTATTTCAGGTGTGAGCATAATTACATAATAATCTTTCATTGCAGGTGCAACTGTACTCATGTTATACACATTGCATTTTTGTGTTAATTAAAGAGTTGAAGCTTGGTCAAGTTAATTAATGGTCTGAAGCTTCGCCCGACGCGATGTTCGACCGATCTATTGAGTAAAGTGACCCACAGCTATTGAAAGGATTGCATACATGCTTACAATTCACCGCATATTATATAGGAATAGAATAAAGGCCTGTGTGTGTTCAGCAGCCTGCTGCATTGGAGTTTGCCTGGTAACTCAAACAGAGTCAGGAAGTATACTTCTAAAATGTCTTTGTTTGTCGAGTGAGGTCATGCACTGAGGTCAAGACACACATAAGTCTGCCTGCACACATACACAGTATATAGACTTGTTTTGCTTGTAAACGGCATGCTCATGTTCTGTTCTGAAGTGCAGTAAGTGAAATAACGGGAAGCATCTGGCGGTGGCGGAGGAACAGAGGAAGGAACTGTTCTTTTTTAGAATATGTCCAAGGTGGATATTATTGGAACTGGAACTGGTGCATGTTATTTATCTGCTTTGACGCATAATGTTCATCATCAAATATGTTTTGAGCCTGTGTATGAGTTTATGTATACTTATTATGGGCATGAATGTTATGGCCATTTTGGATTTTCTCTAATCAGCATTTACATACAAACTTAAATGTACACATGCACCTTCACTACTATTTGATTAAATGGCCTTAGGAAGTTGCACCTTGATCTTTGGTAGCCATCAAGAAGCTTCCAGCATAATTCTGGGATGTCTGACCACTCGGCACAACTGGCAGAGTTCATTTAAACTGGACGGTTTTCTGGCAGGGTCCACACATTTTCAGTAGGGTTGAAGTCAAGGCTTCGAGGCCATTCGAGAAGTTTAGAAGAGAAGATGTTAACCTGCTTTATGATTTCGAAACCAGTTTTGGTGGTGTTTGTCCACAGTCCTGTTGATGCAACCACATGTGCACATCATCAAGCAGCAATGAGACATGCTGTCAAATCTTATTTTCTACTTGTCTTCAGCAGTGTGATGACGCTCAGAATATGCCCAGAGCATCAGCCAATAAGAGTTCAATGCAATTTTAAACATACATTATGGACAGATAGCCAACAGACTCCAGTAAGCAGTGACGGGTTTATTGCAGCTGCTAATTCATGAGAAGAATTTATCACTGTTTTCTAATCTGACGCCACGACCAACTTATAGGTTACGTTAACATGACATTAGTCACGTGGATACTAAAGTCATGTTGAGCTGCACTACAGCTCATGTGACTGACAGCACCATCACATACAAAAGCCACGTATGCAAATGAAGTGACCTTGATTGACACCATTCCTCTGTTCAGAGCTATAAATGTAAGTCTCCTCTGACCTCACCATGAAGGATTAATGATAATGTTTAATACAGGTTTGTGAGATAAGCTGCTGAGCCTAAGTTGTTGTTTAAAGCAGCGTTCCTGCTCTTTGATTTGTGTTCGTTTTACTTTGTATTTCAGACTTTCTGTGGAGAAAAGCCATGGGAGAAAGGGATTGGAGGGAACTTTGGTTTTGTCACTGTCTGCTGTTTTGTTTGCCAAAGGTCCTCTGACTGAGCATTCATGCCAGTTTTCAACAGAGCACTGCTACAGTGAGATATGCGTTTGGAAATAGATCGGTGGGCAGATAGAGACAGACAGCCGACGACGCAAGGACTGACTATCAGGAAGAAAAAAAGTTTATAATACCAGTGCCTGCAAAACCCTCTTCTATCCACTGAAACTTTTCAGAAATTGAGAAAAACGACCATTTCCCCCCACTGACACTACTGCAGTGACAGTATTTTACAAATCATTACCACAGGGCTAGCTTGAATCATTACACATTACCTTTCATTTTCAGTCCAAAGGAAATAAAAACTGATGCCACAGGGTTTCCGGAGACTGTGGATACAATGCAATGCAGTGTGTGTTGATGTATTTGGACTACATTTCAGTAATGCTGATTTAGTTTTTTTTTTTTTCCTGAGGGACTGAGGCAAACAGAGATGCAGGAACATGGAGGGGATTTCAAGGAGATGGAACATTTTGATTGTTGTTATCCAACAGCTATTTGAGACTTAAAATAGTTGCTTGGCACTTAGCTCTGACCAATTGTATTTCAGTGAGAATGCCCTAAGGATGACACATTTGGTGAAATATGACTTACTTTCACAATAAAAGCATATTCTTCTTCATTTTACTATTAATTCTGTATCTGATTTATGAACATGCGTGGAGTTTAACCGTGAAACAGAAGAGGTTTTAAGAGTTTATTAGCATAGTGTCATAACTCGAAGCTCCAACGCAGAGAAAAAGTTGAACCCTACTGATCTGTCTTTGGTATGTCATTGCATATAATACATATGTACACAGGAATAATAAAATCTATGTACACTGAAGTGCAAACAGGGATAACAGGTCTACAGGCTATCCCCACCCTGAGCTGCTAACACAAATCAGACCAGATCTGTATTTTAACAAAAGGCATTTTTATTAGGATACATTTTTGGTTCTTGCTCATCTAGGTGCTATAGAAATTATAGAATTGTAAAAAATATAAATTCCAGCTTTAAAGCTTTAATCCCAGGTTTAAATTGGAACTATAGAGAACTATGCTTGGGTTTAAAGAGATGTCACATATGCTTACCACGCTTGGAAAAAATAAAAGTGTGTCCTCCTCCTGTTTTGACTGTGTAACTGAGCTAATTGTGAAGTGGTTATCAGTATTCGGGAGTAACGGAATACATGTACCGCCGTTACGTATTTAAATACAAAATATGAGTAACTGTATTCCGTTACAGTTACCATTTAAAAAGGTGGTATTCAGAATACAGTTACTTTGTTGAAATGAATGGATTACACGGCGGTATTTTTCTGTTTCATAAGGCTATACCCTCTTTAATTTTGCTTTCCACGCCAGTGGAAACCCAAACAAAACACGCATTAAGAGGCTTTAATGCCTGTGGCCCATGTCACCTCTACTTCATGTCATTGCATAATGACGTGAAGAAATATTTTTTTAAATTATTCACAAAAATGATTTAATATTAAGGCAAGAGGCAGAGTGTTACAGGCATAGGCCTAAAGCATATAGCCTGATGGGCAGTGTAGTCCATGCTGCAGGAAGAATGGACTGCCATACCCGTTATTTGTCTGTGAGGGAGGGAGGGAGGAAAAGTCGGAAAGGACGAGCTGTCACCGAGCAGAAACGGGAGCTGGAAGCATGTAAATATAATAAAAACCACTGCAGCCAAAAAGAGAGCCTGACGAGCCCAGCTGTAAGTAAGCTAATAAGACTCGACTGTACACCGTGTTTGTGTTTTCCTCTGAAACAATAAGTTCAGTTGGAGCAGCCTTTCAACGCCTCTCTCTGTCTCTCGCTAGCAAAGTTGACCCAGACAACAAAGTAAAGCTAGTTTTCAGCTACGATGTATTAGCCAGAGGTCCCTTTACTACGGTTCAGAGCCGCGGACCTGTTTTATATACGCGCGGAATAGTTTTCTATACGAGATCCCTGCAAAAAGTGCAGCCTTACCTAATCTCCACCTACTGTTACTCATTTATATTAAGATTTAAACATCTAGTTGGTGTTGGTATGGAGAGTAACCTTCAGTAATAGTAATAAATCACACAGCAATAGGACATTCATGTAGTTGTAAAAAGCTTGATAATATAGTAAGTAATCCAAAGTATTCAGAATACGTTACTCTCATTGAGTAACGTATGCCGAGCTCCTCCGGCTCGCTGAGCTCCTCAGCTGGCGGTGCGGGCTCCTCCGGCTCGCTGAGCTCCTGCTCGGGCATGCTGAGCTCCTCAGCTGGTGGTGCGGGCTCCTCCGGCTCGCTGAGCTCCTGCTCGGGCATGCTGAGCTCCTCCGGCTCGCTGAGCTCCTGCTGCAGCTGGACGAAGTCTGAGGTTTCCCGAGCTTGCACTACCCCCCGGGCTTTATGCAGGGTGCAAAGGCAGGCGGAAACTCCCTTGAGCTGGCCGAGGTAGGGGTTTCCCTCCAGGATCGCCTCGATGGCGTTTAACCCCACCACTCTTGCCCTTCTGTTGGTGGTGTGAGTTACCCAGTCCATCAGGCGTTGGACGCAGGTGAGGTCGCTCTCTCCGGACAAGGCTGCTGGAGTGGGTAGTGGAATGGAGGCTGCTGCTGGTGGAGAAGACGGCTGAGGGGTGACTGCATGCGGATGAGATGACGACGGTGTTACAGCTGCAGATGGTGAAGCAGCGGGTGGTGTAGCGACCTCCGACCAAGGTGATGGTACCTGCACCGTCAGCTCGTCCACTGCAGACACAAACACAGATGATGAGGAAAATGAAAAATTGTCCGTACTACTCACCACAGCCGGCTCTTGAGATGTCTGTGGCTTTGGCTGCGGTGAGGAACGCCGGCGGCGCGAACGTCGTTTCCATGTAGATGTCGGGGCCGGCGTCTCAGGCTGTGAATCCACCAGCTGACCGGGCCGGTGAGCAGCCTGAGGAGGAGAGTGGAGGTGGAGGGTGGAAAGCAGGAAGTCCAGGACTACAGAATTAAGGGAGTCCACCAGCCAGGGGAATTTCAACAGCATCTCCTGCAGCCGTCTCTCCACGGCGCGACGCAACCCCTCCGTGGGCTTCTCCCACCACGACTCACATAGGTGGTAAATTCTGTCCATAACCTCCCTCCTGAGCCTCTCCTCAGAGACCGCTGGGTCCATACGGGGCGGGATCATTCTGTCACGGTATGGCATGGCACACCGTGGAAGGAGTGGGGAAGGAGGACCCAGGCGCGGTGCTCTATGTACAAACAGTGTTTATTTACAGAGTGCGCATGCGCCAACCAGCGTGCAGCCTGTTACAGTCGCTCCTGCTTTTCTCTTAGTTTAGCTCTTTTTTCTTACGTATTCTTTTTTTTTTTCTGACTTGTATTTTCCTCCGTTTTCTATCTCTTACTCAATCATGTGGATTGAGAGAGTTTTTGTTCTTCTGGTGGCCGTGGAACTGTTACTTTTATCATGGAACGGGACCGCGGCACATCTCCTACACGCACGGACTGTTTACTCCAGAGATCAGCTGATCGCCCTGATGCCGGCCGGCTCGCTGGCCAGGCCCGCAGAAGTGCCCGCAGAAGTACCAGCTGAAATTTGGAGGAAAACACATCGGGGATGCAGAGGTCAAGGACAGAAGAGAAGAAAAAAGGTGACGGTGAGACAGCGGAGGCTCGAAGCGAGGAGGAGGTTTAAACCGTGTCTGCCGTCTATCGTGATGGGAAATGTGCGATCGTTGGCAAGTAAAATCGACGAGCTCTCAGCACTGGTACGGAGTCAGAGGGAATACCGAGAGTGTAGCCTGATGTGTTTCACCGAATCATGGCTGCACCAGGTCATTCCCGATGAGAATGCTTCCGTGGAAGGCTTCCACACTGTTCGGGCGGACAGGGACAGCATCGCTAGCGGTAAGCGTAAAGGAGGTGGGCTTGCTGTTTTAGTTAACAACCGGTGGTGTAACCCTGCCAACATAACAATCAAAGAAAGGATTTGTTGCCCGGACACTGAACTGTGTGCTGTTGGACTCAGGCCGTATTATTTACCCAGGGAATTCTCTCACGTCATCTTGGTGGCTGTTTATGTTCCCCCCTCTGCTAACCCCACAGCTGCATGTGACACTATCCACTCTGCCATAGCTCGGCTACAGACTCAGCACCCGAGTGCCTTTATTGTGATCTCGGGTGACTTCAACCATGTATCACTGGACAATACACTACCAACATTCAAACAATATGTGGACTGTCCCACCAGGGGAGAGAAAACTTTAGACTTACTGTATGCTAACGTCAAGGATGCATACAGCTCCTCCTCCCTCCCCCCACTTGGTAGGTCAGATCATAACCTGATTCACCTCACCCCCCGCTATGTGCCAATTGTGAGGAACTACAGGGCTGTTTCGAGGTGACCGACTGGGAAACACTCTGTGAGCCTCACGCCGAGGACATCAATGGGCTTACTGAGTGTATCACAGACTACATAACTTTCTGCACCGACTCCATTGTTCCAGCTCAGACTGTTCATTGTTACCCAAATAACAAGCCGTGGGTGACTAAGGACATCAAAGCCCTCCTCAACAAGAAGAAGAGGGCTTTCAGAGGGGGCAACAAAGAGGAGGTGAGGAAGGTCCAGGTGTTACTAAAGGACAAGATCAGAGAGGCTAAGGACAATTACAGGAGGAAGCTGGAGTGGAAACTCCAGCAGAACAGCATGAGAGAGGTGTGGAGGGGCATGAAGACCATCACTGGATTCAGGCCAACCAACAGCAGGGGAGCTGAGGGAGGTGAGAATAGAGCCGACGAGTTGAATCTGTTTTTCAATAGATTCGACACCACAGTGTCTGCTCCCACCCCCACAACCTCACCTGCAGTCAGCCTGGAATCCAGAGCTACACCACTGTGCCAGCCTCTCTCTTCACATGTTGCCTCCTGTGAGATTCCTGACACCCCTCCCCCACCCATCACCTTCACTCAATACCAGGTTGAGATGCAAATGAGGAGACTTCACTCAGGCAAGTCTGCTGGACCAGACGGAGTGAGTCCCCTTGTCCTCAAGGCCTGTGCCCCCCAGCTGTGTGGAGTCTTTCATAAACTGTTTATGCTGAGTCTGAGTCTGCAGAGGGTCCCGGTGATGTGGAAGACATCATGCCTCGTCCCTGTACCAAAGACGCCTCGTCCCAGTGGCCCCCAGGATTACAGGCCCGTGGCACTGACCTCCCACATCATGAAGACCCTGGAAAGGCTCATCCTGGACCAGCTGCGACCCATAGTAAGACCACATCTGGATCCCCTTCAGTTCGCTTATCAGCCTCGTCTCGGAACAGAGGACGCCATCATCTACCTGCTCAATCGTGTCTACACCCATCTGGACCAGCCGGCGAGCACTGTGAGGGTCATGTTTTTTGACTTTTCCAGTGCTTTCAACACCATCAGGCCGACCCTCCTGGGTGATAAGTTAGCAGCGATGCAGGTGGATGCTTCTCTGGTGTCCTGGATTGTTGATTACCTGACAGGAAGACCACAATATGTACGTCTCCCACAGTGTGTGTCTGACAAGGTGATTAGCAACACAGGGGCACCACAGGGGACTGTCCTCTCCCCCTTCCTCTTCACCCTCTACACCACAGACTTCAGCCACTGCACAGAGACATGCCATCTTCAGAAGTTTTCTGATGACTCTGCGGTGGTTGGATGCATCAGCAGGGATGATGAGACAGAGTACCGGGCTGTGGTCGACTCCTTTGTCACGTGGTGTGAGCAGAATCATCTGCAGCTCAACGTGGCAAAGACCAAGGAACTGATCGTGGACTTCAGGAAGACCAGGAAACACTTGACCCCTGTTTCAATCCAGGGGGTCAGTGTTGACATTGTGGAGGACTATAAATACCTTGGAGTACACATTGACAATAAACTGGACTGGGCTAAAAACACCACAGCACTTTACAGGAAGGGCCAGAGTCGTCTCTATTTTTTGAGGCGACTGAGGTCCTTCAACATCTGCCAGAAAATGCTGAGGATTTTCTATGAGTCTGTGGTGGCCAGTGCGATCCTCTATGCTGTTGCATGCTGGGGGAGCAGGCTGAGGGTCGCAGATGCCAACAGACCTAATAAACTGATCCGTAAGGCCAGCAATGTTGTGGGGATGGAGCTGGACTCCCTCAAGGTGGTGTCGGAGAGGCGGATGCTGTCCAAGATAAAGACAATGTTGGATAACACCTCCCACCCACTCCATGACATGTTGGTCAGTCACAGGAGCTCGTTCAGTGAGAGACTGAGATTACCGAAAAGCACCACTGAACGACACAGGAAATCATTCCTGCCTGTGGCCATCTCCCTGTACAACGCATCCACTTAACACACTGTTTGCTGCTACAACTACACATGTTTCTTTTCCAAATATTTATTTATAAGTGACTTATGTATGTATGTATGTATGTATGTATGTATGTATATATATGTATATATTGTACTATTCTTAGTTAGCGTATTGTCTGTCTTGTCTTAATGTTGGTTTAAAATGGAGCACTGTAACAAAAAATAATTTCCCCCAGGGATCAATAAAGTATTCTGATTCTGATTCTGATTCTGAAAACAACGTAACAATAAATCCCCGTGTTCTCCCAGACTCCCGTGTCGTGTCTCCTGTGAATAGTCCGTGTGCTCTCTGCTCCCGTGTCAGCACCCCCCGGTGCTCGCTGCTCTCCGTGCCTTCCACGCTCTTCCTGCGGGAAACAATAGCGCAGCTGTCAGGACACTCAGAAATGGCAGGCATACACTTTCTGACTAAACTTAGACAGGGTGACTAACGTGGAGTCTCATGCAATGATCCCGCGTCGGTGGGAGCTCCAAGACTCTCCTAAGTAGCTCCCCCGACGAGCCCTGATCAGCGGCAGGTGTGTGGCTTCGGGTGTGGCCAGTCCTTCCGCAGGGCCACACCCCTCAGGCCTGCAGGTGGCTGAGCTCCATCCTCCAAGCATCCCCTCAGACATAAACACACACACTCACATCTACAATCATGGAGGAGAGCAGCAGCAATACCAAAATATATATAATAATAATAATAATAATATAATACATGACTGCTCAGGGATCCTGGGTCGCCCAGTCCCAGGACCCTGACAGTAACGTAACAGAATACATTACAAAATACATTTTGGGGCATGTAATCTGTAATCTGTAGTGGAATACATTTTAAAAGTAACCTTCCCAACATTGGTGGTTATTCTACACTTTGCTTATTGTGCAGTCTTTGGAAATATGAATTTATAGTCCTGGCACTAATTAGATGAAGTCTCATTCAACATTCACTGCTCTATTACACTTTCTATAAATATCTCAAACCAAAATGAATCAGTGTATTTAACACTAGGACTGACAATGGGGTCATTTTGAGCTCTTGGCTTTTTAAAAAACAATGTAACTAATTTAAAATAAAACTCTAATATCTTATATTTTGTTACTATTGTTCACTTTAAGGAATTAGTTTATCCATCATACAGTGGATGCTGGGTGTGGGATAAAAAGGGAAAAATGACAGCCACTCATACCTAGAGCTGCCATCAACGACATAACAAAAACTGTGGAATGTAAAGTTGCCTAGCAACACATTGTTTTTTTGCTGCACAGATTTTGATATGAAAGCTACTGTAACACGATCCAGAGGTAACTAAATGTGATTAATAAATGAATATGTTAAGCTGGGTCAGGGCAGGGCAGTGGAACACGTCACTGGGTGGGTTGCTGGCTCTGTAGAGCAGCGGGGGAACCAGAGTGTGGTGCGCTAATCTGAGCAAAGAAACAGAGAAATCCAGAGCAGAGCAGCAGAATCAGATAGTTTTCAGGCCTACGAAGAAGCGCTAAGGAGGGCTGGAGACTGAGATGGAGTGCACTACACTGCTTTTATCACAGTTGAATAAATTACAGTATTGCACACATGGCATTCTAACAGTGTTATTTTGCCTGCACAGCAGGGTGGTCTGTTTGATGTTGTTCTTTGATAAACCAAATCATTTCCACACAACTGAAATAAGATGACGCCATAAGACCAGTTTTATTTGAGCGAAATCAAATATCTTGATCATGCTTTTTTTCCCATTATGTAAAAAACAAAACAAAAACAAAAATATATCAGCAAACATTAACAATCAAACAAATACATTTGCTTTATTAATTCATTTTTTACTCCAGAATCCAGTTTGGAATAAAAAAAAGAAGAATCACTCCAACTAAATGTGGTTAATGCAGCTTCAACTACTGCACATCTCGCAGGTAGGATCATACGAGTCATACGAGAGACAAGAAAAAACAAACACACACACACATATTGTGATTTACGTAAAATGTAAAGATGTTTCCAGTGCTTCAGGTGCTGTCTAGAGGGGAGTACTGGGAGTACTTTGCATTGAACGTGTTGGACTCCACACATATTACATCAGTTGTTATCAGTGTGTACACGAAGTAGAAGGTAGAAATCCTTTCGCTACTATATTTTCTCCAGCTCTACATCTGCTTTTGGTTGCCTACCTTCTCTGTCGCACTGCCAGCATTGTATCATCAAGGTTGCTGGAAGAATCTTTGTTTACCCAGTACGTTGCATTTTAATTAGAATTCTGACCTCTGGAGCTACAGCGTGGCATGAAAATGAGATAAATAACAAATGAGAATTGTTGTGCAACTTCACCTAACCAATTCTGAAACATGGGGCACAGAGGACTTGGAGAGAGAGCTAGAGAGAGAAATTTGTTGTACATAATTATTCAGTAATTGCTTTTATTGTTTTATTGTGTTACATCCCCGCCCCCCGCAACCCACGGCACTTAGTAGTATGGGAAACAATAATGAGGATAATGCTAGGTAAAACTGCAGTAGCAAACTTAACAAAAACTCAGAGGGTTTGCATCAAAATTCGATAAACTACAAATTTGAGGCTGCTGTAAAGATAGAGCCAAGGAGCCAGGATAGAAACACTGTTGAAATGAGCCCGTTGAGGGTTGAGATACTTCACTGACAATTCACAAGACCAATACTCACATCATCATCATCATCATCAGTGTCTGCGATTCATCCTCAGGGGATCATGAGTGTATGCAGCAAAGCTTAAACCAATCCATTTTGTATATGGACATGTATTTCACTTGGCAAGTTAAATATTATAGGATCAATAGTTAAACATTAACAAAGTCTTTTGGATTCATCCTTTGGGGACCATGAACTTCTCACGTTCTCACTGTCATAGCATCCAGCTGTCATTGATCTATTTCAGTCTGGGTGAAAAGGTGAAACTAACAATTCCCTGATGGTGGGTTGCCATACCAACCTTACTTTGAAATGTATGTAGCGTAGCTTTTATTTGGATTTATCCTTACTTCAAACGCCAGCGCTATTTTAAGGTAAAAAAAAGAAACAAAGATTTTGATTGTTTTATGTAGCAAAACGTTGCTCCCTGAACCATAGATACACGAGTTTATTTAACACATAAAAATGTAACTAGATAGGTCCTGGTGTGGATCCATTGGCACTGCCAATGCTAAATAAATAAAAGTTTATTAAGTTACTGTAGTTTCTCTGTTGTACAATAACTCAAGTTTAAGGATACTAACAGAACGACGAGTTAGATGAGGGGTGGTTTTTTTGCATTTTAATTTGCATTAATTTTCATTTGCCTCTTTTAATGCAATTTTGCTGACTTCTATAGACTGCTTATTGTTATTTCTGTTATCCAGCACAATGTCAGGCTAACACTCTCCAGCTACTGACAAGAGAAGCTCGCAGAGGTGAAGAAAAGCTGGCAAAATGAAAAGATATTCATTGCTGACGGAGCTGCGCATTCATCATCTTCCAATGCATTGTTTGCCTGGAGTCTCAACCTGCCACGATATAATTACCTTGTTACATAAGCTTCATGTGCTGCTGATAGAAGAGACCAATATTCTGTGGATTATTTTTCTCTTTGTATTTGGAGCAGAATCAAAACATGTTTAACATATGAAACGTTTCATTCTCAAATACTACACGCATACATCAAAAAAAGAAATCATGTTAATATCTGCTGCTATTTTCATGTTTTGTTTGTTTTTATGGAAACAGCAGTGGGTGATTGTGCATTCAGGTAGAATAAATACTTTCCACATTTCTCATGTGGAGAAAGATATTCATTTTTAGAGTAAAATGTTTTAAACACATGACAAATTGCACTGATTAATTGCTAATCTCCATTTCCATTTAGATGACTCATTTTCTCTGTAATGGTCCTTATCATAAATTCAGGTGCTTCAGAGTCATATCTGGTTGCCATAACGTTGGAGGTGATTTTACATTGCTTTGGACTGCTATTACTCTCAGCGGTGACCTCACACACTCATACAAGCACAGAGGTTCTGAGGAAGTGCTTATATCACTGTTAAAACCAGAGATGGCTCTATTGTCGAGAGGACCGCCCGTAGAGATCTCCTGCTGAGTGTTAAAAAAAGTATAACGTGTGTGGAGAATGCGACTTGGCCCTCAGTCAATAGATGGGTTATGTTTAGCACAAAGATACCTATTCTTTAGAGTAATATCAGGGACAAATCTAAGCTTGGAGCGTTCATAGTAATGTGCATATCACAGATGAGCTCGTTATCCTTCGGGATACAGACTCTTTTCACTCTTTAATCTCTGTATCACAGATTAGGCTCGCCAATTTAGCAGGAGGAAATTATTCTCCTTAAAATAACTTCCAAATTGACTTGAGACATGTTTTCTTTGTAGGCATGCTATGTGATCAGCTTTCCTGTGCTGCTTCTTTGGCTATTAGATTTATTGATCCTTGTGGATTTCACCATCCACAGTACACAATAATCTAGCAGTTACATCAGCTATCAAACCATTATAGCTGTTCCCCAACCTTTAGTCATAAAATAAACCCAAACATTTCTGCACTTTAAAGAAATTTCCTCAAAGTGTTTTTGCGACGTCTTTTTGAAAGAATGTGATGAATGTAAAGCCAACCTTACCTGCAGCTTAGCCGCGCTGCCACACCAAACTCCCTTCATCATATTTCACCCAGTAACTAGTTTAGGATGAGCTGAACACATCAGCTGTGATTAGGTTCAGACCAAAAACACTCAAACAGTTTGCTTGTAATGGTAATATACCGTTGACTTCAATTTGATCCATCTACACAGAATCATACAAATTTGAACCAGTGGTGGTGGTGGTTACAACTGGGACATTAAATGAGTAAAAACCATTAACTGTAACATCAACAAACAAAGGAAACAAAAATATTTTAAAAAGACTCCTAAATACCTGGCCAAACCAGTATGAATAAATGTCTCTGTATTAAACTGTTTAGTTTGTACAGATAAACACAGACCAAATGACCAGCCATAAACTAGACACACTTGTGAATCAGTGGAGGGCACCATTGTCACGGTCCCCGTGTCTCTCTGGTTGGCCCACGCTGGCTACAGGTTTTGTTGTTGTTAGTTTTTGTTTTCTTTGTCTCTCCTCCTCCTCTCTGCCTGGGTGGAGCTCGTTACGGGCTCTCGCTCTTGGCCCACGCACCTGTGTGATTGTGTCCACCTGCTGCTGATCTGGCTGATTTCCCCAGCCGCTATTTAAGGCAGTGGCACTGAGCAGCTCACCGCTGGAACGGTGAACCTCCTGAGTTCGTGCTCTCAGCATTTTCAAAAAGAATCCCTTGTGTGTATTTTTCTGTGGAACTAACCTTAACCCCCTCCCAACTCACTGTACATATATATAGCACTAAGGTGATCCCTGTTGTGAATAAATCTCCTTTTTGTTCTCTGCGAAAGAACTGTCTGCGCGTGAGTCCGTTCAGTAGCCATGACAGAACGTTCCAGCCAGAATATGGACTCAGCAGATCAAGACCCAGTCCAGCGAGCCCTTGCGTCACAGGAGGCGCTACTGGCCCGCCACGAGGCAATGTTCGCACACTTGCTAGGTCAGATTGCATCTCTCACCCAGGCAGTGGCTCGGCTTACACCGCTGGAAGGAACGCCCTCGGTGGCTCCCCCCGCCCCGCAGGGAGCCGAAGCCCCAGCTGTGGAGCCGGCTGCAGCTGAGGTAACAGCCCCCTCTGCTCTGGAACCAGGCGCCACAGGTCTTCGTCTACTTGCCCCTGAGCCCTTTTCTGGTGAGCTGTCCAAATGTGCAGGATTTTTGACGCAATGCTCTTTGGTTTTCCGCCAACAGAGACGTTTGTTTGAAGATGATGGAGCAAGAATCGCATTTTTTGTTCAGTTGTTACGTGACCGCGCGCTGCTGTGGGCTCAGGCGGCACTGAAAGCCAATCCAGACATAACCTATGCTGTTTTTCTCACAAAATTTAAAAATGTTCTTGAGAAGGGATCCGGCGCTGAAGCAGCAGCTCATCAGTTGCTGAACCTAAAGTAGGGGAAGCGGAGTATGGCAGACTACTCCATTGACTTCCAGATTCTGGCTGAGGAGACTGGCTGGGGTGAGGATGCATTACGTAGTACCCTTCTAAATAATCTTTGTGAAGAGTTAAAGGACGAATTAACCATGCGGGAATTGCCCACCTCGCTAGATGCTTTAATGAGTTTGTGTGTGACAGTAGACGGCCGCCTGCGTGCACGACGGAGTTCCCGGCTCTACAACTTTCATGAGCCTTCGGGGCAGCCCAAAACGGCGCCCGGAGGAGCCCAGGCAGAGCTCCGTGAGTAAAGGGAGGAGTGGGATCAAGAGGAACCCATGCAATTGGGGCACTCCCGGGTCAATTCCACCGAGCGCCATCGCCGTTTGGTTTCTGGTGAGTGCTTGTTTTGTGGCAAGAAAGGCCATTTCGTGGCAACCTGCCCGTTGCGATTAAAAGGGCGCGCCCGCCAGTAAAGGTAGGAATACTGGTGGGCGTGCTCTCTCAAGATTCTCCTCCACGTTTTTTGCTGCCAGCCAAGATAACTAAGCAAACCATGACACACTCTCTCTCAGCTTTAATAGACTCCGGCGCCGAACAAAACTTCATTGACTCAAATCTCGCCAAATGCTTGAACTTGGTCTGTGACTCATTGCCACACCCCCTTCATGTTTCTGCTTTACCGAGGCAGCGCCTACTGGACATCACTCACGTTACGGAGCCAGTTACCCTCACGTTATCTGGAAATCATTCTGAAGCAATCAGCCTTTTTGTGTTTCAGGCTCCACACGCACCTTTGGTTTTGGGCCACCCCTGGTTACAACAACACAATCCTCGCATAGATTGGAAGAGGGGGTGCATGTCTGGGTGGGGGGAGGAGTGTCATATGAACTGTCTTAGATCAGCCCCTCCCCTCGCCTCTACTGTCGAACCACCCCCAGCTTTGGAACCACCGGACCTCTCCTCTGTGCCGCCAGTTTATCATGACTTGGCCGAGGTATTTTGCAAAGACAGGGCGAGGTCGTTACCCCCCCACCGGCCATACGACTGCGCGATTGAATTGCTTCCTGGGGCTCCGTTACCCACGAGCCGCTTGTACAGCATCTCGCAGCCTGAGCGGGAAGCAATGGAGACATACATCTCAGAATCCTTGGCTGCTGGCATAATACGCCCTTCCTCGTCCCCAGTAGGGGCTGGGTTTTTCTTTGTTGAGAAGAAGGACAAATCGCTACATCCTTGCATTGATTACCGGGGGCTGAACAAAATTACATTCAAGAATAAATATCCTCTCCCACTTCTCTCATCTGCATTCGAACTCCTTCAAGGGGCCACCATGTTCAGCAAACTGGACCTCCAAAATGCATATCACCTGGTCAGACTCCGAGACGGCGATGAGTGGAAAACTGCTTTTAACACACACCTCGGTCATTTCGAGTACCCGGTGATGCCGTTCGGGCTAACCAACGCCCCAGCCATCTTCCAAGCGTTGGTTAACGACGTGCTCCGAGATTTCTTAGATCGTTTCGTTTTCGTCTATCTGGACGACATCCTGATTTTTTCCAAGTCTGAAACCGAACATGTAACCCATGTAAAACAGGTCCTCCAGTGGCTGCTAGAGAACAGACTTTTTGTAAAAGGGGAGAAATGTGAATTTCACGTTCAAACAGTGTCGTTCCTGGGTTACATAATTGACCAGGGTAACCTCAAACCAGATCCGGCCAAGATCAAAGCTGTAGTGGAATGGCCGGAACCAACTGATCGCCGTAAGCTTCAGCAGTTCCTCGGCTTTGCGAATTTTTATCGCCGGTTCATTAGGGATTTCAGTAAAATCGCTCTGCCTTTGACCCGCTTAACCTCTCCTAAGTTCTCTTTTCAGTGGGATCAGGCGGCCCAAAAGGCCTTCACACAGCTCAAGGACCGATTCACCACCGCACCCATCCTGGCTCAGCCCGACTTGCGACTCCAATTCATTGTGGAGGTGGATGCCTCTGACTCGGGGGTCGGCGCTGTGCTCTCACAACAGCGAGAGGGTAAGCTACGGCCCTGTGCCTTCTTCTCTCGCCGCCTCTCCCCAGCTGAATGCAACTATGACGTGGGAGACCGGGAGCTCTTGGCTATAAAACTGGCCTTGGAGGAATGGAGGCACTGGTTGGAGGGCACGGCTCAGCCATTCATTGTATGGACAGACCACAAAAACCTGGCTTACCTGCAAACAGCAAAACGTCTCAACGGTCGACAGGCCAGGTGGGCTCTTTTTTTCACCCGTTTCAACTTTTCTTTTACAGACCGGGCTCGCGGAATGTGAAGCCGGACGCCCTATCACGTCAGTTCTCGGTGCCTGAGGAGAGGCAGGACCCTGAGCCTATCCTGCCAGCAACTTGTGCCATTGGTACAATAACATGGGAAATCGAGTCGGCCATTCGTGAGGCTCAGCGGGCTGAACCAGACCCTGGAGGAGGACCAGCGGGGCGGCTCTTTGTTCCATCGGCCACTCGGTCTCAGGTACTGCATTGGGCTCACACTGCCTGCTTCACATGTCACCCAGGAGTACACAGAATGATCACCTTCCCTCAGCGCTATTTCTGGTGGCCCACGTTATCATGAGACATTCGGGAGTACGTCTCTGCCTGTTCAACCTGCGCCTGCAGCAAGCTGGGACATCAACCTCCGGCCGGCTTGCTGCAACCTTTACCTACACCGTCTCGGCCGTGGTCCCATATCGCTGTGGATTTTGTTACCAGCCTCCCACAGTCAGCAGGTAACACCACTATAATGACTATTGTTGACCGCTTTTCGAAGGCTGCGCATTTTGTTGCACTCCCCAAGCTCCCGACGGCCCTGGAGATGGCTCGGCATCTCACGAATCATGTGTTCCGCCTCCATGGCATCCCAGAGGACGTGGTCTCGGATCGTGGGCCGCAATTCACCTCTCGTGTGTGGAAGGAGTTCTGCTCGGCGCTAGGAGCCAAGGTCAGTCTCTCCTCTGGTTACCACCCACAGAGCAACGAACAGACTGAGCGCACTAACCAGGAGCTGGAGACCGCTCTGCGCTGGATAATTGCTTCCAACCAAACCATCTGGAGCGACCAACTGCCCTGGGTGGAATATGCCCACAATAGCCTGACGTCTTCGGCTACAGGGCAATCTCCGTTTGAGGCCTCCCTGGGGTATCAGCCTCCTCTGTTCCCTGCTCTGGAAGGTGAGCACTTTGTCCCTTTGGTCCAGTTTCACCTTCGTAGGTGTCGCCGGGTTTGGAGGGCCACCCGGGCGGCCTTGCTGCGCACGAAGGAACGCAACAAACGTCTGGCCGACCGGCGCCGCACTCCCGCTCCTGAGTACACCATCGGTCAAAAGGTTTGGTTGTCCACACGCTTCGTTCCTGTTCATGCTGAATCAAAGAAACTCACCTCAACCTTCATCGGGCCGTTTGACATTGCTGCTTTGATAAACCCGGTTTCTGTTCGCCTTAAGTTGCCGCGCAACATGAAGATACACAATGTCTTCCATGTGTCTCAGATTAAGCCGTGTCTCTCCAGTCCATTGTGCCCTCCTTCCAGGCCCCCTCCGCCCACCCGGGTCGTTGGTGGTCTCCCTGCCTACACGATCTCCCGCATCATGGACTCTCGCCGCCGAGGGAGGAGTCT
Source organism: Maylandia zebra (assembly GCF_041146795.1). Classification (NCBI taxonomy): domain Eukaryota; kingdom Metazoa; phylum Chordata; class Actinopteri; order Cichliformes; family Cichlidae; genus Maylandia; species Maylandia zebra. Next base: position 28,629,946 of record NC_135168.1, read on the forward strand.
TCACTATCTGGTGGATTGGGAGGGTTATGGCCTTGAGGAACGTTGCTGGGTTCCCCGCTCCGCAGTGTTGGATCCCGGGATAGTTGCGGCCTTTCATTGCCTTCATCCGGATAAGCCTGGTGGGTCGCTGGGTGGCTCCCGTTAAGGGGGGGGGGGGGTACTGTCACGGTCCCCGTGTCTCTCTGGTTGGCCCACGCTGGCTACAGGTTTTGTTGTTGTTAGTTTTTGTTTTCTTTGTCTCTCCTCCTCCTCTCTGCCTGGGTGGAGCTCGTTACGGGCTCTCGCTCTTGGCCCACGCACCTATGTGATTGTGTCCACCTGCTGCTGATCTGGCTGATTTCCCCAGCCGCCATTTAAGGCAGTGGCACTGAGCAGCTCACCGCTGGAACGTTGAACCTCCTGAGTTCGTGCTCTCGGCATTTTCAAAAAGAATCCCTTGTGTGTATTTTTCTGTGGAACTAACCTTAACTTCTGTGTGTAGATATCCCTCTTCTGGACCAAATTACGGGACCTGCCCAAGTGTGGCAGCGTGTGTGGAGTTTTAGAGCGAGTGCGGCTGAAGAGGAGTGCGTGTGTGCGGAGGAGCTGTGGCGGTGATTGTGTGGAAGAGGAAGCGTGTGTGTGGATTCCCCCCCCTTCTCTCCCTGGAGCCCTGGACCGCCCTCCCAACTCACTGTACATATATATAGCACTAAGGTGATCCCTTTTGTGAATAAATCTCCTTTTGTTCTCTGCGAAAGAACTGTCTTGTCATGGTCCTGGGTCGTGCAACCCAGTGTTTTGTGTTTAGTCTATTTTGATGTTTATTGTTTGTTTAGGTTCATTAAGTTATTCCAGCTCATTTGTAATTGTATTACCCTTGTATTAAGCCTCCCTTGCCCTTCATGTGTTTATGTCTGTGTGTCTTGTGTTGTCAAGTTCATGCTGTCGCTTCTGTCATCTTCCACTGTACTCAGTCTCCCTGGTTCGTGCGTTTACCTGTCATGAGTCATGTCTGCATGGTTATGTTTAGTTCATGTCATGTCTAAACTCCATGTTTCCTGTTTTACTTTGAAAGTCTGTATTCAATGTCAGTGTATTTAGTTTCACTTCTCCTGTCCTGTCGTTAGGTTCATATGTGTCAGCTGTGCTCCCATGTGTGGCCACTTCCCCTGATCATCCCTCATGTGTATTTAGTCTCTGTGTTTCATACAGTCTGTGTCGCGTCGCCTGTCTCACCTCCATGTTTTCCCGGTCAGTCTTTGCAGCGAACATCATAGTCTCTGAGTTTCCTTAGTTTGTCACAGTATTAGTTTTCCCAGTTTAGTTATAGCCTAGCCACGCTATCCTTGCTTTGTTTGTACACCTTGTCTCCAGCCATAATAAAGGCTCGCTTTCTGTTAAGTTCACTCCCGTCTACTCACTTGTGTACGCACCTGGGTCCATTACACACACCACCGCACGGCCTGTCTCTGCAGACGGTGACATGTCTGCGCGTGAGTCCGTTCAGTAGCCATGACAACCATAGTGCAATTTAATTGAGCAGCTAGTGTTAGCTCAGAGTGCTTTGAAATCAGGCAGGAACAGAAAAGCTGCAGAAAGAAGAGTCATCAAACTGATAATTAAAATTAAAATTAAGATTAAAGTCCTCAAAATTAACCTCTCTCTAGTGCTCTACTTAATGTAACAACACTGACCCATAAGTCGAGTGAACATTCTCGTACGTCCTCATAATGCACTTTGCTTTGGAAAATGAGTATAATGATGATATGCAATAAAATTATAAAGCGGTTTGGACCAGAGCCAGATATCTATCGGTCAAGCATCAACAAACATTACTTACTCTGTGTCACTGCAGAAAAATATTATCTTATCTGCACAAGACAATATTTTTCCACAGGAAATGGCTTGCACTCAATAGCAAGCATGCTAATGTTCGCAGGTACTGTAGCCTTAGCTAACATTCGACAGACGAAAGAAAAGCTCATGGTGGGATTTGACCCTAACAATGAAGTCATTCCTCCACAAAGTGAATCCCTTGTTTTCTTTCCCTGACAGAATAGTGAAATGCAAATGTTAGCTAATGTTGTTCACGGCTCATGCTTTAGGAGAAGAAGTGAACCTCACTCATGATTTAATAGCTTGTACAAGCACTTTTAGCAGCACTAACTTAAAGTAGCCTAATTGTTGTATGGCTTTTATACATTCACTCTTCTTTATAACATTCGTTCACTTGATTGAAGTTTTTGGGAATTCATTTAAACACGACTCTCTTAAGCTGGCAATGTGCAAAACATCTCTGATTTGCTCTCATCAGTCCAAAGAATATTTTGGTTTTGTAGTTTGTTCAGATGCAAATTTGTAAATCTCAGCTACACTGCCATGTTCTCTTTGCCAACTGTGTTTAAGAGAGAAGGGCTGTCTCCTGGCAGCCCTTCCAAAAAAGCCATACTTTTCCAGTCATTTATTGTTGTTTTGTGTTAATACAAACCTGAATAATCCAGACAAGCAAACTATAAAAACGTCTACTTTTACAGAGCTGGTTACATTTGTTGATCATAGTTAATTAAGTGTGCTTTATTAGCAAATCCTGGCTACTAACTACCCTCGATTCCTTTGGAAGTGGCTCTGCTATCTCTTTCAGAGGAATGCATGGTAATGATAATAATGGATTGCATTTATAAAGCGCTTTTCGAGGCCCTCAAAGCGCTTTACAATTCCACTATTCATTCACTCTCACATTCACACACTGGTGGAGGCAGCTACAGTTGTAGCCACAGCTGCCCTGGGGCAGACTAACAGAAGCGAGGCTGCCATATTGCGCCATCGGCCCCTCTGGCCATCACCAGTAGGCGGTAGGTGAAGTGTCTTGCCCAAGGACACAGCGACCCAGACTGTCTGAGCCGGGGCTCAAACCGGCAACCTTCCGATCACAAGACGAACTGCCAACTCTTGAGCCACGATCGCCCTCTGTGAAAAAACCCACCTCCTCACATGACTGTAACCTAACACTCATTTAAGCTGAGTGTGTGTTCAAGATCTTTTTACACTCCTATAGCGCTCTGGTGTCTACCCTGGCATCTACTGTCTCCTGCATGGTACCTGTATCCTGTACACATCCTATAGGCTCAGTTTCAATAACGTCTTTCTTCCCCGTTGGTCACTGGTCATGATTTGTGTCAGTTGGGTGAATTATAGTCAACTGGTTGCATAATCAACCCACACATTCATCACAGATACTGTTCCCCATGGCAACCCCGTTAAATAAATGAGTTCCTCACTCGATTGTGCCTCACTCTGACTCCAGCTTTTCTCTTTAATTCTCTCTGTTCCATGATGCGTCTCTGTTTCCATCGCTCCTGCCTCTTGTCCTTGTCTTTATTTGTCCCTCAGTCATTTTCAGTTTTCAGTTTCTACTTGTAGCTTTGTCCTTTCTTGTCCATTTTCTCTTAGTTCCCTGCTGTCTGCCTCTGGCTGTCCTGTGGCTTCCACTTTCAGTCTATCTGTCTAGACATCCTCCCACCTCATCGGTTCTTCTCCCGTCTCACACCCTCTCTGTACTTTCACCCTCTTTGTTTCTCTCTCTCTCTCTTGTTGACACTTTCCTTGTCCTTTCTTCTCTCCTCCCCAGTCCCCAGACAGCAGAGCAGACAGAGATACTGGGAGTTGGCAGCAGTGTCTAATGGAGACATATTAACACAATGTAGCTGATGCTCTAAAGACATTAATTCAGGCTCCAGAGAGCCACAGAGTTTACTTATGGCTTTGAGTAACTGCTCATGCTCCTGTGGATTCTAATAATCATCCAGAAAGCTTTGTGTGTTTGCAGGGTGCTGTCATTTTACATTTTCTTCGACAGTAGCTGACATAAAATCTTTGCTGTTTTGTTTAATTGACGCCAGATCCTCCTTTAACAATTGGATGTGCAAAAAGGTCAAACAGCATGACAGTAAAGCTCCAAAATATGTTTCTCACATGTCTTTTTTAGTCACTGCGGGTTCTTAAATTCTGTTAAAGCTTCCTTAAAGATAAACACATTCCTCCTGGGAAATATAAACAGAGTTGTGCAGGCAAAATACCGTTGTATGGAATGCTGTGAAATTCTGCATATCTGGAGCTTTTTAAAAAGCTTAGGCTATTATGGAAGTAAATAGAATGAAGTTAAAGATGATAAACTACAGCTGAGAAGTTTCTATGTATTCTCCCTGATGAAGAGCTGTAATGGAAAAAGCTTGTACAAAAGTACAAAACCAGGACATGTGTTCAGTGGCGGTCCTAGCCTGTTTGGCGCCCTGGGCGAACACTCCCTCTGCCCCCCCAACCACACACACACACACACACACACACACACACACACACACACACACACACACACACACACATAAAACATATTAAGGATTGTACATTAACATAAAACTGTTGTCGGAACCAGACTGAATTTCACCAGAGAAACACACACACACATGAAGAGAGAGAGAGTATGCATTGTATGCAAACAGCCACCAAACAGCCATCATAATTCATCATACAATGAGAACAGTACAAATCAACAATTGACAATGACTAATTAATATTGAAACCTGTAACATATTGTATTGTTTGGAGTTTAGTCTGTTACTGTTACTTTTTTTACCATTTCTTCTTGGAGCAACTGTAATCCACATAATTTCCTTAGGGATTAATAAAGTATTCTGATTCTGATTGTTTCAGGATGACCTGCCATTATCCAATCACACATCTGCTTACCTGTATCTTTTGCTCGTTTCTCTTCCTCTTCTTTTCTCTTTTTTGTAAACTGAGCACCTGATGGCTTTGAACTTTTCTTGTCCATCTTACATTGGTTTTAATTTTGCACTCCAGTATGAACATAAGCCCCCCAACTCGAGGATCGCCACAACATAACCTAACAAACCTACACCTTAGTTCACTTTGTCTAGTGTTTATTTCAAGGATTTCGCACAACCCAGGATTCAAATCATGAATACATAATGGGCTTGGATTTACAACATTATGCTGGAATAGGAGAAAAGGGTACATTGTGGAGTACATATACAGTGGGGCAAAAAAGTATTTAGTCAGCCACCGATTGTGCAAGTTCCCCCACCTAAAATGATGACAGAGGTCAGTAATTTGCACCAGAGGTACACTTCAACTGTGAGAGACAGAATGTGAAAAAAAAAATCCATGAATCCACATGGTAGGATTTGTAAAGAATTTATTCGTAAATCAGGGTGGAAAATAAGTATTTGGTCAATAACAAAAATACAACTCAATACTTTGTAACATAACCTTTGTTGGCAATAACAGAGGTCAAACGTTTACTATAGGTCTTTACCAGGTTTGCACACACAGTAGCTGGTATTTTGGCCCATTCCTCCATGCAGATCTTCTCGAGAGCAGTGATGTTTTGGGGCTGTCGCCGAGCAACACGGACTTTCAACTCCCGCCACAGATTTTCTATGGGGTTGAGGTCTGGAGACTGGCTAGGCCACTCCAGGGCTTTCAAATGCTTCTTACAGAGCCACTCCTTTGTTGCCCGGGCGGTGTGTTTTGGATCATTGTCATGTTGGAAGACCCAGCCTCGTTTCATCTTCAAAGTTCTCACTGATGGAAGGAGGTTTTGGCTCAAAATCTCACGATACATGGCCCCATTCATTCTGTCCTTAACACGGATCAGTCGTCCTGTCCCCTTGGCAGAAAAACAGCCCCATAGCATGATGTTTCCACCCCCATGCTTCACAGTAGGTATGGTGTTCTTGGGATGCAACTCAGTATTCTTCTTCCTCCAAACACGACGAGTTGAGTTTATACCAAAAAGTTCTACTTTGGTTTCATCTGACCACATGACATTCTCCCAATCCTCTGCTGTATCATCCATGTGCTCTCTGGCAAACTTCAGACGGGCCTGGACATGCACTGGCTTCAGCAGCGGAACACGTCTGGCACTGCGGGATTTGATTCCCTGCCGTTGTAGTGTGTTACTGATGGTGACCTTTGTTACTTTGGTCCCAGCTCTCTGCAGGTCATTCACCAGGTCCCCCCGTGTGGTTCTGGGATCTTTGCTCACCGTTCTCATGATCATTTTGACCCCACGGGATGAGATCTTGCGTGGAGCCCCAGATCGAGGGAGATTATCAGTGGTGTTGTATGTCTTCCATTTTCTGATGATTGCTCCCACAGTTGATTTTTTCACACCCAGCTGCTTGCCTATTGTAGATTCACTCTTCCCAGTCTGGTGCAGGTCTACAATACTTTTCCTGGTGTCCTTCGAAAGCTCTTTGGTCTTGGCCATGGCGGAGTTTGGAGTCTGACTGTTTGAGGCTGTGGACAGGTGTCTTTTATACAGATGATGAGTTCAAACAGGTGCCATTCATACAGGTAACGAGTGGGGGACAGAAAAGCTTCTTACAGAAGACGTTACAGGTCTGTGAGAGCCAGAGATTTTCCTTGTTTGAGGTGACCAAATACTTATTTTCCACCCTAATTTACGAATAAATTCTTTACAAATCCTACCATGTGAATTCATGGATTTTTTTTCACATTCTTTCTCTCACAGTTGAAGTGTACCTCTGGTGCAAATTACTGACCTCTGTCATCATTTTAAGTGGGGGAACTTGCACAGTCGGTGGCTGACTAAATACTTTTTTTCCCCACTGTACTTCATATACTTACATGCATATGTTCACATGTTCATATTGCTTCTCTAAATTGAATCACTTGACGTACCCATTTCATCTCTGTGGAGTGTGACCTCATCTCAAGTTTCCATAATCAAATTACTTTTTCCTGTTGAATGCTGCTCGTGTGACCCACACAGCTGCAGACCACTGAAGCTGGAAAAATTCATCATGTTTACAAGGATCTTTATTGACTCAACCAATGTCGTGACCCCAGGCCCTACTAAAGTGGTAAATTCAACAGTGTATTCATATTGCTGGAGGGTACAGTTTCTCTATTCCAAGAAAAGGAGCTTTGTAATACTACGAGTTTACATGGAGATTGTAGATCCATAACAAAGAGTTTTGACCCTGTGAAGTCCAAGTCACCCTAAACTGAAGCTCTCAGAATAAGTATGTTTTTAGTTTTATGATTATTGACCTATTAAATGTTTTATTTTTTCCTAAAAGGTCAATTGCTTGTGTCTAAAACAAAGGTTTGAGGGTTGGATAAACACAAGGTTAATCACTGGTAACATTTTTCACTTGGTTAATCAAAATAATAAAAACAGTTGTTGCAGTCGTCGATATATTCTGACCAGTAGTTCACCACCTCTGCTTTTATATGAAGATAAAGCATAGACATCAGAGTGCTGCTATTTTACTGGTGATGAAGACAAAAGCAGTGATGCTGAAAAATGACCTGACGACCCTGCCTTACCATAAAAGAGCCAGTCTATTTAACGTACTCAGGTTTTTTTCTACAAAATGTCGTGATTTTTTTGAGCCTAGCGGTGGTTGTGCTACAACAACTCCTCCTTTTTTCAGCTGGGGTACAGCAGTAGGAAGTAAGGACAATGAATCGTAGGAAAAGTGTGTCAGCATAGCCAAAAACCATTTGGAATTTCAAATACAAAAAAAACTACGTATGTATTGCTGTCAATTATGATTTGGGTAAAACACACACACACACACACACACACACACACACACACACACACACACACACACACATATATTATATACATATAATAAAAAGTATTTATATAACGTAGTTTCCTTTATTTTTTCTCATTGACCTGGAACAATCTTTTGAAGAAGTCAAGATCAGCTTTTTTTGCTGCTCACTTCATGAATTGTAGACTCGGCTTCAGTCCAGTGACCATCCTCTGCCTTCTTTTAGTCTTCAAAACAAGAAGCCTCAGATTAGATTGCCTTTCCACCGCATGTTGCCATATTATATGCACTTTGCAGCCTTAGAAGACCAAGCAGAGAAAAGCCCTTTTGGCTGTTAATCTTGCCCAGCACACCCCATTGAAGCTGCAAGGGATTTCTCTGGTGGCTCCCTTATTTGTTTCATCATCAAAACCCTCTTTGGAAGGATTTGCTCCATTTGGCTGGACTCTACAGGAGAGAAAGAGAAAGAGGGTCTTTTGAAGGCAGAGGGAGAATGCAGAAGAAAATATTTTGAAAGAGTTTGGGGGAAAAATGTTGGGTCACTTTTTAACAAGTTGATCTTAACTGAAAAGATGTCTTGGCTCTTAAAACATGAGAAACAAAGAGGAAGTCATGGGTGAAAGGATCGAGAAGACGAGAAGACAAAGGAGGGAGAGGGAAAAGCCAGTCCTCAGTACAAAACAGATCTTGACAAGCAGAAAAACCAAGTCAGGACATCAACAACACAACTATGCTCTGCATCAATCGAAATTTTGAATGAGCAGTTAATTGTTCCTTTAACCCTCTGAGATCTAATCACACTAACAGATACTGCACTACCATTCAGTACTGTGTAAAAGTTTGAGCCACCCCTCATTTCATATGTTTTGCTTCCAAGGAGCCAGGCTTCTTGTCATTTTGTTTTTAAAGAGGATTACCTAAAGTGCTCTGAAGCTTTTCTTTGGCAACTTTCTGTTTTTTCATGTATTTTCAGTCCAGTCTTTAAACCTGAGCCATTTTAACAGGATCAAGCATAAAAAGGCACCTAACTCAAAGGCTGAACCAGTGTTGTGTCCACAAATACCAGAAGATCACATTTTGAATTGCATATTTGCCAATCACCAACAAGGTGACTGAGTTAATAATGCGTCTTAGGAAGTGATAAATCGAAATTTGACATTTCAGTGTCTACAGACAGCACAAGCTGAGGCTCTATAATGGTTTGGTGGTATTGGGGATCTTGTCAAAATTGATGAACGTAGAAATATCCTCAGATTTTAATGTCAGTGGAAAATTCAAGCTGGTTTCTTGGACATGACAGTTAGTCCACTCTACTAAAATAACCTCCAGAGTCATCAGTTCTCAAATCAATATCACCTTTGAGATGTGGTAGAATGGGAGATTCTCAGCAAATCAATCAATCAGCAAATCTGCAGAAACTGTGTGACACCATTATGTCAATATGGACCAGCTTGTTGAGTCTATGCCATGAAGCATTAGAGCAGCTGTGAATGGATACAAGTTGATACAAGTTGTGTCTAAGAAGGATATTTGGAGAAGTCTGGGATGTCAGTGCTTTCAGTTGTAGGAAGGGTTATATTTCTTCTACTCTTTTTCTTGTTTGTTTTTCTCTGAGCATCTTTCCAGATTTTAATTATTTATGTTAATAATAATTCAATTACTATCATTTGTTTTTATTATATTTGTATTAAAATATAAAAATATGAGGGGTGGTCCAAGACTTGCACAGTACCATATTTGGTGATGTGTAATTTATCTTTTGTCTGAAAAAGACACAGTAGAGTTACGTCGTTGGACAACGACACAGTGTTTTTTTGTCTGTGTGGGGTTTTTGTGTGTGTGTGTGTGTGTGTGTGTGTGTGTACACCACCACAGTTGTAAATAAATCCAGATATAATTACAGTGCAGACCTTCAGCCTTAATCAAAGGAGTTTAACAAACTGTTGCATTAACTGTTCAGGTTACAGTCAGCATATGTATTAGTCCTCATTTTCACAAAATGGAACAAACTAACATACTGTTAAATATAAGGAATGTTTTGATGGATATTTTGTTTATTTTGCTCTTAATTGATGTTTTAACTCAGATGAAAATCCAAGTCTAGAATTCATGGACACCATCAAACACTGTTTCCTCCCTGGAGATAGTCTTTGAGGCTATCTCTACCTGCTGCTTATCTGTGCATCTGTTTGCATTCAGCTTTGTTTCAGGATCTGAAAAGCAAACTGTGCTGGGTGGCACACTCTCCTCATTTGTTTGCCTTGGGAAACTCTTGGGCTGGTTTTGCAATATGGATTGGTCATTTTCTGTTTTTACTGTGAATGCTGTCCAATCAGTTCAATTTGGTTGATTCTGTACTCTTTGTGTACGGGGCTATACGGTAAACTGCTCGACTGTACTCCAAGCAGAGCGTATAGCCCTGAATACTTCAGAATTCATTCAGCTAATTAGCTCAGCAGTCAATTCATAAACACCAGTGACCCACTTCCACTGTCAGCCATAACACTGCCTCCAGCATCTTTGATAGGTGATGTGGCACACTTTTTCCCCCAAATGTGCAGCCTCTTTTAAGGTGTTTTCTGTTAAAGTCTAATCAGGGCCATTTTCCAGAGGATTGATCCGCGACTATGCTGTGATGTTATACCTGTTGATCTGTAATCTGGAACATAACCTGCTTTGAAGCAGGTTATAAGAAGTGAAGCACCTTCATAGTACTGAAAGCCCAAGGTTAACACTGAAATTAAAAATCCTGCTTCATCGTGCAGGCTTTTCTCTTCTTGAGTGCAACAAGTAGTTTGTATTTTCTTGTGTATATGTTAATGAAGCTGGAAACTTGGACAGTGATACACCTACTGGATATTGTCAATGGGGCATTTGTTAGCCAAGGACAGGATACTGCAGTCATTCCCCTTAGTTGTCTCCCATTCTTGCCTTTTTGGTGTTGCTGAAGCCAAAGTCATCACTGTGATAATCATGGCTCTACTCTAACTCTATATTTTAGGGTTACAGTAGGACTTCAGTTCAGTTGTGTTGTATTGTATTATATTCTCTTTGGGCCTCACACTGAGTTTTCATGAGAACAGCTACCAAACAAGTTCAACACTTGGAATCAAATCCAGACCTTTTATCCGTTTCATTTGTTAAGGAATAATAAGCTCGGAGTCTTCACCTTGAAACTGGTTGTCAGTTGCATGTCCAATTACTTTTGAGCATCTGCAAATTGGGTTTATTATTGGAGATATCTGGCATATATGATACCAGACAAAAGTTTGGTCACACCTTCTCATTTTATGCTTTTTCTTTATATTCATCACAGATTCTCACTGAAGGCATCAAAGCTATGAATGAGCACATGGAATTATGTAGTAAATAAAAAATTGTGAAATAACTCAAAAAATGTTTGATATTTTAGATTCTTTAAAGCAGCCGCCCTTTGCTTTGCTTACAGCTTTGCTCACTCTTGGCATTCTCTCCATGAGCTTCATGAGGTCGTCACCTGAAATGGTTTTCCAACAGTCTTGAAGGAATTCCCACAGATGCTGAGCACCCGCTGGTCCTTTTGCCTTCACTCTGTGATCCTGCGGAGGCCAGGCCATCTGATGCAGCACTCCATCACTCTCCTTCTTGGTCAAATAGCCCTCACACAGCCTGGAGGTGTGTTTGGGGTCATTGTGCTGTTGTTTTGGTAGCTACACTGCTTCAGTCTGCCTTCAATTTTGAATAAATCCCCAAAAGTGTTACCAGCAAAGCCCCCCCACACCATCACCACCTCCTCCATGCTTCACAGTGGGAACCATGCATGTAGAAACCAACGTTCACCTTTCTGTGTTGCACAAAGACACGACGGATGGAACCAAAGATCTCAATTTTGTCTCATCAGACCAAAGCACAGATGTCCACTGGTCTAATGTCCACTCCTTGTGTTTGTCTTGGTCCAGACAAATCTCTTCTGCTTGTTACTTTTCCTTAGTTGTTGTTTCTTAGCAGCTATTTGACCATAAAGGCTCCTCTGAACAGCTGATGTAGAGATGTGTCTGCTACTGGAGCTCTGTGTGGCATTTATCTGGGCTCTAATCTGAGCTGCTGTTAACTTGTGATTTCTGAGGCTGGTGACTCGGATGAATGTATCCTCAGCAGCAGAGGAACTCTTGGTCTTCCTTTCCTGGGGCGTCCTCATGTGAGACAGTTTCATTGTAGAGCTTGATGGTTTTTGAGACTGCACACAAAACTGAAATGAACTGGATTGAATTGGATTTCAATGCTAAACAATACGTGCAGGCTCTCTTGCATGCCTTGCTTAATTCAACAAGACAATAGCAAACTACACATAGTGTGTGCTACAACAAAATCATTTCATAATGAAGGGCTCTGGCTGCTAAACTGGCCTATCTATAGTCCAGACTTGTCATGTAAAAAACATTTCAGGGATTACTAAAACAAAAAACATAAAGAACAACAGCAAAGGATTCAGCATTTGAAATTCTTTAAGCAAGAAAGGAAAAATGTTTTGCTTTAAAGATGAAAGCAACTGCACTCCACTGTTAACAAAATTCAGAATACTTTTTTAAAAGAAGAGGTGATGCAACACAGCTGTAAATATGCCCACATCCTAACAGTTTTGCTAAAAGCAAAAAAATATATATTACAGTCAGTTTTTATTAATTTTGTCAATACAAACTTATGAACTTGCATCTATATTTGGCAGTGCAGTAATTGCTTCTCATAAAAAAAAAAAAAACGAGTGTTACAGTACATGATCAAGCTGTCATGTCAATGTCAAAATGTTTTCCATGTATCTGTGGCAACGCAACTCCGTTCCATCGCTATTAAATCTTTTACACTTATGACGTGAGGAGGAAGGGTGATATAGAGGCTTTTTCTTCTTGTTCCAGCAGCACCAAAAGATGGATGAGTCTCAGAAGAAGCACATGAGAGAGTGCAAAGAAGAAATGATGAGAGAGGAAGGGACAGAAAGAGGAAGCAGAGGAGAGAGAGATAGAGAGAGTCACCATTCTACCTAATGGAGCAGGCTTCTGCAATGCTTTCCTCCCTGATTACACCAATGACCAATTTTGAAGCAGTTTAAGAGCCATTTTGGGGGCTTTCTGTCTTTCTCTATCTTACTTGCCCTCACCCCCCTACCCCAACCCCATGTCCCTCCTCTTTCTTTAACCGGTTTCATTCCCATCTATAGCTTGCTATCTTTGCGTCTGTGTGTGCGTGTCCTCCAGTACCATACTCATTCATCTGTGAAGAAAAGCAAAGGGGGGTGCGACATAGAAGCATATGCAGCAGCAGGAAGCAGAATGAGGTTTCCTAATGCTAACATTTCCCAGAGCACAGCTTGTCTGGTTGAAGAAATTATCTAATAGGTTGATTTAGACCCAAGAAGACACCTCCAGGGCTGAAAAAAATGAATCCAATGCAGAAGTGCAACAGACTGCAGTGCCTCTCTTGGCTAGTTAGAGTATAAAGCTAGTTTATTTGCTGGAACAAAAACATATATAGATATAAATTAAAAATAATAACAATAATAATGCATGCAAACACAGAGGAGAAGTTGAGCTTAAAGACTAAACGGAGATGAGTTCTAACAGACAGTGATTAGCTCCAGTACAGTTGCTGTGTTAAGATGCCTGGCAGTCAAAGCTCAGTCAAAGTGGTCACATTCCTACTTTAAGCTTTGCCAGAAATCTGCTGGATGAGATAAAGTATCCAATTCAAATTCACTGGATTTCAGTAGTTTTATCATGGAAGTCTCTCAGCACTGACTCAGGATGGATGGAGCCTCAAGTGGCCATTTGGGGCGACTGCAGGATTCGGCACTTTATCAAGTACATCTTTTTGGATGCAGTTTGCTAGCCTTAGCGGCTGTGAATATATGGCTCCAGCTTGCTGACCAGTCTAGTTAGCATTACCTGATACATTCAACCTGCTTCAACCTCCCATCAGAACAGGTCACACCTGGCTCCAAACAAACAAACAACGGTGGTGGCTGAAATGCTAAATCTAAAGCACGCAGCTGATGCCACAGTGCTTATGTCCATCCCTGACATATGGTGCAGACTACATGAGATGCTGTCAAAAAAAAACAAAAACACAACTACGCACACCCTGTCTTTCTTTTACAATAATAGCTGAAAAGTCACTTTAGCTTTACACCATTTTCCTCACCAGCACGAGGGACTAAAGAATGCAAGAATGAAAAGAGTTTGAACAAATGTTTGCAGAATGTGACTGATAGAGGGCTGACGAAGATGTCTGCAGATAGCACAGACTGCAGCAGTCACCTGCACCATGAGGGGAGGGGAGCTGCTGGTTTTGAATATCCCTACAATGGTTTGTGTTGCGAACAGTTCAGTACCACACCACAATGTGATGTTGTTAGAAGCACAGACTTGCATGTGTTATTGGTGCCATCAGTACATCATTGTCTCGAAGCTTTTCAATTGGCTTTTCATTCTGCTTGGATTCATCGTACACACAGCCAGTATATACACACACACACACAGCAGCTCATGCTGCAGTGTGAAGCTTCCCTCACCCTCTGTGCCAGATATGTCAGCAATAGAGTAATTGCACACCCATACCATGTGATAATGTCACAAGCTAGGCAAGCCTCTTTACTAAGTACAGAGGGAAGACCATTCAGTTTTCTCTCGTCCTTTCTTCACCTGTCATTAAGAGCTCCAGGTTTCACGAATCCTTTAGAACTGCTTTTTATAACAGAATAGTTAGAAAACATTTACATTTCTTTAATCCTTTACATGACTGTGGTAAGTGTGCACCGAACCTTTGTTTCTTCTTGCACCTTTTTAAACATGTTCATATAACACTTTGTTCTGTGCACTTGAGAAATTATACACTGCTCAAAAAATATAAAGAGCACCTTTAATAAGAGTACAGCATCGAGTCAGTTAAATTTCTCTGGTAAGTTAAGCAGCAGATGGGATTGTTCATCAGTTTCAACAGCATGCACACCAGAGAGGTGACAATGAGACAAACCCGAAAACAGGAATTTTGCCTGTGGATGCCACTCACATTTTTCCTTTTTTTTCTCTAGTTTTACATTTGGCTAGGGTCAGTGTCACTATTGGTAGCATGAGGCGATACCTGGACCCGGCACTGATTGCACAGGTAGCCTAACTCCTCATGGATGCCAGATGAATACATGCCATTGCCAACAGGTTTGCTTTGTGTGTCCTCACAGGAACATAGAGTCCAGGAGACTCCAGGAAAGTTAGGCAGAGTCAAAAAAGGTCAGAAATGCAGCAGTGGGACCAGTATCTGCTCCTTTGTTCAAGTAGAACAGGATCAGAACTACCAGAGCTAGAAAATGACCTCCAGCAGGTCATTGGTGTAAATGTCTCTGACCAAACAGACTTCATGAAAATGGGGGCCCAACATCCTGTAGTGGGCACTGTGCTCACTGCGTGGCACCATGGAGCCCAATTAGCATTTTCCATAAAATAGCAGAACTGGAACAGGACAGTGCTTTGATATGCTTTTATTCCCATGTGAAGCACTTTGACAATAAGTCAGTAAAATTTATTTATATAGCACTTTTTAAAACAGGAAGTTATTTCAGAGTAGAACAAAGAACATTTATCCTTGCACTCCATCACATGCTGGCCTGGCTCAACATCCATCTGTCGATCAAATCTAGCTTGCTCTGGCTCATATTTCATCAGCCTTCATATTAAAATGTGTGTAAACAATACATGTTGCCAGGCAACCTGGCATGATTATCACTGGAAAGATTAAGTTGTCTCCAGTTCAGGTACAACTGATTGTAGTTCTGAGAGCGTGACACAGCTACCACAGCGACAGTGAGCAAAACTCCCGTTCAACAGGAAGAAACCTCCAGCAGAACCAGACTAACGCTTCATATGTTCAGCTAATTATTCTACAGTTAAAGTGCCTTCTGGATGCCACTTATTTATTTACTTCTTTTTAATTTTTGTCTTTCTGGATGACATCGCTGACCTGCGATCGTGCCGATGCCTTTGAAATCACTGCCTGGCGAGCAGCAGAGAATTTGTCATTTGTCCCACGTTCGAGGATTCGACAGTCGTGTTTGTCGTCTTGAATTTGTGTTGAAATTTTAGAGTGAATATGATTTGTCATGTTTTTAGAGTATGACACCGTTTTTAGCCTTGAAGAGTCTGAAAAGCCTTTGACATATCACTCAGACTATCCTGGGAATCGGGAAAATACAGAGCTATTTATAATAAATGTTAATTAATATATTGATTAAAACATTTCTTTTTTAGATGTTGTAGATTTGTTGTCCCCCTTTCTGTTTTTGCTGCTCAGACTGGCATCAATCCTAATATAACATGAGGAGGATGGGATTTCCTTCTTCATCCTTTTCCATTTTGTGTTCTTTTACTTTGTCATATCTCAACTCCCATTTGTCATTCTTTGCTATGTTTGCACTTTTTTGCTCACTCGCTCTATATCTCCCTGTCTCTCACATGCACACACTCATTCATAGTGTCATCTGTGCTCGCTGTCACAGTTTGAAACATTTCTCCATCTGATCCCACCCATCTGTCTGCTTTTGTCCTCCTTTCTGACTCCCCTCTTCAATTTGTTATCACTTCATTCATTTCTTCACTCTTCCCTCACTGTACTTCTCTCTCTCTCTGTGTGTCCTTGGCTCACTTTCCCTCCCTGTATTGTCCTTACCGCCTTCTTTCTTTTCCAGCTTTTCCAGTGTAATAATAAGAGGGTGGTATAGAGGGACCACCGGGTCAGTCTGTCTTTTCCCTTCCTGTTGCTCTCGTATTCATCTCTCTGTGTGTTTCTTCCTTTAAAAACAGAGTATGGGGTGAACTAATTATACAGATGGCATTCATGTAGCCAGTTCCCATAGCGACAGCACAGTAGCAGCAAAGAGCAATGCAACATGGCTGTCAGTCAGAGACGGAGAGCTCCACCTCATTCACTGTAAAAGTAAGAGGACGAAGGTTAAATCAATGCATGTTTTTAGGGGTTAGTATCGATATAGAGTCAGCGGGCCTGTGGTGATAGTAAGATATCAATAAGAAGACGGCATCTGGCTTTTCACTAGCATACTACAGGATACAGCTTTTATTAAATTCCATGAAATTCTTTGTGACATTGTGATAAAATCATTTGTCAGAAGAAAACAACATTATTAAAGTTGACTGGGTGTAGTGAAAAGAATAATAGCTTTAGACATCTCCTGTAACAACAACAAAAAGACTAACTTACAGTGTTTTGGTGGAATGTATGGGATTCATAGTGAATAAGAAAAACAGAGGCTTCCACAAATAAGACTCACGTCAGTCTTTGTTGCCTTTATTTTACAACTCAGATAGTTATAAAGTGAAGTAAGGGTTCAAAAAAAAGGTCCATTTTGCCAACAACTCTTATTTTGTTTGTCTTTCCTCTGAGGTGAAAGTACTAAATACAGACAGACATCAAGATTCCAGCTCTTTGCTGAACAAGTATGTGCACGTCCAGGAAGAGCAACACATGTAAAGGTCAAATAGGGGTCAGGTGTTTTAAGACAATTGGATGAACAGCAGGTTTGCACAGTCGGTCACACTGTAAGAAAGCTAAATGCATCATGCTTCTAAATAGTGCCAGAAATAGTTTCACATGTACCCCTGGGCACATACAGCACTGTGTTTAGAGAGACATTTAAACTGTTCTCAATAAAAGAGCCAGTGAATAAAATACAACACCTGTGGGTCCCATAGTGAAAGAGAAGCACACAAGTGTAGTAAATGATTTGTTGCTCTATTACAGTGATGTCTCGGTTTTGCTCTGGATTCATGAAGAAATATCCAAGTGAGAGAGGAATTTAGAAAAATGTGTACTTGAGTATTCAAAACTGTCTTCTACAATCCCCTTATCTCCTTTGTCACTTTCTTCCTTGTAAGCTTTGATATTTTGGAGAGGGGCTTCAATTTAGGTGAAAAGCTCAGCAGGGAAACACACTGGCCTTTGTTATCAAGAGCTATTCTCTCTAGTTATTAAAGAGAATTTTGAAAGCATACAATTACAATGAAAGCAGCTGAACTGAATGTCTGAATGTCAGTCAAATTGTGAGTAACTGATATTCAGTCATTGACAAAGAAGAACAACACTTTGAAATGTTTCTTGGTGATGCCAGGAGGAGACACAGTGTTCCTAGAAAGCCATGGAAAGAAAAAAAGCTTAGTTTTGTTCATGTTTTACATCTTAGTGATGTAAGTTTCACAAAGCTTCTGGGGACTGTGATGGTGGGCAAAGAAGCACGTGGGCTTTTGTTTGTTAAAGAAGATGGCTGAACTGTTATTGTTGGACAGTGGCTGCACTGTTTGTACAGATTAACAGATGAAAACCATATGTATAAATGGAAATCTTGTTTTTACAATAATACTTTGACCAAATATGTGCTTTTCAAGTTCTTTCATGGAGAAGCTGTGAAGCTTATTTCTTTGGTAGCTACCGATAGATTAGACAGAGCTGATGAGCAAATGTTTTATTCCATCCAAAAATGGACAAAAGTCAGAAATTGCTTTGATCTGACAGTAACTCCTTAATGAGCCTCTCGTTACTGATATTGGGTTGGCACATGTGCACACACACACACACATCTGTTGCATATCGTGCTTGTTGGCCTTTCATTATCATGTTGCTCTCTTCAGCCGCTGTTACCCGCTGGGCTGGATGGACTCTGGCTGTCTCAGATTGAATCCTTGAGGATTTACAGACCAATTAGCCCACTGAAGCATAAAGATGAATGTAAACTGAGCGCCATGAGGTCAGCAACTCAGGCAGATCCCTTACTTATGACTAATTACCGAAAAACTCTTTAAACCTTAAAAGAAAAGTGATCATCACACCAGGGACAGGAAACCGATCGGTGCTCATTTCTAATGAAGCTAACCCTGGAGCCCACCTGGGTCTCAATCACACAAATACCCCATAGATCAAAATGCTAATTGTATGCAAAGCAGATTGAATGTGCTGGCGAGAGTCATGTGTGGCCTTCTCACACACATTAATACAGAATTACAATTAATTAGGAAACCTGTTGTACTAAATGGCACTCTTGTGGTTAAAATAGTAACTTTATTCATATTTTCCACAGCCCATCATCACCAGAAACTGATACATATTTAATAATTGTGAATCACTGACATGGATGGAGTCTATAAAAACATGTCAGTGGTGAGAGGTCATGGTCCACGATGTTAGTGGCTGACAAGGTTGGAATATCACAGTGGGCATCTTATTCCTCACCATCTAATTTCCAGCCACACTTTAATCAGGAAACCAAAGTTTTGAAAATGTTTTGTTCACCACAATTTTCTGGGAACTCAATATCATTTATGTGGTGTGAAATCAGTTAACCAAACCATTGCTCCTATTTCTGATGTACATTTTGTTAACCTCTAATTAGCAAATGTTCAAATGCTAAGAACTTAAACTAAGCTAGTGTCAAGTAACAGTTCTGCTGTTGTGATACATCACATCTGTCTTTGACCTGGAGACTTTTTTGTCAGGACTCATTTCACTCTAATTTCTATTCCTTAAGCCATTCACCACCAAACCTCCTATAGTCCATGGACTATAATAAAATCAATGTTGCTTCCACTTATCAAAACTAAAGTTAATGCAGACAAATCTGGATCTTAACAGCCAGCACTAGGTAACCTCTGTGGCTGCAAATGGTTTGTCTCAGCAATGTTCTCCTTTTCATGGATATTCTCCTTTATTAGTCTCAATCACTAGTTTCAAGTCTTACTAAATAAAAGACTTGCTTGACAAATCACTCTTGTACATATATATATATGTATGGTAGAGCAGGTCATCTAGTAATTGTCTCCAGTCTGCATGTCTAAATATCTCTGGGCAAGATCATTTGTTCTCTGATATGTTTGTCAGAACATGAATGTGAGTAAGTGTTACATAGAAAGCACCCAAGTATGGACAATTGTGAATAGGTGAAAGAGGCATGTTATATAAAGTGCTTTGAGTGCCTGAGTAGATAAACCCTACGTACCACTCTATTACAGTCACCAGATTTCTTTTGGACTATACAGGTTAATGTTAACCAAAAACAGAAGCAGACTTTACACCATGAACACCATGTAAAACATCTGCGCACTAACATGTTTTCTATCGTCACCACACCTGAAGTTGAAAAGAGATACAGCAACGTTTCAATTTCTGCTAATTTACGGTCATTTTGGCTCATTAACCACAGATTTATCATCACTCTCATTAGTGCCATAGTGCAGTAAATTAAGCCATGAGTAAGTTATAGCAAATGATCTTATTTTGTAGAAATTAATGTGCTTTTATTTATGCGCTTGTGTAGATATTGAAGCCTCAAGCTTTCTGCATTTGGATAAAATATTTGATTATATTCTCAGCTGGGTGCTTACCCATATGTAAAACCTTCCAGCGTAATGTCTACTTTATATATTGTCACATTAATGATTATGCAAAAGTCATAACAATATACTCGAAATATTTCTAATAAAATAAAAAGTCTTTTTTTTTTAAATTGCTGCTTCTGAAACAAATCACTGCTCACTTGCACATCATATTTACAACATCCAGGGATCAAATGATCCGATGTGTCGCAGCACACGCCCACTTAATGATTCAATTAACTAATAACATTTGGCCCATTGTTATGTTCATGCACATAAGGCATGGGAGAGGGAGAGAGAGATGTTTGTGAATATGTTAAATAGTAAGAAGCAGACGGCGTGTGACAGGTGCTGGGTAAGAACTTTATACAGTATCTATTGTCCATATGGAAGTGTATACATGCCAGCAGGTGTGCTTATATAAAGACTTATCTACTAGCTTCCCTTCTGTATGCAGCTATTTGCTGCACATCCTGCAGTGAACCTGAGAGTTGGTTAATTGCTTCCACGAGCAGCACGAGTCATTTGTTTGGACAAGGACAGCAGTCATTTCTTAGCTCTCAGAGGGCAGGCATTGTTCAGGTGTTACAGTAAAATAGTAAATACTCATATAATCAATGCCCAATCTGAGATTCATGAACCATGAACATGGATTCCTAAATATATCTTCTCCACATTGACTGGTTGTGTGAAGTTGTCCTTAAATCTGTGATGTCATTTTAGCGCCTTAATGCTGAGCATCCCACCATCGAGTCCTCATTCACAGGGTGCCAAGGTGTCCTTTGCTCTCACTTACTTGATGGATAGTTAACAGCAATGATGAGACTGGTGTGACTTCTCAATGCATCACATGCAGATGGTTTGTTAGAAATATTTTTGTGACATTTTAACAAACTGGACACCCTGAAGAATTATTGTGGACGAGAAACTGCAAAATAAAACAGGACATAAACCACCAGGCTGGGTTGGTAGAAGTCACAGTCAGTCACACTGATTTATACCAATCCCATCCTTCCTGCTTTTTTTTATGCAGACTTTGCAAAAGGTCCTGTTTGAAGGATGGCACACCTGGTCCACTAGTGATGTGGGTGCATGGTGTGTCAAGGTAAAGATGTCAAATGTATGCATCAATGAGCAGCCAGCGTCTTTGACAAAACACGGGACTGGATACCTGAGAATGAGTTTGTGGGTTGAAATAAAAATATCAGGCAAAGAACTGACAAAGCTGGTAACACAACTGTACATTGTTTTGCTAATGACACATATTTTTAGCATAAAGGAAAACATAAAATCAGAGCAGATTGTGACTACGTTTGGACTTGTGGTGAAACACAACACTTTGAATATTGTTTTACTTTGAAGATGCTGAGCTAACTATCTTCTGTCAGATAAATAGCTGTTGAGTGGACGATGCTGCAGGAGTGATTTAGGAAGGTTCCTCTGATGTTTGGATACTTTATAGAAATGTGCAATTCTATGTTATTTAATATACATTCATCTTGTTGAGCAATCAAGCACCTCAATCAGCAAAACAAGAATCGTGCTATCAGAAGCTTTGAGTGTGCTAAATGAAGAAGTACCACAAGTCCTGTGGGTCATTTTCCCTGATTGGTGTTGATTAATAGACAAGTTGTCCAATCAGATGTTGAGCTCTCTCCTGAAAGCTTTTGATCCTTCACAATGATGCTTTTCATTTTGAAAAACACACCAGTTAGCTTCCAGTATGGTGACAAATCTATTTGAATATCATGTTACCAATTCAGCGGGACTGAACACCTTTATTGCTCTTCAGTTTCTACACCTGAACCCTAAACCTAACCAGCAAGTAAAATTAAGAGAGAGAATGTGGAGTGCAAATCACAACCTAGGCAGTAAAATTCTGCCAATCAGAGTTTAAAACAGGCTAGCATACCTCTGCCTGTTAACTTCATATTATCAAAATCTATCAAACATTCATAGCTATAAAACAATGCATCAAAGGATATGCTGTGTTTTATTTGGGGACACCAGTACCAGCTGGGATTAAAACTAGAATTCGATTTCCCAGTTCACCAAATATGTTGCACATTGTGGAGATGGCTGGTTAGCTCAGTGCATTCTGATATAGTCGTGTTGACAAGCTTAGCAAACTCCAAATCACCCTTCCAGGAGGTCAAAGGAATGTCAGTCACCTTCGAGGCTGCCAAAGCTCTCCTCTGCAGCGCCGCTGTCACATGCTTGCTCATCTGTAACTTTTCCAGAAACTTTCAAAATGTCAGTTTCACAACAGTACGGTTGAAGAAGAGGGCATAACTGTACTACTGACAATACAACTTATTTTGAAGTTTACCTTGGGTCCATTCCTGCACCAACCGTCACTTTCTCTGGTCTCAGCTGCCTCCCGTTTGTTACTGAGATGCAGCGTAGTGTTGTTCCAGGACTTTAGAATCAGAATCAGAATCAGAATCAGAAAGGGTTTTATTGCCAAATGTTGAGCAGGTTTACAACATTAAGAACATTTAATACTGACAGTTAGTACAGGAAGATTTAGAAAACACAGTTGCTGATGCTTTATGTGAAACACACTTTTTATGTGGGAGCAATGTTT
The DNA here is from genome assembly GCF_041146795.1 of Maylandia zebra. NCBI lineage: Eukaryota > Metazoa > Chordata > Actinopteri > Cichliformes > Cichlidae > Maylandia > Maylandia zebra. The sequence goes on from NC_135168.1 coordinate 28,652,526, forward strand.
GATTTTCAGTAAGAGGTTGTGTTATGAAATTTTATCTATAGGGTTATGACCCTATAGATAAAATTTCATAACACAACCCTCAGGCTCTGTCCTCATCACACAGGGGGATGTGACAACACAATATTTCCTCTTCATTCATTGGTATTTGTGCTAAAATCCTCTCTCTCCTCCCTAAGTGTGTTTCGGTAATGATGGTGAAGCAGGTGGAGCCCTGGCATTGGTCCATTGACTCATGTTCACTCTAAAGGTCAGAGCAGTTTATCGCTCATATTTAGGACAGAGCATTAATTAACAGCTGTACTGTGGACGTTTTGGGGCTTAACTCTTACTTTGGTGCGTATTCAACATGAAACATTTTTGGATGAGAGCTAATGTTCTGAGATCAATTAGAGAACGGGGGCTTCCGGATGATGTGGGAATTGAGAAATTAAGCGGTATCCCCCTTTAACCAAAGCTTTTGAAATGGTCTTCCCTGGTGTATTGGTTTCTGTGTCAAACTGTAGAATCTAATGAATCCAGTGCAATTAAATCCCCATACTACTTTCTCTTATCTTTAATTTGACGGCTGACTTTTGTGGCGACCGCTGTTGTACAATCACACTCTAATTTTCCCCCAAAGCAAAATTTGCCCAGTCTCATGACACGCAGGCACCAATGATTAACTGTGAGCAATTACTATTTGAATAGGGGGCCTTCCTTGTCTTCTCCCTTTGCCCCATAAAAGACAGACTAGCTATTAATACGGAAACACGCCGGCGCCTTTGTGTGACCTGTCACTTTCAGTGGATTTCTCTATTCTGGAAACACCAGTCATCTTTAACTATCAGCATGAGTTAGAACACATTCAGTTGTAAGAACATACACAGAATAACATCTGAGAACAAGTCCTATTCATACCGGAGACAACTGGAGAGAGGGGGGAAGGATTGATTGTCTCAGAAACGCAGCTCATCAAACAATGCGGTTCACAAGTAGCAGCTCTGACTGATAAATGCAACAGCATCTCACTTCAACACTGACATTTGTCATCATCGTCTACCAGGATGTTTTCCTGGATATTATATACTTTTGAAGAGCCGGGGAGGATGATTTCAAGTGTAATTACGTTTCTCATCGTTGTCTTAAGCTTTTATGTCTTTTTCTTTTCTTTCTTTTCCTTCTTTTCCACTGGGCACTAGGAGGCATTTTCACAAGATGTTAACTACAAAAAGTGAAGAACAAGAGTGAAGTCACAGAAATGTGATAAAATAACATGTAAAACAAGATGCGGATAAAAGAAAAACATGTAATCCCAAAGTTTGATCCTGTTCATCTGGATGTTTCAGTGGGAGAAACATTTCATCGTCATCAAGGTGACTTCTTCAGTCTCAGCTGACTGCAGGTTTCCAAACAATGACTGAAAGCAGCACCACTCAATGAACAATGGGTTGTGAGGTCAGTTTATGATCATTAATATGCAAATGTTCATGATCACCGATCAAAGCCCACAGTTACCTGGATGAGCGATGAAACGTTTCTCCCTCTGAAACATCCAGATGAACAGAATCAAACTTTGGGATTTACTTACCTGGATGACTGAGCGTGCACCGAGATGAAGACATGTACGATTGTCTAGTTCAGCATTCAGGGACAAAGAGTATAATTATCAAAAAAATTAATCAACCACAGCATTTAACTGCTAAACTAATCGTTCTGTTCAGGAATAAAAGTAAATAACTGTAATTTCTTGTTTTAATTAAAAACATTGGTGCTCTTTACTATTTTTTCAGCTTTTTAGTAAAACAGTTATATGTTAACATGGAAATCATTATTTCAGTTAAAGTGCTTGCATACACCGTTCGCTTAAACATTACAGAAGTCTCATACATGGCGGCGCACGTAGTTGCAGCAGCTCAGTGTTCCACCGATTGATGCTATGTTTGGATAATTTTGTACGCCTTCCCACACTGGAAGTTCTACACAACATCCACTGTTTTAAAAAGGCCAAAAACATCATAAAAGACACCTCATATCCTGGCCACTCCCTGTTTGAACTGTTGCCCTCAGGCAGACGGTACAGCGCAAGGACTAATAGACTCAAACACAGCTGTTATCCAACTGCAATAACACATCTGAATGCTACAAAAAAATGTCCATCACGCCACTCTTGTGTTACTCTATGCCCGGTCTGAAGCATGTATGTGGGAATGTATGTGAATGTTTTACTGTTACGTCTTATTAGTATTTTAAGTATTCTATTTTATTTATTGAATTTTATTGATTTATTTATATTTTGATATTGCTAGGGATGATGCAATGATCGGGGAACATTCTTAATTTCGTTGTACCTGTGACAACGACAATAAAGTTTCTGATTCTGATCTGATAAACTTGTTAAGCACTGTATGCTATGACAAGCTGCTTACTAGATCTTATATGTGTGTATAACACCACAGAACTGTGCACCTTACTCCTGCTTTTACATGTCTGCACTGGGAGTTGTTCTTAGTGTATGAATGTGAGAGTGAATGAAAAGTGGTATTGTAAAGCGCTTTGGCTGCCTAGAAAAGCGCTATATAAATCCAATCCATTATTATTATTATTATTATTATTATTATTATTATTATTATTATTATTATTATTATTATTAGTCTCACTGTACATGGTATAATGAGTATAGTGACAATGAAAAGGATTCTACTCTATTATTTGTCCACATGTTCTTCTTGTGTGTCATATTTTCACAGAAACTGGACGCGGTGAGTTTTAAAAGGTTTATTGCAGAGCAGTGATGGTTGATCAGAAAGAGATAGCGACTCGGGGGAATGAGTCCACTGTGAGCGGAGAGGCAGAGTTAAGAGTGGGTTAGCGGTGAGGTTTGAAATGTACATTTGTACTTAAGTCAGAAATGAAATAACAACAGTTCATTAATGATAGAGACAGGTATGTCCTATGTTTTTATGAAAGGACACATCAGAATGCTGAGCAGCTACAAAACATTACATCTTTAAGATATTAGAGCAGCTGCTGTATGTACCATGCAAAGTCAAGCGTTTCATGCTCTCTCTATGAATTTTATTCAGCCATCCCTCCATCCCCGCAGCTCATGGGCCATTTTTGCCACAGGCTCCCGGGGCAGCAGCCCAGATAAGGCCACACATTAAAGTGCTATTGAGTACCAAACAAGAGGACGGCAGCTCTGAGCCTTGGTCTGAAACGTTTCGTGGTCCCACGCACTAATGAAGATTTTAGACTTTTGCCTTGGGAGGCAGAATCATTAACAACATTTTAATTAATGTCAGAACCCTGAATCCAGAATACTAATTTAAGCTTCACACCCTGTTTTAGGATGACCACGAATTACAGGAGCTTTTTAAAATGCTGCCTGCCATTTAACGCACCCATTGGCAACCGCATATCAGAACGCAGGACGTCAACGAAATTTTCTATCAGCATTAATCAAGAGAAATTATATGCAACACTGTATGAGTGTCTGAAAGTGACGCTCTTATTGCTTTTTAAGGGATTACAGTGTAAATGCACTTAGAGCCACGTCGTGATTCACAACATTATATCATAATACGATAAATTATACACAGTCACCATGCTAATTTAAATAAATTTGCTTTAAATTTGGACAGCACCCGCATGTTTTGTGTTTTGGCTGCACACTTCTATTACCTTTAATATGAAATGACATGATCATTATGAGGATAAAGTGCACACTGTCAGCTTTAATTTTGGGGATATTTTCCCACAGCATTGAAACACTCGTCTACATTCTTAAAGCACATTTTGTATCATCCTTTCACCAGATTTTGTGCCCTCTCTCCACATCTCATGAATACTGTATTGATCATGTCATTATTCATCATGTACGTAAACAGTTTTGTCAAGGGCTGCTAAACTGCTTTAAATTGCAAAATGACACATAAAGTATGTGCTGTTTAAAAACATTAGATAAGTGTTACTTCTGGAGTGCATTTGTTGTTTGACAAAATAAGTGAATGTAGTCACAGCTGAAATACTGTAAGGTCAAAACGAACAGCCTTGCACTCTATATGTGAGAGACGTCGAGAATTTACAATCTTTGCTGTCCAGCTCATAATTTTACTTCTATTTAATCAACATAGTAAACAGCCATGAAACACTGGCTTCTAAAAATTCTTAACTGCAACCCTGCAACACTGAAAGCAAGACGACTAAACACATTAAATCCTATATCCCATTTCATTGCAGTTATCCATCGCACCTTGGCCTGGAACTGGAAATCCCTCCTTCTGAGGGTGAAATGACACATACACTCAGGAGTCAAATCATTTGATCTATTGATTATACTGAGTTGATATGCATATCCCCCCTAACTCGAGGTTAGTAAAGGAATAGAAGAGTTGGAATTATGAGGAGGATCTCGTTCCCTCTTTCTTTCAAACAGCCTCAGATATCACTGTGAATACAAAGCACTTTGGAATGCAACTCCTCCAAAAAGGGCTGGTGGTGATATAATACCTTTCAAAGAAAAGCAATATTAGATTTTAGCCTCATAAATATGTTATTCGCTGGTTAATATTTAATCACAGAACAGTTTTAACATATTTAGTGGTGGCAAGGCCTCAGTGGGTTTGGGTGGGTTTCAGATAGTGACTTCTTAAGGCTGACCTATCGACAGTGTCTCGCAGTCTGGGAAATGGGGTGGAAAAAAAGAGAAGCTGCTTGACAGCCTGATGAAAAGATGACGGCGATGCCTCTCTGCTGCTCTCTCTGCAGCGTTAAACTCCTCCATCTCTGTCTGCCTGTCTCTCTCTCCCGTCAGCTTTCCTGTCTCCCTGGGCTCCCTTAATAAATATCTTCTCTCCAAACGTAACCCCTTCAACCTCTCCTTTTTCTGCTTCACTCAGTATATCCTTCTGTCCTCCTTATATGTCTTTTTCCTCCCTCCCCATTCTCACTCCGGCTTTTTAAAGTGCCAAACTCCCTCGGGGGGCCCTCCATGTCATTACTCCAGTCCTGGATTCAAAATGTCATTAAAGTCATTGCTTTAGTCAGAATTCATTTCAATTAGACCGAGTCACTCTGGGACTCCCTGCCTCCTCTCCTTTTTTGTCTCCTTGTCCTTTTCCTCTCCCTTTATTCTCAGGCACAAAAGATAAGAAGGTGACACTGATGACCCCAAATTATAGTACATTTCAGTTTACATAAGGTAGGCTGCGCTATATAACTGCATATTCTCTCACTGAGGCTCACAATCAGCCTACTTAAAAAAATTACACATTTAAAAAAGTCAAAGTGATGCTCAAAGCTATATGCATACATGTGTGAAACAAAACCAAACAAAAGATATTGGGGTTATTTGGTTACTTTTTTAGAGGGAAAAAATACCCCTCTATAATTTGCTGCCTCATTGTGGTGGTGGTGGTGGTGGGGAGGGGGGGGTTGTGCGTCCCAGTAATACCAGCGCTGTGTTATCAAGGCCTTTTGGCCTGGTAGGGTTTCCCAAGGCAAACTGAGGGGCCAGACAAAGAGTGACTCACATGACCCCAATGAAAAGTAAAAAAGTCAAGGCACCAGTTTACCTTGCCAACATTGAAATGGGTTGTTGCTGCGTGGGTCAGGCAGCAGTTAGCGGTGCAGACCCTGGCAGCTGCTGAGGCTGGCTGTGGAGCATTGCCTCGCTGGTGTGTGAGGTTGAGCAATATTAGCTAAATATAACTGGGGTCACCTTAACACACAGCTAGAAGTTGCCATTGGTGATAATCAAGAGGCTAAAGGTTATCACCTTGGTGGATGGCATCTTTTTATGGGTGGCCTTTTGTTGGCCTCATCGAGAGCGGCCGTTGGATGCACTGGAGCTGAGTGTGAAATGGAAGGAATGAGCATTAGTACAGTCCATCCGTACATCCAGTGGTCCGAGGACATGGTTCACGACCGGAAAAGGGCAGAGTGCCCACTCTGGGTTACACTCTAAGTAACAGCAGTGTTGCTGCTCCAAGTGGAGGAGTTTAAGTATCTCTGGGTCTTGTTCATGAATGAGGAGAGAGTGGAGAGAGTGACACGTCAAGCTTCAGTCTGCTGAAGAGAGATGAGCGTAACAGCGAACCTCTGATGCTGCTCCTCTACACTGATAGGAGGTAGCTGATTAGAACGCCTCCCAGCACATTCATCATGACCAAAGCTCTGAAGTGGCATCCACACAAGAGAAGAGTATGTGTTGTGATTAGAGCCCACAGGACGTCAGTGACACTCACTGCACTGTAACAATGGCAGTCCAAATACAGATGAGGGCAGGCAGCTGAAAAGATTTAAACTTTGATGCTAACTATTGAAGGAATGCAAGGTCGAGTGAAAAAAATTAAGTCATGGTTAGCAAAAGGTTTCAAAATCATACCCAGTTTACAGCTCTCACTTTGTGCATAAGACAAGCACCACTCTCAGAAAAACAGCCCAAGAGACTGATGCTGTGTATTCTAACAGTAATATGCCCAAGAAGACAGGCAGGCAAGACCTTCTCCTCCCAGAATGATGGTTAGCACATTTTGTGAAAGGAGAAGCCGTCTAAGTAAAAGCAATGAATAAAACTATCTGCCACTTGAGCCTCTAATTAAAGGTCGGGGCTCACTACAAGTGCAAGGAGTAATGGTATAAGTTCTGTGATGTGCCAACATGCCACAGATCTTCAAGTGTAATTTTTATATAGCTGACTGCAATATAATTCTTTCAAGTATATGGTCATAAACTGAAATGCTGCACAGATTCATGAGTAAAAGGTTTATGAACGTTATTACAATTCATCATATAGGACACGGTGGTCCCATGGAAAGGTCTGGGCTCACTGAAGTCTGTAGGATTCATCATCTTTTGCTGCATTAACAGTGCTTATGCTATAATGTAAATAAATAGTGTGTTAAAAGCAAATAGCCCTTCTGTTAATTATATAACTATAATCAGCATCATGTACTAAAAGTGTTAAGCATTAAAATATTTTATTGGGTAATGTGATGCTTTCTTTTCATCTACATAAGTCCTTAAAAAATTGTAAAACTGTAAAACATGTTGAAAGTAACATCTGCACACTGACGGCTTTGTCCAAGAATCAGTCCAAATAAAGACAGTTTTTCTTCTCTTTTTTATAGGTTCCAGTAAATGAAATTAATTGGCAACAAATTACTTAATACAAGTCAGATAAAAAGTAACGTACTGCCCTTTGAAAGGTAGTACGTTACTTGGAGAGTAGAAGTGTAAAACAGCCTCAAATGCTGAGTAATCAGCATCAGACTGACCAACGAAGCACTAAACTGCCTCCCTAAAACCAACCCACTAACATCTAATATTTAAATGGTTAATATTTAAGATATGTGAAAACATTACTTTTGGCAATGTTTTACATAAGTAAAAGCCTTGAGTGTGTCTGTGTGTGTGTGTGTGTGTGGGGGGGGGGGGGTGCATGCACTGACAATTGTTAAATAATTGTTAAGTAATTGTTAAATAATTGTCAGTGCAATTAAAAAAAATAATCTAAAAGAATTCAAAGAGAAAATCTGGAATACCAGATCATTTTAAAAAAGTAAGTAAATAAATAAATCAGTTGTTTTGTTCCACAATGTCATTTTTTAAAATTATGAAAATAAATTATTTAACACAATTGAATTCTGTTTATATCTGTTTATTTATTCTGTGGGCGCGTAGCATCTTCAGTGTGTGTGTGTGTGTGTGTCTTGCAGTGGCAGTAAAGAAGCTCAGCAGTGTTTGGTTTTGTCTTGATATCAGCAATAGCCTCCCATTAGTCATTTCTATTGCTGGGTTCCAGTGTGGGAGCAGTGACACCGGCAGAGGGAAAGAAAAGGTGAGAGATACTGTGGAAGAGGAAGAGGTGGAAGGGGAATAAGAGCAGCAAAAAGAGATAGATGAGAGCGATTTCAATGAGAGCGAGGTATCTGAAAGACACAGTTAAAAGAGAAAGATAAGGAAAGAAGGGTGACACAGCGGAGGAGCCGAAGAATAGAGATGAAAGTCAGGGAGAAAGAAGAGAAATGGGAAAGATACGGTGGATGACAGACAGAATGAAAGAGAAATACAGGAAGAGTGAGACAGTAGAGATGGGACAGAGAAAACAGTGCTGTGATGTCCAGGATGTAGACAAAGACGAGGCACAAAGAGAGGGCTCGCTGCTCACAGTTTGAAATGACAGAAACACACTGCTACCCATTTTCTCTGTTTGGAAATCCTCTCTTTTTTATGGGCACCCTCCCTTCCCTCCTCCTTTTTTATTCCTCATCATAATCTTATTATTTCCTCATTCTTCAGCCTTACCTGTTATTTCCACTACACCAATAAGTCATGGACACAGTACCTCCCCAAGTGTACTACAGACAGAGCTGCACTCTCATGGATAAGCCGAGGAGCAGCAATGACATCATTCTTTCATTCACATCAGTAGTGTTTTTTTTTTCATAACAACAGACTGAAAGTTAAAACAAACAAACAAAAATCTATTAAATGTTCTTATTTTTACTGTCTCAGCAGCAGATCACTGACAGCCTTTTCAGGGTTGGAGAAAAGATTTGTTCTTTTCTTTTGACTGAAAAAACTGAGCTACAATGACATCTGGGTACAGGACGGGTGATCAGGGTTCAGGTTAGGGTTCAGACTGAAGTTGACTTAGACCTGATAAGGTTATTTTACTTCTTTGCACTAATGAGGAAAAATGGAAGCATTTCTTTCTTATAGCTTGTAATGTAATACACTAACAGTTCCTATGGCAATGTCATTTATAAAGCACATTTCATTATTCTCACAGAAAATACAAAAAAAGGTTTATAAAGAAAAAATAAAAATAAATATTTTCAAAGAAGAAGAAAAACTGAAAACACACATACACACACAGTGAGAATAACATGGTTTTGACTCTGCTTTTGAATACCTAAAAACCCCAGGTCCATTTTATTTAATATCAAAACTGCCCATATATGAACAAAAATGACTGTGGCATATCTGTATGTGACTGTAATGGAGCTCCAAAAAGGGCAGCATGAAAAATCAAAACCAAACAAAGAAAAAGTCAAATATATAGTGTAAAAGAAAATCCTAATATAAAAGTATTTTACTGTGTATTTTACAGTTTTGTACTGTTCTTCTAGAATATCATTAAATTTACATAAATAGACTGTGATTTTACATTTCAAATGTAAATTAACGTAAAATCCCTGTCAATGTAATAAAACATAATTTTCTTGTTTTTTAAATATATTAAATATTAAATATATATATTAAATATATATTTAAAAAAAATTAAATATGTCTGTACATATGCATATTTAGATTGTTAAAATACATTCACAAATGTATCATAATTTCACAAATATTTGTCCGTTATTTGAAAGATTGAACTGTTAAATTCAAATGTAATGCTATGGAAAAATATATAAAATGATTCTTATAAACTTTTTTTACATCAAATAATAATAATTATTATTATTGTTATTTAGGGTGATCGTGGCTCAAGAGTTGGCAGATCGTCTTGTAATCAGAAGATTGCCGGTTCGAGCCCCGGCTTGGACACTCTCAGTCATTGTGTCCTTGGGCAAGACACTTCACCTACTGGTGATGGCCAGAGGGGAATTATAAAGTAGAATTGTAAAGCACTTTGAGGGTCTCAAAAAGCACGATATGAATGCAATCCATTGTTATTTGAACCAGCTGTTAACTGTATATTTCTGTACATTTAAGTATTATTATTCATATTGCCGCATCCAATCTGTATTATTTACATGTGCATTTGCATACCTGTAGTGAACAATAGTTAATTATAATATATATGTTATATATTCACAGCTGTTTGCACACCTGTGAATCTAAGGGGATGGTTTCTTTCTAAGAATTCCCCTGTACTCTAGTCAGATGATCACAATGTTCAACCTCAATCAGCTGAAGCAAAAGGTTTTATTTGGCACTTTCTCAAGAGACCTGGCCAAGAAAGAGAAAAGTAGAGCACGCGGGGCAGGGGGCAACAGCTGTGAATGCTGTGTCACCACTAATAAGAACTGTGGCAGAGGTAAAGATGAAACAGCATCACCTGAAAGAGATGGTAAGACCAAAGAAATACTGTCGTAGGTTAAAGCACATCACAAAGGCACAGGGTGTGGAAGGGCCAACCCTCTCGAGATACACTGCTCATAAATGAGCCATTCCACAGACGAGAACGACATCACGGAGAAACATGTGACTTTACAACTATGTCTGGTTCACCTCTGGATCTGTCAGAGCATGCTATTAAAGTAAACTCTCTGACAGGTGCAAAGCCACAGATACAGTCAGGCCCAGCGTATTTGAGCTATGACTTAACAATGTTGTCTCTGTACACCACCACAATACATTTTAAATCAAACAGTTTTCAGAATGATTTTCAAGGTTAACAAGTCTTGAAATAATAAAGGCAGCTGTTACTTTTCCCAGCACGGGTAGCTGTTTAGTTTTCTACAGCATCTAATCACAAGTGCATGAGTGCTATCAGACTGCAGCACTGCGTCTCCTGAACTTTACCTGCACCTCACTGTCAAAGCAGAATTCTTAACATTTAAGATTTTACTCATTCGACTCATCAGTAACAATTTATCATCTTCCTTTACAAGCAGAGCAAAATTTAATATGAGGGATTAGGCGAGGTAGAGTGAATATGTTCGGCACAAAACATTAATCTGAGAACTTGACATAATTCAGAACAGGAGATAAGGGCTGTTCATATTAACTGAGGTATTTAATATTTGCAGATGATTATTAACCGTGTGCTGTTTATGAGAACCTGTGCAGCATAGTTCTTCTGTGGATGATGAGAAGTGCTGAGCAAATGTCATTTTCTGCTTCTTCCACATCTAACACTTTATTATCTTTCACTTTGATTTCTGAAGCTGTGATAAACAATGTCCAAGTGTGCCCGCAGTGGTACAGAATTCATTCCCCTCAAATTATGGATGGACTTCCATTAAAATGTCACCAGTCGTGGGACCAAAGGAGCCTTTGTATTTTGACTCTGAGTGAGAGTGGTCAGTGACCTGATGAAGAACATACAGGTCCTGCCTAAAATGTAAAAGAACTTCTTATCTTCACAGTAAGACCCCCCCCCCCCCCCCCCCCCCGACAAAGAAACCAACTCATTTTCCTGTCAACAGCTAGCTAATATAAACTGATGTATGTCTGCTGACCCCAACCAACCACATGACCTCATGCTGTTTTTACAATTTTACCTATAAGCACTTATTTCCTAAATCCAGCTTCACACACATTGCTACATGCATGTCAGTGTTTGAGAGCAGGGCTCCAACATGTACATTAGCCTTCATGTGTGTTTCATGTCCTTATTAATGAACACTAAAAATTTAAGACAACACCAGCAGACTTTAATGACCAGAAGTAATTGTTGTTTAAGATCAGAGTGTTGCTTACAGGAGGAATGAGACGTTCTGAAATAATCACCACGTGTTTGACCCTTTTTCACTTCATTTACTTTCTCTTTAGCCATTTTCTGTCTCGCCTTCAAGCTTCTGTTTCTCTTTTTTAGTCAGCTCAAAGGTTTTTACAAGCTGGACTTGAGCACGGGATTATGTCCACAGCATATTATGAAATTAAAGTTTTCTTAAGGTCTTAGGCAAACAGATCCATATAAGCTTAAGTATAATCCAGGCTCTTAAGATAATGCTGTTTTTATTTTCCATCAACTTAGTGGGCTTTTGGTCTTAGTTGCATGGACACAGGTCTTTTCATGAATCTGGTAAGTTATGTTTAGTTTCAGGTTTTTGGGTTTGTTTGTTTTTGCTTTTTTAGGTGTGCAGTGCATTGAAAAAGAAGGACTCCACTGGCTCCACATGTTGCCCTTTTACAGGCTTATTCCAAAGTCGATTAGCTTAATTTTTCAACACAAAATTCGAACACACAATACTCCATGATGATGACAAAGTAAAAAAAATGTTTGCTAAAGGAGGCATGGCATGGGAGTATGGTTACCTACTTTGAAATAAAACCAAACTGGGCTCTAGTCTTGTTACTGGGGGGCATTGCAAGACTTTCTTACTGTTTTTCTATCTTACTGTTACTTTTTAAAAATGTTTTGTTTTTAATGTTGCAAATCAAGGCCAGTTAAGTTACCATGTAAGTGACAAGTGTTATCTGATCATTTTAAGATTTTTTGACTTAATAATGTTTATTGTGTATACTATGATCCCCATTATGGTCAAAAACGTGGCCAAAGCTTTAACTTTAGGTTGGGCTCACCTCTGCTGCACGTGGTAAGTGTGCAATCTGTGCTTCAGTATCCCACTGAGTTCCTTCTGTGATCATGTCGAGTTTCAAAGCTTCTACATGGCAATAGCAAAATGCTCAATTCAAGGCTTAAAGCTGGACTGGACTAATCAATGCATGGTGTTGTGTATAAACATGATGGCCTTTCAGAATCACCCTGAAACGGCCACTAAGGAAGTTCAGTTTTTGGTATTTTCTGAACTACATTTTAAACTGGAGGTTGCTGATTTTAAAAAGCAAATTGTTTGATAAATAATAGATATAATATAAGAAATGAGGTCTTCATTTGAGTGTTTGTAAGGTCTAAGTGATAGCTCTACCCTAAAGCTGAACCCTAATGTTTTTTGAGACACATTATAATAGTTTTTCAAACATATCATTTAGAATCTCTGCCTGCCAAGACTTTTAAAAAGTACATATTCTTATATGTTAGGGTTAATATAATCGCAATGATGAATTACACTTCAGATTATCAAGCTTTCAATGAGAGGTGTCCTCTGTCTGGCTACCATCTTCTTCTCCTGTTGCTTTCTTTCTAATCTCCATGGGGTTCTTTGTTTTAGGAGCTTCTTTTGTCCAGACAGAGTTGGTTGGAATCTCATTAATCAAAAACAAAAAAAAGAAAGAAAAAAAAAGTTAAAGCAAAGAAAAACACCAGCAAAGCTGCCACACACACACACACATGCAACACACCAAACAGCAAACCTGAATCACTTGGTGAAAATCACCACGGAGATAATTAGAGCAAAAACCTGATGAATATCTCTCACTGCAAGTCCCAAACAACACTGATTAGCAAGATCTTGGTCTCATAAACACACACAAAAAGAAACCAGAAAGCATATGCATATGAGTAAGTACACACAAACACGGTTATATTCTCAAAAACACACACACACAGTAAAGCCGTTTCCCCGTGAGCAGACGAGATACAACAGTCTGTGAACCAGTAAATCACTTTTCATCTCTTTTAATACGACTCTTCAGCTTTCTCACTTCTTTGTCCCCTCTTCTCTCATCTGTGTGTCACTTTGCTGCTCTGTCACTTTAAATAGCTTCTTCTTTCTTTTGCTGCTTCCTGCTCAGTCACCGAAATGCAACCCACTGCTAACATATGAAGTTAGCAGAGCAGTCATAATTAGTCTATAGAGCTAAAATAGAAGAAAGAAAGCAACAGAGACACAATGGAGAAAAATGTCTAAAGTAGGAATATTTAAAGAAGAGATGATTTGTGGTGGCTGCTCTCAGACTTTCTTACAAAGAACACACACTCAGTTGCAGTCAGCTCCTCGGAGAAATTAGCAGACTTCAAACAGAAAATGAGGAAAGAAAGAAAAAGGCTGTGCCTAGACGGTGCCAACCAATTAAAGCAGACTGCAAAGTGAGCTAGCAGACCTTGAATAATGTGTCGAGACACTGATAAAACACTCAGACATGTTTCTGTGCTGTTTTCAAGAGATGTTTAAAGGTGCTATGTATAGCAATATAGCTTCAACAGATCGTTACCACAATGCTAAACAAATAAGACACAGGCCATTTAATCAGTAAGTTTACTGCTTACTTTATTTTAAAATACACAATAATATCCGTGCCTACAGTTTGCCCTCTTTGCATCTCTTCATCTTACAACAAACTTGAAGACATGCAGCTCTTTATTTTATGTAAATAGTATTAATTTCTCTTTTTTCTTTCTTTTTCTGTTTTTGATATGTGAAACTGAGAAACAACAACAATAACTTTGACTCATTATAGGTCCGTTTTTGTATTAACCCATGTTAAAATCACAGGTGCCCGTCATGGGACTGCTTATGACACACCTCCTTTTCCCCAGGTTTGAAGGATGGGTCGGGTTTATCCTTCGTGGCCCACCATATCCCAGAATTCATAGTGCGGCCCAGCCAATTCCAGTTTCCAACAATAGCAGCTGCTACTAAGTTTTAATATTACTCTCATCACTCTTTCTGGGTCACAAAATACACTTTTAACATATTTTCAGGCTAGAATGTAACTGTGCAAACTTCAAATTGCTGCTCGGTTTATCAAGACATTGCATGTTTGCAAAAGTGCTCTGACGTTTTCGGAGACGTCTGTTACCCACCCGCTAGCCGGGGGGCTCAATGGTCACTCGAGCCGGCGAGAGCAGCGGACTCCCGGCTTCATTGTTTTCAACCCCCTTGTCTTTCACTACTCTAGTTAAACACAATATATAAGTCACTCAGATAACTCAAAAATGTAATCGTTTGACTTTTTTCAGTATTTTATTTGTTTCCGAGTAAATCGGTTTGGATGTGATCAAAGTTATTAGATTAGATTAAATAAAACTTTATTAATCCATCGGGTGGGTTCCTCCTTTGTTTTCACACAGCTGAATAAACATCAAACAGAAAACTGATTAAACAGAAGTGTGAGGCGGTCGAGAGTTTACGCCAGTGTCCTGTTATATTTTAGATAGCGAGGAGCAGACAGCTGAGTTTATTAAACTCCACCGAGACAGCGGTGACGGAGATCTGAAGGCTAGACCGTCCCATTTCACAGCCTCACACTTGTAGCCTTCTCAGCCTTCAAAGGACCCGGCCCACGTAGACCGCGTAGACCGGGTCCTCTGAAGGATGCGGCCTAGGTTTTGGGACACAGTTCTTGTGTGGGTGTGGTGTTCTTCTCCCTGCCTCCTCCTCTCATCCTCCTCCCATCCCTCTGTCATTCTTTCACTCTGCCCTCTCTCCAGGACACAGCTTCTGTTCATTACCCTCGTCTGGCAGCTGGACCCAGTCAGCCATCACCTCTCTGAGATTATATAGGCTGGGGAAGAACTGTGTGGTTTTTTCCTGTCACTGTTGGAAAGGTCCCATTGTGTGTTTGTCCTGCCCGTGCCGTTAAGTGAGTAGTTGGGCCTGTGGGCCCTCGACAGCGCCTAATCGTGGTGTGGAGTTTTTTTTTTTGTTTGTTTGGTAGTTGCTTCCTTTTTTGTTTTTGACCTCTTCTTATCTTTTTGACCTTATTGATAAAGTGGCGTTGCTGACACCTTGTGTTAAGAGTATTTGCAAGACTCCAGTAGATCCCTGAAGCTGTGCTGTGGTATCTGGCAACAAGATGTTAGCAACTAGTCCTGTAATTTGTCAATGAATCTAAATGTGGAGGCTAAGTCAACACCTCAAACAAACCATTCCTAAACCGTCTTTGCTTTGTAGTAAAATCCACTGAAAGAGCCCACAGGGAACAGGGAATGCTGTTTCCATGAAAGGGTGTTTCATGGAAACGGCAACTTTTATCCTGTCTTCCTTCAACCAATCACAGCAGATGGCCCCGCCCCTCCCTGAGCCTTGTTCTGCCGGAGGTTTCTTCCTGTTAAAAGGGAGTTTTTCCTTCCCACTGTCGCCAAAGTGCTTGCTCATAGGGGGTCATATGACTGGTTTTCTCTGTATCTATTATTGTAGGGTCTACCTTACAATATAAAGCACTTTGAGGTGACTGTTGTTGTGATTTGGTGCTGTGTAAATAAAATTGAATTGAATTGAGGTCTACAGCAGGTAGGTGGTCAAAGTAACATCCACATGGACAGCAGGACCCTTCCAACCTTCTTCCAAGGCTCTTATGGTTACTGCTGGTGCTTTCAGCAGGGGACTGGGGTGAGGATGGGCACCCTGACTGGTTTGCAGGTTTGCAGCCCCATTCTGACATATCAAAAGGACAGTCAGTGCTATTCTCGTCATCTGTCAGTACTCATAATGTTATGTGGTGTATGTTGTGTGACTTTACTGTACCATACAGTAGTTGGTGCTGAGTTTCTTTTTTTTCTGCTGCATATAGTGTCAGGAGTGATATGTGACAGAGGGACAGTAGCAAGACTGAAAGGAAAGATTTACAAGCCAGGAGTGAGTCCTGCTATGATGAACGATTTGGACACAGTGACATTGACAAAAAGGAGGCAAAGCTGGAAGTGGCAGAGTTGACAATGTAAAGAGTTTCGTTGGGAGTGGATTAGAAATGAGTACATCAGAGGGGCACCTCAGGTTGAGCAGTTTGGAGACAAAGTTAAAGAGGCAACGCTGATATGGTGTGGGCATGTGCAGAGGAGGGATTAGACTACCAGGTGGGGGGAAATATCACAGAAAATTCATGGATGAAGTGAAGGAGGACACGTATAAGGTTGGTGTGACAGAAGATGCTAGAGATCGGATGAGATGGAGCCTGATGAACTGCAAGAAAATAGTTTCATATTTACTGGCTCGCTCTCTTAGTTTTAGCAGTGTTTTTGTATAATGTATAATCTATCCTCTGTTTTCCCTTCTATTGTCCCTGCCCTTTTTTAAAGCACTTAATAAACTAAAGACTAAAGAGAGAGCGGAGTCTTGTATGAATGAACCTAAAAACAGGTGCAGGTTAAACTTAAACCATCAGGTTGGTTTTATTTCCAAATATGTTTAGTATGACATTCACTTGCTGTTTTGGTTTTTATCTAGTTGGGTTTTGAAAGAGTTCATGAGACACCCATTCACCTGATCTTTAGATGTTCTGTGTTTTTGTTACAAGGCAATTTTGGGACATCTGTAGGGTAGCAAGGGCATGAATAGAAAATGAGTTTATTAAGGCATAATATTTAGGTTTTAGCCTATTTTAGGGTGTAGTTAGGGGAGGGGGCACCAAAGATTATTATAAGCACTCTATTTTTCTTCTCTTTGGTTTAAGCTAAAACATTTTGACACTTAGCAATGTTGACAGACAGTTGTTAACTAGCAACCCACTCGCAAGTAACTGGCAGCTCGAAATATCATGTGACAAGTTAGCTACTTAATGAAGGAAGTCAGATAGTATTTCAAGTTATTTACTGAGCAAGTGCTACACGTGAGTGAACGTTGAAACTAAGTTACATCTTTTGATATACTTAATTTAAAATGGACATCATGTATACAAAATATTTACATACATACATATGTGTGAATATCACACCATATATGTTTATCTCAGAGAGTTGAGGAAGTGTGTTATAAATATAAATTCACATTAACACTGGATATTTTTTTCTTTACATAAACTAAGATGTAACATTGATAGATACACTTACCACCAATGTTAATATAGTACAGAAATGATGTTATGAAAATCTCGTAGTACTCATCAATCTATTTCGAGATCACACACAGGCTTGTAATGAGAATACAAGCACGACAATTAGAAACTTGGGCAATTCCACATTTTCAATTAAAATTTGAAAGACAAAAGCCATTTAGCATTAATAACTGAGACACTCGCGGTCACAGCTAAGTCAAATCTTTCTTAATTAATTGTTCCCACATGAGTTTAGAGGGTCAAAAGTGTCCTCCAGTTAGGAAGCTATAATTGCCGATACTTAATTTAAATGGAGGGATGCCTATCGTGTATTTGTATGCTAATTGAAGCCATTGCATTGCTATCCTTGTGACATTAGTGTTCACGCTGTGTTAAAATGAGAACATTCGTTTGACACTTTCTTGGGTTAATAACCTTCCCGCCCTTTCTGTCATGTTTACTACATTGGCAAAGTTGAAGACACAGTATGCACTGAGTATGGAACAGTGACAAATCATTGATGACTAAGCTCAAACACAGATTCATAATCCATTAATAGAACTGGTTAAGCACGCCTCCAGATGGAGCTGCTTGACTCATACTGGAATAAACCAATCAGCCCTTGACTCAGTTCAAATTTTGGCATTTATAGGATTGTGTTTCGTGAATGGATGATGTCATCCAACAAATCTGAGCTGGATTTTTAAAAAAGACACCTGACATCTTTGGTTTTCATCACATGAAACCTGGTTTCTTACAGCTTCATTTAATTGCTGAATAACTAGTATTGTTCAACACCTCATCATTGCAGTAAGACATGAAGCTTTGAAGCCCCCCCGCAAAAAAAAACAAAAAAACCAAAAAAACATCAGTAACATTATTGTGTGCTGTTAAAGAATTAAAACGTGACAAGAAAAGACTAATCTTTCTGACAGAGGACAGATTTGAACCCTGCATTAGTGCTTTACCACTTAAGTAGTTGACACATCAGTTATCTGTAGGAGAGACACAGGCTAGATATGCCCAAAATTCAACATTTACTAATTAATGGTTTATTCAGAATCAAAATTCAAGGCAAAACTTAGCCACAACATTTTAACCATATGGCATCTGATTTGAATTTGTTCAGATGATCATTATCATTTTCAGCAACAAGCCTTGCTAAGGGAAATAGCGTGATTGCGTGATCTCCACAATCACATGACCTGTACCAAAGTGAGATGGTGTGGAATGAATTGGACTGAAGAGAGAAGAAAGCCCAGTGAACAGGAGCTTAGGATAATAGAATTAGAATTCAACTTTATTGTTACTGAGCATGTCACAAGTACAGACAACGAAATGCAGTTTGCATCCATCCAGAAAGTGCTTTAGCCATAATATAGATATATTACAAAAATATACATTAGCAATGATATATATGTATATGTATATATACATATACATACAGGGAGTGCAGAATTATTAGGCAAATGAGTATTTTGTCCACATCATCCTCTTCATGCATGTTGTCTTACTCCAAGCTGTATAGGCTCGAAAGCCTACTACCAATTAAGCATATTAGGTGATGTGCATCTCTGTAATGAGCAGTGTTGGTCAAGTTACTTGAAAAAAGTAATCAGTAACTAATTACTGATTACTTCCCCAAAAAGTAATCCCGTTACTTTACTGATTACTCATTTTCAAAAGTAATCAATTACTTAGTTACTTAGTTACTTTTTAAAAACACGATTTACAACCTGAAGAGGTGATGAAGCGATAGATCTTTCAGCCCAGTTCTACTTTTTCTGCATAATCCATCATACAAAATGTAATCAAATGGAAAATTATCTTTTTTTTAACTTGTTTTATCAGTTTTAATCTTTTAACTTTATGCATCAAGCAAAAATTTAATTATATGCAACATTCTCTGACTTGAATAAATCAGTTTAACATTTAAACCTATTTTCTGCACATTCCAGCACATAAAATAAAATATTTTTTGTGTTTACACTCAGTCTTTCAAATAGATGCAAGTAAAACACAGCAGAAAATAAATAAAGTCAAAGACTCAGCGGTCCTGTTGCTCTATTTTCACCTGTAAAGCAGGACTGCAGTAGGCGGAGGTTTACCCTGGTGCAGGTGTGCCGCGGTCAGTTGAAGAATCCGCGAGTTTCTCTGTGAATTTCCCATTACGTCGTTGCGCACTCGGTGCTTGTTTAGGGTTTTTTTTCGCTGTAAAAAGAAGTTTTCTTCCCACGCACAACGGACCCTAATGTTTTTGCTCATACTCTCTCCCACAATCGAGTAACGCAGCGTTCCTACGGGAAAGTAACGGTAATCTAATTAACGTTTTTGCAATAGTAATCCCTTACTTTACTCGTTACTTGAAAAAAGTAATCAGATTACAGTAACACGTTACTTGTAATGCGTTACTGCCCATCTCTGCTAACGTCTTATGCAAACTCTGTCATTCTGTTCTATAAGCAGGCCTGAGCTATGACAGAAACCACTCGGAGCTTCACGGATTAGTCCTAGTCTGTTTTCAAGTTGTAAAAGTTAAAGATTTGACTTGTTTGTACTCTGGCCTTATTACTTTAAATTCCGGTCATAACAAATAAGAACATGGCACCATTGTAAGAGCAAATGTTCAGTGTTGGTCAAGTTACTTGAAAAAAGTAATCAGTAAATAATTACTGATTACTTCCCCAAAAAAGTAATGCTGTTACTTTACTGATTACTTATTTTCAAAAGTAATTAATTACTTAGTTACTTAGTTACTTTTTAAAAACACGATTTACAACCTGAAGAGGTGATAAAGCGATAGATCTTTCAGCCCAATTCTACTTTTTCTACATAATCCATCATACAAAATGTAATCAAATGGAAAAGTCTCTTTTTTTAACTTGTTTTATCAGTTTTAATCTTTTAACTTTATGCATCAAGCAAAAATTTAATTATATGCAACATTCTCTGAGTTGAATAAATTAGTTTAACATTTAAACCTATTTTCTGCACATTCCAGCACATAAAATAAAATATTTTTGTGTTTACACTCACTCTTTCAAATAGATGCAAGTAAAACACAGCAGAACATAAAGTCAAAGACTCAGCGGTCCTGTTGCTCTATTTTCACCTATTAAGCAGCACTGCGGTAGGCGGAGTTTTACCCTGGTGCAGGTGTGCCGCAGTCAGTTGAAGAATCCGCGAGTTTCTCTGTGAGTTTCCCATTATGTCGTTGCGCACTCGGTACTTGCTTGGAAGTTTAGGGGGTTTTTTCGCTGTAAAAAGAAGTTTTCTTTCCATGCACAATGGACGCTAATGTTTTTGTCACTTTTTATGGAATCAAACTCAAAGTAAGGTCAGTACTTCCACGCTTTAAACGCTGCACGCTCATACTCTCTCCCACAATCGATATGTGATCCAGTGTTGATCTGTACACAGCTGTTGTCACTAACGGTGCACTCGCTTACGTCACTTTCGTGAGACATTCTCGCAAAGAAATCACGGTTTTAGTAACGCAGTAACGCAGCGTTCCTACGGGAAAGTAACGGTAATCTAATTACCGTTTTTGCAATAGTAATCCCTTACTTTACTCATTACTCGAAAAAAGTAATCAGATTACAGTAACGTGTTACAAGTAACGCGTTACTGCCCATCTCTGGTAATGAGAAGGGGTGTGGTCTAATGACATCAACACCCTATATCAGGTGTGCATAATTATTAGGCAACGTCCTTTCCTTTGGCAAAATGGGTCAAAAGGAGGACTTGACAGGCTCAGAAAAGTCAAAAATAGTGAGATATCTTGCAGAGGGATGCAGCAGTCTCAAAATTGCAAAGCTTCTGAAGCGTGATCATCGAACAATCAAGCGTTTCATTCAAAATAGTCAACAGGGTCGCAAGAAGCGTGTGGAAAAACCAAGGCGCAAAATAACTGCCCATGAACTGAGAAAAGTCGAGCGTGCAGCTGCCAAGATGCCACTTGCCACCAGTTTGGCCATATTTCAGAGCTGCAACATCACTGGAGTGCCCAAAAGCACAAGGTGTGCAATACTCAGAGACATGGCCAAGGTAAGAAAGGCTGAAAGACGACCACCACTGAACAAGACACACAAGCTGAAACGTCAAGACTGGGCCAAGAAATATCTCAAGACTGATTTTTCTAAGGTTTTATGGACTGATGAAATGAGAGTGAGTCTTGATGGGCCAGATGGATGGGCCCGTGGCTGGATTGGTAAAGGGCAGAGAGCTCCAGTCCGACTCAGACGCCAGCAAGGTGGAGGTGGAGTACTGGTTTGGGCTGGTATCATCAAAGATGAGCTTGTGGGGCCTTTTTGGGTTGAGGATGGAGTCAAGCTCAACTCGCAGTCCTACTGCCAGTTTCCGGAAAACACCTTCTTCAAGCAGTGGTACAGGAAGAAGTCTGCATCCTTCAAGAAAAACATGATTTTCATGCAGGACAATGCTCCATCACACGCGTCCAAGTACTCCACAGCGTGGCTGGCAAGAAAGGGTATAAAAGAAGAAAAACTAATGACATGGCCACCTCGTTCACCTGATCTGAACCCCATTGAGAACCTGTGGTCCATCATCAAATGTGAGATTTACAAGGAGGGAAAACAGTACACCTCTCTGAACAGTGTCTGGGAGGCTGTGGTTGCTGCTGCACGCAATGTTGATGGTGAACAGATCAAAACAGTGACAGAATCCATGGATGGCAGGCTTTTGAGTGTCCTTGCAAAGAAAGGTGGCTATATTGGTCGCTGATTTGTTTTTGTTTTGTTTTTGAATGTCAGAAATGTATATTTGTGAATGTGGAGATGTTATATTGGTTTCACTGGTAAAGATAACTAATTGAAATGGGTATATATTTGTTTTTTGTTAAGTTTCCTAATAATTATGCACAGTAATAGTCACCTGCACACACAGATATCCCCCTAAAATAGCTAAAACTAAAGACAAACTACAAACTACTTCCAAAAACATTCAGCTTTGATATTAATGAGTTTTTTGGGTTCCTTGAGAACATGGTTGTTGTTCAATAATAAAATTATTCCTCAAAAATACAACTTGCCTAATAATTCTGCACTCCCTGTATGTACACTCCTCAGCCTCCCTGGGAAAGTCTGTGCCAGGGTGCTGGAAAGGAGAGTTCGTCCGCTAGTCGAACCTCGGATACAGGACGAACAATGCGGTTTTCGTCCTAGTCGCGGAACACTGGACCAGCTCTTTATCCTCTCGAGGATACTTGAGGGTGCATGGGAGTTTGCCCAACCAGTCTACATGTGTTTTGTGGACTTGGAGAAGGCATTCGACCATGTCCCTCGGGGTGTCCTGTGGGAGGTGTTGTGGGAGTATGGGGTGTCTGGCCCATTGCTACGGGCCATTCGATCCCTATACAACCGTTGCAAGAGCTTGGTTCGCATTGCCGACAATAAGTCAGACTCGTTCCGGTGGGTGATGGGCTCCGCCAGGGCTGCCCTTTGTCTCCGGTTCTGTTCATAATTTTTATGGACAGGATTTCTAGGCGCAGCCAAGTGGCGGAGGGCTTTCGCTTTGGTGGCCTCAGAATCTCATCTCTGATTTTTGCGGATGATGTGGTTCTGTTGGCTTCATCGGGTGAGGGCCTCCAGCTCGCACTGGAACGGTTCGCAGCCGAGTGTGAAGCAGCGGGAATGAGGATCAGCACCTCCAAATCTGAGGCCATGGTTCTCAGCCAGAAAAGGGTGGAGTACCCACTCCGGGTCGGGGATGAGTTCCTGTCCCAAGTGGAGGAGTTCAAGTATCTCGGGGTCTTGTTCGCGAGTGATGGGAGAAGGGAGCCGGAGATCGACAGACGGATTGGGGCTGCAGCTGCAGTAATGCAGACGCTGCACCGGTCCGTCGTGGTGAAGAGGGAGCTGAGTGTAAAAGCGAAGCTCTCAGTTTACCGGTCGATCTACGTCCCTACCCTCACCTATGGCCACGAGCTGTGGGCAGTGACCGAAAGAACGAGATCGCGGATACAAGCGGCAGAAATGAGCTTCCTCCGAAGGGTGGCTGGCCTCTCCCTTAGAGATAGGGTGAGAAGTTCGGCCATCCGGGAGGGGCTCAGAGTACAGCAGTTGCTGCTCCACATCGAAAGGAGCCAGCTGAGGTGGTTCGGGCATCTGACAAGGATGCCCCCTGGGCGCCTCCTGGGTGAGGTGTTCCAGGCATGTCCCACCGGGAGGAGGCCCCGGGGCAGACCCAGGACACTCTGGAGAGATTATATCTCTCGGCTGGCCTGGGAACGCCTTGGTGTTCCCCCGGATAAGCTGGAGGAGGTGGTTGGGGAGAGGGAGGTCTGGGCCTCTTTGCTTAGGCTGCTCCCCCCGCGACCCGGCCTCGGATAAAGTGGATGAAGATGGATGGATAATATATGGGAACACCTTCACGACTGGAAGTGCTCCGGGTGACAGATTTGTGAAGCTTGTTGAGATGATGAAGAGTATGAAGGGTGTGCAAACAGAATCTGAAACATATTCTGCTTGTTTACATTTTCACAACACTTTCTTTTTAATTTTAACACATTTGCTATTTTTCTGCACTGTAAAAAAAAAACAGGAAAAAAAAAACCCTGATCTAAGGAGGCGTGTCAAAGTAAGAAACATTACAATACTAATATTGTACTAAGAAGCTGAATCATATAAACCAAATCCTAAGGAGTTATCACTGGGCTACAGTTAAGCCCACTGTATGAATATATTCACATCCTCGGGTTTCCTCTGTAACCACACATACACAGAGAATCAACTCCATTATCTTCAATTCTGAAGAAAACAAATCCATTTCATGGTGACATTAGTACTTTTTGAAAATGTCTTCTCTAAATGTATTCTCAGTTGAGTAACTAACTGTGCTCTTCTCGTCAAAGAGCAAGTTATGAGTCCAAGAGAGAAGGCGTGTGTTTTTGGATGAAGACACATGTCCTTTGGGTTCCCGGGGTTAACTTAGCTATTGACCTAACAATTTGCTATGTTTGGCAGATTCGAAAACGTTACCACGTGGAATGGAAAGTGTGTTTTTGGGTCAGTGGTTAGATTGGAAAAGTGAAGGGTTAGGAACACACCAGAGGGCAGTCCAATTACATGATTATACGGGGCCAGAACCCAATTACACTGAAGCCTCTGTTAGCATTTGTGCATTGCATGTATATGCTTTCAAGTTACAAAGAAGGAAATGGAAATGGAAACAATAGCAGACGGAGTCGACAATTTTTGTAGGCAATTTACCTCAATTGTAGCACAGTATTTGGCTCTCTTCTAGATCTGGACATCCCGTGTCTCTTTGTGTCAGGCGTTTGCTCAGTGCTGCTGGGTTATATAAGTGATTAGCAGGTCTTCCCTTTTTGATCCAAGGAGGAGGAAAAAAGGACACTTTTTTCCCCGAGTGTGGCTATCCCATACCGCTTACCCCAGGCTACTGTCAAGTTGTCACCATTTTTAAAGTTCCATTTTCACAAATCAAGCTACCTCTGTTTACCAGGATAACAGCAGCATCCCACTGTTCTTTTTTTGTCTTTATGTCTGCCTGAATCTTTGTCTTCCTTCACGAGAGCTCCTCTATTCTAACGCTTGTTTGCCTTTTCTCTCTTATTTTTTGTGCCTTCTACTTCATTTCTCTTCCTTCCACCGTAAAAGTCAGTTTTTTCTTCTGCTGCTAAATCTCAGCAGTCCTTCACACTGCTTGTTTCTTTTCCCTGTGATGTTGTTGCATGCATTTTCATAAGCGTATCAGCTCAGTTGATGGTAAATGAAACGTTTAGCAGTGTCGAGGCCTAACATTCTCTCGGCTCCTCTTGGCTACCATGTGAATGCCAAAGTAGAGCAGCTGATTGCATCACATTTGCCCTGGCCTTCATAAAAAGCCCTGCCGGAGTTGCAACATGGCATTGTTCCTACATGGCATTGTGTGATCAAGAGATCAGCCACACAGGCTTCAGTGAGAGTTTAGCCTCAAGGAAGTATTGGTAGCTGCTTGGTATGAATTACACCATGCATTCAGTATGAAAGAGGATAGATGTGAATTTTATTTTCCCTCTGCATGTTCCAGACCTCCCCACAGTGCTGCAACAATGCCCATATTTAGTTATGTATTCAGTGAAAGACGGCCTGCCTGTTCAGTGAGGTAATTCCACTTTTTTTCCTCAAAATACAGCACCACAAAGAAAAGGCTTCATTTGACTTTAATTCAGAAGGTAAGTGAATGTATCTCAGGTACCAAATTATACCTTATTAACTTCTTTCTAACACTGTTCTCTGTTTGGTCTCAAAGGCAATAACTCCTTCGAGTTGACATTATTCATTCCAACAACACGGGGGTTGTAATGGAGACCTAGGGTTCCATTACTGGGGGTTTCACGGTGCACATTAGTTCATAGATACTGAACACAGAATGTTGTTAGATAAATAGTTACTGATATCCATGACTTTCAGGTAAGCAGGCATGTTGAAGAATTCCTTTATGTTGACAGTTTGCAGAGTGGAGCTGAGAACGAGCGAAAAAAATGACTCCCATTCACATTAAAGAAGTATTTTGGGTTACAGTTAAAAGAGTGAGGAAGGCTCACGTCTACAGAATAAACCATTGTGCGTTAGTTCCAGCATCAGCTGTAAAAAAACAACAAACAAAAAAAAGATCAATCATACATGATTTTAAAATTTGCCTGCTCTCCTCTTTTCAAAAACAACGACCTTCCAGGAAAGAGAAAAACTCTGCCAAGAACAAATGCAGGGTGGATGACAATTGTCTTGCAATTCTCACCCCCACCCCACCCCCCAGTCACATGATCTCATCAATAGGGCTTTGGAGCGTGATGTCACGGGGGTGGGCGTGGAAAGGATTTTGGCCCGATCCGCCATTTTGGGGGTCTAAGTAAGGAGCGAAAGCATAGCCATGGTTCGTAGTTGCTGTGTGGTCGGCTGCAATGTTCGATCTTACGACCGGCACGGGAATAAGTTTCGATTGTCTTTTTATGCTTTCCCAACCTGGAAGCAACATGAAGGAGCTCATGTATCGGATATTACCAAACGAAGGCGTCTAGCCTGGATAGCAGCCGTGAGACGAGCTGATATCAAGTTCTGTTACGTCTCCAGATATCAGTTGGTGTGCTCAAGACATTTTCATTCCGGTAAGTTCTAAATATGTTCACATCACACTTTATAGCTGAATAATATCATCGTTGGTGGTCTCGGAAGTTATAGAAATTGCGATCAAACATAGAATGGAGTGACTTGATTGGTTGATGTAAAGACAATAAATGAAATGAGACAGGAAGGACACAAATTGGCGTTAATAATTTACCCGATTATCAATGTGTTAATTTGCATGTACTTTACAATTATGGGCATATAATATGATAACGATATTTTAGCAGTTCAATGATAAATGTGTAACATTAATTATGGTGGGGGGTGGAAAATGGCTATTTCACTCGATGCACTCCAGCTGACTTCCTTTGACGACGTACTCAGAGTTTGGCGGCTTGAAAATAGCCAAATCTTGCACCCAGCCATTTGTAAATTGGATGTGCGCCTCCAGTGACTTGTAATTACGAAACTGGTTCGCTGTGTAAGCGCTTACTCCACAAACAAGATACGTGAAGATATCGGGGTAGGACAGTGGCGGTAAGTCGTCTGGGTCTTTACTCCACTGCCGTATTTCATATGGGTCCAGATTTGCGATGCACTCTATTTTTTTTCAAGTACCGCTGCTTCGCCTCTGGACGCAATCGGTCTCTATACCGTCTGTTTTCTTTTGAGCTGCTTTTAAGCATGTTTCTTGTCGTCATCGTTCCAACACAGTGTGTTTGTTTTGATTCGTAGACCCCGAAAATGGAGCTGTGCTCCCACAATGCATTGCGGCGTGATGTCAACTCCAAAGCCCTATTAAGGGTTGTTTTTTTTTTTTGTTTTTTTTGTCGATTTCCTCACCCTGGAGGATGACTTCACCGCGCAGATCACAGTGAATGTTACAAAAAAGATAACCATGCTCTAAACTCTACGACTAAAATGACTTTGAGTATTTGTCCTTTAAGTATTTTTAAATATAACGTATGCAAATATTTAGCTTATTATTTTTTGTGTTGGATTTAGTGATTAGTTTTTCGTGATGTTCTTTGTCAGTTAGTGAAATCCTCTTTGTGAAGCTTTTTACTGTCATCATGTCAGAATTTTAAAACCAGCCTTCATGAGAATGGAGGTGTGAGCAGCACTTCCTGCAGCTGTGCCCCCAAACCTAGGCCGCATTCTTCTGAGGCCGCATTTGAAAGCCGATTACGTCACAGCCAGGCGACAAAGGCCGACAAATGCGTCCTCCTTTTCCCCAGATTTGAAGGACGGGTCGGGTGTATCCTTCGTGGCCCAACCTATCCCAGAATTCGTAGCGTGGCCCAGCCAATTCCAGTTTCCAACAATGGCGGCTACTACTAAGTTTTAATATTACTCTCATTACTCTTTCAGGGTCACAAAATAAACCTTTAAGATATTTTCAGGCGAGAATGTAGCTGTAAACTTCAAATATCTGCTCGGTTTATCAAGACATCACATATTTGCAAAAGTGCTCCGACATTTTCGGAGACGTCTGTTACCCACCAGCTCGATAGCTGACCGGGAGGTCGAGGCTCACTAGAGAACAGCAAACTCCCGACACACACACCAAAATAAAAACAAGCAAGGTCGTTCGGGGAGGACCGTCCGACTGTGACACTCGGATAACTTAAAAATGTTATTGTGTGGCTTTTTTCACTGTTTTAGTTGTTCCTGAGTAAATCGGATTGGCTGAGATTAAAGTTCTAGTTTTCACACAGCTGAATAAACGTCAAACAGAAAACTGATTAAACAGAAATGTGAGATGGTCGAGAGTTTACTCCAGTGTCCTGTTATGCATTAGGAGCAGACGGCTGAGTTTATTAAACTCCACCGAGATGGTGGCACAAGTCTGAAGGCTAGACCATCCAATTTTACAGCCTCGCACTTCCGGCCTTCTCGCTCTTCGAAAGACCAACAGCCGTGAAGGCCGGGTCCTCCCAAGGATGACATCCATAAAATTTGAAACATTTAACAAGGTTTTCTTTGTTTAAGTTTGACTTGATGATAATGTCAAAATTTTAGTCCTTGTAACACATTTTGTGCTTTTCAACTTTTCAACAACTGTGCATAAACAGAGCAGATTTATACAGTTGTCTTTGTAGTGAACGGGACATAATGCATAACAGGATTACGAGTTTTCATTTTGACTTTGAACTACATGATCAGTGTGGGGCATTTACGGGTGACCGTTCACTCCCAGAGTGTTTAGATCTCTGCAGTATTATCTTTCCAAATCATTGATCAGAAACAGTCACATCCTAACTGTTTGCCCAAATACAAACAAATATAACCGCCAGTAACACACTCAGAGACTTCCCATGCAAAAAATTTTTCCACTAATTTGTTCCTGTCACAACCCATAAACAAAAGCACTTCTGAAGTTGCCAACTAACATCAAGGCTGAAACAATAATTGTTGCCCATTGAGGGAGATTACATCACCATCTCCACCTCTCTACTTTTGAATGTAGAACAATAATTGCTAGCCTAAAGGAACTGTTAGCTGGTACCCTTTTGATTATAACTAAATCTGAAGACAAGTTCATGCTCTAAACCTGAAGCCATGTGGTATAAGTTAAGAACAGCAAAGAGCAATATTTGAAATATAAATAACAATTTGCTGTTTTGTTTGTGGATTCAGCTGCAAAATAAAAAAAGGGTTCAGACAGACCAATCAAAGGGCTGCTTTGCCAGTTAGTGTTTCAATTGGAGATTATTCAAAGCATTCAAGGTTAATGACCTTAATAGGCTCACAAAACGTTTTATTAAGGACACAAGGCTTGTACGGGGTACAGCCTACCTTTTACTCTTCCAATGGCCTCATCCCGCTCGCCTTGCAGCCACCCACTGCCAAACCATCAGTTATGCCTTCTATGGAGTCTGAGTCAAAGCATCTTGGGAAATTAAGGGGATTGTAATGTGGCATCATCTAATAATTGCCACTTGTGGCTGTGTTCAGCTACAAACCCTTGGAAATGTTTCTACAGTAAAATGTGATATTCCCCTCTGAGAGTGAATAATAGGCTGCAAAGAAAGACCAACTTCTAAAAAAGTAAAGTAAATGAGGTTGTGAAGGTACAAGTACATTCTTTGATTGATGCCATTTTCAGGTCGATTACTCTCCTGATTTGGCCACCACTAATAGGGCCAAGGATAGCTTGAGAAGAGAGAGAGGAAAAACTGCCACAAAGAGGAGAGGAAGACAACTGGGGAGGAGGAACTGAAAGTCGTGGTGGGAGGCAGAAGGGCAGAAAAAGGCACAAGGCAAAAAAAAGGAGAGAGGGAGTTACAGAAACAGCTACCCAACAAGAGACAACATGGCACAGCCCAAACTTGGCCTAATAGGCCACCGCTACCTTGAGAAGTGTAAAGTAGGTCTGGACAGTGTGGGCTATTTGCAGACTGAGCGGTATTACACACTGTTAATAGGTTCAACCAGGGCTCCTCTCATTTATCAGAGAGAGTACAGACTCTCGGAGCAGGGAAGGCAAGGAGAGGAGGAGCATGAGTGATGGATGTAGGCAGACATCAGAGGGGGAAAATTTGGTTTCTCGGAGCAGAGGTGAATGTCTCAGAGCGAGAGCTCTCTTTTTCTTTCACTTCATCTACTACACAGTCATCTCATGCCTTTTCTCTTTTCCGTTTCACTTATAGATTTAAAGATTAAGCTTTTAATAATAATTGTCATTCCTACCCTCTAGTTTAGATTAATAAAGCAGGCAGAAACTTAAAAAATAAAAAATCGGACCCATCCCCCATCATGTAAGAGATAGTTTGTTTGATAAGGAAGTCAGTATATTCCATTATGGCTTAACAGAAATAAATTCTAACCATATTCTTATATAAAAATACAAAGTGCCATTTTTTTCCAATTTATGTACAAAAATTGCAGATTGAATGTGATGCTCTATCATCTGCCAACATAGAGTGATGTAAAAAAAAAAAGTGAGTGAAGAAGAAACTGTGCATCATGGGAATCTCCCAGCAGCCTAAGCCTATAGTAGCAACCATTCAGGGTCACCTGATAAGGCCTTAACTACACGCTTCATCAAACAGTACATGTTGTTACAAAGAGTCTCAGGCTGCTCGAAACTCTCAGATTGTGACAGTTTTTCTACTTTTGGCTTTGTATGATGTGAAAGACAGCAGTTACCCCAGCTATGGTCCCAGCGCTGGCTGTGAGCACAGGAAGCATAAAAAAGAGGTTAACCTAAGTTTTTACCCTTTTACGTTCTTATAACATAAGCAGTCCTACCTCATTCCTGCCAAAGCTGAAAATCCCCCTCCCCCTGCACTATGTATGAATCAAATTTTAAGGTTGTCATGTTTTCATCATGTGCAATTGTGACAAAAAACCCTCAGTATTTCCATTTTTTCCTTCTCCTACAGTGGCAAAGAATCCTTCGAAGGATTGCAGGACTCAGTTCCTCATTCTGGACAACTCTAAAACAGAATTAATTCCCTCTGAGATCTTAAGCCTGGTTTGGTTTCACCACATTTTTTGTGTTGCATGCCAACTGTCACATCACCACACCCCTATCCCCATTTACACTGGTGTTTGTGGGTGAACTAGACTCAATTTAATCTTACCTCCTGTGTAACAAGGTGAAATGACACCAAAGCATTAACCACAGTCGTGACTGTTATGTAATGGGTTCTTTTTCAAAAAGTATCCAAATCCAACCTCTGCAATCAACGTGACTCACTGGGCTAATCCCAGAATGATCCCCATATTGCTCTCCAGCAAGTAACTCTGAACAAAGGTAGGTTATGCTGATGGGCATGAAACACGTTTGCTCAGCTAGGCATGAATCTGGACAAGGAGCAAAAGGCAAGGTGAGAGAGGCGATAATCTCAAACCCAAAAATGAAAAGCGTGCAGCCAAACGATGCAACCATCAAGGTAGTGCAACAATCTGACAGCAAATGATGAGAAGAGTTGGATTTAAATTTTGCAGGTAGGCAGAAGTAATGATCAGTCCACTTTAGCATAGGATACACTGGGACTGTCCTTTATGAAAGGAAAGGACAACATGCCATCCCACAATTCATTGCAATGGACCATCTGACCATTTATCAAAACAATCAACATAATAAAGAAGAAACATATTCACTCCATGTAGCGACTATTGCAACCACAGCAGACACAAGATAGGATTTTTTTTTTGGAACTAATTTGTGGTAAATTGTGTGCCAAAGACTTTTTAAATATTCCCCTCCTGAAAGGAAAACTCATAGAAATACATATTCCATGAGGCCAGTCGCTAAAATGCTTCTGCTCACAACTTTCAGTAGCATAATTGACACAATGCCACTTGAGGAAATCCCGTAGCTTTCCAACATCAAAACAGGGCTTTGTGCTGCTGCAGACTGTAACTAAATCTGGCTGAATGTGGTTTGTCTTCTTAAAAATTCCAATCTTTGTGATGAAGGGATATTTTTCACCGTTCTCATTTACATGACCTGTGTGAATCAGGGTTAGAACACATTGGGGTGATTTGTTAAAAGAGCCATATCGTAGTCTATCTTCTGAACGTTGTGGTTTCAACATGACAATCATCTGGACTTACACTGCTGGAGATTAGTGTAAGGTCCTTTGGATTCTTCTCCTTTCCTTATCAGTTCTCCTAACCACCTTTTCCTGACCTCAATGACATTTTCATCAGTGTCAATGTCATAAACAAAAAGAGGTGAAAAAAGGTCGACTCGACGTTAGAGATTACTGCAGAGCAGAGGGCTGATATGTTTGGTGCAACACACCGATGAAGGCTCTGTGAAAAAACACTGAAGAGAGAAAACCCAGGCAAAACCCCTCTTATATAATCCCATCTTAAATGGGCCCACAAAGTCAGACTATTTTAAATGATTACAAACTTGACATCCTTCATTGGAAAATAACTTTTCACACTAAATGTATTAGTTATTAGATGTAAGGAGTGGACAGTTAAGGGAATGCCAGTTATATAGCAATAAAAGAAGACACGGTGGTGAAGCCCTTAAAAGAAAAACAGCACTTATGTACCAGTATAGGCAGGAGGGACTTTGTATCCAAATGGAAAAAGTGTCTGTTTGAGAGAACCGTTTAAAATAGCATACTGTTTGTACTCAAATCATTTCATGCATATTGAAAAGTGTATTATATTATATATAGTGTACAACAACATGCTGTGATATCAATAGAAGTGTAAAACGTCACAAGAATGGAGGATGTAATAAAGTATGTTATTAGAACTTACAAAGAAAATCCATTATTCTAGTAACGCGTCTGACTGTTACAGAAAAGTATAAAAATCAAGTGTCCTCTTATCAACGAGTACTGAAGAGAGAGGACACACACACACACACACACACACACACACACTTTAAATGTAAAATAATCCTCAAAACACAATATTTGTTTGATGCGTGACTTTAGAATGAACTAAAAGTTTTAGATAGTCAAAGACCTAAAACCACATTTGGAAAAGAGAACAGATAAAGTATATTAGATGAAATGAGATAAACTAGAATAGATACACTAGAATAAACAGCAGAATTTGATAATGATAAAAATACCAGTTTGCTTTATGCTGTGAAAAACTGTTATTCAGCAACCTACAGACATGTCTCACATGCAATTTATTATTTTAAAATCAGTTCTTACTACTTCTATTGATTTTTATTTCTGTCTTCTTATCAGTACTCAAATAATATTAATGGTGATGGTTTGGATGGATTTGGTCACAAAAATTAATGTCAGCTTGAAATTAGTTGTAAAAAATCATGATTGCGTGCTCTTGATGGCTAAATGATAAAATGTGTAACAGAACATTTGTGCTCACTTGGGTCTAGTAGCCATAAGTCATAAGTCATGTTTTCATTTTAATGTCAATGTGCATTTATTTTTGGTTTTATTGTAAAATAAATATTGCATTGTAAATCCTTTTTTCTTTGACACATCCAAAGAGAATCCTCCATCTCTTTAGCTGCCAGACACTCTATGTTTAGCAGCTGGTAGCTGATTCATTGCAGACTCCTTGTACACTACCTGTGTACACAGAGTTTTGAGTGAATTAGCAGCAGCAGCTGGCTGTTGTGCCAAGGGACAACACTTTTATTTCACTCCCATTGCGTGTGTGTGTGTGTGTGTGTGTGTGTGTGTGTGTGTGTGTGTGTGTGTGTGTGTGTGTGTGAGGGAACAAAGAAAATCATCATTGTAATTGTTACACATTAAAAATTTACATTCTTTTCCTTCATTTTTGTCTTTTTCCAACATACATGGTGAGGGGAGGGTTAGCATTACCACCAAGGATGAGGGTCGAAGTGTTAGTGATGACCTAAAGTGATGTCAAAGCTCAAACACTGTACAGTAAAGAAAAAAGATGTAACCGTATAATGAACAGCGGCGTTGCCTTATATTCCAAACTGTAAATTGTTTCTGAAGTGTGAGGTTCTGGGAGGATCCTGGGCTCAAGGTTTGCTGCAGGGTCACTAAAACAAAATGAAATGAACCAACATGAGAGAAATAAGTAGCAGGATAATGTGGAAGCAATGTTTAGTCAGTCTCTCCATTTGTTCCTTTTCCTCGGATGAT
Source organism: Maylandia zebra (assembly GCF_041146795.1). Lineage (NCBI taxonomy): Eukaryota > Metazoa > Chordata > Actinopteri > Cichliformes > Cichlidae > Maylandia > Maylandia zebra. The sequence continues at coordinate 28,686,496 of NC_135168.1, forward strand.
TTGCAATCTGAGATGTTTATCTGCTCTAGTTTTTCCAACTGTCCTTTCCATTATCTGTATGTGACTGTTAAAAGATTTGGGATACATTTGAGATACTTTGACAGGGTTAAAGTAACATTTGAAAGCAGGATTAGCTAGTTTAGCCTCTTAAAAGCCACTATATTACTGCTGTGGACCACCTATTTAAGGTTACATTAGACTAAATTTAAAAGGAAAAGCAGAGCTGTAAGAGTAGGGAAACATTATCCTTCTGTAACCTCAACTAAAAGCCAATCTATAGCTTTCCTTCTCTGGGATTGGCTCCAGCCCACCGCCAACCTGTCCAGCATAATGAGCCCAGTGTGCAGTCGGCACAAAACAGTAAAACCTGGACAGTCTATCACGTAGCTCAAACCTGACTCAAATATCTACAGAAGTAAATGGCATAAATCAAACTGTCAGTAATCATTCATGCCAATAACAGAAGTGTAGGAGTCTTCATCTGGTGCGTCTTATATCAATGATATCTGGTGTGTCTTTCATAACACTACAGATTTTGACATTTTTCTTCATGGATAAAAAAAGATCTCATCAGTGTATTTGGAAGCATTTGTTGAGGTTTGTTTAGCAGAGCCGTTGCAGAATTTTAAGACATCGTCCTCTTTACTGACTGCTTTTCCATTAAACTGCATGAAATGTTTCATATGTGAATGACCAACTCAGTCTTAGATGCCTATTTCACATTTACAAAGCATGGCAAAATGTGCTTTCACATAGACAAACAAACTACTTTTACAACCCCATTAAAAAGGATTATTGAAATATGCTTTATGCATTTTTCTGTATTACTCATGCAGCTGATTGAGAAAGTAAAAGCAGCATAGCCACTTAATTTTTACTCATGTGCTTTTATGTGTTCTTCTTGATCAAATACTGCTTATTTTGCTTAACCTTTTATATTAACGAAGGATGAAAAGAACTGGGAAAAATTCAAAATTTCAACTCAAAGGCAGTCCTAAGTCTTCAGTTCCCACCAACCATCACTTTGAAATGCTTTAAATATTTAAGTTGATGACCATCTCGCTCCGATTCCAAGATGGCGCCGCGGATGGCAGCCTCGGTACTGCGCTCTCTCGCACTTTTCTTGTTTCTGCTGTGCTTGAGAGCCACCATCTACCGGAACCAAATTCCCTGTATGTGTCTGCACATATATTTGGCCAATAAACAAGATTCTGATTCTGAATTGTATAAAAGGCCCCAAAGTTCACAGAATAATTCTATTGGTGTTTATAAGTTTATATAAGTTTATCTACTGTTCATTGAATATTCAACCCTCTGTTACAGTGGGGCAAAAAAGTATTTAGTCAGCCACTGACTGTGCAAGTTCCCCCACTTAAAATGATGACAGAGGTCAGTAATTTGCACCAGAGGTACACTTCAACTGTGAGAGACAGAATGTGAAAAAAAAATCCATGAATTCACATGGTAGGATTTGTAAAGAATTTATTCGTAAATTAGGGTGGAAAATAAGTATTTGGTCACCTCAAACAAGGAAAATCTCTGGCTCTCACAGACCTGTAACGTCTTCTGTAAGAAGCTTTTCTGTCCCCCACTCGTTACCTGTATGAATGGCACCTGTTTGAACTCATCATCTGTATAAAAGACACCTGTCCACAGCCTCAAACAGTCAGACTCCAAACTCCGCCATGGCCAAGACCAAAGAACTTTCGAAGGACACCAGGAAAAGTATTGTAGACCTGCACCAGACTGGGAAGAGTGAATCTACAATAGGCAAGCAGCTTGGTGTGAAAAAATCAACTGTGGGAGCAATCATCAGAAAATGGAAGACATACAAGACCACTGATAATCTCCCTCGATCTGGGGCTCCACGCAAGATCTCATCCCGTGGGGTCAAAATGATCATGAGAACGGTGAGCAAAGATCCCAGAACCACACGGGGGGACCTGGTGAATGACCTGCAGAGAGCTGGGACCAAAGTAACAAAGGTCACCATCAGTAACACACTACAACGGCAGGGAATCAAATCCCGCAGTGCCAGACGTGTTCCGCTGCTGAAGCCAGTGCATGTCCAGGCCCGTCTGAAGTTTGCCAGAGAGCACATGGATGATACAGCAGAGGATTGGGAGAATGTCATGTGGTCAGATGAAACCAAAGTAGAACCTTTTGGTATAAACTCAACTCGTCGTGTTTGGAGGAAGAAGAATACTGAGTTGCATCCCAAGAACACCATACCTACTGTGAAGCATGGGGGTGGAAACATCATGCTATGGGGCTGTTTTTCTGCCAAGGGGACAGGACGACTGATCCGTGTTAAGAACAGAATGAATGGGGCCATGTATCGTGAGATTTTGAGCCAAAACCTCCTTCCATCAGTGAGAACTTTGAAGATGAAACGAGGCTGGGTCTTCCAACATGACAATGATCCAAAACACACCGCCCGGGCAACAAAGGAGTGGCTCTGTAAGAAGCATTTGAAAGTCCTGGAGTGGCCTAGCCAGTCTCCAGACCTCAACCCCATAGAAAATCTGTGGCGGGAGTTGAAAGTCCGTGTTGCTCGGCGACAGCCCCAAAACATCACTGCTCTCGAGAAGATCTGCATGGAGGAATGGGCCAAAATACCAGCTACTGTGTGTGCAAACCTGGTAAAGACCTATAGTAAACGTTGGACCTCTGTTATTGCCAACAATGTTATGTTACAAAGTATTGCGTTGTATTTTTGTTATTGACCAAATACTTATTTTCCACCCTGATTTACGAATAAATTCTTTACAAATCCTACCATGTGGATTCATGGATTTTTTTTTTCACATTCTGTCTCTCACAGTTGAAGTGTACACAGCAAATCCAGCATGTCCAAATTAACACTGTCGGATTTGATTTCAACACTATTAAAGTGTCTATATGGGTCCACACCAGAGAGTGTTAATTTAACTATTTTTGGAGAGTTGGTACGTTAACTCTGATTTAGTGTTAAACACCAAATCTGTCTGGAGTTGATAATTTAACACTTGGTGTTAAGAGTTTATATATTAACTCTCAAAGAGTATTTTAGTTTAACTACGTAAGAGTTATCTTCTAATTCATTCTAAAAAGCGGGAATTTTACTGTTCTGAACTTCTAGAAATTTCTTTTGGAAATAAACATTTACTAAAAAGACGCAATGGTTTTTGAAAAACATTTATTCTGAACTGTGCACGACAATTTCAAAGCATTTTCTGAAAGATGTAAAAGTGTACATGTTCTCACTTTCATTAGAATTTTGTTTATCAAAAGGTCTGACATGGTAAATGCAAATAACAGCATTCTCATCACTTATTTCTTCAATACAATATGCATGTCCTTCATTCATCCCTTTGTGGAACTTCAACGCACTTCTGCTCTCCCCCATATTCCATCTTCACAAGCATATCCTGTGCGGAGATGGAATAAAAATTAGTTGACACTAATTAATGGCACAAATAATCCAGTAAACAATTGCAGCACAGTAAAAAAGAAAAAAGAAAAAAAAAAAAGGAATCCTCTCTGAGCCATTGCTTGTGTAAAGTATTTTCCCAAAAGACAAGGACACAGGCAACAGGTAATACTGAACTAAATGTAAAACCTCAACCTTTTTCATTTTTTTTTTTCCGCCTGTCCCATTTGGTTCTTTAGCCATCAGAATTGTTGTCTGAAGACCAACAAGGATATCCAATGGATTTACTTTGCCAAATGGATCATCGTGGCATTGCCGTATTGGTCCATTTGGTCGATCTTTGTTTTTATTATTTATTATATTTTATTTTCAGATGTTACAGACGAGACAGACATGAGTGAAGGATAGGAAAGGGAGAAAGAAAGAGGAAAGAAAGGAAAAACAGAAGGGGAGAGGGACAGTGAGAAAGGGGGGGAGAAAAAGAATAAAAATCTCCTGGATCACCTGTTGAGAGAAGAATAGAAAACAAGCAAAAAAAAGACAAAAAAAAAAAAACAAAGCAACATACTAAACACAACACCATCGCATTAATCTAGCTAAGTGTAAACAGCAGTAAATACTAAATATTCAATGTTGTTGTGCAGCACGCAGGACAGATGTGCTTCGAAGTAACAGCCAAGAAAGGTGTAATTTGGGTCTACGAGCAGTGAACACCCGTGTGCATACCTGTGGTAAATGGTAAATGGTAAATGGCCTGCATTTGTATAGCGCTTTTCTAGTCCATAGGACCCCAAAGCGCTTTACACTACATTCAGTCATTCACCCATCCACACACACATTCACACACTGGCGATGGCAAGCTACATTGTAGCCACAGCTGCCCTGGGGCGCACTGACAGAGGCGAGGCTGCCGGACACAGGCGCCACCGGGCCCTCTGACCAATCAGCGCGCTTGTATTCCAAAGGTTTCTCCATGTAACGATCTGCTAGGGAGTGTGGGGGGGCCACAGCCCCGTCCTCCAGGGTGTGAAGCAGGTATGGAGGAGATCAAAACTCCAGACATCCAGAGGCCCCCAGAACACAAGAGACCATGGAAGACCAACAGAGGGGCAGCCGCGCCACTGTTCCAGTAAGAGCTGAGGAGAGTCCCAGATGAGGGTTCACTCAGCAGCCGCGGAGCAGAAGCCAGGGGGAGTTGCAGTGACGCGCCCATGAGCTCCGCCGGCCACCAGCTGTGCCTGAGTGACCGAGCCCCAGGCCGAGAGGCCGGGGGCACCCCACCCCCGAAGGGGCCCGAGCGAGCCCCAGGCTCCAGGCCCCGATAAGCGGCCGCCAAGGAGTGAGCCGGTGTGTACCTGGACGCCCACCCCCAGACACAAAGAACCACCAACGCACCGACACCTGAGGGAGTCCGCCACCGGCAGGGGAAGTGGTGGTAGGTGGAGATAGGCCTCCAAACCTTGGAGGGCCTGAGGTGTCCCCAGAGAGGTGGCGTCTGATACCCAGCCTGACATATACACACAGACATACAGGCACACACAGACACAAACATCCATTCCCCCCCTCATGCTCTCATATGCACTCACTCCACACTCAACCAACGTGGAGACAGACATAAAGAGACGCTGTACACACGATCACACTCCCCAAGCGTACTCTACAAACCGGGTCTAGGTGCCCCCGCCCCTGGAGGGGGGAACTGCACCCAGACCCAGGTGGTGTTACCCTTTTCCCTGCGGTGGGGAGAGGCAGACCACCCCGACTCCGTAGCAGCAGGGAGGCCCCACACCCCAGACCGCAGTCGGACGGCCAACTCCACCTAGCCCTCCCGCTCCAGCAGGCCGCAGAGAATGGGGGTGGGAGAAGACTCCAAACCTCCCTCCACCCTCTCATTGTAGTGTTGATGCATGTGTGTTCTAAGGTGCAATTAAAACCCAGGAGGGCATGGAGCTACCTGCCAAGGAGCAGCAGGTAAGCACATAGTCCCTCCTGATAGCCCTCAATGTCTAAGTGTATTTAAAATTGAGAGGTGGGCAACGACGCCAGGGGTGAGGTGTACACCCTGATGGTAATTTGGACTCCGTGATTGTGCCCACCCCCAAGATCCTATATGTATGTGTAATGAGAGTGTGAATAATGTGAATGTCTAAGTTGTGGGATAAAATTGAGGCAGAGGCAGCCAGAAGGGGACAGAGGGGGGGGGGGGGGGGGTAGCCTCCTCTGCACCCTGGTGACATACCCCTACTCCAAGGCCCTGCATGTGTGGGTGGTTGTGGTGGAGCGGGAAGAGGGAGGCAGCTGGAGATGGGGAGGGAAGGAAGGGAAGGGCAGGTAACCCCTCCCTGGGGCCAGCTCCCCCGCTGACCCCAGTAGGCACTCCCACACTCCGCAACCCGCCAGGGAAAGGGGGCCCAGGCCCATCCAGACCGGGGCCCAGTGCAGCAGCGCCTCCCGGCCCCACAGAGCCCGGGACAGTCCACCCAACCCCACCACAGAGAAAACTGCACCCACCCCACCATCCACTCATCTTCCAGACTACATAAGACAGTAAACGCCCAGGCTGAGATCTTCCTCCACCTCTCCTGTATCTCCCCCTCCTGCAGAGAGAGTTCCTGAAGAGAGGAAAGCTCCAGCAAGATGTGACCATCTCCCCCACCAGTTGAAGAGCTCCCCAGGCGGTTCGACGCACCGGCGGCACCCCGCTCCAGGGCCGGGCCCCCATGCACCCACCCGCCCACAACCCCGGCAACACACCAACCAGGACCCAAGCCCCCGAGGCCCGGCCCGGGCCCCAGCCCAGAGACGGAGCGCCCCCAGAACCTCACGCCCATCCCGGACCCACCCAGGGCCAGCCATGCTACCAGGTCAGTAACCCACGTCCGTCAGCACAGATCCTCCCCTAGCCCCGCTGCACGCAGCCGCGAGGAAACAGTCACCTGAGAGCCAACAGAGCCCCCAACCGGACATGACCGCTATCCCGGGTTGAGCCCCCCAAGGAAGATGCCTCCGGGGAACCCCCCGACGCCCTAAGCCTGTCCCTACCCCCACACCAATCACAACAGTGAAGGCGGGACCAAACTATGACCCCCCACCCCCACTAGGTGATGGAGCTGATAAAAGGAGTCCAGAGCAATTGATCTGATGTGGTGGCAGAGGCTGTGTCAAGACTAATGTAATCTAATAGATAATTTCTATATTGGTTAGAATTAAGATTATTTTTATTTTTCCAGTTCATGAGGACTGTTTTCTTGGCTATGCATAGGGCAGTGAAAATCATATGGGCTATATTCTTTTCTGAAGTGACATTATCTAAGCTGCCCAGTAAACACACTGAGGGGGAAGTTGGAATGTTACATTTCAGACACTTTGATAAGTCTTCACATATCTCGCGCCAAAACTTTTGCACTGGTAGACAGAACCAAAGAGCGTGGATGTAATTGTCTGGTGTATTGCCTTGACAGTGTGAGCAGTTGTTGGAAGATGTAAAGCCCATCTTGAACATCCGATGACCTGTATAGTGCACTCTATGTAGTATTTTGTATTGTATTAATTGCAGACTGGGATTTTTAATTAATTTAAAGGTTTTTAAGCAAATCTGAGACCAGAAGTTTTGGTCTAAGCTGACTGATAAATCTGCTTCCCACTTTGCAATAGGAAGGGATATTGATTCATCTAATTTAGAAAGTGTTCTGTATATTTTAGATAATAATTTGGGGGATTTAAGAGTAAGAAAATGTGCCGCACTTAGTGGTGTTTGTAATTCAACTTGACTGAGGTTAAATTTCTTTTTTACTATGGATTTAATTTGTTGATATTCTAAAAATCTTGTCTTGTTGATCCCATATTGTGCAACTAGTCTGTCAAATGGAATAAATGCTGTTCCCTCTAATATATGTTCTAAGTATTTAATTCCTTTACAACTCCATTCTGGGAAATTAATCATATTATTGTTTTGTAATATGTCAGGGTTATTCCAGATAGGTGTACGTTTGCATGGGATTAATGAAGACTCTGTTATTTTTAGAAACTCCCACCATGCTGTCAGAGAAAAGCTGATGTTGATACTTTTAAAGCATTCATGTCTTTTGATGTTTGAGCTAATAAATGGTAGGTCTGAAATTTCTAGATCCTTGCATAGTGCCTGTTCAACATCTAGCCAGGGCTCAACTAAGAAGGTATGTTTTAACCATTCTGAGATGAACTGAAGCCTGTTGGCTAAGAAGTATTGGTGAAAATTAGGCAGATCTAATCCTCCTCTATCCTTGGTTCTTTGTAGCGTTTTTAAGCTGATACGCGGGGGTTTATCTTTCCAAAGGAATTTGGAAATATATGAATCCAGAGATCTGAACCAATCTTGTGATGGTTTGTTAGGGATCATCAAAAATAAGTAATTTATTTTTGGCAAGATCATCATTTTTATAGTGGCGACCCTTCCCATGAGTGATATGGGTAAAGATTTCCATCTAGTCAGATCGCCTTCTACTTTCTTTAGAAGTGGGATGTGGTTTAATTTAGTTAAGTCTGAAAGCTTAGGAGAGACATTAATACCTAAATATTTAATATTTCCGGATTGCAGTGGGGCAGAGGAAGAATTATGGAAGGAGCAGTTAATGGGGAGAACTGTAGATTTTGGCCAGTTAATTGAATAATCTGAAACTCTTGAAAACCAGTTTATTAAAGTAATTACCTCAGAGAGGTTGGTTTGTGTGTTTTGCAGAAAAAGCAACACATCATCCGCATAGAGACTGATTTTATGTTCTATGTTCTTACATTTTATGCCCTTAATTGTTGTAGCCTGTCTAAATGCTGCTGCTAGAGGTTCGATAAAAATTGCAAAAAGTGAAGGGGAGAGTGGGCATCCCTGTCTGGTGCCCCTCAGGAGACAGAAGCTGGAGGATGTCTGGTCATTTGTTCTGATACGAGCTGTTGGGGAATTGTATAATATTCTTATCCAGTTTATGAAAGAGTTTCCAAAACCAAATTTGTGTAAAGTTGCGAATAAAAATTTCCAGTTAACTCTGTCAAATGCTTTTTCTGCATCTAGAGATAATATTATGGTTTCGATGTTTTTATCGTATGAGTAGTCTATTAAATTAAGTAATCTACGAGTGTTTGTTGAGGAGTGCCGACCTTTTATGAAACCAGTTTGGTCAGGATGAATTAAGAGGGGGGTCATTTTCTCTAATCTCTTTGAGAGAGCTTTGCAGATTATTTTAAGGTCTACATTTAAAAGAGAAATTGGACGATAGCTTGAGGGAAATAAAGGGTCTTTGCCTGGTTTTAGCAGGAGACTAATGTTGGCAGAATTCATATTTGGTGGTAGTCTGCCATTTTCCTCGATTTCCTGCAACATGCCGTGGAATACTGGTGCCAAAATTATCCAGAATTCTTTGTAGAATTCTGCAAGGAAGCCGTCTGGACCTGGAGCCTTATTATTGGGCATACTTATCAGGGCTTCCTGGAGTTCACTTGGCATCAGTGGCGAATCCAGTTCCATTGCTTGACTGTCTAGTAATTTTGGAAGAGTTACGTTGTCAAGAAACAGATCAATTTCATTTTTAGATGGGTTCATTTGTGGTGAGTATAAAGTTTCATAGAAATCCCTAAAAATGTTGTTTATTCTTCCAGGATCATATATTGTGTTCCCCGATAAATCTTTAGCAGCACATATAGTTGTTTTTTCTTTATTTATTTTTAGCTGGTTAGCTAGAAATCGACCTGATTTGTTACTGTGTTCAAAATTCTGCAAGCGAAGTCTTTGTATAAGGAATTGTGTTTTTTTATTAATAATTTCATTTAATTCTAGTTTTGTTTTGCATATTTTGTTCAATGTTTCCTGATCTTGGTTGCACGCGTAGGCTTCTTCTAGTGATTTGATGTTTGTTTTCTTCTTTCTTTTTGTGTGATGAGAAAGAAATTATTTTACCTCTCATCACAGCTTTCCCTGCTTCCCATAGAACAGAAGCAGATATTCCGGGAGTGTCATTAAAGTCTAAATATGAAGTCCATTCCTTTTTAAAATATTTAATAAAGTCTTCATCTTTAAGTAGTGATATATTAAATCTCCAGTTTTTTCTTGGCGTAGTGTTATTCTTGTGCATTAGTGTTAAAGATAAAGATAAGATACCTAAACCGTGTGCACAAAACTCTGGAGGGATCTATGCTAACGTAGAATCCAGTCAGGACGTCAGCTACTGCTGTTTGCTCGTTTTTATTTTTTATTTTTCATGGGCGATCGTTTTCAGGCTTCAAGTAGCACCATTATACCAACATTTCACATTCTAGACATTGTTTTAGGTGTATTTGACCAAAAGTTTGACTGAAAATTCACATGCAAGCTTTTTTTCAAGGCTGTGGTATTTGCCCGCAGACAATACCTTTCAACTAGCTAAAACAGAATATTATGCTATCACCGAGCAACATGGCTAATGCCTTTCACACAGCTTTGTCTCAACTCCAAAGAGCCACAGAAGTAAAAGCTCATAATAATAATGGAAATAATCTTTGAAAAAATGACTTACCAAGCATGGCAAACAACTCAAATATGTAGAGCAAAATGTTCTGAAACGGCTTCACTTCAGCTTCGATTGGAGCCGTGCTGGGGGCGGAGTCTGTGAATTTACTCTATTGGTGTCATAGCCCCTGTAGGAGTTCAGAGTTAAGAGGTCAAGAGTTAATGTTTCCATTGTAACACCTCCAGATTTGACAGAGAAACACTCATTTTTAACACTCGGTTTTAACTACTATCATTTTACACCTCAGAGTTACATTAAAAGAATGTGACTCTGCTTAGAGTAAAATTAACTCTACTTTTGCAAGAAGACTATTAACACCAAAACATTTAACACTTTTGAATTTGCTGTATACCTCTGGTGCAAATTACTGACCTCTGACATCATTTTAGGTGGGGGAACTTGCACAATCGGTGGCTGACTAAATACTTTTTTGCCCCACTGTATTTTGGGCCAGCCCACCGTTTGGTGACATCATCCAGTTAGTAAGGTGGGCAGTTTAATGTCGAATGAGCAGTGTTGGTCTGGTGGGGGTGCACTGATTCCTGTGGGATGTTATGTGTGCGTGAATGATGAGTGAGTATTAACCTGTGTTGCATTTTGCCTTTGTTTGTGTTGATACTGACACATAGAGTGAGCAGTTTGAAGTGTTCTATATTGTTCTGATCTATAAATGGTTATGTTAATTATATTGTGTTATGTCCAGTGTTGGGTAAGTCACTTTAAAATAGTAACTTAGTTACATTACTAGTTACTTCTCTCAAAAGTAACTCAGTTACTTCAAGTTACTCGTAACTTTCAAAGTAACTAGTTACTAGGGAAAGTAACTTTGGTTTTACTCAGAATTCTCTTGTTAATGTGTTGCTTCCATAACTTTGCCAATCTTCTAGCTTGCTTACTTGCCACAAGTGCACTGTGCCACCTACCAATAGAAAGGAAAAGATAATGTGCATATTTCCATGAGAGAAATCCCACGCCTGGACCGTCTTTGACTACTGCCATGATTCTAGCCTACGTCACAGCGTCATGTGCGCCTTTTACATCCAACACAAAAACTGCAGTCGTGGTGCTTTCGATTGTACTCAGAACTCGGAAATTCTGCCTTCTGAATAGGAAGATGTAGGCAACACCAGACTGCAGATGAGCTGCATACAGGGCTGGACTGGGACAGAAAATTGGCCCGGGCATTTTGACTAGAGACCGGCCCACCATTATAGGAAAAATCATAAAGCCTTTGAATGAAAATAAACACTGTTGTGACAGTGATGTTCACTGTTTTGATGGTATATATGCATCAATCTATCAATCGTTTGTTGTAAGATTCAGATAATTATTTTTTAAAAGCTAGACATTTTAAATGAGAATAAGAAAGAAAAGTATTTCTTTGTGCCCCCCTTTCCCTGTTAATGCCCTACATGCCCCCCTGGCAACACTTTGCTAGATCTGCACCTGCACAGTTACCAGCTGTCAGCTACCTAAAAAAGGATCCTGGGGTTATTTGTCTCTCAGAAACAGTTCATAACTTCCCTTCAACTCATTCATGTCACCTAAAAGGTAAACCTGTTTCTCCATCACCTGTTCAGCTCTGATGATTCAGTAAGGACATCTCCTGGTTTCATCTTCATGTTTCCCTCTCACCAGATAACCAAACCATATCATGACCAGCAGCTTTACAGCTGTGGCTCCAGCAAACATCAGCTGATACTAGAAATTAATATTAAATAAATTCTAACAATAGCTGATCAAGCTTAAACGTGCTGCTGTTGTTTACCGGGACATCCGCTGGTTTCCTCTTTCGGTGCAAAGTGAGCGATAAACAAACAAGAGAGCCGATCAGCTGATCATTGATCAGTTTTCATGATTGAAGCAGAAACGGGAGAGAGAGGGGGAGAGGATGAGAGAAGAAGAGGTAGCTGTGCAGCAAAGACACAGAATAACTCCAGCTTTGTGTCTTTTTCATTGTAGCTGAATTACGGGACAAACTGTTCCTTTTCACCTCAATAAGAAACGCGTAATATTTTCTCTGAATACCAGGCGGGACGGTTGGCAACTCTAATAACTTATGAACAAAATAAAGTTCAACATCATTAACTTCATAGCACCCACCCAGCTGTATAGAAACTCCGTCATGCTAGCTAGCACGCAGTACGGAAAAAGTCAGAATAACGAAAATAAACTCCACCTAGACTTGGTTCATATCTGACCCAGAGAGACTGCAGGCCATAACTTCTTACCTGAAGTTCAGTTCACACTTGGACCGGCGGCCGCCTCGGGTCTCTCTTCCTTCTGCGTCCCTTTTCCTTCATCCACCTGCTGGCCTCCACCACTTGCTAATGTTACTGAATCTGTGGAAGCTCCGCGATAGCCACCACACGAAGTAACGAGTAACGACCCTATCTAAATCCCAGTAACGAGTAACGCGTTCCTGATTTTGGCATAATAACTAGTTACCGTGCTTGTTACCACAATAATAACGTAGTTACTGTAACGCGTTACTTAATAACGCGTTAGTCCCAACACTGGTTATGTCTCTATCTGAATATGCCACTTATCTATTCACCTTATTTATTATTTCTTTGTATTGTTTATTTCCTTTGTAGAAAACCACACACACGCAACTGTTTTTACAGCCACAGGAATTGAGTTGTGACAATAAAATGCCTCAAACCGAAACTCAAGCTCCTCCTTTCATACTCAGGGACAATTAAGCCTTAAGTGGTGTTCTGGCCAACACACCGGGGTGCTAAAGCCTGAATCAGTGCCACAATTGTGCCTATCCCTGATATCTCCACTACACCAATGATAAGCCTAATGCTAGTATGAGGCATTCACCCTTTGGCTACGCATCACTTTTCGATGTCCTTGCAGGATTTTAATAATGCATTTTCCAATGAATGTCATTTTGGAAATACAGGTAGTTGGTGAGGGAGTGTCAGGCCTCATTGCAGGTGTCTTCACAGGCATAGCAGACCATCAACAACTGATGCTCTCTCGTCTTGCACTGTTTGTTGTTTTTGTTTTCTTCTGTGCTCACCGATGACGTCACAGTCTGAACTCTAACCTTCCAGAAATAGTAAAACTAAAATAATTGACTGAAAATGTATCAAAAAATAAAACACAATTACATCAGTATACTCCTTAAAGATTTTCCAGAGATTGGTGAAATGTCAGTTTTCTAACCACTCTTAGATTGCAACACAAACAGTCTCCATCATTGTCCCTGAAGGCCCCTAAAGGGAAGTGATGGAGCCATTTTAATTGAGCTGCCAGCTTTGACAGAGAGACAAGATTATTTTAGGGGCATGTTAAACCATTTGCTTTATTTTACTCACTGACTGTTTTTATGTAGTGATGCACAATAAAAAGTGGTCTTTTGCCTCCTTTGGCATTTACATAGACACATATGGAAATGCATAGTCGAGTAAAGGACGTTACCTTTTGATGCTTTTTGATAACATTTTGGAGGAAAGGTTCATGTAGCTTCTTTTTATGGGTGTAATTTTCTGGTAGCTGGCCCATGGAGTTTTTGGCTGCTTTTAATCGTACGTCCAGGTAAGTAAAGTGAATGTTTTCTAATGAGTCTCTTTGTGCCTTCCCTGCCCAAAAGAGGAATATTCACCAGATTTAGCATATTTTACAAAAAGATCTTCCCCATGCCAAGGCTGTTTGCCCTCACAGCGCACTGCTGCGTGCACCGTATTCTGCCAACCCACCCACACAACTCACACATGGTTTTCAAATGCCAGTTTTACCTTCTACTAAAAGAGTTTTCTGAGTGAAAACAATAAAGTAACCAACTACTTGATATCAGTAAAAATCAAATGTCATGTTTTGTTTTGATAGTCAAGTGATAAAACAGTCACTGGCTATTTTCTGCTATTCCATAGTACGATGAGTGTGCTAGCCTCAACGTTTACGGCTCGACACTACCTCTGTGTTCCCACAAACAGACAGATGCTAGTGTTACACACTGAAGGACGACAGGGTTCATTCAGGTGCACATGAAGATTTATTGCGCTGAAACACAGCAAAACAATTCAGTGTTACTGGCGGCTTCCATTGTAATAACTGGCCTGCGTTACTTTTGTGACATTACGTGTAATGGCCACATATTAATCAGCCCTTAACACACAGAGAAAATGACCAGTAAACAATAGACAACATAACATGTACTGGCTGGTCTATTTCCTATAACTTTAACTGAAACCAGCTAACAGTTTCCTTTCACCTTACTGATGGAACAACACGGTTACAGAGATTAATGCAGGAGGCTAACATGACTTAGCTAGCGCACAAATGTTACTAGCATCACCCACAGATAACGTGAAACAACTCCCTTATTCGCTCACATTAAACACCATATAAACAAGAATTACACTCCAAACATGTTAAATAAGCATCAACTTTACATAAATTTATGTAGTTCTCGTGTATTGCTCTCACCTGAAACACAGCAAAACAATTCAGTGTTACTGGCGGCTTCCATTGTAATAACTGGCCTGCGTTACTTTTGTGAAGGATTATTTTGCCAGTTACCCTTTTGGCTGAGCCGCCACTGCCACCTACTGGCGAAACTAAATATTGCCCTACCATCACATCAGGTGGGAACAAATGAGCTTTTCGCTCTGTGTTATGATGCAAACTATTGTCACAACAAATAGCAAAAAAAGATGATGGGGGTGGGCACGAACACATAAGCAACACATCTGAGACTTGTTCTTAATTCTCAAAATACTCAGGGCGCCACACTAGCACCGTTAAATTAGCTAATAAATCTTTGCAGGGCTACCGTTGCTTTTTTTGAATCTTGAAAAACAAAAAGACATATTAAAGAACCAAAAGTCAGAACTCAATACTCCCATCCCAGTAAAAACTATTAGTATGAACAATTTTGTCAAACCTTGATGTACATTTGGATGAGACAGTGTTAAATTTAACAACACTAGCAAGCTGCATTCATGAACTGTATTAGCATAGTAAAGACCAGAAAAGGTGCAAAGCCTTTATTTACATATTCTTGATGAATAGGCCGAACACAGAACACTTGTCCATGTAATAACTGTGGACATGTGTTCTTCTCGCTCTCTTCTGCTCTGAGTCTTTGGCCAAACAAGTATTAACCCTCTGAGCTCTAAGTGCTCATCAGTGATTTGATCAACGCTAAATCTAATTCTAACACTAACTTTTGCCTTTTTAAGTATATTTTTTCTTCCAAATCAATGGAAAAAAGTTACTGTCAGACATGGATGGGGTTGTCACCAATGAAAACACAGAGCTCACAGGTTTCATGTCAGCCAGTGATATTTTCCAGGTGTTACTGTTACTATTGTTCAGGATTTTGTCCAACAGTGCTTGGTGTTCAAATTGTGCAGCATGAAACAGCATACAGGGGAAAAACAGTGTAGTGTACGGATTTATGTGTGAAGGTAAAGTAACCTGATTAAGACTGGTCTGACAGGAAATGAGCAACATGGCTGCTAGAGGTACAGGCAAAGTCATACAGACAATAGTCAGTTAGCCTCAATATTTGAACTAAATTAATGTCAAAAGTATTTTCTTGGATGATGTCGGCCCACCCTTCTAAGCCATAACAGTTTCAACTCTTCTGGGAGAACTTGCACACAGTTTAGGAGCGAGTTTTTGACCATTCTTCCAGAAGTTCCTTTGTGAGATCAGACACTGATGTTGGATGAAAAGGTTTGGCTCACAGGCCTCGCTCTAATTCATCCCAAAGCTGTTCTATTAGGCTGAGGTCTGGACTCTGTGGAAGCAGGTTTAGTGATGGGCTCTTCTTGACAGGCCTGCACAAAGTTGGAGCGTGACATTTTCCAAAATGAATTGCTTTCATTGGAGCTAAGGTGGTAAGCCCAAATCCTGAAAAACAACCCCACACCATAACTCCTCCTCCACCAAACTTTACACTTGGTAAAATGCACAATGCAGTATCCTAGCAACCACCAAACCCAGACTCGTCTGATTGCCAGCAGAGAAGCATGCTTAAGCAACAATTAAGCATTAATCCCTGTCTCTCTTCCACAGCATGTCTTTATCCTGTCTTCCTTCTCTCACCCCAACCAATCACAGCAGATGGCCCCGCCCCTCCCTGAGCCTGGTTCTGCTGGAGGTTTCTTCCTGCTAAAAGGGAGTTTTTCCTTCCCACTGTCGCCAAAGTGCTTGCTCATAGGGGATCATATGATTGTTGGGTTTTTCTCTGTATCTATTATTGTACGATCTACTGTACACTATAAAGCACCCTGAGGCTTTGTGATTTGGCGCTGTATAAATAAAATTGAATTGAACTGAATTGAATTGAAATGTCAATCCAGAGAACACGTCTCCAGACCTCAAGAGACCACTGGAGATGTATGTAACACCACTGCATCCTACACTTTGCATCGAGCATTGTGAGGTAAGTGATAACTTCAAAATGTGTTGTATAACTTGATGAACTCAACATGTGGGGGTTTTCAACAGCTTAAGAATAATAATAATTGAAACATTGGTGAATGGTAATCTTGACACTTTATGGTGTGGGGAGAAGAATATTTTGTTCCAGCTGGATGCAGACCATAATCATGTTTTAGCATTAAATTCATCCACGACTACCTGACCCTAGTATTGGGGTTATGACTGGGTTTAGTTCTGCCACATGCCAAATGAACTAAACTAGATACATTTCTAATGAAGCTGATCATTTTGTCTTTATACACGGAGAAGCTGCATTCAGCTTTTATGCTCCTTATATCTGGAACAAACTCCCAGAAAGCCTCAGATCAGCTGAAACACTCAGTTTATTTAAATCCAGGTTGAAGACTCACCTATTCTCAGCTGCATTTGAATAAAGCACCAAATCCACACTTTTAAGCTTAAATTTCAAAACTTACATTTAACTACTGATTTTATCTATTGTTCTGATTTTATCTGTTTTGATTTTATATACTGTTTTGTTTGTTTGTTGATTAGTTTGTTTGTTTGCTTGTTTTAATCAATTTTAAATCATGCGTTTTATTTGTTTTTGTTTCTAATGTCTCTGTAAAGCACTTTGAATCACCTTGTTGTTGAATTGTGCTATACAAATAAACTTGCCTTGCCTTGCCTTGCCTTTATAGGTTTTCTTTTAAAAGCTTCTATTTGGGATGGTAGGCCCTGCCGTTGGGTGACCTGGTGGATATTCAAAGTTTAAACTGTACTTCCTGATATTGCCAACAAGATTAGATTTTGTAGAAATATTTCATAGCAGGAAATTCTAGAAATGAGCTGATTAACTGAGGGAATTACAAAATAGATGTTTGTTCTGAACCCTGGCTTCTGGTTTGATATTTGGTCCTAATTGAAATTCCCTATCTCTGGGATGTTTTCACACGGAAATGAATAGAAAGCTGCATTCGTTATGCGTTTGTTTTTCCTTGTTTTCTGCTTTCGCCTACCAGGGGAGGTAGTTTGGTATAAAAATACAGTTATAGATGCAATCAGACTGTGTGTTCAGAGGGCTGCAGAGACTGAGAGTGTTACTGTGTGTACATTTTGGAGGGGTGATAGAAAAGGTCGAGGGCAGTTATGTAAAAATTGGACTCAGGTGGCAACAGAATTTTGTTTGTGTGCCAACAGATGGAGAATTTTCACACTTACACCAAACCGAACTCAGCAAATGTAACACACAAACGCACACATCATCAACAACACATCTTTAACTGAAATCTTTTGGTACTTCTTGACTTGTTCACTTTATTTCCTGAATTTAAGCAATAATGAAAAGGAAGTACCGTCATTTAGACTAAAGATGGGTTAACACGTGCACCAAGGGTTTACAACAATCCTATTATAAAAGCACAGAGAAGTCATTATGCGTTTACTGCTGGCTCATTAAAAAACAACTCATATTTCACAACACAGGTCATCTTTCCTTCCTCTACTTCTCTAGTGCCAGCATGATGAATAAATGCTCCTCAAATGCATAATTAAAAGTTTATCATTTTAAATGTACCTGCTGACAGAGCTTTGGAACCAACAGGGACATAAATAATTCATGCACACCTCTTTGAGTCTGAGGTATATTAGACACACACCCACAGATTTGTTTGGTGTTTACAAAACCCATCATTTAGGTGTAAATATGTTCACTGCCCTCTGACTGATGACTAACAGTGCTGGGAACAGTACGCTGCTGCAGGATCTTAAATGGCACTTTTATCAACACAGTGTAGGCCGAGCTCATGATAATGATCACCTGTTTGGCAACACAGCAATCAGGCCAGACGGGTTTAAAAGGAAAAACAACAGAAACATGCAAACAGCAGGTGAACATAAAAAATGACACAGAGAGAAATCCAAATCCAAACGAGTGACATGACAAATGAAAATCTTTCAGTTATTTTTGTTTTTGCAGCTGCTGGATGGTATGGCATTAAGTTGCCAGTCAAAGTCAAGGTAGCCTCGGGTTTTGCTCAGAGAAATCATTTAGCATTGTTTAACCCTGCATGGATAATTTATCATGGGAATATTATTAAAAAAAACACTCCATAACAACCGTTAGAGGATAATAATGAACAATGAAGGTGAAAAGCAACAAAAAAGAAGAGAAAAAACTATTCAATTACAGGAGACAATAAAAGCCGTCCTATGCAGCATTTTGCTACCAGTGATGACTGCGACACTGCAGCTCGGGACTGTCCGAGTGGAATGTGCTCAACGCTGAACTGATGTCACATATATAATGTTCCTACATTATATGTAGTATGATGATAAATGATTACGTGCTGCATGATTTATTGACATGCAGGATTTACTAGCTTCACCAGAGTCTCATGTTCACATACCTTATTACTAACTGACAGCTAACTGGTCTTTGCAGGTCCCAACAAATCTTGGTGTGATCCCAGTTCTGCTACTGTGCTACACGAGTAAAAGCTGAAAATATTCAACTTTAATAACATTTTCCTTAAAAAATCTCAATCAATCAATCAATCGTGGGATTAGATTCACTGGTGGGTCTCAATGGCCTCTTGGTGGTGCAAAGCCTTTGTTTAGATATTCTTGATGAATAGGCCGAACACAGAACACTGTAACATCCTGTAATAACTGTGGACTTGTGTTCTTCTTGCTCTCTTCTGCTCCCAGTCTTTGGCCAAACAACTATTAACCCTCTGAGATAAGATTCCTTAATAAGATTTCCCTTAAAGAAATCTTAACAATCAATCAGTCATGGGATTAGACTATATTTACTGGTGAGTCTCAATAGCCTCTTACAGGAAGCTCTGCCAATGATTGCTAAAACTTGTAATTACTCAAAGTTTAAATAACATTGATCTGTATTTTTCATAAGGTACTGATCTGTAAGGAACTGATCGTTTAGGCACTAAGCTTTGCTGTGTTTTTATATTTAAAACACAATCTTTATGTAGCAGCTTTGTTGTGCCAGAAATCAAGGCAAAACAACAGCGTCCCCTGTGGTAGTCAGTAGTGTTTTAGTGCCATTTCTCAGTGCGATATTTTAAGAACCAGAGCATGAAATGTACAAAAGTCAAAACACATTCAATAAGAATGCTTAAGAAACTGGAGTATTGAAGAAATCTGCTACGACAACCTGGACGTGTCGAAGTAAACTGACCAAAGTATATTTGGTTTAATGTCGTCTGAGATTGGTAACAGTTTGGATTATGTAACACACTGAAAAACAATAATTCCTTAAAGGGTTAAATGAATTTGTAGATTTGTAGACTAGACTACATGCAAACTGAAAGCTAAAGGCAAGACAGTGGAAATATGCAAATGAAACTTACCAAATAAGAAACAAACAAACAAAAACAGCTCTAGGCTGCATAAACAAAAGCCCACAAGAGTTCAAACATGCATTTAGTATGAACATCCTGATCTAACATCTGAATTATTGGCTGTGTGGGAAACTGACAGACAACACAAACAGGCTAACAGTTACATATGCTGTCAGAAAAATAAATAAATAAATAAATAAAATAAATAAATAAATAAATAAATAAATAAATATATATATATATATATATATATATATATATATATATATGAGTATATATATATATATATATATGAGTATATGAGTTCAGTTTAGCCCAAAGCCTCCTAATTAATAGAATTATTCAATTTAATTTAAAAGAAAGAAGGCAACAGTGCAGAGAAAACACGTCATTTTTATCTTGGGAAAAATGTTTTAGGAGAAATATACGATCTAAAAATTACCTTGAACAAGCAAATAGAGCTTTATTATGAACAGACAGAGTGTGTGTGTCGGGGGGGGGGGGGGGGGGGGGGGGGGGACTCTAGTGAATTAGTGCCAACTTCTCATTTTCAGTGCTGTTTACTGGGAGGTGCCTGCTCACCTCATCAGGAGCCTCAGAGGAAATCCTTCCAACATGTTTGGTTTTAACTGAAATAAATCTATTGGGAATCGTTCCAACTAAAATATAGTTACTACAACTCTAAGAGGATAATAATAATGGATTGGATTTATATAGCGCTTTACAATACCACTATTCATTCACTCACTGGTGGAGGTAGCTACAGTTGTAGCCACAGCTGCCCTGGGGCAGACTGACAGAAGCGAGGCTGCCATATCGCGCCATCGGCCCCTCTGGCCAACACCAGTAGGCAAGTAGGGTAAAGTGTCTTGGCCAAGGACACAACGACCAGGACAGAGAGCCCAGGGATCGAACCGGCGACCTTCCGGTTACAGATGCGATTCCCAACCCCCTGAGCCACGGTCGCTCTAAGAGGATGTAAGTACCACCTTCTTCTGTGTCAGTCAATATATATTAGCTAGCAGTTCAATAGCAAACTTGTCACTGATGCCTTTTAAATTATTAGAAAGAATATAAAATAGTTGCCATTTTAATTCGTTATTTGTTATTTCATTTATCTTTGATTGACTGAACACTAGTTTGTTTTATTTAAGTCAGAGACAGAAGACCATGTCTATAAGTCTATAAATAATAACACCTGCACACCTGAGCTGAACACAGCTTTACCTGAACTGCAGAGCCAATCAAGTGGCTACTGTCATGACCCTGTGCCTTCTCGGCTGACTCTGTATGGGCACAAGTGTTTTTGTTGTGCTGCATCTCTCTCACCTCCCACGCACTGCGCTCTACCGGGGTGGAGTCATGACGGCTCCAGCCCCTGGCTCAGACACCTGCAAACAATCATCTCATCCACTTCTTAAGGCGGCTGCTGAGAGTGCTTCTTCGCTGGATTATTGTGTAACACTCATCAGTGTCATCACCAATCTGAGCTTTTTCCCGAGTTTCTTTCGTGCCACAACTTACCTGTTTTTCCTCCCTGTGTTAGATTTCTCGCCAGCCTGAGGACCGCCGTTTGGTGAGCTAAAAGCCGGAGTCCGAGCTACCTGAGCTTCAGTGAAGGATTGTGTACATAGCCATCCCCTTCCCGTGCCTGTGTTCCCCGGAGACCCTCTTCCTGTGCCCCCTCACCTGTATATATCCGCACCTGGTGTCTGTGTGTAAATAAATTGTGAACTTAAGTGACGGTCTGCCTCCGAGTCTCTCCTGAGCCTGACAGCTACACAGTATTAGCTGAGAGGTCTCTGTAGGTAGAGATAAAATTTTACAGCAACAAGTCCAGGAAGAGGTGTCAAAAGGGTTGGTAATATGAGCACAAAGGAAATAGTGCATTATTGTATTATTACAGTGGGTAAGGATATATAGGAACATGGGGAAATGGATTCATAATAGTTGTTACTACAGCAAAGTGATTACCTACAGTCTGTATCCAGACATCCATCCATTCTTTCTCTTCCGCTTATCCTTAGGATCAGGGTCACGGGGGGCCTGGAGCCAACTACCCAGCTACCATAGGGTATAACCTGGACAGAGCCAGTCTCATGCAGGGCTAACACAAAGAGACAGACAACCAGTTATGATCAGAATCACCAGTTAACCGAACTCCTGGTATTGTATAGATAAAAAGTAATTATTAAACGTAAAGAACAGACTCCTAACTAAATATAACTAACATTTTAAACATGTGTTATATAATGTTTTTGGACATATTTCACCCTCCATGACCTCAGTACATATTTTGAGAGTAAAGTTCTCTGACGCTGCTTCAGAATTCTAAAGACCTTTTCATACTTTGGGCCATTTTAGTTCTTTAGAATAGGCTCATAAAAAGTCATTCTACATGTTAGGTGTTTTCTATTAACAACACATATATATGTGAACATGAACAGACTAGTACAGACTGATATAGATTTATATAAATACAGGTAAAGCATACTCTTGTCTCAACTACATGCATAGTCACTTCAAAAGCCAATTTGGCTCCAGGAAAACGATGTTCCACAGGCTTACTTTGAAGGTCGTGTGTGTATGTGACAAAAAGATTTGAATATTTCTGTACCGATCTATAACGCATGCAGTGTGCTCGTTCTGATAATGTCTTTCCAGATTACATTTTTTGAACCCTTTGCTTATGTCTTGGTGCAATTCAAAGACATGGATGTTAGGTTAATTGTTGATTCTAGATTGTCCCTTTATGCATAGCTGGACCATCCCGGTGGGCTGATGGTGATTTTTCGTTTTTTATGGGCTGATGTTTTGTTTTGTTTATAATGAAAGGTGGTGGTTTGGCGAGATGCTGGCAAATGTGTAAAAATAACTCAATTGTGTGGTGGTGGCTATGACGGAGCTTCCACAGATTCAGTAACATTAGCAAGTGGTGGAGGCCAGCACATGGATGAGGGAAAGGGGAGGCAGGAGGAGGAGAGACCCGAGGCGGCCGCGGGTCCGAGTGTCAGGTGAGAAGTTATGACCTGCAGTCTATCTGTGTCAGCTAAAAACCATGTTTAGGTGGAGTTTATTTTCATTGTGCTGACTTTTAATAGTCAGTTACAATAACTAGTACTGTGTACTAGCTAGCATGACGGAGTTTCTAGATTAGATTAGATGAAACTTTATTAATCCCTCAGGTGGGTTCCTCCGGGAAATTCAGTTTCCAGTAGCAAAGCACCGAAAGAAGTTGCATGTTACAGATACATTAAGGGGAATGAGAGTAAGGATATAAGCATAAATACACCATATATACACATATACACATATATAGATACAGAATATACAATATGGATAAATAGGATTGCTCATTTGAGTGAGTATATTGCACAGTGATTATTGCACAGTCAAATATAAGAAAAAAAGACATAACAAAAACAAAAAACAAATATTGCGAATATTGCACAGTGTAGAAAAGCACCTACAGCTCAGTTGTTCCCGCCTCCCTTATCCCCCTGTTTCTCCTCCCTCTCCCCTCCAGTGAGAAGCAGCCTGTCGCTCAATAGGCTCCTCTGATTGTTTACGACCGTGTGCAGAGGAGGCCCAGCATTGTTCATAATGTCCATCAGTTTCTTTAAGGTCCTCTTCTCTGCCACTGTCACCATAGTGTCCAGCTTCATGCCGATACAGCTGGGTGGGTGCTATGATGTTACTGATAGTGAACTTTATTTTATTAATAAGGTTAGTTAGTAGAGTTCCCAACCGTCCCGTAAAAAATGGAATCGTCCCGTATTCAGAGAAAATATTAATATTACTTCTCTCATTCTCTCCCCCTCCCTCTCCTGTTGCCACTTCGATCATGAAACTGATCAATGATCAGTTGATCAGCTTTTCTCTCCTGTTTGTTTATCGGCCACTTTGCGCCAGAAAGAGGAAACCAGCGGATAAACAACAGCAGCTCGTTTAAGGTTGATAAGCTTTTGTTAGAATTTATTTAATATTACTTTCTAGTATCAGCTGATGCATGGGCGTCACTTTGTGCTGAACATTGGGGGGGGGGGGGGGGGGGGGGGGGGGGTGTCAAGATCCCTGTCTAAATAAATAAATAACTAAATAAATAAATCTGGATGAATTCCCAGATTAAACATTTAAATATTTTGCTGGTAATACCTGAAATGAGTAACGACAATCAACAGCCTATTTATGTAAGATAATTCATAATTTTATTGGGGGGGGGGGGATATTGGCTGGGCCTGATTATTAAAGAGGGTGTGGAGGGGTGTCATAACTCCTCTGGAAATCTTTTTGTCTCCTTTCACTTTTTAAAGGTTGCCAAGATAGAAAAAAATATTTTGCCCTGCCTGCTGTTTATTAATGTGGTAAATAAACTGTTTATCACTAAATCTGTCATTGATTATTTTTAATATCCAGTAATGATCATGTCTCACCTCCAGTCTTCTCTGTCTTAATGTCAGGGTTCCACCATGTGTTGTAGGTAGTTCAGGAGATTAAACAGTACTTAGCAGAAACCCAAAAGACTGCTTGGTCGAGTTAGAATACCAGGATAGGGAGGATGGTGTAGGTTTAAGTTAGAGTGATACAAATATACCAACGAGACAGTGTACATCACTGTCACAACAGCGTTTTTTTTCTTTCAAAGGCTTTATGGTTTTTCCTATAATGGTGGGCCAGTCTTTAGTCCAAATGGCTGGGCTTTTTTTGTTCCAGTCCAGCCCTGCCTCTATGTAAGGTTAAAAAAAGCAAAGATGAAGTGCTGTTAGTGTGTAGAATAAAGTACTGTATGAACATATGGTTAAAAATTTGATTTGAGGTCAATGCAGGTCTGCACTTCGAGTGGTCAGTAAAACTGGGAAGGGTGCTATATAGATGTCAGTACATTATTCATAATGAGTTTTAGTCAAAGCCACTGGGAGCTGCTAGAGATGCTGCAGCTGTGGAGCCTCGGGTCTGAGACTCTTGGAGTTTCTGAACACAAATATTTAGTTGTTTTTTTTCCTTCCTCAACATGAATTTTACAGTGTTGCTTTGTGTTGCTGAACACGTGTTTTCATCAGTGTGCTATCAAATATATACTGATTAAAAGGCAAAAAGTCAACAGATGGAGGCTGGAATGTCGGTGAAGTCGTGGTGGAAGAGTAAGTCATGTTTCACACCAGGTTTTTTATAATATTCCTTTGGGTATTTTCTGTGTATGACCTTTACCAAATAAAAGAAAAGAGCACAGAGGCTGTTATACCCCGTGGTCTTTACCCTCTGTCATGTGCCCATCATATTCCATATTTTCTCACGGTATATTTCTTTCTTTCTTGCACCTGTACATCAAGGACTGGGGACAAAAGATAAATACTTCGACATCACAGTGCAGAATCTTCTACTCCAGTATAACTAAAAGATTTAGCTGTCAGATGGCTTTAGACCTCAAATTTGAAGAGCCGGGCACACAGCAGTCTGGGAGAGGAAGATATCTCAGAATATGAGGATAATTTAGAAATCTATTCAGAGTATTTAGTTTCTGAAAGTGAATTTGAAGGTGGCCTTCACTTGGAATATGCACCACAAGGAGCACTGCAGAGCAGCCAAACACGAGCCGCTCAGAAAATAATAATGGATATGAGGGAAGACGTGTTTTTGGTGACCAGTGGAAAGAGAGGGACATCTGATCATGGATTGAGCACTTAATGTGAATTTGTTTTCTACAGATGGTCTGAATGTTTGTATCTTGGCGAGATGCTGGCAAAGTAGGCATTTGCATGCCTACTTTGGCATCCTCATCCTAATCCTTGTTGGTTTCTACAAGTAAGGAGGAAAGTCCACTGGAACAGTACCTGCATTGCCAACATTAACATTACAGTTTTCAATTGGGACTCTTGAAAGAAAGCAGACAGTGGTTGGAACAATCAGGAAAAGTAAGCAAGAGCCTCCATCTGCAGTTCTCACTGTGAAGAAAAGGACTGTCCAGTCTCCAGCTTTTATGTTCACAGTCAACACTGACCAACCAAGCTGCTGGCCTGCTACAGATGTCAAAGAAGAACGCTACGGTAGCCACTCATAATCTTTTATAGCACGCTGGATACCTCAGCCTGTAATGGGTTCACACTCTGGATGGCAGTCAATCTCAACTGAAACCAAAGGAAGCTCCAAAGAAGATGACTTTTCCTTGAGGAGCTAGGCAAGGAACTGGTGACACCGCACATCCAGAGGAGACAACATGTGCCCAGGGTCCCAGATTCCCTAACTACAGTTAGGAGAATGGTAGCGACTCCAGCTGTTGCACCTGCACGCCTCACACGACCACAGCCTCAAGCTTCTGAAGTTAGTGTCCTGTGGCAAATGTATCATATGTGTGTGTGTGTGTGTGTGTGTGTGTGTGTGTGTGTGTGTGTGTGTGTGTGTGTGTGTGTGTGTGTGTGTGTGTGTTCAAGTAAATAATATAAATCCTGAGCTAGAGTTATGGTCCTTTCACTTGTGTTTGTTTCTTGGACAGTGTTTTGCTTCCCTTTTCTTTTTTAATAACCTAACAATCACTAATTCTATAAGGCAAAGGCAGTTTCACATGACCTCCTCCTCTCGTCCGCTCTATATGTACAATGTGCTCCAGGCAATGAAAGACAGCTGCAACTAACTGCAATGTCTATAGGCCAACACTGAAGCTGACATGTTCCCACATGCCTAATTAATAACATAACAGTGTAGTGTTACATTTTATAAAGTAACTAACATTGTGTTTTACAGCATTATTTCTGTCCATATAATGGGATCACAGTTATTCAGCAACCTTGTCTCAGGACACGTAAGCATGAATTCATCACATCTTATCTGGAAATGAAACTGACTTGGAACTGGTTTGTGGAAAATACACACATCACCTCAACATAATTACTTTTTATGGTAATGTCTTTAGCTCTCCTGGAATTATAAGGCCAGATGTAATATCCTCTTAAGCAGAAGAGATTTATGTATTTGTGTATATTGTTAAATTATTGTTTTGGTACCCCAAATACTAATTACTTGTGCTTATTTTTAATCTGTTTTACAGGCACGGGGGAGTTTTTATTTTTCTAGGGCACACATATGCACTCTCTCTCTCACATACACAAACAAAATCATGTTTCTACAAACTGACATATGAAAAACCTGACTACACGCACGCACACACACACACACACACACACACACACACACACACACACACACACAGATATAGAAGCTCTGTTTACCTGATGCAGTACTTTTTAATTTCCCTCCCACCAGCCAGTTGTCACTGAGGGTGACATAAATGGATTTATCACCCCTTCATTCCAGTACAAGGACATGGAGTCATTCGCTGAGCGATGTGCAAACACACAAGCAACTCATTCTTATGAGGTAAGCTCCCTCATCCTCTCTTTGGTTTTCTGGTTTACTCACGCACATGTAGTGTACACTTGTGGCTGCAGGCATGAGCTTGAGTACTCCAACTGAGCAATTATATAAGTCATTTGTTCTTTCTGTCTGAAACAGGCCCTGTAAGTGTTCCTTAAGTGACATATGTGTAAGCTCAGGCAGGGTTAGACACAATACATGCCAATTTTACAATAATGGATTGGTTTCAAATACACCATTTCCAGTTTTCTTGTTTTTTTTAATAGTGTTTGAGAAATTTTATTATTTTATTATTTATTTATTAATATTTTCTAAGACCCTATCATCATATGAGCTGAGTGAGGCAAGGCTACAACTCTAATGAGACTCCTGCACCCAATATGCAGGAGTCTCAGGTGGAGCTGGACTCAAAAACACTTTATTATGAACAAGAACTTAAACCAGGGAGATACTCAGAAACAACTAGACTATGAAACACCAAACAAATAGAACACACAGCTGAAGAGGCATGAGGGAGATCGCAACAACAGAGAGAAAAAGTCACACACAATATATACACAAGAGGGAATCAGGACAGAGAAGAATCATCTGGGAAGCACAGCTGGACATAATCTAACTCATCTGAACATGATGTATGCAGGGCAAGTGACTATCAGAATAAAACAGGAAACAGATGGCCCAGACACAGGAAGACATGGGAAACCAACACTGTGATGAGACTGACTGAATACAGAGAACGAGGGAGAGAGCGAGAGGGAGGGACAGAGAGTGAGAGACAGTAGACAAAGACTAAGACACACAAACTTGACAAAAAAGAGAACAAACTGGGACATGACTGGGGAAACTGAGCAGGAAGAAATAGAAAACTATAAGACTGCAAATAGAATTCCTTACAAAAGCCAAATACAAGAATACAAAACTAAGAACACTCTTGACTTAGAAAAGAAATCACAACTCAAGCACTGGGTCGAAGACCGAGGACCATGACACCTATAAGGACTCATATAACTTCCCCAGCCCCTAACACCCATTAACCCACAGGTATCAAACTGCAGTCCTCGAGGGCCGGTGTCCTGAAACTTGTCCATGTATCCCTGCTGCAACACACCTGAATACAATTATTAGTTCATTAGCAAGACTCTACAGAACCTGTCTGCATGCTGAGGTGGCAATTTAGCCATTCAATTCATGTTACATCAGCTCATGAGTGAAAGAATACGGTGGAATAAACGTACTTTTCAAAAATGTGGATGTACCTACATTTATTTAAGTGTACTTGAGTGGAGTTAGGGGTTTCCACCTCAGCAGACAGTCAAGTTCTATAGAGTCTTGCTAATGACTTAATAATTGTATTCAGGTTTGTTGCAGCAGGGACGCATCCAAAACCTCCAGGACAGCAGCCCCCAAGGACTGGAGTGTGACACCCCTGCATATCCCATTAACACAGCCACTCCTAATTTGTTTAAGTGGCTACAGAAATGGATGTTTGGATGGGTATTTGCCAAGTTCCATGTCTTGGTTAAAGGTTGTGACACTAACATAGTGCATGCTGTGAATAGACAACAGAAAAGATGCATGTAGCTTGAGGTGCTGAAAAGTATGACATGCAAACCTGCATTCTCACTAATGGCCACCTTCTTTTTTTCCTTCAGAGTAGGACATTACAAACCAACTGATATGTAGAGTCTATGAAACTGAACAGTTTATATTACCCGCTCACACAAATTATCAATGGTGTTGATGACACTAACTCTAACCATATACTCAGAATACATTGTTTAGATTGTTCATATATTTTTTCTCTTTGGCAGTCAGGGAACAAAGAAAAGAATCTGAACCACTGCTGGTGGTCTACGTGTCCTATGACATGACTTTGTGCATATATCATTCGTAAGTAATATAATGGCTACATTAGCAGTGCAGTTTGATATTGCAATCAGCACACAAAAAGATACTGTGGACTTATATGACAGTAAATCTAACATTTCAGTCACGCAGGCTTTCATTGGATTACTTTCAGGTTGACAATAAGCTGCAAACCTAATTTCCCCAGACATGGGAAAATGCTCTGCTTGGAATAATAATTTGTTTGTTTTGTTTTTCCACAACAAAGTTCACCAACTTTAATCAATTACCTCATTGCTGGTCATTCCATTGTCAAGATACGAGTGCTGAGAGCCTGAGGTTTTCCTGTCACACTTACACTTTGCATAGTTTGTACACTGATTCTTTCCAAAATAGAACTTCAGAGACCTTTAATATGCACTGACCACATGCTGGCTTTCATAGTGTACATTTGAGAACAGATTTGCTACAAACCTGTTAGTACAACTGACTGCAAAACCAAAGGTTTTCGCTCAGAACCCTTCAATTATGAAGAAAGGCAAAACTTGTTTTGGGGAAAAAGTAAATTGCCAGTTGCCAAAACTTATGAAAACACTTACAAATGTATTTATTAATTCCCTAAACTCTAGTCCAGTGTCCACCAATAATGCATTTATTAACCCTGTGATGTCAAAGTGTATGTGATCGTCAAGATTCCATATCCTGTAAATTCCACAAAAACTGAAAGGAAAAATAAAGAAACGAGCCTACTCCAAACAGTATCAGGTCTGTGCAGGAGAGATTGATATAGCAATAAAGAAGAACTGGACTCTGGACCAGGATAAACTGTATGCATGGAGGATTGAATGGATGTGCTGGTGGATCCCCATCGCTTTACAAGCCATTTACAGTGTTTGCAGGGTTCACATGACCAAATGTTTCATCTGAACCTTGTCGCCTTCTTCTCTCAGTGGTCTTAATGTTCTGGCTGTTCAGTGTATAGTGAAACTAAAGGTGCTATTATAATTAAGAACACAGGACTAATTAAAGTTCCATACTTTTTCGCCTCTGTCATAAATCACAAAGAGATCCATTCACACTGTGGCTGATTGAAAAATGCATTGTAGAGCTCAAAGATTGATCGCAAGATACTTCATTAATGATTTCTTATTAGCAGACAAATATCATACCCAAGCTGAAGTGAAAGATCACTTATTGCTTTACACACATTTGCAGTCTACTGAAATGTCCACTGATGCAGGTGAAGGTTGAATGTCTGCATCATGATGATAAACCATCATGTTTCCTTTGCTACGA
This sequence comes from Maylandia zebra, assembly GCF_041146795.1. Taxonomy (NCBI): domain Eukaryota; kingdom Metazoa; phylum Chordata; class Actinopteri; order Cichliformes; family Cichlidae; genus Maylandia; species Maylandia zebra. The sequence goes on from NC_135168.1 coordinate 28,716,699, forward strand.
CTCATCTGCTTTCTGTAACAACGTCAGGTTGTGTAGATGCAGATACCAATTCAAATAAGTAAGAGAGCATATTCAATTTCAATTCAACTTTATTTATACAGCGCCAAATCACAACAGCAGTCGCCTAAAGGCGCTTTATATTGTAAGTTAGACCATACGATAGTACACACAGAGAAAAGCCCAACAATCACGTGACCCCTTATAAGCAGGCAGGTCATATGCCAAGGTCTGTTGTATGCAACAGTATGTATTTATAGTACTGTGTCTTGGTGAGTAAAAGGTCTCAGCGTTCTCCCTTTATGTCCATTCACTGTTTGTAGATTAGTGTTTCAAGGATGGTGTTAGTAACAGCCAAGACTTACAGGAAAGAAAGGTCATATTCTTTAAGTGACTGTTAGGTTTGTAACGTAAACCTATTCGCTGGAACGTTAAGGACAATTTGCTACACAGCAAAAAGCAAGACACAAGTCACCAAAGTTCTTTGGGTCACTCATGCATGAGGGAGGCCTGCCTGGAGCCAAGTGTCGTTCCACCCACTTGACCTCCGTCAGAGACTCTCAGCCAGGTTCCCCATAGCACTCCTTTTATTGTGGTTACATGAATATGCATAGGGTCATTAACATATAACATCTTACATAGGTATACATGTGAACAAAGAATACTGTGTGTGTGTGTGTGGGGTCAGAGTGTGACCCCATAAAGACTTCCCTAAACCTGCTGGTCTGGAAGTCCAGCAGTTCATCTAAACAAAAAGCACTTAGCCTAAAACAGATATAGCTATGTTTATCCTACCATAAAACAATAAGACAAGGTACGACCGCTTCCCATGCTCCCAGGATGTAGGTGTGAATGCCAGAACACTGTGGAATGCACACCAAGCCTTTGCAGCCTGCTAAAGATCACACATCCTATCACTACACAATTGATTATACACTTCTAAGCATATATGGTTAAATATTTCCTAATACAAATGACAATAATAAAATCTAAACCCATCAGTGACCTTTCATAACTGCACACAGTTTATTCTTCTTGCATACAGCAAGAATGCAACACCATGTAAAGGAGTTTTTATTATTTGTTGTCAAGTCAGACCTTCGACAGCATGTTAATAAACCAGTAAAATGTTTGATATTAAAAAAAATGTATTAATATATAAACAGTTTTATACAGTATGGTGTGAATGGATCTTCTTGTTATTGTTTGTTACTCATTATCTTCCCATTTAGTCTATTGTCAAGAAACCTCTAGTGGCTATGGCACACAAAAATAAATGACGAAGCAGCCTTTGGGGTTAAATATTATAGAAATATTAGAAAGTGACTGAAACTGCAGTTCCTTTTATGGCCACTTGTGGCCGGTTCCAAAAGTGAGTCTCCCATGTTAAGATGCCACTAAACAGCATTGAAAAGTGTGTTTGCAGCCTAAGATCTGTTTTAGCGACTATGGAACTTTTCCCATTCGTATCAATAAGGCATGTGCTTAAGTAGAAGTGTCTGTAGCACAATATTAGTGTGCTACAGACAGGTGTAGCTAACAGCTGGCTGCTAGACCTCAATTCTGCTAATTTGTTTCACTGATTGTTTCCTTATTGGAACATTTCTAAAGGAATTATCTGATAAAAATGATGAAGAAAGACGTCTGTGCTACATTTCCACTTAATGGAATTGTAGCATTTTATTAGTCCACAACCTATAATAGAATAGCCCTTTATAATCAATGTATATGTATAAAGAAATTTTACTTACCACTAATTAGCTGATATGTCTGTGTGTTACACCCATACAGCTGATGGATGTAGCTCGTTATCCAAGCATAGCATTAGCTGATTATTATCTTATCATCCATTGGTCAAAAACAATAATAACTTGGCTCCAAAAAACAAAAATCAAACTTAGGTGTTTTCAGAACTCGACCACTCAGACTTCTGAAAAGAGTTGGTGACATCACTGAAGCGTCCTCTATCGCCTATATGCAAACTGGTGGCTGAACTCAGAAACCTGTTAACCAAGAACATTGAGACTTACAGCATGTCTGTTTTTAGCCCAAAGGATATTGAACACTGAGGTGGTTACAGCATAATGTTGTTCTTGAATCTTAATAATGGTCGTGACAAATGAATGGGTGACATCATGGTAGGTACATCCATTTTTTATACTGTCTATGGCTACAAGGGAAGTGCTACAGGCTTTTTAGATTCTAGGTTCAAGTGTTTTGATTTGCTCAGTCACCAGGCCTTTTTGTTCACTCATATAAGAATCATAGTTATATTGTGGTAAAATAACTGGTCCAATAAATGTTGCATTCAGTAGTTTTATTACTATCAAAAGCTGTCATTGATTTCAAAGTTGACACTTTTATGTATTAGTTTGTGTAATATCATGCCATATTATGCTTGTTTTTAGTAACTTGCAGCATCATGCAGAAGAAATGTGTCATGTTGGCACAGGCACAGTTTTGGGTTTTAGATGAACTGTTTAGCAAAAGTGACTTCTGTTCAGAAATATGTGCTTGGATGATTGAATAACCTCCTATTTAACAGACATGAGGGAGCAGTTTTTTGTTTGTTTTTCCAAAAGAATAATGCCTATGGATCTAAATCTAGTTGACTGTGATGCAAGAAGACCGTCACATTAATCTGTTGTAGGCACATATGCACACTTTAGTCATCTCGGTGATGTCAGCGGGTTGAGGAGAAAGAAAGAATAGCTGAAGACTCAGTTCTCATAGAAATCTTTCCTGGGAGCTACCAAATGAGGCAGAGAAGGTGGGTGGGGTGGACGGGTCAGGAGAGGCAGCTGTTATGTCCCGGTCTAGGGGTACAGGAGCCCAATATAAGGGTTAAAAGGAAAGCGACCCCGCCCTGGTCCCCGAAGCCATAACTCCACCCTCTGTATCTCCGGGGTGAGCAAAGGCCAAAATAACAAACAAAACAAGCCAAAACTTGTGTGAAACAAAAACCAAACAAAAGATAAGAGCTATCCCTAACTCCTTAATTGAATAAACGAGAAAAAGTAGGAAAACAATAAAGCAGTTCACTCTTCTGCTTCAGTGCTTATTTATAAGTGAACGCATATCTACACACTATATACAAAACTTAACAATTCTCTGAAGTCACACGCACAAATTTGTCATAGATGGTTTGGACAGGTCTGCTGCTGCTGTCAGTTGTTGTCAGGGGACAACTGCTGGAGAGGGTTTTTAAAACAGCCAATTGATGATGGAACCAATCAGAAGCTGCCAGCTCTCCAATCAGGAAGGACCTGCAGAGACTCTTAAAGGTACAGGACTCACATGTGGGACAGAATCCATCCACTGTGATCCAAAATATGACCAGGGCTGTAACAGTAGCAAAGAAAGATGCAAAATGTTACATTTCTGTGATAAATGTGACATTTATTGTTCTAAAACAGATAAAAGATAGGAGTAGTAAGATACAGAGGTATTAACAAACAGCAAACAAAAGGTAAAGGCGCAAAAAGAAACTGAGGAAAGACAACAGAACTACACTCAACATTATTAAATATTATTATTCGTTTTAAATTAACTAATTGTAGCGGTACAATTCCAGCAGCATGTGGGATAAAAGTACCTTATGTCAAATAAGTAAGTATGTTCTCAGAGGAACTGTTTGAATGTTTTATCTAAATTACTCTTAAAGACTGAGATTAGTTCAGACTTCCCTCTTTTGGTTATTCTAGTTGAATTTTTGGTTCAGTTTTCTTGTTTAGTGCCAGCTGAGTTTAATATTTACTGTTTTACTCCAGGTTTTAATAAAAGGTCATTTGATGTTACTCGTAGATGTCAGCCTTGTGGTTTGGTGAACTATGATAACAAATCTTTTAATTTCTGTTAAATTATATCAACAAGACTTCCTGCAATTAATTTCAGATGTAAAGCCTCAAAGTAGTCTAGTAGTATTTCTTGGAAGTACTTGTTTTAGCTTCCAAATCATGAGTTGTGCAACTTGAAGAAGCCTTGTAACCTTTAGAATTGTTGTGAAAGGTCAACATGAGTACTCTCCAAAATGTCTCCATGTTAGAAGAAAGGTCTGGATCAAAACTTAAAAAACTGGATCAGGCTGAAAGGTCAAGTATATGTTGAGACCAGTATAGTTTTTCCTTACCTGCTGTGGTCAGGAGCTTACATACATGCATCATGGATCATTTTGGGCTGTTAATGATTTCTGTGATTTGCTCAAACCCAGGCTTGAATGATTGTACAGTAACCATCTTTAATGAATGATTTTCTGTAATCTGAAGCATACACACAAATATTTGGATATGTACACCTTTTTGTTAAACATTTTCGGATTGACTCAGCTTGCTTGGAACTCCGGTCGAGCAGGTACTAAAAATGCACCTGCTATCAGGTCTACCAACTAATGGAACACCCTAAAAGCAAAGTCGAGCCGAGCGGATGCTAGTGGAAAAGGAAAGAGTCAACAAAGACAGAGTGGTTCTGTTTGGAACGTTAACAGCATTGAATTATTGGTGTCAAACTGTTATCTCTCTGTAGAGTTGAGGGACATTCACATTACACCTTTTTTTCTTAACCTTACCACAGACTAAGAGCATCTGTAACCATTGTAACTGTAGACAAAAGATAATGACAGCCAAGGAAGGAGTAGAAAAACGAGAAACACAAACATGTGATGGAAGTAGACTGAAATGTTTTTAGCTTTTCTTGAATAAAATTGAAAACAACTGAAGCGGTGAAAATGAAACTATTACACTAAAACTAATTCAACATCAGGTGTCAAAGCGCTGAGGTACATTGTAATGAATCTCAAGTCCTAATCGAATTCACGACAGGAGGTGGATATGAAGTAGGCACACAGCGTCAACAGCAAATTAAAATGGGAGGAGATCAGAAAACAGCAAAGCTTTTAGCTTGTGATAACTCGCAAAGATGAAGAAGGGAAACTAGAACCATTCTATGATCTCTCCAAGTTTAAACGTTAAGACTTTTTGATGGTATTTAAAAGTCAGAACTCACTCCAGGAAGAGTGTTTCATTATAGGCTCATCTTTTTAGAAAATAACAAAATCAATGCATCCAGCATCCAACGATATGTTGCACAATTTGGACTGAACAAAAATCCTAATGGCTCGTATGAAGGTTCTCGTTCTCTCTGCAGTTGAGGCCAGCGTTGAGAGAGAGTTTACAGTAAGCTGAAAAATCATGAATCCAGCATAACAACCAATAATAGCAAAGGCTACAAAAGGCCAGGGTGCAGCTCCCTGCGTGAAACGAAACAAACCAAGACTGAAAATAGACATCAGGCTTGAGGGAAAGAAATGAAATGAAGAGAGGGAACAACAGCAGCAGAGACTGAGAGAAAGAGAGAGCGACAAATGAAATAGAAATCCAGAGGAGGAAAGAGTTATAAGGTGTTTGGCTTGATGATTCATTTGTGTGTTTAAACCTATTTTACTCCGCCGACCCTGTTCATTCGCCAACAACAATAGGCGGTAATTTCCCCAGTGTTGATAAATTACACGGCTCTCTCTGCAAGCAGAACGCACTGCTGTACTATTATGAGAAAAGGCAAATGCTACTTTAAAAAGAGGGAGAAAGCGCAAGAGGCTGAGAAAAAGATGCATGAGAAGAAAGAATAATACAGATGGAAGTAGACATATTTGGGCTTGTTATTTGATGCTCGAACCCTACTTCTATCGCTAGATCAAGGAAAAAAGCGATGTAGGGAGGACAGAAACAAAGGAAAGGCAGGTGCTGGCTGTTAATCTGGAACAAGAAAATGGAAGGGAGAATGACAAAGAGGAGAAGATGTACCAAATTGAGTGGGTGTGCTAATTACTAACCACTCACTACCAGAAACATCAAAGCACGAGAGACAATAGGAGACAACAGGGACTATTTTAAATCCAACTGTGCTTCTGAACCCCCCTACGCACCACCAGTCCACCAACACATACTCACACAGACACACACACAGAATATTACGATGGCTGAGAGCATAATTAAAACGCCTCAAGGCAGTTGGGAAGGTGTTTCAGTCGGGGTGTGCGTGTGAGTGTCTTTGCATCGCAGACATCGTGGGATCATATCATCATAGCTTACCTTTGCAGTATGTCTGCCTACCCCTAATCCACCCTGTGTAGTATCTGTGGTTGTATTTCTTGTCTGTTTGTTCATTTATACCTTCTTTGAGTGGTAACAACAGCAGTGGAGACTGAGCGAAAGAGAGAGGGGCAAAGTGAAACAGAACTCCAGAGGAGGAAAGAGATGCCACAACTGCATGCCCTAACCTCCGTGAATAAGAAATAATATAGCTATGGAAATTGTTACACCCCGGTCTAGGCAACCGGCGTGAAACGCAGGAAAATAAAAATAAGGAAAAAAAACACGACAAAAAAAACCCACTAAGGCTCTCCACCAAATTCCCAAAAAGGAAGTGTCTCAAAACGAAAGTATTGACAAAACCCATTTACAGCTATTTACAACAAACTATTTATTTACAACACGGGGAAAGATCGCAACCATGACATACTGAAACACAAGGCTTAAATACATAGAAGGAGCAATCAGGGAATGGACCACAGGAGGGAAACACAGCTGGGGCAAATTAGACCTGACGAGACAAGGAAACGTAAACTGAACACACTAAGATAACACAGACTTTCAAAGTAAAGCAGGAAATACATGACAGTCACGCAAAAAAACAAAAAACTGACAACACCGAAACGTAACATTTCCCCCCCACCCAAAAATCAAACATGTAACCCCAAGTGAAAAGTTTGATCCAGACAGATGAAGCCGATGAAGGCTGGAGCGGTCCCACGGACCCTCCAGCAGACGATGAAGGCTGGAGCGGCCCCTCGGACCCTCCAGCGAAGGCGGATGAAGGCTGGAGCGGTCCCTCGGACCCTCCAGCGAAGGCGGATGAAGGCTGGAGCGGTCCCTCGGACCCTCCAGCGAAGGCGGATGAAGGCTGGAGCGGTCCCTCGGACCCTCCAGCGAAGGCGGACGGCGGAAGCGAAGGCAGACGAAGCTGATGAAGGCTGGAGCGGTCCCACTGACCCTCCAGCAGACGACGAAGGCTGGAGCGGTCCCTCGGACCCTCCAGCGAAGGCGGATGAAGGCTGGAGCGGTCCCACGGACCCTCCAGCAGACGACGAAGACTGGTGCGGTCCCCCGGACCCTCCAGCAAAGGCGGATGAAGGCTGGAGCGAAGGCAGACGAAGCTGATGAAGGCTGGAGCGGCCCCACCGACCCTCCAGCAGACGACGAAGGCTGGAGCGGTCCCACAGACCCTCCAGCGAAGGCGGATGAAGGCTGGAGCGGTCCCTCGGACCCTCCAGCAGACGACAAAGGCTAGGGCGGTCCCCGGACCCCCCAGCGAAGGCAATCCCGGACGAGTCCCGATATGTTACACCCTAGCCTAAGCAACTGGCGTGCAACGCAGGAAAATAAAAATAAGGAAAAAACACACGACAAAAAAACCCACTAAGGCTCTCCACCAAATTCCCAAAACGGAAGTGTCTCAAAACGAAAGTATTGACAAAACCCATTTACAGCTATTTACAACACGGGGGGGAGATCGCGACCATGACATACTGAAACACAAGGCTTAAATACATAGAAGGAGCAATCAGGGAATGGACCACAGGAGGGAAACACAGCTGGGGCAAATTAGACCTGACGAGACAAGGAAACGTAAACTGAACACACTAAGATAACACAGACTTTCAAAGTAAAGCAGGAAATACATGACAGTCACGCAAAAAAACAAAAAACTGACAACACCGAAACGTAACAAAATATAAAAATCAATGAATATAAATGTAATTACCAAACGACTTTATTTCCATGTGTCCACTCTTAACTTTGTGAAAAAAAACCCTCCACAGCACTGCTTTTGTTAACGACTCCTTAGATTATCTTCAGGTTTCTGCTTTTCATAAACTGCTACTAAACACTATCTTGCCAAAAGTATTTCAGGTGTTCGAGTCACTTCCATGACAACAGGAAGCGATGCACCTGGGCATGCAGACTGCTTTAACAGACATTTGGGAAAAAGTGTGTTGTTCTCAGGAGCTCAGCGGTACCATGATAGTCATAAAATTTCCTCACTATTAAATAATGAAGCACAGTGCGCAGAGGTCAACAACATTCTACAGAGACAGTTGATACAGACATCCAAACTTTATGTGGTCTTCAGATTAGCTCAAGAACAGTTCAAGAGAGCTTCACTGAATGGGTTCCCATAGCTGAGCAGCTGCATCCAAACCTTCCATCACCGAGTACAATGCCAACCAATGCATGCAGTGGTGCAAGGCACACCATCACTGGGCTCTAGAGCAATGGAGATGTGTTCTCCGGTGTAACACATCACGCTTCTCCATTTGGCAATCCAATGGACGAGTCTGGGTTCGGTGGTTGCCAGGACAACGGCACTTGTCTGACTGCACTGTCAGGAGTTGGGCTTAACCCCTTAGTTCCAGTGAAAGGAACTCTCAGTGCTTCAGGCATCCTCAACAATTTCATCTTCCCAGCTTTGTGGGAACATTTTGGACATGGCCCCAACCTGATCCAAAATGAGTGTGCACCATTGCCCAAACCAAGGTCTATAAAGGTGTGGACGAGCTTGACTGGCCTGAACAGAGTCCTGATATCAATTTGGTAGAACACCTCTGTGAGGAATTAGAGCTGAGACTGTGAGCATGTCACGACTGGGTGGCCAGACACAGGTAAGTGGACTCAAATGCAGACACCACACGGAGGCTCGGAGGTATAGTGCAAACGAACAATTTATTTGGCACTCAAAAAATGGCACACCATGGAGGAGGTAAAAGAAACAAAAATGTTAATCATGAACTAAGGGCGAGAGGGAAAACATAAACCTCTGAACATTGGCTACCTACTAACATAAAGTTTCTGATTATGGTACTAAGAATCTGTAGCTACAAACACACTGTGATTAGCAAGGGCTAGCAGATAAGCTGTTACCAGGAATGCTGAGAAAGTAAACAAGTCTTGGCTAGACCATTTCCAAAATAATTGTTAAACCAAATAAACAAGAATCACACTGCGTGTGCAGCAGCACAGCCAAAAGGAAATAGTCTCTTTATTGGGCTGGGCACGTTATTTGGGATTTTCCGGAGCAGCATACAAGGTACAGGGTAACAGGGTTTCTCTGAGTCATTGTCTGGGTTGACGGCGAGGCTAAGAGGGGATTAGTGGTCCGAGTGAGGCTAAACCAGTTCCTGTACACTCACTGTGAAGTGTAGGGCTTGGAGGCAGGCAGGTGAATAGCGCCGAGAATAGTAGCAGTCCAGCAACGGGGAGCTGAGTGGTTACAGGCAGCAAGATCCAATCCACTGTGAAGGTGGGTTAGCTGACGTTCCAGCAAGGAATGTTTGAGAACGCTGGTCTTAAGAGCCTCCCAGCAAATTACACACAGGTGCCACAAACGAGGGGTGTAGTGACTCTGCCCAGTGATGGATTTACTGGCACGCAGGAAATCCCAACACTCACCCGAACCATGACAGAGAAAGGGAGTTTTTCCATCCCACTGTCACAAAGTGCTTGCTCATAGTAGGCCATGTAATTACACTGTTAGACTTTTCATCGCTACTTTACGGTAACATACTGGCGTCACTGTTGCCAGCGTCATACCGTGACGTCGTGTTACGGTAGCTTACCGTTCTGCAGGATGATACCGTTTTTTGCTGGTGTGGTATAATACTCTTGGACAAATTATGGTAACGCACCGTAGCCTTTTAGTAAGATACCGTTATGTCGTAAATTACGTCAACAGAGTAACATCATACTGTGATTAAGAAATTGGTATACTACCGTTTATTCACGGTATGTCACTGTAAGCCCGCTTCAAGGTAATAAACTGCAATATATTAACCAGTAACTTACCGTTATCACGCATCATCAGTACCAAAAATATTCATCTCTGCTAGAGGACACCGTGTCCCAACAGGCGGTCATTTAATGTTTAACAGGTCGTAATTTACCGTAATTTCAGTTAGCAGTAACATACTGTAAGAGACTGGAGGGTTCCAAAAAAATTGGATGGATGGATGGATAGATAGATAGATACACACGCACACACAAAATATAATTCATGTGCTTTACACCATTTTATTTCAATTCTGATTTTTCCCTGCTGAAATACACATTTCCAAAATCAAAAACTGAAAAGAACTGAAAACATATTTTCATTGAGGAAGCACTTGTTTTTACTAAACCATGTAATCCATTATTTTCTCTGATGGTTGTACAAACAATAAAAATATTATGTCATATCCATATCATGGCAGACAACATATGCTCAAGGTTTTGGGTTTTCTTATTCATATTTTGTAGGGTCTTAAACCTACAATGTGAAGTGCCTTGGCATTCATTTTGTTGGCACCATACAAATAAACTGAATTGTAATGAATATAATATCAAGCCCCACACTTCTGCCTTTATATACACTTTGTCCAAAATACTGGCTCACACCACCAAATCATTGCACAAAACAGGGTCCACAACGACATGGATGAGCGTGTGTGGTGTGAAGGAACTTGACTGACCTACACTGAACCCTGATCTTGCTTTGTGGACTGAGTTCATTGATTTGTAGGGTGAGCCAATACATGTGTCAATTAAAGTGTAAGTAGCTGAAATAATTTTTAACAAACAGGTAAAAGCAGGAAAAAAAACATCAACACTGTTGCACTCAAAAAACCTATTGGACAGAGACAGCGTCTTGCAAGAGTGGCAAGAGAGCTTGTCTTCATTGTTGCTCGTCTTGTGTAAATGTCCAGAAAGCATGGGCCATGGATCATCTGTGGAGACATGGGTAACAACACATTGGTCACTTAAATTATACAAGAAATTCACTAAAATGGCAAAAACAGTTACCTAATTTGAAGTTCTCCACTCAAATTCAGTAGGCCGCTGGAGGAAAGTTGTGACACAAGGGTTAATGTGAACAACCTTTCGCTTCACAGTGGTCCCAGTCTTTCTGCTTGTCCCAACCTTGGAGGTACATTTTGTTCCCTCTTCAGGGTTTATCCTTACAAAAAACCTTGCACACGCTGACTCTTGGTATTACCAAAGAAGACTGACATTGCATCAGCAAAGGTGTTCTCTTTGTCCAGCTCAACAATTACACGCCCCTCTGCACTCACCATCCAGCAGGTGGCGGTCATTGAACTTTGACCTTAAATGTACAGGGGCAACATGTTGTCATTATGCAACATAAAATAATTTCAATACTTCACTTCTGCACACTGTCTAGATAGTCATAAAGCAAATAGCTACATACAGTTAATTATTAATGGCCTTATGTACATAAGTCCGTTTTACCATATTATAATTGTACATAATTGGGAATTATTCTGCCCATTAAACACACCTAACAAAGAGTCAACCCAGTTAAGTTACCGGAGATGAATCAACTGTATGGTTATTTTGGAGTTTATAGTTTGTGCTGCTGTTAAACTTTACAGTATTGACTTCAGTATTTCTGCTGTTGGTGTAGCTAGACTACTATGTTGATCAGTAATATGTAATGTGGAATTTGATATTGTTACTTTGCTGGATTCACTGAGACACATGTCCAACAACTTTGGTTTATAAAGGAAATTACAGAAATTTGAGCTAACAAAACAGAGACTGGTTACCTGTGTCCACGAAAAGCTCCTGTGCCAAACAGAAATTTTAATATGGTCTAATCAGCTCTATTTCATAAATGACTTCTTACCAAACATAATCAGCCTTGGGGTGCTTGGCAGGCTTTTAACATGCAAACTGAACAATATAAATTTGCGTGCACTGAAGCCACAAAATTTAGAAATACACATAGTTGCAAAAAGTTCAGTGACCAATTACCTTTCCTAAATGGCAAAAAATAAGAGTATTGTCAATAGGGACCAATTCCCAGTTTTTACATGATCAAAATTATTCACAAAAGGCTTCAATAAACAGAAAATGTGTGCCGACAATAGAACAGTGCACAAAAATGAAAAGATATTTGAGCTCGACGCTTTAATGGGTTTAACATGACTTAGTCAGCACTCCGCACTGTACAGGTAGTACAAGCACAACTGAAAACACTGACCAGCTAACAGCTTTAAGCATTTGGCCGCAACCTCGGTAGTTCACCGATTCACCTGTTGCAAACGTCCAAGTTTCTATCAAGTCTCATAAATCCACCGGCAACTATAACCTTTTGAGTCTCCACATTCATAGATATTGACATTTTGTCAATATTACCTCTGACTACTTTTTCACATGTTAACGGTCTCATCATCACTCTGTGCTGCAGCAAACTGGATCTGTGGCACAGAATAGTTGATGGCCATGTTGTTCTCCTGCTTTGCAGCTTTGTTTGAGTCTGAATTGCGGCTTAAACGTGCAAAACTAAGAGAAGCAGATCAATATTTTCTTCTTGTTGTTATTTAATGGTGGTTGGCAACCAGCGAAAGGAGCATTAACCACCTCGAGCAATATTTTGTATCCCCATGTTGTTTTGAAAGTGAATACCTGACGTGTGCGTCATACGTCACGTTGTACGTCAGGTGAAGGTGTGGTGTCGGCTATCGCGCCTGTCACATTACTTTAAAAACGTAACAATCGCTTTAAAAAAACAACCCAACGCGCTAAACATGAACAAACATAAACACCCGTGTTACATTATCACGTATATCCAGGACATCTCTTCTGAACCAAGACGAAGTGGTGCTACAAAGGAATTATTTCTTTAGGAGAGCGTATTTAATAGCAGTCTGGCCTGCAACAAAATGCACCGCTAAAAATACAGTTTCTGCTTGTCCCAGAATTTATTAATTTTGAGAGTGAAGTTGTAGGACTGATGCTGGTTAGTGGTGTAGGTTTCATGGATGTGACACCTTAACTTGTGTAAAATGACGACCAGAGCATATTATTAGGTCAGTTGACTGTAGTTAGGCAGAGGTGTCTTAAAAAGTACCACCTTATAAAAAACAAATGAAGGTCCAGTATAAGAAAGAATAAGAAGAGAAAAAAGGAACACCCTGCTAAATGAAGTCATTTTTAAACATTACTCTAAATGTAGCCATTAGTTTTTGTTGCTGGCCATACACAAAACAAGTATACTTCAATTATATTTCCTAAGTATACCTTACCTAGTATGTATACTAATAATGCTTCTTGGGACTATATTATATTGTACTATATTACAAGTATACTATTAATTAATAATATTAATAATGTTTCACATTGTTTGAATAAACAAATACATTTATTAATATATGAGGTTCCATTCAGCTCAAGGAATTAAATTTTAGTGTGGCTGCAACTTACTCCTTAAGTTAAAAATTGTGCTGTATATTGTAGTTTATATGTTATACTACTTTCACAGTGAATCGCATTTTATAGTAATACACTCTGAATGAGGATTTAAGTAATTACTCTTAGATCTACAGTAGAAAACAACAGAAATCCGGATGGTGTAATAGTATAATCTCAGTAACATCACCAATTGTTACATTTGCTGTATTTTACAGCTGTTTCCATGAGTACGGTGAGTTACCGTAAAAATAATGTAATCTCATGGAACTTTCCTACAAATACATGCAAATTACAGTACTAAACTGCTAACATCCTTTAGAGTTTTTTACTGTTGATTTTGCAGTACTAAGCTATGGAAATTACTGCAAAGGCTAACAGTGTATTGTAAAGACCCTGCAAACTTAGAAAGAAACCCCAACTAAACAGCACCTCGTTGTTGTTCTGATTGATACTATATAGGCAAGGCAAGGCAAGGCAAGTTTATTTGTATAGCACAATTCAACAACAAGGTGATTCAAAGTGCTTTACAGAGACATTAGAAACAAGAACAAATAAAAAGCATGATTTAAAATTGATTAAAACAGCAAATAAACTAACTAACTAACTAATTAACAAACAAACAAACAAACAAACAAACAGTATATAAAATCAAAACAGATAAAATCAGAACAGTAGATAAAATCAGTAGTTAAATGTAAGTTTTGAAATTTAAGCTTAAAGTGTGGATTTGGTGCTTTATTCAAATGCAGCTGAGAACAGGTGAGTCTTCAACCTGGATTTAGATAAACTGAGTGTTTCAGCTGATCTGAGGCTTTCTGGGAGTTTGTTCCAGATATAAGGAGCATAAAAGCTGAATGCAGCTTCTCCGTGTCTGGTTCTGACTCTGGGAACTGATAAAAGACCGGATCCAGATGACCTGAGGGATCTGGATGGTTCATACTGGGTATATAAATAAAACTAAATTGAATTGACCTGAAAATTCATCAGCGAGCTCAAATCTGTTTGCTGTGAATTCCCCTAAGCTGTTAAATTATATCTTTTTCTTTAGATGCAGTGTGTGAAGTTCCATGGTGGGCATGCCACGTCTAGCAGGACATTTTTATCTGTCAGATGCCTGAATTGAAAATAACAGTTTTGCAGAATTTCGCAGCCTCCCCCAAATGATACTGTAGTGGCTCAGTAAAATAAATAGATAAATAAATAAATAAAGGTCTAAATCTGTCATTACAACAATACTGCCAGCTATACTTTCTGAGTAGCTCATCATAATGTGCCAGCACCTTGTTTTTTCTCATGGTCCCTGTGGCTTAGGAGTTATTATTATACAATAAACTGGGACAAAATCCAACATAGGCTTAAAATGTGTCCTACAAAGGTTATGAAATGCTTATAGTCATTTTCAAACAGGCTCAGCATGATCACACCAAGGCTCTGGTAGCTGAAAAGATGTATTTAAGTCTTCATTGCCAATATGGGGGAAAACTTCTAATAATAACTGGCTTTTAAAATAAAATCTTTTCTTATTACTGATAGACTCAGGTATCTCTGTTCATTACTTTTCAATGTTTGCAGCTTAAGCCCTTGATGTGATTCTTTCTAATGACACTGTGGCTTAAAACATTACATGCTGTCTTTCTTGTATACTTTCTCGATAACTTCATATTTGAGAGAATGAAGTCAATTCATGCAAAATATAAAATACCTAAAACTGAATATGAGTCTATATGTGGAACAGGAACACTGTTTGGTGTATTCAAAGCTACAATAATAGATATACATTGCAGAACTCGTGGCTTGCAGTAAGACTTTGACTTGCTTTAAAAATTTAAAGTTGAATGAAAAAAAAAGGTGCAAAAAACAGCTACACTGTAAAAAAAAGATTGATATTTTGTGTCACAGCGCTGTTCTGCGACCTCTCTATCCATTATACGGGATGCACAAGGTGGGAACAGCAGCACCAACTGCGACCACAGACGGCACCAATGAAAACAGATATTACACTAATGAAGTCAGACACAGCATGAGAGGAGGGACTGGGGTAGAGATGGGTTGCAAGGCAGCTTGCAAAGTGACAGCAATGGTGGGCGGGCTGATAACAGCTATCACTGTTCATGTTACAGAGCTAAAAAAAATTAAAGGAAAATTTTGAAAACAGGTGAAAGCTCAGTGTGGGGAAAATAAATCACGTTGGAATGGGTAACATGTTAGGAACAAAAAGATGCTGCATAGTTTGATGCAAACTGAAATTCTGAATCTGCAGGGTGGTGAATTCAAAGACTTAAAGCAGGCTTTGCCCTGTGTATGCATGCCTGACAATGTCAGAGTGTAACATTGTCAGTAATCAGTATCAATGGAGTCCTTCATCCTCCAGGAAATACTTCCAGTGCTTATTCTTTTGGATTTCTGTGTGGCTAAGTGATTTTATACATCTGCAGGAATGGGACAGAAAACAATTATATTTAAATTTAAGAACGCCAACTAAATCTGAATGCAGTTCAGCTGCACTGAACCATCGAGTTTTAATAGGCATGGTTCATTCACTCCACTGCTGTTGTAGCAAATACAAAGTCTTTTCTCTACACATCACTTATGTAATCTCTTCACACGTCAGTCTTTTGTCAACTTGTAGCCTGTCGAGTGGTCGATTGCTAACTTGACATCAAAAGACTGAAGGAAATCATTCAGTGTCAAACATGATTTTTAGGATCTTTTATGAGAGTCTTGCTCTATTTTGCTGTAAACAGTGCAAAGTAGTAAAAGTCCTAAAAACTGTCCTCTGAGAGTCTGTCTCCTGTGGCTTCAACATCATGTTTTATGCACAAGTTAAATACATTTCCTGGGTGAGGTAGGAACAGATCGTTAGAGAGCATATACCCTGTGTCTGTTTGCATGTGTGTGAGTGTGCACACTTGTGGTTACCATATGCTAATTGCTCCAACAGTTGTGCAATACAATACTACAGACCTGCTTTAGGTGGGCTAAAAAAACAGCACTTTGATAATGAGCATCATCAAGCTGTGTGTGTCAGCATGTGTGCTGAAATACGAATGCACCACTAGGGAAATCTCTCTTGTGTGTTATCATGCTCCCTAAGGGGGATAACTGTGGCATCAGAGCAAGTGTCATATAGATGTAGACTGTATAGAATGTACAAGAAAAACATTCTCTTAAATTTTCTTTTAATTTTTATTTCACCTCCTTACAGAATTTAATTAACAAATGAATTCATTTTTATATGAGGAAATATCTTTGAATGACTTTATAGGCCAAATACACAGACATATGCACACAATCAGTCATATTCTAATAAAGGTCAGCTGGTACAATTTATCTCATAATCATGACCCGAGCTGAGAATCAAGTCAATTTCATGTACCTGACTAATCTTCAGCAGTTGATTCTGTTCATCTGGACGTAGCGTTTTCGTAGCTACGTCATGACTCCAGATGAACAGAATCAACTGTTGGAGATTTACTTACCTGGATGATAGACGATACCTGGCTAATATTAAAAACAGTTCTAATAACACAAACTTTACAACTTAAAAATCACAAAACACAATAAATATGTGTTTATTGTGCTTTATGTGCAAGGTGCAATAAAGGTTCATATCTGGAAGACTTGCTTATCCGCTGAATTGGAAATCACAGATATCACCTACGAGTGTGACAGCAAAGCCAGCATTGCATTTTCTTGCTTTTTGTTCTTGACTGAAAAGAAATCCAGTCAAGAGGAGGTTTTTTTTTGTACCTTTGGATGGCGTTTCAAAGTACTGCCTATCACAAAGCACATCTTTAGACTGCAGATAGATAACACGTTCTAAACAGGCCCATTCGGCCATGCACCACTCTGACTCTATATTACACAGCTGTCACAGGACTTGCCTCTGGCCAGCAGTTACAAACACATAACGCCTGAGAGAGTTGTTGTGGAGCAGAAAACAGCTGCACTTATCATTAACTTATGTAAAACAGTTAGCACACTGCAGACCAATAGCCAGCCTGCAATGTCAACGCAATACCTGTAAATTGTTTAGCTTTCCTCATGTAAGAGGAATACCCTCTCACTTTTATCCACTTTCCCCATCGATGCAGATCCATCAAGGAAAAAAGTCAGCAATCAACAAACAGGGATTTCTCATGTGCTTTCAAACCTTATCTGCCAAGGCCAAAGATGCAGTGGGTGGAGAACCTTCAGTTTCTAAGGTTTGAAGTGACACTCACAGCTTAGCAAGGCTTGAATAGCACTGAATAAAATGCTAGCACTAAAAAGAGAGAACAAACAGTGCAGATGCAGACTGTAGTGAAAGGGCTTCATCCACAGCTTTCAGAACAGCCGGTTTCTCATGCTGCTGACTTTTGTTTCGTCCTCTCTTTCTACATTCTAGTAAAACCAGGAAGTAGATGAAGATAATGTCACGGGGTGAAACGGGACAAGTTATTTGGAGGTTTTACTGTGCATGTTTTGCGATGTTTTATCTGTTTAATATTTTAATATTGTATATTGGATTTGTTTGTATGAGTTCTATTGCATGTTTTTATCTTATTTAATTGAACAACTGTCCTGTAAAGACTCCACCCCTATCTGATTACTAACTTGATTTCACCTGAGAGGTACCAGAGAGGCCAATAAGAGGGCTGGGTAGACGACAGAAAGGAGCGCTTTTTGAAGACGAGTGAGGAAGAAAAGCTTTGCTTTGAGGAGTTGCGATCGAAGGCTAGATGCTGAGTGCCTCGGCTTCGGGCTGGAGGCTCGAAAGAGAGTGACCGGAGTGACTGAGAAGCCGAGCCAGAGATATGGAGAGAAGGCTTGGGCTGTAGAGCTGTGATTGACGGCTGCGCTTGAAGGCTAGAGGCTGAGGGCCTCGGCTTCGGGCTGGAGGCTCGAGACAGATGAGACCGGAGAGGACCAGCGCACAGAGCGCCAGTGCACAGAGGACCAGCGCGCAGATCGCCAGCGGGGAGT
This sequence comes from Maylandia zebra, assembly GCF_041146795.1. NCBI lineage: Eukaryota > Metazoa > Chordata > Actinopteri > Cichliformes > Cichlidae > Maylandia > Maylandia zebra. The sequence continues at coordinate 28,734,962 of NC_135168.1, forward strand.
GACAACACCAGCGGGGAGAGCGGAGACAGCACCAGCCGGCTGTGCCGATTTGCAGTTTTAAAGAAGCGGCGGGCGGAGTTGAGAGCTCTGCCCACCCGAGGTAAGTCTCTGACTTATCCCTTTTTTATGAAATAAAACTGTCTAGAAGAATAGTGACTGCCGCTCCTCCCTTTCTCCAGCATATCGGGACGCGAATGCGGAAAGGAAGGAGAGGACTCCGCTAGGTTTCCCTTTTTATACTACTTCGCTGGATTTCTTAGCTCCCTGGGACTTTTAGGTCGTGGCGCAGGCCACTGGACTTTTAATGTTGTGTTTTATTGATTTTTATTGTGTTACCCCTTGGCCAAGGTTGTTTTAATTCATTTTACATTTTTAACTATTTAAATATAATAAATTATATTTTAATTATACAGTTTTTAATGTGTGCTTTCCCTTGGCGGCTCCACTGCTCAATCCGGTTGGAGATAGATTTTCTTCCTTCGCACAAAACCCACTGTGGAAGTAAAACCAGCCTTCCGCCTCCGTTACAATAACATTACAACATTACTACCACTGCAATGAAGTATTCAACCAATGGTCTTTGCAGCAAGTGCGTAAAATCCTGTGAGGATAGACTTTCTCTTGTTGTTGAGATGAACTTTTACACATCACCACACCACCTGTCACAGTGTGCCCAAGCAGACTGTATGAATTTGTGAAGAGTGGACACAAAGAAATGTGGAACAAAACACGAGTATTACCCAAAGGCGAGCCTTTTAATAATGCTGATAAAAAAACACAAGCAAGGGGCAAAACTAAACATGAACCTAAACTGGGTGAACTAACATTCAACATGAAGAATCCTGATATTAACAAACCTGGATATGACTACAAGAGACCATGCAACATGGTGTGACTCAGCAGACAACCAGACAAAGACTGAATGAAGAAACACAGACTAAATACACACAGGAGGATAATGAGGGAAGTGGAAACACCTGGAGAAACAGCTGACACACATGAACATTAAGACGTCACAGGGGAAGAGTAAAACTAAACACACTGAACATAGAAACACAAGACCTCCAAAATAAAACAGGAAACACGACATGACCAGACAAGTTTGACAACGGTCGTGTCCAAATTCATGGGCTGCATCCTCCTGAGGACCCGGCCTTCGCGGTCTACGTGGGCCGGGTCCTCAGAAGGTCGGGTAGGCTGGAAGTAAACGGCTGGGGAAATTGGACGGTCTAGCCTTCTGATTAGCGTCAGCGCTGTCTCGGAGGAGTTTAATAAACTCAGCCGTCTGCTCCTTGCTATCTAAAATATAACAGGACACTGGCGTAAATTCTCGACCGTCTCACACTTCTGTTTAATCAATTTTCTGTTAGACGTTTATTCAGCTGTGTAAAAATCCCGGAGGAACCCACCCGGGGGATTAATAAAGTTTTATTTTATCTAATCTAATCTAATAACTTTAATCTCAGCCAAACCGATTTACTCACGAACAAATAAAACACTGAAAAAAGCCCAACAATAACATTTTTAGCTTGTCTAAGTGACTTATATATTACGTTTAACCTGAGTAGCGAAACTCCGCGGTGATCTGAAAATGATGTACCGGGAGTTGTGCCGTTCTCGGCCGCATCAGTGACCCTCGAGCTCCTGGTTTGCTATCGAGCTGGTGGGTAGCAGATGCTCCGAAAACGTCGAAGCACTTTTGCAAATATGCGGTATCTTGATAAACCGAGCAGATATTTGATGTTTACACAGCTACTTTCTCGCCTGAAATTATGTTAAAAGTTTATTTTGTGACCCAGAAAGATTAGTAAGAGTAATTTTAAAACCGCCATTGTTGGAAACTGGAGTTTGGCTGGGCCGCGCTATGAATTCTGGGATATGGTAGGCCACGAAGGACACACCCGACCCATACTTCAAATTCGGGGAAAAGGAGGACGCATTTGTCGGCTGCATTCGGAGGAGTCTACGAATTTGGACAGCCTTCGGCGTGTCGCTGTGACGTAATCGGTCTACAAATGCAGCCTCAGGAGGATGCAGCCCATGAATTTGGACATGACCAACATGAAACACAAAGCTGTGAAACACATGATTGGGGAGGAAATATGACACGTCAACCAGGGGCCATGGGTAACAATATGGCCTAAACTAAACGCAACTAAACCCTAAATAATAATAACACAACAAAACTCTTATCATAAACTTAACCTAAGAACATCAAAAATACAATATAAACTCAAAGGCTGCTGGGCCATAGGCCCCGCCCCTGACACTGCCTCTTGAACTTTGTTCATCTTTCGTCTTTATCCAGTCTTTGTTTGTTTTTTAACATTATCTCTTTTATTGAGAAAGCAATTGAACATAACAGTAGTATGGCTTGTTACACTGTCTTTGCTTTCACATTTTTAAACTTGTAATTGAAAAGACAAAAATAAGAAAAAAGTTAGTTTAACAGCTTTTGGTTTTTGTTCATGCATGGGCACGTTTGCATCCTTTGAATTATTGGTAGTTCAGCAAACCCTTTGTTATAGCAGGCGCATGTGCTTGTCTGATGTTGTGGCTTAACCAGTGATAGTCATCCCGATGGGAATTACTCAAAACAATAAGCAATAAAACTAACATATTAAATACAAATAAAAATATTCCTCTGATTGGTAAAATTTTCTCCTGACCTGGTTACAAACCATCTGTATTAAACTACCGATGACAGATCCATATTCGAGGGTTGTTCAGGGTCAGCTTGCTTTGGCTTCGTGTTGCTGCTGAAGCATCTGTTATCTTCCTGCCTTCCAATTTCAACCTTCTATTTCACCGTCTCTACCTTTTAAGTGACTCAAACTTTCTAACTTACTGCTGTTATCATTGCACCGCCTGAGTTCTGTTCAAGACTTCCCTTTTAGTATTTTTTGCCCTCTTCTGTCACTTCATATCTTTATCTAAAGTGCTGTGTGTTCTTCATGGCAATATCTTTCTCTTGGCCTTTCTGCCTTTCCCACCTTTACACTGTGAGACAACAAAATCAATCTCAAGGCCTCCCTCAATAACGGTGTGTAGTTTGTCCTGTGATTTTGCTATTCTCTTCAGGCTCAGTGAAGGGAGATGGAGCCATGGACAAAACCAAAACCAACAAATAAGAGTTTATATTTATGCCATCTTGGTATGAATGGCTAAATGGAAGATGGAGTGTGTGTGTCAAGTGTCTTGGCTGCACATTGTCCCTCAGGCCGTGACATTTATCAGCATACTGGCCAGTCAGATATGTTATTTGCTTCAGTGACATATTCATAGTTTGGAGTTGCTTTGTATTTATCTGTCAGTTGAGGCTGAAATAATGAAGTTCAGCTCAGTTCACTTGGTGCATTATTGTTATTATGACACAGCAGTCCCATAAACTTCCTTAGCAGAGGGTGACAGAATGAATTACACTCATACCAGAACAATGGCAATCAATTATGTGCAGATTATCTACACGCAGTGTCATATTTTTTTCTGTATTGTTTCCCTTTTCCATTAATTCGCAGCAGTAATTAAATTTCCCAGCTTCAGTATGTAGGGTTTTTTTGCCTCTCAATATGCTGACAACATGCATCAGACAGCTTAGAGAGTGGTCATGTTGGGTAATAATTACATTTGAAATTCTAGATTTATGGACTGTCACCTCCTCCAGATCCTTTACCACCACCCTACGCTTATGCAGGTGGTGTAGCAGTCACCAATGAGTGGGGATGCTGCTCTTACAGCAGAGGACGTTGAGGGCATATATAGCTTTTCACCCTGTGATATCTGGGTCCCACCAGTCCCACCATGACTGTGAATTGGATAAGAATTGGAGAAAATATATGCATGGAAGGATTTTATCAATTATTTTTTGTAGGAAGACCAGGGGGGCGATAAGAAAATGTCATTCAACAAAATACATCATTAACCCATAAAATTCTGTTTTATAAAAGCAGAAAATTAAGAACATTGCTGTTATCAAATAAACAGAATGGCTGGCAATATTCTTTTTTGCTTTTTGTTGGTATTTTGCCTTTTCCCACCATGATGATCCCAGGAGAATAACTGATTACTGGATATAAAGCAATGATGTGAAGCTAAAAGCAAGTATTTAGTTTATAAATGGCATTTGTCAGCTCAGTTTGTTAGAATTAGATCACAGTTCAGCACTCCACTCTCTATGCTAAATGAGGTCACCACTGGCTCTTAAAAATGACCATGGTGGCAGTCAAAATGTTAACTTTGATGTTTTAGAACAGCGGTCCCCAACCTCCGGGTCACGGAGTCCGTTTGTTGTTTGGTACAGAGCCACAAGAGTTGTGACTCGGGCATGAAATTTATGGTTTTCAGGGGTTTCATCAGTTTTTAGCTTTATTTTTTTTTTATCATTTTACACTTTAAAAGTTTAAAATATTTAAAATAAACCGGTCTGTGGTTCAAAAAAGGTTGGAGACCGCTGCTTTAGAAAACAGTCATTCCTATACAGTCGAAGACTGGAAATCAGGAGTGATTCTTTATGTAAATAGTCCTCATTCCGCCTGTGTCAATACGCCATTAAAATCATTGCTGATTTATAATTAATGTTCCCATTATTAAGTTATTTGTGTTCATTATTTCCTTCAACTTCATGTTATAATATATTACAAAGCATATGCTTATCTTTAAAAAAACAAAAAACCCACCCATTTCAAAGTGACTCCAATCTTTTGAGTAGTAGTGTACAGCTTATAATATATGACACTGCATATATGACTGAATAACTCAGTCCATACTTATCTGTGCTATTTTCCAATCCATCTCTTTTTAAAATACCCAGCACAGGACCAAAGTGCTGTACAATAAATAAGTTAAGAACAATAGAATAAAACAAAACAGTAAAAAATAAAAAAACATAACACATAAAAAATTAAAACAGCCCTTTATTTTAAAAAAGGAATCTGGCCCTGTTGCCAACAGGCAGTCAGTTGTGTTTCTTATAAATGCTGTTTGATGTATTAAGTAGAAGAGAAACCGTAAAGACAATAAATGGAAACACTAAGGGAGCCAAACACAGACTGACTGTAAATATGAGTGATGTAAAATTAGAGACAAAAAAAGTCAACAAAGGCCAGTTTATCTCACTTACTTTGTGTTTGGCTGAGTGAGATGGACGCATTCACCAGCGACCTCACTCCTGAAACAAACAAAGCACCTGAGACATTCATCCATCTGTGCCATTCTGGAACCAGCAGACTGAGAGACTGGCGTCTCTACGTTTAGCTTAGGCAATGGTTAAAGCCAAGATATCATCTGCCCTTTCTAGAGCTCCGCGCAAATCCATAGAGGACTGTGACAATTATCGACAATCGATGTCTATTTACCTGCCATTCACACTCACTGAATACTGGTGTCCGAAAAAAGTCAATATCTACTTTCTTTTATTTTAATAAAAGGCAGTGTGCGTACGTGAATAGTTGTTTTTTTTCTCACAAAGACAAACAGACAATATAATGCAATCGTTAAACCGATTTGCAGATATGTGAATGATGATACCTGTAAAACAAGGTCACTGGGCCATTTGGATAGTAAAAGACAGCAGTACACAGGGACGTTTGTTACACTTTCAGTTCTCTCCTACTCTCACTTGTGATTTACCAGAACAGTGGGAACTGTATTTCAGTACTTGTATAAGCTTAAAGGGTAAAAATGTGCTCGACCTTAACTCAACCACCAGTGTGACTAACACGGTGTTCTCTTATTGTGTCTGTGTTCATTTTAAAATTTCCAGTTCAATTCAGTTGAATTCTTTTCAGATCTGTTTGTATAGTTCAGTTCACAACAACAGTTACATTATATTGTGCCTTATACTGTAAAGCCCTACAACATTTTAGAGAAACTGTTTGCAACTGTGGGCAGGAAGAACAGCCTTTGTCAGAAGGAAAGCACCGAAAAAACCCAAATCAGCGAGACGAGCCTTTAACTGAGAATGGTTGGGAGGTAAACGGAAAGAGAAGAGCGAGAAATTATTAAATAAAAAAGAACAAATTATTCAATTATTAATTATTAAATTGTTTTTAATCAGATCATTTTGCAGCCCTGGAAATGTTACAGCTGTGAGTAACCCAACATTTTAACGCAGAATTAAAGAGCACCTGAAATCTAAAGTTTCTATGACTTTTGCTTCTGAAAACAGTGAGCAGAACACCTCATCTTATATGTTTACATGTATAAAATGAGGCTTTTCAATCTTTTTTGGACCAGGGACACCTGAAACTTCAAAGGACCTTCTCATAATCCTGACATGGATTTACCTGACTGTAGTACCGTATTTCCCGGACTACAAAGCGCACCTGAATATTAGCCGCACAAGCTAAAATCAGGGGAAAATCCTGTTTTGTACATACATTAGCCGCACCTGACTAAAAGCCGCAGGTGTTTCAATGTTGACTTATCATATGTAATAGAATATGCACAAAGCGAATTGTCAGGAAAGAGATGGCTGTTTGGAGACACACCCCTTTTATTAATATTTTGAAAAACAAGTTATGGGTACATATTGCACATGTACTGTGCTTCATAAATGAGTAACAAATGAAGTACATAACAATAACCTACAGCACACCAGAAAAATAGATTCGGACTACCTTTTAGGCTCAGGTGCAGTGACACAACTTCAACAAGAAGAAAAGTCAGTCATTCACCACCATCTTCCTGCGCACTAAAACCACCAAAGTCCTCTTCTCCAGTGTCGGATACGAACAGGCTCAGGATGTCTAAGTCATCCACTCTCAGCTTCTTTCCTTCGTTGTCACTTTCAAAACCAAAGAAATCCTCGTTGTCAGTGTCAGAGTCGAACACCCTCTGAAGGGCCGTGGCGGTGTCCTCCTCTTCATCATGCAGCAGTCCAGCCCTTCGAAATCCGCTGGTGATCGTGGATGTTTTCACACTTTTCCATGCTGTCAGAATCCACTGGTGGAGTTGAGCATAACTTGCTTTTCGCAAGTTTATCGCCGCTGGTCATCCACGCCTCCCGCTGAATGCGTAGCGCTACTTTGAAGTTTGTTTTTCGCGCTACTTGTACGGCACTATGTTACCTGGCGGATGGACATGTGACCAACATACCACTCTTGAACCCCGATCCTTCCGCCAGGCAACGTAGTGCCGTACAACAGCGGAACAAACAAAACAAATCCTCTTACGATATCACGAAAATCATGGACAATCCATAGAAAAGTCGCACCTGACTAAAAGCCGCAGGGTTCAAAGCTTGTGCAAAAAGTAGCGGCTTATAGCCCGACAATTACGGTAAGTTTCCATTGCACCTAAAGAGCTACGAGTGGTTTCATGGCAGCTTGACATGATGTGTCCGTTTCTGACGGACACGATTTGCCTGTTTCCCACCTGTGCCTGCATCTTGAGGACCTCCTGGCTGTTGTTTGTAGCATGTGATGGTCCCGAAACCATACCTTAAGAAACCTATCGCTAAGATCATAGGCAACAAAAAAAAGGCAGTAATACATTGTGCTTTCTGTGGCTACTTCATAAGAAACCATTGTGTGTTTCCAGTTGATGATTTTAATTTGATCTAGCAGCAGGAGGAAATGTTGGGTTAGCTCTCCCACTAACCCGTGACAGCTTTCAAAGAACAGTCAATAGTGAGGCTGAGATTACTGATATTAGTCCTGCATCATTTCCTGTAAAACCACTGCGTCTACACTAACAGCAGAAGCTACTCCACAGAGATCCTGATATAATGTAAATGCACAATCCCTATTGCTTAAAAAGGTCTCACTATTCCAATTTAAAATAGATGCATTATTATGTTACCCAGTTAGCAAACCACAAACCACTGTGAGCTACATTCTAGGAGCTGTATTTGGTGCCTTTTGTGTCAAATAAAATCAATTAAACTTTTTTTTAAATCCTATTCTATCACTTGTACAAATTTGTGGCTTTGTTGCTGCAGAATGGAAGGAGTGAAAAAGCCGTTTAAATCCTTCTGTGAGCGATTGAGGTTCAGGTTCCCTGAAATTAAATGAGACAAATTCTCATTTATCCTTTGCATCGTAGGTCATTTATACTTTAAAACATTCTAAATGGCCTCTTTTTCCCTCTCAGATGGGAATGATTTTTCTTATCTGAAATCGCTGGCTTCTTGCTTACATCATACTTTATTATAAGCACAAAACAGAAGCATATATGTACTGCAGTTTTAAACGCATTGTGATGAGTTTGGGCTTTTATGTAGGTTTGTTGGTAGTCAAGCCACCACAGCTCATTTCTGCAAAATTATGACCAGTGATTAAGTCTTTATTAAAACTCGAGTTATAGGCTCCTAACATGAGTAGGCATGGTTCAAAGAAATAGCTGTCTTGCATCAGTTTATTAGAACTGCTTTTGCTTTTGACCAGTTCTTTACTCTCACAGGTCATCATGTTTCATACCACTACCCTGAAAAGACCAAGACACAGATCCCTGGATATTGAAAAGAAGAACTGAATAAAACTTGGTATTTGAGACTTCACTGTTTGCATTATTTCTCATTGAATGACATGGCTGTGACCTGTCTGCACCCTGTGTTGCCCATTCTCAAGGCAATAAAGTGAAAGAGTGAAGGACGTGGTCCCTTGAACTGCTGTGTGCCACCAATAATACTGTGCAGAAGTGAGAGGCAGATACTTTCATTCAAGATCTTTATGTTAACAAAATTCTGTTGGTGTCAGAATCAGAATACTTTATTAATCCCTATGGAAATTATGTAATACATAGTAATGCTATAGTACATAAAATTCTGGGTTTACAGGTCATCAGTTCATCTTTTGTATATCTTTGTTTTGTCTTCACAAATGTCTGTTTATAGAAGCTCCTGAAAGTCAAACTGGATACATTGCAATCTGTTTTTTAGTAGATTCCATTTTTGTTGGTACTTTGACAAGAGAGGGAATGAAGACTTTGCTTATTTCTGTCCAGTGGCCTGCCCATTCTCTTGGCTCTTTAATCTTTACATTTGTTTTCTAGTTCAACAAGTTTTGATGGTGAACCACAAGATGCAAGTTGTTTGGATCAACAATAGTGGAAGTAGTGATGGGATTTCTGGCTGTTTTTAGAGAACCGGCTCTTTCAGTTCGGCTCACTAAAGAGAGTCGGCTCTTTCGGCTCCGAACCGGCACTTCAGGTTGTTTTGTTGCTTTAATTAATTTATTATTAACAATAATATAAAATTATGCACAAAAGCAATTACTAATTTAAAAAAAAGTGGTTTTATTTATATATGTTTATACATAAATATATGAGGTGGCGCCTAGAGACAAAACGCGTACAAACTTCCAAAACACATTTCTAGAGTTAACTGAACTTCCAAAACAGAGCTACCTAGATCACTCAAATTACACAATTGAAAGCATGAAAGAATGTGTGTATTGTGTGTATTTATACACAGGCACTCATATATATTCAAATAATTTAAAAAAAAGTTCATTTACCACACACCAAATCCGGTCGTTGGTACTTGCTGGCTTGTGTAGCCACTAGGTAACAAAAGCTCAACACTGCCCCTAGCATCCTGGAGCACTTCTGTTGTCCTTTGTATGTGGTTTGAGTTTTTACGTGTTTTGGAGTTTGTACGTGTTTTGGAGATTGTACATGCTTCAGAGTTCGTACGTGACTTGAAGTTTGTATGTGCTTTGTCTGTAGGGGCCACCGTAAATATACTTTTATTTATTCACTCCACATAAAATGTAATAAATAAATCATATAATACAAAAATCTATTAGTCACATTTCAACTTTTAACTATTTAAATTTTTAGCTTTTTCCTTTTACAAATTTAAAGTGAAACAACACAAAACACTGCAAACCACAACACAATTAAATATAAATTAAAATATGAAAACAAAAAGAACATGCATATTCTCTGTCATATGAATCTGCATGAATAAACTTTCTGAATCCTTTATCATCTGCAACTGAAAATAGTTGTGGATGATTACTATACCTTTCTAATGTGACGTTGTTGTCCCTGGCTCTCTTTCTCTGCCTCCTGCTCTGTTCCTGTGCTACTGAGTGTAACTACCGCCCCTTCCCCCTCTTCCCAGCGTAAAGCACAAGGCTCGCGTGCTGAGTGAAGCGGAAAAAAAGTGCGAGAGAGAGGGTGAGAGAAAGAAAAAAAAAAAAAACCCACGGCTCGCGATAAGAAGCCAGCTCGTGTCGTTCACGTCAAAGACCCGGCTCTAAGAGCCATTTCGTTCGCGACCGACCCATCACTAAGTGGAAGACATTTTTGGTTGTTTCAGTTTCTGCAGTGACCTAATACAAGGTGATTAAATCAGCTGTTTTTGTGAGTTTTGTCAAGAGTGCAGGAGGAGCGCGACCTGTAGGGAAACAGCAGCCTTATTAATGGGTACTATGCCATGCTGAAACAAGGAGATTATTATTTTAGTCTGTTCAAGAAATGTTAATATTATAGTCAAGTCATCTTTATTTATATAGCACATTTAAAAGACATCAAGTGTCGGCCAAAGTGCTGAACAGAGGGATGATATAATAAAAATAATTAAAATAGATAAGATGAAAATATTATAGAAACATTGTAAGACATTCATGTATGTTTGTAAAAAATATGTTTACATGCAAATATGCAAATACATATACAAAAATGTACACATTCACACACAAGCACACATACGTGAACATAAAATACATGCACACGTGTCTACACATGCAAACGTCATCCAATGAGATAAAAGACCAGAATAGCTAAAACAGAATAAAAGAGGTGTCAGAGAAATCCGAAAGCCTTAGAAAATAGGAAGGGCTTCAGATTCGATTTGAAGACTTCCAAGGATGAAGAGGATTTTATTAAAGGGGGAAGGTTGTTCCAGAGTTTTGGGGCGCCAATGGAGAAAGCCCTGTCACCTCTAGATTTGAACTAGGAGCATGGAACTAATAACAGCATCTGACTGGAGGAGCGCAGAGTTTGAGTGGGTCGGTGTGGGCTAAGAAGATCTGAAATGTAACCTGGAGCCAAACCATGGAGAGCTTTAAAAACAAATAATAAAACCTTAAAATCAATTCTATATTTAACTGGCAATCAAAGTAGAGATGTGAGTATTGCAGTAATAGTCTCTCTCTTTCTGGTACCCATCAGGAGCCTTGCGGCTGCATTTTGAACAAGTTGCAGGTGGTCAGGCTTGAGTGACAGATGCCTAAGTAGAGAGAGTTACAGTAGTCAAGATGTGATGATAGGAAATCTTGGATAACAGTTTCCAGGTCTTCAGATTACAGGATATTTTTGAGTTTAGAAACGCTCCTGAGTTGGAAAAAACTGCCACGAACAACTGGATTTATTTGCTTGTCCAGCTTGAGGGTAGAATCAAAGATGAAACCAAGGTTTTTTATGTGGGGATGTACATTAGCTGATAATGGGCCCAAATTGTTTCTTATAAGACTAACAGAGTCCTGCTTACCGAAAATTATCATGTCGGTTTTGTCGTGATTTAATTTGAGAAAGTTCAGAGACATCCAGCAATGTATGTCGCTAAGACAATCTGAGACTTTCTGCAGCGTACTATCAGCACCTGGTTTTAGAGAGAGGTAGACCTGTGTATCATCTGCATAAGTGTGACAGGAAATCTGGTGTTTCTGAAAAATGGAGCCTAATGCGAGCATGTATAAGGAGAACAAGACAGGGCCCAGAATAGAGCCCTGAGGTATTCCACAAGTGAGTGTAGCTGGGGAAGAGTATTTGTTACCCAGCATCACAGAGGCGGATCTGCTCTCCAGGTAAGAGGCAAACCATTTTAGAGCAGAGCCTTGAATGCCGACACGTCTTTAGACGGTTTAATAGGATTGTGTGGTCGACAGTGTCAAATGCTGCACTCAGGTGTAAAAGAATTAAAACTGTACTTTTTCCAGAGTCACCAGTTAAAAGCACATCATTGAACACCTTCAGTAGAGACCCTGTGCTGTGGAAGACTCTGAAACCAGACTGATATTTATCCAGAATATTATGTGTGTCTAAGAATGAGGAAAGTTGGTGGAGGACGACTTTCTCAAGAACCTTAGACAACAATAGCAGCTTAGAGATTTGTCGAAAATTGCCAAGAACTGACAGGTCTAAACCAGGTTTTTTAGAAGTGGCTGAACAACAGTTTGTTTAAACGAATGAGGAACAGTTCTATTTGAGATGCTGCTATTTACAATAGCGAGGATGTTAGGGCCGACTGTCTTCAGCACATCTCTGAGAAATGGTGTAGGCAACACATCCAAGGGGCACATAGTTGGTTTCATGTGCATTATTATATCAGTAAGATGGGATAATGAAACTGGTTTAAATTTGAAAAAGAATGAACATCTAGGTGGTTCATAAGGGTCTTGGGATGGGAGCGGGATATGTGCTCTGATATTATCAATGTTTTCAGTAAAGAACTTTTGTGTGAGGCAGTCTCAGATATGGCTGAAGTGGTGCGATGCAGGATAGAGTTGATTGTGTTGAATAGAACTTTAGGATTACCAGACTTCTTAGTAATGATCTTGGAGAAATAATTTACTCTTTCTACCTTGATGGTGCGCTGATAGTTATTTAAACAATCTCTAAACACTTGGTAAGAAACGTGGAGCTTATCTTTCTTCCATTTTTGTTCTGCTTTCCTGCCTGACGGCACGAGTGACCTTATTTAGCCAAGGCTGAGTTTTACATTTTTGCCGTCTATATTTTAGAGCAATTTAGTCCATTATGTTGGTACAAGCAGAATTAAAACATGCAAGTAGCTCATCAGGATTATTGCAATGAAGAGAACTTTCATCAGAGGTGGCTAAAGATGCAGCAAAGGCAGCTGAGAATTGGGGAGCAGTTTCAGGTGTTATAGGGCATATAAGAGAGGGGGCCTGGGTTTGTTTAGAGGATGAGTGAGGAATTGGAATATTAAACAAAATAAAATTATGATCAGATGGACACACATCAGTCACCTCAACGCTGAACACTGAGAGCCCAGATGACAAGATGAGGTCTAGAGTGTGGCCCTGCTTGTGTGTAGGGCAGACTGGGTCAGGTTAAATGAGTCCAAGAGTTGTGAAAATTCCCTAACCAAAGGTTTGGAGGGCAACACATATGGATATTGAAGTCACCAAGGATTAGAAGCCTATCAGTGGTTGGCAGTGTCACAGATAGAAAATCAGAAAATTCATGAATGAAGTCTTTGTTAAGGTGAGGAGGCCTATAAACTAGAGCACAGAGTACAGGAGAGCACAGATCCAGCATAAACAGTTGCAATTCAAAACTGGTGTAGTCACTTCTGGGTAGCATTCTGCATTTAAAGTGATCTCTGAAAACTGTTGCTAAGCCGCCTCCATGACGGCAGGTCCTAGGTGTGTTAAGGAAGTTATAGTTTTCAGGAGTGAATTCCACAAAAGCAGCTAGATCATCAGTAGGTAGCCAAGTTTCAGTAATAAAAAGAAAGTCCAAGCCATGAGAGACAAACAGGTCACGGTATATGAAAGTCTTGTTCACCATGGACCTTGCATTGATTAATGCCAATTTAAGTGGTGAAGAATCCGAGACTGAATGTGTGACAGCACCAAGTGGTACAAATTCCAGATGCTGAAAATTGGTGGTGTTGGCACCTCTGTTTTTCCTGTCCAGTCTAGTTGGGAGACGACGGGAAGGTGTCCAGATCGATGGTATTTGGTGAGAAAGTCCGTTTCCTACAGGATGATTATACACATGCAGATGATGATGGCAGCCCCGGTGAAGCGTGGACGGCGAGTTATCCCCAAAGCAACACAGCGTGCATAAGTTTGGGGAGGCAGCCGAGTCCTCGTGTTAAAATGTTACATGTACGATGTTACATGTAAGATGTAATGATGTTAAGATATAATAGTCATGAGAGGCATTTTTCTGTTATTTGTAGTTTAGTTTTGAGTTATGACTTTCATCCAGTGCAAAAGAGTGTCTCTGAACCCGAAGAATATCCTGATAGAGGACAGTTTTAAAATTAATGAGTGAAAGGCGATCCAGCGAGAATTCCAAATATAACCACAGCCTAGGCTCACAGAAATATGTGTGACAGGAGTTTTAGGTCACAAGCCGGTTACTTTATTTCTAAAGCAAAGGCTTAACCTCTTAGGACCTGGTGTGGACATCATATTTTGGGTTATTTAGACTAAAATACTCAATTTTGCTCTACATGGGCCTGATATCCACTTAGGAGGACATTATACTGCTACTGTTCTATCAAAATTTTAAACGAATATCCTCAAATGTGGCTCCTATTTTTCTTAAAAACAAAAATAAGGTAAAAAAAAAAAATCTGGTAATTCTTTGTTTTTACATTTATTGGTCCCCAATATGCCCAAATATCAAAGAGAAATTAACAATGCATGTCGTGGAAGAGTTCGGGTCTTAGGAGGTTAAAGCTATGACATGCCTTTATAGTTTTGTGTGGAAGGTATGGGGTTGGACACATGGCAGTTTATCAGAATAGAAATGGAACTTTGAAATGTTGCAAACTAGTATGTTTTAATTCAGGTTTAAGTTTTTTCTAATTTTAACTAACTAACTCAGTTTCCAAACTTCTTTTGCTAGGCCCCCCCTTTGTTTTACAAGAAAAATCCCACACCACCACCAAAACCCCCGCGCACAAACACATCCTCCAAACACACACGCCCATATTTTGTTTTTAAACTCCGTTGCGGTTTATTTCACACCTCAAACATTTAGTAAACAATTAAACAAATAAGAGTACACTGCAATAAATTACAGGTAGTAATAAAATACACTACTAACTCTTTTACGCTACGTCCACACCTACACGGGTATTTTTGAAAACGCAGCTGTTTCGTCCACACGTAAACGGCGTTTGGAATCACCGAAAATGGAGATTTTTTTAAACTCCTTTTTTTGCGTTTACGTGTGGACGAGGAATACAGAGTTCGTCACGGAACGTCAAAGGTATGTGCCTTTTTTCATGTCAAGCTGTGCGCCACGTTATTGTTTAGATGAGATGAATTGCAGAATGGCAGATAGAGACGAAATACTGTTAATCTGAGTATCTGCAGGTTTTACACGCTTACATACACACACAGTACTGTCTCTCCATTTAGAAAGACAGAGGCGTCACGATGAGATTATTTTACTTGTAGATGTTTTTTTCCTATGTAATAATGTTCAACATTGCTATCAATACATTTTTCAAAAAATGCCTCTGTGCAAAATGGGTTTAACATAAACAACTATGGGATACTGTTTGTCTGTGATTTGAACAACCCAGCGCTGCTGTCGATGAAGGGGAAACCAATTCTCAGTGTTGGGGAGTAACGGAATACATGTACCGCCGTTACATATTTAAAATACAAAATATGAGTAACTGTATTCCGTTACAGTTACCGTTTAAAAAGGTGGTATTCAGAATACAGTTACTTTGTTGAAATAAATGGATTACACTGCGGTACTTTCCTGTTTCATTTTGTCGCGGGTCAGGACTGTTTGGGTTTTGTTTGACAGCTACGTTCTGTTGTTCCAGGCGGCAGCGCTACGGTTGCCATGGTCACAGGGCGACGCTCTCTCTCTCTCTCTGCGACTGTGTGTTTCCTAGGTGAGAGCGCCTTTTCGTTGTTGTTGTTGTTGTTGTTGTGCTAAGCTAACAGGCAGAATGCTACAAGCATAGCTCTAAAGAATGTAGCATCATCAGAATCAGAATCAGAATGGGTTTTATTGCCAAATGTTGAGCAGGTTTACAACATTAGGAAATTGCTGCGGTGCTTCAGTGCAAACATGCTGTCATAAATTGCGCTTAAATAGACATGAAAAAATAAAAGTAAGAATAAGAATTAAAAGTGCTAAGTAGATAGATATATACATGAGTGCAGGTGGTGATCAGTGCCAAAACATGGAATCATGCAGTCAACACAGCGTAGGGTCATGTGTTAGTGGTGGGAACAGTCATACGGTTATTGTTCATGTGTCCAACAGCAGAGGGGAAGAAACTGTTCTTGTGGCGAGAGGTTCTGGTGCGAATGGACCGGAGCCTCCTGCCTGAGGGGAGCAGGTCAAACAGACTGTATCCAGGGTGAGAAGGGTCAGCTGAGATCCGAGCTGCACGCCGCAGTGTCCTGGAGGTGTACAGGTCCTGCAGAGATGGGAGTCTACAGCCAATCACCTTCTCAGCAGAGCGCACAACACGCTGCAGTCTCTGTTTGTCCCTGATAGTGGCTCCAGCGTACCACACGGTGATGGAGGAGGTGAGGATGGACTCGATGATTGCGGTGTAGAATTGCATCATCGTCCGTGTTGGCAGGTTGAATTTCTTCAGCTGCCTCAGGAAGTACATCCTCTGCTGGGCTTTCTTGATGACGGAGGTGATGGTGGGCTCCCACTTCAGGTCCTGGGTGATGGTGGTACCCAGGAAGCGGAATGAGTCCACAGAGGTAATGGGGGTGTCAGTCAGGATGATGGGGGGGAGTGGGGCTGTGTGCTTCCTGAAGTCCACAATAATCTCCACTGTCTTCTGGGCATTCAGCACCAGGTTGTTGTGGCTGCACCAAGACACCAGACGTTCAACCTCCCTCCTGTAGGCAGACTCATCCCCGTCCGAGATGAGCCCAATAACGGTGGTGTCATCTGCAAACTTGATTAGCTTGACAGACTGGTGGATGGAGGTGCAGGAGTTGGTGTACAGGGAGAAGAGCAGAGGAGAAAGAACACAGCCCTGAGGGGAGCCGGTGCTGATGGTCCGAGAGTCCGAGACATTCTTTCCGAGCCTCACATGCTGCTTCCTGTCCGTCAGGAAGTCAGTGATCCACCAGCAGATGGGATCAGGCACATTCATCTGGGAAAGCTTGCCTCGGAGATGGTCTGGAAGGATGGTGTTGAAGGCAGAGCTGAAGTCCACAAACAGGATCCTGGCGTAGGTTCCTGGGGAGTCCAGATGCTGCAGGATGAAGTGTAGGGCCATGTTGATGGCGTCATCTACAGACCTGTTGGCTCTGTATGCAAACTGCAGGGGGTCCAGGAGGGGGGCCGTGAGGGTCTTGAGATGGGAGAGAACTAGGCGCTCAAATGACTTCATGACCACAGATGTCAGAGCCACGGGTCTTTAGTCATTTAGTCCAGTGATCCTAGGTTTCTTGGGGACAGGGATTATGGTAGAGGACTTGAAGCAGGCAGGCACATGACATGCCTGCAGTGAGGAGTTGAAAATGCCAGAAAACACTGGGGCCAGCTCGTTTGCACAGTGTCTGAGGGTGGCAGGAGACACACCGTCTGGGCCGGGAGCTTTTCGAGCATTCAGACTCTTGAACTGCTTCCTCACATCTGCTTCATGAATATGAAGAGTTGTGGTGGGAGGAGGTGGTGTGAAATCCTCTTTTGTCTGGGGTGAGGAGGGGGGTGTTGTAGGTGAACAGTTTGAAGGTGGTGGTGGGTCTATGGAGGGGGGAGAGGTGGGGGAATTAGTGTCTAAAGTGTCTCTATTGTTGGGGCCGTTGGAGGTGTGAAGGCTGCCCGATGGCTCGTCAAAACGGCAGTAAAAGTCGTTAACACTTAGACCCCCGGAGAGCAGTCATTTTGGTTTTCTACCTTAGACCCCTGCGGAGTCATCATTTTGCGTTTCTACCTTTAAAAGCCGGAGAGCAGTCAGTCAAATGCTGGAGTCATTCATATGTATATTAGGTCGTTACCTAGGAATTCTAGGTAACGACCTAAGGTAACGACCTAAGGTAACGACAAGGTACCACATGTGTACCTGTAGCAGTGAACACATCGCACAGTGGCCTGATTTTTTTTGCATCTGTGTACTTGGATTTTAGGCCGCAAGCCACCCAAAACTTGCTCCATGCACCACTCAGCAGGCCATTTGTAAATATGTGTACAAATGGTTGGTTTTTTGTACTGTTTTTATCAATAAATGTCAGCAACAAAGGACATACACCCATGTGTGTTGATTTCTCCCTAAGATGGCAAACTGAAACACTCCAAGTTGGTGACTTTTGGAGATTTGTTTCCCTGGATGATTGAGAATGCATCAAGATGAAACACAAAAGGAAGCTCACCGCTTTTAGCAGCTCCCCCACCCCCTCAATCACTCAGTGAGTGATTGAGGGGGTGGGGGATTGGAGTGTTTCAGTGTTTCAGTTTGCCATCTTAGGGAGAAATCAACACATGTCCTTTGTATGTCCTTTGTTGCTGACATTTATTGATAAAAACAGTACAAAAAACCAACCATTTGTACACATATTTACAAATGGCCTGCTGAGTGGTGCATGGAGCATGTTCATTGGTTCATGGACCTCCCTGAACTAATGGCATTTATGGCAGCAACAAAAGCGGTGAGCTTCCTTTTGTGTTTCATCTTGATGCATTCTCAATCATCCAGGGAAACAAATCTCCAAAAGTCACCAACTTGGAGTGTTTCAGTTTGCCATCTTAGGGAGAAATCAACACACATGGGTGTATGTCCTTTGTTGCTGACATTTATTGATAAAAACAGTACAAAAAACCAACCATTTGTACACATATTTACAAATAATGATAAAAAGTGAGTGAGTACATTTCAACATTTTCAGTAAATGCCATTAGTTCAGGGAGGTCCATGAACCAATGAACATGCTCCATGCACCACTCAGCAGGCCATTTGTAAATATGTGTACAAATGGTTGGTTTTTTGTACTGTTTTTATCAATAAATGTCAGCAACAAAGGACATACAAAGGACATGTGTTGATTTCTCCCTAAGATGGCAAACTGAAACACTGAAACACTCCAATCCCCCACCCCCTCAATCACTCACTGAGTGATTGAGGGGGTGGGGGAGCTGCTAAAAGCGGTGAGCTTCCTTTTGTGTTTCATCTTGATGCATTCTCAATCATCCAGGGAAACAAATCTCCAAAAGTCACCAACTTGGAGTGTTTCAGTTTGCCATCTTAGGGAGAAATCAACACACATGGGTGTATGTCCTTTGTTGCTGACATTTATTGATAAAAACAGTACAAAAAACCAACCATTTGTACACATATTTACAAATGGCCTGCTGAGTGGTGCATGGAGCAAGTTTTGGGTGGCTTGCGACCTAAAATCCAAGTACACAGATGCAAAAAAAATCAGGCCACTGTGCGATGTGTTCACTGCTACAGGTACACATGTGGTACCTTGTCGTTACCTTAGGTCGTTACCTAGAATTCCTAGGTAACGACCTAATATACATATGAATGACTCCAGCATTTGACTGACTGCTCTCCGGCTTTTAAAGGTAGAAACGCAAAATGATGACTCCGCGGTCAATTTAGCCAATTTAGCTTCCACTTCCACCATTTGACTGCTCTCGGGTTTTATAGGTAGAAAGGTAGAAGCCTGGGGATGCTAGTGTTAAGGGTGTTGGCCAAGAACAAGTCGTCAGTGGAGTGGGGGGTTTTAGGCTTGTAGTTTGTGATATTCCTAAAACCTTTCCACACAGAGGCCGAATCATTCTCTGAGATCTGCTGCTGCATCTTCTCAGAGTGCTGATGTTTAGCAATGTCCACTTCTTTAGTGAACCTGTACTTGGCCTCTCTGTAGCAGTCCCTGTCTCCGCTTCTGAACGCCTTTCTCTTTTCCAGCCACAGCTTTTTGAGTTTAGGAGTGTAGTGTAGTCAGTGTAGTCCATGTTGCAGAGAGAATGGACTGCCATACACGTTATGGGTCTGTGAGCGCGAGGAGGGAGAGAGAAAAAGGGGAGTGGAAAGGTAGGAGTTGTCATCGAGGAAAAACGGGAGCTGGAAGCATGTAAATATAATAATAACCACTTCAACCAAGCTATTAAGACTCGACTGTACACCGTGTTCGTGTTTTCCTCCGAAAACAATAAGTTCCGTTGGAGCAGTCTTTCAACGCCTCTCTCTGTCTCTCGCAAGAAAAGTTGACCCACACAACAAAGTAAAGCTAGTTTTCGGCTACGAGCCGATAGGGACCCCGCCGTATTAGTCAGAGGTCCCTTTACTACAGTTCGGAGTCGCGGACCTTCAGTAATAGTAATAAATCACACGGCAATAGTACATTCACGTTGTTGTAAAAAGCATGATAAATATATTAAGTAATCCAAAGTATTCAGAATACGTTACTGTCATTGAGTAACGTAACGGAATACGTTACAGAATACATTTTGGGGCATGTATTCTGTATTCTGTAATGGAATACATTTTAAAAGTAACCTTCCCAACACTGCCAATTCTGCAGGGGAGACCTACCTCGGCACTTGTGCAGGTGAAGCCAAAGGGAAGATTTGCTTCACCATATTTTCTAGTCTTTGGCTTGGAAAGAAGTTGGTTAGGAAAAATATTTGGCAATGCTTCATCCCCTGCTTTGCGTTTGTGTGGGAGCCCCGTCAAAAACCTGTCAATTATGCTAGCAGTGTCCAAGAGTTCTTTTTTTTTTTTTTTTTTCTTCATACCGCCCCTGCAATGGCTCTGTCCACACTTTGGGAACCTCTGAACTAACTAATTAACTAATTTTAACTAATTACTGATTACTTCTCCAAAGAAATAATCCTGTCACTTTACCGATTACTTATTTTCAAAAGTAATTCGTTGCTTACTTTTTAGACACATGATCCACAACCTGAATACACAAGTAACAGTAATCTAATTACTTTTTTTGCAATGGTAATCCCTTACATTATCCGTTATTTGAAAAAAGTAATCAGATTATGTGTTACTGCCCATCTCTAGCTCCGAGTGGCAAAAATTTTGTCATCATGCATTTTAGAAATCAAATACATTTAAACCTATTTTGGGATTATCTCTAATCCACACAGGGTCAAAATTATGCAGTTAAATATATGCAGACACCTGCACTAATATTTGGTTAAACATTTCTAAGCAAATTGAACCTTAACGAGACACTTTTGGTAGTCATCGACAAGCTTCTGGCATAATTCTAGCCAGGTATTTGTCCACTCTCCTTGGCAGATTTCATGCACATAATGAGTGTATGTAAATTTCTTACCACAACTGTACGTATGCTAAAGAATAAGCTAAAATGCATCTCACACTTGTATTTACGAAAATAACACATTGTGTGCTGTGGCTCGGTTTCACACTCATGTTTTACAGATCCTTTGGAGAACACAAGATCATTGAAAAAGTTATTCACACACCAAGGCACACATTAAAATAAAAATGGATGCAGAAACACAAACATACATAGGTCGACTCTTCAATGAAAAGAGCTGCTGGCATAAACAAAACCAGCACACAAAATGCACGGAGGAGTGAAGCACATGCATGAAAGCAGGACACTAACTCTGTTTGACAGAGCAGAGTGTGTGTGTGTGTGTGTGTGTGTGTGCACACGTGAACCTGCTGTGAGTGCAATTGAGGTTCTAAGGTCACAAGCCTTAAAGAAATACTTCACTTCAAACTAAAGACACCCCCCTGAGAGAACACACACACATACACACACACGTCTCAGAAGTAGTTTAAGCCAGCAGACATCTGCAAATAGGACTCAGAAAAGAAAAGGGAAAGATGAATGGAGAGGAAATGGTAGCAGAGAAGAAAAAAGGAAGAATGGAAAGGTGAAAAAAGTTCAAGTGTTGGTGGGGGAAGTAAGAACATCAGCTTAACCCTTTAGAGCCGATCGGAGCGGACACGCTCTGTTTTGCGTAACTATTTTTAAATCCCGGTAGCACTGCAACCACGTAAGCTAGCGCAAAAATTTTTTTTGCATATGAAACCGAAGGAGTTGTACTTACATCTTATGCCATCAGCTTGTCCTAGGTCACGGTTTCCTTCCACATAAAGCTTTGCAAAAACTGCATAAAAAGCGCTTGCAGGAACAAAAACATAATATTCCAGAAACACGCTTTGCCGATCCGATCAGCTGTCCATAACACTTCCTATGTTGGAATAGACGTCAGCGCGAACTTTTGCATTTCCGCCATTACCTGCCCGAAACCGGAAGTGACGTCATTTTCGCGGAAATGTAGTCTTTTTTACCATCAGGGCCTAAGGGCCTATACTGGTCTTTTTAAAAGTTATGTTTGACTTTATGACTTTCTGTGTCGTTTCTGGGATGCTTAGGACTCATATTGCACTGCTGGAAATAGTTTATTTTGATGCATATGCTGCTTTTTTGCAAATTTGCACTATAATATTTATTTTCGTTTTTCCTGCAGTGTATAAAAATTGGTGTATTTCAAAAATAAAACTATGAAGACACTCAAAATAAATTTCCTGTGGTGGGAACCTATTTTGTGCAACTTTTTTGTATTTACAGTTTTGAGGGATAAGCCTCTTAAATTTCTCTAACTACAAATATATGTTAAAAAAGCAAAAACGATTTTCAATTTTTTTGTAGTTTATTGCACTTTGTTGCAATTTATGTAATTACTATGCACTTAATGAATACATATTATTAAAATCTGGGCTATAATGGTTGTATTGATGTATAGCAAATTGAAATGCTCCCAAAAATGGCTCCACGGCATGTAAAAATATAATATAAGCTCTGGCGGACTTGGTTCTAAGGTAGGTCTTAAAGGGTTAATGGAAAAAACACTACAAAACGACAATGATGGCAGCAGCTGGACAAACATCAGATATGCACCTTATAGTGCACATCAAGCTGTATGCCAAAAGTGAACGAGACATTACACTGATCCACACCAGCAGAACATACAGCAAGGACACTGGAATGTCATTCGGATTGGAGAAGTGTAGTCGGATGGTAACGAAGAGAAGGGTAGTCAGAACTGAGGGGATCAAACTACCAGAAGGCGACACTGCAGACATAGAGGGCAGCTACAAGTACCTGTCTTGATGGAGAAATCTGGATGGAAAGACAGCACAGAGGCACTAATCATGGCAGCACAGGAACAAGGTCTGAGCACAAAATCCATAGAGGCTGGGGTCTATCACACCAGGCAAGACCCCAGGTGCAGGCTGTGTAAAGATGCCCCAGAGACAATCCAGCACATAACAGAAGGGTGCAAGATGCTAGCAGGCAGGGCATACATGGAACGCCATAACCAAGTGGCCGGCATAGTGTACAGGAACATCTGTGCCGAGTATAACCTGGAAGTCCCGAGGTCAAAATGGGAGACGCCCCCAAGGGTGGTGGAGAATGACCGAGCTAAGATCCTGTGGGAGTTATATGCAACCAACCGGACATAATGGTGGTGAATAAGTGGAGGAAGCCGGCCGTAGTGATAGATGT
Organism: Maylandia zebra; assembly: GCF_041146795.1. Lineage (NCBI taxonomy): Eukaryota > Metazoa > Chordata > Actinopteri > Cichliformes > Cichlidae > Maylandia > Maylandia zebra. The sequence goes on from NC_135168.1 coordinate 28,758,115, forward strand.
AGCAGTCCCGAATGACAGCAACATTAGGAAGAAGGAAGACAAGAAACTCAAGAGATACCAAGGGCTCAGAGAAGAGCTCGAGGGGATGTGGAGGGTGAAGGTGACGGTGGTCCCAGTGGTCATCAGAGCATTCAGTGCAGTGATTCCCAAGCTAGGCGAGTGGCTCCAGCAGATCCCGGGAACAACATCGGAGATCTCTGTCCAGAAGAGCGCAGTCCTGGGAACAGCTAAGATACTGCGCAGGACCCTCAAGCTCCCAGGCCTCTGGTAGAGGACCCGAGCTTGGAGGACAGACTGCCTAGGAGGTACACCAGGAGTGAGAGGGGAATTTTTTAATTTCAGGTATGTTTGTTGTCTCAGTTGTAGTTACATGGCAGTAGCAACAGCCCTACAGCATGCAATTGCATAATATAAATCTGTTACAATTATAACTTACCAGTATGACACAGTCATAATCACATGCCTTAAGGCGACTGTTGTTGCTGATTTGGTACTATATGAATAAAGAAGGCGCCCAGGATGCCCCCTGGGCGCCTCCTGGGCGAGGTGTTCCAGGCATGTCCCACCGGGAGGAGGCCCCGGGGCAGACCCAGGACACGCTGGAGAGATTATATCTCTCGGCTGGCCTGGGAACGCCTTGGTATTCCCCCGGACAAGCTGGAGGAGGTGGCTGGGGAGAGGGAGGTCTGGACCTCTTTGCTTAGGCTGCTACCCCCGCGACCCGACCTCGGATAAGCGGATGAAGATGGATGGATGGATGGATGGATGGATGGATGAATAAAGAATATATAGATTTTCCAAGATGTTGTTGAAGGTAATGTTTTTCCTTCTTTCATTTCAAGAACTGAAAAATCTTACTCAATTTTGGTCATATGTACTTTTTTTGTCATTTTACAACACAGCAGCTCACCATTCTACTGAATTTTTAATGTCCACAATTTGACTAACAAACCCAAAAGCAACATATACATCTATATAGTCCATTATCAAGATTGATTTTCGTGAACAATGGTCCCATGATACATTGCACTCATGAAAAAAAAATCCCAAACTCTGTTAAAACCAACGGTTTGGGTAGTTCTGACCCAACATACAGGCTTTTATCTTACTTTCAATGCAGATTATGGCTTTTAATGGTGAATAATCATACATACAGCATAATGCAATATGTATAATTGTGGGGTCGGCTGTGACTTACAAGATAGGGTGATTTTCCTAAAGGTTGGTGTATTGGTGTCACATTTGGGCACTATATTTCAACTGGTGTGTGTGTGTGTGCGTGGAATAACAAAAAGCCCTTGAAATCACAGTATTAAGCACTGTATGAATGTGTGGGTGAATGGGGCTTCTCTTGCTTGTTTTGCTCGTTAGAGTAGAAAAAACATTATATGAATACAAATCCATTTAAAATTCTCTTAACTGATTGTTCACATGGGTAAATTAGTGTTTTCAGTCTCTAATTGGAATCCTGACATTGTGTATGTGTGCTATTAGCATGTTGTTCCTGTAACATCATATTTGTAGTGCTCCAGGACCATCATTGCAGCTAATCAGTTACATTATTGTGAACTCGTAGGTCAGGAGCTCAGGGGGAACAGTCTGTCCTGCAATATTTGTGTGGCAAAACAATTGCCACAAATGTGTGGTGGATACAAGGACCAAACCGAGGACCTGTAAAATTTGGGGGCGTGTCTTGCATGAAAGCAAGAGTAAATACTGAAATTTTATTTTAGACTTCAAATACCAGCGTTGATCAAGGAGCAGACATGCATACATGTTACACATGAGCAGTACAAGTTGCTTCAACTTAGAATATGACTGTACACTTACAGGAGACTTCGTTTGTTACACATTACTGTTACTGGGTTGGATAATCTTTTTGCATTAAGGACTGCTTTAATTCTTTTTTGGCATAGCTGCAAAAGAGTGCTGGAAACATTCCTTTGGTCCATACTGACATGACAGCATTACATAGTTGACGCAGACTTGTCAGCTGCCCAGGCAATATCTGAATCTTCCCTTCTGCCATATCACAAAGATGCTCTATTGGATTGAGATCTTGTGATTGTGGAGGCTACTGTGAATTCACTGTCATGTTCATGACACCACTTTGAGGTCATTTTGATTTCAGCTTTGTGACATAGTGTGTTAGTCTGCTGGAGGCAGTCATCAGAAAATGGGTACAATGTGGTGATAAAGGGATGGACATGCTAAGCAAGAATACTCAATCTTGTTGTGTCATTTAAACCATGCTCAGTTGAGACTGAGGGGCCCAAAATGTGCAAAGGAAATATCACCTACATCACCAGCACCAGTCCGAACTGCTGATTCACTGGAACGTGAATGATATTTACTGCATTTTCTTGTTTTCTGACCATTCTCCATAACTACAGATGGTTATGCAGGAAAATCCCAACAGATCAGCAATTTTGGAAATACTCAGACTCAGACCAACCAGCAACTGTGGCATGTTCAGAATAAATCACCTTTCTTTTACATTTTGATGATTTATTTGAACTTCAATAGTTGTCTTGACTGTCTACGTGCCCCAGTGCTTTGAGTTGCTGTCATGTGACTGGTTGATTAGATACGTGTAACACAAACCATTGAACTGGTGTACCTAACAAAGGGGTCATTGACAGTGCTTTCAAACAGTCTTGGTCCATGAGTTTAGTTTGTTTCACATTTCATTTGCTAACTGCCCCACTAGCACAAATTCATCATAAGACTATCACAAGAAAACATAACTTAGAGACCAAATGTGCTGTGTGTGAAAACACCATTATTCTAACTGGAATAAATTGGATTTGATAATGAAGCTATCATGCTTGTCAGACGAGCTATCCTGATTATCTCATCGTTTTACTCCCCAAAACAGTAAATTGGTGAATGAAAAGACAAGTGTCTCTGCATGCTCAGCATCCAGAGGCAAACAAATTAATGAACATGTTTAATTCTAACCAAAGAAAGTAATGAGGGCTGATCAAGAGAATAGCTTTTATCAGAGAGTTACCACTGATGTTTGAGTGGTTAAGACACAAAAACCTGCGTGTGTGCGATCAGGCCTGTCAGGCAAACCTGAAATGGGGAAGTGGCCAGAAAGAGACAAACAACCAGTTTACAGACTTTGAATTTCATAACATGATTTTTTTCAGATATCTGTGGGAATATGTATAACTGCCTTGTAAAATGTTCAGCATGTAGTGAATTTTATTGTGACTACTGGTAGACCAGTTGACTGGAGGGTTGGTAATGAAATGCAGAACATCAGTTAGTAATGTTTAAGGCTGACTCCTCTAGCCTTGTTGACGAAAATTGAAGAAGGGTTTGTTTAGGGGTCATTTCTTTGGACTTCCACTGTTAATTGGCACTCATTTGGGAGCTAAAGGGAATTGGCCAAACCCAGAGGTGAGCTCTTCCCATAAAAACTTTGATGGCATTACACCTTGGTCCCAAATTGTGTTTATCTTTCAGCTTGGTCTTGTCCTCCAGTATTTCTAGAGTTATTTTAGTGAGCGATGAGACAATAAAAAAGTGGCATGCCAAGACAATAATAAATTTAACATTTAAATATGAAAGCATTTAGTTGCTGTAGTAATGAAACAGTTAAATGTAATGCATGTGTCTGTTTTCTTAAGCACTTATCACTCTGGCTTACCTCAGTGATGGACTTGAAACTTGTTGAGTACTTTGCCTCTTTTCAAAGTTTGGATAAGTGTTCAAATTAGACCATGTATAGTACAGACCTCTTACTCCCGTGTACAACATCGTGTCACGATTTAAAGGAATTAAATTAAATAGATTGTAACATTTACCTGAATCCACCTATTCAGTGTTTTTTATAAGACGAGTGGGTGTGACTGTGATGGATTTAAGCAACTTCAAGCTCTTGTGTTTATTTTCTTCTTCAGATCACCATGGGGTCGATTGGAGATGACAGCAGCATGTTGCTGATTGACACAGGGTGCTGAAAAATGCAAATTAGTCTACTGTAACTCAAAATCTGGTGATTTGTTTGTACTTGAACTAAAAGGCTGAACACATTCAAGTCACCTCAGGGACAAGAAAACCTTTACGAGCTCTTGGTAAGCATCTATGACCAGTGTGAATTAAGTGCTGATGTTCTGGAAAAAGTTGACTTGAAAGCTTTCATTTTTGTAATATTTTTTATTGCCATCTGTTCTTTCGTTTGGGACCTTGTGATTTGGACTGAGGTAAGTCCGTCACTGAACTGTCATCTTCCAGCATAATCTCACTGGTCACTGTGGTAAAATGACAAAGGTGGAAAAAAGAGGAGAGAAAAGTGCTTTACATTGTAAGGTAGACCCTACAATAATAGATACAGAGAAAAACCCAACAATCATATGACCCCATATAAGCAAGCTCTTTGGTGACAGTGGGAAGGAAAAACTCCCTTTTAACAGGAAGAAACCTCCAGAAGAACCAGGCTCAGGGAGGGGGTGAGAGAAGGAAGACAGGATAAAGACATGCTGTGGAAGAGAGACAGAGATTAATAACAGATATGATTCAATGCAGAGAGGTCTATTAAAACATAGTGTGTCAGAATCAGAATCGTGTTTATTGGCCAAGTATATGTGCAGACACATACAGGGAATTTGGTTCCGGTAGATGGTGGCTCTCAAGCACAGCAATGTAAATCACACACACACACACCACACACACACACACACGTGTCTATATATACACATTACACATACATACACAAAGCTGTGTAAACCAACTATAAATAACGAATCTAAACTTATATACATAAAATACAGAAATGAATGAGGTGGAATGAATACTACAAAATGTACATAAGGTGCAGCTGCAGTCTGGCAGTGGGAGCAGTGTGACAGGTCAACTGTTAAGAAGGGAGATGGCGAGGGGAAGGAAACTGTTCCTGTGTCGGGTGGTCCTGGTCTGCAGGCTTCTGTACCGTCTGCCAGAGGGCAGCAGATCAAAAAGTCTGTGTGCAGGGTGTGAGGGGTCTGTGATGATGTTCCCTGCCCGTTTCCTGGTTCTTGAGAGGTACAGATCCTGGATGGAGGGCAGGGGGGTGCCGATGATCCTTTCTGCTGCCCGTACAGTCCGCTGCAGTCTGCTCCTGTCCTGTTTAGTGGCTGCTCCATACCAGACTGTGATGGAAGAGCACAGGACAGACTCAATGACCGCAGTGTAGAACTGGATCAGCAGCTCCTGTGGAAGACTGTACTTCCCCAGTTGTCTCAGGAAGTACATCCTCTGGTGGGTCTTTTTGAGGATGGAGTTGATGTTGGTCTCCCACTTCAGGTCCTGGGAGATGGTTGTACCCAGGAACTTGAAGGTCTTCACAGTTGACACAGGGCTGTCTGATATGGTGAGGGGGAGCAGAGTTGAGGGATGTCTCCAGAAGTCCACTGTCATCTCTACAGTCTTAAGAGTGTTCAGCTCCAGATTGTGCTGACTGCACCAGAGTACCAGCCGCTCAACTTCTTGCCGGTATGCAGACTCATCACCATCTTGAATGAGGCCAATGGCAGTGGTGTCATCTGCAAACTTTAGGAGTTTGACAGCCGAGTTCTTGGAGGTGCAGTCGTTAGTGTAGAGGGTGAACAGTAGTGGTGAGAGGACACATCCTTGAGGGGCACCAATACTGAGGGACCGGGTTTCAGAGGTGATCTCCCCCAGCCTCACTTGTTGCTTTCTGTCTGTCAGGAAGCTGGTGATCCACTGACAGGTAGCTGGTGACACGCTGAGCTGGGAGAGTTTGGAGGAAAGAAGTTCAGGCACAATGGTGTTAAAAGCCGAACTAAAGTCCACAAACAGGACCCTGGCATAAGTTCCCGGGCGGTCAAGGTGTTGCAGGATGTAATGCAGGCCCATGTTCACTGCATCATCCACCGACCTGTTTGCCCGGTAGGCAAACTACAGAGGGTCCAGCTGGTGGCCTGTAATGTCTTTCAGATGGGCTAACACCAGTCGTTCGAAGGATTTCATGACCACAGACGTCAAGGCGACAGGTCTGTAGTCATTCAGTCCTGTGATGGTGGGTTTCTTGGGAACAGGGATGATGGTGGAGCGTTTGAAGCAGGAGGGAACTTAACACAGCTCCAGGGATCTGTTGAAGATGCGAGTAAAGATGGGAGCCAGCTGTTCAGAAGAAGAAACACCCAGTGCATCATGGGAATCCCCCAGCAGCCTACAGCAGCATAACTAAGGGAGAATTCAGGGTCACCTGGTCCAGCCCTAACTATATGCTTTAGCAAAAAGGAAAGCCTAATCTTAAAAGTAGAGACAGTGTATCTCAGGCTTTTCAGGGAGTTTTTAGGACTTCCTGATAATAATGAATTACAGTAGTCCAGCCTGGAAGTAATAAATGCATGAACTAGTTTTTCAGCATCACTCTGAGACAGGATATTTTTAATTTTCAAGATGTTGCACAAATGGAAGAAAGCAGTCTTACATATTTGTTTAATATGTGCGTTGAAGGAGTTGTCCTAGTCAAAAATGACTCCAAGGTTCCTCACAGTGTTACTGGAGGCCAAGGTAATGCCATCCAGAGTAAGAATCTGGTTAGATACCATATTTCTAAGATTTCCCTCTGTGTGCATGTGTGAGATGATCGTGGACAGGACGATGCGGATGATCACCCACATGCATCTGATAAGCAATCACCATCTCCTTCTTAAGGCGGTGGTTGACAGCCAATCATTGCTGGACCTTCCTTGTTGAAATGCCTGCTCAGCCCAGTGACATCTGACCGTGTTTCTTGTGATTTCTGGCAGTGTGTTTCACTATGCACAGGTCTTCCCTGGTGTTCAGTCCTGGTGAATGGTGACCAAGGGTGCTCCTGTGTTGTGAGTTGTGTCATTTTTCAGGTTGGATATATGGATTTCTGCCCATGCACAGTCCCTCCCTCTGGATTAACATTTGACTGAAATTTGTGTTGTTTTTGTTATTTATAGGTCCCATGTCTGAGTCCAGCTCACCTGCTCAGGATGTGAAATCTGGACTTTTTATTTTAGATTATTTAATTGACTGAGTAAATCACAGAGCACAAAATTCAGAGCTCACTGAACAAATCTGTTAACAGTCTGAACATGGATCAAAAGTTGAACTTGGCCTTATCAAAAATAGCCAGTTTAGAATTTTCAATCATAGAAACCTTGGAACCAATGTACGTAATATGGTAGACATTGGAAAACAATGATCATGGTCACTCACACTAAACCAGTTCTGGCACCTACTGCATAAACTCCTCCTTGACTCTCTTTCTCTGTCCTTTACTGCGCCTCCAGCCACTGGATTTTTGTCCCATCATGCAATCTTTTATTCCAGCTCTCACCCTCTCTCCAGCTCTCTACAGTCAATGGTAATTAAAGTGGTCAGGGCCATTCCATTATCGGAGGGTGGGAGACTTACTCAAAGGCCGCCGAGATCAAAATGAAAACCAATTAGTGCTGGCTTCTGTCCTTTTATAATGTATTGAGAGACAGCTGGCTTATTGTTTGCCCTCTGTCATTCTCTAAATACAGAGAGCACCAATTGCGAGAGTTCTCAGGTTGGTTTGGGGTTAAGGAAGAAAAGGTGGAAATCTAGCTGGGAATTGACAAGATGTCTCTATCTGCTGTCATCAACGAGGGGCTTGTAGGGCCATATACGTACTGAAGGGCCACGAATAAAGTCTTTATCTAAGATACTTTAATGTTCAATCCTAGGGTGTTGTGACCTTAGCCATTATGTTACAGGTAAAGGGTCAGGACAAGAAAAATTAAGGAAATTGTGCTAAAGGAAGAAGATTTGATGTGAATTTGAAGGCGTAACACATTAAGACAATTTATTCATGTATTTGGGACTTGGGACTTCCGGCGCCCCCCGTGTGCGGCAGCCTGTTACAGCAGCTCTGCTCATTCTGAGTTTCTTTCTTTCTTATCTTTTCTTCTCGTAATTTTTTTATAACTAACGTATCAGTAATTAGACTCTGCAACCATGTTCTACCGTTTTGTGCTAGTTCTGGTCGTTTTTCTTAGTTTATTTCTACTTTTTTCACGCGTGTCTGGGGACCCAGAGCAGGGATCCTTTGTTTACAGTAAGGATCAGCTGTTAGCGCTGCGTCCCGCAGCGGTACTGCCGGCGGACAGACCCGACATTCCCAGCGAGCTGAGGAGGAAAAGACGGGGGTGTCGTGCTGGGAAGGAGCGCCGTCGCCCGAGAAGGAGACGTTATCGACCATCTCTTCCTTCTGTAATCATTGGAAACGTAAGATCTTTGCCCAATAAGATGGATGAGCTCACGTCGCTAACCTGGTCACAGAGGGAGTACCGGCAATGTAGCATCATGATGCTAACGGAGTCGTGGCTAACACCGCTAACTCCGGACACAAGCGTGACACTACCGGGATTTCAGATGCTGCGAGCGGACAGGACGAGAGAGAGCGGTAAGAGGAAAGGAGGGGGACTGGCAGTTTTTGTGAACGACAGATGGTGTAACCCTGGGCACATCACTGTGAAAGAACAACTCTGCAGCAGAGACATTGAGCTGTTAGCCGTTAGCATGCGTCCGTACTATCTGCCCCGGGAATTCTCGCATGTTATCGCAATAACAGCGTATGTCCCCCCCTCGGCCAACGCGGATGCAGCCTGTGACACTCTCCACTCAGTGGTCAGCAGACTGCAAACACAATCTCCGAGAGCCCTTCTCATAATATCAGGGGACTTCAATCATGCCTCTTTGGACTCCACACTGCCCACCTTCACCCAGTATGTGACCTGCTCAACAAGAGACAATAAAACACTGGACTTACTGTATGCCAATGCTGAAGAGGCATACAGTTCATCACCTCTCCCTCCACTGGGCAAATCTGACCACAACCTGGTGCACCTTGTCCCTGTGTATGAGCCCTTAGTGCGCAGGGTGCCACCAGCCACCCGCACAGTGCAGAGATGGTCAGAGGAGAGCGAGGAGGCTCTTAAGGACTGTTTTGAGTCGACTGTGTGGGAGGTGATCTGTGACGACCATGGAGAGGACATCGACAGCCTTACTACATGCATTACTGACTATATTAATTTCTGTGTGGATAACACCCTACCTACCAGGACTGTACGGTGTTTCTCCAACAACAAACCTTGGATTACCCCAGAAATTAAAGCTGTCCTCAAGCAGAAGAGGAGGGCCTTCAAATCCAAAGACAAAGAGGAGTTGAAAAGGGTGCAGAGAGAGTTGAGGGGACTGATAAGGAATGGGAAGGACAGCTACAGGCAGAAGATGGAGAACCAGCTTCAGCAAAACAACGTTGGTGAAGTCTGGAGAGGCCTCAGAACCATCTCAGGCCACAAACAGCAGAACTCTCTGCCTGGGAGGGATGTGAGATGGGCAAATGAACTGAATCATTTCTTCAACAGATTTGATTCAACCATGAGACAGTCTACAACATCGGCTGCAGACTCACCCACCCCCACTGCTGCTGTTCCACCTCTGACACCTCAGACACTTCACACCTCCTCTATTCACCCTGCTCACTCCTCCCCACCCCCAACAACAGCATCCAATACACACTCAACACAAGGCTCCAGCCTGTCTCTCTCAACCACCCAGGTTAGGAGGGAACTGAGGAGGATTAATGGCAAGAAGGCAGCGGGCCCAGATGGCATCAGCTCAAGGGTCGTCAGGTCCTGCGCGGACCAACTGTGTGGGGTGATGGAGCACCTCTTCAACCTGAGCCTGAGGTTGGGAAGAGTCCCACAGCTCTGGAAAACCTCCTGTGTTGTACCAGTGCCAAAGACTTCACGCCCCAAGGACCTCAACAGCTACAGGCCGGTGGCTCTGACATCCCACCTGATGAAGACCCTGGAGCGGTTGGTCCTGGCTCAGCTTCGGCGCCTAACAAGCTCATCACTGGATCCACTTCAGTTTGCCTACCAGCCTGGCATTGGAGCGGATGATGCCGTCATTCACCTCCTACATCGTTCCCTCGCTCACCTGGAGACTGCTGGAAGCACTGTGAGAATCATGTTCTTTGATTTCTCCAGTGCCTTCAACACTATTCTTCCCTCGGTTCTGAAGGACAAGCTGGAGAACTCTGGAGTGGACCATCACCTCACTACCTGGATTTTGGACTACCTCACCGACCGACCACAGTATGTGAGGACTCAGGGCTGTGTGTCGGACAGGGTCGTCTGCAGTACGGGGGCCCCACAGGGAACGGTTCTGGCTCCGTTCCTCTTCACCATCTACACTGCAGACTTCTCCCACAATTCCACCCAGTGCTTCCTGCAGAAGTTCTCTGATGACTCTGCAATAGTCGGCCTCATCACTGATGGGGACGACAAGGAGTACAGAGGACTGACTCAAGACTTTGTGGACTGGTGCCAGCTGAACTACCTCCAGATCAACGCCAGTAAAACCAAGGAGCTGGTGGTAGACTTCCGCAGGCACAAGCATTCTCCACTGCAACCACTGAACATCCAGGGTATGGACATTGAGGCTGTGGACAGCTACAGGTACCTTGGTGTTCATCTGAACAACAGACTGGACTGGACTCATAACTCAGACGCCCTCTACAGGAAAGGGCAGAGCAGGTTGTACCTGCTGCGGAGACTCAGGTCGTTTGGGGTGGAGGGCCCACTCCTGAAGACCTTCTATGACTCTGTGGTGGCTTCTGCTATCTTTTATGGTGTGGTCTGCTGGGGCGGCAGCATCTCTGCTGGGGACAGGAAGAGACTGAACAGGGTGATCCGAAGGGCCAGCTCTGTTCTAGGATGCCCTCTGGACCCAGTGGAGGTGGTGAGTGACAGGAGAATGGCGGCTAAGCTGTCATCCCTGTTGGACAACGTCTCCCACCCCATGCAGCAGACTGTGACAGCACTGAGCAGCTCCTTCAGTGGGAGACTGCGGCACCCACGGTGTGGGACGGAGAGATTTCGCAGGTCTTTCCTCCCCACTGCTGTCAGACTCCACAACAAAGACTTTAACTGAACAAACACACACATCCACACATGTGCAATAACACTAAGTGCAATAATCTTTTCTGGCATCGTTGTATTTTTACTCAGTTGTATATAGCATTCGTATTCTATTTTTATCTTATTGTATATTTTATTCTATTTTATTCTACTGTATATAGTATATTATTTTATTCTATTCTGTACAGCTGTGTACTGTATTTATTCTTATTGTATTCTAATTTTTGCGTCATAACTTTTGCACTGTCCACTTCCTGCTGTGACAAAACAAATTTCCCACGTGTGGGACTAATAAAGGTTATCTTATCTTATCTTATCTTATCTTATCTTATCTTAAATGTCTGTTGGTGCTATACTTCATATAGCTCTAACATTGTCTCATATTATTAAAAAAAAATAAATCTGTGGTTTTAAATGCCTTCTTAAAAAGCTAAGACTACCTACCTATCACCTGTGACAGCTGTCAATAGGCTCACTGGATCATGATTAGATGATGAACAAGTAGTAAATGTAATTGTGGAATTGTACTGCAGATATTTGTATCACAGTGATCCTGGTTTCAGGTTGTTATACTGCAATCAGTCCAGTGATTACAGCAATAGTTATGTTGGGACTGGCAGACTGATACTGCAACATCAGTGCCAAACTGCTAGTGTGCTAAAAATATCAAGGCAAAACTGTAGCTTAGCATTTTTAATTGACACCAGACATCTAGGAAGTATGGTGTGCCATGATGCTTTTTAATTCTGTTGGAAGGACACCTTTGGCCATCGTGTGGTTAGTAAATAAAGCTGTCTCTGTCAATATGCTTGGCAGAAAAAGGCAGATTTCAAACAGTGTGGTCATTTTGGTCAGGTTTAGATGGTCGAAAGTGTCATTTCTATTGTCATTCAAGAGCACAAATTACTGCCATCGTTAGCTTTTTTGACTATGAGTCCGTTTGTCTTGCTGGCCAATATCAAGTCCTGCTGCTTACTTTTCCAAAGCTTTACATTGCTTCCTCGCGCTCAGATCTGTTTTTCCATTCTTGTCCTCTGCTGGAATAAAAATTAGCTCAGTTGTCACAGATCAATGAAACCGTGCCAACTGCCTGTCCATTAGAGACCTTGGATGAAAGCCAGTATGCTTAATGTGTAGTTGATTAAAGGAATACCCTGACTCTTGGGCAAACAAGACCTTTGATTAAATTATTATGATCTGATGCTAGGACTGGTGACAGGTTTACCTTTGTGTCATTTATATTAAGTGCTGTTACACCTCTTAGATAATGTAAAGATACAAATAAACCTTATTTAAAAATCAATATTTGCGGTAGCATTTTATTCTATATGCAAAATGTAGGCTGCTTCTGCTGAGACAGTAAATTAGATGTACTTAGACTCATGTCCAAGAACACCTAAAACAATTAAGTAATCAACCTGTGATCTAAGCCAGTGTCCAATGAGACTATTAGATAAAGATTTGGACAAAGATTGTATTTAAAATAAATAGATAAAAACTTTTATGGTCTGCTGCTCGGGCTGAAGTAAAAATCTGGGTGTGCCATGGATGAAGACTTTTGATCTGTCTCAAAGTGATTCAGGCAAACCGTCAGGTGACTCAGGAGGGGAACATGGTGGTCTACTCAGATTTATATAGTATAGTGCGATATGGGTGCTGCTGACCTCCTTAATCCTCAGAGAAGTCTGTACAGGAAGCATAATCTCGGGACGAGGGAACGACCGGGTGCAAGATCACTGAAGTAGTTAAACAACTCCTTAGTGGAAGGGCCGCTGGGTTGGATGATGAGTTCCATAACCCCTTCAGTGTTGTAGAGCTGTGTTGACATGCCTCTGCAGTATCACATCTGGGGCTGTGCATTTAGACTGGCAGACTGGGGTGGTGTGAATCACAGTCCTCAGTATCCCTGGGAAGGTTTATGCTAGGGTACTGGGGAGGAGTGATGATCAGTTGAATCTCAGATTCATGAGGAACAATGGTGTTTTTGTCCTGGTTGAGGAACACTGTCAGTCTCCTGCTTCCCTCTAATAAAGAGCTGGTCCAGACAGGTTGGGGCCGTGTTTGCAGTGACACACAGCCGGTGAGGTATTCCAGTGGCCCTGGCCAATCTGGTTGAGCCCAAAGATCGACCTGGCGATGAAGATTCATCTGCTCAACTCCATCATTATACCCACTGCCATCTATGCGTGGAGAACATCATCCAGAATCACCAAAACACTCAGTGTGGCCTAACAGCGATGGCTAAGACTGATCCTGTGGGTTGCTTACCTGGACCATGTCACCAATGACGAAATCCACCACTGGACTGCCAAAAATCCCCTCCATGACATTATGACTCAATGGCGTATGCGCTTTGGAGATCACATTCTACGGCAACTCCTGCACTGACTGCCCAAGATCGCCATCACGTGGAACCCACTCCATGGAAGACGCCAGGGAGTCTCCGAACAACAGAAAACAACAGAGGTAGAGGACTTTCATCGATGATCTACGCATGCGATGAGGCCGAAGCAGCTTGTAGCCCAATGCACCAAATGGTGCAAGTTTCTAATATTTTAAATTCTGTAATTCTTTTAGACAACAACTATAAGTTAGTGTTTCGTAGACATCTGCAGAACAGTAATAGAGGTTTTAGAGGTATAGTCACACAAAATTTACTAAAAATATACCAAAATATAGTCACGAAAAGGACCATCTCGAGGTTCTGTTTTGAATTACTGTTGTGAATTCTGTCGCTCAGGCATTCCCCAAATTAGATTTCGGAGGATAAATTCATGATAACTAGCCCTCTCAACTACAATAATCTTCATGAAAAAACCTCCAAAACAAGCAGGGTTGGTTTTCTCAAACAAAGGTATTTGTCAAAATAAGCAACATTTGCACATAATCCATTCATTCTAATTGCTTGGCTTTGCCTTGAAATTTGTTTGGTATTTAGCACTGAGTCACAGTTAAATCTAAACTGGCTGAGAAGTGACAACCTGTTCAAGCACAAAAGGTATTTTTATTTTTTGGACTGACTTGGAAGGTAAGAAGCTGATTGAATTGGAAGAAAATTGGGTCACGGTTATTATGGAGATTGAGTCATCAGTCTTTTTGAGACTTTTGTGTCCCCCGAGTGCTTTGCAAATCGATTTACAGCTGGAAGTGGTCAGTGGTCAGTATTGCCTTCAATAGCAGTTGGTATTGGTAAATGTGAGCATGCATATATCTTTAATGGACTCAATCTGAAAACAAGCTGAGGTCATGATAAGGAAAAAGATGGAGTACTCATTTGTTTAGGGTCTTCCTCTGGCTCATCAGTTGACTTAGGCAGTGAAGGCAAAAGTGGCCAGCAGTCCTGTAAATGAGGTTTCACAAAACATGTCGTCATAAATCACTGTTTGTGTTACTGAAGCCTGCAGAGTGTTATAAATAAAGTGGTTGAAGGATCTATCCTCTTTCCTTCTATAACTTCAGTCTTGTTATGTAGTCACTTATTTACCTGAGTGGGTAAAATACACCAAGCTCTCATTCTTCTAATTAAGCTCTTAATTGGTTCAATAATTAGTTTCTTCACATGTGCAGTGTGGTTTTCATTATGGTGCTTTAACACCGAATGCAAATCGCAGGTTTGGTGCTGCACAATTACGTAAAGTCATTTATGTAATGAGGCAAATTAAGGCAAATGCACATGTTATCACACAAATACAAGTGAATCTATGAAACCCAGATTAAAATAACAAACCAATAAGGTGGGATTCTCCCACAGACTTAGGAATGTCTTCTGATGCCATGAAATCAGAAATAGAGGAAATGTTTATTAACACTTTTTGTCTCCTTTTTAAACTTTATTTTATTTCACTTACTGAATGTTTAAGCTGAGGTACCAAAAACCACTTGGTTAGATTTACGTTTGAGTTCAAATGTGCCTTTAAAAAAAAAAAAAAAAAGACAGAAAAAAGTTTGTACCAAGCAATCTCTCTTATATGCATCCATACGTGAACAGTTGGAAGCACAGTCCATTTCTGTACAGAGGTAATGTGGTGGGTCATGGCACTGAAGACAAAGGGCTCGCTGCTTCTCTGATAGATACGAGCAGCTTTAGAATAATGGCACTTAAATGAAACGAGGTTTTGTTTTGAGAAATAGGACGTCAGTCAGTGGTCCTACTTCCCCAGTCATAGATTACTTTGCAATGGAGGCTCATATTGACCTTTACAATTTAATTCTGTGTTTCTCACTGTTTGTGTAAGAATTAGACTTTGTTCAGTAACCTCATAGTTCATACGTTACAGTATTTAGTCTGCTAGTTGACAGCAAATTGAAAAACGGAAATACCAGCCACGTGTTTGGGTAGGATTCATTTACCTTTAACTGTTCACAAATAGAGGGCACAAAATATTTAAGTGAAAAGATCCTTGTAATAACATAACCAGAGTTTTTGTTTTGTTGTGTGGTCAGTCACGTGCATGTATTTTCTGCTATTCATGAATCTCCCAAGTGCTATTGTGGTGATTGCTTGCTGGGATGGATTTTACGAACTGATTTCATTTGATTACTTGTCAAAGAAGAGTTTAGTGTCTGATTATTTAAATACTACTTTAAAGGTTTTCCATCCTGTTTTGGCACTTTCAGCTGAGACTCTTGATTACTCGTTATCTCATGTGCTGACGAGCCTACTTCAATCAAAAGTTTAATTTATATCCATCAAAACCAATTTGAAAAGCAGAGTTTGTTACAATTGACAGCAGTTTAAAAAGTTGCAGATAATACATGAAACTTGAAACAAATGAGCTTTGTGGAAATTACTGCAAACGAAATGAACATTTCACACACGTGCACACAAAAGAAATGAAGGAAATATGCTTCTTGACTTTAACACAGACATGTAAAAACGCAACTTACAGTTTAAATAAATAAATAAAAGCAAAATAATAATTACATACATTGCAGATGCACTTACAAGCAGACTGATATAGGCAGAGGGAGGAAAAAAGTGCATTGCTCAGCGGTTGCAGTTGCCTTTGGCCTGCAGACATGGAGAGGGTTGAAATTCATCAGTCACACTCTGGCAGGAGCCTCAAGTTTGTGTGTGTGTGTGTTTATGAAAGTGTGCGACTCTGTTTAAGTGTTTTGAAATGTGCAGATCTCTGCATAACATTATATGAGTGTGTGCAATATGTGAGTGGCTGTTCACCTGCAGGTATGCGAGCCTGCATGCACACACACCTGCATGAAAGCAGCCGTGCATGAGGGGGAGTTAATCCCAGTGAGTGTATGAATGTTATTTGTGAGAAAATGCAGTTCTGTTTATGAGTGGTTTTTCATACATGTGTGTGAGTGTATGCGTTTAAATGTAGGTATTGTGAGTGCTGAAGTTTCATTTTCATACACACTTTAGTCCCATATGGATTTTTTCTTTTTTTTTTCTTTTTCAGAGGCACCCAGGTGAGATGATGCAATAAAAATAATAGTAATTGTTTTGATCCATTCCAAAGCACACATGAATTTTTCACACAGAAATCCAGTGACTCTCTTTCTGAAAGAGAAATTACACGCGTGGGCCATTTTATTAGGTGGACCAGTTCAATTTTTCATTAAGTTAAATGTCTAATCCAACACATGGCAGTGACTCCGTGTTTTTAAGCATGTAAACATGGACAAAACATCCTGCTGAAGTCCAAACTGAGCATCATTCATTTAGTGATTTAAGAGACTTTTGATATGTCACAGCTTTGTATGTGTTTGTGTTTCAAAAACTGCAGACATGTCAGACTGTTTTAAACTGATAGGAAGGGAACAGAATCCCAAATAACCACTCAGTATAACCGTGGTATGCAGAAGAGCATACCACGGCATGCAGCACGAGTGTCTACCATGTATTTCTCTTTGGGTACAGTTTCAGATTCCATATGTGTGTTTTGTGTGAGTGTGAGCATCCGTGTGTACGTTTCCATAGGGAGCTCCACCTCGGGCTGTCGGACTGAGTTTCTATCTTCTATACAAGCAAAGGTTAGCTCTCCCTGGAAAAACCCACTGTCAAATTGGCCTTTAAAATCACGCACACACACAGATGGTGTTATGTGCACACAAAGAACATCCCCAGAAATATGAATTCACAGGTGTGTACAGCCAGCTTTGTTTGACAGATAAAAGTTTGGAGAAAAACTATGGCTGACATTTGAAAATGCTGTCATTTGCAAGGCAGGACATGGATATATAAAAGTGCACCTCCAAGACCTGAAATCACACTAAACTTGTTTTAGACAACTCCGGCTGGTTTCTTCCTCACCTTCAATTCATTTTTTTGTACTCATTTGTTCCATTTGCTGCTTTTTAACAGTGTGTAAACTTTCTGTGCCTTTTTTCCCATTCTTTATTTCATGGATTGTCCTCAAGCCATGGTTTTTGCCTTCTCTTCATCACCATGACAACTAAATAAGATGGCGCCGGTGAGGTCGGCTGCCGTCACGACTGCTCCGACCACTTTTTCTTTGTCTTTGTTTTTTAAGTTAGTTTTCAGCGTTTCTAAATCGGCAAAATCATCACCATTGGGTACATTAGGTATGATAGTGACACTCTTGTTTCTATTGGTATACAATGTACTCACAATTCGAAGTTCTTAACTCCGGATCCGAGCTGGCCGAGTGAGATCTCGAGGGAGAACAAAGGGAAGCGGCGGCGGCCTAGAGGGAAGCGAGCCGGCGTCAGGAACAGGCTGAGAGCTCGTGCACACCGCACACCTCTGCCTAGCATCCTGCTCGCCAACGTCCAGTCACTGGAGAACAAGCTTGACGACCTCAGGGCCAGGATAAAGTTCCAGAGAGACATTCGGGACTGCAATCTCCTCTGCTTCACCGAGACATGGCTGAACCCAGCGGTGCCGGACCACGCC
Source organism: Maylandia zebra (assembly GCF_041146795.1). Lineage (NCBI taxonomy): Eukaryota > Metazoa > Chordata > Actinopteri > Cichliformes > Cichlidae > Maylandia > Maylandia zebra. The sequence continues at coordinate 28,775,935 of NC_135168.1, forward strand.
ATCCAGCCGGCCGAGTTCTTCTCGGTTCACCGCATGGACAGGACACGGGACTCGGGGAAGTCAAGGGGAGGCGGCGTGTGTTTAATGGTGAACAACAACTGGTGCAACAGTGCGAACGTTGTTCCTCTCACACGCTCCTGCACACCAAATCTGGAACTACTGTCCATCATGTGTCGTCCTTTTTATCTACCTCGGGAATTTACATCGGTCATTGTAAGTGCCGTTTATATTCCACCACAAGCGGACACGGTCACCGCCTTATGCGAGCTGCATGAGGCACTCACACAGCACCAGACAAAACACCGGGACGCTGCGCTTATTGTGACGGGGGACTTTAATAGCGCCAACCTCAAACGCGCAGCGCCGAACTTTTATCAACACATCACCTGCCCCACCAGGGGTGAAAGGACACTGGACCACTGCTACACTACGGTCAAGGACGGCTACAAGGCACAATCCCGCCCTCCGTTTGGCAAATCTGATCACGCCGCCATCTTCCTCTTGCCAAAATACAAACAAAGGCTGAAACAGGAAGTTCCGGTTCAGAGGAAGGTCGCGCGCTGGACGGATCAATCGGTGGCCGCGTTACAGGACGCACTCGATGACGCAGACTGGGGCATGTTCAGAAACAGCTCCGACGATGACGTCAACGTGTTTACGGAAGCGGTTGTGGGATTCATCGGGAAACTAGCGGATGATACCGTGGAGACAAAGACTATCACAACGTTTCCCAACCAGAAGCCGTGGGTGGATAAAACCATCCGCGACGCTCTGAGATCCCGCACCGCTGCCTACAACACGGGACTCACAACGGGGGACATGGACCCGTACAAAGCCGCGTCATATAACGTGCGGAGGGCGGTGAAAGAGGCGAAGCAGCGCTACGGGAGGAAACTAGAGTCACAACTCCAACAGAGTGACTCTAGGAGCCTGTGGCGGGGACTAAGGACAATAACGGACTATAAAGCACCAACAACCGGTATGACGAACGCGGCCGTGACTCTGGCAGACGAGCTGAACACTTTCTATGCTCGCTTCGAGGCTGCAGCTAAGGTCTCCAACAATGCTAGTGTTAGCGGCGCTAACGGCTGCAGACAGGAAGATACTGCCAGCACCGGAAACGTGCTCGTCATCTCCGAGCATGAAGTAAGGAGAGCCTTCAAAAGAGTGAACACCAGGAAAGCAGCAGGACCAGACGGCATCCCAGGTCGTATCCTCAGAGACTGCGCATACCAGCTAGCTCCTGTGTTCACTGAGATATTCAACATCTCTCTATCTCAGTCGGTGATCCCCACATGCTTCAAAGAGTCCATCATTGTTCCTGTCCCGAAGAAACCCCACCCTGCTTCTCTCAATGACTATCGCCCTGTAGCCCTCACCTCAGTAGTGATGAAGTGTTTTGAACGCCTGGTCAGAGACTTCATCATTTCTTCACTACCAGACACACTGGACCCACTACAGTTCGCTTACCGTCCAAATCGTTCCACAGACGATGCCATCTCTCATCTCCTCCACACATCACTCACTCACTTGGACACTAGAAGGGGGAATTATGTTAAAATGCTCTTCATAGACTACAGCTCTGCATTTAACACCATAATTCCCTCCACACTCACCACCAAGCTGGAGCATCTGGGACTCAGCTCATCTATGTGTCTGTGGATCTCCAACTTCCTAACTGGCAGACCACAGGCAGTAAGGATGGGCGGACATGTCTCAGCCTCCACCACTCTCAGCACTGGAGCCCCCCAGGGGTGTGTTCTGAGCCCCCTGCTGTACTCTTTGTACACATATGACTGTGTGGCCACTACCAGCTCCACCACCATCATCAAGTTTGCTGACGACACCGTCGTGGTGGGCCTGATCTCTGATAACAACGAGACGGCCTACCTGAAGGAGATTAGGAATCTGGAGAACTGGTGCCAGAGGAACAACCTCCTTCTAAACGTCAGTAAAACAAAGGAGCTGATAGTGGACTTCAGCACTAAGCAGGAGAGGAACTACCAGACCCCCGTCATCAACGAGTGCCCAGTGGAGAGAGTGGACAGCTTCAAATACCTCGGAGTTCACATCACGCAGGACCTGTCATGGTCCTGTCACATCAACACCGTGGTGAAAAAGGCCCGACAGCGTCTCTACCACCTCAGACGCTTGAGAGACTTCCAACTGCCCTCCAAGGTGCTCAGGAACTTTTACTCGTGCACCATAGAGAGCATCCTGACGGGAAACATCTTAACCTGGTTCGGGAACAGCACCATGCAGGACAGACGAGCTCTACAGAGGGTTGTGCGGTCAGCTGAGCGCACCATCCGCTCCGAGCTCCCTGACCTGCACTCAATCTACAGCAGGCGGTGCTGGACCAAGGCCAGGAAGATCGTGAAGGACCTCAGCCATCCCAACAACAGACTGTTCTCTCTGCTGAGGTCAGGAAAGCGATTCTGCTCCCTGAAGACCAACACAGAGAGACTGAGGAGGAGCTTCTTCCCGCAGGCGATACGGTCTCTCAATCACACCACCACACAGTACTGACCCACACATGGTTCTTACACACACATTGGACTTTCTGGACATTGTTTTTGCACAACACTGGTCACTATATTCTTCATTTCCGGTTAATACTTGTACAGCTGCTGTTATTGTGTATATATTTATTTAGATTTAGATTTCTTCATACATTCTTATATAGTTCTATATTGTGTATTCTGTTGTACAGTTATTTTATTTTCAACTTTAATTTATATATTTTATCTTATTCTTTCCCAGTTAAATTTACCCTTCATTCTAATTTGTGTTGTACAGTTATTTCATTTTTAACCTTAATTTATATTTTATTCCTTCCTAGTTAAATTTACCCTTTTTAATTTTTCATATTTATTTCCTATCTTATTCATAGCCTTTTCCTTTTTGTTTTCTTTAGGTCACGAGCAGTTGTCCAAGCATTTCACTACATATCGTACTGTGTATGACTGTGTACGTGACAAATAAAATTTGAATTTGAATTTGAATTTAAATTAGGAAAGGGGGAGGTAGAGTGCACTTAATCAATAGGAGGTTTAGCTTAAAAGATGCTTACTGGATTTATAGAACATACTTATCTGTACTCATATGCATGTCTGCTTTCATTTGTGTGTGTATCATATGTTTTTCTTGTACTGTAGCTATTTGTTAGTGCTTGCTAGCTAGCTTGGCCTTGGGAAGACTAATAGCTCCCCCGTCCATTGCTTCAGTGTTTAGTACTCTTCAGGGCACATTAGCTAATTGTCAATAATGCTGCTAATTACCATTAGCCTTTTCAGGTATATCTGCAGACGCCCACAAACAAGCATATACTGAAATATTTGTATGTGAGTTTGCACACAAGCTTAAATATTAATTGGTACATTTACCCACCACACACCATCAGTGAACACTGTCCATATAATCACCACCTGCCAGTAATAAGCCCAAGGATAATTATCAGACACAGGTCAACCGTGTCACCTCTGTCATTATGCTGAGGTCATTAATATGAAGTTAAGCACACAGCAGATTGTGTGTTTATGTGTGTGGGAGGGGGTGCAAAATAGACAAGAAGAGAGGCAAAGAGAAAGGGACAAAGGGTGGTGATGCAATTGACTGGCAACATAACAGCTCCAACAACTGAAACAAAAATCCAAAGCTTTGTTCTCAGAAGACAGAAAAATAATTTCTTTACTTTAATCTTTAATTAATCCCGTGAGGTCTAAGTGTTGATCTATAAGTCTTGATCTGTGATGTGAATAAAACCTTAGAAGGAGAAAATCCTTCTAACCATGAATTTCACAAGGATATGTGGAACAACCAAAGTGCAGAAATCAGCCTCAACAGCTGAAATGAAAAACTAAAATGTTTCTCTAGGAAATCCTCCTGATATTCATTGTTGATGTCACTTTGTAAAAAAAACATTTAAGAGGGTGATACATTTCAAACTAAGCACACCTTGCCCTGCATGGCCTGATGGCAGTGGTCTCCAAAAAAACAGGATAATGTCAAACCTATACGTTTCTCTGAGCTCAGTAAAGCCTATCCTGATCAGAAGGGGACTTCTACACACTTATGTCCACAGATATCACCCACTGGTGAACATTAAAGGCATTGTTGCGATGTCCGCTCGATGTCTCTTGGTCACTGTAAAATGCTGGCTGGATACAGTTTTCCGACCTGCAAGCTACGTCCATCTTTTATCTATGGGCTCTACAGACATCTCAAAGAGCACTCACTTCCATTGACTTGACTTCATGTTGATGCATCGCACATCCATGGGATGTGGTGCATAATGTACATGATGCTGCCAGAGAATCTGATGCCAGACACCACTGAACAAACCCAGAGGTATCTTGTTCACACACCTCTGTTTTGAGAAAGACAAGGCTACATAAGAACCTCCAATCTTGTTAAAGGATGAAAGGATTGGTGGTTTATGCAAGCTGTGAGCTTCCACAACTGGAAGAGTTCTGGAGTTCTATTGAGAAATGCAATGGAGTAGAATAGACCCAGAAAACGATAGGAGTCTGCTATCCCACACATACAAATAGCATATTAATTCCATTTTAGCAGTTTGTATTTGTTGAGCAGCCTGATACCATTTTCATTCCATCCCCCCTACATCAATCTGGTTCAAGAGAGGCTTTAACAAGATGTGTTATCTACATTGTCCCCACTAAATTTGGATAGACAAATAACTAGATTTTCTCTTTCATGAGAAAATAGTGCTTTGACTTGAATGGAATTAAATTGGGGTAAAGCAAAGACCGAGTACAGAAGATAACTATCAGTGTGAGAAAAGGAACAAAATGAGATAAGAAATTAAAAAGATTTCCTCAAGGGCTTTGATCCAATTGGAGACAAAAAGGGTTTTCCCCATCCCTCTCAACACTGCTCTTTTCCCCGCAGTCCAATCCTTTTTCACTTAGCGATTAGACTATTGTGTCCATCAATACTGTGTGGCTCAGAGGAAGAGAGGAAAAAGAAGAATGATTGGGTCTCAGCAGCTCTCGACAATGCTCTGTTTGCTCACTTCAGGACCATTTTGTGTTGAGGTGATTCTGGTTCCTCAGCATTTAATCAATACAAACTTATATGACTTAAATTCATTCTTTGAACCAAGACTGAAAATTTTAAGGAGTTATACCCTTTGGAATAGAGGTGCAGTAGGAGTCAATTATTGATGCAGTGTACATGGTTGGAACCATTAGTGTACAGTAACTCTCTAAATGCAGTCTCACTAATTTCTAAAGAAGAAATCTGATGAACACAGAATACTTAAACATAGATTATTGAAAAGTGTCATTTATAAGTAGGTTAATTGCTGATTTAATTTAAAGCTCACATGTATGGTAAATGGCCTGCATTTGTATAGCGCTTTACACTACCTTCAGTCATTCACACACTGGTGATGGCAGCTACATTGTAGGCGCACTGACAGAGGTGAGGCTGCCGGACACTGGCACTACCAGGCCCTCTGACCACCACCAGTAGGCAAACATGGGGTTAGTATCTTGCCCAAGGATATTTGGCATGCAGCCTGGGATCGAACCACCAACCTTCTTATTAGTGGCTGACCTGCTCTGCCACCTGAGCTACAGCCACCCCCGAATAAGTATATGGCCCCTGGCCTCAGAAGAAGTGAGCCAGCTTCCTACAAGCAAATTCAAGCGTGCCAGCACCCACAGACGATTGGCGGGCTGGGAACCCGTGCCAGCCCTCCTGCATGTAAATGTGACAATCCACACAGACAATTGGCTGCCTGAGGACCAGTGGTTTACACCTCCAGGGAAAAGGACCAGTCAGCAACTGATTGTTCTACAAAAAGCTGATGAACATTCATTCAGGAGCTGCTGCTTTGGACTCAATGTGCAGTTCGACCCACATGCTTCTGTCTGAGCCTTGTCGTGAAACTCTGTCTAATGTGTGGAATTGGTTTGGATCGTGTTACTGCCCGTGAGGCTAGCTTTAATTTTTATTCGTACATGAGCAAGTTCTTTTTATATTGGTTATTTGCCTTGTGGTTTGCTATCGGTTTTTCAGTTCTGAGTTTTTTTCTGTAAATAAAACTTTGCCTTAAGTGATCTCCCCTCTGGGGGTCTTGTTTACGTTACCTCCCCTGTCCCCTAGCAGAGCTGGGTCGTAACATAAGTGGGAGCTTGTCCAGGATCCTTTTCGCAAAGTGATTCCCAGTTTCCAGAAATGTGAAAGCGTGTTTGCTTTAGAGTAGCCTTTTGCGGCAGAGCCTAAGTGCTATGTTGGCTGCATTTTGTTTGGAGCACTTTTTAGAAGCCCCATCTATTGAGCTCATTAACCCTTTAAGACCTACCATAGAACCAAGTCCGCCAGAGCTTATATTATATTTTAACATGCTGTGGAGCCATTTTTGGGAGCATTTCAAGTTGCTATACATCAATACAACCATTATAGCCCAGATTTTAATAATATGTATTTATTAAGTGCATAGTAATTACATAAATTGCAAAAAAAGTGCAATAGACTACAAAAAAATTGAAAATCGTTTTTGCTTTTTTTAACATATATTTGTAGTTAGAGAAATTTAAGAGGCTTATCCCTCAAAACTGTAAATACAAAAAAGTTGCACAAAATAGTTTCCCACCACAGGAAATTTATTTTGAGTGTCTTCATAGTTTTATTTTTGAAATACACCAATTTTTATACACTGCAGGAAAAACGAAAATAAATATTATAGTGCAAATTTGCAAAAAAGCAGCATATGCATAAAAATAAACTATTTCCAGCAGTGCAATATGAGTCCTAAGCATCCCAGAAACGACACAGAAAGTCATAAAGTCAAAGATAACTTTTAAAAAGACCAGTATAGGCCCTTAGGCCCTGATGGTAAAAAAGACTACATTTCCGCGAAAATGACGTCACTTCCGGTTTCGGGCAGGTAATGGCGGAAATGCAAAAGTTCGCGCTGACGTCTATTCCAACGTAGGAAGTGTTATGAACAGCTGATCGGATCGGCAAAGCGTGTTTCTGGAATATTATGTTTTTGTTCCTGCAAGCGCTTTTTATGCAGTTTTTGCAAAGCTTTATGTGGAAGGAAACCGTGACCGAGGACAAGCTGATGGCATAAGATGTAAGTACAACTCCTCCGGTTTCATATGCAAAAAAAATTTTTGCGCTAGCTTACGTGGTTGCAGTGCTACCGGGATTTAAAAATAGTTATGCAAAACAGAGCGTGCCCGCTCCGATCGGCTCTAAAGGGTTAATAGTTGCCGCAAGTGTGATTTGCTGCAAATTGTGGGCCACCTTAAGCTGACTGGTCCCTTTCCCTGGAGGTGTAAACCACTGGTCCTCAGGCAGCCAATTGTCTGTGTGGATTGTCACATTTACATGCAGGAGGGCTGGCACGGGTTCCCAGCCAGCCAATCGTCTGTAGGTGCTGGCATGCTTGAATTTGCTTGTAGGAAGCTGGCTCACTTCTTCTGAGGCCAGGGGCCGTAACAATGACCCATTAGTAGTATTTAAGTAAAACACAAGACCATTCAGTTCAAGAGGGGTCAGGTTGAACTGAAGGACATGCCATTTCATTCTTTTGGCCTCTGCTTCTCTGGAATATCTCTTTAGCCTAGTGGCCATAGTTGTGAGCCTGTGCTTGACAGTTTCTAAAGCAGGGATGTCAGACTCATTTCACATCGTGGCCCACATACAGACCATTTTAATCTTAAGTGGGCCAGACCAGTGAAACTCTCTTTTCTGTCAGGATACACAAGTTTAACTGCACATTTAATCCTGGAGATCTCTTAGTGTAAGAAGAAGTACAATTACAGCAGCGTGTCATCTTTCTACACTACAGAGGAACACTGCTGTAGGAAATGAAAGAAATCTGTCAGGTGCACTCTTTGGGCGTAAAAAGACATAAAGCTGAAAATTATAGGAAACGTTCTGACAGGTAGACTGTCCTTGAATTATGAAAATGAAACTTTTTATTAATTAACAGAAAATGTACATTTTTTTTAATTGACCATACCATTTACCATTGTGCCCTGCGACAGATGAGTGACCTGTCCAGGGTTTACCCTGCCTCTCACTGGGTAGACGGCCTTAGACGGCTGGGATAGGCCCCAGCCCCCTCCCCATGACCCTGAAGGGATAGACCTGGATGGACCTATTTTATTAAAAAAAAATCATATTATACAATAAAAAACACTTTTCTGTAATTGAATTGTTTATCCATTAATTAAATATTTCAGTGTGGGTGACTGTGGGAGAGATCGTCATCAGTAAGAAAACCTGCAAAAATTAAGAAAATACAGTTAAAAGCCTCAAATTTATGCCCTCCTTCACAATTTTCAAAGCAGTCCAGCAGATCTCCAGCTTCAGTAGCTACCTCCCACTGAGAAATATTTTTAATACAAAAATATATAACAAGTTCAATCTGACCCCTCTGTGTTTTACATAAGTAATACTTTTGTCTGTGTGTCAGTCGATAAAACAAAAACAAAAAATTCTTTCAGGAAGCACCACAAGACATTAGGAACGTGCAAAACACACAAGGCTGGATGCAAGGAGAAGTGAGTGGCTGTTGTTGGACCCTGTAGACAGAGAGCTGCTGCAGACTTCCTGTAGTGTGATTCCTGGCATCAGACCTTAACAGGAATGACTACAAACTAATTAAGCTGGTTTCAACCTTAACTGTTAGACAAAGAATGCAAAAAGTAAATGTCTGCAATAACTTCCACTCATTTTGGAGAAAGCAAGAGGAGTGAATTATATTCCCTGGCCAGAAACAACATTCCTCCTCTAGCTGCTATGGATATGGATCAGATGAGGAAGTAGGGATTCCAAACTCTTCTGGTCAATTGTCCATGCTCAAGCAGGGAAAGACTGCAATTTATAGATGTTGTTTAACCATCAGTAATCCTCTGCTACTCCTTGTTTTATAATTCACCTGCAAACCTTTGGTATAATCCTTTCTTCCAGGTGATCTGTATTCTCATAGCAAGCTCCACAAAAGCAACTCCAAAGGTTTATTCTGTTCATCTGGACATAGCATTTTCTGGGAGAAACGTTTCTTCACTCATCCAAGCGACTTCTTCAGTTTCAGCTGGTTGCAGGTTTCCCCAATCTTATAAATAGTACATTTGCATACTACTTACCTGGATGATTGAGCATGCATCAAGACGTTTATTATTAACAAACACTTTTTATATTCTTTTACAAACTCTACTCCCCAGCTGCACAACACTTACTGTACATCCTGTTTTAAACTGTGTGTATACTGTGACCCAGCCGACTTCCTATTCATTTTATTTCTCTCATTCAGAATAATTGTGAATTACGTGTAAATATTTCTGAAATCTTTACTTCATAAACTCTCCCAGGGCTAAATGTTAAGTCCCTTATTTGGACAGTCCCATGTGGATGAGGCTTTGGATGAGCTCCATCCATGATGGTTCGAAGTCTCTCATCTATACGGTTGCTGATCCCCTCCCTCTGGCTATTCTTTGAATCTTATACTCCCTGCTCACCCTTTCCATCATCTCCATCTGCTTCTAACTGCTGTTCTTCCTCAGCCTCCTCTGCCACTGCTTTATTCTCACTCATCTCCACTTCATCCTCTTCCTTCTCACTTGAAGCTTCATCTCCTGGGCTGAAGTCAAGAAAATGTGCACAGGGATTTATAAATTATTTAGTCACAATATTGTTGCAGTTAAGTTGATGTCAGCAGGTTTCCGATTCTCCGCTGTAGAGAAAATAAACTCTCCAAGTAACAACAACAACAAAGAGAGCTGGTTATAAACTAGCATTCAGAACCACAATTCAGACTAGAGTAAACACTCTTCTCCTGTGATAAACATTCACACATCATGAGAATTCATTAGCAACAGACTGACTCTAATGACATTAGCTCAACTTGAAAGAGAGCTTCACACAGGGCATCTTGGACAGCTGTGAGGTAAACAGTGATCTATGCTTGTCAGAGCATTTGAAGTGGCTCAATAAAAGTCAGATATTTCAAAATGTTTGATTGACAGATATCTGTACTCTTCATTCTTTATACCGTACAGTTACACACACATGTTAACCCACACAAAGACAGACAAAGATAAATGTACAAAGACACACATCCGCATCCTCCCACCCTCAGATGTGGATAAAAATCTTTTGCAGTCAATGACTGTCAGCAGACTTCTATCCATCCACATCCTCAAATGCTGTTTTGTCCCTTGAGATGCTTTAGCAGGCCTGTACTGTAGCCAGCTTCACTTGTTGCTTGTTTGAGGGTCACTCTGCCTTCAGTTTTGGCTTCCATGACTGAAAAACATGTTCTATTGGGTTGCAAACAGCAGAATTCATAGTAGAATATCCCATTTCTTTGTTTTGAGAAACTTTTGGTTGCCTTGGTGATATGCATATGGTCATTATCCAATCATTCAGCCTGAGCAGAGAGCATAGCCCCGTACATTTCTGAATTCATCCTGTGATTTCTGTTGGCACTGCTGCCACACAGCAAGAAGATTCTGGGTTGTTGTTGTTTTGTCTCTCAGATAAAAACTCCAAGGGCTTTTTGTTTCCATGTATCAGTTAAGAGTGACAGACCTATTCCCAGGAGAATGTACAGTGTAAAAACAAGAATGTACCCAATGTTAAACAATGTTTAGATTCCTTTTGTATTGTTACAGGTTTGAGTTTTAAGATTGCTATTTTTCAGGTACAAACCATGAGAGCACAAACAGGCATCCTTTAACAAGCAGTACTTTCAAACGTACATTAAGTTATTTTAGTTTCTAAGAGGTCTGAGTGATCACCTTTTGTTCAGTTGCTTCATGAATTTCAATTTTGCAGGAATGCCCACTTGAGTCAGAGAGCAGCTCTACAATTCTTTGCACCCTGCATATAAAAGGTGACATGAGGACATCTTCAAAATAACATGACAGACAAGAAAAGCTGACAAACACATTCAGAAATACAGTAATTCAGTTTTCATCACTTGCTTTTTATATTTAAATATTTTTATGCCAAGTAAATATGTGAACAAAACAACATGCAGATTAAAACAAACTGTTAAAACATTAACTGTTTCAAGTTAATATCTTTTACAGAATACAGCACAACAGTCGTGAGCTAGGACAGTCAATATTCAACATTCTGTTACAGTTTTTTTTTTTTTATAGTAGGTTAATCTTTCTTTTTGCATGCTCCATGAAGTATTTTTCCCCTTGAACAGCACAATAGAGTGAAGTTGGTGATAGAAAACCTGGCCAGACACGGCACTCATCACAAGCATTTCCTATCTGGTGATATGATGAAGTCAAGAGTGTGAGACTGGTTGCTCCCCACTGAAGGTGAGACACACCAGTGGCAATATTTGTATAACTAAAAAAAAAATAAACCAGCCAAACTAAGCTGAGCTCATAAATGAGCGCATCACCTTAAACATGAATTGATGTGTTTCCTTTTTCCTATACACGACTATCAGTGTAACCTTGTCACAGTTTTGCAAAGCTGTACGTAGGCTGGCTGGAGAACATTCACCTTCATTGCAGGATCATTTCCTGTAAAAGACATTTCACAATAAAACTAAATAATGACCAGTGCTGGTCAAGTTACTTGAAAAAAGTAATCAGTAATTAATTACTGATTACCTCCCCAAAAAAGTAATCCCGTTACTTTACTGATTACTTATTTTCAAAAGTAATTAATTACTTAGTTACTTAGTTACTTTTTAAAAACACGATTTACAACCTGAATAGGTGATAAAGGATAGCTCTTTCAGCCCAATTCTACTTTTTCTACATAATCCATCATACAAAATGTAATCAAATTGAAAAGTCGCTTTTTAAAACTTGTTTTATCAGTTTTAATCTTTTAACTTTATGCATCAAGCAAAAAATTTTATTATATGCAACATTCTCTGACTGGAAGAAATTTGTTTAATATTTAAACCTATTTTCTGCACATTCCAGCACATTATATATATATATATATATATATATAAAAACACCCAGCACGCCCCTGCGGGCGGTTTATCCTTCAAGCTCGGGTCCTCTACCAGAGGCCTGGGAGCTTGAGGGTCCTGCGCAGTATCTTAGCTGTTCCCAGGACTGCGCTCTTCTGGACAGAGATCTCCGATGTTGTTCCCGGGATCTGCTGGAGCCACTCGCCTAGCTTGGGAGTCACCGCACCTAGTGCTCCGATTACCACGGGGACCACCGTTACCTTCACCCTCCACATCCTCTCGAGCTCTTCTCTGAGCCCTTGGTATTTCTCCAGCTTCTCGTGTTCCTTCTTCCTGATATTGCTGTCATTCGGAACCGCTACATCGATCACTATGGCCATCTTCTTCTGTTTGTCTACCACCACTATGTCCGGTTGGTTAGCCACCACCATTTTGTCCGTCTGTATCTGGAAGTCCCACAGGATCTTAGCTCGGTCATTCTCCACCACCCTTGGGGGCATCTCCCATTTTGACCTCGGGACTTCCAGGTTATACTCGGCACAGATGTTCCTGTACACTATGCCGGCCACTTGGTTATGGCGTTCCATGTATGCCTTGCCTGCTAGCATCTTGCACCCTGCTGTTATGTGCTGGATTGTCTCTGGGGCATCTTTACACAGCCTGCACCTGGGGTCTTGCCTGGTGTGATAGACCCCAGCCTCTATGGATCTTGTGCTCAGAGCTTGTTCTTGTGCTGCCATGATTAGTGCCTCTGTGCTGTCTTTCAGTCCAGCTTTGTCCAGCCACTGGTAGGATTTCTGGATATCAGCCACCTCCTCTATCTGCCGGTGGTACATACCGTGCAGGGGCCTGTCCTTCCATGATGGTTCCTCGTCTCCCTCCTCTTTCTTGGGTTTCTGCTGCCTGAGGTATTCACTGAGCACTCGGTCAGTTGGGGCCATCTTCCTAATGTATTCTTGGATGTTCGTTGTCTCATCCTGGACTGTGGTGCTGACACTCACCAGTCCCCGGCCCCCTTCCTTCCGCTTAGCGTACAGCCTCAGGGTGCTGGATTTGGGGTGAAACCCTCCATGCATGGTAAGGAGCTTTCTTGTCTTTATGTCAGTGGCTTCTATCTCCTCCTTTGGCCAGCTTATTACCCCAGCAGGGTACCTGATCACGGGCAGGGCGTACGTGTTGATGGCCCGGATCTTGTTCTTACCATTCAGCTGACTCCTCAGGACTTGCCTGACCCTCTGCAGGTACTTGGTGGTTGCAGCTTTTCTAGCGGCCTCTTCATGGTTCCCATTCGCCTGTGGGATCCCCAAGTACTTGTAACTGTCCTCTATGTCTGCAATGTTGCCTTCTGGTAGTTCAATCCCCTCAGTTCTGACTACCTTCCCTCTCTTTGTTACCATCCGACTACACTTCTCCAGTCCGAACGACATTCCAATGTCATTGCTGTATAGCCTGGTAGTGTGGATCAGTGAATCGATGTCTCGTTCACTCTTGGCATACAGCTTGATGTCATCCATGTACAGGAGGTGGCTGACAACTGCTCCGTTCCGTAGTCGGTATCCGTAGCCAGTCTTGTTATATATATATATATATATATATATAGTGTTTACACTCACTCTTTCAGATGCAAGTAAAACACAGCAGAAAAATAAATAAAGTCAAAGACTAGCGGTCCTTTTGCTCTATTTTCACCTGTAAAGCAGGAGTGGCGTAGGCGGAGGATTACCCTGGTGCAGGTGTGCCGCAGCGGTCAGTGGAAGAATCCGCGAGTTTCTCTGTGAGTTTCCCATTGTCGTAGCACACTCTGCTTGCTTGGAAGTTTAGGGGTTTTTTCGCTGTAAAAAGAAGTTTTCTTCCCACACACAACAGACGCTAATGTTTTTGTCACTTTTTATGGAATCAAACTTAAAGTAAGGTCAGTACTTCCACGCTTTAAACGCTGCATGCTCATACTCTCTCCCACAATCGATATATTATCCATTGTTGATCTGCACACTGGCTTACGTCACTGTCATGAGACATTCTTGCAAAAAAATCACGGTTTTAGTAACGCAGTAATGCAGCGTTCCTACGGGAAAGTAACGGTAATCTAATTACCGTTTTTGCAATAGTAATCCCTTACTTTACTCGTTACTTGAAAAAAGTAATCTGATTACAGTTACTACCCATCTCTGATAATGACCATGAGCAGTTTAAACACATTTTCTGCAGATTCCCTGCAATTAAATGACAAGGATAACAAGGATGTTTCAGTATTTCCTGCATGACCAGGTGAACCCAATAGCATTTAAAGGATCATTAAATTAATGGTACGTATCAAATAAAAATTGTTCACAAACAGACAGATCTTTGAAAATAACAGCTACCTCACCTGTCAGGGTTTTAAGTATTGGCTGAGTTTCTTCCTGTTTTGCCATGTGCTCAGTAAGCCGTACAAAACCTCATTAAAATAGTATTTTCCTCCTTACCAAGGTTTTAATTTTTTAAAGACGCAAAAAATAAATGTTATTAAACATGCCTGATCATTTAAAAAAACAGGCCTTCATTTGTGTCACTGGAGCAGTTGTTAAAAGTTGTTGTTAAAAGAGTTTTCTTTGCATTTCACTCTGTAATATTTAAGGATGCACAGAATTTGAGATACTTCTAAGGTCTCGCCAGCTGCTCATTACAAAAATATGATATTCAAAAGACTACAATCATCACCCTCAGTCCTGTTTTGCAGCTTTTCTTTGCATTTCAGAACTTTGGCAGAATATTGACTCCATCACATTATTCATGAGCCTCTAAGGAAGGCACATAAAAACCAAGATAGCATACAGAAATTTAAAGTGGTGATTCATTTTTGTATGGAGGGCAGATTCTCTCTTTCTTCCCTCTTCTCTCTTCCTATGTCCCTCTCTCTTTCTCTCATTACCTCTGCGCTTCATATCTGCATGAGAATTGCATATCAGTAGCTCACAGAGACAGTGTTGTAGCTTCCTATGAGGCCCACAGAATATTCAGATAGCCTCCAGGAAGTCATTTTAATGTTGGGCTGGCATATATTTACAAGGTGAAGAAAACATAGAAAGAGGATGAAAGACAAGAAAGCAGAAAGGAAAGGAAAACAACATACCAGAACAAGACACCATAAACAGGGTGACTGTAGCTGTCTTACACCAACAATCTGCTAATATGGCATGCTATTTGAATTGGAAGCAAATGTATTGCGTAGAAAAGCACAGAAAAAATTCAATTATAGTAGAAAGATTAGTAAATGAGCAGGCAAACACTTCTTTGTAACTCAATTGATGGATTCTATCCTGTTCCAGGTCATTGTACTGGTATTGAGGATGGTTTATATTTTTATTAGATAAATGTAGGTCATTGTTTTTTCCCTTTTAAACAATGGACATTAAAATGTAACCACAGACGTGTAATATTATACAGCACTTAAAGACAGAGAGTATTCTTCAAGAGTATCCTCACAACTTTATTAGTTTAGAAAACAAGACGTTCAATATATTCAAAGTTCCCAGAACAGTGGCGGTCTACAGTCACTGCATTTTTGCAGCAGCTATCATTTATATAGATGCTCTCACAGGAGTTGCTGTTCCCATCATGAGGCCTGCTAACTCAATAGCAGAATCTGATATGGATGGCTGCAGCACAATGCAACAATCACAGAAACATTTGTTGGCTGCATTCTGTAACCTCAGTTTGTTGATTTTGTTTACTATGAATCTGGCGCTGGAGAAGAAAAGGCTTGGGAGGAGTGGCTTGAATAGTTATCCATTTTTCTGTGGTAGTGGACCAGCCCTGCATCCTTTGTTTTATGTATGAACTCTGGAATGCCATGCAAGTGGTGATAGTCCACCATAATAATCCTTTCACTGCATAATCCCAAACTCAGAAGATCCTGGTGACTGTACGTAGATTCTACCAAACATACAGTTGTAGGTCCAAGCAAAAACACCACAACCACACGTTTACACACAGTGAAGAAAGCACAGAGAGTGTTTATGGATGTCACCATCTTGCAAAAGAATAGAATGGATATCAACCCAAAATCTAAAAAAAAACCCCAACAACCACAAAACAAACAAACAAACAAAACAAACAAACAAAAAGACTTTATATACGTTGTATATTGATTTGCATGTCATTGTGACTGAAATGAGATCTTGCGTGGAGCTCCAGTCTGAGGGCAATTGATGGTCATTTTATATTTCTAACATGTCAGAATAATCTCCTGACCAAGCTTCTTGCTGATGGTGTTGTAGCCCATTTGTAAAAGTCTACAATCTTGTCCGTGACATGCTTTGACAGCTCTGTGGTCTTTCCCACTGTGGCGGATAGACTGAAATGAAAGAAACTGATTCTGAGCTGAGATCAGGAGTATGTGTAATTGATTGATTTATTGTAGTCTGTGCGACACACGGGCACACATCCAGTCTGTGGGAATCAGAATACTTGCCAGGAGGACAATGACATGCAAATCAATTCATAACTTTTATGCAATGTGCTTTTTTTAGGTTGATTCTGTCTCTCTCTATTAAAATTAAACTGCCATAACAATTAGAGACTATTCTAAGATTCTGAGAGAATTAATTCTCCTGCTGAATTTGCAAATTAGCTCACTTACACTGTATCGTCAACCAAATGGTCCATGACAAGCTGACTCTGAACTGCAGTTTTGGGATAGATGAGTGTAGTTATTTGCTGATAAAAGACCATATCACACTCCTGTATAACATTCTCCCTTTCCATGTTTACAACTGGTGACCACTTGTCCAACGAGTTAAAGCTTGTGGAAATCAATTCAATTCAATTCAATTTTATTTATACAGCGCCAAATCACAACAACAGTCACCCCAAGGCGCTTTATATTGTACAGTAGATCATATAATAATACATACAGAGAAAAACCCAACAATCATATGACCCCCTATGAGCAAGCACTTTGGCGACAGTGGGAAGGAAAAACTCCCTTTTAACAGGAAGAAACCTCCTGCAGAACCAGGCGCAGGGAGGGGCGGGGCCATCTGCTGTGATTGGTTGGTGATCAGAGAATCAGCAAACTTAATTCTTGCAGTGTTTCTTCTTTCTCATGCACAAGGGTGACAACAGGCATGATATACTGCCTGTGACCTAATAATATTGATATAAGCTTCAACTGAAAAACCTAGAGTGACTGGGTGGTTTTTGTTTTTAAACCTAAGCAAGTATTTATATTTCTCAATTCTAAATGAGTTGTGGTGCCCAAGGCAAACCAAATAAACTTAGATTGTCAATGTACAGTTGCTTGCACACTGAAATTTGGAAGCAAGACCACAAAGGTGTGAAACTAAAGAAAACAATATACAAGAAAGAAGAAGAACAAAAATTATAAGAACACTATGTAGACCATACATGATGTAGGTGTCATAATAAAATATAATAAATAATGAATAAGGGTGGATATGGTCGTTCAGGAAATTGTGCCGAAATATTGCACAGGAAGGGCAGAATACTGTCCGGAAACAAAAAGAAACACATGCACAAAAAATAGTAATAATAATAATAAATAGCAAGTAGCAGCAACAGAATGATTGTAAGAAACTCTCAGTTTGCATTAAGAGTTCTGACAGCCCACGGGTAGAAGCTGATCTTTAGTCTGTTGGTTTTAAACCTGATGGATCTGAACCTTTTTCCAGAGGGCAGGATGTTGAATAGGTGGTGGTTAGGATGGAGGCGGCCTTTTATAATTGCTCCGGCTCTGGAGAGACATCTACAGCTGGCAATGGAGTCCAGGGAGGAGAGTGGACAGCCGGTCACCTTCTCTGCAGTTCTGATGACCCTCTGGAGTCTGTTCTTATCTCTCACCAGGGATGGCGAGCACCAGCACACTCTCGATTGTTGCTCGATAGAAGAACACTAGGAGGTCAGTCTGCAGCCTGTTCCATCCACAGGAAATGGAGGCGCTGCTGGGCTTTATTCACCAGGGCTCATGTGTTTGTGGTCCAAGATACTTCCTCGGAAATGTGAGTACCGAGGAACTTAAAGGAGGGACCCTCGCCACATAGTCACCTTTTATAGAGAGGGGAGGGGGGATCAGTTCTTGTCTTGTGGAAGTCCATGACCACTTCCTTTGTTTTCTGGGTGTTTAGGGTGAGGTTATTGTAGGTACACCATTCTGACAGTCTCTGTAACCTCATCTCTGTAGGCGGTGTCGTCATCGTTGGATATGAGCCCCATCAGAGTGCTGTCATCTGCAAATTTGATGATGATGTTGCAGGGGTAGGGGTGCTGAGTGACAGGGTGGATGATCTCTGGTTGCCAACCTTGACTGATTGTGAACGGTCTGTGAGAAAGTTTTTGATCCATGCACATGTGGGGGGAGTCCAAGTTTACCAGCTTGTCTATAAGGATGTCTGGGATGCTGGTATTAAAAGCCAACCTGAAATCAATGAAGAGCATCCTTACTGAAGTCCCAGGATTCTCCAGGTGATGCAGAGCAGAGTGGAGGGTGGTGGAAACTGCATCCTCTGTGGATAGGCAAACTGGTGGGGGTCGAAGCTGGGTGGGACGCAGTCCTTTATGTGCTTTAGAACCAGCTTCTCACAGCACTTTGCAACCCTTGGTGCCAGTGTGATGGGTCTGTAGTCACTGAGGCCACTGATGGTGGTGGACTTGGGGTCTGAGGCTATTGTTGCTAATTTCAGGCAGTGAGGGACATGTGTCAGGGGGAGTTTAAATAGTAAAACATTTCAAAACAGAGAACAAATCACACAAAAGACAGTGTGAAAATGATAAGTTCCTGTGATTGACGTCAGTCCCCACCCACCCTTACACACCACAACAAATGTAGACTTTTTAATATTGTTACGAAATTGCATGTTCATGTGTTTGTCTTGTGCTGGTGATATATCTTTTTATGTTAATTCAGCTGTGCCAGGGCCCTGCTCCGATTGGTGCGTGGATACACCGCCCCGACGTGACTGGTTCCAGCTGGAGGACCCGCCCATTAAAAGGAGACTGGAGCGCTACAGTGGGAGAGGTCCTCGTGTTTCTCCTCATGACCCAGCAGTGTTCCTGTGGCAGCCGCTGGCTGCAGTGCGGCTTAAAAGTTGTGGAAGTGGAGTGGGTAGGGGTGAGCTGCCGTTTCTTTTGATCACCCGTTTTCTCCTGTTTTGAATTGGTTGAGGAGGTCAGACTCTGTCTTTATTTTTGACTTTGTTTTGGTAAGGTCAGGGGTGCGGGATTTGTGTAGATTTGTTTTGTTTATTGTTTTGGCCTTGGCTCACCCTGAAGTGTTGACAATCCCGTTTTGTTCTTCCTTTCTTCCACATTGTAAATAAATCACATTATAACGAACGGATTTGTTTCCTGTGGCTGCTTGGGTCTTGGGGGGGAAGCGAGTGTCTCACTCATGTTATTGCCTGGCCCTAGACGGGTCGTAGATGAAAAGTTAACAATTTAAAAGAAAAATGGAGGAAGACTTTCTGCGACTTATTATTAGTATCCATCAAACAAACAGTCCCTAATAATTCGAGACTACAAAGTCCTAAAGAAGAGGTGAACATGTGTTTTAACAGCAAGTTTCTCATAACTTTAATTATGTTTAATGTTTATATTCAGTGGGATACTTTTTAAATTATCTGCAACAACTAAACAGAGACGAGGTTCTCTAAATCCACAGGAAGATGTATGCACTTCAATAATTTGATCACAGGATTTTCAACAAATAGGTCCTTTTAAGTGTAGCTCAGCCGGATATCTTTTGCTCCACTTTACTTTGTCTTTTCATCTTCCCAAAGAAGACAGCTTAGGAGGGACTGGGAAGCAGAATAATATCAGTGGAAGAGTCATGCTCATCTGTAACAAAGAGAAAACGCTCTTTTTTCAGAAGACTACCACTTCTTTTCAAAAGAAGAGGTAGTCTGTTTAAAGACATGCTCTCTTCTTTTTGTATAGCCTGGTTTAAACTAGATCCACAGGGAAGGGGAAGAAAGGGGGAGAGCAGAGAGCACGCGCTAAGAAAAAGAAGAGATTTAAAGAAGAAAAAACTCGAAGAAAGTGGGAGAAAGAGAAAACGAGAGTACTTGTGAATGTGAGAAAAAAATAATGAAAGAGTGAATTACAGAGCAAAGATACAAAGGAAAAAAAAGTGAGTGATGAGGACAGAAGAGAGAGGCTGAGAATGAAGATAAGTAAATCCATTTCGTCTTTGATTTGACTCAATATCTCGACACTATTTTTAAGGCAATCACAGGAGAGGAAGAGGTGACGGGTGTAAGAAGAGGTAGACATGAGAGCAAGAGACTGTTTGTCATAAAAAAGAGAGAGAAAAGCTTTCAAAATGTCTCCAGGTTTGAGAAAACACTGATATCGACTGCCTTTTGTGGAATACCCTGAAGCTTTTTCAATTGGGAAGTGAAACTACAGCTCCAACCTTACCCCGAAAAACAATTTAGACTTTATTGTAACACCTGGCCCAAGGCTGTTTTCTCCCGCCTTTGATTTATAGTTCCAGCTCTTTTTGAATTAATTGATAACCCTTTCCACAACATGCCAGGATATCGCGAAACATCTGAAGAAGCTTTGCATAAAAGTTGAAAAGGTTTTCTACAGATTACTCAATTAACTGGTCAAAATCTACAGTTCTACCGATTAATTGCTCCCTCCATAATTCCTCTTCTACACCACTGCAATCGGGAAATATAAAATATTTAGGTATTAATGTTTCTCCCAAGCTTGCAGATCTAACTAAATTAAACCATATCCCACTTTTAAAGAAGGTAGAAGATGATCTGGCTAGATGGAAATGTCAACCCATATCACTCATGGGAAGGGTTGCCGCTATAAAAATGATGGTCTTACCAAAAATAAATTATTTATTCTCAATGATCCCAACTAAACCGCCACAAGATTGGTTCAGATCTCTAGATTCATGTATGTCCAAATTCCTTTGGAAAAATAAACCCCCACGTATAAGCTTAAAAACACTACAAAAGACCAAGGATAAAGGAGGACTAGAACTGCCTAACTTTCAGCACTACTTCTTAGCCAACAGGCTTCAGTTTATCTCAGGATGGCTAAAACACACCCTCTTAGATGAACCTTGGCTAGATGTAGAACAAGCACTCTGCAATAATCTAGAGATCTCAGACCTACCATTTATCAGCTCAAACATCCAACGACATGAATGCTTTAAAAGCATCAACATCAGCTCTTCTCTGACAGCATGGTGGGAGTTTCTAAAATTGACAGCGTCTTCATTAATCCCATGCAAACGTACACCTATCTGGAACAACCCTGACATATTACAAAACAATAATATGATAAACTTTTCAGATTGGAGTGATAAAGGAATCAAATATTTAGAACATATACTAGAAGGAACAGAATTTATTTCATTTGATGGACTAGTTACACAATATGGGATCAACAAGAAAAGATTTTTAGAATATCAACAAATTAAATCCATAGTAAAAAAGAAATTTAAACCGGGTCAAGTTGAACTACAAACACCACCAAGTGTGGTTCAATTTCTTACTCTTAAACCCCCCAAATTACTATCCAAAATATACAGAATGCTTTCTAAAACAGATGAATCAATATCACTTCCTATTGCAAAATGGGAAGCGGATTTATCAGTTAACTTAGACCTAAACTTCTGGTCTCAGATTTGCTTAAAAACCTTTCATCTAATTAGAAATCCCAGTCTTCAATTAATTCAATACAAAATATTACATAGAGTGCACTATACAGGTCATCGGATGTTCAAGATGGGCTTTACGTCTACCAACAACTGCTCACACTGCCAAACCAATTCACCGGACAATTATATCCATGCTCTTTGGTTCGGTCCACCAGTTCAGAAGTTTTGGCGCGAGATATGTGAAGACTTATCGAAGTGTCTGAAATGTAACATTCCAACTTCCCCCTTAGTGTGTTTGTTGGGCAGCTTAGATAATGTCACTTCAGAAAAGAATATAGCCCATATGGTTTTCACTGCCCTATGCATAGCCAAGAAAACAGTCCTCATGAACTGGAAAAATAAAAATAATCTTAATTCTAACCAATATAGAAATTATCTATTAGATTACATTAGTCTTGATACAGCCTCTGCCACCACATCAGATCAATTGCTCTGGGCTCCTTTGATCAGCTCCATCACCTAGTGGGGGTGGGGGGTCATAGTTTGGTCCCGCCTTCACTGTTGTGATTGGTGTGGGGGTAGGGACAGGCTTAGGGCGTCGGGGGGTTCCCCGGAGGCATCTTCCTTGGGGGGCTCAACCCGGGGTAGCGGTCATGTCCGGTTAGGGGCTCTGTTGGCTCTCAGGTGACTGTTTCCTCGCGGCTGCGTGCAGCGGGGCTAGGGGAGGGTCTGTGCTGACGGACGTGGGTTACTGACCTGGTAGCCTGGCTGCCCCTGGGTGGGTCCGGGATGGGCGTGAGGTTCTGGGGGCGCTCCGTCTCTGGGCTGGGACCCGGACCGGGCCTCGGGGGCTTGGGTCCTGGTTGGTGTGTTGCCGGGGTTGTGGGCGGGTGGGTGCATGGGGGCCCGGCCCTGGAGCAGGGTGCCGCCGGTGCATCGAGCCACCTGGGGGGCTCTTCAACTGGTGGGGGAGATTGTCACATCTTGCAGGAGCTTTCCTCTCCTCAGGAGCTCCCTCTGCAGGAGGGGGAGATACAGGAGAGGTGGAGGAAGATCTCAGCCTGGGTGTTTATTGTCTTATGTAGTCTGGAAGATGAGTGGATGGTGGGGTGGGTGCAGTTTTCTCTGTGGTGGGGTTGGGTGGACTGTCCCGGGCTCTGTGGGGCCGGGCGGCGCTGCTGCACTGGGCCCCGGTCTGGATGGGCCTGGGCCCCCTTTCCCTGGCGGGTCCCGGAGTGTGGGGGTGCCTACTGGGGTCAGCGGGGGAGCTGGCCCCAGGGAGGGGTCACTTGCCCCTCCCTTCCTTCCCTCCCCATCTCCAGCTGCCTCCCTCTTCCCGCTCCACCACAACCACCCACACATGCAGGGCCTTGGAGTAGGGGTATGTCACCAGGGTGCAGAGGAGGCTACTCCCCCCCCCCCCTGTCCCCTTCTGGCTGCCTCTGCCTCAATTTTATCCCACAACTTAGACATTCACATTACTCACACTCTCATTACACATACATATAGGATCTTGGGGGTGGGCACGATACACGGAGTCCAAAGTACCATCAGGGTGTACACCCCACCCCTGGCATCGTTGCCCACCTCTCAATTTTAAATACACATAGACATTGAGGGCTAGCAGGAGGGACCATGCGCTTACCTGCTGCTCTCTGGCAGGTAGCTCCAAGCCCTCCTGGGTTTTAAATGCACCTTAAAACACACATGCATCAACACTACAATGAGCGGCTGGAGGGAGGTTTGGAGTCTTCTCTCACCCCCATTCTCTGCGACCTGCTGGAGCAGGGGGGCTAGGAGGAGGAATTGGCCGTCCGACTGCGGTCTGGAGTGTGGAGCCTTCCTGCTGCTGTGGAGTCGGGGCGGTCTACCTCCCCCCACTGCAGGGAAAAGGGAAACACCACCTGGGTCTGGGTGCAGTTCCCCCCTCCAGGGGCGGGGGCACCTAGACCCGGTTTGTAGAGTACGCTTGGGGAGTGTGATCGTGTGTACAACGTCTCTTTATGTCTGTCTCCACGTTGGTTGAGTGTGGAGTAAGTGCATATGAGAGCATGAGGGTGGGAATGGATGTTTGTATCTGTGTGTGCCTGTATGTCTGTGTCTATATGTCAGGTTGGGTGTCAGGCGCCACCTCTCTGGGGACATCTCAGGCCCTCCAAGGTATGGAGGCCTATCTCCCCCTACCACCACTTCCCCTGCCAGTGGCGGACTCCCTCAGACATCGGTGCGTTGGTGGTTCTTTGTGTCCGGGGGTGGGCGTCCAGGTACACACCGGCTCACTCCTTGGCGGCCGCTTATCGGGGCCTGGAGCCTGGGGCTCGCTCGGGCCACTTCGGAGGTGGGGTGCCCCCGGCCTCTCGGCCTGGGGCTCGGTCACTCAGGCGCAGCTGGCTGCCGGCGGAGCTCACGGGCGCGTCACTGCAACTCCCCCTGGCTTCTGCTCCGCGGCTGCTGAGTGAGCCCTCATCTGGGACTCTCCTCAGCTCTTTCCGGGACAGTGGCGCAGCTGCCCCTCTGTTGGTCTTCCTTGGTCTCTTGTGTTCTGGGGGCCTCTGGATGTCTGGAGTTTTGATCTCCTCCACACCTGCTTCATGCCCTGGAGGACGGGGCTGTGGCCCCCCCACACCCTCTAGCAGATTATTACATGAAGGAACCTTTTAAAAAACAAAAAACAAGCGCGTCCATGCTCACAGGTGTACACACGGGTGATCACACCCACAAACTACACCCTTTTTGGCTCCTACCTCAAAGCACACTGTGTTCTGTTGATCTTATGTGCTGCACAATAATGTTTAACATTTAGTATTTACTGTCATATTCCCATATATCATTGTGATGTTGTTTATTCTATTACTCTTGTTCTCTTCTGCTTGCTTTCTTTTTTCTTTCTCAGCAGGTGACCCAGGTGATTGATATATGCATTTTTTTTTTCTCTGCCCGTTCTGTTGGTTTTTGTCTTTTGCCCTTCTCCCCCGTCCCTCTTCTCAGCTGTTTCTCTTTCCCTCTTTCTTTCTCCCCTTCTTTCCCCCAGTCAAGTCTGTCCCGTATTCAGTAAGTGAAAATAAAATAAACAATAAAAGGTGAATCAAATGGACCATTATGGCAAGGCTGGGATGGTCAGTTTGGTAAAGTAAATCCGTTGGGCATCTTTGTTTGCCTTTAGACAACAATTCTGAGGGCAAAAGGGCCAAACGGGACAGGCCAAAAAAAAAAAAAGAAAAAAAAAGAAAAAAGAAAAAAGAGAAAAGGTTTTCTACAACTGAGGAAGCTTAATGTGGCACTTTAGACTCAGGTCTTTATGTCTCCAGCTGACTTACTGTCAAAATGAGCCTGGTTCTGCCAGAAGTTTCTTCCTGTTAAAAGGGAGTTTTTTCTTCCTACTGTCGTCACATTCTTGCCCATTATCTGGTCGTTTGGGTTTTCTCTTTATATTGTGAGTGTCTTGAGTTGTGATTAGCGCTATATAAAAAAATATATATATACTGAATTCAAAGTTGTCGCAATCTAAATAAAAGATATCAAAGTAGTATATTTAACCCTAAACTATCTCAGACTCATTGTTTTAAAAGAAATAATAAATTGATTGTAGAGCTTTGTGTATCATGTAGTTCATCACCTCATAAGACGATTGTGAGTTCTGGATCTCAGATTCTGTTGCTTCAGCTCCAGTTTCATCTTGAACCAATTCCGGTTTGAGATAAATAAGGATTATTTTAAATGGTGAGTCATGCAAAGCTCCTCCAGTCGAGTCTGAAAATAGACATCAGGAGCATGAAATGAGCGTAACAGGTCCCCTTTTAAGCTGATATTCAAACTTGAAAAGAGGTCAAGTTTGACCTACAACAACCTAACAGACATGTTGCTCCCTGACTGATAGATATGTGTTTGACTGGTTACACTGGAAACAGCTCTTCCCTTAATTCCAAGACAGGGCTCTTTCCTGTAATATGCTCCACTGTTTGAACATCTTCACACCATCTTGATGAGAGACAGACAGTGTGTGGGTTGTAAGTGTCTGCATGTCTGAGGCTGAACTTTAAAAATCCAACTACTTTCAGCCAAGTTGGAAAGAAAAATCCAGCTCTGATCTCCAGCACTCGCCATTTTAATCAACTGAGAACAAGATCCAAGCACAGGCAGACCCGGCAAGATGCACGATCGCAGATGGCAGAAAAGTTTGAAGTAATAAAACCGACGAGCGGGAACAAGGCAAACCCATTCCCCCTGTCAAATTGGACATGATTTGATTCCATGCTTTCCACAAAGAGAACTCCAAAGGTCATTCATGTTTGTAACCAAGGGAAAGCATTTCCATGAAGATCCTGACACATTCTGTGAAAGCCTTTCTACTGCATAGGTTTCACAGAAAATATGAGTTGTTTCACCAGGGGCTATGCGTAATAAGAAACTCTCATTGTGCAATGTAATCATTTTTCCACCAGCAAGTCTGCCACAGTGTCTCGTTATACACGCACTATATTGTGTAGAAATAACCTGTTTCTCATTAGCGTACTGGGAAATGCCACGGTTTGGGCTTTGCTGATACATTTGCTCTGTGTTTAGTTGAAAGCCTCGGGCTCTAAACACAATGTCAGGACAAGATTCGCCAGCTAAATTTAAAAAGATGTTGTGGATGAAAACAACAGCAATGAACAGGATTGCTTTTACTGACTCTTGTCCACATCTGCACTTTAAAGTCTCTGTGGCAGTACGATTCTGCACGAAACACTGAGAACCGCATTGATTTGATACCAGCTGATCACAGGCTTATTGCACAGGTTAATCAACACAAAGTATATTTTTCTCTGATTCAGCCTTCCAGAGTTTAATGAAACCAATGTTCGACCGACTTCTTGATAAGATTAGCCTTGTTTTCATCAGCCAGCTGTTGCAACACTCCCCAGACAATCCAGAGAAGTTTATCCGACCCAATCAAAAGTACCTGCCCGGCGCTGCTTCATTTGTTTTCCATTAAAGCAATATTTCTCTGCACTTTAATACTGACACAGTGTGATAGTATTGATATCTTGCATCTTTGAAGTCAAGTTGCAGGTCTCTGTTGATGGATTTGCCCAGTTTTTATTATTGTGAATTCAATTTTTTGCTCTTTTTTTTATTAAAGTAAATGCATTATTTAGATCTTGATTTTATTCTGGGAATAATGCTGACCGTGCACTCTGTTTCCAAGCGGTGCATCATATATTTACAAAATCACTTTCTCTGGGGAGCTACAAGCAGCAGTCATGTCGCAAAGTGTTAGTAACTTAGCAGCACCACAGAGGGACACACAGTATGGAATACAGCGCCAATCCCTGGAAGAAGAAAAATGAACAAGCAAACAAGAAAATAAAAAAAGGCAATCTGAGCTTCATATATTTACATAAGTATTACATAAGATCAAGTATTTGGGGGTTGTTCTTGATAAGACTCTGTCCTTTGAGTCTCATCGTGCTGCTACAGTGAAAAAGGTTCAACAAAGACTGTTTAAGGAGGTTGAGAGGTTTTAATTTTTCAACTGAAATGACTCTTTTTTACAAAAGTTTTATTGAATCTGTTTTAACCTTCTGTATCATTGCCTGGTGTGGTAATATGTCCCTGAATAATAAGACCAGACTTAGTAACCTGGTTATAGTGGCTGGTCAGATTTCAGGGAGATCTCAGGTCCAGCTCGTGGACTTTTATAACAGGCAGGTGCTGAGGAAGGCGAACTCTGTCCTGTTTTGTTCAGTTCATCCTCTCTTTAATGATTTTCAACTGCTTCCATCAGGTTGTCGTTATAAAGTGCCTGCAGTGAAGACAAAGAACACCTACTGCTATTATCATGGTTAATAACACTAAACCATAAGTGTTGTTGCCATTGCACACTGCACTTTTGTTGATGATAAAATTTAGATTGTTTTCTCAGGGCTTATTTTTTATTTTATGTGTGTATGTCTTGTGTTTGTTTGTGTGTTTTTTTCATATGTCTCTATGGACATTCTGCAAATCAATGTCCCATTGGGCACAATAAAGTTACCATTGACCATTGAAGTGATACAAATCAGTGCTATTGACCTTTTTAATGTGATTATCAAAACTGTCACGGTTTCTGACACTGCATTTCAGAGACAGGGATGATAAATTTGAGCAGATTTTCTGTCCTTAACTTTTTGGACCAAGCTTTGTGTTTGCATATGAACGATTACATGGTTATATTATGATTCTTTATGATGGCACTAAGTAGGAGCACGTAAAGGTTAAAGAGTAATGTACCAAGAACTGACCCTTGAGGAACCCCAGACTGATTTTTTGTTTGTGCAGCTCTAAAGCAACTAATAACACATCTTTACCGTACAGGTATGATGAGAATCAGGTGAGAACCTGACCTGAATGAAAACATGATCAACAGTGTTATTACTAATTACTGATTCATTTAGTAGCTGGTGATTATACGTCCTGTTTCATTCGGTGCAGGTGTCACTACATTTCTGAAGCCACAACCAAAAGAAAGAATAAAAAAGGTCCTTCACTTGACTGATCAGTATATTCTTCCAGACTTCAGATTTTACAGGAGAGAACGTGGCTGAGCTGTAGTTGTGATCTTGTCATTTCTTCGTGCACTCACAAATACTCAAAAATGTCAGCACACTAAGGTGAATTATGGAGTTCCACAGGGTGGTTCTGTTTACATTATACATGCTTCCCTTAGGCAGTATCATCAGAAGGCATAACATACTAGCACACACTGAGGTAAGCAGCTGTTCTTGGAGTGGGTGGTGTGCGTTTGAATCTTTTAGAGGAGGGGTAGCTCAGCAGGTAGAGTGTTCGCCCCATGATTGGACAGTCAGTGATTGGACAGTCAGTGGTTGAGGTACTGTTTCTACACACTGCTTCACTGAGTGAATGGGTTAATGCAGAGGACTAAGCAGTTTCCTATGGGATTAATAAAGTATACATTATTATTATTGTACTTTTGATTGCTATGCAGATGATATCCAACTTTATCTATCCAATAGGCCAGATGACACAGACTAGTTAGTTAAACTGCAGGAATATTTTAAAGACCAAAAATGCAGATGACCTGTAATTTCCTGCTTCTAAATTTAGATAAAACTGAGATCATCGTACTCGGCCATAAAAGTATTGGCAACAGAGTGTATACCCTGGTCTCCAGTAACACTGTTTTTGACCATAATATGTCCTTCATTAAGCAAATATATAAGACTGATTTATTGCAATATGTACAATATGTCTAAAATTAGAAACATCCTTTTTCAGAGTGAAGCTGAAAAATTAGTTCATACTTTACATCATTATTATTGGGTTCTTTTAAAAGCTCCCTGGAAAGCTTTCAGTTGATCCAAAATGCTAGCGTGCTGATAGAGTCTAGACAATCGTATTGCTCCTAGTTTGGCTCCTCTTCATTAGCTTCCTGTTAAATCCAGAATCTAATTTTAAATCCTTCTCCTCACATACAAGCTCACACAAAGACTATGGAGGTATCTTTTAGAGGGGATGCACACAGGCAATGAAAACACTCAAAAAAAGAAAAAAGATCTTTTTGAAAATGCTTCCAATGTGAGACTATGGCCTCAAGCTGCAGCTGCCCCTACAGTGACATTTCACATGACCTTTTCAGTAAGTGTCACTGGGAGAACATTGCCTGTGGTGATTTGTAGTACTACATTTTAGTACTTTACACAATTACTGTGTGTTTAAGCCTCGGCACATTCCTTGGCCTGCACTTGGGAAGATAATTGACTATCTTACTTAAAACGTGTGAATGTCAAAAGTGTTCATCATGGCTCCTTCTGACAGCACTGACACATATGTTTACGTTTTACAAGTCACACACTGGACTGTCAGTTACTCTTGTAGAATTAGCCATCACACGGGGGTAAACCCAGCTAAATGTGGCAGCAGGAATACCCCCCAGAGTCTCTCCAATGGAGCATGAACATTAATGCGTCTGTGAATACGATCAGCTGTTTCTCAAGTGCTGACATCGCCTTTCTTTAACATGGAGATTTGACAACAGGGACGAGTGAAGCAGCTACTTCATACAGCCCAGCTTCTGATATCAAAGTGACACATCCACGACTTTAATTATTACGAGTAAAATCGATCTCATTGTCGCTGTTGGGCAACCTTTACTCCAAAATCTCTCTGAAAGTTGGACCAACACCGAGATTTCCCCCGTCTGCTAAACTCGAGTCAAAGTGTCATGTGACTCTTTACAGTGCACAGATGAACCCACTTTGCATCATGTAGTAAAGTCACAGCAATGTGACAGTCGGACCCACCAGACTCTGTACTGGAGTGTGAGCTGGACTGACCTCTGCACTTTAAAATCTCTTCTTATTTAGACAATAAAAGGAAACAGACAATGACAGGAATGCATTTGGATATTTTCACAGTCTTTCTGG
This sequence comes from Maylandia zebra, assembly GCF_041146795.1. Taxonomy (NCBI): domain Eukaryota; kingdom Metazoa; phylum Chordata; class Actinopteri; order Cichliformes; family Cichlidae; genus Maylandia; species Maylandia zebra. The sequence continues at coordinate 28,805,894 of NC_135168.1, forward strand.
ATCAGTTCTAGTATTTATACAAGTTTACAAGGAGAGTCAAATCTTCCCCCAAAAGCCTTCATGTGTAAGAATGACACTCGTACACTGCAAGACTGGAAACTGCAGGACTTCTACAGGACTTGTGAATATGGTGTTGAGGCCAGTTAAAAATGATTGCAAAACATCAACATGTGGTTGATGCTATAAACAGGCAAAACTAGTATGTAAGTTTCTTTTTGCATTTGGTTCAGATATTTTAAGGATTAGGGTTTAGATTGTTTTCACAATGAAAGTCTGGCTGCAAAACACCAGAACACCTCTAGGTGTTTGCACATAGCTGTTGGTGAATGGCTGATTCTGTGCAGTGAGTTTGAACATTACATTAAAGTACAATTCAATAAAGCAGGAAATCTTCAAAAATCATCTTTTTTTTTAACCTTTATTTAACCAGGAAGATCCCACTGAGATTAAAAACCTCTTTTCCAAGGGGGACCTCGTCAAGACAGGCAGCAGCAAGTGTCTCACAGTTACAGAAATTACTCGGTTAAACACAGGCAGCAACAACACACATGCAAAAAAAATAAAATCAAATTAAATTAAATTCAGTAAAATTCAATAAAATTAACATAAATATAAAAAATCGGTTAAAATTACAATTAGTCTAATTGAAACAGTTGCATGTTATGGCCTCAAGGATTCGTAGTTTAGATTTAAAAGCACTTAATGAAATGAATTCAGTCATAAATTCATTTATGAATTTAAACTTGCTCCAAAATGAGTGACTGTAACAGGAGTGTGAACTGGCACAGTGTGAACTGGCACAGTGTGAACAAACGAGTGTTCTGCTCTGTGAGGTTTGTATTAACCGCCCATATAAACACCACTCTTTAAAAACACGTTCTTTCATGAATTTATCTGGAAACTATCCAGTTATTACATTTTGACACAAGGTCAACATTAAAGGATTATTGATTGAACATCTAAAATGATACATTGAAGGCTCATTCCCTGCAGCTACACAAGGACAGCCTGTTTAGCTTTTGAATCATTTATAATGCCGCGATGGATTTAGTGACAGAGGCTAAAAAAATAAAACACCACCATGCATATCTGTGAATGCACTAATGTGCTGCAGTTATAATACCAGAGTGTTTAAGGTCAAAACCTCTGAGGTGGTTGATTTGGCAACAGCGTTGGGATTAGCCCACTTTTCTTCACAGAGCAGTCAGGACCACAGGGAAGTGACATGGACAATATTCCCCTGTTATTCACCAAAATGAGCAAGAATTCCTGTTACCCCCCCGTGCCTTCTGGAGACCCCACTTCCCTGTGGTTAATTCACCCGACGGGCCCCCCCCCACCACAAAAAAGCCCTTTTTACCAGAGAAACCAACTTTTGTGAGGATGAGACACGTTTTAGATATGAGACAGAAAACGCTTCATTTTCCTGCTCGTCTGTCTGTCTCCCCCCTCGTTGCTTTGCCAGCTTCTCTAATCACGCTTTGCCACTCTCTCGCCACCCCCACCCCCCTCTCTTTCTTCAGATGCTTGGTTGCGAGCAATAGAGCACTGCCTCTCGGCTTTTGCAGGTTTTTCTGATTTTCCTGAAGTCCCTTTGATATGGAAATTAAATGACTCCACTCAATGTCAGAATAGCTGAGGCACAATCTCAGAGTTAGCAGTTTCGACACTTTCTGCCTTTTTTTCTCTTTTTCTGAGAGCAACACATTGCAGAGAGACACAAGCACAGTCAGATGATTATTGCACACTTTTGCTGAGCATTATTGAATTTGATATGTCCACCTGCACAAAGGGAACTTTTTCAAAAAAACCCCTCAGGGAGCAAATTTTGATAAACTCCAATTGTATCTGTAAGTCGCCTTCCCTGGAGAAAATTCGGCTCAGTTGCCTGAAATGTGACACCCTATAAAGAATAAAACAGAAATGTCGCAGTCTTAATGAGCTCATCTGAGCAGGACTGTTTGAAATCTGACAGCCGGAGCATGGAAACCTTAAGTGTTTGTTAGCCCTTCAGGCTAAACCCTGACTCAGAGAAAATGACTCAAGATAAAAGAAAATAGTCTTGAACTTTTTTTTAAAACATGGCACATATGGAAGCCTGGTGTAACATATTGCAGGATACTGATATCACAGGTGACACTGACTGCACATGTGGCAAATATGAGCTGCTGAAATGTATTTGACCTCAGGGCGTGCCTTGTTGAGGTAATGAAAATCTGAAATAAAACCATGTCATCAGGGAACCACCTTAATTTCCCTGTTCAGTTTAAAGTCTTAACTTTAACCTTCCCTGCTGCTCTATTTTATTACTGAGGACATTATAACTCTGGGATGTGACGGCACAGAGCGGGGTCCATCAACTACATGGCAATCAAGGCACAGGAAGTAACACTTGGCACCAGGTTCTATTTTAGTCAAATGTAACATCTTGTGAGAAAGGCTGGATTATTAAACACAAACATCCTTGTGGCTCAAAGCCTCAAGAAAGCAAAAGCTTACTGGATCTCAGAGGGTTTGTACTAATTTAATTAAACATTTGTTTGGAATATCCATCATCAAAGTGCCATATAAACTAAGAGGGACAGAACTCCAATGTAGGTCCTGTTTTGTAGACTCAGATCATCCACTCTGCTTTATTATTTTAGTTTGTTTCATGTTTTTTAATCAATATTTAGGGACATTTCCACACATCTAATCTAAACATTTCTATACAGAATCCCAGAATAGGGAAGTTTTTACAGACTGCATACAGTATGAATATAATCAGCGATATAAAAAAGGTTGAGGCCTTGCTTTTCCTGGGTTTGTTGAGTTTTGACTTTTCCGTCCTTTATATAAGCAGTCGGAGGTGTGGTCCATGGCTCAGCTGCTCAGACCACACCCCGCTGCAATGGCTCCACTGCATGAAAGATGCAAACACCCGGATCACCCGGTGGTATCTGGCTTTACAGCCCTGTAAATTTCAGGAGATCCACAGGCCGGGGGCGCAGTTTTTTCTCCCGCTTGGGGGAGAAGAAGTAGGTTCGGCTGGATGTAGCCGCAGCTTCAGTCAGGGTTATGTGGCGGGGCTCAGCTGCAGGGGAGGGATGCCGCACTGAGCTCAAGGGGTGGTGCCAGGCAGGTGAGTGGACAGGTGGTGGTGATGACACTGACGAGCTCGCTACTGTTTTTAGAGACGCTGGAGTCGAGAGGTTTTCCTAGCTTTAGTTTTCTTTATGGTTAAAGCTATAGTTCACATTTATTCCTTGTTTCACTGTATCCTGCCCACCCTCTGTTCCCCATGTGTTCTGATAAAGTCTCCCGTTAGCAGTTCTCCTGTTAACGGGAGAACTGCTAACGGGAAAAAAAAAGTGCGACCGCCTTCGTTTGGCTCTCAGCGAAGGCGGTCGCACTTTTTCTCCTCTCCTCCTTACCCTTATCTTCCCTGCTTAGCCTCTGTGTCCTTGTCTTGTCTCCTGTGCATTACTTTCCCTGGAACAGTCTCTCACTGTTGTTCTCTAAAACCTAAAAGAGAATTGTGGATTTGATCAACTGGTCTTTGAATGCTATTGACACCCTTTTCTCAACGAGAAGTCTGGGCTCGGGAGAGCCCGAGTGCCCTGGAGGGACTTTCCCTCCCGGATACACGATGGACGGGTGGCAGAACTGGAGGGTCATGTGCCTGGCGGGACTGTCGATCGAGGACGCTGAAGATATCTATCTATTCGGAACCATGATAACAGGGTTCTTGCTGATCGGAGCTGGCTTGGCCCTGGTTTATCGGAGAAATAAGAGAGCGGAACCGGCTGTTCAAACCCCCCCAAGGCTGCCTGCTGGAATCGAAGCGATGGGACGAGGCGCGACCTCTCACAACGAATGCTGCATGGTTAACACCTTGGAGACGCTTACAGCTGCTGTGAAGGCTCAAAACAACACCATTGAGTGTATGGGGGGATACATCAGAGAGAGGTCTGCTCAGAATGAGACCCTTGAGCGAAAGTTGGATCACATCGCGGAACGGATCACTGCAGTTGTGAGGTCTCAGAATCAAAAGAATGACAACACCACGGAACAGAAGTTTGATACCATCATGGAGAGGCTCGCGGCTCTCCAACGGGAGATTGAGAGACCAGCGTCAGAGTGTTAAAGAGCAGCTTGAAATTCTCCTGAGCTGCTCGCATGAAAAATCAACAAAATCAACATCGTAATGCGGACACCACCACGGCGCCAGCTGCAGGCCCAAGGCTGGAGCCGAACAATCACTCCCTGATAACGACTGTGTGATGACTATTCTTCCCATCCCATGCAAGGCCACCTGGATTGGCTGGAGGACTGTTTACTTAGCCTGATAGGGCGAAGGACACTGTCTCAGCTGAACTATGGACACGCACACACATACACTTACACTGATAAGCACTCACTCATCCCCCCTCCCTTTCCAAAGCCTTCGATGCTTGTTGCCCCCTGGGAACACGAGGCGGGTCTGGGCCCGCGCTGGAGTCGGCGCCGTTGCTAGGATGGCTGCTGCAGCCAGGCAACATGTGTTGCCTGGGATTACTCCTCATCCCCTACCCAACCCTGTGGCTTGTCATGTCTTCACAATGTTGTGCTGTGGACATTCATGTGCTTTTTTGTGCAGAGGAGTTTTTTGTTTCCTGTTCTCGTGCTGTCCTACCATGGAAGCACAGCATGAGTGGAGGTCTCTTTTTTTTCCTCTTGTACCTTCCCGTTGTTATGTACATTTCAGTGTTTTAAAATAAGATTTGGTATAATGTTCTTTGACCAGTGATCTGTTTGATTAAATTTTGGCAACGCTACCGATCTCCGACTTGTAAGCCCATGTGATGTCTGTGTTATGTGTGTAAGGTCGGGGGCGGGGGGGGGGGGGGGGTCCCATTTCACTGCAGGGCAACCTGCTTGTGACAAATAAAGCTTTGATTAATTGATTGATTGATTGATTGTATTGATTTTTACTTTTTCATTTTAATTTAATTGCTTAGTGCAGAAAGCAATGCTGCTCATTATAAAGAAGCAAAACTTTCATCAACTCAGAGTTTCGTTATCTGCACTGAAAGAAACACACAATAGAAATATGCTGTTGGAAGTGATACTCTGATTACAATCAGCATAAATGCTGCCTGGGCAGGCCAAGATGAATTATTTGACTTTTTTCTTTCGTCCAGCAGGTTCAGGAGAAACGTCTTCCCTGAAGCTCTGACCTGGTGAACTCCACACTACAGCACTAAGCATTTTTGACTTTGCTTTTATTGCTGTGCTAATCACTCCTGCACAGGCTGAACGTCTTCAGGTTATTATTATTTATACACCAACAAACAAATGTACATGCACTATGCCATCTTTGCTTTACCTGCAACAGTTCCTTTCATATTCTGTCTACTGCATCTTTACACCAAAGTAAAGGCAAACTAATCACCTTGAAGTGAAATATGATTGGTGAGATATTGCATTTTGTCACACCATTTATTTTAAATTTGTAGTTAAATTTAGTTATTATGTAGTTATTTTCTGCATTCTATTTGTCTCTTATCAAATATTAATTTTCATTTTTTTGCATTTACTTTATCACCTCATGTGCTCACGTGATTCCCATCATCATGCAGTTATTACATCCAGCCCTGAGTTATGTGTTATTTCCATTTTGAAATAAGATTGAGAAAGTAAAAACATCCTGAAAGTATCTTCTTTCAGAGAAGCCTCCGTGTGCAGGTTAAGGTGGATGTGGGTGTTTGTACAGGTTCAGGTGTGGGTGTAAAGCTGCACTACACTCTGATTTGGCCTGGCAGAGTTTAAGATGAATGAGAGGACTCATTTGTGGAGGAAACAGCTTCAAGTTCTGGCTCCGGCCTCTGCAGCATGGACAGGCTGCTGGATGAGCAGCAGCTACAGTTAGAGGAGGATTTTTTTCTTTGTGTGCCTGAGATTTTATTTATTATGTTTTAGTCTTGAACACATTCAACATAAATATTCAGCATATTTTATTGCTAATGATAATGTACATTACATGTCATTCTTATGTAGGCAGTTTTCCCTCAACCATTTGCACATATTGCCAGTTACTTTAATACATCACAGTAAGTTTCAGGATTGTCCTGACTGCACATAACCTGATTATATGAAAGCTCCATCACAAGGCCAACAAACATTTGAAAGACGTTCCAGCACTGAATCAGAACACTGTGCTACTGTGTGTTCTTGTATCCACTCTGGTGTGATTCATGACTGTTATTACACAGTTATTACATTTTAAAAGTAGAGTTTAGATCTGGGGCACAATGTCATTTTCTTCTAAGGTGCACAAGCACGAGGCCAAGTCTAGATAAATGTAACCTTTTTTCACCCATATATTTGGTTTCAAAAGGATATTCTATTTCAAGAGTTATCTTTTATTATGTACCTTTAAATCATGTGTTTACAAAAGTGTATTCTTTTACAGTCTCAATTAAAGTGGATGGCCTAAAGAAGAAAGAGTCTAAAAACTACTTTCATTTTTACAATAAAAGGATTTACCTGAAGGTAAACTGCAAACTGTGCCCAGGACAGAAACAACCACATAATGCTGCAAACACAACTTTGGCTCTTTACAATCACCTTCATAGACAGAAGAAGCTGAGGGACTGAGTGAATGCAGACCTCATCCAGCAGCTAGACCCTGAACTTCAACAGGTAATAAACGGATGAGCAGCTAAACTATAAACTACAGTTACTTGAGATATTGACAGTTCTCTGAGAATTCAAAGTATTAACTAGAGTAATGTAGTATCAGGCAAAAAAAAAGGGTTAAAAACACTCTTTTCTTACTTCTGCAAGTTCATACTTGTTCTAGGATTGCATACATGTTTTTGTTAGAAGGTGTTTCACTTTGTCTTCGTTCTATTTAGTTTTTCTTTTTGCTCCTAACAAGAGATGTCAAGAAATCTTCGAGATGTCTGTTAGAAATCCCTGGAGACTCTGTTCTGTTGGTTACTTTAAAAACATTTGTTTCTTTAAAAACAAATACACTGCACTTTGTATTAAGGTAAAAGGTCAAATTTGGACTATCATGAACCCTGTAGTTCAGTCTGGATCAACGTAATCACTGGCACATACAGAACCTAATGACAGCTTAAAGGAGCGAAAAGTTGTAACGTATATGGGAAATGCTCGTTTTTAGAGGTATTTGGTGAAGTACACAGAAAAACAAATCAAAAATTGTCTGAAGGATGTTGTTAAAAACCTGCAAATATATTTTTTATAGTTTAGTTTTGACTTAGTTCAGTTTTACAGTGTGTGCGTCTCAGCTGAGGCACACAGCGGCGTTTCTCTCTCTCTTCGATTACCTTGCTCGTCCCACTCTTCAGTCTTTTTCTTCTCCCTTTCTGTTACTTTCTGCCATGATCCTCGTCACTCTTTTCCTCCTCACAGTCTCTCTTTTATCTCATAACTTCTATTTTCTGCTACGCTACCATCACTGTTATTCTCCGTTCATGTCCCTCTTCAACAACTAATCATTCTCATTGGCGTTATCATCGCACTTCTTATCTGTGGCGCTGACATAACCGTCTGTCAAATCAAGTGGGAGCCATGCTGAGAATATATGCTGTTAAATGATTCAAAACTAATATGCTCACCGTTACACTCTTTCATTCATTTTCCATCCTCCTTCTATCATCTCATCTTCTCTCACAGATACACGCTACTCTTTAAATCCCATCCTCTGTAGCCTCCCTATCTTTACAACCACTTCTAGCTTTTATCTGCCATTACTTATTTTCATATTCTGTAGGTTTGTCTTAGTATTTGTTGGTGTTACTAGTACAAATCACAGCTGACACCTCAGGCCCTCCAAGGTTTGGAGGCCTATCTCCACCTACCACCACTTCCCCTGCCGGTGGCGGACTCCCTCAGGTGTCGGTGCGTTGGTGGTTCCTTGTGTCTGGGGGTGGGCGTCCAGGTACACACCGGCTCACTCCTTGGCGGCCGCTTATCGGGGCCTGGAGCCTGGGGCTCGCTCGGGCCCCTTCGGGGGTGGGATGCCCCCGGCCTCTCGGCCTGGGGCTCAGTCACTCAGGCACAGCTGGCGGCCGGCGGAGCTCACGGGCGCGTCACTGCAACTCCCCCTGGCTTCTGCTCCGCGGCTGCTGAGTGAGCCCTCATCTGGGACTCTCCTCAGCTCTTACTGGAACAGTGGCGCGGCTGCCCCTCTGTTGGTCTTCCATGGTTTCTTGTGTTCTGGGGGCCTCTGGATGTCTGGAGTTTTGATCTCCTCCATACCTGCTTCACACCCTGGAGGACGGGGCTGTGGCCCCCCCACACTCCCTAGCAGATCGTTACATGGAGAAACCTTTGGAATACAAGCATGCTGATCCACACAGGTATGCACACGGGTGTTCACTGCTCGTAGACCCAAATTACACCTTTCTTGGCTGCTACTTCGAAGCACATCTGTCCTGCGTGCTGCACAACAACATTGAATATTTAGTATTTACTGCTGTTTACACTTAGCTAGATTAATGCGATGGTGTTGTGTTTAGTATGTTGCTTTGTTTTTTTTGTTTTTTTTTGTCTTTTTTTGCTTGTTTTCTATTCTTCTCTCAACAGGTGATCCAGGAGATTTTTATTTTTTTCTCCCCCCCTTTCTCACTGTCCCTCTCCCCTTCTGTTTTTCCTTTCCTTCCTCTTTCTTTCTCCCTTTCCTATCTCTCACTCATGTCTGTCCCGTCTGTAACATCTGAAAATAAAATATAATAAATAATAAAAACAAAGATCGACCAAATGGACCAATACGGCAATGCCACAATGATCCATTTGGCAAAGTAAATCCATTGGGTATCCTTGTTGGTCTTCAGACAACAATTCTGATGGCTAAAGAACCAAATGGGACAGGCGGAAAGAAAACAAAAAAAACAAAAAAAAACAAATCACAGCTGACAGACAAGAAATATTCCTTTTTTTTTGTTTTTTGTTTTTTTTTGTGTCCCGTTTGGATCTTTAGCCATCAGAATTGTTGTCCAATTGTTGGCCAAGAAAGATGCCAAGCGGATTTATTTTACCAAGTGGATCATCATGGCCTTGCCATATTGGTCCATTTGATTGACCTTTATTATAATTATGAATTTATTTTATTTTCAGTTGCTACAAACGGGACAGACATGACTGGGGGATAGGACAGGGAGAAAGAATGAAAGAAAGAGAGGGAGAGAAAGAAAACCAAAGGGGAGAAGAAGGGGGGGAAGAAAGAAAAACAAAAAAACAAAAAAAACAAAACACCTGGGTCACCTGTATGGAGAAAAAAAACAGAAGAGAAAGCAAACAACAAAGAGCAACATAATAAAAAAAAACGGCACCATCACAATAAACTAGCTAGCAGTAGATACTAAATAATAAACGATATTGTGCAGCACGGAAGATAGACAGCGCACAATGTGCTTTGAGGCAGCAGCCAAGAAAGCTGTAGTCCGCGTCTGTGAATACCCGTGTGTACACCTGTGTGCATACCTGTGTGGATCAGCATGCTTGCATTCCAAAGGTTTCTCCATGTAACGATCTGCTAGGGAGTGTGGGGAGCCACAGCCCCGTCCTCCAGGGTATGAAGCAGGTATGGAGGAGATCAAAACTCCAGACATCCAGAGGCCCCCAGAACACAAGAGACCAAGGAAGACCAACAGAGGGGCAGCCGCGCCACTGTCCCAGTAAGAGCTGAGGAGAGTCCCAGATGAGGGCTCACTCAGCAGCCGCGGAGCAGAAGTCAGGGGGAGTTGCAGTGACGCGCCCGTGAGCTCCGCCGGCAGCCAGCTGTGCCTGAGTGACCGAGCCCCAGGCCGAGAGGCCGGGGGCACCCCACCTCCGAAGGGGCCCGAACGAGCCCCAGGCTCCAGGCCCCGATAAGCGGCCGCCAAGGAGTGAGCCGGTGTGTACCCGAACGCCCATCCCCAGTCACAAAGAACCACCAACGCACCGATACCTGAGGGAGACCGCCACTGGCAGGGGAAGAGAAACATTCCTGCTTGTATATGATGAAGTCCTGTTTCTAACTTTCTGACCTATTGTTTCTGTGGCTTCTTTCTCTGTCTGTTCTATAGACAGTCAGGACTTGGGATGAATCAGAGAGGAGAGAGCAGGTTAGTAAGGATGTTAGAAGTCGAGACAAGTCAGCTTTATTTGTATAGCATGTTTAAAAGACATCCATATATACACAAGCATACTCTTATATACAAATGCATATGTATATATACAAATGCATATATATATACAGTGGGGCAAAAAAGTATTTAGTCAGTCACCGATTGTGCAAGTTCCCCCACTTAAAATGATGACAGAGGTCAGTAATTTGCACCAGAGGTACACTTCAACTGTGAGAGACAGAATGTGAAAAAAAAATCCATGAATTCACATGGTAGGATTTGTAAAGAATTTATTCGTAAATCAGGGTGGAAAATAAGTATTTGGTCAATAACAAAAATATAACTCAATACTTTGTAACATAAGCTTTGTTGGCAATAACAGAGGTCAAACGTTTACTATAGGTCTTTACCAGGTTTGCACACACAGTAGCTGGTATTTTGGCCCATTCCTCCATGCAGATCTTCTCGAGAGCAGTGATGTTTTGGGGCTGTCGCCGAGCAACACGGACTTTCAACTCCCGTCACAGATTTTCTATGGGGTTGAGGTCTGGAGACTGGCTAGGCCACTCCAGGACTTTCAAATGCTTCTTACGGAGCCACTCCTTTGTTGCCCGGGCGGTGTGTTTTGGATCATTGTCATGTTGGAAGACCCAGCCTCGTTTCATCTTCAAAGTTCTCACTGATGGAAGGAGGTTTTGGCTCAAAATCTCACGATACATGGCCCCATTCATTCTGTCCTTAACACGGATCAGTCGTCCTGTCCCCTTGGCAGAAAAACAGCCCCATAGCATGATGTTTCCACCCCCATGCTTCACAGTAGGTATGGTGTTCTTGGGATGCAACTCAGTATTCTTCTTCCTCCAAACACGACGAGTTGAGTTTATACCAAAAAGTTCTACTTTGGTTTCATCTGACCACATGACATTCTCCCAATCCTCTGCTGTATCATCCATGTGCTCTCTGGCAAACTTCAGACGGGCCTGGACATGCACTGGCTTCAGCAGCGGAACACGTCTGGCACTGCGGGATTTGATTCCCTGCCGTTGTAGTGTGTTACTGATGGTGACCTTTGTTACTTTGGTCCCAGCTCTCTGCAGGTCATTCACCAGGTCCCCCCGTGTGGTTCTGGGATCTTTGCTCACCGTTCTCATGATCATTTTGACCCCATGGGATGAGATCTCATATATATATATATATATATATATATATATATATATATATATATATATGTGTATATATATATATATATATATATATATGTGTATATATATATATATATATATATATATATATATATATATATATATATATATATATATATATATATATGTATATTAAATATATATACACACATACATACATATGCATGTGTGTGTGTGTGTGTGTGTGTGTGTGTGTGTGTGTGTGTGTGTGTGTGTGTGTGTGTGTGTGCAGTACAGCCCCTGCATGCTTAGCTTGCAGACACATTGCAGTCCAAACTGCACATAAACAGTTTGTGTTTGGTGGAAATATTTGAAATCACCCATCAGTTGCAAACATTACTCTGTTGATGCTTGTTTATCCTCTGTAGTACCTGCCAGAGTACTTAGATGCTAAGGTTCCCTCAACTTTATTGACACCTGCAGTATGAACACATCACAGCAATCAGAAGCTAAAAATGATGCATTGAGGGTTTAAGTGAGCCATGGGGAGACAATATTTTCTTAGTACTGAGCAAGTCTCTCCTGCTGTCACCTTGAAGCAACACCCGGCCGCAGTGCATGAAGTAATATTGCATTAACTTGCCTATCAGATTCAATTACTCATTAATGAAGGTTCTACATTTCCATATTAATATGTTCATAAAAGAGATATTAGTTTTTCTTTCACTATTATCAGTTATTACACATTAGACTTAACAACACGTTTAGAAGTCATCTTTAGAGATGTAGCTATCATCTAAGCAGCTGTATGTTCAAACCTTCCTAAACAAACTTTTCTTTAAAAATTAAAGTCTCTTTCTCTTTGCTGACAGGGTAGAGTAAAATAAAATAAAATCTCTGCCATCGCTCTGTGTGGAGGACTGTGTGTGCGCTGTATGTAACAACCTTATTGTTGTTACACACCTACAGCAGTATTTCTTCTCTCCTCTCTACCACCACAGACTTATACCCCCCTCAGTTTTTGTATCTCTCATTTCCTTTTCATCATTTCTCCTCTTATCATAGCATCCTCACTCTATTCCCTGAGTCATCTCTGCCACAGTTTTCCTCCCTTCCTCAGCCGGTCTCATCTTTCTGTCTCTTCACATCTTTGAGCCACTAACTGCATAGCCTTTAAAATATACATCAGGCACTATTATCCACCTGCCATTCCCTTTGTTATTACCTTTGTTTAACAGGAATGCCCCCTGATTTCTTTCTCTTATTTTCATTAGATCATCTTTATACCAGTTCATACACTGTTTGTTTCTCTGTAATTATTCAACACTGATGTCCCACTGAGCCAAAGAAGGCCACATCAAACTGGAGTCACCCCTTCGCTGCCACCTCCACATCAACCATTGGTCGCTCTGTATCGCTCTCGCTCATTATCTCCCTGGTAACAGTCCCCATGGTGATAGCGTAGCTGCAAATCCAGGACATCCTTGAGAAGAGGTGATACCTTTTTTCATAAAAGGAGAGAAGGAGACTGAGATGGAGTGGGGTGAAGAAAAGGATGAGAAGTGAAGTGAGAAAAACCGTGAGAATACCTTTCAGAGGAAGAGAAACACAGAAAGAGGTGAGTTAGCATACTGAGCGCTCAATCAGAGTTAGAAAACAGATATTGACTGTTAAAAGTCTTTTGAGTTGGAAACAATATTTGAGTAAAGTTTTTGAATGCCTATTAAAATGTAAGATTTAGGATTCAACTTCATGAACCAAGAAACCAAGAAACATACCGAAGATAACTGACACAAAATCAGAATAAAAACAACACCTCACCTCCCTAATTGCAATCAAACAAACACCAAAGCTATGTGCATGGTGAAAGCTACAAGTGGAGAACTCAGGTATACTCAGACAGATGAAACATGGAACGAGCTTCCTGGTAAAATGAAGCCAGTGTGTTATCACCATAAACCTGTAGTCTGACAGATCTTGGTCACTAGATGGTGAAAACTATGGTTCATGAGAAGTTTATGTGCTTTCTGTCTTGACCTCTGTAAATGCTTTCCTGCTGGGTTTGGGTTCACTCGCTCATTTTGGGTCATATTGAATAAAAAATTAAATCCACTTTGCAAATCTTAGTCATACTATATTTCGAAATAGAGGATTATATGTGGTATGAAAGCTCACTGGCTAATAAGAGGGTTTTTTTGCAACCAAGCTGGGTAGAGTGGAAAACTCATATCTAGACTTGAGAAGACAGTAGATGAGGCCACAGTAATGACCTCCATCTTTAATAATACCTGTGGACAGTCAGGTCTGCATGTTAAAGTCTCCTTGTGCAAAATACTGAATCTTAATTTGGTCAAATTACATTTTTTGTGAGACAAGAAAAAAAGACATGAGAGACAAGAGAAGGGCTTACAAATGTGCTTCGGAAATTGATTTAATGTTGTTCAGTTTGTAGACTTTTTTGACTAATACAGGCATTTTAATCTGCTGCCTCTTCTTTTACCCACAGAGGCTCACCTGCTGCTGTGTCTACCTGTCACAGCAGCACTCTGCATGTCTCCTTCAGTACATCCATGAATCGTCTCTGTGTTCTTCCTCTTTCCACCTTCCTCGCCGCTCCATATTCAAAATCCAGCATATCCCTCCAGTGTCAAAAGCATCTTATCCTTACCTCTTTTGTCTCCAAACCGCTCCACCTGAGCCGTCCCTCTGATGTACCCCTTTCTAATCCTGTCCATCCTGATCACTCAAGTGAACATCTTCAACTTTGCTTACAGTTTTGCCATCACCTCCAAACCATTTATCATAGAAGCTCTCACTACAGGCTTGTAAACCTTCCCCTTCACTCTTGCTGCTATCCTTGTATCACAAATCACCCCGACGCTTGTCTCCACCCACTCCATCCTGCCTCACTCTCTTCTCCACTGTCTCCTACTTTGGATGGCTAAGCCCAGATGATCTGCCTTCTCTCCTCCTTGCATGTCCAACTTTCTACCTGCCCCTCTCTCATTCACACGTGCATACTCCTTGCTTTTACTGATTTTCATTTTACAGGATGAAATCTCAAAATCTCGTCCCGTTTTCAGTTCAAACAAAACACAGCATTTAGTGTCAGGCCGGTGAATGCAATAACACTTAGTCCTGTTGCAGTTGTGACTGTTTTATTCGCTTCATCCAGGAGAAGAGTGCAGCTGCTGCTGGCAGGAGGAGGCAGAAAGACGCGTGGCCAAGTGCAAAGAATGTAAAGGAGACTCAAAGGAAGGAAAGGAGACAAAGACGAGAAAGAACAAGCGACAGGAAGAGAAAGGAACAGGAAAAACAGAAAAGACAGCTTTTCAGGACATGAGGAGGTGGACACACACACACACACACACACACACACACACACACACACACACACACACACACACACACACACACATCATCTGAGCTCCTGTACTCCCAAGAGTCACAGAGACAGAGTGTGTTTGTGTGTGTTGGCTGAAATCCCAGGTATAGTGGGAGGGATTTGTGTATTTCTCTTACTCTTAATGTCAAAATGCCATCTCTCCATTTGTTTAAAAGTGATCTACATGTGTGAACAACTGTGTGTGTGTGTGTGTGTGTGTATGTATGTGTGTGTGTGTGAGTATGCAAGCTCATGACTTTTACTTATTTTTTGAGATGCCATTGTTTCTTTGAGTACCTCTGTAGATTTGTGTGTGAGGGCTGACTGTGTATGTTTTCCTGTGCAAATGTGTAAAGTAAAAGAGATGGTACTATGTGTCCACATCACATACAGAAATGTAAAGGTACAATGTAACAACAGTGATAAACAATATGTTATAAGCTAACAGCGCTGTAACAATGTCTTATTTTTAAACAAAGGCTGCTGCAGAGGTGGGAAAAGACAGACTCTATATGTTCAACAGTACACTGGTAATTATTGATATCCTTCCTATCCTGTCATATAATGTACACAATGTCCACAGTTTTCCTTCTTGTGAATATGGAAAACGTTTAAACTTAACTTTCTATCATTTTTAAAAACTGACCAGACAGCAATTAAAACTGAAGGCACATTGGTAAATTAAAACATAACTTTAAAAAAAAAAAGTAATAATATTGAAGAAAGTGAAAAAGACAACTGGTCAAACTTGGGTCTCTTACTAATATATATTTTTGTTCGTTTCAGTGGTCATTGTGTAACATCAGGCTTGTTTTTCATGAGATGCATCCTGCAGTCCAAAAGGAGCCATGTTAATACAGCTTACATTTGGTTTCATTCACTTCAACACATTTGATTAGAGCTTTCAAACTATGCACATCTACATGATTTCCAATCTGGATTGGTTAATAATGCCACTGTGTGGGAGGTGAACGATATCTAAGAAATTGTTCATTGTTTATCGCAAAAAGTACGTTTTGTTGACCTGGACTTGGATGGTGTGGGGCCAGAAAAGTTCCAGTAGTATTAATTTGTCACATAATCGTCATGTCATCACAGTAAAGTTGACCGAGTATTAGGAATGGGGATCGAGCCCAATTCCTTGTACTTCTTAGTCTTGTAATTCTTAGTCTGCTTGCCGATCGATCCTGCTTCCTGGTTCACTTCCACTTGCTACAATCAGCTGATTTCAGCTCGTGTTCATGTTATAGACAATATTTTTTTTTATTGCACAAAAGGACAAGAGCACGATGGTGAAGTCCAAACCAGAACAGAAACAGACAGAAACAAGTGCGTTATACTGTCCAAGCAAGGCAAGTTTATTTGCCTTGCTTCTCAAAGTGAACTCGGTTAGCCCGGTTAGCTGTGGAGAAAGGCAGGGTTAGGTGTGCTCACATGTTGATGCCACACTCTGTGTCTTTCTGGCAGCTGTCAAAAAAAAGTTGATTATTGCCTCCGATACCACAGCAACTATCTGCGTTGCTCAAACATGTTAATGAGATGTAGTTCTGTTTTGGCTGCCAGATGGGCCTGTACCTGTAGCTCTGATGCTAAAGCATCCTAAAAGCGTGTCGATAAAAGATTTGATAGTTGCATGTTTCCAAGTATATCTGCTGAACAATCAGCTGTTATTGATCACTGTCCATTTATATCAGCTGATCTCCCAGAAGATGCCTCTGAGCTTGACTTTGAGGCTTACCTAAAGCAACAGCTCAATTGCTCAATTTCTCATTATTGATAAAGTTCCTGCTTGTTAAATTTGGTGTAATGAGAGTATTAATGAAGTTAATGAGTGATTTTAGAAACCCTTCTTTCAAAGAAGCTTTAAAACCACTTGTCATTAAACTTTAAAGGGCAGTTTTAAACTTTTTGACATTCTCAAATTAAAGCCGATAACTCACTATGCACGTGCTTATAACTGCACTAAATGATGTTTTCTACTTGTCTCCTAACTGGTGCAATACTTGTTTATTTAAGCCATATTTGGAGAATTTGCAAAATATGAAATTTCTACAGTACATAAAAATTGCACTGAGATAGAAAATGCACAGAAGCAACAAAAGGTGTGACAGTGAAAGTGCGTTAGCATCAGTGATGCATGATGTTTAGCAGCAGTGGTGGATTGTAGCACTTAAGTGAATGGGCAGAAATATTTGGTATCCAAGCCTGGGTTGTGCAGTAGTGTGAAGGATGCTCAAGAAGGTTTGTAAATGTCCTCCATGCTCACTGTTGATGCCCCTACATTAGCTGGAGACTCCCTACATCGTCTCCATTTTCTCTCTGTTTTTATTAGAAATTCTCGCCTCCTCTTCTGTGGACCTAAAAAATAGCGAAATGAGTGAAGGAGCAGAAGACAGAATAGAAAGAAGACAAGACATCTGGTAAATCATTTAGCAGACAAGAACAGGTGGCTCTCTCATCCTCCGATGTCATCCATACTTTTACAGGGTAAAATATTTATTGGGCTGCCACAAAATGAGGCACTCATAATTTGGTTTCCGTGCATGATGATTCTCAGGCTCATTACAAGTAAATATTACGCGCCATATGCTTTCATTTTTACTGACTAATGTCCTACAGACTAATGTGCTATTACCAAGGGACATGAGGTGAGAGAGGAGGGTTGTCTTTGTCAAGACAACAAAAAAGAGGAAACAGGAGGACATTGCCAGGTTATAGATTTTCTTTGTAAATCCAGAACAGTCTGATTCCAGATTGATTGACAGGATGTGCTTGACCTTGCAAAACGTAGTTGCAAAAGCTTATGGAAGATTGATAGTACTGCAGTTGTGTTATGTAGGTATCTGCCTGCGTAGAGTGAAGGATTATAGATGTGCAATCTGCACAGATGTGTTGAAATCTTGAAACGCAGTGAAGTCATTTTGTGTTTCCTCGGACTGAGTGGCCTGTTCCCACTTACAGTGTCAGTTCTGTCTGATAATAAATGACTGGAAAATCATGTGATCATTAAACAGGTAGGTAAGCTTATTAGTGGGGGACCAGAATCATTGGAGATGACTTTTTTATGACAGGCTGCTAAAATAATGTTTATCTTCTTTGAGCAATCTTGGCAGTTACCTCCAGCTTCAGATGCATCACCCTTGTAGAGTACGCTTGGGGAGTGTGATTGTGTGTACAGCGTCTCTTTATGTTTGTCTCCACGTTGGTTGAGTGTGGAGTGGGTGCATATGAGAGCATGAGGGTGGGAATGGATGTTTGTGTCTGTGTGTGCCTGTATGTCTGTGTCTATATGTCAGGTTGGGTATCAGACGCCACCTCTCTGGGGACACCTCAGGCCCTCCAAGGTTTGGAGGCCTATCTCCACCCACCACCACTTCCCCTGCCGGTGGCGGACTCCCTCAGGTGTCGGTGTGTTGGTGGTTCTTTGTGTCTGGGGGTGGGCGTCCGGGTACACACCGGCTCACTCCTTGGCGGCCGCTTGTCGGGGCCTGGGGCCTGGGGCTCGCTCGGGCCCCTTTGGAGGTGGGGTGCCCCCGGCCTCTCGGCCTAGGGCTCGGTCACTCAGGCGCAGCTGGGGGCCGGCGGAGCTCACGGGCGCGTCACTGCAACTCCCCCTGACTTCTGCTCCGCGGCTGCTGGGCGAGCCCTCATCTGGGACTCTCCTCAGCTCTTACTGGGACAGTGGCGCGGCTGCCCCTCTGTTGGTCTTCCATGGTCTCTTGTGTTCTGGGGGCCTCTGGATGTCTGGAGTTTTGATCTCCTCCATACCCGCTTCACACCCTGGAGGACGGGGCTGTGGCCCCCCCACACTCCCTAGCAGATCATTACATGGAGAAACCTTTGGAATGCAAGCATGCTGATCCACACAGGTATGCACACATGGGTATTCACAGACGCGGACTAAAGCTTTCTTGGCTGCTGCCTCAAAGCACACTGTGCGCTGTCTATCTTGCGTGCTGCACAATATCGTTTATTACTTAGTAAATACTGATATCTATGACTAGCTAGTTTATTGTGATGGTGCTTTGTTTTCTCTATTATTATGTTGCTCTTTGTTGTTTGCTGTCTCCTCTGTTTGTTTTTGTTTGTTTGTTTGTTTTTTTTCTTCTCCATACAGGTGACCCAGGAGTTCTTTTTTTTTTTTCTCTCTCTTCCCCCCCCCTTCTCACCGTCTCTTCTCCCCTTTGGTTTTCTTTCTTTCTCTCCCCCTCTCTCTCTCATTCATTCCCCCTGTCCTATTTATTAAAAAAAAAAAAAAAGGATGAACTGAAGCTCTGCCATCACGTAATGTCGCATACTGCTGTTTCTGATGTCATTTAAAAAAAAAAAAAAAAAAAAAAAAAAAAAAGATGCATCACCCTTCAGACTTGAGGCAACTCAAAAAGTAACTATATAACATTATTTCTGTCCAAACTGCATAGAAAGCTCGTTCAGTTTCCTAGATAAGTGCATCTCCTTTCAAATGAACATCAGCACCGGTGATGATTGATGCTGACTCTGTTGTATGTTCAACAGTAAGGCCACAGGATTGAGAAAAAGCTATGCCCTATACAGTCACTCTTAATAGGGATGATTGTTCAGCACCCACCTATTTTCATTCATTCGTTCGTTGTCACGTCATTCTAGTTTTCTTTCTAGACTCTAGACTGTTGTTTTTCTTTCTCATTTCACTTCTTTGCCACACCTGAGTGTAATTAGCCACTCTCTCTGGTATTTTCCTTTTCTCCTTACATATTCTCTTTATTTATAGTTTCCTCGAGTGTTTAAATGTCCTCACTTCTTACTGTTGTGTATGGTCTCTTATACAGTTTTGCTGACCACATACTATAATTCTTAGCATTGCTAACTCAAAATTGGTTAATAAACATATATTCTATTAAAGAATTCAATTTCATGATCCAATCATTATCACCAACCATTGCCCAAAATAAAGATACAACTCAAGCAGTGGTTATTGGAAACTGTTACACATCTATAGACTGGTCAAGAAACTGAGACGGGTATATAAAGCTGTCATATGTTTGGAAAAACTGTCATGAAATTAGAGTCACTTACATTTATTAAAAAAATGTGAGATGCCATTGAATGGTCATAAAATCTAATAAATGGAAATTTCAACAACTACAAAAAGGCTGAAATGTGTTGATAGAAGAGATCCCAAGACAAGGAATGGGAGTAAAGGAAACACAGAGACTGGAAGTGGCAGATGGCCGGGAAGTAGCAGAGCAGAAATCAAATGTGTATACTCTTTCATTCTTTAGGGACGTGTGGACTGAAGCAAATATATGAACTAATTGACTTACTTTACATTCAAAGCAGGTACTGTACATCCTCATTTATTTTGTAATACTGCTCTGCTGAGCCAGTGGACAATGGGCGATTAATGGCTCCCACTGTAAAGGTGCCAAAAGGAACTACTGCTATGGTGTCTTAATGTGTAGAAATTATGTTTCTTCACTGGTATGTGTCCAGGAGAAAACGGACACTTCAATTATCCCAACCCTTCTAAATGCATTTTGACAAGGCTGGATAAGCATTAAAAGAAAAGATCACAATTACTTATATTGTGTCGAGATTTTTACTGTCCTGACTGCAGCTGAACTGTCGCCACACTGTCTACGACAAAGAAACTGAGACCTTTAAAGAGGCTGTACTGCTTTGTGGGAAAATAGATCAGACAATGGGCACGTAGTGTAAAGGCACATAGACACCACTTGAGGTAGATACGACCATAAAATGACTCTACAGCTAACATTTTAGTAAGACTACCCAGAATAATCAAATGCATCACTGTGCAAAAGTCTTGAGCCACCTCTCATTTCTTTATATTTTGCTTTGTTGTTGTTATTAAAGTTATGATCTTGAAAAGTTGCAGCTGTGGCCGTTTAGCAAAAATCTAATCAATTTTATTTATATAGCACTTTTAAAACAACAACTGTTGACCAAAGTACTGTACAATAGAATAATAAGATAAAATTTAAAAGGAAAGTAAAATAAAAGATAAGAAAATAATAAGAATAAAATGATGACAAACTCACTCAGAATTAAAAGCCAAGGAGTATGTCAGGGCTGTGTGTGCGGGCAGGCGGAGATGAGGATCCAAACACAGGACTCAGCTTTATTACTGGCCAAAAACCAAACCATGAACTGAGCAATGATACAGGCAAGTGTGAGGGTGCAACACAACACTGACACAGAGAAACACGGGGATTAAATACACTGGGGCGAAATCAGAGAATGGAAAACAGGGGGGAGACACAGCTGGGAGAGATTAGGGCTAATGAGACAGCGGGGGGGGGGAACTAGAAACACTAACATGAAACATAAACCTTCAAAATAAAGCAGGAAACAATTCACGAAGACGCAGACTTGGCACAGAACTAAACCTACACTAAATATGAGGGCACAAGACACAAAAACCTAAAACCAGAATAAACTGGAACATACTAAATCATCATCATCATCATGGCCTGACAAGAGATCAAGAAAATAACCAAAAATACCAAAATCAAACCAGAACATAAGAAACTCATAATGCTGGGTCATAGTGACCGAGAACTGTGACAGAGTAAAAATGGGTCTTTAAACGAGTTTTAAAAGTATCCAGTGTTGGAGAGGTCCTGATATGTTAAGTCAGTTTATTCCACAGTTTCGGAGCAGTCACAGCAAAAGCCCGATCTCCTCTCTGTTTTAATCTGGACCTACAGACAACAAGAAACATTTGGTCCGTAGACCTCAAAGATCTCGGTGGAGTATACCAATTTGGAAGATCAGAAAAATATATAGGAGCTAGTCCATGCAATGTTTTAAAAACAAGTGTCAAGATATTAATTAATCAATTTGAAAACTAACCTGCAGCCACTGTAGCAAAACAAGTATAGGGAATATGTGCTCTCGCCTGTGCATGCAAGTCAATTGGCAAGTCGGCCAGTTGATGACGAGGTAACACCAGAGTAGAGCCTGTCTCAGAAGTCGAGTCGACTGAAAGTTATACCAGTGATGATAACTTCACAGGCATAAAATAGTATTTCTGCACCAACAAGGTACCAAAGAGCTATTAACTAATAAAATGGCATAGCTTGGTATGCTATATGTCCTTAAAAAAAGTGAAAAAATTGGACAAATGAAGGACAAAAGAAGAGCTGGCATATACAGCAGATAAAGAGATGCACCTGACCTCACCAAAGCATTATCAGAAACATCTTGCAGATGTTGGTTTGGTGGTATTCCAGTCAGTGGTTTTGGACATTTTGTCAAAATACATGAAATTATGAATGCATAAAATATGGTCAGATTTTGGTCGGTCATGTTCATCTGGATTGCTTGGATGTCATTCTGAAAAATGAAGTCAGTGACCAAAAATGCACTGTCCCAGCATTAAGAACATACATGTGTCAAAAGAAACACACAACAGAACACTATGAGTCACTATGAGTCATGGAGTGGCCTCCAAGGAGCTCAGACCTCAAGATTAATGGAGCAGCAAGAGATCATTTCACAGACAAAGACAGTCAACATCCAAAGAGAGCTTTAGTGTCCTTCAGGAAGCCTGGACAGCTATTGCTGAACACTGTAAGAAACTGCACTGACGTTTGCCTAAGAGAGCCCAGGGTGTGCTAAAGAATAGCGGTAGCCAAGTATATGCCTTTATTCTGTGCATATGTACATGTATCAACAAACCACTGCAGAAGAGAGCGGTGGCTCTACACGTATAGTAACTGCTTTCAGTAAGACAGGATGTTTTTTGTGCTTTATTGTATAATTGGATTTCTAAGAGTTGCACGACACACACTTTATGTTCAGACATATTATAGAGTATGATACAGACAGGGCAGGCCCCACTTTTAAACTTGGTCCAAGCACCACTGTCAGTGATATATTGAGTAATACTGGCCAGCTATAAAGCATGAAGCGCCTTGAGGCGACTTTTGTTGTGATTTGGCGCTATATAAATAAAATTGAATTGAATTGAATTGAATTGAATTTTCCATTCCCTCAATGTGTCTTGGAACAGCATCTTAGCTGTGTAGGTTGTATGCCAAATGAAGGATTTCAGTGAAGAAGTTCAGACACAGCTGCTCATGTCAAGGAAAGAATAATTTATTGGAAAAAGTTTTACAGTTTTGGAGGAAAAGGCTGTGCCCTTTTGGGGAGCTGGTCTACAGCAGCTCCCCTGCATTAGTCCAATCTAGCTTGTCTAGCTGGTTCAGTCAAAGTCCTCTTATGAGTTCTGCATGTACATTATAGAACTACAGAGAATTCTGCAGTTATTGGTGAAACATCAATAAGTCATTCTTTATTGACCAAGTGACTCTCAGCTATTTAATGCGTGTCTGTGTAGGACATCTACAGACAGAGACATACAGAGACTTTGCAAACCGAAGGCAAGTGTTTTTAAAAGTGAATCACATCATTTTCTCTTATCCTAGTCGATTAATATTCATGAATATGAACAACCTCTACCCTGATTTTAAAAACTCAAAAATAAGTTTTTAAACTCCACTAAGATGAAGAAACACATTTCCATTGTAGTATGGATGTTTTAGGAAAAAGTGGTTAAGTTATGTTCCATCTGGCTGCTTTACGGTGGAAGACATTATATTCCACTTCATCCATTTAGTTTCTCACTGAGTCATTCACTGAACACCACTCGGTGAATCTGTGTTATGTAGGAGGTATGAAGTGATTAATGGCTCAAAATAATGGATTTGTGTTGTACTAGGAGGAGGGCAAACAAGTAACACAAGATTGTGTACGGCGCACAACGTACATGACATTAAAGACATCTGAAACACAACAAACTGCTTTTGTTTTGCAGACAGTCCTCTTTTTTGGTGGTAGACTTTCTTATCTAACGCAGCACACACTCCCACAGTCTCTCAACTACTGTGGAAGATGGAACCTGCTTGATTATTTTGATCATGGCATTTATTAAAGGGGAACTCCAAAGATTTCACACATAAGCTAATAGCAGTGCTGTTTAGCCTATGGAAGCAGCTGGTTAATGTTTTCGTTGGCTCTGGAGAAGTATTGTCTGGTTGTGCTTGAAGTTTACAAGTTAGAGCTCTACTCTCAGAACGATGGGATTTGAAATGCATTAAAATTCACCAAACAGGGATAGTCTAAGGGAAAAAAAGGATGATTTCCATTATGAGAAATGTTTTTAAAAGTTGATCCATGCTAAGGATTAGAAGGGGGACTTACTCTGCTCTGTTCTTTTGAATGTCTTACATTGTAATTCAGGGGTGGGGAACTCCAGGTCTCGAGGGCCGGTTACCTGCAGGTTTTAGGTGTGTCCTTGATCGAACAGTGCTGATTTAATTGGCTTGAACTTGATCCCGTGATTTAGGTGTGTTGACCCAGGGTGAGATCTAAAACCTGCAGGACACCGGCCCTCGAGACCTGGAGTTCGACACCCCTGTTGTAATTTGTCAGGTATTCATAGTGCAGCAACACATTGTTCAAGTTACCGATGAACGCGAATCCAGTCTGTGAAGCTTAAGAGGTAGATCTGGAAACAATAAGTTGGTGACCCTTCCACCAGCAACCATCTACAAGACAAAGATGCTGGTAATACTGTGAGTGGTACTGATGGGACTGAGCTAAGAACTGACCAGGAATTTTGAAAGTCTCATAAGGTTGCAAGATCTGATCTCATGGATTTTTAATATTTAATATCATGATGCTGGAACCCCGCTTTATGTTTCTTATAACATGAAGTCAAGTCTCCTGTCCTTATACCGCAAAGCCACAATGCCAGGATTCAGTTGGATTTGCATGTGTGTGTCTGTCTGTGTATCTGTGTGTGTTATCATTCTGGCTGTAAACACAATAGCTTGAAAAAGATTTAAATCATTTCTAATAAAACTTTGACTCATGTTAACAATCCGTTCAAAATTGTCTTACATCCACCATGGTCTTTAACGTCAGCTCAATGACTTATTGGTCTAAAATTGACAAAAAGCCTTTTAACTTGTGTCGTTTGCATTGTCAATACATAGAAAGTGCTGTATGAAGATTTAAAATATCATGTCACATTTGACCTCTGACCTTTCCTTCAAGGTTGGTAGAATTATCTTAAGGTCAAAATGATAACATATAGGCTTATATGTGTCTACTGCATTACAAACTTCTTAAAGTATGTTTAAAAAGAACAAAGTGCACACAATGAATATATGCAAAATATAATACTATTCATTTAACAGCAAATACTGCCCAGAGAGTGAGCAGAGAGCTTTTTGTTTTATTAAGCAGTGATTATATCCCCCAGAAAAGGTTTCGTTAGTTATTTTCTGAGTAACCAGCCCCACAAGAACCCTGCAAACATGGATTCATGATATGAATCTTACCTGATTGATTGTGAGTGGTTGCTGATTGATAAAATCACACAGCAAAGATATTGCTGCACCAAAAACCTTCTCATGGGTGACGTGGATGATCTTTCCAACTGCCAGCTGTTTTACTTTCCAAGCCGTAGTGAAACTTGAAAGTGAAACAAAACAGGAAGACAGAATGTTTTTGGCTTAAGAGTAAAAGTTGCACCTTATATGATGGTTTGGGTTCCAATCTGCCCTCTGGCTACGTCAAACACAGGTTCAAACCCAAAGTTGTTCTATTTGCAAGAAGATTCTCACACAGTTCTTTGTTTCCACGATCATGAGCAGAAGAAAAAGGTTTATACACTAACACCACTATTTGCCAATGCCCTACCCCAGACTTGTCTTATAAAAAATGAAATTTTTGCATTGATTTGATTAATATTTAATATTATGCATGTTTGCAAGAGGAGGAAGCAATTATTTAAGAGTCCTCAGTGCTACTTGGATTCTTAGAGAGTTTCATCACAGATCCAGATGTAATTATAAGTCATTCAAGAGGGTGTCTCTGAAGTAATGGGGACAATCAGGTCTTAATGTTAATAAATACAACAGCAAGTGTTCACAAAAAGGAAGTTTGAGCTCCACCTGAGGCTGGCTCAGTATGAGCATATCATACTGCCACACACCTTTCACTTGAAAGGGGAAACTTTAACAGCAGCGAGATCAAACTGAAAAGGTTCACGTGTCCAGTCAACTGCTCTGAGTTCACCTTAAGGTTAGACGCTTTGCCAGAAGCCAATGTTCCCCAAATATAATAGTTTCTCTGGGGAGTTGTGCCACGTTTGATTTAGTTGATATGTGTTTGCACTCTGAAATCACTTTTTAAGTCCACTGAGATAACTCAGACAGCAGCTTCAAAGATAAGACAGCTGAGGCATGGCACAGGTCGGGCTGCTCAGCTTTTGGTCTTTGTCTTTTAGGGTGACTGACATGTCGCGTTGCCTCATCCTCTTGTGTTTACACCAACAAACAACCAAACCTTACCTTCCAGCTAGTAACCATTACTAAGGTGCTGCCCTTAATCATGCAAGGATTAAGTGCTAAGGCAGGAGAAACACAGCCCTGCACTGTACTCTGTTTGATTTACTGAAGGTGCAGTTGATTTATACTGCTAGGTACTTGAAAAACTCCCTCGGGCAGGAGTGGTACTTGCAAGAAAAGATATATTGTGTTTTAAACAAATCATAGTAGGTTACTTAGAATCCCAAGAGCAGCTACAAACCACAGTGACTCTTAACAAAGGATTCAATGATGCCTTGAGAAATATCTGTAAACATTTTAAAGAGGTGGAAGCATCATTTAGGTGAGACAGTTTGACTTATTGCTTTGCAGTCTGTATTGCTTAAAGAGTTGTTTAATGTGACAGTTTTCTTGCGCTTTGTCACCTTAAGAAAACTCTCGAGTCTGTTAAAAAGTAAAAAATGGGATTTTGAGAAAAGGCAAAAAGTAGCTCTCCCTCAGTGCTGGCTGCTGTTTGATTTTGTGGCGGTGCAGTTGCATTTGTCATGTTGAACTTTTGGAACATTTCCCAAAATCAGAGAAAGAAACTTTCAAAGATAAAAGAAAAAACTGCCCAGGGACAGGCCAAGAAGTCCCGCTGGCTATAAAAGGATCTTCAAGCAGAACAAATGGTTGTTCTGTGAGTTGATGCAATCCCAGCTAATATTCCTTTTGATTCTTTAGAGTTAGCGGGGCTGTGATCTGTCAAGACTCTGCAAAGGTTAAAGTTCCAACAACACTTGTGAACAACTTGACTTTTTTGACTGACATGTTTTGACTTGCAGCCTTCATTAGCATGCTTTCAGTTTGTGGCCTTCATTAGGGTCATCATCAGCCTGACCAAGGCGACAAGCCCAAAGATGTGGTCAGGGACGTTTTTCTAAATACTTTAGTTTTAAACTTTAACCTTTTCTGTGTGCATGTTAGAAGAAAGGGATGTTGTGGTGGAAACCTCGACTCTTTCTACATATGTCAAGACTCTTTTATTTGGAGATTAACTATGGGAGTGGGATCATGGCTCCAGGCACACTCCTTCCGGTTCTTATCTACATGTGTTCCCCCAGTTCTACAAGCTGTTCATTCTCGTTTACGTGCCCCACCATCGCTCCACTTTCCAGTTCTTTAACTTCTTCACTCCTATTCAGTACATGGGGATCTGCCAGGCCCGGGAGCCGTCGCCAGTCCCCTTCAAGGCCTTCACCAAACCGCAGCTCAACTCATGTCCAAGCCGTTCACCTTTACCTACACTGTTAAAAAAAACATCCTAAAACAACGGTAATATTCCGGCAGCTGGGGCGCCAAAAATACGACCGTAAAATAACAGAAAATAACTGTCCCATAAAAATACAGTTATTTCCAGTAATGAAAATACAATTAATTGCGTTAATTTGACATGGGATCTCGCCTTCTTCAAGTGCCGCTAAACGTTAAATCAGGAACATGTTAATGTGATTAAACAATGAAACCATCTATAAATAGGAAAAAAAAAACATCTTAAAAAAATGGTAATATTCCGGCAGCTGGGGCACCAAAAATACGACTGTAAAATAACAGAAAATAACTGTCCCATAAAAATACGGTTATTTTCAGTAATGAAAATAGAGTTTGTTGCGCTAATTTGACATGGGATTCTGCCTTTTCCAAGTGCTTTTAGACATTAAATTAGGAACATTTTTACGCGATCAAACAATGAAATTACCTATAAACAAGGTCACTGAATGTGGAAATATGAATCATAATACGTAAATGTACAGAAATATACAGTTAACAGTTGGTTTAAGTAATAATTGATTGCATGCTCTGGGACAGACTGACAGAGGCGAGGCTGCCATATCGCACCATCGGCCCCTTTGGCTATCACTAGTAGGCGGTAGGTGAAGAGTCTTGACCACGGACACAACGACGGGGAGTGTCTGAGCCAGGGCGCGAACCGGCAATCTTGTGATCACAAGGCAAACTGCCAACTCTTGAGCCACGAACGGCCTAACTAGCAATGATAATAATACTTATGTGATGTAACACAAGCTTATAGGGATCATGCTATATACTTTTCCATAGCATTACATTTGAATTCAACAGTTCAATCTTTCAAATAACGGACAGGTATTTGTGAAATCATGATACATTTGTGAATGTATTTTAACAATCTAAATATGCATATGTACAGACAGATACATTTAATAATCATGACAATTATGTTGTATTACATTACAGTGATTTAACGTTAATTTACATTCAAAATGTGAAGTCAAAGTCTATTTACGTAACTTTAATGATATTCTAGAAGAACAGAACATTACTGTAAAATGCACAGTAAAATACCTTCATATTAGGTTTTTTTCCTACGGTCGCAGCCATACCCGCGACCTTGTTGTTAGTTCACATTCATTGGCCGATGGTTAGCGTCATGTTATTTATATTAATTGCAATTCCTACCTCTACATTTCTTTTTCAAAATATATAATTAGCACAGCGTGTCCGTGCAATGTCTTACA
This sequence comes from Maylandia zebra, assembly GCF_041146795.1. Taxonomy (NCBI): domain Eukaryota; kingdom Metazoa; phylum Chordata; class Actinopteri; order Cichliformes; family Cichlidae; genus Maylandia; species Maylandia zebra. The sequence goes on from NC_135168.1 coordinate 28,834,394, forward strand.
TTGTGGCATGCAGAGAAATCTTAACAAAGAAGCTCACAGAGAGAGATTGAGCTTGTTATTTAACCCCAAACTGGTAGGGGGAGCTCCTTAATAAAACACTTGTGGTGCTACAATATGCCTCAAGGTTCAACAACAGCACAACAGAAGTCACTCATGGTACAGCACTCGGTACCACTTTACAATAAGGCTCCCCTTATAGATGCTAATAAATAGTTTATAGCTATATTATTAATTAATTTGTAAATGCTTTAAAAAACATTATTAATGGTTTATTATGCATTAGTTAAGGGTGAGAAAGAGGAAAAAAACTGACCGGTTTCTTGCCAAATAGTGAGCCAAATGTGTTCACCTATATATTTCATCTAGAGTTGCTATATTAAACAGTTACTATCCTGTAAGCACAATCAGCATTTGTAAACATATTTTTTATCATATAAAATTGTACTTCAGAAATGCATTATAAATATCCACAACTATCAATCGGAGCTTTGTTGTAAAGTGTAAAGCATAAAACCATTTATTAATGAATAATAAATATTTATAAATGCCAAATGGGAGCCTTATTGTAAAGTGTAAAGCATGACACCATTTATTTATGACTAATAAACATTTATAAATGCCAAATGGGAGCCTTATTGTAAAGTGTAAAGCATAACACCATTTATTAATGACTACTAAACATAAATGACAAAAGAGAGTTTTGTTGTAAAGTTTAAAACATGTCAACATTTATTAAGGACTAATAAACATTTATAAATGCCAAATGGGAGCCTTATTGTAAAGTGTAAAGCATAACACCATTTATTAATGACTACTAAACATAAATGACAAAAGAGAGTTTTGTTGTAAAGTTTAAAACATGTCAACATTTATTAAGGACTAATAAACATTTATAAATGCCAAATGGGAGCCTTATTGTAAAGTGTAAAGCATAACACCATTTATTAATGAATACTAAACATTATAAATGACAAAAGAGAGTTTTGTTGTAAAGTTTAAAACATGTCAACATTTATTAAGGACTAATAAACATTTATAAATGCCAAATGGGAGCCTTATTGTAAAGTGTAAAGCATAACACCATTTATTAATCACTAATAAACATTTATAAATGACAAAAGATAGCTTTGTCGTAAAGTTTAAAACATGTCAACATTTATTAATCACTAATAAACATTTTTAATTGCCAAAAGTGAGTCTTAAATGTATAATGTCACCATTTATAACACTTAGACCTAAATTACAATCAGTGCTTGAAATAACATTTAACTACTGTCAAAAATGGCAATGTATTGTAAGAGTAACACATGTAACATTAAATGTGTTTTTTAAAACACCAAACAGTCACCCACTCCAAAAAAAGTTCATGCCAGACTGGTTCAAACTGGAAATATTTTTTGTATGTCCTTAAATAAGCGTCCCAGTGGTCCATCAGGGTGTCGCGCTCCAGTTCCTCCTTAAGAAAAGTCAGTTTCTCTCGCTCCTTGTTAAGAAGGGCAGTTGCAGTAGGGGCAGGATTAGGAGAAGAATCTAAAAAAAAAACAATTATTAAATTACAATACTAAAATAATTTATAATCTAAACTTGGGAAACTCAAATAAAATATTGATTAAAAACGGTTACAACTTGAATTTATAAAAAGCCACTTTGTAAAAATTATGTTATATACACATGTGGTGGTTCAGACATTTCTAAAACAAGGCAAATAATTCTTATGTGTACTGCCTTACCAGGGTGTTTAATATAAATTTAATGATGCACATAAACAAAACTAAAAATATACAACTAAGTGATATCAATCGTTTGGAATAACCAATAGTAATAGAGCTATTCACATGTTATGTGATGTTAGTTAGCCACTGTAGCTAGCAGCCAAATGGCTCGGTAGCTAGCTAGCTAGCTAGCATTATACTCACCTTCATGTCTAACTGCTGACGTCGTTGGCTTAGTGCAATCTAGATCATCCAGTCTCTGCTTTTTGTATCTCTTCGAACGTGTGCTAACTGTGTAAGTCGCAGACGCACACAAATTTTTATCTTCTGCTCCATCCATGGTGCAGCAACTTGAACGAGCGCCTTCAGTGTGTCTGTTCGTGCCCCTTTGGCTTGACCTTCCAGAGCGCTCCACTGCCTGTCGCGCTCTGAGAGGAGGGGCTTTCCTTAATAAAGTTAACTGTGATTGGATGGTTGTATAAGCTCCTCTGCGTTTAAATTAAATTTGTTTTCCCTCCCTTTGGCGGCAGAACATATTTCTTTAGCATGAATCCAGCGGGTTAGATCTACATAACAAAGTCGGAGATACATTATAACAGGTGAGACAATCCTCTTTTTTGCGTGGGACTATTTTTGATTATAGGGCTTGTTTTATATAGCATGTGAAGTTCTTTAACTCTGAACCGATTTGCACTAGACTCCCATAGAGTATTTTACGGTGTTTCGAGGTGATAATAAAATAAATTACTCATTTTTTCCCACCAGAATGTCTCTGGGAATGAGATTGCGCGCCAGAATAGAAGGAAAACAAACTAAATATAAGGCACTAAGGCTCATTAAATGGCTGCAGAAGAAACACCTGCTAAAAAAGAAGCTTAGATGTCCTGTTTGTCACCATAAGATGAAAATGATTTCCGTGGTGAAGAAAGACCAATATATGTGGTATGTATAATGCATGATAATGTAGTGCATGTAGTAAATATAACAAAATATTTCGGTTATCAATGCAAGAGGGAGCATTAACCTCTTTTCATTATTATTTTCTTCATACTTAATTTTGTGATTATCTTTTCAATTAATGCTCTTGTTTAAAGGTCCATTTCTTTACTTAACTCATTTGTATGTTCTCAGGTGCTGCAAAAGAGCAAGTCATAGGAAAGTTTCCAGAACAATTAGAACTAGCTCCCTCTTTGAGAAATCAAAAACATCTCTTTTCAGTTGGATGAAGTTCATTTACAGGTATATGTAGATGTAGACATTAATAGCAATGCACCTTTCATAATTGAACACCAATACGAGACTTGTGAAATAAAATTAGGGCCTCAGTAAGTAATAATTGCCTCAATTTCTATCACAGATTTTCACAAGGGCTCAGGCTCAGACAAATAGATATGATCGATGATGAAGTGGCTGGCAGCTCCAGAACACTAAGTAGCATGGCAAGACACATTCGACATGTTTGTATACGTGCAATTAAAAGACACAGAATAAACAATGGACACCGTCTTGGTGGTGACAGAGAATTTGTGGTTATAGATGAAAGATGTCTCCGTCATCAGTGAAAGGTTGGTAAACTCTCAGACAGGTTTGTTAGAATCAATGCAGATCTGAATGTGTCCTCTAAACATGGAAACCTTTACCATAAGTAAAAAAAATTAGTAGAAGCAACCATCTTTTTGAATGTTTCTTTGTAGATATTCTGTTTAATTTTATTCTTTTTGTTTTCAGTATGCACGTGGACGCTTTGGAAATGCATGGAAAAGGAAGAAATGGGTATTTGGAATGATGGGAATTAAAGACAAAAGGCGAAGGCTCGTGTTAAAACTTGTTGAAAAACGATCAAGGCGCCACCTTGTTCCTCTGATCAGACAGCATGCTAAGTTGGGTAGTGCCATTATCAGTGATGAGTGGAGAGCCTACAAGAATGTTTTGACAAACATAGGGTACAGACATTACACTGTAAATCACAGCAGGTGGTTTGAATCAGAATCAGAATCAGAATACTTTATTGATCCCTGGGGGAAATTATTTTTTGTTACAGTGCTCCATTTTGTAGATCCTCAATCTGGCAGTCATACACAGCATATCGAAAGGGCTTGGATGACCATCAAAGGACATGTCCGTAGATTAAGGAAATCGCACTGAGAAGTTGCTGGAGGAACACCTGATGGTTCTTGAGTGGTCATCTTGGCTTGGTTCGCGACACCCTGATGGACCACTGGGACGCTTATTTAAGGACATACAAAAAATATTTCCAGTTTGAACCAGTCTGGCATGAACTTTTTTTGGAGTGGGTGACTGTTTGGTGTTTTAAAAAACACATTTAATGTTACATGTGTTACTCTTACAATACATTGCCATTTTTGACAGTAGTTAAATGTTATTTCAAGCACTGATTGTAATTTAGGTCTAAGTGTTATAAATGGTGACATTATACATTTAAGACTCACTTTAGGCAATTATAAATGTTTATTAGTGATTAATAAATGTTGACATGTTTTAAACTTTACGACAAAGCTATCTTTTGTCATTTATAAATGTTTATTAGTGATTAATAAATGGTGTTATGCTTTACACTTTACAATAAGGCTCCCATTTGGCATTTATAAATGTTTATTAGTGATTAATAAATGTTGACATGTTTTAAACTTTACGACAAAGCTATCTTTTGTCATTTATAAATGTTTATTAGTGATTAATAAATGGTGTTATGCTTTACACTTTACAATAAGGCTCCCATTTGGCAATTATAAATGTTTATTAGTCCTTAATAAATGTTGACATGTTTTAAACTTTACGACAAAGCTATCTTTTGTCATTTATAAATGTTTAGTAGTCATAAATAAATGGTGTCATGCTTTACACTTTACAATAAGGCTCCCATTTGGCATTTATAAATATTTATTATTCATTAATAAATGGTTTTATGCTTTACACTTTACAACAAAGCTCCGATTGATAGTTGTGGATATTTATAATGCATTTCTGAAGTACAATTTTCTATGATAAAAAATATGTTTACAAATGCTGATTGTGCTTACAGGATAGTAACTTAGTCTGAAATGTTTAATATAGCAACTCTAGATGAAATATATAGGTGAACACATTTGGCTCACTATTTGGCAAGAAACCGGTCAGTTTTTTTCCTCTTTCTCACCCTTAACTAATGCATAATAAACCATTAATAATGGTTTATAAAGCATTTACAGATTAATTAATAATATAGCTATAAACTATTTATTAGCATCTATAAGGGGAGCCTTATTGTAAAGTGGTACCCAGCACTCTCTCTACAAAACAACAACTGTCAGTGACGTTGCACCACGGCATAAACACAACATTCAAGATAACAGTTTAAAGTAACGTAACCATAAACAATAGAACAAGAACATCTAAACAGCAGCACATGTCCCAAGGCATGATGGGAGACATTTCTGGATGTATTTTTACGATCTAAATATGCATATGTACAACAAAATATATTTAACAAACAAGTAAATTGTGTTTTATTACATTTACAGTGATGTTATGTTATTTTACATTTGACGTGTCAGATCACAGTCTACTTATGTAAATGTAATGATATTCTAGAGAAACAGTACACATCTGTAAAATACACAGTAAAATCATTTGACATTACTATTTTTTGGAACAGTGTACTAAAACGCTGTCAAACCTAAAATGAGGACGTGGACCCAGTGAGTGAAAGTAGTGTTAAAAATGAACATTGTGCAGTATTCATCTGGCAATCCTTGTTTTTTCCCCCTTTTTTAGCCATTTTTACATTGCTATGCTTGATATATCCTTGGCCACAGCGGTTCGTCTTTAACAATCTCCAACTATTGGATGCATGTGATCAGAGTCAAACACTGAAAGCTCAAGGACAGGAATAGTTTAGAGGGATTGCACAAATATCCAAAGTACAAGTGAAAGATGACATGGCAAGAGTTGTAAAAAGTGTCAGATTGGGTTTTATCCTTTATGGCACACCTCCAAGTAAGAGTCAAATATGATAGAATCACTAAGTTCAGTTTGTAGGGCCCCCGGAAGAATGTGCTCCCGTGCCTGTATAAAAAAAAACCCTGTGAAGCATATCTAAAGATGACAATGTACATTTTTTTAGGCTGCAGCCTGGAAAGAATATTCAGAAGGACATGCACAGCCGTTGCTGTGAGCATATGCAACTGTAATATCATTCCCTACATTCTGTCTGGTTGCGAATTTGCCACATCAACCCTGTCATATGCAAATATGCTCATGCAATGCTAATATGCGGTAGATTTAACATCATGCTTTTGGCTGAATACTGGAGGGTTTGCTTTGACCAGTAGTGTTTTCTTCTCTATGTGGATGTTGTTCTTTAGAGCGGAAGCGGATGGCTGCAACCATTTTCACTTTTCTAACATACAAGGATACGTTCAAAAGCCTTTTTGTCAAACTTCGCTTATGACAGATTAGATAGAGAGATTACAACAAAAACTTTCCTAGTTTTTACTGAAAAGAGATAGTTGAAGCAACTTTTTCTCTGTTTTTGGTGGTGAATCCACATTTTTTTGGTCCACTAATAAACCTGAAGACAGTTTTCTGAATAATAATAAACATGGAGTCTTTTATGAAGAAGTTGGATGGCCTTCACTGTCTGAAAGCTGTGATAACCCTATAGTAGCTTTCTGTATGTCTCTCTTTGGGAAAGTGCCATTGTATTAAAGTGACTGCAAAGTTTGCAAAGTTTGCACTGAGCTTGGAAGAACTGTTTTTATTTCTTAGCCAAAGCTCTTTAAAAGTAAGCAAACAAGGTGTTATTAGAGTGGATTGTAAATTAATAAATTCATGAGGAATTTAGCTTCTAATAACATTAAAAATCTATGATTATTATAAATAGAAGTCTTCATTGAGAATTCTAATAAAAACGTGTTTTTTGTTGTTTTTTAAACTCTTGTTTTTGCCTTTTGAAAAAAGGGTCGGGTACCTCAAGTTCTCAGCTTTTGCCCAAACATGTAGCATCAGTGCCAGTCTTACAGCCGTCACTAAAGGGCACACAGAGGGTACCACCATTTTTCAGAGCTAAAAATGTTACAGTGAGCTTCTTGTGATATTTAGAGTACCTCACTCATCTCAGCCTACAAACTGTATCCCCCTGAAAGAAGCTGAGGTCAGATGACTGTGGAGACAAGTTCAAGAGAGCAACTTCGTGTTCAAGTAGTTCTCCTAAAGCTTTGACTCGTGTTTGACTTCAGTCAGGGTGGATTTTATCACCCACTGTGAAATGCTGGCATGTTTTAGACCACCCCAAAAGTCCAGCTTCATTCCCCTTCCTGAGAAATGGTTTTGAGTTTGCTGCTCATTCTCTCAGATTATTACGAGGAAACCTTTGGACTTTTGTTTTAAATAAGTCTTGTTTTTTTTTTAAATTCGCTTAGTTTTCTATCACTTCTATCAGTTCTCTTTGGTCCTCCCAGTGCTAATATGATCCATTTTATACAGCGTCTTAGAGTGCAAGTCATAATTTGACATTGACAAAGCCCTGCTTTTGTTTAGTGTCTTTGCACGAGAACTATCACAAAACAACATATCAGTGTTATTTTTCTAAGAAGTGAGCAGTGGCTCTAAGCTGATTTAGTGGATCAAGCCCCTGATGTGTAGGTTAGATCTGAGCTGTTGTTTGAAGTGCCTTGATAGAAGGATGCATGTCAAAGATTTTGTGGTCAGTGAAAGTAAGTTTTACATCAGTAAGTTTGCAAGTAAAAATGTTTTTCTTGACATTTTGGATCTTGTGGCAAACACTGTTTATTAATAATGAAGTATAGGTGTGTGTGTGTGTGTGTGTGTTTCATTGTTTAGTGTCAAGGCAGCTGCTTCAGCCATGTATCAATCTGACTTCCTCCATTTGAAATTTCACGCAACTCAAGGATGACTTTCCATGCAACACTTTAAAAGCGAGGTGGCTCACTACACCCTCAGACATTCAGCTCATGGTGATTTTTCAGATTCACATCTGGTTACAATAATCCCTTACCCCTCTCTAAGGAAGCACGACCAATGTTGCCTCTGAAAAAGTGTAGAACAAACATGCAGCGTCATACAGTTGGATGAGTGGTTTGGACATTTCCCTAACATGTGGAAGGTCCCTGGTTTGAGACTAGGAGAAAACACAAATCCTCGAGTTCCTTTTCAAGGATGGCATAAAAAAATCTAACAAAGCAAATATGTGGAGTTATCTGTTGTGGCAACCCAGTGTGAATAAGAGAGCAGCTGATCGTGGAGGCTCTGGTGCATGACAATTTTGTTCCCTCCTTCAACACCAGGCGTTTTCAGTGTTCAGTGGAGACCAGTCTCCATCTGGTCTTTTATTTTGAAAATGTATTTCATAGTGAAATCCCAGGCACTGTCCCGAGTGAACAGCTGGACAAACTGGAGCCAGAGTATCCTACATTCATGCATAAGTCTCCATTACTTTTATATGTTCCCCAGTCATGTCATTATAAAAACTAACTCTAACACTTCTCCAATACTGGTGATGGGTTTGTGCAACAATCAGCTTGGGGATGAATCATCCCGCCTCTTCTCAAGGACACCTTTATGATGAGATTTTAATCTTGTGACTGCAGCACCTTTGGGCCTCGAGTCTTTGTAGTGCCAGTGCCATGAGCTAACCGTCTCATGGATAATGGAGTCAGCACGATGTACCTCATGCTCTGGGCTGAATTCTCGGTGATTCAAGGGTCATTATGGTGAGTGAGATCTTGACATTTACACAGAGACCAGAAGCTCTGGGGTTTGAACTTAATGCTCCCTTGTCCATCTCTATCTGTATGTGTGTGTGTGTGTGTGTGTGTGTGTGTGTGTGTGTGTGTGTGTGTGTAAAAGCAGAAATTCAATTATACAGTGTATGTCTTTTCTTTCTCTTTTACATAGCTATCTATGCTAGCTATGTAACCTTTGTTAAATACAACTAGTCATGTCAGCTTGCCCTTGCAATCCCATGCTTTGTGTTTTGCATGCATGCACCCTTCATTCATCCTCTCATCGTCGTCTCTACTTTGCAGCCACATCCACCCTCAGCCTGCACACTATTAGAGTCTGCCACACTCATCTATACATAGACCCTCCTCTGCTGGTCTTTTTCTTCTTTCATTCTTTCCCGTTCATACACCGACCCAGTCCTCAACCTCTGCTTCCCACCCATCCATCTGTCTCTCATGAAACTCTGCAATCCAGCACACCTCCTTAACCCAGCCCTCTCCTGGGGCCTAATTAATTTACTGAAATCTCAATCAGCCTTCCACTCCATTACCCTGATCCTGTTTGATACTTTCTTCTCAATGCTGGGGGGCATTAGGATGATTACATTCACCATCCAGTCTCTCTTCCACTATGATTTCATCGTCTTGTTCCCCCGATATAATGATGTAATGGTGGGGGGCACGCCCCTTGCTCAGGTCAGAAAAAACTGAATCATAACACAGAAGTTTAGAGGCTCCCGAGTTCAATCAGAGAGAACTGTGGGTGGGTTGCGAATCTCTTGGGGAGGAAATAAACTCCTCTGAAGTCAGGGGGGAGAGATAGAAAAGGAGAGATCGGGGCAAGAGATAGCAGACACTGGTCGGAAGAAAGAGGAAGTAAAAAAAGACAGACAGAGCAACTGAAGATTATGAGAGAAAAGGAGAACAGCTCTACAGGAGAACAAAGACAAAGGGTGGGAAAAGGTTCTAGGACACAGGCAGCATCATTCACAAGTCAAGGGTAGAAAAAGGCAAGTATGAGCATCATAGTGTCACGGGCTAGCACGCTAACATTTACTGAGTCACATGTTCAGGTAGCGCCTGTAGGATTGGTGGGAATGTCATTTGTTTTATAGTTGTCATGTGTAAGGCTGTCTTTTTCCCATGACTACAGATACAGTCCTAAATAAAACAGAACAGTTACACTGACCATTATGTCCGTGACCATTATGACCATTATCATTGAATGTGGCCTAATAATGGTTTTGACACAAAGTTATCAATAGCTGAAGTTAGCTTACTGACACAAATGCTGCTACCACACTCCTAATATTGTCAAATAAGAGGACAAACAGAAGAGGCAGTTTCATTAAGACATTTAAGGACTATACGTAAAGTGACTCCCCATAATGTCATGATCTGTAAAGTTATTTTAGTATGGAAATAAAAAACAGAAAGCTCGCCCAGAAATGAGAATTGAATGTAAGTCAGTCAGAAACAAACGCAAACTCCACATTCATTACAGCTTTGTGATTGGTTACCAATGCAATGGGTAGGAGCACCTCACTCTAGGTGGGAGGAGGGGCTGGATATGAATGCAAATGGTAATTATTTGAATTGTCCCTTTAAAAAGCAACCTCATCTTTCAGTTTGTTCCTCAGAGTTATGCAGAGTCGATGGTCAGTCAAGTCAGAACAGATCAGATGAGGGAATGATCTGTAATGATCTGTCAGTCAGAAACTCAGGCCCTGCAGCGCAAAAATATATAAGAATCAAAGTCTCGAGATTTTACAGTCTGGAGCAGCTTCACACTGGGTGCATTAACAGTCTGGAGTTCAGTCTTTTCGTCTGTCCACTGTTGCCATTTGGGATGACTGGTGGAATCCTACCAAAAATCAGATAAATCATTCGCTGTCTGACTGGTTGTGCAGATCTGGATCCTGGAGGTCACACTGGGAGGATCGCATCCAATGGAATCAGTGGAATTTCATCATGAGCTCATAGCTCAATACAAGACCTGACCAGTATTTAGAAACAGGTTTATAGTCTCTAATCTGTCATTTCATTTTCAAAGAGTTCTACTGTACATTCTGTTTTAGAGCATTCAAGTGAATCATGAATTTAACAATTAAAAAATAACTGCAATTGGCAATAATATAACATCATGAGAATGTGTGGTACTCGGTAGTTAACGGATTAAATTGTAACTGTTGTTAGGACTTCTTCAGCCTAACCGACATAGTTGTGATAAACATACATGTAACACAATCATTAGACAAACCGAAATATGAATGTTAAAGCTTAAAGTTTCATACATTAAAACTAAATTCTGCCCAAAAAGTTATCAAAGTACGTATGTTTGCTCATAACAGTAACATTGCTCATTGATATGACAGATACAGCAGAAAATAGCATTTTATGCGTCAATTGCTATAATTAGCATCATCAAAAGTAACATGAGTGCAATATGTAATTACTCTTGTTGCTATCACTGAACATAGAGGTTAGTTAGCTTACAGAGACACGTGGAACACCATTCATTTAGCCACCACTTCTGCTGACTTCAGCAGATCAGCCTAACATTCATCTCACTGTTGAGATGTTGGCCGATAACTTCTGAAAAGTTTTTTAACAACTTTTACGAAGCTTCTCCAGCTGGCTCACACAGTTTTTGCCCTGTGAATATGTCCGTACCATCAGTTTTTAAAAAAGAAATCTGTCTATAATTTCACAGTAATCTGCAGAACAGGAGCAGCCACTACCTTTATTACTCAGCATTTTCTTTCTTTGCTCAGCATTTTTTTAATATGGAGAAGAAAATAAGCATTCAGCATTAGGCTGTGGAACAGTGTGAATTAATACTTAGTGTAAACAAAGGTGAATTGTTGGCTAATGAGAATCCATCCACTCAACAAGCTCGTGGCCTGAGTCATAAGTCAAAGTCAAAGTCAAAGTCAACTTTATTGTCAATTCTGCCACATGTACAGGACATACAGAGAATAGAAACTTCGTTACTCTCAATCCCTAGATAAAATAGAAAATGAACATTTAAATATAAGAGTGATTAAAAATGCAAGTAAAATATTTTAAAGTAAAAAAAAAAAAAATATATAATACAATTTTACATATGCGGAAAACAATATCAACTTTATTTCTCAATTTATTTAAAATTTATTTGAGGATGATTAAAAAAAAAACAGTCAGCAAAGTAAAACTTTCTTCCTTCACACATGATGCAATGTGAATAGAGAGACGAAGCTTTCATTGGTTTAATGGAGACTGATGCCCTCTGGCTGTGGTGAAACTGTGGGCCAAAGGTGGAATTGCTGCAGGGTGTAAAATGAGTGCTCTAAACTAACATGATCTGAAGACACAATCAGCCAGCTGCTCCTCCATTCTTCCACAAGCAAGGAGAATAAACTAGATGTTCTGAGCCTGTATAACCTAAAGACATTGGAACATAAACACAAGTATTAAATAACTAAAAACTGATTCCATGACTTAAAATTTGTGCCAGTAAAATCAGAAGGTTTCTTTTGGATTCTCTTGCTAGCTGTACAAGGGTTGCTGTGGCTTAAGAGTGGGATGTCCCAAAATTAAGCACTTAAAAGCCCCACCAAATCAAAATCAAATCAAATCAAATCACTTTTATTGTCACATCACATGTGCAGGCACGCTGGCACAGCACATGCGAGTGAAATTCTTGTGTGCGAGCCCCACAAGCAACAGAGATGTGCAAACACAACAACACAAACGAGCAAAATACAAGAATGGCCAACCTGAAACTAATAAATATATGTACAATATATAATAGTGTATGCATTTCTGGATGTGTATACTAAATATTTTCCTACGTGTGTGTGTGTGTGTGTGTGTGTGTGTGTGTGTGTGTGTATACACATTTTTACAAATTAAATAGTAAAAAAAAAAAAAAATAAAAATAAAAAAAATAAAAAATAAAATAAAATAATAATAATAATAATAATAATAATAATAATAATAATAATAATAATAAAATATATAAAATATACAGAGTTGAATATGTGCAAAACAAGTGGCATTTATATACAGTGTGGAGTGCATAATGTTGAAAGTCACCATGTGACTAAGTGGAAATTACTCCCAATGACAAGGCATTATGGGTGTGAATAGGTCACTGATGAACACAAGCTGAAAGGTGTTCCAGAAGCCCTAAGGTTAAAATGAAGATGATTTATTTATATGCAATCCACACAACATTGCTGAGATTTCCCCAAAAGACCAATATTCACCTCGGAGAACTGCAAACATCAATACGACTCATCTCTCTATGGTGCCTGACTGTTTGCCCAAAGGTACTGTGATAGTTCTTGACTGCCAAACAGACTTGTAATGCTGTTCCAGTCCATGGTTAAAATTGCAAGAATAATAAGTTTTAAGCAGCTTTTTAGAGCATAATCTTAACATGGATTAGACCAGCACTAGCTGTCAGTGTCTGAAGACTACAGAGTTCACATGTTGCTATAAGGCAAGTTTTGTCTTTAGTGGAACAAATACAGGAAAATGTGACCAAAGACAAAGACGTGTCCATAAAAGAAAAACTTATCAGGGGTCCATGACTGAAATGCAAACCAGCTGAGCGACACAGCAAAGAAGAAGAAAGGACCACACTGAAGCTTATACCACGACTGTGTCTATAATATTTTAAAACTATATCTAATTTAAATTTACCCACTATTCTTTTCAAAGTAGTCACCCTGTGTAGTGTTACACACTAGCATCAAGTGGAAGCAGGAAGGGTGGAAACTCTTGGTCAGGGACAAGCTGAAGTATCTCAGGCTCAGGAGATAGATGGACAGATTGGTGCAGCATCAGCAGTGATACAGATGCATCTGTTGTGATGAAGAGAGAGCTGTGGCAAAGAGAGAGCTGAGCAAAAGCAAAGCTGTTAATTTACCAGTGGTTACGAGTTTTGGATAATGACTGAAAGTCTGAGCTCACGGACACAAGAAATGAGCTTTCTCCAAAGGGTGGCTACCCCACATGTGTCGGAGGAGGTGTCTCGGGAGAGGGGGTCAGGGCTTCTCTGTTTAGGCTGCTGCTCCTGTGATCCAGGATGAATAAGAAAATAGAAGGACAGATGGAAAGAGAACAGGAGACACTCCATGAGAGTGGGTGTTAGTTAGAGTTTGGGAGTTTGATTGAAAAAAATAGGTTTGAAAAAATACTTTAATCACTAGTGTCAGTGACAATGTGGAAAAGATGCACAACTGTAGGTTTAGCTTGTGATACATAAACCAACATGCATTTCTGTCTCTAATTGCCTTGTGTTAACGTATTGTGGATGGTAATTACCCTCTCATTGAGGAAATCATAAAAGATTACTTGCATTTCTTTCCTGATGGTACTCCACAATCTGCCCTCTGCTTCAGCTCAACTGTAAATGTTCAACACTAGAACAGAAAATCTGTTTTTTCCATTGAGCGCTCCAACCATCTGTTTTGACTGTTCTCTGACTTATCTGGCATTTAAAGATGCAACACTGGTGTTTGGCAGGCATTACAAAGGGAACCGAGAGGAGCTGATTACCACTGAAGCATTAAACGAGCCTGGAAACATTCAAATAGACCTTCTTGTTCTAAGACAGGGAACAGTAATGGAGGATTCATGTTGAGGTAACATACTTCTGAATGTTTCCATGAGATTTCTTCCTTGCCAATAAATAGCGTCCCAAGTATAACTAGCTAACTCTGATGTAGGTCTCTAGTATAGCTAGCTAATATTGATGTGATGCCGTTTTTTCCACATTGACCTTATGAAGGAAAGATAAAGGAAAGCAATGCAGAAATTGCGATTTTGTATTTTGTACAAATCAATCCTCTCTGTTTTGTAAGATGTCAAACTCTGTATTCAGTGTCCGAGGAGCTTGGAAAGAAAAGCGTCTGGACTTCTTACATTTCTCGAAGAAGAAGTCCAGACACTTTTCTTTCCAAGCTCCTTAGACTACAATGCCCTGGGTGACTGAGAACCTTCACAGACATCTGGATTCAGCATATTGTACAGAAAAAAATTTATAAAAGGGTTTCTTACTGTAAGCAAAGGATTGTGGGTAATTTTCAGATTAATGGAGGATTTCTGTACCAAGGTCGTTGTCCACGAGAGATAACCTTTCTGCTTTGTTATCCACTGTCACAAATGCAGGTGCTGATTAAAAAAGATGTTATTACAAATATAACCTGTTCCAGATTCTTCATTAAAGAAAGAGAAGACATCACACCTAAAGGTTACACACACCGCAGTGGCTTCAGCACTTGTTGATGGAAGCATCCTGCCTGCAGCATAACTATGCACTCTATAAAGTGGAAATCACTGCTCAAAGAGTGTGACAAAGAGCTTAAGGCGTGGCTCCAGCCTCTAGCCTCACTACTTCCCAATATGCCCATGCCTCACTGAAAAATATTTATTTTGGGCCTAACGTACAGAATCTATAAGATCCGCTGCCAGAATCCAGGTGCCAGGCAGATTACCCCCAGATGTCCCATCTCCATGTCCTGACATGTTTGGTAAGAACACAAAGAGGGGCAAGATAATATTAGGCTTTAATGGTTTTATTGCTTTAGCTGAAATTTCAATGAAGTGACACACTGAGCGAAAAGCGGAGATTTTTCAATCTGGACAAAAGTGGTAAAAACAAAACTACTGTATTTCTTTGGAAAACATTAACAAAATAAATCATACAGTTCTGAAAAGATGAAAAGATCCTTGCACATTAGTAGGGCCTGAAACCTTTACATTGAAATATAGCATACGATATTGAAGACATTTTTTTTTTATATCTTGTTTTTAATTGTACCAACCACAAGAATTGGTGATCCATGGTTATAAATTTAATCAAGTTCAGACCTTAAACTTTAAAAGTTCTTGCATGAATGTTGTGGGCAGCCTGGCATAGAAAATATTCAAACTTACATTATTTGTTTCTGTGGGAGAGTTTGGGAATAATACACAACTGGGCTTCAAGAGAAGCTTGGAAGATATCACAACAATATTATCAGTTACTCTCTAAAGTCACATAATTTCACTCCAAACTTACTTTGTAACCTGAATAAATAAACATAAGGAGCAACTCTAAGCTGGGTGGTGATAGGAGTTTAAATTCTGAGGTTTATTCATTCAATTTTCTTGCAGTTTTTTATTTATTGTTTGAGATACTGAGATGATTCACTGACTGGCAGATTTTAATACAAAAAAAGTCCAGGAGTTTGGAAACATTCAAACAAATCAAATCAAATAAGTTTTCCTCTCAGGTGTTTGAATAACCAATGAAAAGACTCCTGTCTTCAGGCACAGCACTGATGAATGAGGTACCATTTAGTTCTACAGGGTGGGCCATTTATATGGATACACCGTAATAATCAGAATCAGAATCAGAATACTTTATTAATCCCGAAGGAAATTAGGGTTACAGCAGGCAGCACGCTAATGGCGCATGTGCACTGGGACCATACCCATAACATGGGAATGGTTGGTGATATTAAAGTCCTGTTTGTGGCACATTAGTATATGTGAGGGGGCAAACTCCTCAAGAAGGGTGGTGACCATGGTGGCCATTTAGAATTCGGCCATCTTGGATACAACTTTTGTTTTTTCAATAGGAAGAGGGCCATGTGACACATCAAACTTAGTGGTAATGTCACAAGAAAAACAATGGTGTGCTTGGTTTCAACGTAACTTTATTCTTTCATGAGTTATTTACAAGTTTCTCTTTGTTCACAGCCATTGACATGTTGAAGAGGTTAACACGTGAGGAGCGGATCGAAATTGTGTTGATATCTGGGGAACGCAGTAACAAGGTCATTGCAGCAGATTTCAATGCAAGACACCCTACGAGACCACCCATCTCCCATGCTACAGTTAGCAAACTGTTTGCTAAGTTTCATGAAACTGGTTCAGTGTTGGATTTGCCAAAATGTGGACGCAAAAAAACATCAGTGGCTGTCCTAGCTTCATTCAGCAAGTGTGTGAAGAGTGGGAGAAGAGGGTTGTATTGACAATCCAACACAATGGGCAGCACATTGAACACATGTTATAAGTGGTCAGAAACTTGTAAATAACTCATGAAAGAATAAAGCTACGTTGAAACCAAGCACACCATTGTTTTTCTTGTTACATTACCACTAAGTTTGATGTGTCACATGGCCCTCTTCCTATTGAAAAAACAATAGGAAGTGGCCACCATGGTCACCACCCATCTTGAGGAGTTTGGCCCCTCACATATACTAATGTGCCACAAACAGGACTTTAATATCACCAACCATTCCCATGTTATTACGGTGTATCCATATAAATGGCCCACCCTGTATATCAACAACACAGAAAAAAAAGCAAAGAGTGGAAATGTGCTATGTGCCCATGGGAGTCAAAGTTCTGAGCAAAGAGGTTTTAAATGTACCTCTGCTGCTGTTGCCTTATGGAGAAAGGACTGAAGGAATCGAGTGACTGACAGGTTTAACTGAAGTGGAGCACAGCTTTTAGCTCTGTGCTTGGAGTGCTGGAGCACAGCTACACCTGCATGGTGGAGGTGGAAGGTTAGCACACAGAACAATGCAGGGAAATGTTCAAGCATACACCACTATGAAAAGCAATAAGGACATTCAAAGAATTCTGAGGTTCAGTGCCAGAATGACCAACTGTTATGCATTTGGATGTATGAACTGATGTGTGCCCAATGCCAAAGCTTTATTCTCAGTGACAGTGTCACAGCTGTTGAGTGCGCTGTGCTCTGGAGGGGAGGTAAAGTACTTTTAGACATTTCTACCATGACCCTGCCACTCTGCTAGTACTTCCTTTTCCTCTTGTATGTTGGAAATGGGCAGAGTATCCAAAGCCTGGGTCTAGGAGACAACACAGCTGTCTGCACCAAGAACTTTTTAAGATATTTAGTCAAGTGCTAAAATTTCCCTCTGAAGGTCAGGTCCTTTCACTGTATACACTGACTGTTTTTTTGTTTTTTGTTGCATATTTCTCACACCTAAATGTTTCAGATCAACAAATAGATTTCAATTTTAGACAAAGATAGATAAAAACAAATTGGAATAATTTATTAGAGAAAAAAAGTTCTCCAAGCCCTCCTGGCCCTGTCTGAAAACGTCTTTGGTCCTGTTTTTAAATCATGAATTAACTGTGATTAAACCCAGGTTTTTGGGGCCTGAGTTCAATTTCACAAGTCCCATCTATGTTGTATTACATGTTGAATCAAGAAAACACTTTACCCTTCCTCACTGACAAAGTAAACAAGGGTTTTTCTTGTTTATTAGTTAGTTTGTCCTGGAAGTCAGAGGACAATGAAGGTAATCATTCTAACTGATAACACGTCACAAATCATTTCCTTTTTTTATTGCAAGTCCTTTTCGTCTCGATCAGGGTTTGAGTCTGGAGCTCGAGTTGGGGTGGTTACAAACGATGTCCCAAAGTAGGCGGAGTTTGTCTCAGTTGTTAGCATTAGCTAACATCTACCAACACATGACCCACATAGGCTGAGGACTGCTGACATCCTGGCATATCCTGGCACAAAAAACAGGCTTTTTTTGTGTTTTATTTTTCTTTCTGCAGCTGATGATCATATATTGGTGGTTAATTTTGATGTGCCACTCACAACAAAGTGATCAGTTTTCCCAATATTCACTGTTAGTGAAGGTTTCATAAACAGACTTCAATGATGGGCATGAAATGCTCACAAAGTCCTAACAGAGTAAGATGGCAATGAAAAGTTTTTGTGCAGGTTTATGTTTTTTTTTTTTTTTTAAATGTCTTTATTTTGATTAGCATTAAAATATCTCAATGAATACAGAACAAAGATCTACCACAAAGCAAGAAAGGACGAGACAAGGCTAATCAAAAGGTATTGGCTGAAGCATTTGCTTATTGCACCAACACTTTTAACAAAAGATCATTTAGCGTGCAGCTCATGTACAAAGGGCTCGAAGCAAATGAGTGAAACAAAACAAACAAAAACCTTTCCACCTTAGATAAGTAAATACATTAAATTAAATTTTATAACAATAATCAAAGCAAAACAACCAAGAGTTTCAGTATTATTATTTTTGCTCTTTTCATTCTTGATTTATATATTTTTTCTAATACTCTAGTTTTAAACATGGAAGGAAAATGAACTCCACCTTTTACACTCCACTATTCCACAAGTTAACTCCTCTAACAGAAACACATCTCTGCTTTATGTTTGTCCTTATCTTTAAGTCTGTTCCCCTTAAGTCATATTGACTCTCTCTGACTTCAGACAGCTTCTGAGTACTGTGGCAAAACAAATTATTTTGTGTTATTATCTGTGCCATTTTCAACAAAATCATAAAATTTCAGTGTATTCAAATTAATAAACAAAATGTTAGTTGGTTCTATATAGTTTGATTCATAATTCTTACAGCTCTTTTTTGTAATTTGAAAACAGGAAGAGTATTGGTTTTATATGCATTAGCCCATATCTCTAGACAATAAGTCATATTTGGAAGCAGCTGATCATCAATTATCACTCCAAGAAATGTATTTTTGTGCACTCTTTCAATTTCAATTAAACTAACCTTGATTTTAAATTAACTTTTCATTTGTCTATTGCCAAAATTAATACATTTTGTTTTGTTTATATTTAACAACAACAACTTATTTAGAGCAAACCAATTTTTTAATATATTTAACCCATTTTCCACTGCAGTCAGAAGGTGTTCTAAGTTTTTCACCTGAGCAATACAGAGTGGTATCATCAGCAAACAATACACATTTTTGTCACAACGGGACTGAACGGACTCACGCGCAGGCTCTGAGTAGGGAACAATAAAGGTTTTTTATTTACAGAAGCACCAGGTGATCTATTTACACAGTGGGGAAAAGACGGGTTCCAGGAATCCACACACGAACAGGGGGGGGGAAAGACACTTGCAGTCCACACACGCTCCAAAGTCCTCACTCCATCCACGCTCCACGCTCCTCTTCACACTCCACAAGAAACACAAAAGCTCGCTCCAATCCTCACACACTTGATCGCTCAGGTAACACAGGGGTAGGTCCAGGGAAATCTATTCACAGAGAAGCAAAAGGTTACTGTAAGAAGATCGCTAGGGAAACACGAGAACGAACTGAGCTGGGGTTAACACTAACGAGAGTCGGCAACGGTCCAGCGACGAGAAACACAGGGCTGCCGTCTTATGAAGGAGCTGGATCACTCGTAATGAGCCACAGGTGCGTGGGCCAAGGGCAGGAGCCCGCAGGTAAGCTCCGCCCAGGCAGAGGGAGGAGGGAAAGAGGGGAGAGGAGAGAGCAGGGAAAAAATAAAAAAGGAATACAAAACATATGTAGCCGTACTGAGCCGACCGGGTAGGCACAGGGACCCTGACAGTACCCCCCCCTCAACGGGAGCCACCCGGCGACCCACCGGGCTTACCAGGGTGCCGGCGATGGAAGTCACGGAGCAGGCGCTGACACAAAACAGCCGAGCGAGGCACCCAGGAGCGCTCCTCCGGCCCGTAGCCCTCCCAGTCGACCAAATACTGGACCCCCCGCCCCCGGCGCCGGGAGTCCATAATGCGGGAGACCCCATACGCCGGCAGCCCATCAACGATCCGAGCGGGAGGCGGGGGCCTGGAAGGAGGGCACAAAGGACTGGAGAGCACGGGCTTAATCTGGGAGACATGGAAAACGTCGTGGACACGCATGTTGCGCGGAAGGTTCAACCGAACAGACACAGGGTTCACAAGCGCACCGATTTCGAATGGCCCAATAAAAGTTGGAGACAGTTTCTTGGACTCCGCCCGGAGGGGCACATAGCGGGTGGACAGCCATACCTTTTGTCCGACCGCATACTCAGGAGCCGGTGTCCGATGGCGGTCTGCGAGCTGTTTGTTACGTGCCGTCGTCCGGAGGAGGGCAGCTCGGGTGGCTCTCCACACCCGGCGACATCTACGCAGGTGGTGTTGGACGGATGGCACAGAGAGGTCACCCTCAACGGCCGGAAAGAGCGGAGGCTGAAATCCTAATGACGCCTCAAAAGGTGAAACTCCAGTGGCTGAGGAAGTCAGGCAATTGTGGGCGTACTCAATCCATGGCAGCTGGTCACTCCAAGTCGTTTGATTTGTGGACACCACACACCGCAGAGCAGCCTCCAGGTCTTGGTTCGCCCGCTCAGCCTGTCCGTTGGTCTGAGGGTGGAAGCCAGAGGACAGACTAACCTTAGCGCCGAGGGCGGAGCAAAACTCCCTCCAGACCCGTGAAGTGAACTGGGGGCCACGGTCTGACACAATGTCCTCCGGAATTCCATGGAGGCGGAATACATGTGTGGTGAGGAGGTGAGCGGTTTCCAGGGCCGTAGGCAGCTTGGGCAAGGCAACAAAATGGACAGCTTTAGAAAACCTGTCCACAACGGTTAGAATGACTGTGTTACCTTTTGAAGCCGGTAATCCGGTGACGAAATCCAAGGCTATGTGGGACCAAGGCCGTCCCGGAGTGGGCAGCGGTTGTAGCAAACCGGAGGGAGGTTGGTTGGACGACTTGTTACGGGCGCAGGTCGTGCAGGCGGCGACGTATTCCCGTGCATCCCGAGCCAAAGTGGGCCACCAGAAGTAACGCTGGAGGAATCGTATGGTGCGGTGTACTCCCGGGTGACAGGTGAACCGGGCGGCGTGTGCCCATTGCAGTACCTGAGAACGAACAGAGGAGGGCACAAACAACTGACCTGGGGGCCCGGTCCCGGGATCTGGTTCTGTTTTCTGAGCTTCTTTAATCTGAGATTCGATTTCCCAGGTCACCGTGCCGATGGAGCAGGAGGCAGGAAGAATCGGACCTGGCTCGGGTTCCGCTTCAGAGGAGTCATACAGTCGGGAGAGGGCGTCTGGCTTCACATTGCGGCTCCCGGGCCTGTACGTAATTGAAAAGTTGAATCTCGTGAAAAAGAGAGCCCACCTCGCTTGCCGTGGATTGAGTCGCTTTGCGGCTCGGAGATACTCAAGGTTTCTGTGGTCTGTCCACACGATGAATGGTTGAGTGGCTCCCTCTAGCCAATGTCTCCATTCCTCCAGTGCTAACTTGATAGCCAGAAGTTCCCGGTCTCCAACGTCATAATTGCGCTCTGCTGGGGAGAGACGGTGAGAGAAAAAGGCACATGGGTGGAGCTTACCCTCCCTCCGTTGGGACAACACCGCCCCGACCCCGGAATCCGATGCGTCCACTTCAACGACGAACTGTTGCTGGAGGTCGGGTTGGCAGAGGATAGGTGCTGTAGCGAACCGTTCTTTGAGACGTAGGAAGGCCTCCTGCGCGGACTGGTCCCACTGAAAAGACACTTTAGGAGAAGTGAGTCTGGTTAAAGGCAGAGCGAGTTTACTGAAATCTCGGATGAAGCGGCGGTAGAAGTTGGCAAAGCCTAAAAAGCGCTGGAGCTGTCGACGGTTTGGGGGTTCGGGCCAGGTAAGCACTGTTTGGACCTTCGCCGGGTCGGGTTTCAGATCACCCCGCTCTATTATGTATCCGAGAAAGGCCACGGAGTCCACGTGAAAGTCACACTTTTCGCTTTTCACAAACAGTCTGTTTTCCAGCAAACGCTGCAGAATCTGTCTGACGTGTGTCTCGTGCTCCGCCACTGTTTTAGAGAAGATAAGGATATCATCCAAGTAGACAAATGCGCACCAATTGATAAAGTCCCGGAGGACGTCATTCACGAGGGCCTGGAAAACTGCTGGGGCGTTAGTCAGCCCAAAGGGCATCACCAGGTACTCAAAATGCCCCAGATGGGTGTTAAAAGCTGTTTTCCATTCGTCGCCCTCCCTGATCCGAACTAGATGGTAGGCATTGCGGAGGTCTAATTTACTGAAGATCGTTGTCTCGTGCAGAAGTTCAAAAGCCGAGGAAAGGAGCGGTAGGGGGTATTTGTTCTTAACCGTAATGTTATTAAGGCCGCGGTAATCAATGCAAGGCCGGAGGGACTTGTCCTTCTTTTCTACAAAGAAGAAGCCGGCTGCCACAGGGGAAGAGGACGGCCGGATTATGCCTGCTGCCAGTGAGTCCGTGATGTATTTCTCCATAGACGCTCTCTCAGGTTGGGAGAGACTATAAAGGCGACAGGTGGGGAGTGTGGTGCCTGGGAGAAGATCAATGGCGCAGTCATACGGCCGATGAGGTGGTAACGATTGTGCAAGGTCTTTACGAAAAACTTCAGCCAAGTCGTGATACACAGGTGGAACAGAGGTGAGATCCGGAGGCTCAGACAGGTTATTTGGAGGAGACGCGGAGGGCGGAGTTGCAGCCCGGAGGCAGTTCATATGACAATCCACTCCCCAGCCTACCACGCATTCAGATTTCCAATCGATATGAGGGTTATGCTGTCGCAACCAGGGGTGACCTAAGACAAGCGGTGTTTGAGGAGCTTTAAACACGAATAGGCTTAGAACCTCGGTGTGGTTGCCGGAGAGTGTGAGTGACACGGGCTCTGAGACATGGGTTATATCAGGCAGCCGCTGCCCAGATAAGGCGGTGACATGTAAACGATGAGGTAGAAGGTCAGACCCAACCCCTAATTTTTCCGCGAGGGCTGAATCGATAAAGCTCTGTTCCGCGCCAGAGTCAATTAACGCCATCACAGAATGGGTTTTTGTGTGAACTGTTAACTTGGCCGGTAACGTTAAGCGTGGAAGGGAGCTTTTACTAGACAGGTCGCCCACCAGTACTCCCTTAACTACGGGCGGGCGCCCCCTTTTGGTCGAGATGGACAGGTGGCAATGAAGTGGCCCTTACGGCCGCAGTACAGGCACTCACCAGAGACCATGCGTTGCTGACGTTCCGCGGGTGTTAGCCGTGAGCGACCCAGCTGCATGGGCTGCTCGCCTTCCTCGCTTAGCTCGCCACTGTGGGCAGCACTGGGTTGGGCCCTCCATTCCCCCGCTGGTGGGCCCAAGAGCGCCCGTGGCTCCTGAAAGGCCCGCCCCCGGAGGTTTCTGCGAGCCTGAAGGCGATCATCTAACTTAATGCACAGAGTCATTAGAGAGTCAAGAGAGGCAGGCAGGTCATGCATTATTAGTTCGCCTTTTAATTCATCACAGATGTTATTAAGCAAGGCACTCTTTAGCGCCTCCTGCCCCCACCCCGTTTGCTCAGCCAAAACCCAGAAATCGACAGAATAATCCGACATCCTGCGTCTACCTTGTTTAAGATTTAACAGGCGTTGAGCGGCGGCGGCAGCCTCGGATCCTTTGTCAAAAACGCACTTAAACTTAGACAAAAACTCGGGGTAGGAGATGTCGGGGTGGGATCGTAGCACTGCCTGGGCCCACTGTAGAGCGCGATCACGTAACAGTTGCACAAAGAAGGAAATCTTATCTCCATCGCCAGGGTACCAGTGAATTTGCTGACGAAAAAAATAAGTGAGTTGTGTGAGAAATCCTGCACACTTATCCAACTCACCATGAAACAGTTCAGGAGAGGGAGGCTGCTGCCCGACGACCACAGGTGTAGTTTGGGCCGCGCTTGCGGGCTGAGACGCGCTCGCGGGCTGAGACGCGCTCGCGCCCGGGATGGGTTCGTCTGCCGGAGGGGCTGGCGGGGGCGGAGAGTCAGTCAACGGGGTCCGCTGGGCGAGAGCCAGGGACAAAGCGGCAACGTCTTCACTGAGCCGCATCAACATATGCTCGTGTCGCTGCAACAGCTCATCCAACGAGACCGGGGCTGGGGCGGGTGACGCCGAGCCTGCTGAGTCCATCGTGGCTGGACCGTTCTGTCACAACGGGACTGAACGGACTCACGCGCAGGCTCTGAGTAGGGAACAATAAAGGTTTTTTTATTTACAGAAGCACCAGGTGATCTATTTACACAGTGGGGAAAAGACGGGTTCCAGGAATCCACACACGAACAGGGGGGGGGGAAAGACACTTGCAGTCCACACACGCTCCAAAGTCCTCACTCCATCCACGCTCCACGCTCCTCTTCACACTCCACAAGAAACACAAAAGCTCGCTCCAATCCTCACACACTTGATCGCTCAGGTAACACAGGGGTAGGTCCAGGGAAATCTATTCACAGAGAAGCAAAAGGTTACTGTAAGAAGATCGCTAGGGAAACACGAGAACGAACTGAGCTGGGGTTAACACTAACGAGAGTCGGCAACGGTCCAGCGACGAGAAACACAGGGCTGCCGTCTTATGAAGGAGCTGGATCACTCGTAATGAGCCACAGGTGCGTGGGCCAAGGGCAGGAGCCCGCAGGTAAGCTCCGCCCAGGCAGAGGGAGGAGGGAAAGAGGGGAGAGGAGAGAGCAGGGAAAAAATAAAAAAGGAATACAAAACATATGTAGCCGTACTGAGCCGACCGGGTAGGCACAGGGACCCTGACAATTTTAAGAGTTTGGAAACACTACATATGTCATTTATATATAATATGAAAAATTTAGGGCCCAGCACAGAGCCCTGAGGAACACCACAAGTTACCTTCAACTGATTAGATTTTAGATTATTGATTTCGACATATTGATATCTGTCATCCAGATAACTTTTCATCCACTTGTATGCCATCCCTCTTATACCACATCTCTCTAGTTGTATTGTATCAAACGCCTTTTTTAAGTCTATAGAAACACCAACAGTATATTCCTTATTATCTATAGCATTAGATATCCCTTCTACAAGTTCCATCACTGCCATTGAAGTGCACCTTTTCACTCTAAAGCCAAGTCTAGTCTAGTAAGTCTAGTCAAGTCTAGTAACAAATAATTTTTCTAAGATTTTTGAGAACTGTGGGAGTAGAGATATTGGTGAGTAATTAGTAAATTGATATCTCTCTCTGTTTTTATGGATTGGAGTAACTTTTCCTATTTTCATTTTTGAGGGAAAAAATTAACTAAATTCCACTGCACACCTGGCTCTATCATAGGCAACACAGCGTAACATCACATTCTCCTTTTGGATAAATAGCTTCGTCAAGAGGATCTGGTCATTGTGTGAACCTTTTGTCAGAACAAAGCAGGCATACTTGCCATAATGAAACCAACAAAATCCAGGGAGGTATTTTTACTGGCTGACAGGCCAGCTGGAAAAACACAGGTGCAATAAATGACACTTACGCTGGTGGCTTTATTCCACTTCAGCGTGTAAAATCCAGAACACTGCATTGTGCCTGCTGGCTCACTGTCGGTGCTCACTGGCACACCTAAATGAAACAAAGATGTCATTAATGTCATCCAATGCCCTTGTGATTTCTTTCAGTGACCACTCGCGCAAGAAAACATTTAACAATAAACTCCATCAAAAAAATCTACAGTGGGGCAAAAAAGTATTTAGTCAGCCACCGATTGTGCAAGTTCCCCCGCTTAAAATGATGACAGAGGTCAGTAATTTGCACCAGAGGTACACTTCAACTGTGAGAGACAGAATGTGAAAAAAAAATCCATGAATTCACATGGTAGGATTTGTAAAGAATTTATTCGTAAATTAGGGTGGAAAATAAGTATTTGGTCACCTCAAACAAGGAAAATCTCTGGCTCTCACAGACCTGTAACGTCTTCTGTAAGAAGCTTTTCTGTCCCCCACTCGTTACCTGTATGAATGGCACCTGTTTGAACTCATCATCTGTATAAAAGACACCTGTCCACAGCCTCAAACAGTCAGACTCCAAACTCCGCCATGGCCAAGACCAGAGAGCTTTCGAAGGACACCAGGAAAAGTATTGTAGACCTGCACCAGACTGGGAAGAGTGAATCTACAATAGGCAAGCAGCTGGGTGTGAAAAAATCAACTGTGGGAGCAATCATCAGAAAATGGAAGACATACAACACCACTGATAATCTCCCTCGATCTGGGGCTCCACGCAAGATCTCATCCCGTGGGGTCAAAATGATCATGAGAACGGTGAGCAAAGATCCCAGAACCACACGGGGGGACCTGGTGAATGACCTGCAGAGAGCTGGGACCAAAGTAACAAAGGTCACCATCAGTAACACACTACAACGGCAGGGAATCAAATCCCGCAGTGCAAGACGTGTTCCGCTGCTGAAGCCAGTGCATGTCCAGGCCCGTCTGAAGTTTGCCAGAGAGCACATGGATGATACAGCAGAGGAGTGGGAGAATGTCATGTGGTCAGATGAAACCAAAGTAGAACTTTTTGGTATAAACTCAACTCGTCGTGTTTGGAGGAAGAAGAATACTGAGTTGCATCCCAAGAACACCATACCTACTGTGAAGCATGGGGGTGGAAACATCATGCTATGGGGCTGTTTTTCTGCCAAGGGGACAGGACGACTGATCCGTGTTAAGGACAGAATGAATGGGGCCACGTATCGTGAGATTTTGAGCCAAAACCTCCTTCCATCAGTGAGAACTTTGAAGATGAAACGAGGCTGGGTCTTCCAAAATGACAATGATCCAAAACACACCGCCCGGGCAACAAAGGAAGAAGCATTTGAAAGTCCTGGAGTGGCCTAGCCAGTCTCCAGACCTCAACCCCATAGAAAATCTGTGGCGGGAGTTGAAAGTCCGTGTTGCTCGGCGACAGCCCCAAAACATCACTGCTCTCGAGAAGATCTGCATGGAGGAATGGGCCAAAATACCAGCTACTGTGTGTGCAAACCTGGTAAAGACCTATAGTAAACGTTTGACCTCTGTTATTGCCAACAATGTTATGTTACAAAGTATTGAGTTGTATTTTTGTTATTGACCAAATACTTATTTTCCACCCTGATTTACGAATAAATTCTTTACAAATCCTACCATGTGGATTCATGGATTTTTTTTTCACATTCTGTCTCTCACAGTTGAAGTGTACCTCTGGTGCAAATTACTGACCTCTGTCATCATTTTAGGTGGGGGAACTTGCACAATCGGTGGCTGACTAAATACTTTTTTGCCCCACTGTACCTCTCTCTCCCTATATATATATATATATATATATATATATATATATATATATATATATGAATGTGGCAGGATGAATGTTATCCCTCGGTCCAACCCACTTTCAGCCTGGCCCATTAGGGGGCGCTGGTATAAATAGTGGCCATTCGAGTGTCTCTGCATCGCTTGCCTGTGATCTCCTTTTTGGTCACCTGACTTCCTCGGTGTGGTAGAGATCGTTTGTGGGTTACTCCTCTGAAGTCTCCATCGCGGCTGGTCGTAGCTATAGAAGCCTCCTGAGCTATTCTGCTTACATTCTATGACACGGCTTACTTGGAAGTGTGGGCCTTAGTTTTGCACCAAGCTACGCGAACTGAAGTGCTGCTGTTTTGCCTTGCTGTGCTTTTATCGTCTGTTCCCGTTGTGAGATTTCTTTCCCTGCTGCTGTCAGCTTTTACAGTGGACGTCGGCGTGGACAACGGCCATATGCATGCCGGTTATCGGAGTCAGCTGGCGTGCATATTGATTGACTGTTAACTTGTCGTTGTGTGACGGCAAGTTGGAGCAGTACGGCGATTCCGTTTGCTCCAGATTTTAGAGTTTTATCCAGATTGTATGTTGTTTTATTGCTTTTGATTTGTAGTTTGGATTTTTGTTACACCACTGGTGGGAGGCCCTTTTTCTAGCTGTAGATCACCAGTGTGGTCTTGCAGTTGGGTTATCCCCCGGTGCTACACATTAGTTTGTTGTAATATATTAAAATTTTCTTTGTTTCTTTTATTCAGATGCGGAGTGCCGACGTGGAGGAGACTAGGGTGCCTTGGTGGTGGGATCCCTTGAGTGTACACACCTGCCTTGTTTAGTTTATTAGTGTGAGTGTGTGATAGTGTGCTGCACTTGTGTTTTGGGTGTGTTTTCTTTTTTTAGTTTGTGTGTGTGGCATCCCTGCCCCTCCACTGGTAAGCCTCAGCTCTGAATACCTTTTTAAGCATATTTGTACTTGAATATTTATGATTGTGTTTTTATATGGTGTTTTAAATAATTATTAATAAATTGTCAATTTGTTGATCATTGAACCTCGTCTCTGGATTGAGTATAGCGAACCTAAGTGCCTTTTTGGTGATTTAGTGTTATTTCCAGTATTCTCTGGGTGAAATTCCCAGGGTGGCGTTGTCGTTCTTTAAAACTGAAGAGTATTTACCTTACATCCCAACCTCGTCTCGCCACATATATATATATATATATATATATATATATATATATATATATATATATATATATATATATATATATATATATATATATATATATATATGAGAGAGAGAGAGAGAGAGAGAGAGAGAATTTCTCTATGTATTTATTCGTCTACTTGGTGGAAGCACAAAGGGTAGTTTTGCATTAAAAATGTTTACTTCTTTTCTTTACAGCAGGCACTTGATGTTGTCAAATCAGGGATAATGGTTAGTAATAACATTAACAATGGCTCTGTTCTATGCAGGTTAAGGCTGTGTGAAAATGAGTGGGCAGCAGCTGATGAAACAAATTGGAATTTGGCTTTTTATTATTTACATGTCAAACATCAAAATGTATGTCTGCAAAAAAAGGCCTGCAGTAATTATTTTCAACGTTTGAAGAAATCCAGGTTTTGCAATATTGTAAAAATGCAGTGACATCTTGGTGAGACAAGACAGATATTTCTCATTGTTTAAATGAACGGTTGAAGGTTACCGTGTCTACAGTGTTTACCCAAATCAATGCAGCTAACAGGGTACGTTATTGTTTTAAAAAAACAATCATCACTGAGTGTGATATCATGACAGATGTGTGCATTCATAAAAAGTCGTTACTTTCTGCTAATTTGAGTACAGAAACACTAGTACTCTTGTACTCTACTAGAATGATAGAACAAGCTTTCACTTTCTAATTAATGTTAAAACCTCCCCCCAAAGAGTTTCTCATTCACAGTTCATCACATTAGGCTTATGAGCACCTGTGGTCTCTTTAGCACACAGCAATCTGATTGGCCTCAGCCTCAAACCTTTAAACCTCGGCCTTTAACAAATCCTGGACCGTCTCGTATTTGACGCCTTCTGTCAGTTAGAACTGAAAGGAAATAACTTAAATTAGTTGTTGTTGTTGTTACTCAACAGTTCCTAAGACCTCTAATCGAGCATTTATCAGCCTCTGTTTGACCTCTGTTCACCAGTGATTTATGACAACTGCACAGGAAATGTTGTGTTGTGCTGCATCATTGCCAATAACTTGAACCAACTGTCACAGAAGTTGTGGAGGTCACAATGCAGCAGGATCTGGCAGATGTCCTGGTCTGAGCTAAGCCAGGTTTACCCCATGAAACACCTGCAGCCCCACCCTGCTCACATCAGAGTTTAAAACAAGCAGCTGAAGAACTGTGAATAAAATTTTAAAAATAAATGTATATAAGACTTTGTTTGTTTCTTCTGGGGACAAACATGATATTGGACAATTTCTAGACTCGTAGACAGCATTGTGAGTCATTTAATCGTCTTTCTGCTGCTCATTTTTTCTGTTCATTAAACTGAGGTATATCCAGTAGTAAAACCGTGGTGGAGAGGCGCTAATCATCAACACATCCTGCTAGCACGCCAACATTACTTGGCTCTGCTCCGGCTATCAACCACCCACTTTGTGATTTGGAACAGGTAACATTCCTATAGAGATAGAAACATGTCCAGTTGGTGGGAAGTTGTTAAAGCATGTGGGTAGAAATCACATGAGCTCATGGCTTGGAGAAAAAAACGTGAATATTAATTCTTTTTTTTTTTTGTCCCAATGGTTGGAGATGAGTTCTGCCTTCTGCTGTTAAAGCATACACCACTAAATATGAATAATTTACATGTAAAAAGCTGCAGTTGTTGATGTTTTTAAATTCACTGAAGGACAGATGACTATCACATCGGCCTTATTGAAAAACTCATAATAAATTACTGTGATGGCAGTTCTGCTCAACCATAGATTTTTTGTTCTTTAGCTACTTGATTTGACTCTGGAATGAGCCAGCATCACTGTTGGACTCATGTTTTTCCAGGTGGAAACACCCAAACAATGATGACCTCACCATGCAATAATAAACAGACAACATTACCAGCAGTCCTGTGAAAAATTGACTAGACAATATGATTCAGTATCTTGTAGAACAACTTTTAGCAGCAATAATTTTAAGTAATGTTTTTGGGGAATTTTTGCCTCCTGTTCATTGATGCTTGTAGACATTTGTGCCATGCTATAGCATTTCAATTTGGCTGATGTCTGGACTTTGACTGGGCCCCCTTAATTCTTTTCTTTTTCAGCCATTCTGTTCCAGAGCTGCTGGTGTGGCTGGATTACTGCCCTCTTACGGTCCCATATTTCACTTCAGAATACTTTATGCCGAGGATTTCACGACTACAAGGCGTCCAGTTCACTTGGCTGCAGAACAAGATCATGATTACTCCTCCACAACTGTGGTATGAGATGTTTGGGCTGATATGCTGCTTGTGGTTTTTTATCAAATTTGGTGCTTTGTATAGCCAAACATCTTCATTGTGGTCTCAACTTTCCAAAGGACACTGATTCATAAGACATGTGGTTTGTTCAGAAACAAACCTAAACCTGCTGTCATGTTGTTTTTAGAGAGAAGAGACTTTCTCCCAGCAACCTTTCCAAACAAGTCATACTTGACTACTTTTTTCTAATTGTACTGTCATGAACTTTACAGGCTTTGCTTAACATATTAAATATTAGAGTCTGAGATGTAGCTATTGGTCTTTTGCAAGTTCTCTGAGCATTGCACAGTGTTTGGAGTGAATTTGCTGCAATGTTCACCCCCTGGGAAGATTGTTGCATTGTGTTAACTCACATTCAAACTCAATTAATCAAGTGAATTTGATTAGCAGCACATTTAAGCTACTCACCCTCTTAATTTCAGTGGGATCAGTAAGGATGTACATGGTTTTTCACATGGCTACAATTCCGAGCTTAAATAACTAAAATGCAAATGTTTGCTAACATTTTCATGATTACTGCTTCAGTTCTGTAGCATGCTGTTAAGCTAAGCGACCCTCCACAAAAAATACAAATGTAACTGATAAAGGTTAATTGATGCAAGTCTTTACTGCATGTTTTGTAGTGCAGAACATCGGGGCATGTACCGTCATATTCACAATAATGTGCTCTTATCTAGCTTCACATACTGGAGCATTAACGATCAGGCTTACTGTTGCACAAAAGTGCTTAACAGTTGAACGCAATGAGCACATTCAAATGAGATGGGTGGCATTGTCAGCATCTGACCAATCATAATCACAGAACCACTGAGAGCAGAGTTGTTTACAAATGAAGAGCAAACTATATTAACAATGGATAAGCACATAAGTCACACTATACAGCAACACATCTGTTGCAGCAAATAAGGAGGATGTGAAAGAACATAATTGCTGTATAGTATATAGTGTTAAATAGCACTGCATTAATTTGTGTGTACTTTAGGCATGTGTGAGTACTCTGTAGGACTGGAATAACACTACCCAACTATTTAAAGATAATAGTTGTGTAGTGTAAGTATAACAGCTCTATCTTTGAGACCAGAGAAGATCTGACTAAAATCACAGTGGTGGATTGTATTAAATTACAAAACAAAACAAAACATAACAAATTTAGTCTTTTTCTTTAACCCTTTAAGACCTACCATAGAACCAAGTCCACCAGAGCTTATAGTATATTTTTACATGCTGTGGAGCCATTTTTTGGAGCATTTCAAGTTGCTATACATCAATACAACCGTTATAGCCCAAATTTTAATAATATGTCTGCATTAAGTGCATAGTAATTACATAAATTGCAAAAAAGTGCAATAAACTACAAAAAAATTGAAAATCGTTTTTGTTTTTTAACATATATTTCTAGTTAGAGAAATTTAAGAGGCTTATCCTGTTAGAGTTTGTATTGTTGATTGTCATTTATGCTTAGAAATATTTAACCATAGATGCTTAGAGGTGTATAATCAATTGTGTAGTGATAAGTTGTGTGATCTTTAACAGGCTACAGAGGCTTGGTGTGCATTCCACACTAGAATGCACACCTATATCCTGGGAGCATGGGAAAGTTCGTACCTTGTTTAATTGTGTTATGGTAGGATTAACGTAGTTACGTCTGTTCTAGTCTAAGTGCTTTTTGTGTATAAATGAACTGCTGGACTTCCTTACTGTGTTATCTAGGATGAGGGGGGGTCTACCCTCTTCCTGACCAAGGATGTTTGCTTGTGTGCTTTTATGACCCTTTGATCAGCAGTACCCCCCCCCCCCCCCCCCCCACACACACACACATCCACCACACACACACAGGCAAGGTACTCTTTGTGTGTATGTAGACGTCATATGTTAATGAACCTATGCATATTCATGTAACCTCAATAAAAGGACAGTGGAGAACGGACGAGAGCAACTGGGGTCAAGCGAAGGAACGGCGCCTGTCCGGTTCTCTCCCGTGCACGAGAAACATGAAGAACCTTGCCTACTTGTGTCTTGCTTTGCAGTGTAATTATATTGTCTTCAACGTTCCAGCCGATGGGTTCAAGCTATGAACCTATCATATCCCTCAAAACTGTAAATACAAAAAAGTTGCACAAACTAGTTTCCCACCAAAGGAAATTTATTTTAAGTGTCTTCATAGTTTTATTTTTGAGATACACCAATTTTCATATACTGCAGGAAAAATGAAAAAATATATTATAATGCAAATTTGCAAAATAACAGCATATGCATAAAAATAAACTATTTCCAGCAGTGCAATATGAGTCCTCAGCATCCCAGAAACGACACAGAAAGTCATAAAGTCAAACATAACTTTTAAAAACACAAGTATAGGCTCATAAGGCCACGATGGTAAAAAACTACATTTCCGCAAAATGACATCACTTCCGGTTTCGGGCAGGTCATGCCGGACATGCGATAGTTCACGCTAATGGACGTACGAAGTGTTACAAACAGCGTATCAGATCGGCAAAGCTGTTTCTGGAATATTATGTTTTTGTTGCTGCAAGCGCTTTTTATTCAGTTTTTGCAAAGCTATATGTGGAAGGAAACTGTGACCGAGGACAAGCTGATGGCATAAGATGTAAGTACAACTCCTCCGGTTTCATATGCAAAAAAAATTATTGCGCTAGCTTAGGTGGTTGCAGTGCTACCGGGATTTAAAAATAGTTACGCAAAATGGAGCGTGTCCGCTCCTAACGGCTTTAAAGGGTTAAGCAGACCCATTGGTAAAGAGTCTGTAGGCAAATAAAGAACAAATCTATAGACATAATGTAAATGGGTACGTATACTTCCTTGCAAATAAATTTATACAAGGTTAACAAGTGCAATGCTGCAGTTCTCCCTGTTTTAGAGTTATACTCAAATGTTAAGGCTTATAGATCAATAAAATATATTTAGAATAGCCTGCAGCCAACACAAAGAAAAAAAAGGGATATAGTTGCTCCTAAGAATCCAAGTTTCTTATTTGTGCTTAGATTGCAAAGGCAAAGATTTTAAAAGGTCTCTAAAAATAATACTACTGGCCCTCATACCACCACACCCACTGAAGTTCAGGGGATCTCCCAGTAGCAGACTGGCCCATTTTATATCAAGTGCCACCATCTCAAAAGGATGATGATGCACAGAATCATATCTGTTATTAATCTCTGTCTCTCTTCCACAGCATGTCTTTATCCTGTCTTCCTTCTCTCTCCCAACCAATCACAGCAGATGGCCCTGCCCCTCCCTGAGCCTGGTTCTTCCTGTTAAAAGGAAGTTTTTCCTTCCCACTGTCGCCAAAGTGCTTGCTCATAGGGGGTCATATGATTGTTGGGTTTTCTCTGTATGTATTATTGTAGGGTCTACCTTACAATATAAATCACCTTGAGGTGACTGTTGTTGTGATTTGGTACTGTGTAAATAAAACTGAATTGAATTGAATTGAATTAAACAGTTGTCGACCATTTCAAAGGATATTTAAGAGGCGGGAAATGCCTTTGAGGGAATACATTTAAGATAATGAGATTAAATGATTTGTTGGAATTATTCAGTGTTACTGCTGTAGGAAGGCAAGATCTGTACAGAAGACATTCCATCCTCTGAATTTTAACATAAAGAAGTTTATGAAAAGCCAACTTTCAACAACTGGAAGTAGCACAGGGAGGCACGGGCAGAAATGATAATTCTCTTAATCCAGATCAGACGGTGAGGTTACACAAGAGAGATCCTTATCTGTCAACGTGAGGGCAAAGCACGGTTACTGTGAATGAAAGTCGAAGCCTCACACATGCATAAACTCTTGAACCGCCCGCAAGTAAGCTAATGAATCAAACATAACATTTTAAAGTGGCAGCGTAATTATTATGATGGTTGTGTGGTAAATGGGGAAAGTCAGCGAATTGAGGCGTCTTACTGTGAGTATTGATAAAACTGCACAGACACTGCTGCTGAAATTAGATTTTTTTTTAATTTATCTTATCTCCAAAAAATTTAGCATCTACACTCTTTACAGTCTGCTTTACCTGTGTTGCTATCAAAGGCTTTTTTTGTTTGTGGCTGCTGCTTGCTGCTTTTCTTATTAACACCCAAAAAATAATAGAAAATAATTCTCTCAGACAGCTTCTTCATGTGTTGAATTCTGTTAATTGCCATTTAAAGAAACAGTCTTTCTTCTGTCAGCTGTAAATGATACCAGTGAAATAACTTGGGATTTTATCCAAACTGCACTTAAAAGATTACAGGCAGGGAGCACAGATCTCATTTAGTTAACTTTTTGGCTGCTATTGTTTCCTGTAGAAAGTGAATTTGGGGATTTGTGAGCAGAATTTGCTTACTTTGATACTGGCCCTTTCTAATATAGAGAGCCTTCTGTGACATTTCCAATCAGTAACTGGAGCTGCAGACTTTTTGTGCTTGAGGCAACTGATCTGCTGCTCTTACAAGATTGGCAGCCACTGCACCGGGCCACAACCCTGAAACCCCACACGGATATTAGAGAAACAATCTGGGAAATAAAGAAATAAGGAACTAAAGGTAGTCAGCAGGTCAAGCCATTCACCTTGTCGTCCCTTTGGATTTCTTGGCCAAGCACCAAGCCAAAACACTGAGGGGCAACATGGAGGAAATGAGTTTCACCCTGATCTCACACTTTTAAACAGATGGTGCTTTTTTTCTGCAAAAGTTATTTAGTTGGAAATGTTTGCTGACCACGCGTTGCCCTTCAGTTTCACACAGGAGTTGCCTAGGAAAAAGCTAGGGTTTCCTTATGTTAATTGGGGAGGGGGTGGGGTCCATGTTTGAAGAAATAGTCATAGGATTTTTCATTTCAGTGCTGTGCGTCTTTTCACTTCTTATTTTTGCTCTCTCTCACGACTAGCTTAGGGTTAGACACTAAAACTCGTTTTAGGTTAAAATATCTCACTTCAAAAAAGCTGAAAGGTAATGTACAATTAAGATGACATCGGTTTCCATTTCTAACAATTTGGAAGGTAAACCTAAGCCTGGCACACTGACACAAAGGGCACATTGTGGAATGCTAGCAGTTTTTATAGGATGACAGTTCAATAAGGAGAGATCTGTTGGAGAAACTGAATATGATTTACTGAGATAACAAAGTTAGACTCCAATGGCCCATCATGGAACAGAATCCCAGTCGTGATAGGGTTTAAGACGGGACCCACCGGAGTCTAGATGCTCGTGGTGGTGTCAATGAAGACTGAGGTTTGGATAGGGGAAATGGGGAGGAGGTGGGTTGCGTGAAATATATTCTGAAAGGGAGAATCATGGAGAGCGCAGATTTAAACTCTGCAAAGCAGAGGCCTGTTGGCTCAAAGAAGGTGGGCAAGAACAGGATTGGACTAAAGTAATGAAGACAGCATTGAGCCTGACAGCAGGGAAAGCAGCTTAACAGCAGGCAGAGGACTGATTACAGATTTTCCTTGTTGAACTTACACACAAGCTCCATATTAGACAACATGGCACCGACAAAGGTCTGGAATGAAATACTACACTCAACAAAAATATAAACGCAACATCTTTGTTACTGCTCCCATTCCCCATGGGATCGACGTAGAGACCTAAAATTCATTCCAGATACACAATATAACCATCCCTCCCAAACAGTGGTCACAAATCAGTCCAAATGTGTGGTAGTGGGCACATCTG
Source organism: Maylandia zebra (assembly GCF_041146795.1). NCBI lineage: Eukaryota > Metazoa > Chordata > Actinopteri > Cichliformes > Cichlidae > Maylandia > Maylandia zebra. Next base: position 28,870,875 of record NC_135168.1, read on the forward strand.
CTATATTGAGATAATCCATCCCACCTCACAGGTGTGCCACATCAGGATGCTGATCTGACATCATGAGTAGTGCACAGGTGTACCTCAGACTGCCCACAACAAAAGGCCACCCTGGAATGTGCAGTTTTGTCTCACAGCAAAATGCCACAGATGCCACAAGCAATGAGGGAGGGTGCAATTGGCATGCTGACAGCAGGAATGTCAACCAGATCTGTCGCCCATGCATTGAATGTTCATTTCTCAACCATAAGCCGTCTCCACAGGCGTTTCAGAGCAACCAGCCTCACAACCGCAGACCTCGTGTAACCACACCAGCCCAGGACCTCCACATCCAGCAGGTTCACCTCCAAGATCGTCTGAGACCAGCCACCCAGACAGCTGCTGGAACAATTGGTTTGCACAACCAAACAATTTCTGCACAAACTGTCAGAAACCGTCTCAGGGACGCTCAACTGCATGCCCGTCGTCCTCATCGGGGTCTTGACCTGACTCCAGCTCGTCGCCGTAACAGACTTGTGTGGGCAAATGCTCACATTCGATGGCGTCTGGCATGTTGGAGAGGTGTGCGCTTCACGGATGAATCATGGTTCACATTGTTCAGGGCAGATGGCAGCTGAGAATGTCCCAGTTCTTGCATGGCCAGCATACTCACCGGACATGTCACCCATTGAGCATGTTCGGGATGTGCTTGATCGGCGTATACGACAGCGTGTACCAGTTCCCACGAATATCCAACAACCTCGCACAGCCATTGAAGTGGAGTGGACCAACATTCCACAGGCCACAATTGACAATCTGATAGACTCCATGCGACGATGTATTGCACTGCATGAGGCAAATGGTGGTCACACCAGATACTGACCGGTTCTGGGTCCCCAGACCCCCAATAGCGCAAAAAACTGCACATTCCAGGGTGGCCTTCTGTTGTGGGCAGTCTGAGGTACACCTGTGCACTACTCATGATGTCAGATCAGCATCCTGATGTGGCACACCTGTGAGGTGGGATGGATTATCTCAATATAGCACATGTGCCCACTACCGCACATTTGGACTGATTTGTGACCACTGTTTGGGAGGGATGGTTATATTGTGTATCTGGAATGAATTTTAGGTCTCTACATCCATCCCATGGGGAATGGGAGCAGTAACAAAGGTGTTGCGTTTATATTTTTGTTGAGTGTATTTGGGCTGTTGTTTATTTCTTCTTTCCATTTTAATTTCAGATGCAATGTTTTTATGACACATCCATCGACCCCAGCCTCCTCCTGTCATGGACTACACATCCAATCACAATACCACCTGACTTCCTGCTTTTATTAGAATTTTTTTTGTCCTTTTTCAGGGAAGGCGTGTTATACCTTCTTTTTAAACAATAATAAGTTCTATGAAATGATTTTCTTTTGCATTGAAATTTTCAACATGGGTATTGGCCTATTTAATATCTATACTGACACTGTTGGCCTGTGCACAAACAGTCAAACTGTTCTCTCCTCTGTCACTTGTATAACTATGAGTTTACTACACTAAGCAGAAACACTTGGTGAATGTTTCTTGTAGTAATGATGGGTGTGTTTTTAGGTGTACGTAAGTTTTGACTACACAGTTAGATAGAAACAAGGTCATTATACACATGATTTCATAACTGGCTTCATAATTAGAGCAGCAACCACAGCAAACTTGAAAGTATTCTTACAGACATTATACACAGCGGCTATGAGACACAACAGAGGCTGAACATGTGAGGTGCAAGCTTAAGAAACAAATTCAAAATGAATAGATGTCCTTTATATCTGATAAACAGACCAAATATATGTCAGAGTATGTCAGTTTTGGCCGGCGGTCATAGGTTCTGTCCAATAATATGACGCGAGACTGGAGTAAAAGACATCCATGGATTGGCACTTTATTAAAGAAGGCGCACGATAACAGCACAAACACTAACTACAACTAAACAAAATGGCTTCCTTTTATACTCTACCTTTTCAGGTGAGTATCCGGAATAGCCCAAGTATGGGGGTTAACTAATCAACATGAAACATAACCCTCCACACAAACAAACATACAATAACATTAAAGCACATCACAAACATTACATATTTCCAACACATACTATAAACAAACCAATAACATAAGCTTCACTCATTTCTATCTAAATTAAAACCCTCTTTAACCATACTCCCTAACCCGGCACACTGGTCTGCTCCAAGAGCTCTTAAACAGGTGATTGAGCCGCTTTCACTCTTTTGCTCCACATCCTGCAAGAAGCAACCAGGACAGGTGAGTACCTTTACAAGTTCTCATTTCACATATGTTTAGGTTATTGATAAATGATTAACTGCAAACAGCTCTAACTTTGGCTCTTCTCCGACACAGGTAGGATGGCCAGTCCCACTGTCTCTTTTCTGTTACAAGCTGTCAATTTAATCGTATGTCAAATAACCTAATAAAAGACTCCATAAGAACTAATGTGTTTTCTTTAATACCCTATTTTAAATTCCCAATCCAACAATTTATTATTAACAATACCAACCAGGTAATGGAACCCCTGGTCTCCATTACAGAGTAGTACGGTTAAAGAAAACTAAATCTCATAAAACCCAAAATATGAAAACATTACTAAAACATCTATTTTCCAAAATGACCCACGAGCTACAACAACTTTTCCATTATTATGTTTTACTAGATTTTTTTGACTTTATTTACTTGGCTTTGATCTCATTCAATAAAAGACTCTGACTTCTTCTTAAAGTGTTTGAGCCCTTCAAAGATAAAAAAAATAAAATAAAAAAATAATCACTGCAAGTAAATGGGTACTATTAACACTCCCCCTGCAGTGCAGAGCTGGCTGTGTGGTGGTATGCAGGTTGCCCTCTCTCTGGCTTGTCTCTATTAAACGGATGGTGCTTTTGGCAACAGAGCCTGTGTGGCTGGTTTGCCCGGACTATAAATGATGTCTGGTCTCCCCAGCAGGTTACAGACACTGCAGAATACTCATTATGGGAGAAGATCCACCCCAGCACCACAATAGCAGTGCCTGTTTCTATGATCAATTAAGAAGGGCTCATCCTTAAACAGGACCTCACGTGCCACAGAGGGCTCGAGGGCTGATTTAGCCTGGCTTAAAACCAACATAGATTTGACTAAAGATGGGAAACCTACAAATACGTCGTGAGAGCCGGGAAGGGTGCACTTGTTTTACACCTGAGTAGCCATGGAAACAGGTTTCCTATAGTTATACTGTGAGACAAACAAAAGGATAATCAAAAGGAGATTTTTTTAAATATATTAGAATATAGTGGACTGATGGTGGTATGGACAATATCAGTCATAAGGGGACTGTGGGGGGCCACACAGGGGCAGACTGCATTAGAACAAACTGTCAGTAAAGTCTGAACAGCCAAGTGTCATTAACGAAAACTCTACATATCTCACTTTTGGAGCATATCTCAAGCAGAGATGGGCGTTACACGTTACAAGTAATATGTTACTGTAATCCAATTACTTTTTTTCAAGTAACGAGTGATGTAATGGATTACTATTGTAAAAAGTAATCAGATTACTGCTAGTTTCCCGTCAGCACGCTGCGTTACTGTGTTACTAAACTGTGATTTTGTTTGTGAGAGCATCTCATGACAATGATGTACGACCGTGCGACGTTCGTGGCAGCAACAGACGTGTGCAGATCAACAATGGATAATATGGAGTGATGGAGAGAGCACGACCATGCAGCGTTTAAAGTGTGGAAGTACTCACATTACTTTGAGTTTGATTCCATAAAAAGTGACAAAAATATTAGTGTCAGATGTTCAACCTGCGTGGGAAGAAAACTTCTTTCTACAGCAAAAAATTAAACTTCTAATCTGAGCGAGCAGCGAGCACGCTGCCACGGGAACGTGATATTCACAGAGAAACCCCCGGATCCCTCCACTGACATGAGTGCTGTGGGCAAACCTCCACCCGCCCCACTCCTGCTAAACAGGTGACAATAGATTTAAGAGCTGCTGAGTCTTTGATTCTATTTATTTTATGTGTTTTACTTGCATCTATTTGAAAGAGTGTAAACACAAAACATTATTTTATTTTATATGGTGGAATATGCAGGAAATTGATTTAAATGTTAAACAATTTCTTCAAGTCAAAGACTGTTGCATATAATTTAATTTTTGCTTGATGCAATGTGCATAAAATTAAAAGATTAAAACTCATGAAACAATTTTTAAAAAGAGACGTTTCCATTTGATTAGATTTTTTATGACTGATTATGCAGAAAAACTAGAATTAGGCTGAAAGGTCTGTTGCTTTATTCTGTATTCAGGTTGCGGATCATGTTTTTTAAAAGTAACTAAGTAACTAATTACTTTTGAAAATAAGTTATCACTAAAGTAACAGAATTACCTTTTTGGAGAAGTAATCAGCAATTAGTTACTAATTACTTTTTTCAAGTAACTTGACCAACACTGATCTCAAGCATTACTTGTATTTATATTTTCTAATGTGTCTTATATACAGGGAGTGCAGAATTATTAGAACCCAAAAAACTCATTAATATCAAAGCTGAATGTTTTTGGATGTAGTTTTTAGTTTATTTTTAGTTTTAGCTATTTTAGGGGGATATCTGTGTGTGCAGGTGACTATTACTGTGCATAATTATTAGGCAACTTAACAAAAAACAAATATATACCCATTTCAATTATTTATTTTTACCAGTGACACCAATATAACATCTCCACATTCACAAATATACATTTATGACATTCAAAAACAAAACAAAAACAAATCAGTGACCAATATAGCCACCTTTCTTTGCAAGGACACTCAAAAGACTGCCATCCATGGATTCTGTCAGTGTTTTGATCTGTTCACCATCAACATTGCGTGCAGCAGCAACCACAGCCTCCCAGACACTGTTCAGAGAGGTGTACTGTTTTCCCTCCTTGTAAATCTCACATTTGATGATGGACCACAGGTTCTCAATGGGGTTCAGATCAGGTGAACAAGGTGGCCATGTCATTAGTTTTTCTTCTTTTATACCCTTTCTTGCCAGCCACGCTGTGGAGTACTTGGACGTGTGTGATGGAGCATTGTCCTGCATGAAAATCATGTTTTTCTTGAAGGATGCAGACTTCTTCCTGTACCACTGCTCGAAGAAGGTGTCTTCCAGAAACTGGCAGTAGGACTGGGAGTTGAGCTTGACTCCATCCTCAACCCGAAAAGGCCCCACAAGCTCATCTTTGATGATACCAGCCCAAACCAGTACTCCACCTCCACCTTGCTGGCGTCTGAGTCGGACTGGAGCTCTCTGCCCTTTACCAATCCAGCCACGGGCCCATCCATCTGGCCCATCAAGACTCACTCTCATTTCATCAGTCCATAAAACCTTAGAAAAACCAGTCTTGAGATATTTCTTGGCCCAATCTTGACGTTTCAGCTTGTGTGTCTTGTTCAGTGGTGGTCGTCTTTCAGCCTTTCTTACCTTGGCCATGTCTCTGAGTATTGCACACCTTGTGCTTTTGGGCACTCCAGTGATGTTGCAGCTCTGAAATATGGCCAAACTGGTGGCAAGTGGCATCTTGGCAGCTGCACGCTTGACTTTTCTCAGTTCATGGGCAGTTATTTTGCGCCTTGGTTTTTCCACACGCTTCTTGCGACCCTGTTGACTATTTTGAATGAAACGCTTGATTGTTTGATGATCACACTTCAGAAGCTTTGCAATTTTGAGACTGCTGCATCCCTCTGCAAGATATCTCACTATTTTTGACTTTTCTGAGCCTGTCAAGTCCTCCTTTTGACCCATTTTGCCAAAGGAAAGGACGTTGCCTAATAATTATGCACACCTGATATAGGGTGTTGATGTCATTAGACCACACCCCTTCTCGTTACAGAGATGCACATCACCTAATATGCTTAATTCGTAGTAGGCTTTCGAGCCTATACAGCTTGGAGCAAGACAACATGCATGAAGAGGATGATGTGGACAAAATACTCATTTCCCTAATAAGTCTGCACTCCCTGTAAAAGTAAATGTTATATTTTATGTTGATATCTATTATGCCACGATGCCATTCATATCTAACAGGAAGGTTTGTGACACAGCAGGTTCAGTCTCTATCACAGACAAACAGACAAACACAGGCATTTACAAGCAAGCTGACACTTTTTTACAAAATGCTTTAATAATTACCTTCATGCTAACTATGAAGCTATAATTTGCTCAGATCAAAATTCAAATCCACATAAAATGGTGAAATGTCACACACTCCTCCCCCCTCTTTTTCTTATTGTGCCCGTGGACACCGAATGACTGTGATCATAATGGACATGCAGTGGGGTGAGATCAACATCTTAAGTGGTCTTTCCTGCAGCCCTGCATCAACATTTAACCAAAATTGCTTGAGCCCACCTGCTGAGGAAAATTAGCCTTGGACCTGAAGTCATCATTTTTATAGTTTACCAAAATATTAATGGAGATTTTCACCTCATGGTGTAACATGATGGCAAATTTACTGTCTGCCTGTGAGGAAAAGATGAAATTAGTTGCTGTTGAAAATCAGTACATGAAACCAAGAATCATCACAGATAAAAAGGCAGTACACCAGATCTCCACAGTGGCTTTTCAGTAGTAAAAATATGCAGGTGAGGGATATGAATAAAAAAACAAAATATGTTCTTTTCTCACATGATTTCAAACAGTGATCATTTAACAGAGGTTTAAGAGCTTTGTTCAAAAAAACCCCAATCATTCAGGTACTACATCAGATTTACAAAGAAGCTTTCTCCACTCCATTTTGTCGTGTGACGTTTCCGATGCGACCCACTTTGTTTTTAACTTTTGGGATTTCTTTGGCTTTTCCCAGGTTTGTAAACAAAAATGTGTTTTTAAAAACTAGCCTTGTTAATAAAGTTTACATTGAACAAACTGGTATTACCAAAGAACTATTTAGTTCTTCTTTTTTTTTTAATTCTAGTTCTTTAAAAGAATGTTTTAGTCATAAAAACATGATTTTGTGATGTTAATTTTTCAGGTTTTAAACACAACACACAGCTGGATGGCTTTCCAAAGACACGCCTTTCCTTTCTTCTTTTCCAACTTCTAAAATAAATGCTCACTAAAATGAAACTGTCCCTGGCCATAAAACAATGCCTCCTTAGCCAGCTTAGAGTGCTGAAAGGGGAATTGATAAAGGAGGGTAGAGCAGACAGGAAATCAAATGTTAGTACATTTAACAGATGCAACATAGCTGATGTAATGCTTAAAAATCATCTTTGGAGAATAAAATAAATGCTGCAACGCTGGCTGGCAAGGTTAATATGATGGCTAAAATATTGGAGGGGTGGGCTTTTATGAATCACGCTGAAATATTAACTGTGAAATACCAGCACAGCTGCAGCTGAAGTGACTGTGAATGTCACAGGAAACACAGGCCAGGATGCGTCTTTGTTTTTCCGCCTGTGCTTTTCCATCACCGTGGTTATTTCGGAGCATTTCATCTTCATTTGGGTGGACGGACACTTATGAGAGGAAACTGAATGTGAGAGGTGCAGATAGTAGCAGGCACTCAGAAAATAACATGCAGCTGCTTTGCTTTTTCTTTTTACCATGCTGTTTCATTTTTAATAGGCCTACATACGCTTGAGCTTTGTCTTCATTTTTCCCTACGCTAGTAACATAACAGCAGCACAGGCGAAAACAAAAATGTGAATCCATGCATAACCAGGAAGCAGAAGGGTCTAAATAAACAAGTTAGATTACCCTGGCCACAAACTTCCTTTATATTTTTCACCCTCTCTTACTCCTCCCTTGCTCTGTGAACACGGACAAACTGAGCCAGCCGCCCTCATCTCCTCACATCTCCCAGGTCCATTTAGAGGCTAAGAGCCCCAAACACTCGTCTGAATCTTAATTAGATGTCAATCTGCTTGGAGGCTTTTCAACATCATAAAATGAGAAATCAAAAATATGCTGATTCAGATGACTGTTAACCTGGGATCGTTCCCGTTTCACCTACACTTGTACAACACAGTCATTTTAGCAAATTAGCTGTTTCATCATCTTATCCTGAAGAAGGGAGATGTCAGCTGTCAGCTTTATTTTGTTGATATGCATAATCATTTTCTAGCATGTGGGGCAGTTTTCTCTGGACAAGTTACATTTTTGTGTAGTTAAGGTTCCAAATTTTACACCCCTGAATCTGCAAGTCATGGAATCAGAGCTCGGCTTTGAATTGCTGAGCCGGTGACTTCTGATGTCCATCCATTTTCTTAACTGCTTATGTAATAGTCTTAATCATGTGTTGTGTCTGTTTTTATCATAAATTAAGACTATTTTCCTCTTTCCTTAATTAGCAGTTAGTACCATATTAGGAAGGGATTTTTTTTTTTTTTTTACCATTTAGGCCTCAGTTCAGTAATGGTAGACAAATATTTACACATACAGGTCTTGGATCTTTAATTCTACTGTCCAACTTACAGCCCTCCACAACACAAACGGTAAGCATAACATTAAAAAAAAGGCAGTGAACATCCACTAACTATTACTCTGCTACACTTACACAGTCAGGGTCTCAGACGTCATTGGGTGAGAAGCAGACAAACCACAAACAAGTGTCATCCTGGAATTACTGGGATTAACAATTAACACGAGACACATGGCTGTCATTATGTGGCAGGAAGTTGGAGCTTCCAGAGAAAACCCAGGGAGGACCTTTAAAATCCTAACCACAGTACTGCTCTGAATTTGGAATTATGCTAACTTTAAGACAGCCATATATAAACTGTCACCCCAGTCAAGCTCCAGAGCACCCTGAAGGAGCTTATTAGCACTAATAGTATTCTACTAATTAGTGCCAACATCTGCTTTTAGACCAAACCACTGCACAGAAACAGCTTTAATCAAAGGGATCAATGATCTGTTGGTAAATGCAGATAATGATCAGACCTCAGTTTTATTACTGCACTGCTAGATCCAAGCACTGCCTTTGACACTGTGGATCACTGTATTTTATTGGATAGGCTTGAACATTTTATCAGAGTTATGGGAAATGTTTTGTCATGGCTCAGATCCTACCTGTGCGGGAGATCTCAGACTGTTAGTTTAAAAATGATCTCTCTGAGACCTGTGCAGGGAGGCATGGGGTCCCTCAGGGCTCTGTACTTGGCCCATTGCTGTTTTCTCTGTATCTGCTGCCTCTTGGTGTTCTTCTGCGTTCTTTTAATGTAACCTTTAATTGTTACGCTGATGACTTGCAGCTTTTTTTTTGCTCCTTTAACCATTGGAAACTGTGCTGACTTGTCTCACTTAGAAGCTTGTGTATCTGCAATTGGGGCTGGTTATCTGATAATTTCCTGCCTCCAAAATTTGTCCGCAAAAATTGATGACTATGTCATAAATTGCAGGAACAAGGTAAAGAACTTGGGCGTGTGGTTTGACACGGTGCTCTACTTGAGTGAAAGAGACAACAAGAATTGGGTTTTATCACCTAAAGAACATCGCTAAAATCAGGCAAGTTTTACCACTTGACATTGCAGAGATTCTTATCCATGCATTTGTGTCTTCACACATTGGCTATTGCATTGTTCTTCTTTCTGGGAAGTGCGTTGCACTACCGAAGAAAGGTTTTTGAGGTTTACAGATGGTACAAAATGCAGCTGCTCACATTTTAGCCAAAACTGGGAAATTTGAGCACATTACCTGCAGTGCTGAAGTCGCTTCACTGGTCGCCTTGTCAGGTTTGAGCAGATTTTAAGGTCCTGTTGCTCACCTACAAGGCTTTAAATGGTTTGGCGCCTTCATATTTCTATGTTCCTTCCTGTGCTCTCCGATCTCAGGATACTGGGTTCCTAAAAGTTCCTAAACCCAGACCTGGTCTTAGTTCTGTCTACCAGGTTTTAAATTATACTTTTTTCTGTACTGGTTTTATTTTCTTTTATTTCTCTTTTTATCTTCAAATAACTGTTCAGCACTTTGCTTGAAACGGGCTTTATAAATAAAGTTATTATTATTATTATTATTATTATTATTATTATTATTATTATTATTATTATTATTATTATTATTATTATATTGCTGCATTCATCTTTCCCTCGACCCTGACTAGTCTTCCAGTTCCTGCTGGTGAAAAACATCCCGACAGTATGATGCTGCCACCGTGCTTCAATGTAGGGATGACATGATTCTTGTTATTCAGGCCAAAGAGTTCAATCTTGGTTTCATCAGACCAGAGAATTTAATTTCTTTCCTGAGAGTCCTTCAGTTTCCTTTTCCAAGCAGGCTGTTGTGTGCATTTTCCTGACGGGTCATTCTGTCTGCCCCCACACAGGCCTGATTAGTGCAGTGCTGCAGAAGTGGTTCTCCTCTCTATGTTGGAGCTCTGTCAAAGAAACCATCAAGAGTTTGGTCACTTCCCTGACTGAGGCCCGTCTACACCGACTGCTCAGATTGGCTGGGAAACCAGCTCTAGGAAGAGTTCTGGTTCTTCTTCTTTTTACGAATGATGGAGGTGACGCTGCCCATTGTGACCTGCAATACAGCGGAAATCTTTGTCATCTTCCCCAGGTCTGTGCCTTCATACAGTCCTGTGTCAGGGGTCCACACATAATTCTTTGAAATTCACAGCTTGGTTTGAGCTCAGACAGGCACTGCTAACCTTATGCAGACAGATGTGTGTGCCTTTCTAACTCATGTCCAGTCAACAGAACAAAACATCTGACAGATAATCAGTGGGAGCAGGATGCACCTCAGCTCAGTTTTCACCATCATGGCTGAGGCTGTGAACACTTATGTGTTATATTTTTGTATTTCATTTTTAATAAATTTGAGTTTCAAACAAACATTTTTCACTTTCTCTTTATGGGGTTCTATGTGTAGAGGTGAAGAAATGAATGTAATCCATCACAATTATGCAGAAATACAACAAAGGTAGAAGGTAGAAGAACACTTCTCCAACTCCAACCCCCGACGCATGTGGCAAGGACTCCAGACCATTACAGACTACAGGACCACCAAACCCTCCCCCGCATCCTCTGATGTCTCCTTCCTCAACGAGCTCAACAACTTTTATGCTCGTTTTGAGCGAGGGAACCCCACAACCACAACCAAAGCAGACATGACGCCAGACCACCAACCTCTGACTCTCTCCCCCACCGATGTAGGAGCGGTGCTGAGCAGGATCAATGTCCACAAGGCTGCAGGTCCAGATGGCATCCCCGGGCGTGTTCTCAGAGCGTGTTCTGGGGAGCTTGCAGGAGTGCTCACAGACATATTCAATCTGTCCTTGGCCCACGCTGTGGTACCGGCCTGCTTCAAATCCACCTCCATCGTCCCGATACCCAAAAACTCCAACCCATCTTGCCTCAATGACTACCGCCCAGTAGCACTCACCCCCATCATCACTAAGTGCTTAGAGCAGCTGGTCCTAGCACACTTCAAATCCTGTCTCCCCCCCACCCTGGACCCCCACCAATTCGCATACCGCCAGAACAGGAGCACAGAGGATGCAGTCTCCATCGCACTGCACTCTGTCCTCTCACACCTGGACAACAACAACACCTACGCCAGAATGCTGTTTATAGACTTCAGTTCAGCATTCAACACAATCCACCCCTCACAACTCATCAGGAAACTGACAGACCTGGGCATCAGCTCCCTCATCTGCAAATGGTTACTGGACTTCCTGACCAACCGCCCCCAACATGTCCGGCTGGATAACCACTGCTCATCTACCATCACAATGAACACCGGTGTACCACAAGGCTGTGTGATGAGCCCTTTCCTCTACTCCCTCTTCACCCACGACTGCAGACCTGCTGATGGTTCCAACACCATCATTAAGTTTGCAGATGACACCACGGTGATTGGCCTCATCAGTGACAACGATGAGGCCGCCTACAGGGAGGAGGTGGATCGTCTGGCTGAGTGGTGCGACACAAACAACCTGCTGCTTAACACTGAGAAGACCAAGGAGCTCATCGTGGACTACAGGAGGAATGCTGACCCACATCCACCCATCCACATTAAGGGGACGGCTGTGGAGCGTGTGAGCAGCTTCAAGTTCCTGGGAGTCCACATCTCCGAGGATCTCACCTGGACGACCAACTGCTCCAAGCTGGTCAAGAAGGCTCACCAGCGCCTCTTCTTCTTGAGGACCCTGAGGAAGAACCACCTGTCCTCAGACATCCTGGTGAACTTCTATCGTTGCACCATCGAGAGCATCCTGACCAACTGTATAACAGTCTGGTACGGGAACTGCTCTGCCTCGGACCGGAAGGCGTTGCAGAGGGTCGTGAAAACTGCCCAGCCCCAGTAAACACCAGTATGTGGGCCCCACATGGGCTATGGGGGTTCCAAGTGGGGATGGGCTTACAATGGGCATCCAATCTGGGACCCACCTGGGTTAGCCAGGTAGGACCCACCTGAGCCAGCCCAGATGGGCTATGTTCTATGGGCACCATATGGGTAACATATGGGAAGTTGCATGAACAGGCAACTGAGTTTAATGACCTTAGTTAAGTATAATTATTAGTCATGTGTAAGTATAAACATGAATTAAGATGAAATAACTGATAATAAATTATGCCACAGGCAGCATATGTATATTTAATTAATAACAAAATATACATATAAAATATATTAATATAAGTGAAACACAAAGAACAGATATGACTTAAAATTGTAAGACGCTTAATAAAATAAAATAAATGGTTTTACATTTGAGTGGGAAAAAAATTTCACTCCATGTAGGAGGGTTAGGGTTAACCCTTTTTGAAATCTCGCGTTATTTCATGAAATATCACGAGGTTTTCTTGAACCCGTCCCCCCCCCATTCTGGAACATTCTTCATTTCGCGCCCTTGGACAAAGCTGACAGTTAAGCTGACAATTTTTGGATTAAGTGCATCTTTGAGCTACGAACTTATCTGCAGTAAGGGTAAGAACTTTTTTGACTTAATTTGAATCCCTAAGTATAAATGAAATGTTTACAAAGTTATGATGCTGCAAAGTAATGAATGGCACAAGTGCTGGCAAACTTTTTCCTAGCACTCAAGCAATGCTAAGCTAGTTGAAATTTTTACGTAATGTTGGATTTAGCCAATTTTCACAGTTTGAAAGCATTTTCTGGTGTCCTGTATACTGCTTAACTAGCACCAAAATTAATTACTGTGTGTACTTAACATCAAGTTGTACTTAAACGTTATCTTGGTTTTTCTCTATGATTAGTATTAATAAAGGACTGTATTAGACCAATTTAACGAAGTTCTAATTTTTTAAGAGGAATATGGGAGGGTATTTTCACTATCAGAGCAACCAAAATTGCTTTGGTGTTGTCTTTATCAGCTTCATTCCTCACCGCTAAGTGATGAGGGTAGGCCATGGCCATGAGCAACTAGTCCCCAGCTTTTGCCCCTGTGTCAGGAGCATGCACAGCAGTCAGAGAGGCAGATCAGTGAGCACTCTATTTCTGTAGAAGACATCATCATTTTTCTTGCCATTGTTTTCATTTTTCCAGAAAAAGCAAATAAAATATAGGTGTTCTTGATTTGTTTGGGTTTTTTTTTTCATACACACTTTAGTATGCAACTTTATGTGTGTAGTTGTTTTAGTGAGAACTTAATCAGAAATAGTGTACTGACTCTAGAATCTGCCTCTCACTGTTGTGCAAGCTCTGTACATGAGGGAAACTGATTATTTAAGCAGAACTGATCGGTCTTGTTAGGGCCACAGTGCCAACTCCTTTTACTATGATTGCTGTGGCCCTCCTTTTTTCCTTTTGTAATGTATATTTGGCTAGAATCTACACATTTATTTATTTATAAAAAAGAAAAGCAATTGCTCTTTGGATGTGGTTCTAAAGATCTGTGATCTTTAAGTGTTTGTCTGGTGCCTGATTTGTGCATGTGCACTGTTATTTTAATTTGTTTCATTATGGCTTAAATTTGTTTGAATTTTGTGCATGCTCCTTTATCAACCTTCCTTCATGGACAGCTTGTGTGGTTATTGGCCAGGAGGGTTTGCAATGACCTCAAAACTTGAGATGTTTGTTGTTTTGATTATGACTTGGCTGACTATGGCTACTTATAAATTGCATAGTCACACTATTACATTAATATGTTATTAATATCTGTATATTGGTTTGATTTTGCTGTTGGACAGTGGAGTGAATAGTAGCAAGGGTTATGTGTGGTTTATCTCTTTCTTTATTTTTACAGACTTTGACATAAGAAGCAGTGTATATTTCAAAATTCATTTATATTCAAAATTTGATTCATGCCAGAAATATACTAGTAGGAATCTTTTTTTGAGTTTGTAACAATTAGAATTGTTACTTTATAAAGCGATGTCAGGGTCTTTTATTGTAATACAACAGCTTTTAAGGCTGGTGTAAGCATCACAGCAGATGTCTTTATGCCAAAGTAACTGAGGATAAAACACAGAAAAACATGAAGGAGATTTTCCTGGAGTGGCTTTTTAAATCAGATAACCTTAGAAATATTCTGCAGTTGAACAAAAACTGAAGAAAACCATGAATCAATATATGAACATTACCTGATGCTGCTGAAGTAAAGCAGAGCAAAGTTACAGAGGTTTTATTAGAGGTTTTGTTAGAGGTTTTATTAGAGAACAAGCTGAGTTTTTTGCAATTTGGCATAATTTGGCACAAAAAAACAACTGACAACAGCGCTAAGCACAACCGTACACTGATGTATAATAAGCAAGGGAATAATGTGGAAAACAGATTTCAGATGGGGAAACTTTTCTCGAAGTACACTACGAGAGAGCTGTGCAGGAAGTGTGATTTTTCTTTTTTTTTTCTTTTTTTTTTTAAAATTGTGGTGAAAACAAGACAGCAAGAGGGAATTAATGACAGTATTTATCAAATATGAAGCGTAGTTTGGATCTTCTTTTGCTGCTGGTTCAGTTAATTTTGGTTGGAGAGTGATGAAACCTGCATCATCAGAATTAGTGAGCTGTCGGCTTTCAGCCCTGACGGAGTGTCAGTGTACCTGCCCTCGGCGAAAAAGCTGACATCTCACACATTTTGATGCATCGGTTCCGCGCTTTGTGTTTACGTCTTTGTTCCTATATTTCTAATACACAAGTGACAGCCAAATGCTAAAGTGAATGAAATTTAAGAAAATGGCTTTATTAACCACGATTAATAACATGTAAATGTGCTTTGGATAGTTGTCAGGCCCCAATAATATTTCTGAGTAAGGACCTGTTGATGTAGTTAGTGTAACCTATCCAAGCTGTTACCCAGGTGACTGAAAAATACTACATTTTATCATTTTTATACATTTTATCTTTCAGAAAGCAATGGAGCAATCTGAGAGGACAAAGAGAAGAAAAATAGCTGCGAAAGTTGTTGAACATTTACGTCTCGTTTCACAGCAGAATGAGTTAGATCATCATCAGGACTTAATTTTTTTCTCAGATTCTTTTGAGAATAAACCCCTTGTGGAAGAGTACCATGATTGCGATGAACATGCTGGAGTCAGTTCACAAAATGAACAATCTGCAGACATTTTTTATGATGCTTTGGACTTTGACGTGTTTCCTGAAGACTCTGAAAGTGGGGTGTCTGAGTTTAATGAATTTGATCTGGACGATGACTGTTTCGATTCTGATGCTTTTTCAGACACACCAGATGATACAAAAGGACTTGCAGAGTGGGCTGCAGAATACAATGTGTCACATAATGCTTTGTCTGCCCTTCTTAAAATTCTTAGACAGAAAGGTCTTAATGTACCACTAGATGCTCGAACATTGATGTCAACTGCCCGCAAATGTAATGTGATAAATGTGGCTGGGGGATCATACTACCATTTTGGTTTAAAGAATTCAATTGTTGCAGCATTGGAGCTTTTAGATTTTGATTTAAAGAAACTAACAAACAATCTAACACTTAGAATTAATGTTGATGGTCTACCTTTATTCCGCAGCAACAATGTTAGTCTGTGGCCTATTCTGGGTAGAATCAAGGAGATCCCAAATTGTGATGTTTTTGTGATCGGGTTATACTCAGGTACAACCAAACCTTCTAATGTACAGGAGTACTTGAATGACTTTGTACAAGATGTAAGGGCAATTATACAAGATGGAGTTCAGTATAATGGTGTCCATTTCAGTGTTGCTGCTCCAGATGCATTCATTTGTGATGCACCTGCTCGTGCTTTTCTTAAATGTGTGAAGGGACACACTGGCTATTATGCGTGTGAGCGGTGCACTCAAAAGGGCATGTATGTGAATAGGAGATTGTGTTTTCCTGAAATTTCTGCTGAGAAAAGGACTGATGAGACTTTTCGTGCTATGGCCTACAAAGAGCATCAGGTTGGGGTGTCACCTCTGAATGAGTTGGGTGTGGGACTAGTCTCAGGTTTTGTGCTGGACTATATGCACCTTGTGTGTCTGGGGGTAATGCGAAAACTTATTTATCTTTGGTTAAAAGGTCCCCGAAAATGCAGACAGTCTATGCAAATTCTAACCGTGATTTCAGCATTCATGGTTTCTGTCAGGCAACATTTGCCTAAAAGTTTTGCAAGGAAACCAAGATCTCTCCTTGAAATTAGCATGTGGAAAGCAACTGAATTGAGACAATTTTTGCTTTACACAGGCCCAGTTGTTTTATTTAATAATATACCAAGCCAAATGTATAGACACTTTATACTTTTATTTGTATCTATAAGAATTCTTCTTAGTCCTGATTTGTGTATTGAGAACTGTGATTATGCAGAGGATGTTTTAAAGCAGTTTGTGAAAGATTTTGGTTCGATTTATGGTCTTGAATTTGTTGGTTATAATGTACATAATTTAATACACCTAGCTGAAGATGCGAAAAAGTTTGGACCTTTGGACAGTATTTCCTGCTTCCCATTTGAAACCTTCCTGGGTAAACTGAAAAAGATTGTGCGGAGGCCTCATAAACCTGTGGAACAAATTGTCAAGCGCGTCTATGAGACGCAAAGTATTCAGAAGAAAAGAAAAGAGAGGATGTCTGTTCCCTCTCCTCTTAAACAGCCTCATAACTCTGGACCAATAACAAGTGATCTTGGAACTTTTAAGCAGTACAGAAAATACACTGATGGACAGACATATGTTTCTTGCTCCATGGGAGATAACTGTTTCAATGTAGGGGGAAAAATTCTTATTGTGGCAAACATTTTACAGGATTGCCAAGTTGTCAAAGCACTGTGTCAGGTCTTTGAAAACTGTAATGCCTTTTTCAGCTATCCATTGGACTCAACATGCCTTGGAATTTACTTTGTTTCAAATCTGTCTAAACAAATGAATCTTGTATTACTTGATGAACTAAAACAGAAAATGGTGCTTTTGCCACTGAAGTCTGGATATGTGGCATTGCCACTGCTGTACTAGTTGGCTTCTTTTTGCTTTCTCACCAGCATGCATCCATTTGCAGTTGTTGATTTTCTGGATGGTGGAGGTGTATCCATAATTCCTTGCAAGTGGTTTACAGGACCAGCGGAAGATTCTTGTTTCTGGCCACCAGGGAGAGTCAATATCAATAAGGCTGTAAAGGATGGAGTTACTCCAGATGCAAACTGGTCACAGTACAGAGTTCGCATCTTGGGGAAAGCTGGTAAGAAGCATTTTTGTTTATTGCTACCAAATATTCTGTCATTAAAGACAGAACAAAAAATTTCCCTGTAATTTCACTAACAACATTTTGTTGATGTATGTCAAAAATTTACAGAAAACTATGAAAATGCCAGGGTGAAACTGCGGAGGTCTGAAGCAACCTCTGATCTGCAGACTGAGTCAGATTCTGGAAGCAGATTGGGAAAAGGGAAGCGGAAAAGGAGGTAATTATGTTTCTTTAAAACGCCTTAAAAGCAACAATTTATTGTGGTGATTATAAGAAAAACAAAAACAAGCTGACAGTATCTTTAGCAGACCATTACTGCTCACCAGATTTAGATATGATCTTAAAATAGCACTTTGTAACTTTTTGACTTTTAAAAATCAGTTTTAGACTCCTTTTGATGCCGGACTATACATTAATGTTTTTAGTTTGTAGGACTAACCAGTAACTAAATTGTTTGTGGGGTTTTTTAATATTTTTTTAAATTCATTTTAAGGCCAGTGATCCAGTCAAGCTCGGATGAGGATTGGGACAACGCTGCGGAACAGCCAGAGACCTCATCAACATCAGCAATGGAGAATAGACATTCAAGTGAAACTCCCCACCAGAACGTCACTCATCCATTTGTTCAGCTACCACCACCCTCAACTCCTTCACCTGTGGTTTCACAACCAGTTCCAAGACAACTTGTACAAGCCACCAATACCAGCATGTTTGTACGTGTTCTAACCCTCCTGGAAGACATTAAGGAGACTCAGAGGATCCACAGTCGAATGCTACAGTCTCTCCTCAAACAACGTGATGGACCAGTTGCTGCAGTATTACCCGAGGGTGCTGTTTTTCCTCTCCGGACAGTCGCAGACGTGGAAGCACTGGAACAAAAACTGATAGACCCTGTCTTCCTGAAAGAAGTGGTAAATAATAATGATGTAATGACAATAATTGATTAATGCCTCAATCTGCGTTTTATGCTAGCAGTTATGATTAAGGAAAGTTGGTGTTTGTTCAAACATGGTCAGTGCAATGAAGTGGCGGAAGGTGAGCTCCACAAAAGTTGCTGTTTTTGAAAATAAAATAAGTTGTACTTTACAAGTTGTGCCACGCCAAACCTTAAGAAATTACTTTTGGTGGATCAGTCATTTAGCTCTTTGCATTTACATCAGACAGTGTTTGACTTTGACACTTAACTCTTTCTCAATCAAATAGCATCAAAATTATTAAGCCTAATTACTGTGTAGCTGTGCAGGTTTTCTTTTAGGTGTGACTGATGGTACTACTGTCGGTAAAATTATTGTCCTTGTGTGTCCTAAGGTTGCTGTTGTGGCAGAGATCGGAGGGAGCACTGTTGATGAAGCCACCAGAAGAATGATGGCCTTCATTATGGACAATGCTCTTTCCAGGCAATATAACTTCGTTGGGCGCCATGGAAAGCGGGAATTTCGAGGGCTTAAGATTTTTGAAGTGCTATATGGTAAGCTCATTAGTTGTAAGATATTTTGTTGATGTTTGAATAACAGATGCTCATTTCAGCTGTAGTCAGTCTTCCAATCAATTTATCAGAATCAGAATCAGAATCAGAATACTTTATTGATCCCTGGGGGAAATTATTTTTTGTTACAGTGCTCCATTTTAAACCAACATTAAGACAAGACAGACAATACGCTAACTAAGAATAGTACAATATATACATATATATACATACATACATACATAAGTCACTTATAAATAAATATTTGGAAAAGAAACATGTGTAGCTGTAGCAGCAAACAGTGTGTTAAGTGGATGCGTTGTACAGGGAGATGGCCACAGGCAGGAATGATTTCCTGTGTCGTTCAGTGGTGCTTTTCGGTAATCTCAGTCTCTCACTGAACGAGCTCACTGATTTAAGGTTTTAATACTTTGGTTCTACATTTATGTGAGATCTTATGCCGTGTCACAGTATAAATATAAGTATGTAACAAAAAAAGAGAATTACAGCTGTGTCTTTAGATTCAGTAATATAGTCTCACTTTCTTGTGGTCAATATCTGTGCTTTACAGGCAGCTTGAAAAAAAATGCTCTTACAAGCCAGATTACCAGAAAAGAGGCAGAAAAGGCAGCTCCAAGTGGTTTATTGGTGCAAGAGATAGAGGAGGAAATCGCATGGCAAGGGCACAGTGTCACGTGCAGGAGAGGTATACCTTAGTGACTCAGTTTAGATAGACTGTGGAGATTAAATTAATTACAAATACTGTATTATTGAGGGAAATTATGTTTGGGTTTTTTATGGGGGGGGGGGCATCAGCTCATGTTGTTCTGGAGGGTGATGGCTGCTGCCAGGAATGACCACATATTTCTCTCTGGTTTGCAGCATACTTGAAGACAGCTCTCACTAAACCGTTTTTTGGTTCCTCACTGTGTTACGGTATGTGAACAATTTCCAGTTATGTTTAGCAGTTTGTGCAATATTCTTCTTTGCACAATCAGCTCCAGGAACTCCAGCCAGTCAAACAACTTGATCAGCACAACTTTCAAAACAACTCCAGTAGTATTGCAAATCTGATGTTATTTGTGAAAAAATGCACTTTTTTTTTTTCAGGACCAATGGATCACTGAATGAGTGAGAAGCTGTGTTTCAGTGCATTTCTTTTTCGTTTAAACTGTATAACATTGATTTGTTATTGTTTTGTGTATACTGGGGACCTTTTTTGTCAACATGTTCTCTAAACAAAAAAAATATTTGTATAGTATATAAAAAATTACTGTTATACTGCATACTGTTTTAAAATGTCATATTAATCAGTATTAATAAAAAAGATAAACTGACTTTGTTGTACAGGTGATTTAAATTTTAGCTTACTGTAGTATCCAAAATCCCATCTGGGCAAGCACACTTGGGGCCACCATGGAAACTGAGGACAAAAGTAGCTGGGTCCCAGGTGGGTAACCCAGGTGGGGCCCAAATATCAGACCCGCTTCTACCCATCTTGGTCCCACACTTGTTTATTGGCTGGGCCTGATTTGGGGCCCATCCAGAGCCCGTCATTAACCCATCTGGGCAAACACACTTGGGGCCACCATGAAAACTGAGGACAAAAGTAGCTGGGTCCCAGGTGGGTAACCCAAGTGGGCCCCAACTATCAGACCCACTTCTACCCATCTGGGTCCCACACTTGTTTATTGGCTGGGCCTGATTTGGGGCCCATCCAGGGCCCGTCATTAGCCCATCTGGGCAAACACACTTGGGGCCACCATGAAAACTGAGGACAAAAGTAGCTGGGTCCCAGGTGGGTAACCCAAGTGGGCCCCAACTATCAGACCCACTTCTACCCATCTGGGTCCCACACTTGTTTATTGGCTGGGCCTGATTTGGGGCCCATCCAGGGTCCGTCATTAACCTATGTGGGCAAACACATTTGGGGCCACCATGGAAACTGAGGACAAAATTAGCTGGACCCCAGTTGGGTTTCCCAAGTGGGCCCCAAATATTAGCCCTGATGCTCCCTATTTGGGCCCCACGTATGTGTGTTGACTGGGGCGCATCGCCGGAGCACCACTTCCTGCCATAAAAGACATCTACAGGAAGCGGTGTCTGAAAAGGGCTGGGAAAATCATCAAAGACCCCAGTCACCCATCACATGGACTCTTCACCCTCCTGCCCTCTGGGAGGCGCCACAGGAGCCTCCGGACTAAGACCACCAGGTACCGGAACAGCTTCTTCCCCACAGCTGTCAGACTCCTGAACTCTGCCTCCTGACATCTGACCCACGTTAAACTCATGGACTGAACATACACACACCCACAATGGACAACTGTACCCTCAAACACACAATAATAACATGGAGTGAACCACCACTCACAACCACTAGCACTTTATATAGCCTCTGTAGAAACTATCTACACCCTCACTTATCTTAACTGCACTACTGTATAGCTCTGTGTAAATAATCATTCTGTACATTCAATAATCTTTAATCCTACAACTGTTTACAACTTGCATAGTTCCCATTTCTGTATAGCTGTATATCTCAGATTTCTGTAAAGTTATTTATTTCATATTCTGTATAGTTTTTCATATTTATATCCTGTTCATAGCCTGTACATAGCTTGTACTCACTACAGCCTTTACATACTTAGTTATAGAATATTCACAACATACTTCATACCGTGTACATTATAACATACCATAATAGACCCATTTCTGTAGTATACTTACATATCTATACTATTGCTAATATATATTGTAATATATCTATATCACTAAAGCACTTCTGGATGGATGCAAACTGCATTTCGTTGCCCTGTACCTGTGCATGTGCAATGACAATAAAGTTGAATTCTAATTCTAATTCTAATTCAAATGTTTCAAGAACAGTGTTTTGGTGTGTGCAAGAGTAAAAGGAGCTCTCCGTGGGACTCGTCCACCTGAACATTTATTAGGTGGGACTTTTTTGTAGGTTTTATGATATTCTGGTCAAAGATGTGAAACAATGAAGCAAAATGTTAACAATTTTCCCAAATCCTTTCCTAATATTTAGTCCAATCACATTGTGTTGTGTGGCTTTGTTTTGAACATATTAAAAAATACAACATCAAAGAAAACAAACACACACAGCATGTTTACTAACACATTTTAAAAATAAAATAAAATTATGAAAGATATTTATTTGATAAAAAGTACAGAAAAATATTTACTCCTGCTCCAGTTGGCCTCATCCATGACACCCATGAAGCAGTTTTCACCAAATAGTCCTTTTATTGCTGTTGAATATTGATGTAGTTTATCTCAGTAAGTGCAGTTAAAATGAGGCTTTAATACCAAATGTTGAACTGCGTGACCAGCACTGGGACATCTGAGAGAAAAGCAAAGAATTGTTGGTTTTGGTTCTTTAATTGGGAAACCTGAAAACTTGTGCAGCTGTGTGGAAGTTCACACTTATTTACTTTGCTGCCCGAAACACGAGTACGGCTTTTATTTCTCTGGGAGCTGAATGAATCCGACCGTACCTGGTCATCAGTGTTCTTAGGCTATTAAGGAAAAAATATGTTTAAAAGTGAGCTTCAAAGGTACTCAACCGCAGACTGCAGTGGTTTTAGGATAGTTTATTTTTAAGATCTTTTATTTTCGTCAAATTCAAAGGCAAGAAGCCAAGTGAGTTCAGGTAAGAGGCTTTTCTGCAGGTGGACACCAGAGAGGACAGGTGAGTCAGGTGAGTACTAACATAACAGAGCAATGAGTTTTGATTTTCAGCTCTTTTGCAAACATGGGAGCAATGAGGCAATTCTTCAGGTTACAGGGAACTGAAGTCCAGCCAAAGCACACACTGGTGTTTAACTGGGAGCAGAGATGAGAGAATAAGGTCGAGGAACAGGAGACGCACACACGCACAACAAAAACAACACTCACAAGTTAAGCACCTGATTATCACCTTAAGAATAACAACAACCTGTATGGAGTGGAGACTTTTTTCTTCCCAGAAGCTGATGATGAGATGAAGACAAACAGGTGTGCGGGCTACCATTGTCTGCCCAACTACGTCTGAGAACTGACTCCAGGACTGAGTAATGCTAGTGTGGATGTATGTGATATGACATTGAGGCATATGACTCTCTGTGGAAATCTGATAAAAGTGTCCCTCCACTTTTATCGTTACGGTTACTTATATAATGTTTTAATGCTAAACAATGACTCTGACACATAAATTCTCAAGGCTAGACCTGCATATTAAAGATCACAAGCTCAATATGGAGCAATATGCTGTCAAGGCTGTGATGCATCTCAGACTCCAAACAAAAAGGGAGAAAAAGAAGAAGAAGAAGAAGAAATGGAGAAAAATCCAGTGACGAAAACACCAGAAGATGGTAAAACCAAAGGAAACAAACACAAAAAAAAGCCAGACAGGGAGGTGTTGTAGTTTGTTGCCTTCGGCCACGTCCTGTTCAGTGCACTAACTGCTTGTGTCACATCTCGACGACAAACACAGATGGGGTGACGGGGGGTTAAAAGAAAGGGAGGGAGAAGGATGAACAGGGAGACAGTGACAGAGAGGTAGTGTGCGAGGCTTCAGCCCTGTGTGATGTGCTCAATGCTAACTGCTTGACTTGGTTTTCTGCCAGAGGCTTATTCTGAACCAAGGACAGCTCCCCCGGTCTCGGAGCCCGCTCACTGGGGAGGGACACATTTAGATAAAAACTCTCTCTCTCTTTCCCGCTCCCGTTTCCCTGTCTCCCAAGCTCTTTCCATCTCATCGGGGAGCCCACATTTAGCCACGCTCTCTTTCTTTGTCAGTCTTTCTATTCAAAATCTCGGAGGAATGTCAAATTTATTGTCATCTCGCCCTCTTTCTTGCTCTTGCTCCCTGTGTGCCTCTAAGCTTCATTTCCCCTCGGTTCCTCTCCAGCGAGGCCGCATTTAGAGGCTGCACCATAGGGGAACACCACAGCCTTTACCTCCTATTCAATTAAGTTCACACAGACACACACAGACACACAGAGTCACACATGCAATTAGAGCCTCTGGAGAACGCTGGACACTGAGGTGACCACATGCACACAGATGCACAAAGACACATGCACCGCACAAGTGTATTGAACACACACACACAGATAATAATACCAAGCAATTACCAGCTGGAAAATCTCTGAGGTAATTTTAAAATTGCAAATCAAAGTGGTAATTTTGCAACAACTTCAACTTTACTTTTTATTTTAGTCATTTTTTTATATAATTTCGATTTTTTTAATTTAGATTTCCTGCTCTCTGAGTGGTTCCCTCCCTAATCTGCCTCAAGCATTTAGTTAAACACACACATAAATTGTTTTGGGCTCTCATCAGGAGACGTATCTGGCACAAGCCAATTGTCAGGATAAGATTAAAGGAAAAAATCCACAAAAGGTGATAAACTCTTTTCATTTTATTACTAACTTGATTGCAAAGGGTTAAGACTTCCAAATCAGTTTTCTTAGACAAGGAAACAAAGTCTGAGAATGGAATCACTTTCATTTGACCTCTGCAGTTGTCAACGCTGCGTGGCAGGCAGGTGATTGGACACAAATGCAGAACTAACAGCACACAGGGATGAACTCAAAATGCAGCTTTATTTGCTGACACAAAAGAGATGGTACAAAGTAAACTAAACTGCAAAACACACACAACAATGAGGGAAGATGGTACAAAGGACGGGAAGGAGACGTTGACCTAAATACACAGAGGAATAACGAGGAAGTGAGCACACAGGAGGAACACAGCTGACACGAATAACTATAACGAGACGGGAAGCTGGACTGAACATGGAAACACGGGACCTTCATAATAACACAGGAAAGATGATACGGAAGTGGAGGAGAGGCAGACGAGAGGGAGGGAGAGAACATGATGGAGAGCACAGACATGACTGGCTGGAGGAAATATGATGGAATAACACACGTGGGGGTAACAAGGCACAAGAAACTCACAACTATATAAACACTAACACACAGAGGGATACAACACAGGGGGGAATCGAACAAACCGAACCAAACTAAACAGACAAACCCAGGCACAGTAGAAAAAACCTTTAGAATAACAACGTGACTTAACAAAATAAAAATTAACAGAAAATACAAGAAAACTCAAAAACGGACCAAGACCACGATAGCAATCACATGACAAGCAGCGCGATGTAGCCGATCGGGCTGACAAAGACTACAAAATAATGAACAGCGTCATGATAAAGATGCTGTGTGTGGCTGTATAACTGTCTCTGTAGCTTTGTTAGGGTACTGGTACGGTATGGAGAAATCATCACTTCCATACACAAAATAATATGATTTATCTGAAGATCATAAGAAAATAAATGAACATATTAAATAAAAAATTCAGACATAGGTCAGAGCCTCAGGGGCTGCATGTAAATGAACCATGTCTCAACTATGTCTATTGGTTCGAAATCTGTTGGAAATTGTTCATCTCAACAGGCTGTTTTAGAAGCAGTTTGCAGTAAGTTCTGTTATGAAGCTTTAACATGGGTATTTTGGCTGTTGCTATCTCCGTGTAAAAGTGCATGTGATGAGTAATGGGTGGAGCTGACTCTAAAACTACGTGCTTGTTAGTCACAATCAGGCAGCCAATGAACATACCCTGTATGATCCTCCTTTCAGAAGCTTACAATAATCAAAGTTTACAAAATGGATAAGCAGCTGGATAGCTTAGTGGTAAGACTACACACCTTTGGGCCGGGGCATCTGTATCCAGTAAAGGTCCCTACGCTAGATCCCCC
Source organism: Maylandia zebra (assembly GCF_041146795.1). NCBI lineage: Eukaryota > Metazoa > Chordata > Actinopteri > Cichliformes > Cichlidae > Maylandia > Maylandia zebra. The sequence goes on from NC_135168.1 coordinate 28,896,705, forward strand.
ATGCTCACCAAGCCTAATATTACATTAAAATGAAGCCATGCCGACTTGGACATTGCCCGGATTAACAAGGTCCACATCAGGTGTTGAGGAACCAGGACACACTGATGAGAAGTGGGTTACTGGAACCAGAAGGCACGAGTGGGCAAGAGATTAAAATAGGGTGCTGTTGGGATGCTACTATGCAAGTAACCCCAGTGGGAGAGGTTACATGAATAAGATGAAGGCCCTATGGAATCATCGATACCCAACATCCAGATTGATGGCGAAACAACTAGTAGCTCGGTGTTCCAACAATCGGAAGAAAGAACTGCTCTCATGGCTAGAGATTGATGAGCTACTACATAAATCCTATGGCAACTAGCCAGAACAACAGGTCAGGGGGGAGATATCATCATGACCACCCGAGATTGAGTACCAATCCTCAAGTGCAATAGAAGAAGTCTTGCTGAGTGCGAGAGGAACTGACCTGAAAGATAAGATCATGGTGAAACTTAAACCTGGACCCTCCATAGCAGTTACCAAGATTATGTGAGGTACCCTCTGAAGGTCTAGCTGATGTGAATGCAGCACTGCGGACAATAATTACTGTGACCATTACAGAGACTGACCACTAATATGTTCTTTTTTCTTATTTTTATGGATTTTACTCTGAACTGTTGCTTCATGTTTGTTGAAGGTTCAAACATGAAACTTTTGCCTCTGTATGATATCAATGACATGGGTAACCCTAATATCCTCTCTTAGGGAACTGAAGCCACACCCACCTGCTGGTTGAACCTGCTGGTTACAACTGACAGCCAATGAGAAGAAAGTTGGATCTATAGATCAATAGCAGCAGGAAGGTAGCTAAAACAGCTTGTTTCAGAGAGAGGATAAAGTGAAGGGCTGTTCTTAGGCCCAGTGTAAAGAAAATAGGATTCATAGTGGTGTGAATTCTGCATAGCTACTATTGTACTGCTGAACAGGGCAAAAACATGGTGGAAACTAGCATAGGACAAAGACTGTGTAGAAATGTTTGGGTAAAACACAGCCACAATCTGAACGTTTGTCTAGAAGAAGAAAAAAAGTATCCTGAATGTTGCACAGTCTTGTTGTCTGTAAATGCAAGGTGAATTATAATCAATTTCCACAGTACTGACAGCCCTAATATTACTAATAATACTAATAATAAATACATAAATACATACATAAATACCATATGTATACAATACTTTCCCTGTGACAGCTGGGGCAGGGTTACCAGCTGTCCTGATTTGGATAAGCAGAAGAACTTGGATGGATGGAATTTAATTATAATATTTTACAACACTCCCTGTGAAAGCTGGGATAGGCTGGGCTGTTGGTTAAGAAAATGCAGGGATATAATGATACGATGATTAAGATGTTAAGGACATCTTAACTCAAGCTGCCACATAGATGTGTCCCATGTGAAATACTGAACTAATGCAAAGCACTCTCACATTCACCACCACATGTTTCACGTGGCTATAAAATGTTGTAACAGCATATCAGAGAAAAATAATAAATAAATAAATAATTACACAATAGGTGCCCTTTAAGAATTCTATAAAACAAAGTGCACCCAATAAAAGCACATTGGACAGCTTTATCTCACTTGGGGTTGGCTTCAGTTGTAGAGTTGGTGCTAATCTTCATGTATTTCTGCCCAAAATAAGTTTTGTTGTGCGTTGTGTGTGGACCCTGGCAGAGAGATGACTCAGAGGCTGGACTGAGGCAAAAGGCTTTTTGCACAAAGCTCAGCAGGAGACATGATACAAAGCAACACGAAACCACGACTGACGACAAACTAAAGTCACTAGTGTATATTCCAGAAAACACACACACACACACATGCACACACAGGTGCAACAGTGACAATCAGATGCTTTCCCTCTCGGCCATCAGCTCACAGCAGCAGATCTTCTGCTCCCTGGGACAGATGACACTAAGGACCACGGACAGCTGCTGCACCGCTCTTGGCTGTTTGATCAGCACTCTGGATAGAAAACTACAAACTTACAGAACCCAGCAGAAGAAAAGAGATGATTGTGTGACCGTTGTTTGTAAAAAGTGAACGCTGGTCAAAAACAAGCTGTAGCTCAGCACTAAAGAAGCTCGGCAAGCAGTTTATCAGGAACACAATGCACATGCTTATTCATACAGTTATCCAATCAGCCAATCATGAAGCAGCAATAGAGTGGCTTAAGTCCTGCAGATATAGGACAGGTAAAGCAGATACGATCTGAGTGACTCTGACAGGGGGCACGACTGTCGCTGGCACTTAGTGGCAACTCAAGCAAAATTCACTCAAATACAAATTTCAAAGTTACTTGCAGGCGTTGCATGTGACATGTGAAAGAAACACAATTAAAAAGTGAATTAATTAAAGATTACTTTGCTGAGACCAATATAAAACCAGGAAACGAATCATGTAAGTCATTCAACTCTAGCACAGTTTACAGGTTACTTGCCATTAGACCTTGAGTTCAGTTTCAGATGGTAACTGTGTGAGCTTGATGAAATTCTGACCAATACTCCACGAGAGCTGGTGATTCTTGTGAATTCTGGACAGATGGATGGATAACAGATGTCTTCCCATGGCATAAGGTCATCGGGCCTTTAGCTGGATGAGCTAAAAATGGTAAATGTGATTGGAAAAAATCAGGGTTGTGTAGCCATGCTTCAAAACAATACGTGGTAATGCAGATTCTCAGTTAGGATTGTGCAGAATCAGTGAATCAGTTTCTCTCTCTCTGTCACCCCCCTCCCACACACACACACACACACACTGGGGAAAAAAGAACAGTTCCAGCATCAATACCCATCAGGGAAACACTGACCTTTGTGTGTGAGCGCACAGCTCTCAGCGCATTCATCCATATACAGCTGTAAGTGTATGTGTCGCTCACGTGTGACCATGTGTGCATGTGTGTCATGTGTGTGTGTGAGTGTGTGACCTTTCTACCAGCTGCTGTCTCTCTGTGTTTCAGACATCATGATGGTATTTTCCTCTCACCGGGGACCCATCGCCATATGAAACAGGAGAAACTGCTCTTCACTCCCTCTCTTCTCAGTCATAATGTTTTCTCCCCTCCTCATATCTGCTCAACTGGAAAGTTAACTGTTGGCAATGTTTTGAGAATAATAATAATAATAATAATAATAATAATAATAATAATAATAATAATAATAATAATAATAATAATAATAATAATAATAATAATGAATTGGAATGTGGTGCTTGCCTGAAATATGAATGTCTGTCCCTGACTGTCTGTTAATCAGTGTTTAAAAACACAATAAGAGGGAAAAACTGTGCTGATTTCTACATGACTCCCACAGTGCCTTCATGTAAGTACCAGCTCGAACTGGTCTCATGACCAAAGGGAGGCTTTGAAGTAAAATATACCTGCCTGTCACTGAAATCCACTAGGACTGCTTTACTCCTGCATGTGTGATGACATTAAACTCTGCGTTGTGACAACCAGCTCCAGCAGTCGACATGCTGTTTTGACAGCCAATTACATCCAGCCTGTAGCCAGAATCGTTGCAGAGCAGGTGGATCTAGCTCTTGAGTTATTTATTTCAAGGTCACCTGGGGTTAAGGGAATATCCTTCCCTCCAGAAACACTGTTGGCACTAGCACATCCGAGGTTCCTGGGCTTGATTCACTTATGCCAGTAATATAATATGGTTGCTGGCGCATGGAAGAAAAGCTGAGAAGGTAATGCTTTCTCACCCCCCAACACACACACACACACACACACACACACACACACACACACACACACACACACACACACACACACACACACACACACACACAGAATCTAATGGGTGATTGCATTTCCAGGAAGGCTCTCTGCTAAATAAAGTGGCATCAAAGTGTTATAATACTGCAAATATTTAGAGAGCATTTGAGAGAGAGAGAGAGATAAGAAATGAGTGAAGATCAAAATGAGAGAGAAGATGAATTGGCTTTCTGCTCAGCTGTAGGTGTAGCTGTGTCTACTGTGTGTGTGTGTTTAACTCCGTCTCACCCTCACTGGCTGCGTAGCTCATTATTCTTACTGAGTCCTTTAGCACTCTGATACTTATTCCCACACAGATAACATTCCCCATTCACGCTCAGATACAAACACTATATTAATGGAAGACATTTATGCAGGTGCTAACTCACAACATGCTGCTAGAGCTGTGATTCATTTATACACAGCACGCTCTGTGTGAACGTGGGTAAAAAAAGAGACACTGACATAAACACATCCCGACACACACAAACTGGTAAATGAGAGTCTAAATGACACAGTTGATTCTCTCTGGATGGTACTCTCAGGCCACAGTAATCTACTGTAAGCTTTGGTACTATTGTGTCTTCTTTGTGTGCACAGAGGTTCTTGTACACACTTGTTGCTTTGCTGTGTTTTATGACTTTATGTGCAGAATATGTGCCTGCCTGCTCTCCAAAATAGAGCTTTATATATTTGCCCAGAGCAAACCCGGCCTTAACTCTGGCTCCCATGGATCGGTTGCTGGCCCCTGTGGCACACACGTGACAATCAACACATGTGGCAATAATCAGTTACAGATAAAGCTGATACTGCTGATCTCAGATCAGTATGTGTATGAGCCACATAGTCGAGACCAAAGAGCTGCCAAAAGAGGTCACAGATAAGACTGTAGACCTGCACAAGGTTGGATTGGTCCACAGGATCACCAGCAAGAAGATTGGTGAGAAGGTGTCAACTGTTGAAATAGAGCAAATATAAAATGATCATCACAACCATCTGTATGGAGCTCCATGCAAGACCATGCCACATGCGGTGATGATGGTTATGAGAAAGGTGGTTGTGGCATGGGTGTGGTCTCTGGCTGGCTGCAGAGGAGGGGTGACGCAGCGAGCTCCCGGGGCAGTGCAGGGGAGGGGTGAACAGGTGTGCTGGGACGTGAATGTGATTGTGACTCTTTATGTTCACAGTGACAGTCCGAGAGGAAGGAGAGTGGACGGGACAGCAGAGCGGGAGTGTCTGTGTCCCACTGTGAAACCACAGTAAATCGAATGTCAAAATAAAGACATCCGTGTGTTTACGCAAGTAAAGGGTCCAACTTCACAGTGGTGGATCAGCACAAAGAGTTACACTGGCAACACGCTATCTTAGAATGGGATGAAATGAGGACCCACGGTTGAGGAAGAGCTTCCAGAGCTTCCATACAGTGCAGGAAGAAGAGGGAACAAAATGTGGACATGGGTGCCTCTGCTACAAGCTGTCCTCAGTCATCATATTTTAACCCCAATGATACTATGTGGTCTAAAGGCTGAGCCCAGTTTTTGATCAGGTATAGTGAGAATAATCACCATAATGTAATATCATCCCATACTGTAAGGTAAAGGTGCAACGTTAGAGAGAAAACCCCAGGAATTAAATGATGGTGGGAAAGAAGAACTCCTTCAACACTCTACACCCAGATAGAATTCTGTCTGAATTTTCCAGATGCCTGAGAAAAGTACATTTTCATCATATCTTCCTCTTCCTCTTCCTCTTCACTTCTCTATCCTATCGTATCACATTCATCCTCTTACTCCTCATCTCCTGAAGTCAGGGCTGTAACATATAGTAGGGAAACATGTAAAATACGAGAATCTATAGCTGATACTTTTTACAATTAGTTATTGTTACCAGACAAGTGATGTGACTGTCCTATTGCCGGACAGCTGATAATGAGCCTGCTACTACAAGCTAACATTATCGTAGCTAATGTTAAACAAGCTAATGCTAACTTTAAAGTCTCCTCAAGCGTAAACAGATGTCAGTGTTTCACACCTCGCACTTTGACACTGGAGGTAAAAAGTCATGTCAGCCTAAACTTACAGCGTGCTGGTCAAAGTGTTTGAACTGAATCTGTGGTAAAAATGTAAAATATTGCAATATATATATATATATATATATATATATCCTCTGGTAACTAGAGACCAGTGGCACAGTGAAACCCGATAATGAATTTATATCGAAACAAACGATAGCGTGAAATGTGAAATGATATGATGATGTTTTCATTTTGTCATCCAGTATATTTTGTCATATCACACAGGCCTGGTATTAATAGTTGTCGAGCTACATGAGTTCTCAGGAGGTCATTAAGTGTGATTCTGTTTCCTGTGAATTTCTGTTATTTTAGACTGAACCAGTGTGTTGGAGCCAACTGCCGGCCTGCTAAAAACACAAATCATTTCACACTAACAGTATCCTTGGGTGTTTTGAAAGGCTTTTTAAAATAAAATGTATTATTATTATTATTATTATTATTATTATTATTATTATTAACAACATTAATGCTGTTTCCAATTTAAAATTGCCAACAAAATATTTTTACAGTTTGCTGTAATCTGTACATTATTTCTGTATTTTATATCACAGCTGATGTAAATTAGAATATCATATCCTGCATACTTTACACTTTTAGAAACAATGGCCAGGGTTCTCACCCAAAGACCTTGCGTCCTTCAGTGGGAATATTTCCTACCACAGAGATGCTCTCAAAACAACATTTTTAGAGAATGTTATTTTGAACTTCTGAGAGCAGATATACCCTTGCTCCACTTCCAGAATGCATCACAACTCTCGAGGTGAGAAAACAAGATTTGAGCTGGCATTGCTAACCTGACCTCTGCACTTGTGGGGGTGGCCTGTATTCTCCGTGTGATAAAGCCTGGCCTGTAGGCCTGCAGCCAGAGTGCTCAGCGCTACACTGGATATGAAACATCACAAGTAATAACACTCCCCTGATGCAGCACCTCTCTATTTCTTTCATTTTCATCCCCCTTGAATATGTTTCTACCTTGTTATCTTTTTATGCACCACCCTGCCTGTAATATTTTTCTATTCTTCGATGGACTTCTTTCGTAATTCTTATCCTTGAAAAGAAGCAGTGTACAAATAACTTTGCTCTGAAAGGTTCTCTTACAACATCCTCTCCACTATGTTTTATGTTCAACAGTGTAACAATGTGTAGTTGACAAAGCACAAATGTACTAATTAAAGTACAATAGGTTTTAGGGTGGGGATACCACAGTCATCTCAATCAATACTATATTTTTTTAAATTAAAAAAAAAACATCTGTCATACTCCAGGAAACCATGAAGGATGTATTTTTTCCCCCTTGGAGCTCACAAAAAGTGATCCAATTTCAACTAGCTGGTTTAGTTACTAGCGAAGTCAAATAACTTGGTTAACTTTAAAACTTCTCTTTTTGTAAGTGAAGCCTTACACACAGTCACAATGAAAGTTATCATGCCCTGAATTTTATGCTATAAAAATTTTATAAAAGGGGAAATTAACTGTGGAGATCAAAACGTGTTTTACTTTGTAGTGTGTTTTGGGGATTTTTTGTTCTTTTTTCTGGGCTGTAAATATGTTAATTTGGAAGAGAGAAGGGGAGCATTGCTACACTTTGATCCATGGTACCCAGAATTTACTACCATACCACTGAATAAACCTTAGTACATCCAGAGCTGTGCTGCTGGTCTACTCACTCACTCCCACACATGCATCATTACTGTCCCACAACAGATCCACTTGCAAGCCCTTCTTTTAACCCTTGTATTATGTTGAAAAAAAATCACATTGATTATGTTGCGGGTCATTTTGACCCGTACTGTGTAAATCCACTCAGAATTGTCAAAAAAGTACAATAAAACAATAGCAACTTTATTTTCCATTAGAAAAAACATTTAGAACACAGACATACAATACAGTTTGAATTACCATAACTCTTTTTAAGAACAATTTAGTAAAAGTTTTTCCTTCTTTACAAACACATTTCTTTTGAACTTGCTCGTTTTTCTCAGTTTTTCAGTGTTCAACATTTTCAATTTTGTCCACATGATGGACAGAATGTGACTGTGTGCTTTCTGCAGATGTACTTTTTGCATTTCTCACAAACAGTGCTTGTTTTAATGTCTTCTCGTGAGGGACAGACCTGGCATCTTTTTCGTTTCTTTACACCTGTATCCACTGGATCCACTGCAGATTGGTTGGATGGTGCACACTTGACCTTTTCAATGACAGCTGCTGCTGCTGGGGATCGAGCTGGTCTGACTCGCATCTGGATCTTGGGAGTGACAAGACTTTTTCCCAGTTCTTCCAGGAAAAGGCGACGTCGGTACAATTTACCCGCATTCCAATGTTGGTTGATTTCAGTCCACAGGACATAGGCATTGTAAGCAGACACATCCAAAATGTTGTAGAAAATTACCAAGGGCCAACGAGCTGTCTTGCGCTGGCAGCTGTATGTCGCTGTGACTTTGTCAAGATTGTCCACTCCTCCTTTGGTGGAGTTGTAGTCTAGGATCATTTGTGGTTTTTTGTCTTCTCTTGTGCTCAGAGATGCATCTGTGTGCATTGTGCTCATGACAAGAACATTCTTGTTTTTCTTTGGGCAATATAAAACAACTGTTGCTTTCTCAGTGAAAACAAATATTGAGGAATGCAGAGATCTTCCCTGCATCTTCAAAATTTCACTGGGAAGTTCTGGCTTATTTCTTCTGATTGTTCCCAACATAGTCAGCTTTCTCTTCTGAAGTTCCTCTCCAAGCCAGTAGGATGTAAAGAAATTGTCACAGGTGATGTTATGCCCTTGCAGCCCTTCACTCATCTGCAGCACCACACGCATCCCCTGATTCTTCTCAGATGCTCCTCCAGGTAGCTGTCCAGTGTACACTTGCATATTCCATGCATAGCTAGATTTTGCATCACAGGCTGCCCATATTTTGATGCCATACTTGGCCGGCTTGTTGGGCATATACTGTCGGAAAGGACAGCGATCCCTGAATGGGACAAGGCGCTCATCAACAGTAACGTGGGGACCAGGGTTGTACAACAAAGGTAGAATTTCCACCCATTTATCCCATACATCTCTGATTGCAGCAAGTTTGTCTCTTTCACGTCGACCAGCTCTGGTTTCACGGTTGTCAAATCTGATCACACGAGATATCTTGAGAAATGTCTCCAAAGACATTGTTGCTCGAAAGATTGGCCTTCCATTCTCTTCATTCCATAGACTTGCAGTTGCTTCTCCCTTGGACCTGTATACGCCAGCTAATATCAGAATTCCAATATAAGCATGCAAGTCAGTCTGATCCAGTGGCTTCCATTTCTCTTGAAATACACGCCTCCCTTCCAGGTTAGTCATGTCCAGTATAATCCTCTCTATTGGAGGGGATATGAAGAGTTGAAATGCTGATTGAATATCATCAACTCGTGTGATGGCAAATCTTGTAGGACCAGGAGTCATTTTGATGATATTAGAAGATGACAGCCTGCCTTGACTTCGGTGTGGTGATAATGACCATTTTATATTACCATCTTTAGATGTCCATGTCTCCTCTGTGGATGATGATTGCTGCATTCCTTGGTTTTCATTTGATGTAGAGATGGCGGCACACTCTCCTCCTCGTCTGAAAATTGTCAGTCTGGATCATCAATAACATTGTCCTCAGTCTCTGAAACATCTTCTTCTTCATCACTATCCCAGTTGAAAAGCAGTGATAAAGCTTCTTCAGTCGTCAACCTTCTGGAGCTCATTTTTGGTGTGTTGAAATGACATGAGAACAGTGAAAAGAATAGGGGAGAGAAAGTTTCTTGCATGCACACCTGGGTCTGAATGTATATTCAGAAGCAGTCAAAACAAAGTACATCAAAGAGAAATGTTTATTTTGGATCTGAACAACTTTTTACTTACATAAAAGTGTCCGGGTCAAAATGACCCGCAACATCATCTTTGTATACAAACACTGCAGAGACATTCCAGGACACATCAAAGTGTCCATATTTTACACACCAGTTCATGACCCCAGATAAGGAAAAGTCATAAGCTTTCATGAAGAAAAAGAAAGGATGACCAGTACTTTGGTCAACACAAAAACTGGAATGGGTCAAATTGACCCTTAACATAATAAGAAGGTTAATTCAGAAGGACCAGTCCCACCTCACTGACCAACCGCATGACCACAACCTCTGCTCCTCTGATGCCAAGCTCCAGTCTAGACTAATCAAGGCCTGGGGCAACAGAGCATACTCGATAGCCACCATCTCAAACTACAGCTCTTACCTGTACAGGTCCTAGATTGCTTCTTTTATGCCATATAATGTCAAATCTGTCAAGACAAAATGTACGTAAAAGAGCCGATTTGAATTACCTTCTGAAACTATGCTTGTTTGGGTGACTTAAGTGCTCAGAGACTGAATCAGCATATCGTATCTTTCAGTACTGTTGAAGATTCAACAGAAATAAATCAACAATATTACAACAAGTTGATAAAAAAATGAAGAAAATATGTGGAGCAACATTAAAAAGAAAATACATAATTCATCCTGGACTTGTTGTATTGTGTCTTGTGGGTTCAGTTAGCATTCAGTAGGATTAGATCTTCCTTTTAGAAGTCCCACTTATCACTTCTCTCAGATGCCTAATGAGCTTCCATTTGTCTCCAATCATCTTTCTTCCCCCTCCCTGTATTTTAATTAAAGTATCCTCTTTTACCTTTACATGGAACATCAAAGGAGAAACACCAGTTCATGCTAATTGGAGGTAGATTTGAGGCTTTAACAATATTTTGTTTGGACTAATTTCCTCCCGGTGCATAGGTGTACAGAGAGGACAGATGGGGGAGGGGGAAATGGATTTTTATAGGTGGCAAAAAACCCAAGAAAAACAAAGTCAGAGAAATAATGAGATCACTACAGGTAAAAATAGGACACGATTGGTATTTTGTTTTGCTAATTTCCTGTTTTTCACAGGTGAGGCAGAGGGATTATGGGTAAGTAAAAATAGTGGCTCTTGAAAATTAAACAGGATGCACATAACCACTAAAATAGCAAGAAGGCAGAGAGATATGAAAGAGAATCATCAGCATGGGAACCATTAGCAAGGCACCAGAGCAAAAACAGCTTAAACCTAATTATAAATGCTGCTCAGACGGCAGGAAACACAATATTTTGCAGCACCTATTGCCTCTTGTTGAGTCAGTGTTGCAGGTCAGTGCAGCAATATCACAAAAACAAGGTTTAATTATCACCTCTTGTCTTGTGTTCATTGCATAATCACATATCTAAGAGATGAAGAAAAAACAAGGTCAAACATTTCCAAGAGGAATATGGCGTCTCTTTATTTATCAAGTCGAAACATTCGCCCACACGAGGACTTAGGGGTGAGCACAGCTGGCATTTAACAGAGCAGACTCAGTAGGCTGAGATGAACAACATGTTTGAGTCCAGTGCAAATGTGCTGCTGGACGCTCATGGCATGCAGCTGCCTTGGAGACGCTGCTGGTCAGAATGACGCCGATGTAGAATTTCAGGAATGTATCATAGCCCCTGATGCTCTGGAAGCAGAGGATGGACAGATTCAAAGTTGCATATTTGGTTAAGCTCTTTGAGGGTAAAATGACTATGACTGATTTGTCTCTGAGGGCGAGGCATTGGCTCAGTACACAGACCAGTGACTGGCACGCTGACTCACTCTAAACTTCACAGCAAAAGGACAGCAGATTAACATCACATTCTATTTTCATCAGAACTAGAATTTAAAGCAGCTTGACTTCCAGTAAGAGAAAACCTTTTGTGATCTGTGGCTGAAAGAAGCTACCTCTGTGAAGTCAGCCACATATTCACATCTTTTGAAACTTCTGCATCATGGTTACTTTCAGTTGGGAAGTTGCAAAGAAAACCCTTTGTGGTTTGAAGCTGAGATTTAGGATTGACGACATGACGATATCCCTCATACAGGGTTGGGATAACATCTACTTCTTAAATTGAACTTTGTCCTGTATAGCAGCGCTCCCCAACCTTTTTTGCTCCACGGGCCGGTTTATGTCCAACAATATTTTCACAGACCGGCTTTTAAGGTGTAGCGGATAAATACAACTAAATAAAACCAGCACCAGTACCAAAAAAAGAAGATTTATTCATAACACACGGGAAAAGACCCAGGGAAAGAGTTAACGATAACAACAATAAAAAAATAACAATAAACCCCCCCAAAACATATATATGTTGCATTTCTCAAGGCCCTCATGGAGCTTATTAGTTGGGTCTTCTTTGTGATTTAGCTGGAAGCAAATAGCAATTTGCAAATTCAGGAATTTGGTTAAATTGGTAAACTTATGAGCTATATTAATATTACATAGAGTGCACTATACAGGTCATCGGATGTTCAAGATGGGCTTTACGTCTACCAACAACTGCTCACACTGCCAAACCAATTCACCGGACAATTATATCCACGCTCTTTGGTTCTGTCCACCAGTTCAGAAGTTTTGGCGTGAGATATGTGAAGACTTATCAAAGTGTCTGAAATGTAACATTCCAACTTCCCCCTTAGTGTGTTTGTTGGGCAGCTTAGATAATGTCACTTCAGAAAAGAATATCGCCCATATGGTTTTCACTGCCCTATGCATAGCCAAGAAAACAGTCCTCATGAACTGGAAAAATAAAAATAATCTTAATTCTAACCAATATAGAAATTATCTATTAGATTACATTAGTCTTGATACAGCCTCTGCCACCACATCAGATCAATTGCTCTGGGCTCCTTTGATCAGCTCCATCACCTAGTGGGGGTGGGGGGGTCATAGTTTGGTCGCGCCTTCACTGTTGTGATTGGTGTGGGGGTAGGGACAGGCTTAGGGCGTCGGGAGGTTCCCCGGAGGCATCTTCCTTGGGGGGCTCAACCCGGGGTAGCGGTCATGTCCGGTTAGGGGCTCTGTTGGCTCTCAGGTGACTGTTTCCTCACGGCTGCGTGCAGCGGGGATAGGGGAGGGTCTGTGCTGATGGACGTGGGTTACTGACATGGTAGCCTGGCTGCCCCTGGGTGGGTCCGGGATGGGCGTGAGGTTCTGGGGGCGCTCCGTCTCTGGGCTGGGACCCGGACCGGGCCTCGGGGGCTTAGGTCCTGGTTGGTGTGTTGCCGGGGTTGTGGGCGGGTGGGTGCATGGGGGCCCAGCCCTGGAGCAGGGTGCCGCCAGTGCATCGAGCCACCTGGGGGGCTCTTCAACTGGTGGGGGAGATTGTCACATCTTGCAGGAGCTTTCCTCTCCTCAGGAGCTCCCTCTGCAGGAGGGGGAGATACAGGAGAGGTGGAGGAAGATCTCAGCCTGGGTGTTTATTGTCTTATGTAGTCTGGAAGATGAGTGGATGGTGGGGTGGGTGCAGTTTTCTCTGTGGTGGGGTTGGGTGGACTGTCCCGGGCTCTGTGGGGCCGGGAGGTGCTGCTGCACTGGGCCCCGGTCTGGATGGGCCTGGGCCCCCTTTCCCTGGCGGGTCGCAGATTATGGGGGTGCCTACTGGGGTCAGCGGGGGAGCTGGCCCCAGGGAGGGGTCACTTGCCCCTCCCTTCCTTCCCTCCCCATCTCCAGCTGCCTCCCTCTTCCCGCTCCACCACAACCACCCACACATGCAGGACCTTGGAGTAGGGGTATGTCACCAGGGTGCAGAGGAGGCTACCCCCCCCCTGTCCCCTTCTGGCTGCCTCTGCCTCAATTTTATCCCACAACTTAGACATTCACATTACTCACACTCTCATTACACATACATATAGGATCTTGGGGGTGGGCACGATACACGGAATCCAAAGTACCATCAGGGTGTACACCCCACCCCTGGCATCATTGCCCACCTCTCAATTTTAAATACACTTAGACACTGAGGGCTATCAGGAGGGACTATGTGCTTACCTGCTGCTCTCTGGCAGGTAGCTCCATGCCCTCCTGGGTTTTAAATGCACCTTAGAACACACATGCATCAACACTACAATGAGCGGGTGGAGGGAGGTTTGGAGTCTTCTCTCACCCCCATTCTCTGCGACCTGCTGGAGCGGGGGGGCTAGGAGGAGGAGTTGGCCGTCCGACTGCGGTCTGGAGTGTGGGGCCTCCCTGCTGCTGCGGAGTCGGGGCGGTCTGCCTCCCCCCACCGCAGGGAAAAGGGTAACACCACCTGGGTCTGGGTGCAGTTCCCCCCTCCAGGGGCGGGGGCACCTAGACCCGGTTTGTAGAGTACGCTTGGGGAGTGTGATCGTGTGTACAGCGTCTCTTTATGTCTGTCTCCACGTTGGTTGAGTGTGGAGTAAGTGCATATGAGAGCATGAGGGTGGGAATGGATGTTTGTATCTGTGTGTGCCTGTATGTCTGTGTCTATATGTCAGGTTGGGTGTCAGGCGCCACCTCTCTGGGGACATCTCAGGCCCTCCAAGGTTTGGAGGCCTATCTCCCCCTACCACCACTTCCCCTGCCAGTGGCGGACTCCCTCAGACATCGGCGCGTTGGTTGTTCTTTGTGTCTGGGGATGGGCGTCCAGGTACACACCGGCTCACTCCTTGGCGACCGCTTATCCGGGCCTGGAGCCTGGGGCTCGCTCGGGCCACTTCGGAGGTGGGGTGCCCCCGGCCTCTCGGCCTGGGGCTCGGTCACTCAGGCACGGCTGGCTGCCGGCGGAGCTCACGGGCACGTCACTGCAACTCCCCCTGGCTTCTGCTCCGCGGCTGCTGAGTGAGCCCTCATCTGGGACTCTCCTCAGCTCTTTCTGGGACAGTGGCACGGCTGCCCCTCTGTTGGTCTTCCTTGGTCTCTTGTGTTCTGGGGGCCTCTGGATGTCTGGAGTTTTGATCTCCTCCATACCTGCTTCATGCCCTGGAGGAGGCTGTGGCCCCCCCACACCCTCTAGCAGATTATTACATGAAGGAACCTTTAAAAAAAAAAAAAAAAACAAGCGCGTCCATGCTCACAGGTGTACACACGGGTGATCACACCCACAAACTACACCCTTTTTGGCTCCTATTTCAAAGCACACTGTGTTCTGTTGATCGTATGTGCTGCACAATAATGTTTAATATTTAGTATTTACTGTCATATTCCCATATATCATTGTGATGTTGTTTATTCTATTACTCTTGTTCTCTTCTGCTTGTTTTCTTTTTTCTTTCTCAGCAGGTGATCCAGGTGATCGATATATGCATTTTTTTTTCTCTGCCCGTTCTGTTGGTTTATGTTTTTTGCCCTTCTCCCCCGTCCCTCTTCTCAGCTGTTTCTCTTTCCCTCTTTCTTTCTCCCCTTCTTTCCCCCAGTCAAGTCTGTCCCGTATTCAGTAAGTGAAAATAAAATAAACAATAAAAGGTGAATCAAATGGACCATTACGGCAAGGCTGGGATGGTCAATTTGGTAAAGTAAATCCGTTGGGCATCTTTGTTTGCCTTTAGACAACAATTCTGATGGCAAAAGAGCCAAAGAGGACAGGCAAAAAAAAGAAAAAAAGGTAAACGTATGAGCATTAGTTAAACTTTAAAAATGGCAGTACTACAGCCAGACAAGTGTTTAGGTTTATATTGTTGGATTGTCATTTATGCTTATAAACATATACTCATATATTCATACAATTATGTAATTGATTGCATATTGATAGGATTTCTGATACTTGTCTTGTCATTCCAGAAATAGGTCTGTGCTAGACAAACCTATCACAAGTCAGTTCAGTTTAGAGCTACTTGGAGTTCTCTAGAGCTGTCTCGATCTACCTTTAGGGTACTCTAAGTGTGAGGGTTAGAGGGTACTCCAACTGTGCTTAAATAGGGTTTAGTGAGAACTACATCATTGTTGAATGATGTGCTTGAAGTTTCAGCAGAAAGCTTTGATGCAAATTTCAAGTGTTTTTCAAAAAGCTTTTATTGTCTGTGGCTACACTCAGAAATAGCTTCCATCAGTTCATTATAGTCCCAAGCAGGATTTGACAGTCGTCCAGCAGAACAGCTCATTCAAAGTCACCTTGACTGCATAAAGGAAAGCATTACTCACACTCTGTGCTCTTTCACTGGTAGCCTAAGCATTCAAATTAGAACCCAAGGGGTTTAAATGTCATATAAGCAAATGTACACAACCTACGTCAGCTGAGTCACTGTACCCGACAGAGATCCATGACTCGGTTTGTTGAGTTCATTCATGACTCGGTATCTTAGACAGGTCTGTTCTAATAGTGCATGAACAGTAATGTCTCGAGTGAAATCGATAGCTTTGAACTGATTAATGTAATGTTGTAGACATGGAAGTGACTCCTCAGCAAGATCATCCATCAAAACTGTTGCAAACCATGAGGCATCCCTGCTGACTCAAAGGCACCAACTGCAGTTCTGCATGTGGTTTTTAATGTTTATTTAGATAGAATATTTATTTTGCCTTGCTTTTCATTTTTTGCAGTGGTATGTAGACAGTATGTAATCATAAATGATCCCAAAAATTGTTTAAAACCTGAGTGTAACTATTCCTATGTTCACTCCATCACTTGAAAGAACAGAGGTCTAGACTTACTTACTTAGAACAAGTCCCGTAAGTATGTAAAAAGTAGCCACTGAAAGGCCAGCTTAAGTACACCTACCCTTAAAAAGTTATCTATATTCTAACATGGATTATAAATATCAGCTTTTGACTCTAATGACCAGGCTTTGTAATAAATCTGCAGATTTCTTTTAGAGTTGAAAACTTTCTGTCATAATGAGTCAGGCCTTAGAATTTCACAGTGCCGAAAAAGTCCGACTTTTTGCTCCTAACTTTACTTTCTATATTGTATTCAGCTGTTTCTTAGCTGAATGAGCTGGTATTCAGCTGCAAACTCTGAGCAGAGCATATTCTGGGACATGTTGTTTCAGGCTGAGTCACCCACAACACAAATCTACTGTATCCTCTGTTTGCATCTTCCCTCAGACATCTCTGCATTGCTGATGTTGATGCCTGCTGTCGTAAACACATGGTGCTGTTGTTTGCACATGAATAGACCTGTAAAGAATCACATTTCCAACAGGTTTTGTTTCAAACTATTTAGAGCAAAGTGTTTGATGAGGAGGCACGGTGTGGTGGTTAAACCTATTTCCGCAGAGCAAGAAGTTTCTGGGTTTGAATCCAGGCCCGGAGTCTCTCTGTGCTCGTCCCAGCTTCCTTACTTGATCTCTGTGTGCTGGTTCAGTTAATAAGTAATCAGTGGTGATTCTAAATGGACTAATATGTCTCTATGGGTTGATTCTGCCTCAGTGTTGATCTGTCCACACTGTACCCCACATTTCACATTATAGCTGGGATAGATCATGTCTAATTAAGATGACATGATAGTTCTTTATAACAGTGTTTTAAGCTCCAGTCTTTCTTTTTTACAAATGCCATTCACTGAGCTGTAACTCAGTTTTAATCATGAGTAAGGTCTTACAGAGCCAGTCCGGTGCATTTAACAGAGTTTATAGAAGTTCTCATTTCATGATGATGATTTTTTATCTGATTGTGAGCTTTGTGTGATATTTTCAGGAAAGTCAAATAGTCTAGAAATATTTTTATATTGCTATAGAAATAATTTGTATTCTATCTCAGAAAATACATGTGGTGAAAACATACTGCATTTTTAATCATAAAGCTGCATCCACAGAGGAGGTGGTTTACAGCAGTTTTATAACCAGGGACTATAGAAAGTCAATGACATTCCCTCATCAGTGGAAAAAATACATTTTGACTGATGTGGGTGGGCTAAGATGAGTGATTGAAGAAGGACACCAATGATTGACATATGACATAAATATGTTAGAGGGTTAGGTGTCTAGGTGTCCGAAACCTGAAATGACCAATGGTGACCAACAGTCATCTTCAAAGTGTGGTCATAGCTAATTTGAGATCTGGGACTCTTTTAACACTCATTCTGTGTATTTTGAAGACAAGCAGAAAAAAAGTAAACAGGCTTAAGAATGATTATTTTCTTTGTCTCCTGACAGAGGAGACTAAGGAACTCTATTTTTAAAAATAACAAAAATGACACCTGGATGACTTACTGTTAGAGTCATCAGCGATGATGACTCAACCCTCAGAGACCTTATGAGTTATGCAGCTTTCTTCATAAACTCAACTGTTCTTATTGCCAAAGTCTGAACTGATAGACAATTTATAAGAAATAGAAGTTTCCTGACTCTCTCGGTTGCTCCAATAAAAGACTTAGTTATGAAAAAGAGAAGTAACACTCTTGGTTGCTTAAATATCAGATTGCATCACAAACTAATGTGCGTGCTTAGCTAGTAGCTACTTTTGTGAGCAAGCGAGGTAATGCAACAATCAAGCTGCTGCTTTGTATATCAAGCAATTTCTCTTCCTTAACAAATAAGATAGCATTAGTCACAAGAAATACAAGTTATTTAATGAAGCACTGATTAATGACAGTCACAAATCATTAGCCAAAACACAAAAAAGAACACAGGAAATCAAATATATAGAATTACATTCTCAAATAACAAATATGATCAAAGAGCAGTTCAAAGAGCAGCATAAACTATAGAAATCAGAGTAAATACAGGAAGTAACTTTAGTACACAAGTGTAGAAAAAGAATATAAAGTTTCTTCTACCCCAGCCCTACAAAATGTCCGGTGGGAATTCACATAAACTCTGATTTTCACACATTTGTGATGAATGTTCCCTCTAAGCTGTGCATGTGCGCAATTGTGCACTGCTGGCACGCTCTCTGCGCACAGAAAATCTGTGATGCGCACAAAAAAAGAAAAATCTAACCTGAAATGAAATTAAAATAAAAACGTTAACAATTCAGTTTTGCAGTGTTAGTCAGTAAGTGACTGGCTGCTCCCGTATGGGATTAGAACGATGCCACCTTATCCAATAGTCCAGCCAATGATGCAATTCACACTCGTATATACGCAGCTAATCAACGTCGCTGACAGGCTCTGACAGCGTCCTTATGGGCCGACACCGGTGTTTTAGCGAGCAAAGCGGCTGATGTGGAGTGAAGCCACGTTAATGACAACGTGTACAACCATTGGAGATGTGAGCAGGACAGACGGAACAACTGACGGAACAAGTGTGGACTTCATACCAGTTTTTAAATTGTGTTGACCGGCCACGTAAAACCAGAGTTATGATAAAAATATCTGCAATTTTTGTTTTTCTTCCTGAATACTGTCGTTGTTTATATTTACTGCGGGAAGAAATGGTAAAAACGGCATTTTATAAGGAAAACGCTCGAAAGCCTGTGAACAAAAACAACACCAAAAAACCTCAGCCTTTCCTATTGGTGGAAAAATCTACATCATTGTCAGATTGTGACAATGATGTCATCAGCACAAATGATCTATGAAAACACTGGAGATGTCATTATTGGGGATTACCAATGATGGCATCAGCATGAAACATCATAGTGTTAGTGCAGTCCTTGCCCTTAGGGCGGAGTTACCTGGTTTTAAATGTAATTTCTTAAAAAAAAAAAAAAATCAGTTACAGGCTAGCACTGCCAAAGAGCAGTGAGTCTACAGTTTATTTCAGCAGCTCATTTTACTCAGGGTTTGTTTGACTTTTTTAGGAGTTCAGTTCAAGAATTTCACATTTAGGAATTTAAGAATTGTTTAGAAGTCGATCAACAGCTAAAAGATAAAATAGGCATGTTTTTTGTGTGTGTGTGTTTTTCACAGTAATGTCCCTGTTAATGCTGTTTCCTGTGATGCATCTTAAACTGAAGCATCGTTCGCCAGCTGGTTGTAAGTAGTGTGAAATGATCTGCTGCTCACCCGCACTGAAATGACTGGATTGGGACTCATTACATTTGAACACTTGAGCACTTGGTACTTTTGTGGGGATTTCCACATCTTCACTGCACAGGGAGTTTTTGACCTTTGAGTTGAAGCTCCTTCATATTTCAAAGGTAATCAAAAGGGCACACACACACATACACACACACACCATACAGTAAACAGTGACACTATTTAGTAGGGCTGGGTATCGTCACTCATCTATAACAGATATTCTGTTTCACAAGGTCCCGCTTTGATTTGATCCCTGATTCGATTCGATTTAAATTTTGGTTCAAAAATATTATAGTTATGATCATTTATCAGTACATACCCATATTTTTACATTTACATTGGGGCAAAAAAGTATTTAGTCAGCCACCGATTGTGCAAGTTCCCCCACTTAAAATGATGACAGAGGTCAGTAATTTGCACCAGAGGTACACTTCAACTGTGAAAGACAGAATGTAAAAAAAAACCATGAATTCACATGGTAGGATTTGTAAAGAATATATTCGTAAATTAGGGTGGAAAATAAGTATTTGGTCACCTCAAACAAGGAAAATCTCTGGCTCTCACAGACCTGTAACGTCTTCTGTAAGAAGCTTTTCTGTCCCCCACTCGTTACCTGTATGAATGGCACCTGTTTGAACTCATCATCTGTATAAAAGACACCTGTCCAAAGCCTCAAACAGTCAGACTCTAAACTCCGCCATGGCCAGGACCAAAGAGCTTTCGAAGGACACCAGGAAAAGTATTGTAGACCTGCACCAGACTGGGAAGAGTGAATCTACAATAGGCAAGCAGCTTGGTGTGAAAAAATCAACTGTGGGAGCAATCATCAGAAAATGGAAGACATACAAGACCACTGATAATCTCCCTCGATCTGGGGCTCCACGCAAGATCTCATCCCGTGGGGTCAAAATGATCATGAGAACGGTGAGCAAAGATCCCAGAACCACACGGGGGGACCTGGTGAATGACCTGCAGAGAGCTGGGACCAAAGTAACAAAGGTCACCATCAGAAACACACTACAACGGCAGGGAATCAAATCCCGCAGTGCCAGACGTGTTCCGCTGCTGAAGCCAGTGCATGTCCAGGCCCGTCTGAAGTTTGCCAGAGAGCACATGGATGATACAGCAGAGGAGTGGGAGAATGTCATGTGGTCAGATGAAACCAAAGTAGAACTTTTTGGTATAAACTCAACTCGTCGTGTTTGGAGGAAGAAGAATACTGAGTTGCATCCCAAGAACACCATACCTACTGTGAAGCATGGGGGTGGAAACATCATGCTATGGGGCTGTTTTTCTGCCAAGGGGACAGGACGACTGATCCGTGTTAAGGACAGAATGAATGGGGCCATGTATCGTGAGATTTTGAGCCAAAACCTGCTTCCATCAGTGAGAACTTTGAAGATGAAACGAGGCTGGGTCTTCCAACATGACAGTGATCCAAAACACACCGCCCGGGCAACAAAGGAGTGGCTCCGTAAGAAGCATTTGAAAGTCCTGGAGTGGCCTAGCCAGTCTCCAGACCTCAACCCCATAGAAAATCTGTGGCGGGAGTTGAAAGTCCGTGTTGCTCGGCGACAGCCCCAAAACATCACTGCTCTCGAGAAGATCTGCATGGAGGAATGGGCCAAAATACCAGCTACTGTGTGTGCAAACCTGGTAAAGACCTATAGTAAACGTTTGACCTCTGTTATTGCCAACAAAGGTTATGTTACAAAATATTGAGTTGTATTTTTGTTATTGACCAAATACTTATTTTCCACCCTGATTTACGAATAAATTCTTTACAAATCCTACCATGTGGATTCATGGATTTTTTTTTCACATTCTGTCTCTCACAGTTGAAGTGTACCTCTGGTGCAAATTACTGACCTCTGTCATCATTTTAGGTGGGGGAACTTGCACAATCGGTGGCTGACTAAATACTTTTTTGCCCCACTGTACAAAAGCTGACACTGTGAGACTTCATCAGAGGTGTAAGCGTCACAGCAGATGTCTAAGTGTCAAAGAAGCTGAGGATAAAGCTGAAAAACATGAAGGAGACTTTCCTGGCCTTTTATAGCAGGTAACTGCCTTAAAAATATTCTGCAGTAGATGAAAAACTATGAATCATCATATGAAAATTACCTGATGCTGCTGAAGTGAATCAAAGTTACAAAGGTTTGATTAGAGACACAGCTGAGAGTTTTGAAATGTGGCATCATTTGTAAAAGTTTAAATTTCTTTGGTATTGAACAGAAGAAACTAGGCTTTCTTGTCGGAGGTCATTTTTGAAATCAAAAACAAAAAAACAGTGGCCGACAGCACTGAACACAATGGTAGACTGGTGCAGAAAAAGCAAGCAAATAATGTAGAAAACAGAGATTTTTGATGGTAATTGATTTTCAAACCTACCCCTACTGTGTGTGTATCACGGTCCCTGTGTCTACCCGACCGCCTCAGTAAGGCTACATGTGCTCCCGCCTTTGGCCCGCGCTCCTGCTGTTAATCACACACCTGAGGCTCATTATGCGGCAGTCTACTGGCCGCCATTTAAGATGGTGGCTCAGAGCTTCTTGTTGCTGGACGTTGTATTGACTCACGTTAGTGTAACCCTGGCCGTAGTAATCTCTTGAGTTCCCAGTGATTTCCTAGTTGTAATTATTCCGTCTTTCTAGACTTCCCTGAACGTGTTCCTGAGGTTTTTCTTGCCGTAGCGTGAATGTGAGCTGAGAAGTGTAACCAGTTTGCGTAGAGTGTATTGGAGAACAGGAGTGGAGCCAGTGTAGGAAGGAGTGGAACGAGGATTGTGGAGCGAGTGTAGAGTGTGTGTTTTCCCCACATGCTGTGGATCCCTGGAGCACTGACCTTCCCACCTGACTTTGTACATAGTTAACGTGGTGCTTTGTACATAAAGATTGTTTTGGCTGATTTCTGAATCTGTGTGTGAGTTCTTTACGTCAGCCCTGACAGTGTGGGCTTGTTTGGAAACAAGCATGCACTGTGGACTCAAAGAAACACTCTGTTACGTCCATCGAGTCATCCATCCATCGCTCTTTACTTCAAGTCCCACAAGCACACTCGCTGATCCATCTCACCAACAAGACAGTGTGTGTCAAATCTTAGTGAGGATATGACACTAAAACCACATTTCGAGCCTCAAAAATGTCTTCAAACTCGCATTTGGTCCTCATAAGTGACGGTTGGTCCCCACAAGCATAATACCATGCCAATTATCTGTCCTCACAAAAATGTCTAAACATGTACACACACACACACACACACACACACACACACACACACACACACACACACACACACACACACAGACACATCATCAGCATCATCATCATCCTCAAGATCTTCCACTAACAAATGGCGGCAGCCATTATAAAATGTGCCTGCTTGTAGTTCCCTCTACTTAACAAGCTTTAGCTAACAAACCACTTTGAAGTGACGAAAGACTCGAATAATTAGAGAACAGTGAGGAAGAGAAGTGGCAGAGATAGAAAAGAAGCAACTACTGAGAAGCCATAATAATGCCAATAAACAATGAAAGACGAGATGATGAAGTCAAGGCCAGTGGGACATATATACATACACATGTATACTGAATGACAACAACATCAGAGAGAAGGAACAGGAGACACTTGAAAAGGACCAAGGGCTCAGAGAAGAGCTAGGCGAATGGCTCCAGTAGATCCCAGGAACAACATCCAGAAGAGCGCAGTCCTAGGAACAGCTAAGATGCTGCAGCTCCCTCAAGCTCAAGGATAGACCACCCGCAGGAGCAGGAGGGGAATTTATATATATATATATATATATTAGGGGTGCAACGATACTCGTATCGCTATTGAACCGTTCGATACAGTGCTTTCGGTTCGGTACACATATGTATCGAACAATACAAAATTTTTAATGTATTTTATCAACTTTTCTTCTGACGATGCTGTCTGTGTTGAGCGCTCAGTGGATCCGTGTTGTGGCGTTAAGGTCATTTCAACGAGATTTACGCTGACAGCACTAGTGGGAACACAACGAATATGACTGCACATTTACACCGACATCATCCTAGTGCAAAGACAAGTGGAAGCAGACAAAAACAACAAGCACGCATGCTACAAACTTTACCCGAGTCATTTAGACAGCCGTTAGCACATGATTCTCCTTATGGGGACCTGATATGTTTAATATGCTGCTGAGAATATAGCCCAGAAGAAGCGTATAGTATAGCTTTTATTTTGGAAAGAGCCATTTCTCTGTAATAAACTCTCTTTTCCAAAGATGAGTGATTCCTCAATCAGATACAGGGCTCGCAAAATCGCTAGCCCCAGGATGTTGGGCTAGCGATTTTTCCAGGCTACCAAAATCTATCTCTTCCCTGCCCGTCGGCCTATCGTAGGAAGGAAAAATATATGTCAATGCTTTTGCATTCTTTCGGAAATGTAGCTGGGTAATTATGTCATTGGCATCGGTGAGCCACTGTCAATATGTGACATATTGAAATCGCGTTTGAATTTGCGCTTGTTTTTTGCTTTCACTTTGCAATCGCGCGAACTATGTATAGAGAGCGACAGCACTGATTGGTGAGTGATGATAATTTGTGCACCAATTCCTCTGACATCGTCTTATCAATCGTTAGCTTACTATGCAAACATGACAAGTGAAATCTCCCGCAGCAAGCTTAAACATGTGAGAGGTTGATCGCGCAGAGAATCGCTGAGCGTTATGTGAGTGCGTGTGTAAAAGCAGCAGGATATATATTTTAGTTCTGCTGAGCCAAATAAGACAGGTCAGGGTGAAGAAGTGACAGCCAAAGAAAAGCTTACCACAAAACGGAAAAGTTATGACAAATCAGACTATAAGGCAAAAACAAAGTGCAGCCTTATGGTTTCATGGACAAAAGAATTTCTGTGGCTGCAATATGACGAGCTAAATAACCAGGGCTGCACATAAGTGGTCCGCAGGTGCGCATTCGCTGTCAAAATAAAAAACGCGCACAAGATAAGAAGTTGCAACGCGTGTTTGTGTACATAAGATTTTCAGGAGGAGGACAGACATTTGTTTAGAACTCTTAAAGATGTTGAAGAAGCTCCTTTAAGCAATTACTTTGGTTTTCCTCCACCTCCAAAGAAATGTCAGGAGTCCGAACCACAAAAGAAGCACGTATTCTCGGAAAAGTAGTTGCAGGAGGTGAGCTGGCTTCAAACAAATGATGAACGCACAGAGATGTGGTGCGGAATGTGCCGTGAAAATTTAATAAATGACAAATTAAAAAGGCATGAACATTTTTTTTGTATCGAAAAAATATTGAACCGTGACACCAAAGTATTGAACCAAACCGAACCGTGAATTTTGTGTATCGTTGCACCCCTAATATATATATACAGTATATATACAGGAGAAATGAAGGATAAGAGGGAAGAGGCAAAATACTGTAGTGGAGTGCTGGTACAGGAAGCAAGAGAGGGATTATTTATTTAGAATTGTTTTCTATCCGGTATCGCCTCTAGGGAGAAAAGAAAAGGGAAAGAGAAAGAAAAGGTAGAAAGAGAGAGAAAGCGCATAAGAGGGAGAGGAAGGATGCTGCCAGAACAGTTTCTGTTAAACACACAGGGAGGAAAAACATGCTTGCGGCACACAGAGAAACAAATACAGGAAAACACAGAAACAAATACAACGCCAGCACGCTCACATGCACATGTAGGAAAATACAGGATAATAACAGGGGCAAATGCACACAAATGGGTCTGCTTGTGAAAGTGGATGCACATTCAGGTAGATAAGAGAACAGCAGGCAGGACTATCAGTTAGATTGTATTGTGACCTCTGATCCACAAACTCAGCTGGTGGTTAGGGCTGAGAGAAGGAGAAACCAGAGAGAACACAGATGCAAACCCAGGAAAGCCGATTCCACACTCAGTCTAATCAGACAAATTGGGAAGAATTTTCTCTTCAGCAAAGATACTGAAAGCCTTTGTTTTCATTCTCTAATAAAGTTTTGATATGAATCAGCAGCCAGCTGACAGAATTCACGGTGGTATAGTTTATGGCTCAAGTATGCCTAATAAGGAAAACTCTCTATTCCCATTTCTTTATCCTTTACTTGTTTTACAACTGTAGGTCTTTGCTAGAGAAGAGCAGGGATAGTGCTACACTGTTTTAATGTCTAATTAAAATAGTTTGGCCCCATTACCATCTTTGACCTGTGGTAAATGGACTGATTCTTATATAGCGCTTTTCTACTCTCCCGGAGTGCTCAGGGCGCTCTAAATAACATGCTATATTCACCCAATCACAGCCATTCACACATGCACTGTCTTCTACGTTTCTTAGTGCTTCCTAACTACCATTCATACTCCGATGAACGCATCAGAGAGCAGTTTGGGTTAGTATCTTGCCCAAGGATACTTGGCATGTAGACTGGAGGAGCCAGGGATCGAACCACCAACGTGCTCTACCTCCTGAGCTACAGCCACCCCAATGTATCGATTGTCATTGGTGGATGGTATCTAGTGAACCCAGTAGAGGCTTTATCACCACCTAAATCATCTGCATGCATGCTGCAACTCAAAGTTTATCTGTTTGTGTTGTTACTAAACACTATAATAATTCAAAGACTTGCACAGTTTGATATCTTCATATTATTGGATCTAGTGCCACTGGAATATCTTACATGTGTACTGCACTCAAAAACAGATCAATTCTTTAAGGTGTTGGAACCATACTTGAATTATCTGGAACCTGACGTTTCTAATATTATGTTACAAGGATTCTCTTGAGTGTTCAAACTGCAACGTACTACTGGGACCACAGGTATTGTACTGCATTGTATTCTCTCTTTATTTATTTATTTATTTATTTATTAGATGGAACTGAGCTGGTGTTCTGTGCTTAGTTATCAGTCTGTTTGTTTTGTTTATTTGTTTATTTGTTTGTTTTTTATTTATATATTTATTTTTGGTTCTGAATTGTACACTTTATTATGTTATGTAATTATGTATTATTTGTGAAAACAGAAAAACTAATAAAAATACATTATTAAAAAATGAATGGAAATAAACAGATGAATGAAAACCTGCAAACACAAATCAATAAATGGAAACGGCGTCTTGCTGCTGTCTCAAAGGATGTTTTCGGTTTTGAATTGGACAAGCTTCATATGAATTGTTACAGTAAAAGAATATCTTTAGAAGGAAACAAGGATTTAGCACTTTATTACTTTCACTTCTCAAAAGAGTTCTCAAAAGAAAAAACAATGTTTTTATAAATCAGCATTTGCAGGAGAATCTTGGACTCTGCCTCATATTCAATAGAAAGTACAGCATATTCCATTTTCTACTTAAGTCATTTTTCCTTTATCCATATATGTGATTTTTCTGGGGTTGCAGGAAACTACAAGAAACTGCTGTGGACCTCACATATAGGGATGACTGATCTGGACTGCCGCGTCAGCCTGATAACAAACTTGTTAGTGAGCATTGTTCAAAGGCGATTGCTGCAAATAAACTCATTAGTGTTGACAGGGGAGATTTCCGTGGAGGTCTAGCAGCTTCAGGCTTAACAGCCAGAAGGCACAGCACTGCATACAGAGATAAGCTCTGTGAAATAATCTGAAAACGTCACTGGAGAGCTGTTCACCTGAAGAAAAGAATGAAAGAAAAACACGATGTGCCATATATAGAAAAAAGCAGTTTGCAGTCTTAATATCTGCATGTGTGAACTTTTATTTTTAAATCCACCTCCTGATCAATTATAATGGCACAAATTTGCTCTCGCTGCATGAATGTGATACATCAGTGTGCATACTGAATGCTGACACAGCAGCAGTGCTTTCTATTTTACTACCTGTTGCTTTTCATCAACACACTTCAGCTGTGTCTGTTTTCTTCCATCGTTCCCCTCACCAACTGAAACCAAATCTGTGGTGTACTCCGAGCACAATAAAGTCACCATTTAGAGATTACTTAGTCCCCGACTCTTTATCAGTGATGCGTAAATTAAAAATTCATTTGGGAGTCAAGCAAGAGAGTCCTTATTCATGAGGGTTTTTTCATTCTACAAACAAATCATTGCTTTGGAAAAAAAAATAAAAAAACCCACCTCTTGACTAAGCAAAACTGACAGTTTAATATGTTTATTACAGTTGCTGTTGCTGTGCTAAGCCAAGATGCTGTTACTCCCTTTGCATTTTTCTTTTTTTACACTTATATGTTTGCATTGCTTTGCCATTAAAATGAGCTATGAGTTACACTTAGAGCTAATTAATATCAAACAAGTTACTTTAACTAAAATCCAGGAAAGTGAGAAGATGTAAGAACCAATGGAGTTGAATTTGAAAGTCACAAGGTGTTGTATTTGCATTTTGAGTAAGTTATAGTCATAGCCCATAATAACCTGAAGCATGCTGATGTAGTGGGCAGCACTGTCGTCTTGGACCAAGAAGGCTCCTTGTTCAAATCTTCTGGCTTGCTTGGGTGGAATTTGCATATCCTCCTTGGGTTTCAAGTAGTCCAGCTTAGTGGAGTACTTAAAATGTCATTTGTAGTCTAAAGTGCTTTTTCAGTGCCCAGCAAGACTGAAAAGTGTAATTATATAAATGCACTTGTGTTATATTAATACCAACCAGCAACTTCCTTGGCTTAAAACATGAATAAATAAATAAAAAGAGTGTTAATGTCAAAGCAGAAGTTTGTTCCATTGAAAGGCTGGTGGACTGTGTTATAGAGACTTGCTCATTGGCCCTTTGTCTGCATGAAATGGGTTGAGATCAGGTGACTTACTTGGTCATTGACGAATACTGCACTGATTTCTCCTGAGAATCTCTTGGGTTGCTTTTGTGGTACGTTTTGGGTCATTAGCCATTTGCACTGTGAAGTCCGATCAGTTTTGGAGCATCTGGCTGAATCTGAGCAGGGACTACAGCCCTGTATGCTTCAGGATTCATTCTGTTACTTCTATCAGCAGTCACATCATCAGCTAACCTTACTGGCACACTTCCATTGGCATGGGCAGACATAGACATACAGTAGTTACGCAAAACGGCGCGTGCCTGCTCTGACCGGTTTTAAAGGGTTAAAGACCGGTTAAAGTCCAAAGATATGCTGATGTAAAGATGCTGTCATCAGGTTGAGACACAAAATAAACTTATCATACAGATAGCAAGGAGTGGTGAAAGCAACATCTGATACTTTCCTAAGAAAAGGAATGAACCAGACCAGCTCAGAAACCCCAATAAACCCAGAACACCACAGAAGACAAGTTTATGTTATGAAGATTATGATACCGAATTCACAGAATATTTTTCTTGGTTATAAAAAAAGAAGAAACATCTAAAATCTAACGTTGAAGAGGTAGACATATTGTTTTCAAAGTCGTCAATCAAGAGATGCTTTCATGGATATAAATGCAAAGGTTTTACAACAAACCCACCAAGAAGCATTGGTTACACTGAAGAACAAGAAATCTTTGGACAGGTGAACCCAAGATAACTGGAGAAAAACATGGAGAAGCATAGGAACAGGTCAAGATCCAAAAGGTACTGCATCACCTTTCAAACACACTGGAGCCAATGGGCATGTACAGTGGGGCAAAAAAGTATTTAGTCAGCCACCGATTGTGCAAGTTCCCCCACTTAAAATGATGACAGAGGTCAGTAATTTGCACCAGAGGTACACTTCAACTGTGAGAGACAGAATGTGAAAAGAAAATCCATGAATTCACATGGTAGGATTTGTAAAGAATTTATTCGTAAATTAGGGTGGAAAATAAGTATTTGGTCACCTCAAACAAGGAAAATCTCTGGCTCTCACAGACCTGTAACGTCTTCTGTAAGAAGCTTTTCTGTCCCCCACTCGTTACCTGTATGAATGGCACCTGTTTGAACTCATCATCTGTATAAAAGACACCTGTCCACAGCCTCAAACAGTCAGACTCTAAACTCCGCCATGGCCAAGACCAAAGAGCTTTCGAAGGACACCAGGAAAAGTATTGTAGACCTGCACCAGACTGGGAAGAGTGAATCTACAATAGGCAAGCAGCTTGGTGTGAAAAAATCAACTGTGGGAGCAATCATCAGAAAATGGAAGACATACAAGACCACTGATAATCTCCCTCGATCTGGGGCTCCACGCAAGATCTCATCCCGTGGGGTCAAAATGATCATGAGAATGGTGAGCAAAGATCCCAGAACCACACGGGGGGACCTGGTGAATGACCTGCAGAGAGCTGGGACCAAAGTAACAAAGGTCAACATCAGTAACACACTACAACAGCAGGGAATCAAATCCCGCAGTGCCAGACGTGTTCCGCTGCTGAAGCCAGTGCATGTCCAGGCCCGTCTGAAGTTTGCCAGAGAGCACATGGATGATACAGCAGAGGAGTGGGAGAATGTCATGTGGTCAGATGAAACCAAAGTAGAACTTTTTGGTATAAACTCAACTCGTCATGTTTGGAGGAAGAAGAATACTGAGTTGCATCCCAAGAACACCATACCTACTGTGAAGCATGGGGTGGAAACATCATGCTATGGGGCTGTTTTTCTGCCAAGGGGACAGGACGACTGATCCATGTTAAGGACAGAATGAATGGGGCCATGTATCGTGAGATTTTGAGCCAAAAACGAGGCTGGGTCTTCCAACATGACAATGATCCAAAACACACCGCCCGGGCAACAAAGGAGTGGCTCCGTAAGAAGCATTTGAAAGTCCTGGAGTGGCCTAGCCAGTCTCCAGACCTCAACCCCATAGAAAATCTGTGGCGGGAGTTGAAAGTCCGTGTTGCTCGGCGACAGCCCCAAAACATCACTGCTCTCGAGAAGATCTGCATGGAGGAATGGGCCAAAATACCAGCTACTGTGTGTGCAAACCTGGTAAAGACCTATAGTAAACGTTTGACCTCTGTTATTGCCAACAAAGCTTATGTTACAAAGTATTGAGTTGTATTTTTGTTATTGACCAAATACTTATTTTCCACCCTGATTTACGAATAAATCCTTTACAAATCGTACCATGTGGATTCATGGATTTTTTTTTTTCACATTCTGTCTCTCACAGTTGAAGTGTATCTCTGGTGCAAATTACTGACCTCTGTCATCATTTTAGGTGGGGGAACTTGCACAATCGGTGGCTGACTAAATACTTTTTTGCCCCACTGTATTTTTAAATCCCGATAGCACTGCAACCACGTGAGCTAGCGCAATAATTTTTTTTGCATATGAAACCGGAGGAGTTGTACTTACATCTTATGCCATCAGCTTGTCCTAGGTCACAGTTTCCTTCCACATATAGCTTTGCAAAAACTGCATAAAAAGCGCTTGCAGCAACAAAAACATAATATTCCAAAAACACACTTTGCTGATCCGATCAGCTGTTCATAACACTTCCTACGTCCATCAGCACAAACTATCGCATGTCTGCCATGACCTGCCCGAAACCGGAAGTGACGTCATTTTCGCGGAAATGTAGTTTTTTACCATCAAGGCCTCATGAGCTTATACAGTTTTTTTAAAAAAGTTATGTTTGACTTTATGACTTTCTGTGTCGTTTCTGGGATGCTTAGGACTAATATCGCACGGCTGGAAATAGTTTATTTTGATGCATATGCTGCTTTTTTGCAAATTTGCACTATAATATTTATTTTCATTTTTCCTGCAGTGTATAGAAATTGGTGTATTTAAAAAATAAAACTATGAAGACACTCAAAATAAATTTCCTGTGGTGGGCAACTATTTTGTGCAACTTTTTTGTATTTACAGTTTTGAGGGATAAGCCACTTAAATTTCTCTAACTAGAAATATATGTTAAAAAACAAAAACGATTTTCAATTTTTTTGTAGTTTATTGCACTTTTTTGCAATTTCTGTAATTACTATGCACTTAATGCATGCATATAATTAAAATTTAGGCTGCAATGGTTGTATTGATGTATAGCAACTTGAAATGCTCCCAAAAATGGCTGTACAACATTTAAAAATATAATATAAGCTCTGGCGGACTTTGTTCTATGGTAGGTCTTAAAGGATTAAGTGATGATGTATGAACCCTGCGTTTATAAAGGCTGTTGTGTTTTTAACATGTTTTAATTTTTTGTGTCCTGCTCTGTTTAATTAGTCAGTGATCACTGCCTCTCTCAGTTTTTATTACCAATGTTCATTTTAAAGCTCAGTTTTTTAAAACCTTACAATGTAACTACAGCCCAGCCCATGCAGCAGTATATTAATAACTAACCTTGTATTGTGGATGGATTATCCCAGTTGTTCTCCTTACTGAAGTTTGGTCCATTTACTATGAGGTGCCGTAAGGGACATTATTACTGAAACGCTCTCACACACACAACTGAAACGCTCTCACACACACTACTGAAATTTTAGCTCTCACACACACAACTGAAACGCTCTCACACACACTACTGAAACGCTCTCACACACACTACTGAAATTTTAGCTCTCACACACACTACTGAAATGCTCTCACAAACACTACTGAAACGCTCTCACACACACTACTGAAATTTTAGCTCTCACACACACAACTGAAACGCTCTCACACACACAACTGAAACGCTCTCACACACACAACTGAAACGCTCTCACACACACTACTGAAATTTTAGCTCTCACACACACTACTGAAACGCTCTCACGCACACAACTGAAACGCTCTCACACACACAACTGAAACGCTCTCACACACACTACTGAAACGCTCTCACACACACAACTGAAACACTCTCACACACTACTGAAACGCTCTCACACACACTACTGAAATTTTAGCTCTCACACACACTACTGAAACGCTCTCACACACACTACTGAAAAACCAAGTCATTTGAGTTGAACGGGAAGGCATTTCATTTAAACAGGAAGGTGTTTCAGTTGAACAGGAAGGCATTTCAGTTGAACAGGAAGGCATTTCAGTTGAACAGGAAGGCGTTTCAGTTGAACAGGAAGGCATTTCAGTTAAACAGGAAGGCATTTCAGTTGAACAGGAAGGCATTTCAGTTAAACAGGAAGTTAATTCTTGACAAGGAAACTGAAGGAAAAAGTGTTAGATTTCAAACAAACCACTACACAGATGTCTACTCAGCAACCTGTTAGTTAGGGGTGGGTTTTTATAATTATTTATTGATTAAAATCGATTCTGGCTTGGATAACGTGAAATCGATTCATTAAAATCCTGAATCGATTTTTTAATATAAATTTATTTTGCCCGAAATGCCAGAATCTCTGGTGAAACCTCACAAAATTTCAACAACCACCAAACAGCTAAGACAGTAAATGAGAGCAGGTACACGGCTTCTGCACAAAGACGTAAACACACAGCGCGGATCAGAATCAGTGAGATGTCGCCTTTCTCACCCGACAGCACGGACACGGTCGGGGCTGAAAGCCGACAGCTCGCTGACTCTGATCTGTCGGCAGGTCCGCGCTTTGTTTTCACGCCGTTTTTGCGCCGATTCTAAAGCTGTTAGTTTTATCTCTCTCCAAACAATATTGACTGAACCAGCAGCAAAAGAAGATCCAAACTGCGCTTCACATAAACATCGTCATGAATTCCCTCACTGTTTTGCTTCCACCACGATAAAATCGCACGTCATGCACAGCCCTCTCTCTCTCTTTCTCTCTCTCTGTACTTCAAGAACAGTTTCCCGTCTAAAAATCTGTTTTCTGCATTATTCGCTTGCTTGTTAGGCACAAGTCTACTGTTGTTTACAGCGCAGTCGGCCGCTGTTTTTTTTTTTTTTTCATTTTACATACTTCCGAAAAGAAAACCTAATTTCTGCCGTTCAATACTGAATAAATTTAAACTTTTTAAAATTATGCAAAATGCAAAACGTTAGCCGTGTCTCTAATAAAACCGCTGTAACGTCAGAGGTAACGTTCATATGTTGATTAATGGTTTTCTTTCGTTTTTGATGTACTGCAGAATATTTTTTATAAAATCCCAGGCCAGGAAAACCACCTTCATGTTTTTATGTGTTTTATCTTCAGCTACTTTGACACAAAGGCATCTGCTGTGATGCTCACACCTTTGATAAAGTCTTGCGTGTGTCAGCTTCCTTTTTTTAAATACAAAAATATGTAAATGTACTGATCTGAATTATAATATTTCTGACTGTCAAAATTCCCCATAATCAAATCGAATTGAATTGAATCGAATCGTGGAACAAATCGATTCTGGACCTTAGTGAGACAGCTGCATTACTTAACAATATATTAGCCTCAGCATAAGTCAAAATTTAGAATAGCGGGAGACGTGCATTATCCTGGTTATTTTTTTGGCATATGTGCTTTTTGTCTTTTTTAGCAAAGAAAAATATCTTAAAATCATCAATAAAACCAGGGAGAGAAGGCTTAGCGTTCCTCCATTTAGCACAATGGATATGATATTTACTCAAAAGTATGATGATGTTAATAATGTCTGAGACATCCAATGCTAGATGATCCATATAAAAAAAATTATGATGTAATTCAAACAGTGGCACATCATTAATATTTAGGGAAATCCAATTTTTTAAGTTGCACCAAATACATTGTGTGATAGGGCATAGGGGAAAAAAAGATGTTCTAGGGTTTCATTTTCATCAGTACAAAAAGAACACTGATCCACCTCAAAGCCAAATCTCTTTTTTTAGAAATTCTGCCACAGTATTAGTTTTGTTTAAAGTGTGTTTCTTTAACTTTAGGTAGAATAGGCTCTTTCATAAATTTTTAGTATGCTTTATCCAGTGTATATGAAATAACTAAATTAGAACCATGCCATGTAACCATTCTGTTGTAACTATGAAATATTTTGTCTTTGAAGAAACTACTAACAAATTTCTTATTGCATTTTTATCAAACAGCTGACATTGCCCTAGCAATAAATTTGGGAGCA
This sequence comes from Maylandia zebra, assembly GCF_041146795.1. Classification (NCBI taxonomy): domain Eukaryota; kingdom Metazoa; phylum Chordata; class Actinopteri; order Cichliformes; family Cichlidae; genus Maylandia; species Maylandia zebra. The sequence goes on from NC_135168.1 coordinate 28,931,158, forward strand.
CTGATGAGAAATTATTGTATATCATAAAAATTTTAATCAAATGAAGCAGAGGCAGTGGGACCAGTTCACAAAATTTGTTATATTCTCTTTGAGAACAGTTTAGACAATATTTTTCTGAAAAGTCTGTGTAACTTAGAATGACACCGTTATCATCCAACAAATCTGTTATGAATATAATATTTTTGTTCAAACCAGTCACTCTTGAAAATTGATTTTTGATTAAGTGTTATTACCCTATTATTCCATAAGGTTGAATTATGGGGAGAAGTTGTGGGTAAATCTCATTTTCCCAAAAATGCAACGTCTGTTTTGGAAAGTTTGATATCTTTATGGGGATTTTATTTGCCGCAAAATCACATTTCAAAATAAAGTCTAATTCTGTATACTATTTTATTAAACAAGAATCATGGGATGTGGAGCTAAGTAGAGTCTGGCTGTGACAGACAAGATTTTAACCATTTAATTCTAAGGGTGCCAACCATAAATTCCAATTCTGGAGTTTTGATACCACCTTTATTGTATCCCTTCACAAGCTGAGATCTTTCTATGTAATGGGTTTTATTCCTCCACAAAAATTCGAACACATTTCTATTCATGGTTTTCATGGTATTTATCGTTTTTTTTTTTTTTATATCATTTACGTGGCACAAAAAAGGTTGGGGACTGCTGTACTAGCAGGTTGCTGAGTAGAAATCCTTGTAGTGTTTTGAAATATACCACTTTTTCCATCAGTTTCCTTGTCAGGAAACAACTTCCTGTCCAGCGGAAATGCCTCTGGTTTCAGTGGTGTGTGTGAGAGCGTTTCAGTAGTGTGTGTGAGAGCGTTTCAGTAGTGTGTGTGAGAGCTAAAATTTCAGTAGTGTGTGTGAGAGCGTTTCAGTAGTGTGTGTGAGAGCGTTTCAGTAGTGTGTGTGAGAGCTAAAATTTCAGTAGTGTGTGTGAGAGCGTTTCAGTAGTGTGTGTGAGAGCTAAAATTTCAGTAGTGTGTGTGAGAGCGTTTCAGTAGTGTGTGAGAGTGTTTCAGTTGTGTGTGTGAGAGCGTTTCAGTAATAATGTCCCTTACGGCACCTCATAATTTACAGCATCCTGCCATGCGATTGCATTTGTCCCTAACCATCGGGAACCCTCACATTAACTTTTAATGTGAGGGTTCCCAATAGAGTGATCGTGGCTCAAGAGTTAGGAGTTCGTCTTGTAATCGGAAGGTTGCCGGTTTGAGCGCCGGCTTGGAGAGTCTCGGTCGTTGTGTCCTTGGGCACGACACTTCATCCGTTGCCTACTGGTGGTGGTCAGAGGGCCCGGGGGCGCCAGTGTCCGGCAGCCTCTCCTCTGTCAGTGCGCCCCAGGGCAGCTGTGGCTATAATGTAGCTTGCCATCACCAGTGTGTGAATGTATATGTGAATGGGTGAATGACTGGATGTGTAAAGCGCTTTGGGGTCCTTAGGGACTAGTAAAGCGCTATACAAATACAGGCCATTTACCATTTTTTATCGAGTGGAAAAAAGTTAGCGTTCATCCTCCAGCTTCACTGTGTTTATGCTATGCTAACATAGCTGTGTCGCTAGCGATCACGTAGCACACCATTATATACCAGCTAGCCCAACTTCAGTAACCCTACAAACGTCACTGCTGTTTAGTTTTCTGTCTTCATTTATGTTGGAAGTGATAGCAGAGCTGTACGTTTTAATTTGTTTCAGAAATCTCTCAGTCAGGACATGCTATATCCTGTTTAGGTGGAAGCTAGCGAGCTAACTTCCTGTTAACTTCTAACTCTGTTAATTTAATATATTCTGTTTTCATGGATGCCTGGATGTTAAACTTAATTGTTACACCTGGTAAAGCAGCAACACTGATCATTTTATTAAAGATGAAAGAATTTAGACAGTTTGTAACTCTCAGTGATGCTGCAGTGTTCGTTTGACTTTGGGACCTGAAGAAGATGGAGTTTTGGACCCAGAAACAGCTAATGATGCAGAATTGAACTCCAGATATTTTTTATCTGATTTGCCATAGAATGATGAGGGAACACATCCCAGCTTGACAAGAAGCAAATTTATCTTTGTCCAAAAACCTTTGAACATAATTAGATATCAGCCAAACAACACTCATAGTTAGAAAGCATGTTTGCATTCCATAACTGGTCTGAAACTGATCTAACCAGCTCTATCAATCCAACAATCTCTTTCAAAAAGGTATATTATATATCTGAATTGGTGGTTCCATAGTGTAGTCATTTATATATTTCCTTGACAAGCAAAAGATTGCTGCTGGAGAGACAAATTGGGTGTATGGATCTGATACAAACCAGGCAAATCAAGTAGGTGGAGCTTCCTGCTATGGTAACCGCTTGTAAAAGGGAGCAACTGAAAGTAGCTTTATACTTTAGATCTGAACTACTCTCTAGCCTGTGATTAATTTTAAACAAATATGGCAGATTCTACCTTTAATTACATCTGCAGCTTATTTGAGAGCACATGTGCAATGTTTTGCTCCACTTTTTCAGGTAATTTAAATATGCAAACCTCATTTTCTTTTGAAACTACACTGCTTGTTGTTTTGGCAGCATTTACACACATTACTATTGACTGATTAACTGGATATTTGGAGTAATACAGGGGTGCAGATTATGTTATGTGCCGTGTGTAAATAAGTCTCATGTTTTGTCATGACCGTTGATCCTTCAGCATCTCATAGTTTGGCAACACTGCTGCACCTCAGTGTGTTAAGTCTGTGCTAATTAAATGAGCTGGCAACTCATTGTGCTTTGTTTGTCCCATTGCTGCTTTTTTTCTGCAGCAGACAAGAGGAAACAGGGACATGCATATTTATCAGTCCAGTACTGGATGCCGCTGTTTTATTTGTTTTACTTCTTTTCCGCAGAACTGAATAAAATGTAACAATATCAGCAAAACAGCCCAAGGTCAGCAGAAAAACAAAGTAAACGATAAGCTATGCACGATTGTGTTATTGCTGAAGCACAAGGGAGTTGTGCCCTGGCTATAACTGCAAACTACAGTGGAAAAAAAAGGAAAGAAACAAAGGCAATGCAAAAGGGCTCAAACTTCTCATTCACAGACCTAAAAGACAGAAGTATCCTCTCAGCCAGAGGCCAGGCCTCATTAAAACATTTTGCCTTCTATGTCAATGTCATGTGGGTACAACAGGCAGGGCTCATTTTGGATGAACTCCTTCAATTTTGAAAGGGCTATTATTGCTTTGTAAAACCAGTAAATCATTAGCATGTGTTTTAGCAATCTTTGGTACAGACTAGTCCCCAGGTAGATGGACAGCCTCTGTTGTTGGACTACATGCAGTACTGTCATCCACCCATCAGGTTGGATTTGGCAGGAAATAATTTAAGCTGTTTTTATGGCAGAGTAATGTTTTTTCCGAGCAAATGAAGTGCAGAGACTTTTTTAGATGTACTCACATATTTGGTCTTCAGAGATATACACTCTCAATATAATCTCAACATTTCTTAAACCAAAAGCAACAACAAGCTGTGTATAATTTCTAGCTAGGTGTATATTAGCAATGGTGCTTTTACCTCTTCAAACATGACCAATGAGAAGTGCAGCATTGTCACAACATGTCATACAGCTTATATGAGCAGTCTACCAAGAAAATGAAAAAAGGAGGAAATATAGAAGCTCTCTGTGGGTTAAGGGAGAGCTGTTTACCCAAGAAACGAAGTTTATGTCTCTGGGGATCTTTTTCATCCTTAATGGGAATGTGGAGTGTGACATAGACCAATGGATTAGTGCAGCATCTAGACTGTGGCTAAGTGAAAGGCAAGCTGTGCTACTGTTGGAACAGTCTGCACAGGTATAAATTCTGTGCCAGTTATTTGTGTTGATTCTTCACAGAAACATTTGCCACAACAAAAAGGCATAAAACATAGTGTATTCAAAAGTATTTACAGGGGAGGGGAGTTGGTGGTCCAAAAGGTCATTCTGATGTGATGCTTAGTCTGAATTGTTTGCTCAGCATGAATCCCCTTATAGAGGAAAACACGGTAGATACCACTGGTTCATCAATGCTGATGTCTTTGTCTGATTTCCAGCTAAAATGCCTCTTTTGATGTTGAAACTTGCCGACAGCTGTCCAAGATCTTATTGTTGTGAATTATTTGAAGGAGTGACACCTTTGTAGACGTCATCTCACTTTGGACCCCAACAATTTGCATCCCGTCAGGCAATGTTCAAGGCAAGAAAAAGACTAGCCTTGACTAACTTGTTCTTAGAGTACAAACACCGATTTTTGTGTAATGTACCATTTTTCAATGAAGTTCTCGGTCTTGTCATATGGATAAGCAGCTGTTGACAACCTGCCAGTATTAGACAATTCTACAAAGTGATAATTAGTGTATTAGCCATCTCAATAAACTTGGGGTCCAAGCATCTGTCCTCTCCTCTACCAGCATGACTCTAGGCTGAATGGTTTTAACTTAGAAAAGATTGTAAGGCAGGAAGCCAACTTCACATTGGCCAGAATTGTATTTGTGGGGCATATCAGCTTATTAAATGATGTATCAGGATGCTGGGAAGAGGAGGCTTTGCAGATTCATCAGCAGATTTTCCATTACAGACACTACTGGCTTGAACTACACAATAGTTCTGAAAGGGGAAATGGAAAAGAAGCAGAGAGCAATAAGTAAGTAATTGAGTAAATTCCGTCTTGCCCTCAGATGCAGGCATGGTGATGGTGTCGTGTCTGGTTTCACACTGGGTAAATTTAGTCTTTCCACTGTGCGCAAAACTCAAAGGAACTTTTAGGGAAATCTAACTATCAGATGTCAAAGCCTGTCGGTATTACCTGAGGGTGCCAAGTGGAAAAACAGGATGAGAGGAGACGTTATTTAGATGGAAGCGTGATTTGGTTATTTTACAGTCACTTGAGTTTAGGGGTAATGCTTTCATGTACAGTAATAGTCTATCAGTGAAGCAGTAGGAGATAAAAACTCTTATTTTCACTGTGAGCTTTTGTACATGTGTGAGGAAGATGAGGTATCTAACAAGTACACGTCCATGCTTCCCTGTGTGTGTTTGTGTAGGTGTGTACTTAAAACCAGCTGTGTTGTGTAATTTGTCCTGTGGGGAATCCAGGTCAGGACTAGTCAACGTTTCAAAAACTCAACACTTTTCCTCTTTTACTGTTATCCTTTCAACGTGTTTGGTTTGCATTATGTATGAACAGAAGTGGATGTATAGCCATGTGTTCTTTTACCCCTTCAGCGTATACCTGTAACTGTCTACCTGGAGCCTCTTCGTGTGTTTGTCAAAACCTGAATATATTTTTTGCTTGCCTGCGTGTGTTTGCGCTGGCCTGAGGCACGGTGTGTGTGTGTGTGTGTGTGTGTACGAGACTATGTGTTTAGCCCTGGAGTGTGTACCTGTGAGTTCCTGCTGATATATACTCTTAGCGACATTCTTCCCCTTCCAGCTCCTTTCTTTTTATTCCTCCATTTCCTTATCCAGCCGTCTTTCTTTATTCCCGTGACCGTGTTTCTCTCTCTGCGGTCATGGATTGTATTTGTTTTTCTTTTTTACATTTAGATTCTCAATTGGTTTTGACACAGAGCATAATACAATAAAACTTCAGCTCAAGACAAACTTTGTATTACTGAGTTATGTAACAAAAATGAGTCAAAGTGTAGGGTTTGGGTTAACTTGTTACTGTTCGTACTTTTGTTGTTTAAAGAGCACAGCATGTCGTTCTCATACACCTTTGCCATCACTTTTCTCAGGCAGCTAAAGAAAACAGCAGTTACAGATGCAGTGTTCTGATTAAACATCGGCCGATAAAACTAGGAATTAAAAGTCTGAAACTGGAGAAAACACTGAAATAGCTGTGAAGGTTTAGGGCACGTCTATTCATAGTTTTCAAGTGATGGCGAATCATTACGAGAACGCCTGACTGGAGGGGAAAATTAGACTTTCTTCCACTGCCTGCCAGTTATTTTTACTACAGCTTTGTTTGGTAAAAATGTCAGAAAGTTGTTAAATCGGACTAATGACTAGTTACTCGGTTTGTTCACATCTGCTATTACAGCTCAGAGTAAGGCACTCCATTCTAACACACTTCTCAGCTGCATTGCACCCGTGCCGCCTCCTACAGATGGCGTTTTTATACTTTTGTAATTTTTTTAATTTTTTCACATTTTTACTTTGTTTCAGTTTTGTTTTGGTTAACTTTCAGACTAGATTTGCTTTGTCAGTTTAGTCTGCGCTTGTTGAGAATTAATTTTAATCATTTTGATTATTGTTATTATTTGCCAGGGGCAGTGACATGTGAGGATTTTTACACAAAGCAGAGATGAAGACTATTGTGGAGGACCGCACCAAGAATTTGCAATTTAATCTTTTTTATAAACTGCTATTGGTAAGAGTAGATGTTGTAATCAGACAGGGAAAATGTTAAATAGGCACAGAAAAAACACCAACATTTTCTGTGTAAGCTTTGGTGAAAGTCCATCCATTCTCTTCCACTTATCAGTGGTGTGGTGGTGGAGCCTCTCCCAGCAGCCATAGGGCAAGAGCCAGGGTACACCCTGCTAGTCTTTTGCAGGGCTAACACAGAGAGACAAACAAGCATTCACACCTACGCAACATTTAGAATCACCACCCCCACTGACTGCATGTCTTTGGACTGTTGGAGGACACTGGACCCAAAGACAGGGAGAACATGCAAACTCCACATAGACAGCAGGATTGAACTCAGCACCCTATTACTGTAAGGCAACATTACTAACCACTGCTCCACCATGCTGCCCCTCGACACAAAGTGCTGTTGCTATTTTGCTTTGTTTGCTTGTAGTTTAACTACATGAGTTTTCTGTTTTGAGCTTTAAAATCAGGTTTCGTTTTGTCACTTAGGAGAGAATCGGCACCTGGATTTCTTAAACTTCATGATCCAGAATTGTTCATATATTTGTTCTTCTACGATCCATAAGTGGCAGATCCAAAGAGAACCAACAGCTTCTGAGCATGTCTCCTTATGTGTAGAAAGGTCTTCTCTTTGAGAGAAAAATCGAATTCCAGCAGTTACAGTGACATAAAGTGAGCCCTGCCAGTATTGAATCAAATGTACATGCATGTGATACTGTACACCTTCTTTGATCATTTTAAGTATTTTAGTCACAACATTAACATCACGCTAAACCTTTAATTTTCTAACTGACTTTAACAACATGGTAATGGCCTGCATTTGTATAGCGCTTTTCTAGTCCATAGGACCCCAAAGCGCTTTACACTACATTCAGTCATTCACCCATTCACACACACATTCACACACTGGCGATGGCAAGCTACATTGTAGCCACAGCTGCCCTGGGGCGCACTGACAGAGGCGAGGCTGCCGGACACAGGCGCCACCGGGCCTCTGACCACCACCAGTAGGCAAACATGGGGTTAGTATCTTGCCCAAGGATATTTGACATGCAGCCCGGAGGCAGCCTGGGATCGGACCACCGACCTTCTGATTAGTGGCTGACCTGCTCTGCCACCTGAGCTACAGCCACATGCGTCCATTTTCTTCCTCTTATCCGAGGCCGGGTCGTGGGGGCAGCAGCCTAAGCAGAGAAGCCCAGACCTCCCTCTCCCCAGCCACCTCCTCCGGGGGAACACCAAGGCGTTCCCAGGCCAGCTGAGAGATATACCGTACTTTCTGGACTATAAGCCGCTACTTTTTTCCTAGGTTTTGAGCCATGAGGCTTATACAAAGGTGCGGCTCCTCTGTGGATTTTTCGTCCACCACTAGGGGGACTCTAACCAGAATTAGAATAAAAAACAAGATAGATGAAAAATCAATGCAAAGAAGAATACGCTACTTTTTCTTTAGCAGATAGAACACGCACAACAAATTACCAACTGGTAATTATTTTCAAATCCTCACCCCTTCATCATGGAAACCACACGAAGAAGTTCGTATGATGCAAGTTTTAAGTTGAAGGCCATCGATCTTGCTATCCAGGAGGGAAACCGAGCTGCTGCACGCAAGCTTAGCGTCAATGAGTCTATGGTGAGACGTTGGAGGAGACAGCGGGAAGAGCTCATGTAATGCCAAAAGTCGAGAAAAGCTTTCAGAGGACATAAAAGCAGGTGGCCTGAACTTGAAAATGTCCTGGAGGATCCTGTTCCGTTTTAATCAGCAAAGTTGCTGCCGTGTTAAAAGGCATTGTTCGGAAAGAATCTGTTCAGGTACATACTTGTACATTTGCAGTACAAGATTGTTCTGTACATGCAGTAAATATCAGAATCAGAATCAGAAAGGGTTTTATTGCCAAATGTTGAGTAGGTTTACAACATTAGGAAATTGCTGCGGTGCTTCAGTGCAAACATACTGTCATAAATTACGCTAAAATAGACATTAAAATAAAAATAAGAATAAGAATTAAAAGTGCTAAGTAGATAGATATATACATGAGTGCAGGTGGTGATCAGTGCCAAACATGGAATGATGCAGTCAACACAGCGTAGGGTCATGTGTTAGTGGTGGGAACAGTCATACGGTTATTGTTCATGTGTTCAACAGAAGAGGGGAAGAAACTGTTCTTATGGCGAGAGGTTCTGGTGCGAACCTGAGGGGAGCAGGTCAAACAGACTGTGTCCAGGGTGAGAAGGGTCAGCTGAGATCCGAGCTGCACGCCCCAGTGTCCTGGAGGTGTACAGGTCCTGCAGAGATGGGAGTCTGCAGCTAATCACCTTCTCAGCAGAGCGCACAACACGCTGCAGTCTCTGTTTGTCCCTGATAGTGGCTCCAGCGTACCACACGGTGATGGAGGAGGTGAGGATGGACTCGATGATTGCAATGTAGAATTGCATCATTTCTTCAGCTGCCTCAGGAAGTACATCCTCTGCTGGGCTTTCTTAATGACGGAGGTGATGGTGGGCTCACACTTCAGGTCCTGGGTGATGGTGGTACCCAGGAAGCAGAGTCCACAGAGGTGATGGGGGTGTCAGTCAGGATGATGGGGGGGAGTGGGGCTGTGTGCTTCCTGATGTCCACAGACTTCAGGAAATATCTATTTTTTCATCATAGATATCTGCGGCTTATAGCCGGGTGCGGCTTATATATCTTTTTTTTAATTTTTAATTTTTAAAAATAGAGCGGATGCGGCTTATATACAGGTGCGCTCTATTGTCCAGAAAGTATGGTAATCTCTCCAGCTTGTCCTGGGTCTGCCCCGGGGCCTCCTCCCGGTGGGAGATGCCCGGAACACCTCACCCAGGAGGCCAGGAGGCGAGGTGGTTCGGGCATCTTTGTCAGATGCCCGAACCACCTCAACTGGCTCCTTTCGATGTGGAGGAGCAGTGGCTCTACTCTGAGCCCCTCCCGGATGGCTGAACCTCTCACCCTATCTCTAAGGGAGAGGCCAGCCACCCTTTGGAGGAAGCTCATTTCCACCGCTTGTATCTGCGATCTGGTTCTTTCGGTCCCACAGCTCGTGGCCACAGGTGAGGGTAGGGACGTAGATCGACCAGTAAATTGAGAGCTTCGCTTTTACACTCAGCTCTCTCTTCACCATAATGGACCGGTGCAGCGTCTGCATCACTGCGGCCATAGCACCAATCCATCTGTCGATCTCCGGCGCCTCGCCTCTGTCAGTGTGCTCCAGGGCAGCTGTGGCTACAATGTAGCTGCTATCACCAGTGTGTGAATGTGTGTGTGAATGGGTGGATGCCTGAATGTAGTCTAAAGCGCTTTGGGGTCCTTAGGGACTAAGTAAAGCGCTATACAAATACAGACCATTTACAATCACTCGCGAACAAGACCCCGAGATACTTGAACTCCTCCACTTGGAGCAGGAACTCATCCCCGACCCGGAGTGGGCACTCCACCCTTTTCCGGCTGAGAACCTCCAAAATCCAAAAACCTCCAAATCTGAGGTGCTGATCCTCATTCCCGCTGCTTCACACTCGGCTGCGAACCGTTCCAGTGCAAGCTGGAGGCCTTCACCCGATGAAGCCAACAGAACCACATCATCCGCAAAAAGCAGAGACGAGATTCTGAGGCCACCGAAGTGAAAGCCCTCCGCCACTTGGCTGCGCCTAGAAATCCTGTCCATAAAAATTATGAACAGAATCGGTGACAAAGGGCAGCACTGGAGGAGCCCATCGCCCACCGGGAACGAGTCCGACTTATTGCCGGCAATGTGAATGCTTTTACAACAGCTACTCCAAAATGGTAAAAAATAAAAGGTATCAGTTTCATTTCTGCGTTCATCTCAGTCATTTTATCTTGTATCTACATTTTTGTCTCTCTTTCACCTGATGGAACACCTGCCACAAACATGACTTCTCTTGTCTAGAGCCAAAAAATATAAAAATGACAATTGTCTGCTTTGGTTTTTAGAGCTCCAGATTTCCAAATGTCTCCAGTCCATCTTTTTATGGATCACCTGGAGAGGGGAATATTTTCATATGCGTTTTAATCTCACATGGCGTATTAGCATGAGGGAATCCACCAAACATTGTTTTTGTTTTGTGGTAAATTGGTGATTTGGTAGGAAATGTTCCGATGTCCACTTTCCAGTCCTTTCCAGTCCTTTCCAGTCCTTATGCTTCTAATTTTAAGCTTAAACAGAACAGTCGGCTCTAAGCAAACAGCTTGCCCTCCCTTATATGTTGTCACCCATCTTATATGTTGGGTTCCTTTTGAACCTTGGACTTAAGGACTGTAACAAGCTCTAAATTCAGTGTGTAAATAATTGAACGTTCAGGGTTCTATGGCGTTATTTTTGTGTCACTATTCTGAGCGCACGTAAAAAAATAATGCCATAGGGTTCAGGGCAAGCAACCTCAAATATCATACATGTGTGTTCTAACAGACTTACAGTGAAGCTGCAGTCGCTCGCACATGCCTAAATATGTAAATAAAAAAATCAAAATAGCAGAAAGATTTAATTTATTCTGTACTATCACAAGTCATTTAAATACAGTTAAATGACTTAAATGCTTTGCTGTAAAGGATAGAGCCGACAACAGATGAGCCTTTCATGCCACATTAGATTCCACTGAGTGACGTTACCTGTGATAAAAATGTACATCTGACAACAAAAACATGATGTTCTCTTCGCTGAATTACACCTATCAATAAATCTACAAATAAAACATGTGGAAATCATCTTGAGAGGCAGATCCAAAAGCTGCCCGTGTACAGCAGTTCACTTATGCATGTTTCTTTCTTTATTTTTTACAGGCTTGTAAAAAAGTGAAAAAAATGGAAAATTTTCTTTTCTTTTTCAAAAATGTTCTCATTGATTGATACAAATGATTTCAGTGAGCCTGCAAAATGAACAAGATGATTTTTATTCTTTGTCTTTTATGTGACTGCCTTCAGGGCCTCTTGTGAAAAGAGGAATCCTCTAACCAGCACATTTTGTCTATACGATTCTTTGGCACTTTTGAATTGGAAATGTGATCATTTGGAACATTTCTATATATATTTATGCAGAGTGTGTGTGTGTGTGTGTGTGTGTGTGTGTGTGTGTGTGTGTGTGTGTGTGTGTGTGTGTGTGTGCGTGCGTGTGTGTCCCATGCTCAGCTGGTGGTCTCGTGAATAACTCCAGGCAACTTGAGGCTGGAAAGCAGACTTTTGCATCACGTGCTTCCCGCTAACTCTCTCGTCAGTCTTTCCCTCTCTGTCTGCTACTACCCAGATTTCCTCTAATTTCTTCCGTTTCCCTTTTTCTTTACTTGGCTCTCTGATCCTGTTTCCCTTTAATTCTTAGTGTTTGCTCTTGTTGGAACCATCCAGCTAATTTTAGTAGCAAATAACAGCTGGGAGGATGAACTCTACATTTTGAACATGCCATACACACTCATGCGCACATACACAAAGTTGGAGCAGTAGAGACATTTCTCGACTCTGATCTCAGCGTTCTGCAGAATAAAACATCAGGCTGAATAACACTCCTTTCCAAATTACTTATTCTCCGCATTAATTCCTAATCAATGAAGTAACAAATTCTTTTCCATCGTTGTAATAAGATTACTGCAATCTAATTTCTTGTGATCTATTTTAACATGTAAACGTAGGGTGAACTCTCATGGCTGTTTTCTTTACTAATTTATTTTCCTTGGGTTGCAGTCATAATGCATTCCTATATTAACTTTGTCAAACGTGAGCACAAGTGAGCTTATGGGGCTGCATCTGAGATTAAGAGTAACAGCAATAACCTCTGTGCCATTTTGCTTTGTAAATTGTCCATTAATTTCCCAGGTATGACTACAGAAAGCTGAAAGTGGGAAAAGGTAATTTAGTCCTCACGAATAATGGAGACTACCAGAAGAATCTATTTACACGACAAACCAGGGTTTTTAAGGAATAACAGCAAAATGAATGGACACAAATCCCTGCTAATTGCCACGTTTATTGCTCCTGAATATTGCCATCTATAAAAATGCTTACAGAGAAGTCTATTTTCAGCACATGTGCTTGGTCCCTGGAATTCAATAACAAATAATATTGTCCAGCAAAAAAGTAGGCATTGAAGTAACCATGGAATATAAATGCCAGGTGCTTGGACCCAGAAGAAAAGTAGTTAATAGATGCAAGGCTGGTATGTTTGTGCTTAGAATTATTTTAAAAAGACTGCAGCAGAGCAAAAACAAAATGCTAAACAAAATCCTCAATGTTGCACCTAGTGGTAAAAAAGAGAATACACTGTGAATTAATGAAGCATACAACAAAGACGGATAGCAGATTTAAGAGTTCTTCAAAGGATTTCTAAATAAAAACACAATTAACTACGGGAATAATCGAAAGAGCAAAAAAAATCTGAAAATGTGAGAATTAAAAAACAACACATCCGATTTGGATGAAAGAAACATCAGTGAAAAATCTTCACTGACAAGCATTCTGTTATTTCTTGAGAACAAAGCGATGTAACATTGATCTGCTACTAACCATTTAGCACCAAAACAATCAAAGATTATTCAGGCGTTCCATTAATTGTTTTTGAGCAGTTGTTACATTAAAGGTGCGAGAGGAGTGTGTTTACCGTCTGTTTTGTGATGCTGAAAAATTTAAATGTTGCTAATCAGACTCCAGGTAATGCTAGCATGCACACAATGTCTTCATTTCCCATTTTCCTGGCAAGATATAAAGAAATGAGGTCTGCACAGTAATGTAACTGCTCTGTAATGTTTTGTGAAGCATCTTAAAAAACTCTATCTGGAGTGATAGTCAGGTAGGGCTGATCTTTTCAGTCAGAGGTTTCTGCTCCTCATCACAGCAGATACATTAATACTAGCATACCATAGTATAACACCCAAATGTAGCCAGTCTTAATTGTCAACCCTTAATCAAACTGGCTAATGACTTGTCAGTTTGTCATTAATCATTGTAACCATTGTGGTAATCTTACCACATTTGTTTCACCTCCCAGCTATACACTAAGGCTCAGATTCTGAAAAGCGACTGACAGTTTTAGATCATATTCTTAGACAGCAACAGAGATTAAGATTGAAAATGTCAGTTTCTTTTAGTTTCTGTGAGATTTATCTAACACCACACATCAAACAGGGTTATTATTTTTAATTAAAACTCACTTGAATTTACAGCATTATGCAAGTTTCTCTTCAGCGCAAACACAACCTCTTTCATTCTCTCCCTCTGTCTCGTTTTGTCAGTTGACTGACCCTGTAGAGGACTTGGATGTATTTATTATGGAGCTGGCTGGTCTTTGATCTGTTGATCTAAAAGGCTTCTGTCTGCAAACAACTCAGACACACTGTCTGCCTTGTGTTTTAAAGTCCTTTGTGCAAGTCACACAGTGTGCATACACTAATATGTTTCTAATATTTACCAGCAACTGGGCCGTACGCTCAGGATGAATTTTTAGTTTTGTGGGAAGCTTTTAACAGTTAGTTTTGCCTTTGATTTCGTAGTAAACATGTGTAAAAGTCCAAATATTCTTTGGTCAGTATGCTGTGAATTTCAAATTAATTTCAATAATTTCAAATTTAATAACCGCAACGTTTATCATGAACAACACTGACTTCCATGGAGACACTCTTGTTTAAACCTGTCTCCTTGCTATTAAAAAAGGGAACATAGATATAAACACTGACATAGCAAAGTACAGCCAATGAGGATGTGCCTTATTGCCATTCTCTTTAATGCACAGCAGGAGGCGACACCAGTGGTTGCTCACGTAACTTTTTAAATAGAAGTCTATGGAAAAAAAAAAACGCTCCCTTCCCTGATGACCTCAGTAAACATTTGTCAGATGATTTCATCTCAATTGCGTAATTTGTCTGACACATGATAACTTGTAGTAGTGCTCAGACTTACGTATTAGATTCCTGCTACCAGCTCAGCTCTCTTTGCTGTGAAGACTCACTTGAGAACACGATCCTCAAAAACCCAACAAAATAAGAAGGTATGATAAAACTACAGCTTATTGTGGAAGTCATATATACAGCTCTATGAATTTCCAACAACGAGGTGCCTCCCGAGCAGTGGCTTCTGCATGCAGACGACAGTGTCTTCTCTGTCTTCTCTGTCATATTACAACGTGTTAAGGGGAAAAATAAAGCCAAGATACTGTTTACATTTTATGGGAAAAATATTTCAAATCTTAATGTAACTTTACAAAAATGAATTATTTTTACGACAACAGTTTTGAAAAGAGGCAGCAGGGTTGAAAACTGTATAGTTTGCAGCTGGAGGATGTTTCTTTGCTTTCTTTTTGTCGGACTCCTGCAGCCCAGCCTGAAGCAGGTAATGAGTTCAACTGCGGTAACAATGATTGAACAACAAATGACTAGTTTTCCTGATGACACACCTGCTAAGCTTCATTTAGCCTATAAACAGTCTGCTTCAAGAATATTTCGATATTTCATCGCTTTATGTTTTGGCCATCATGTGTAATCAAGTGTGTAATATAAGAAAAAGGCACATATACCTGTATGAACACCAATGCTATTATATAACTTTTCGGCTGCAAGAAAAATTCAGCCATTCACAGACAAATTCACGCTCCGGGGAATGTATGGTCCACTTTTTCTTTAAAGGTCTCATTTGAAAAAGGAAGAAAGAGGAAAAAATATTTAGGATTTCTTCCATGAAAAATTAAATAAAATATTCAAAACTCAAGTGTAAGTGGGACAAACAGAGATGTTCCACTTAATTTGCTGTTGTACCTTAGTACAACTGTGCAAGCCTTTAGGAGTTTTTAAATAAGATGATTTAATTTTAAAACCTAATTGATCATAGCCAATGTTCACAGCCTCAGACAATGTTTCAAAACCAGTATCACTTTGTTACTAAATAGGTAAAGAAAGAAGGGAAACATTAAAACTGTCTGACTACAAACAATGACAATGATCTGTTTGATTTCTATTTTATTTCCTTTCCTTTATGTCGTCATCTCAAAGAGTGTCTGGATCATGCTGACCTGATTTGCATCACAGGAGTTATTAAAGTGAGTACAAAACTGCAAACATCTGCCTGTGCCAGTGTTTTACTACATGGCTTGGAAGAAGCATGTCTGTGTGTCTTTATGTCCCAGACCTACTGGGAGGAATAGACCCTCTGTCTACATGCTGGCATCTGGCATTAACAAGCATCCTGGGTTCTCGCGCTGTGTTCAGACAGAGCAGAGACACATCAAATACGCATGCGAGTGCACCCAAGATGCTCTGCGGATTCTCCCAAGATTACCACTGGAGGTAGTTACCGACTCATTAAAAACAAAGTGCACTGAAATGGAATCAAATGTGTCACTCAAGGGGGAGTCAGCTACTTTTTCTGGTACAATTTTCCTTTTATGCTTTATTATTATTATATTTACTACTAAATATAGTAACATTTTATTTTTTAAAATGTCTTGTAATCTGTATTTTAGTTCTGACATCTTTAGTGCTTGAAAAGCATCTGGATCTAAAAACTGCTGAGGCACCGTAGAGATTTACAAATGGCTGCTGTCCCAGGTGTTAGTTTAATGTCCAGGCGACCAGGTGAAAAAGAGGATTTACAACCTTTAGCAGAGTTACAAGTTAGTTCCTCCTCTTGCTTTGTGTTAACTAAGAGTAGTCCCAACCAGGGCTTCACTTTGGAGTGGCAATGTGCTAATTTCCCATCAGCCTCTGCTTTTCTGCTATACATGCTTGTAAGATCTGGGCTGTCAATATGCTGAGGTCATTTGCGTCTCACTCCTCTCTCCTCCCACCTTCCTATCCTTCTATAAATAGAAACCCCCAAATTGTATCATCTGCAGAAACAAGCCTATATTCTGCCTGTCCTCCTGTGATTTAACACCTACCAATGTTTGACAGCTGACCTGAAGGGGCCATTTTTCCCCTGCAGTCGGTATATTCTGAGCATGGGTCCGTTTGCACTGTCAGATGTCAAACTTTAACCCAGTACATCCCTCTGATCATGTGTATTCCACACACACACACATATATATATTGCATACATAAACGTTTCAAATGCCAGCTGTTGGATAATGAACTTGTATCGGAGACGGAAACTGTCTCTATTCCTGAGAACAGAGAACGCATCTTGTAGTTAAACAAGCGCTTAGGACGCAGTCTCCGATTTGTTGTTGCAGTCGTACCTGTTTCAGAGGTTTTCCCAGGCTTCCACCTACTGCTAAGATGCACCACCTAAAGGAATAACAGCACAGGTCTAATGAAGGCAAAAACACCTCCCAAAGAGCTGAAAAAAGATAATCTGCCACCGCCACAGGCTTAACATTCAAACTCTCTGACAAGTAAAGAGCGCGTGGGAGGCAGGAAGTCAGATGTTTTTCTTTTCTTTTTTCTTCTTCTTCTCTGTACCGGCAGTCTTTCAGTCTTTAGACCTTTTTCAGGATGTTTTAGATGCTGTTCCTTCATGCTTCAAAAGAAATTGTAATTGTCCCTAATGGGAGATGTGGTTCGAGGCAAGGCGTATATCACAATAGAGTCAAAATATACACTGAGAAACAGTCAAGAAACATAAAAGAAACATCCCTCTAATTGAACTCTGGAGCTTTTAGCCTCATTCTTTTTTTAGCTTTTCATTCTGATACAGCCACAACAGAATCATGAGGCCGGCAACAGCCCAACCTTTCTTCTTCTTCTTTTATTTGGCTCCTTAGAATTGAAGGATATTTTACCATCTCTACTTTGGTTAAAGTTTTTTTCAACTGAATGACTAAAGCTTTACAAAGAATGCAAGCATGGACCCACAAAATGTAATAGATGGAGCATGACGTTATCCCTAAGGGACATTTTAGTTTCTAAGTAGTTCGTTCGATCTTGGTGTTGCTAGAATGGCTTTGAATGGTTTTTGGACTCTGACCTGTGCCTGTCCCCTTGCTGCATGCTGCTTGAGCAGCAACTGGACAGGTTTTAGATGTTGGACTTGCATCACTTCTTCTAGATTAGAATTTCATTGACAGGAAGTACAAATGTGTACCTTCTACTGCATAGGGGCATACATGTACCTCCTGTGTTGGCTATCCAACAAATAAGGCAGTTTCCTCACGTTTTTGTCTAAATGTTCCCTCTTTACCTTTGGGTACTTGTTATTACTGTGGCATGATTTGGGGATTGCACCACCGATTGTATACTCACCAGTAACTTTATTAATTAGCACTAATCCAGTAGTAACAAGGTGTACCTAACAACACGTTCAGTGAGTGTACTTTTTTGACTCTTATAGTTTTACATAGTTAAATTATACATATTTACACTTTCAGAAATGGACTTTTACTATATTCCTATCTGTAAGAGTGTGTAATGTCCCTCACTGGGAAGTTGCCAGACATCACACACTGCTGCTAAGATAGTAGCTGCGTGTCCTCTGCTGCTGTGGAGTTGGGGATATATGTTGGGGCTTGTTTGGCTTGCAGGGGTATTGTATGGACATTCCTGAGCAGCTGTGCAGTGTGGTGGGTTTGTTGTCCTGCTAGGGAAGATCACTGTTGTGTTGTTAAAGTGACGCCCCATGCCCAGTTTCTAAGAAAACCTCCGTGGGTTCAGTGGTTCAGGATTTTAAGAAATAATTAAGATTCATATTGTTTGATTTCCCAGGCCTTGTTCTTAGTTTGCTTATACATTTGTAGAGTAATCAGCCCTTTGGATGTAGAAGATGAGTTTTTGGACAAGAAAGGTGCAAAGGAGAAGACAGACGGCTTGCATTATGTTTTCCTACTTTTATCTCCGTAATATTAACCGTCTTCGTCCCTCACTCACTCCACACAGTACCGCCATACTTGTCGATGCTCTTGTCACATCCCGTCTGGATTACTGTAATTCTCTTCTCTATGGTCTACCTCATAAATCCCCCCATAAATTGCAGTTAGTTCAAAATACAGCTGCTTGTATTATTTCCTGAACTAGATCCAGTGAACATAGCATGTGAAGAGCATGTGAATGTGTGCGTGAATGGGTGGATCACTGGATGTGTAAAGCGCTTTGGGGTCCTTAGGGAATAGTAAAGCGCTCTACAGGCCATTTACCATTTGCCATATAACACCTGTTCTTAAACAGCTCCATTGGCTCACAATTCACCTCCTTGTCAATTTTAAGATCCTACTTCTCACTTTCAAAGTGCTTCATAACTTTGCTCCTCCTTATCTATCCGATCTTCTCCATACATACTCACCCCCTCGTACACTCCGCTCTACTTCAGGTTCCCTTCTGTCTGTTCCACCTGCTCGCCTGACTACCATGGGACTCAGAGCCTTTAGTTGTTCTGCCCCGAGACTTTGGATGCACTTCCACTTGTTCTCTGGACTACAGACTGTCTCACCACTTTTAAATCACATCTCAAAACTCATCTATTTAGAATTGCATACAGCTGATCTTAGTCCATTTTTACCTGCTCAGTTTTTATACTTGCCTTTATACTTTTATGACTGTTTATGTCTACATTTTATTTTACCATGTTTATTATATTAATTAATTTTTTTAACCTTTTTTTATGCTATTGTTCACGTGTTATTGTAAGGTGACCTTGAGTGTCTGAAAGGCGCCTATAAATAAAATGTATTATTATTATTATTATTATTATTATTATTATTGTTGTTGTTTTAAAGCAGAACACACAGTACAGCTTGCCCCATATGCAGTAAATGTACACACACACACACACACACACACACACACACACACACACACACACACACAGAGCATGCACTACAAAGCAAATTCACACTACAGAGGAAAACCAGCACGACAACAGGAGTCATCACTGGAGTCCTGAAGCAACCTAAACCCAATTATGTCAGTTTCTTCTAATATGTAAAATATATTTCAAAGTCAATATTTTACGGTAAAACAAACACACAAAAAAATAATTTTTTTCTGAATATAAAACACAAAACCCTTTCAAAATAATTCTGCTTTTTTAATTATTGGGATATAATTTATGATCCCACAGGCACAAGGCAAAGTGTGGTATGTATGATTAATTGATCATCGAACTTTATTCTGTTCACAGCCAGTTGTAGATGGAGTCCATGTGCATGTAGAGATTGTGCCCTGAGCATCAAGTGGCTGCCAGCTGGCAAAGACTCATGTACAGCCTGGACAGCACCCAGCATGAGGGAAGGAAGTGCTGGGTGGGCGGACAGATGCAGGGCAGGCCAGAGACTTCTGTGTTCATCCCAGCGTGAATCACACAGCAAACATGGCTGTCATATTCATGTCCATGACTTCACTGTGACTTATTGTGTGGCTACTGTAGATACTGGGTTACATCTAATTAGGAAAAAAGTGACAGCAAAGTCATATCAGCTCCAAAACTTTTCTTTTACTATCGTTTTGTAAGAATGCCCCCATGTGGTTCATGCTAATGAAGATAACACAGGTCCTGTATATCTTAATTTAAATAATTTAAATCCTAAATCATGTACTTCAGTGCAGTTGCCATATTGCAGTCACATCTTTTAATGCATGTTTATGGAGGGAGATCAGTCCACTCTCACTGACTGTTTAACAATTTGTCAAGAGGATTTCTATTTGTGGGAGATTTTTTTTATTTACCCTGAAAGTAAATCTAAAGCTATAAATTATATTAAATAAGTATTGACATGGGCTGCCCACATTCAGGTCCAGACCAAAAAGGCTAGGCAGCGCCTGTATCACCTATGACAACTGAGGAAGTTCAGGGTCTCTCCAAAGATCCTCAGGATTTTCTATACAGGCGCTGTGGAGAGCATCCTCACACAGAACATGACATCGTGGTTTGGGAACATCTGTGCGAAGGACCAAAAAGCTCTCCAGAGAGTGATCCGTACAGCAGAATGCTGCTGCAGGATTGCTCTCCCCCCGCTTCAGGACACCTACACCAGGAGATGCCGGACTAGAGCAGCGCAGATACTGAAGGACCCGTCCCATCCTGGCAACAAACTGTTCCAACTTCTGCAATCTGGTAGAAGGTTCCGCATCTTCCGGGCAAGGACAGAGAGACTCAAGAGGAGCTTCTATCCCCAAGCCATCCGTGCCCTAAACACACACACCCGCCCTCTCACATCATCTATAATTGACTGAGACAGGACTTTCTTCCAGACACTCTAAACCAAGGCACAATGTACATTTCAATTCCTTTAATTTTAAATATGTTTATATTGTCTATCCTGTAAAATAGTCAGATGTCTATTCATATTAATGTACAGAATTCACCTGCTTGCTGCTACTACTGCACATTCACCCAGTGTATATACTATATGTCTGTATATATATATATAAT
The DNA here is from genome assembly GCF_041146795.1 of Maylandia zebra. NCBI lineage: Eukaryota > Metazoa > Chordata > Actinopteri > Cichliformes > Cichlidae > Maylandia > Maylandia zebra. The sequence goes on from NC_135168.1 coordinate 28,951,849, forward strand.
GTTCTTCCTCTACACCCCCCCAATTTTTGCACATGTCGAGGAGCGTGTCAGGCTACATTTCACTGTGTGTTATACTTGTATAACTATGCATGTGACAAGTAAAGAACCTTGAACCTTGAACCTATTATATGGCAGCACGGTGGCACGGTGGTTAGCACTGTTGCCGCACAGCAAGAAGGTCCTGAGTTCAATTCCAACACCAGGCCGGGGTCTTTCTGTGTGGAGTTTGCATGTTCTCCCCGTGTTTGCGTGGGTTCCCTCCGGGTACTCCGGCTTCCTCCCACCATCCAAAGACATGCAGCTTGTGGGGATAGGTTAATTGGATAATCCAAATTGTCACTAGGTGTGAATGTTCGAATGAATGTGAGTGCGAATGGTTGTCTGTCCCTGTGTGTTGGCCCTGCGACAGACTGGCGACCTGGCCAGGGTGTACCCTGCCTCTCGCCCTATGACAGCTGGGATAGGCTCCAGCGCCCCCCGCGACCCTGAAAAGGATAAGCAGAAACGAATGGATGGATGGAAGTATTATATGATTAACAAAACTCGTACCTTGTCTTTAGTGACAGAGAAGAGTCATGTGAGATAAATAAAATTGCTGCACAATTAATGACAGACAACACAGTGAATGAAAATATGACTTTGAATATGAAATTAAATAAATTACCTTATTTCGTTCCAGTGTCTGATCTTCTGAACAAGATCACTGTGAGGTTTCAAATAACATTTTTGGCTGTTTTGTAATTTCGTGCTGTTTCAGAAATAGATCTTTATTTATTTATTTTTTTAAATATGATTAATTTAAGTTACCAAAAAAACAAAAACAAAGCTATAAAATAGTAAGGAGTGTTTGGCTCACTGTATATTCACAGGGCCACAGAGGCTGTGATGGCTGAGTCTCTCACAAAATGAGCATCCTGTATTTCCCAGCTAATTAGAGCTCAAACTGTTTGACCAGTTTATTGCTGTGTCTAAAATCCTTACTAATGTACACATCCTCCAGTGGATTTACAAGACAAAAAATAAATGAGAGTAGCTGACATGTTAGTCTCTGTATTAAAAGGTCTGTTGGTCATTTTAGAGCAGCCGAGTTGTAAATTAGATTCAATAGAAATTGTGCAAGTGAAAACTGCAGATGTAACTGGAATTGCACACAAAATGTTGCCTCCTCTGCTTTAAAGAAAAAAAGGAATTGTGAAACTAGATGGCTTTAAAAAATAAAATACAAACAAATATGGATAAGTGAGCCTCTTTATGTCAGAAGGGTTGACCTTATACACCGAGCAACATTTTATCAGTCATTCATCAGTTTTTGCTTTATAAAATCCATCCAGACCATTTGGCACAATTACATGCTTATTAAAACTAAGATCTGAAAAGCTTTAATGACCGGCAGTGAGTGAAAAGGTACAGAGGCTTAGTTCAGTAAGTACAACAGCTGCAGTGGGAGAGCTGTCAGAGCTGTCAATACAATTAACAGCTTTAAATTCATTAAAGAGTAATGAAATAATCTGGACGCACAGCCCTTCAGTGACACATTATGACAAAGAAACCAGAGCCCACTACCAGTGGAGCTTTATACACATCTGTTACATGTTGTAGACTTCATAGCTAAATCAGGTGGAGCAATACAAACTTTAGAAGATATATATATATATATATATATATATATGTGTGTGTGTGTGTGTGTGTGTGTGTGTGTGTGTGTGTGTGATATGTTTAAACAGTGACCTTGTTTGGAAATGTAATTTGTTTCAGTTCGCCCTTTCTGACAGGACTGTTGAGTTGCACTTCACGTGCAGAATCACACACGCTCTCTTCCACTGACTCACCCACACACCAAATCAGTTCTTCGCAGCAGCTGCTGCGTTAGCATCTTATTTTCCTGAGGTATTGATTTCTTGCTTGGCATTGCGCCCTCCTCTTCCCTCGTCATTATGCCCACTCTGCCCAGAACATAGCAGAGAACAGCCAACACTACCGTTGGACTGGAGGTTGTATCTCTTGCAGATAAACAGGAACAGATCAATGTGTAGTAAACTGATGAAAATTTGTTATTTGGCAAAAAATAAGAAACAAAAAAAAAATCAGTCACCCTCACTTTGTCTCTTTCAGGGTTTTCTGTACCAGTAATGGTCAGTTTAAGAGACCTTGAGGAAGCAATGTATTGGAAGTCAAATCAAAACATTTTACCCTATTTCAAAGCCTGGAACAGCCCAGAATTAGTCAGCATACAGAGGCCTTCACTGTGAAAACTGGCTCGCCTGGAGACAAGAAACATGGCAGAATATGTCATTTCAATGGTGGTGTTGGACATGAGGCATATCCCAGGAGGTCTGATTTAGAGCTTTGACCTCCAAAAACACAAACATTTTGACAGTGTGCTGCATGAAATACTTGTTAACACCACACTTTCAAACAGTGAAGTCAATCAGGAAGCACCTTCTTCACTCACTACTAATTTGTTTAGTGTCATTATGCCAGAGGTCTACATTACCAGTTTTTAACAGCATATATGTAGCACAGTACATACTTAGTCAATAGCTCTACTTTTGCTAAAAGAACAAGTAGCTTCTGTCAGCAAGTTCCCACAAAGAAAATAATTTCACTTCATTTCAACATATTTCCCATCAGTGTGGCTACTGAGAACATGTTGGCAGCTCAATGATATTTATTGTAAAGATAAAGGCATTACAAAACAGGCACATGGATTGTATATCAAGACAAAATATTTAAGCTTCTTGCAACTTTCCAAAAAGAACTTTTTTATAAATGCAAAACTTTAACAGTCTGGCTAACTGGAATGGCTATTTTTACCAGTGTGTAAAGGAACTCCATGTGTCTTCCTTTGTTGAAACAATATTTCATATTTTAGTTTGTAGAAGTTTTATTAAGCAAAGCTTTATTTTTGGTTGTATACATCACCTAAGAACAACAGAAAAGGTCTTATAAATAAACATAGCAATTATATAATTATTAAGTAAATTATTACTTCATATCTTTCTTTATACTGTAGACAGAATGTCTGTTAAGAGAAGATTTGTCACGGTTTTCCATGATCCCAACCCACATACTCAACTCTGCTGCTCAACCCAAACATGCCTCCATTTAAGGGGAATAAACAGGCTTTCCAATGGCAGAAGATTTAATGTGAAAGAAGTATTGTGACAATAAAAAAATAAACAACCAAACACAAATTTCCTTACTTTTGTTTATGCTAACTTTAGATCTTACCTGTCTACAGTCCAGGGCCGGGCAGAAATTAGATAATAAATTAGGTATAATCTCATCTGTATTAATAACTTGAAAATGTGACTAATTTATTGTCAACAGCAATGAGGATGAATGAACCAAATAGTTTTTGGACCCCTTAATCTTTGATGCTCATGGGCAGTTACTCACACTGACTTGTTCTAAGTAATAAAGCTTTGTGCTTTCCACTCTAACAATGTCCCTAAAATTTTCAAACAGAAAATCCCCGTTGATGTTAAGAGGATTATTTGTCTTAAGAAGCTGTACTTGTTTTGTTATCTGTAGTTTTTGATTGATTGTGTTTATTTGTTACAAAATTTACAAGTATTCATTCATGCATAACAACATTAATCTTCTTAGGACGCATGAAAAAAGAATAATCTTAAAATATGAACTGTCACCAAAACAGACCTGTTTCAAAGATACACAGTTTTTATGGTGCATCAAAGATCAGGTCAAAGCTTGTAAATGATTCTAATTTTGCAATAAATAAAAAGTACATAAGTGTTCTATAAACTGGATATTATGCGGCTTGTGTGAAAAGTGTGAAAGTGTCATAAACATTCTTTCTAATGGCCACTCAGTGGTAAATCCTCTGCAACTGCAATAAAGTGAAGCCCATGAGACGATGACCCTGCTGATCACTTGATTTATGACCTTGGTAAGTATTTTCCTTGTGATGGTCTAGCTAACATGATCATTTTGTAAATTATGCTCTCATTTAGACAGTATTCGACCATAAAGACTTGGACTTTGACCTGGTTTTCACAAACTGTATCAAACATAAGCAGGCAGTGTCTTCTTAGCCACATCCACCCTTCACTTATTTCAACAAACCATGCAGCCAGAATAGAAAGCTTCAGACTGGGAGCATACAAACCAATGAGTGACATCAAGGTGGCTATAAGTCAGTCTTATATTTACAAATTTATGGAGATGAGGAGTAATTTTTATCTGCAGCACCACCTGTCATGGGTTTGAATCCAACGTCTGGCTGGAGCCTTTCTGTGTGGAGTCCTGCCCATGTCTCTGTGGGCTCTCTCAGGTAATCCGGTTTCCTCCTCCAGTCCACAGACATGCAGTTAGTGGGTTTAGGTTAATTAGTGATTTTAAATTGCCCGTAGTCTGTCTCTCTCTTTGTTAGCCCTTCAACAAACTGGAGACCTCTCCAGGGTGTACACTGCCTGTCGGCCTATGACGGCTGGGATAAGCTACAGCCCTCCAACAGCCTTAAATTAGTGGAGGCAGTAATTACACTGAATTATGTTCATGGTATAGTCTAGTAACAATATGTCCTATTAAAACTGTTACAATAGAAAACGTAGTTGCTATAGCGATTCATCAAAGCAGCACTAGGATAATATCATAAAGTAGCACGTGTGGTTTTATCCTACTTTTCACACTTACCATTGAGATGAGGATTTGTTTTTAAAGCCTTTGGCATGAGGCTCAAACTCCCCGCTTGTCTCTTGTTAGTGAAATGACCCATTCAGTATCTGCACGTTCTCTTTGAAGTTTTTTTCTCCCTTTGAAGAAAACTGACATCCTGCAAATGATAGCTCATCTGCATAAACAAGGGTTCATAAACCTCACTTACATTATTTTCTCTGACTTCTACCTTGTTTACTGCAGGTAATAAAAGCAACATGAACAATTGTTTGTTTATTCACGTGTGTTTGTTGTTTTGATGTTTGCTCAAGGTCGAACCTGGACTTCATCCTTATTTGTAAGAATGATTAAAGCTCTTTATTATTTTTGTCTTCATTCTGCATTTTTTTTTCTTGCAAACTGTTTCATCTCAGTGGATGCTAATTGGTAGACTGGAGTGAAAAGTTATTTTGGTTTATTTTCATTTTTAATAAAAATGAGCACTAAGAGCTGAAAAACCATCAACACATGAATATGTCAAACAAGTCAACATCAACTTTTCTTACTTGTAAGCTGGGCAGTACTTTACGAAATCCTGACATAAGCAAACTTACATCCATAATAAGATGATGTTTAGCAGCTAAAGTTAATTTTAACACCTCACAGAAAAACAAGCTGACACTGATGCCAGTGCTAATGAGGAGATTTGAGGGGTTTAATTTTTGGCCTGTTAATAGTGAGGATATTGCCAAAGTCACAACAGTACAGCCAAGGAGCTACAGGAAAGGTTCTTCATTACACTAAAATGCTTATTCCTGTACTTTATTCTATATATTTTATACACTGCTTTTAACACACCATTTCACAGAAAAAATGCACTTTTAAAACTATGACACTGGAAACTCACATAAATTCTGACATTCAGAAATGTAGCTATTTCTCTATACAACACAAATCATCTGGCAAAATATGTAGCTAAAAGGTAAAATCTGCTGCACCTGGGTAACAATTGTTGATTCATCCTTGGGGACCATGAATATATGTCTAAAATTAGAAAACTGTAAATGGAAGTGTTGGATGAGTCATCAAATTAGTATTACTACTTCTGAAGCTGTTAGCTTGGCTTAAACAAAAGTGGACAAATAAGCTATTTTCTGTATTTTAGCCCTTTTGCATTCAAATAAATAAAAATTTCTTAAGGTTGCTTAATACTATGTATTACTATGTAATACTTAATTCTATGTAATACCATACTACTACCACCAGTGGGACTTGAAAATATTAGCTCATGCCTCTCCGCTCTAGGTGCTTCTTTAGTAACTGCTACTACAAACAGCAACACATAAGATATACCAGCTTCAAAAACAATAAGATGGATAGTTTGAAAGACATAAGCTTTAGCTATTTTGCTTAGACTTTCTCATTTCCTCACTAACAGAAATCTGGAATACTGGAATCCTCTTCTTGTGAGAACACGAGCGTACAGTGGTGAGAACTACTGTCGTTTCACTTTATAGGCAATGCAGCCAATACAACCAAATACTGATGTTTCTTGAATGTATTATCCAGTCAGTCTTTAAGTTCAAGCCTAAGGCAGAATATGATTGAACCAAATATTAGGTCAAATCTCTGACTGCTGGATCACAGGGAACAGGGAGAAAGGAAATGTAAGGAGTTGAAAGGTAAGGAGTAAGGAAAGGAAAAATAACATCTTCCAAAAAAAAAGAATAATTTTTACAAACCCTAGAATTTATGAATTCAAAGTCCATGAGAGTGGGCACGGCCATCTTCAACACATGGGCATGCTGAACATTTTGTTTTACTTCAGAGAGCGGCCACATACTTGGATCACTAATAGTGCTTTCAAACTATATATGACAATTTACTCCATCTCCTTTCTCCATTTCAGTTCAGTATTATTCTGTCACATTTATATAGCGTCATTTCCCCTTCATCATCTTCTCATCTCCTGAACTGAAATCAGGGCTCTATCACACAAAATCTTGCATACACATACTTATTCATTCTCGATATTGTCACAGCTAGTTATTGTTAGCAGACATGTGACCCTCCGGTTTCTTGTCAGCTGACAAAAAGCCGGCAAAACAACAACAACGGCTGGTTATAAGCTAATCTTATAACAGCTAATGTGTGGCTCGAGTACCTTAAAATCCACACTTTCCCTCTAATAAAAGTTTGATTACATTCTCACATTAGGGCCCGGATGACTTGGGGATAGAAGCTCCTCTTGAGTCTCTTTGTCCTTGCCCGGATGATGCGGAACCTGTTACTGTCTCAGAAAACCAGTTGGTGGTTTGAATGCAGCAATACTAACGCCGACGTTTGCCGATATCAAGTCCAAAGGAAATTTTTTTGATTGCAGAAGTTGGAACAGTTTGTTGCCAGGATGGGACGGGTCCTTCAGTATCTGCACTGCTCTAGTCTGGCATCTCCTGGTGTAGGTGTCCTGAAGCGGGGGGAGAGCAATCCTGCAGCAGCGTTCTGCTGAATGGATCACTCTCTGGAGAGCTTTTTGGTCCTTCACACAGCTGTTCCCAAACCAGAATGTGATGTTCTGTGTGAGAATGCTCTCCACAGCGCCTGTATAGAAAATCCTGAGAATCTCTGGAGAGACCCTGAACTTCCTCAGGGTCTCTCCAGGCGCTGCCTCGCCTTTTTGGTCTGGACCTGAATGTGGGCAGACCATGTCAAGTCTGAGGAGATGTGGACACCAAGATACTTGAAGGATTATGCACTTCTGTTTTTTGGTAGGGTTAAGAAAACAAAATTCAGTTGCAGTCCATCATCTACTGAAATCTAGTTGTAATAATTTGCACACTACCTTTAAAGAACTTTGAATGGCCACATAGGGCAAAGGATTTCTCTGAGAAGACTTGCATTGCTTGCATGTACATTTGTTGTACTTTACAGTTTTAAAAGTATCTTAATACAGTGGCTTGCAAAATTATTCGGCCCCCTTGAACTTTTCCACATTTTGTCACATTACAGCCACAAACATGAATCAATTTTATTGGAATTCCATGTGAAAGACCAACACAAAGCGGTGTACACGTGAGAAGTGGAACGAAAATCATACATGATTCCAAACATTTTTTACAAATAAATAACTGCAAAGTGGGGTGTGCGTAATTATTCAGCCCCCTTTGGTCTGAGTGCAGTCAGTTGCCCATAGACATTGCCTGATGAGTGCTAATGACTAAACAGAGTGCACCTGTGTGTAATGTAATGTCAGTACAAATACAGCTGCTCTGTGACGGCCTCAGAGGTTGTCTAAGAGAATATTGGGAGCAACAACACCATGAAGTCCAAAGAACACACCAGACAGGTCAGGGATAAAGTTACTGAGAAATTTAAAGCAGGCTTAGGCTTGCACATCACTCTGAACACACCATCCCCACTGTCAAATATGGTGGTGGCAGCATCATGCTCTGGGGGTGCTTCTCTTCAGCAGGGACAGGGAAGCTGGTCAGAGTTGATGGGAAGATGGATGGAGCCAAATACAGGGAGATCTTGGAAGAAAACCTCTTGGAGTCGGCAAAAGACTTGAGACTGGGGCGGAGGTTCACCTTACAGTAGGACAATGACCCTAAACATAAAGCCAGGGCAACAATGGAATGGTTTAAAACAAAACATGTCCATGTGTTAGAATGACCCAGTCAAAGTCCAGATCTAAATCCAATCGAGAATCTGTGGCAAGAGCTGAAAACTGCTGTTAAATAACGCTGTCCATCTAATGTGACTGAGCTGGAGCTGTTTTGCAAAGAAGAATGGGCAAGAATTTCAGTCTCTACTGTAGATGTGCAAAGCTGGTAGAGACAAACCCTAAAAGACTGGCAGCTGTAATTGCAGGAAAAGGTGCTTCTACAAAGTATTGACTCAGGGGGCTGAATAATTACACACACCCCACTTTGCAGTTATTTATTTGTAAAAAATGTTTGGAATCATGTATGATTTTCGTTCCACTTCTCACATGTACACCGCTTTGTGTTGGTCTTTCACATCAAATTCCAATAAAATTGATTCATGTTTGTGGCTGTAATGTGACAAAATGTGGAAAAGTTCAAGGGGGCCGAATACTTTTGCAAGCCACTGTATATGCTCAGTTTACACATTCTATATGCTTTTAATTCTTTTTGAGACTTTAAAAGGCTGAATAGATAAATAAAACACCTCCATTACTACCTCTGGTGATGCAGTAAATTTACATTTAATGAGGAAAAACAGCATGGATTCAAACAGACATTAGTTAGTCAGTATGAGATCAGAGAAAATTTCAAACAGGCTGTTGTTGATGATTTTAGACAATGCTAGATTCACCATAATAAGAGACAGATGGGCAAAAGGAGAGAAAGAATTGTTTTGTGCAGGCAATTTGGGAGGTTGAACCCCTGACCTTCAGTGGTCTTCAATCACTTGCTGACTCTTCAAAGGCGTTCTTTACAGATGTAGCACTTCGCTGGCTCTGAGCATGTTCACTTCACAGGGCGCTGCTACAAATGAATTTGTAAGTCAGGGTTCAAAGATTGAGACCCTGTCACATTGCCCTGAACAGCACAAAGTAGCCCCCTTGTTATGTAGATCTTATACAACCATCAAAGAAAGAGCAGAACATAGCATCAGGGTTGGTCACTTGCAGAGCAATAGCAGCACCCGACTGCCAAACCACCAGGACTCCTTTCTACTGATTTTCTTTTATTTTTATTTTTTTTTCTTTATAGAGAAACTTTGCAACCCTGCTGTTGTGAGGCAGAACAATTTCTTTGTTATTTTGGTTGGTTGGTTAAAAATTCTATGAAAACCTTTAGATGCAAAGTTTCCTGGTTAGATGCAGTCTGGAGTGGAACGCCATCAATGTGGCGTGGTCAGATCTGGTGTTTTTCAAGGGTCAGGGTCAGTTATTCAAATGTATTCATTATATTAACATTTTTTTTCAACCATGCAATGTCACATTTATACTGATACACTGTTTTACACTGCACCTTTCATTACAGTTTACACTCTTGCATTCAGCCACTTTAATGCCATCTGACATTATCTCTACTGTTGTATTTTTGCTTTGTTTGGCATAGTTCCACCTATTGATTCATTATTTTATAGATTATAATTTAATATTTATATTTATTATTTTGGCTTTATTGTATTTATTTGATTCATTTGGTCATACTGTATTCTGTTTTCCTGAGCTACACACTATTCCGATTATTTAAACTGTTTGTTTTACATTCACATTATTAGGCACACCTTGCTGATACCATGTCATTTCATAAGAGTTCAACATCTGAGTTCACCTCTATGCACTCTGTGAACATGTCATTTTTGCCTAGTCGCTTTGTTGAATTATGAACAGTGACCCTAACAGAGTTAAGTGAGGTGCTTTAGATGACCTCCTGGATGAGCGGTCAGCTGTGGTATTAGCTCTAGAGAAAATTTGGAACAGTTTTTTCTCCAAGAGAAAAAAAACGTACTCCTTTTGGGGATAATCGGTGTCCCTCATTGACTGGATTCCCAAAGACTTAGAAATGGCCATGGTCTTGTACAAAGGCCGGCAACCTGTGGCTCAGGAGAGCTGCGTGTGGCTTGTGAGCCTTGGGTTTAGAATTAGGGTTAAACTTAACCCTTTTAATGCATATAGTCTATGTATTTATTTATTCTTTCCCACTTACATCTGAAATCCGCTCACCAGTTGATTGTTAGTAGGAGCTAAAATGGCCTGTTTGATGGTAGCTGACGCCTAGTAGGTCTGCTTCATCTGAAACAAATATGAAAAAAAAACAAGAAATTAGGAAGAAGGCAAATACGAAAAATGAAGAAGAAAATGAAGAAGCCCCATTTGAACTGCAACTAATGTGATCTGTTAATGCTGTTAACGTGTTTTGGACTGTGGTTTTATTGCAACACCACTGCATTTACACTGTACTGCAAAGTCACATACACTCCAAATACAGATGTTTTAAGTTGAAAATGAAGTTGGTTAAATTGTCAGACTTGACAACAAAAGATAAAACAGGATAGAAAGGTTCCAAGGCTTTTTATGTCTTTAAAGGCTGCTGGTCTGAATCCTTAGAAACCACATAATACCTAAAAAATACTCAGACTTACGATATCTTCTCAGAATGTGCTGAGACTTTACAGTTAAAAATAGATTTTATATATGAGGCGATCATGGCTCAAGAGTTGGCAGTTCTTCTTGTAATCGGAAGGTTGCCGGTTCGAGCCCCGGCTCTGACATTCTCGGTCATTGTGTCCTTGGGCAAGACGCTTCACCCATTGCCTACTGGTGGTGGTCAGAGGGCCCGGTGGCGCCAGTGTCCGGCAGCCTGACCTCTGTCAGTGCGCCCCAGGGTGGTTGTGGCTACAATGTAGCTGCCATCACCAGTGCGTGAATGTGTGTGAATGTGTGAATGACTGGATGTGTAAAGCGCTTTGGGGTCCTTAGGGACTAGTAAAGCGCTATACAAATACAGGCCATTTACAATGAGATACAATATCAATAAATGTATGTTTTGTATAAATTTACAAATGTAACTACCCAACAATACATTGCACATAACACCTGCACATTATTGCTAATATAACATCGTATAATAAACTCCAGCAGATTAATGTTTGTGGCTAAATGCCTCATTTTGGATATTTTAAGCGCAATTAAATACAGCAATAATTCCACATTGATACAATATAAATGTGTGTGTAAGATGTGCTTCTTTTACATGATAAAACAACATTTTTGTTATTATTATTTTTAAATAAAGAATGCTTTCTTCACCCCTGTGATTTTACATTCGTTAGCGCAGAGCTTCTGTGGAATATGTCATTTCTGTAGTTCTGTAGAAGTTTTACTTCAAGAGGCATCATAAATGAGGCGGTTCTGTGACAGTGTGGTCTTAAAACTTCAAAGGGTGTCCTCGAATATGTACCTGTAATTGTGATTCACATATATAGCTCATTTGAGCTCTCTGAATTAAATAGTGACTGTAGGCTATGCAAATCAAGGGGTCCTAAAACAATCCACAATACAAAGGAACCTTCTGGAAGCAGTCAGGCAAAAACAAAAGACCAGGCATTTTAGAACTTGCTGTCCTGGCAGAGGTATTATCATGTGGTCAATTAATTATGAGTGCACTTCAAATTAAATCAGTTCGTTACACTGTCTATTAATATGCTGTTTGGCAAGGGAGCTAAAGTTTTAAGGCAAACTTAAGAATAAAAGCTCTGAAACATGAACAATGAGAAAAGTAAAAAATAAAACAAAAATAGATGTTATAAAATATTAAACATGAGAATAAAATTAATTGGTCTAATTTTGTTAAAACCTAAAAAAAAATGCAGTTAACTTTCTATTCCATTTGCTGCTTCATAAACCCGAGTGTCAAACAAACAAAGATCGCCTCAGTTATGGTCTGAGTAATGCAGAAAATCCGCAGGAAGCTTGTGTCCACAGATGAGAGAAAAAAGTCTTTATAATGTGAATGAACAAAAAGTAAATAAAATCAAAACTGATGCTTCCCAGTACGCTGACTTTGTTTTTATGTTATCTCAAAATACGCAACATGTTTCTGTTCTGTTTGAACCAACGAGCTCCGAACCCTATTCTAGACTTATGTTTTCCAACAGAAAATTGTTCTTATTTTGTTTTGTCAATGTCAAAAAAATGGAAAGCAATGTAATTAGAGGAAAAATTACATTTCCTGTTTGCCAACAGACTGGGGCTAAAATGAGGGTGAGGCCCTTGTTGATGAGAACTTAGACCTCAGAAAGTAAAAGTTGTGCAGCAACCGATTCACATGAAATGGAAATAAAGGCAGCTCTTATGTATATTAAGATAAGCAGGAATATTATGCTTATAGAATATAACCAAACGTCAGCCATGCGCTTCTTAACCCTGAGGTATGAGTTCTCATTATTAATGTCCAAACACTAACTCATTTGAGTTCGCGTTGAGAGAGCAAAGGAAACAGTAATTGTAAAACAATATTTCCTAAACTAGTCATACTAAAACTAATTCTTAAAAGAAAAGTCTCTCTTTCCTTTCTCCAGATCATCTGTATCTATAACAAACCATAATGTTGTCTTGTCCCATCCCCACCTGTGGCCTGGGTGTTTAGTAGGTTACTGTCACTGCGTAGCTTGGCCTCATCAGCCTGCTCTACTCACAATGTCTCCTATGAAAATATCGGTGTCCTCTGGGAAAGTAATTAATTATTCAGAAATGATGGTAGACATCCAAAGAAAGTTGGAGCAAAACTTTTTTTCTCAAACATACAGTGGGAGAAATAAATATTTGATCGATGGCTGAATTTATAATTTTGCTCAGTTACAAAGAAATGATCCGTCTCTACTTGTTATGGTACTTTGATTTAAAGGAGAGAAGAATATCACCCCACCCCTGAAAAAAAACAAGAAAAAAGAAAACAGATTAAATAAAGGTTTAAATTAGTATTTGATAAGTATTTGATCCACAAAGAAAACATGACTCAGTACCTGGTGAAAAAACCCATGTTGGCAAGTGGTAAGGTCGTTTTGTAGCTGGTGACCTGGTTTGTATATATCTCAGGAGAGATTTTGTCCCAGTCCGCTTTAGAAACTCTCTATATCCTTCATGTTTCTTGGCTGCCGCTTGGAAACTCAAAGCTTCAGCTCCCTCCACATCAATGACACATTTTCAGTGTTCTGGCAGAGAGAAGGCAATTTTCTACCAAGATGTTACGATAGGCTACATGGTTCCTCATTGCCATTGCCATTGCCATGAAGTCCCAAACATGATGTTTGAACTTTGATTTATAGGTAACCTTTTAATCTGTGTGCCGAAACCCATCAATCTGTGTGAGACCGAATTCTGTCTGTGTTACTTATTAAAAATTCCACAGGGGATCAAATAATCATTTCTCCCACTTTATCATATTGTTTTATCTGTTCAGCTGCTTTTGTCACAGCTGGTGAAACCAGTTCATCACGGTCCACTCAGTCTGACCAGTTGTACTACTAATGAGGCCATGTGGGTTCAAAATCACTAATGTCATTTATCAGTGAATTTTCAATGTGCTCATTGCAGTACTGTGAACATGTGATGAAATGATGAACAATTTCTCGAATGCCATCTATCAAATTATTGATCATAACGCTCCTATCAGAACTGCTAATATACATAGTCAACCAGCTTGGAGAAGACGATGATAAAGAATCTGCTGGAGAGCTGAGAGAAAATATAGATAAACTACAAACTGGCTTTGAAATTTATAGAAATGTATATAATTGCTACAACAATGAAACAAAATTAGCCAAACAAGCCTACATTTCCCTGCTGACTAACAATAATATAATTCTGCTGTTTTATTCTCATCCATTCAAAAATGACTTAATTCTTCCAAAACTGTGTCAACAGAGTTTCAATCCACAAATAAATGTAACAAATTTGATGCTTTCTTCCAAAGTTTCTAATACAGGTATAATTAGAGGTAATATCTTAGCCTCCTGTAGTACTTTATTTGACATTGTCTCATATTCTGCTCAGTTCCTACATTCTTACCTGTGCAGTCTACAGATCCTGTAGATCTGGAAATATATACATATATATTTATTTGAACAATGAAACAAGTTTTTTTCACCTGTTTACTGAAACATATTCCAATTATAGTTATATATCATGGACATGGACATAATGTGTAGACTGTCAGCTTTCATTTGACAGTGTCCACAAATCAGATGAAGGGTTTAGGAGTTTCAGCTAACATGTGCCACCCTGTTTTTAAAGAAACCAAAGGTAATCGGACAGTTGCCTCAATAACATGCGGCAGGTGAAACAAGCCATCCTTAAGCTGCGGAAAAACTGAAAGCTGACAGAGCATTAAAAGGAGGAAACCCAGAATCTGGTGATGTCCATGAGTTCAAGACTTCAGGCCGTCATTGCCAGCAAAAGGCTTTCAAAAAGTATTAGAAATGAACATTTTATTTTCAGGGGCAAAGAAAATGAATGCAGAAAGGAAGGACATCGAGTTAGGAACCTGAAGATTCTGATTTATAAACAGCCTTTTATTTTGAAATTCACCTTCAATACTAATATGGTAATAAGTCCACAGATGGCTGAGATCTAGTGGAGAAGATTGGTGGTTTTGTCCGGGTGGTGTTTTGAAATTATAAGCAGCTCCTAAAATGCTCTGCACAGGAAATAGATGATTTATATCCATTCTGCTGCTGACTTGTTCAGCCATTGTTTGTGTTTGTACCTACTATGGATAATTTGTTGGAAACCTGTCGCTTACACATACATTAAGAAAGTCATTACTCAGGTGGAGATCAGCATTGTAAAGCAGCTACAACTCTCTCTCTCTCTCTCTCTCTCACTCACACACACACACACACACACACACACACACACACACACACACACACACACACACACACACACACATGTGCAGAAACCATATAACTCTCTCACAAACACACAGAAACATCATCTCTGAATCAGCAGGATTTATTTCTGCTTACATGTTAGGAAAAGTTGAGCATTACCTACTGAAGAGCCAAAGGCAGCATTTTAAATGTCTTTTTTAGCTAAAAAGACGAGTCTCCAATATCGTATCTACCTCATTAGTGTCCCCCAAGAGCATATAATGGTTCCTGACCATGGAAGCCAGTAAATATCAGTAACAGATTAAATGCGCACTGCGTATCAAATTACACAGAAGATAGAAGGGAATGAAATATTTTGCCTACCTTTGGCACAAGAAGACTCTTCTTGACAAATACGATTTTTTCAGGTGACAGTATGATGCTGGTTACAGCTGCATTCTTGAAAGGCCCCACAGCAGAGCCCGAGGGTGACACACATTTATCCCCTCACCCTTATTAAACTGTTGGCATCTTTATATAAAAACCCATGTAGAAGTGTAGTAATGGTAATACAAATAGACCAACCATGTTTGGAAACTAGCAGCGCAGTGATACACACAATTAATTGTAAGTGCACACTAATTATTCCCAGAAGTATGCAGAATAACACACTATCAGACACTTCATGGAGAAACCTAAAGAACACAGTGTGTGTCTGAGTGCCTGCTTGTGTGCACATCTATCTTGTTCGGCTGGGGCCTTTAAACATATCTTGCATTAGGAGCGCTGCATATGCACATGTTGGTTGTTGTTGTGCTTTCTCTGCTGTGTTTTTGTTGTTGTTTTTTCTTCAGCCGGTGTCGAAGCAGATTTCCAGTGTTTGCTCTCCCCTCTTTCTCTCCTTCTGTGAACTCTCTCCTCAACTTCTCTTTCTTTCCTCTTTTTCTTTTCTGTCCGTAGTGATTGTAATAACTCAAAAATCCAAATAAAGTTTGAATAAAATATGACTGTTAAGTAGACCATTATGGCAAATGGTCCACTTAGCAAAGTAAAGCATGTTTTGGCCTTCAGACAAAAATTCTGAGGCTACAAAAAAGAAATAAATAAATACTTGAGTAAATTCTTTGATCAGAATGTGTGTCATACCAAAGGCCTGGTGTAGTGAAATGCATATTACATGAATGGCTCTACGTTATGTTTGCCAGTCAGTCTCTGTTATCAGGGTTAGGCTCAAACCTTCCTGTGATTCTGAACTAGATGAGCGTTTAAGAAAACAGATGATTTCTCTTTGCTTTCTGCGCAGCATTTTATGCTGTGTAGTCTTTCCCAGAACACCCACCTGACTTTACACTAACCTGTACACTACTTCATGTGTCATTCAGCACTGTAAAATGACTATGTAATGATTTCATAAATAGTCAGTGTAAAATGGCCAGAGGCAAGTACGCTGGAAGAAACAGCAGCAAGCTACAGTAAATCAGTCTTTATTACACCGTCTCTGTGTAACAACCTGGCAATTTTAATTTATGGTGCACCTCTGTTCTCTTCATTCTCAGGTTATGGAATGGGCTAGTAAAAGCTTAGATTTGACACCAACTGAAACACTGTGGGAGGATTTGTAAAGGGCAGTAAATGGACACTGAAACATTTTGCATCTGGAGGAATTTTGCATCTACGAATGGTCAAAAATTACAGGCAGTGGATGTAAGTGACATGAGGACTGCATACAAAACATCTTCAAGAGGCTTCTTCTGTTCAACAGAGCAATGGTGGATACTAGTACAAAGCATGTTCTTACTATTTTCCCTAAGAAGAATATATTATCTATTATTTATTTCTTTGGATCAATTGATATTTGTTTACATACTGCCAAAACACAACATCAGTCACCTCAAAGATTTATACTGTAAGATAAAGACACTAAAATAAAGCATGGTCTACGGTGGCCCTCAGAGGTCAAACTGCAACTTATGAAAACACCAGCAAACAGAAAAACTTTCCTCAAATCTTTAAAATTAGCCAATAATTTTCATAGAACTGTTTAGGTCCTGTAAACTACCATTCAAATATTCAGGATTGTTGAATTTATTTTTAAATTACTTTTGGAAAACTCAGAAATACATTCAATATATCTTATGTAGAGCAAAATTGACTTGTTAGGATAAAAAAAACATTATTTGTTCCTGATGTCGTTCCACCATCTCTGGGGAAACAAGGCAGAACACTGCTCATCACTTCAGTATCGAGATGATAAAATAACACAATATGTCAACAAATTGCTTAAACAACCTGATTTGTATTAGAAACAAGCACATATTTTCCTTACCTCACTGGCACACTTATCCATCTGTTGTTTAATTAAGTAAATGACGATTTAAGACTGAATAGGCAACTAATTACTGCAGCTGATTATTCTTGATTACTGCCTGAATGGAAGAGTCTTTGGGATCTCAGGGAGTGGGCATCCCACCACTAACCCCTCATACAGTTTCCCAGTCTAATGCAACCATTAAAATCAAATCATGACTTTCTGTCAGATACCGTAAGACTTTAGAGGTGTTGGTGATACTAACTGCTGTCTCTTGTCATGGGCAAGATGCCCAATTTAAATCTGGCTGTCCTTTAACATTTCGCCTAATCCTTTCTAGTCTGGTTTGCTCTGCCTTGTTCCATTTTCCGCCTCCATGGAGGCAGAAAAATAAAGAGCAAAAATTTTATTTGTATAGCACCTTTCAAGATAAAAATCACAAAGTGCCTCACAGAAAAGATAAAACATAGAAACAGAAATCAAGTCTACAGATCTCAGGCTCAAAGGAAGGGAGTTCCAGAGTCTGGGGGACACAGGTACAAACGCTCTGTCGCCTTTTGTTTTCAGCCTCGTATGTTGGACGACCAGCAGACCCTGATCACATGACCTCAGGGACCTGCTGGGGATGTACAGATGTAAAAGATCTCTGATACAGGTTGGTGCTTGTCCATGTAGATCCCTGAATGTCAAAGTCAAACTCTTGAAGTGGATTCTGAATTTTATGGGGAGCCAGTGCAACTGGATCAGCAGAGGTGTAACGTGGGAGTACTTAGAAGACTTGGTCAGAAGTTTTGCGGCAGACTTGGAGACGATCCACGGAGGCTTTACATAAACACGTGAACAAAGAATTACAATAAGTCAAACGAGATGAGACAAATGCATGGATGACCATTTCTAGTTCTGAGCGTGATATAATGGGACTCAGCTTAGCAATATTTTTTAAATGATAAAAACCGGAGCGAACCAATAAATTAGCATGAGTGTCCAAAGTCACAGCTGAATCAAAAGTTACACCAAGGTTCCTGACAGAAGGTTTGGCAAATGTACTGAGAGGGCCTAAGCTATCCATAACCATAAGTACCAATTTTTGGGAGCACAAACACGGACTTCAGTTTTCTGCTCATTTAGCTGAAGAAAGTTATCAGCCATCCATCCCCTAATGGAATCTAAGCACCTATGCAAAATCTGTAGTTTGAAAACATCTTGGGGCTTAAAGGAGACATACAACTGAATATCATCTGCATAGCAGTGATAAGAAATATCTTTAAAAGTGCTCAATAAGTGCTGAATAGGGAGTATATACTGCAAAAACAATGAAGGCCCCAAAACAGAGCCCTGTGGCACACCATATTCAAGAGAAGTCGAAGAGGACCTGTATTTAGAGTTAGCCACAGAAAAAGATCGTTCACACAGATAGCATGCCAACCAGTCCAAAGCAGACCCCGATATACCCACCCAGTGTCTCAGCCTATCTAGCAAAATGTGATGGTCAACAGTATCAAAGGCAGAGGTCAGGTCCAACATCAGCAAGACAGAACAGTACCCTGCATCACAGTTCATCAAGATGTCATAAGCTGCTTAGCAACAACCTTTTTCTAAAATCTTAGCAATGAATGGTAATTTTGAAATTGGTCTGTAGCTGCTAAGAGGCAGCGGACCACTAGCGGACGTGGTATTGGAGCGATGATTTCGTTTTGCCGGTCATGTTCTTCGCCAAAATCCGGAACGACTACCGAAGATAGCCATGTCGTGGAGACCCGCCCGGGGGTCACGGAGCCGCGGACGACCAAAACAGACGTGGAGACGGTCATTCATTGAGGACCTGAAAGCGGTCGATCTTTCATTGGACGAGGATGGAGATGTGGCTGCAAACTGAGCCCGTTGGCAATCCCTTGCCTCCCAAAGGAGGAACTAAGTCTAAGTCTAAGTAAACTGTAAGAAGACAACCGTCAAGGTTAGGTTTTTTTAACAGTGGGTGAATAACAGTTCAAGTTCAAGTTCAAGTTGGCTTTATTGTCACTTCAACCATATACATTTAGTTCACAGTGAAACGAAACAACGTTCCTCCAGGACCAAGGTGCTACATGCAACATAAATTTACAACATAAGTTAACACTAAACTAGCTAACTAAGAGGCCTAGTTAGCTGGCTAGCAGAGACAAGATGGACTGACCTAACATAATTACAACATAAATTAACAAAAAACTAACTATCTAACTATCTAAGGAAGACTAGGAAGTAAAGAAGTTAGTGCAAAAGAGCATTTACAGGTTGGTGTGTACGATAGTTTGGTGGTGTAGGTCGGTCTGGGTCGGTGTGTTTGTGCTTGTGTTGATTAGTCAGTCTAGACTCAATGCTTGAGGTAGTTAAGTTAAGCTGAGTGATAATGTTGTGTGTGTGCGCGTGTGTGTGTGTTTATCAGTCCAGTCCCTTTTTGTTGAGGAGACGGATGGCTTGTGGAAAAAAGCTGTTGCACAATCTGGATGTGTGTGCCCGAATGCTTTGGTACCTTTATCCAGATGGTAGGAGTGTGAAGAGTGTGTGAGAGGGGTGTGTCCGATCAGCCACAATGCTGGTGGCTTTGCAAATGCAGCGTGTAGTGTAGATGTCCTCAATAGAGGGGAGAGAGACCCCGATGATCTTGTCTGCTGTTCCCACTATCCGCTGTAGGGTCTTGCGGTCCGATATGGCACAGTTCCCAAACCAGACAGTGATACAGCCACTCAGGATACTCTCGATAGTTCCTCTATAGAAAGTGGTCAGGATCGGTGGTGGAAGCTGGGCCCTTCTCAGTCTTCTCAGAAAGAAGAGACGCTGTTGGGCTTTCTTGTGCAGGGAGCTGGTGTTGAGGGACCAGCCGAGGTCCTTCTCCAGGTGGTGAGACACAGCACCTGGTCGTTTGGAGGAGAGGTGGACTTCCTCACCGCCACGTCGTTCTGCCTGTCGAACCGAGCGTAGAAGCTGTTCAGCGCAACTGGAAGGGAGCCGTGGCTCCTGGTGGCCAGGTTTTGACCTGCTTCAGAACCGGTTTTGATCACCTGACGAGTGGTCTGTATGCTGGAATTAGCATAACAGAGATGTGGTCTGAGTAGCCAAGGTGGGGGCGGGGCTCTGCGCTTTATGCGCCGGGCATGTTTGTGTAAACAAGATCCAGCGTGTTTTCCCCTCTCATTGCAAAGTCCACATACTGATGGAATCTAGGAAGCACTGACTTGAGATTTGCATGGTTGAAATCTCCAGCAACAATAAACAGTCCATCTGGGTGTGTATTTTGCAGTTCACTGATCTTTGTATACAATTCCCCTAGTGCTTCCTTAGCATTAGCGCCAGGTGGAATGTACACGCCGATAATAAAAAAAACAGTGGTGAATTCCCGTGGTAAATAAAAAGGTCTGCATCTAACAATCACAAACTCCACCAGCGATGAGCAATAACTAGAAACTAGCACAGAGTTCTTGCACCATTTCGCGTTGATGTAAACACACAAGCCGCCACCGCGAGTCTTACCACACAGAGCTGAGTTTCTGTCGGCGCGAAACGAGGCCAGCCCGTTTAGCTGAATAGCGGCGTCCGGTACTCTGTCGCTGAGCCATGTCTCCGTTAAAACAAAGACACAGCAGTCTCTAACCTCACGCTGTGTAGCCTGCTGGAGTCGGATGTAATCCAGTTTATTATCCAGGGAACAGGCGTTGGATAAGATGATGGACGGGAGAGCCGGCCGGCTAGGGCTTTTTTTTAAAAAAAACAAAAAAATAAATAAATAAACACGTTACACACAAAAACGATGTAGCACCAAATTTTGGCTCCGGAGCGGCCGCTGCATGCTACTGCCGCGCCGCCAGCTGGGTTAGATCAATCAGCATTCTTACAATAACCAGGGACCTGACCAGAAACCAATGAAGTATTGATAATTGTAAGCATACAGGGACTGATTGACTGAAAGACATTTTTTAAACAAAGATCCAGGGAAAATATCAAGAGAGCAGCAGGACGCTTTCATCAAATTAACTAATTTGAGCAGCTCAGATAAGGACACAGGTAAAAATATTTCTAAAATAATAGGCCTAGGTGGAGTTGGAGCAGACAAGAGTGACACAGAAGGAGAGATATTGTTCCTGACATTAATAACTTTTTCAACAGAGAAAGAAAGAAAGTTTTCACAATCTTCATTCGAGGTAACTAAAACAGACTGAACACTCCTTCAGTCAAATATTTTGGGTTTTCTTTTGGTAACCTCAACAGAAAACTAATAAGTCTTTACCTCCCCCACTTCTCTCTCTGTGCTCTCACTCTGTTTTTAAAAAAAATATCAATCAAATTCATATTAAAAATAAGAGAACCACATGAGTGAGGGAAAGCACACAGCGCATCAGCTCTCACCTCACTTCCTGCTATCAATTTCAGAGCAATTAGGTCTTGCAAAGGGTTTTAATTTCAGGTGGGAAATTGAATTCTGTCAAGATATGATCTGCATTAAGACATGTTCACAGCCTAACACTATACTCTGCATATCTGTGACTGTATTGTACTGCTTCAGACACTCATCACACACACACGCACACATTCAAAGACCATTTTATCACACTTTGACAGAATGGGATCAATAAGGAGATACTGGGATATATTAATTGATAAAGGAATCTTAATAAGAAAGTCTATAGAAAAGCTGATAAGTGACATAACTGTTAGACAGCCGCAGCTTTTAAACACCAGACCCTGCTGACATGACTGCAAGCCTGCCTAATACGAAAACAGGAAGTAATGACTTAAATAAATATTTTCACATATTTTTAGTTTCCTTTAGGAGTGAGGTGAGTTTGTATGGTGCAGAGAGCATTGCTCAGCATTTTAACACATATGCTGGGGCTGAGAAATTAAAGTGGTCCATTCTCCAAAGCACAATTAGAAACAGTAAAGTATACAACAGCATCACAAAGTCAATCCATCGAGCTTTGTTCACTGAAACACGAAAAGCAATTTCATGGAATCCACTAAATCAAGAACACTGTCAGAGAACAGTTGTGAAAAAAATGCTATAAAGCAGTAATTTAAGAGGATGATTAGCACCCACTTTTTCTGAGGGGAGGGCAGAGTATTTTGCAGTGGATAGTAGTGTCACGTTGTTTTAACACCTCAACCAGAATGAGACCACCATTGTTGAAGAGAATAAACATTTAACAACAGTCAGTCACAATATAACCACGTCAAATAAAACACTGCCTCTGAACTAATGTGACTTTATTATGCGAGATCTGATTTATCTCCAGTGACAATGGTGTGATGGAGAAAGTAGGTTCTCAAGGTGGAACAGCTTTAAGATCCATCCATCCAGACCTCCCTGGCTGGGGAGAGGGAGGTCTGGGCCTCTTTGCTTAGGCTCTTTGCTTAGGCTGCTGCCCCCGCGACCCGGCATCGTCATCCGAGGCCGGGTCGCGGGGGCAGCAGCCTAAGCAAAGAGGCCCAGACCTCCCTCTCCCCAGCCACCTCCTCCAGCTTATCCGGGGGAATACCAAGGCGTTCCCAGGCCAGCCGAGAGATATAATCTCTCCAGCGTGTCCTGGGTCTGCCCCGGGGCCTCCTCCCGGTGGGACATGCCTGGAACACCTCACCCAGGAGGCGCCCAGGGGGCATCCTTGTCAGATGCCCGAACCACCTCAGCTGGCTCCTTTCGATGTGGAGGAGCAGCGGCTCTACTCTGAGCCCCTCCCGGATGGCTGAACTTCTCACCCTATCTCTAAGGGAGAGGCCAGCCACCCTTCGGAGGAAGCTCATTTCTGCCGCTTGTATCCGCGATCTCGTTCTTTCGGTCACTACCCACAGCTCGTGGCCATAGGTGAGGGTAGGGACGTAGATCGACCAGTAAATTGAGAGCTTCGCTTTTACACTCAGCTCCCTCTTCACCACGACGGACCGGTGCAGCGTCCGCATTACTGCAGCTGCACCGGTCCGTCTGTCGATCTCCGGCTCCCTTCTCCCATCACTCGCGAACAAGACCCAGAGATACTTGAACTCCTCCACTTGGGGCAGGAACTCATCCCCAACCAGAAGTGGGCACTCCACCCTTTTCCGGCTGAGAACCATGGCCTCAGATTTGGAGGTGCTGATCCTCATTCCCGCTGCTTCACACTCGGCTGCAAACCGTTTCAGTGCGAGCTGGAGGCCCTCACCCGATGAAGCCAACAGAACCACATCATCCGCAAAAATCAGAGATGAGATCCTGAGGCCACCAAAGCGAAAGCCCTCCGCCACTTGGCTGCGCCTAGAAATCCTGTCCATAAAAATTATGAACAGAACCGGAGACAAAGGGCAGCCCTGGCGGAGCCCATCACCCACCGGGAACGAGTCTGACTTATTGCCGGCAATGCGAACCAAGCTCTTGCAACGGTTGTATAGGGATCGAATGGCCCGTAGCAATGGGCCAGACACCCCATACTCCCGCAACACCTCCCACAGGACACCCCGAGGGACACGGTCGAATGCCTTCTCCAAGTCCACAAAACACATGTAGACTGGTTGGGCAAACTCCCATGCACCCTCAAGTATCCTCGAGAGGATAAAGAGCTGGTCCAGTGTTCCGCGACCAGGACGAAAACCGCATTGTTCCTCCTGTATCCGAGGTTCGACTAGCGGACGAACTCTCCTTTCCAGCACCCTGGCATAGACTTTCCCAGGGAGGCTGAGGAGTGTGATCCCCCTGTAGTTGGAACACACCCTCCGGTCCCCCTTCTTAAAGATGGGGACCACCACCCCGGTCTGCCAGTCCACAGGTACTGCCCCTGATCTCCACGCAACATTGCAGAGGCGTGTCAACCAGGACAGCCCTACAACGTCCAGAGCCTTCAGGAACTCGGGGCGGACCTCATCAACACCAGGGGCTCTGCCACCAAGGAGTTGTTTAACTGCCTCAGTGACCTCGCCCCCGGAAATTGGCCGGTCATTCCCCTCATCCCCAGACTCTGCTTCCTCCTCGGAAGACGTGTCAGTGGGATTAAGGACGTCCTCGAAGTATTCCTTCCACCGCCTGACAATTTTCTCAGTCGACGTCAGCAGCGCTCCGCCAGCACTATACACAGTGCAGGTAGAGCACCGCTTTCCCCTCCTGAGACGCCTGACGGTTTGCCAGAATCTCTTCGAGGCAGTCCGAAAGTCTTTTTCCATGTCCTCTCCGAACTCCTCCCACACCCGAGTTTTTGCTTCAGCCACTGCCCGAGCCGCATTCCGCTTGGCCTGTCGATACCTGTCGGCTGCCTCCGGAGTCCCACAGGCTAACCAAGCCCGATAGGACTCCTTCTTCAGCCTGGTGGCTCCCTTTACCTCTGGTGTCCACCATTTGGTTCGGGGATTACCACCACGGTAGGCACCAACCACCTTGCGGCCGCAGCTCAATGCAGCAGCTTCGGCAATGGAGACGCTGAACATGGTCCATTCGGACTCAATGTACCCAGTCTCCCTCGGAATGCTGTTGAAGCTCTGCCGGAGGTGTGCGTTGAAGATCTCGCGGACTGGGGCCTCTGCTAGACGTTCCCAGCACACCCTCACTACACGTTTAGGTGCACCAGGTCTGTCCAGCGTCCTCCCCCGCCACCTGATCCAACTCACCACCAGGTGGTGATCAGTTGACAGCTCAGCCCCTCTCTTTACCCGAGTGTCCAGAACATATGGTCGCAGGTCTGGTGATACGATTACAAAATCGATCATCGACCTGCGTCCTGGTGCCACGTGCACTTATGGACACTCTCTAGCCATTTCTAAACAAATGCAAATTTCAAGATGATCGGTTTAATTGTACATAAGTACAGGTGTGGTGGGATGTTGTATGTCGATTGGCTGCACGGGAGGGGTGGTGCAGTGCATTTAGGAGGTGGTGCCAGGGGGAGGCTGTCAAGCACAGCTAGAGAGTGTCTATATGGGTCCACTCCTCTGAGTGTTAAATACAACACTGTTGAGTGTTAAATTAACACTTTTGACAGTGTTATATGTTTAAAAGTAACCTAGTCAGATTTGAAGATTAACAAAGACTAACACTGAGCAGTGCTGATTTTCTAATACTGGAATATTTCTAACATTTTGAGTTATTTTCCAGTGTTAGAAAATCAGCTAGAAAATCAGTTAGTCTTTGTTAATCTTCAAAACTGACTACTTTTAAACATATAACACTGTCAAAAGTGTTAATTTAACACTAAACAGTGTTGTATTTAACACTCAGAGGAGTGGACCCATATAGACACTCTCTAGTGTTAATTTAACACTGGAGATTTTGCTGTGTAATCATGCCTCCCATATTTCAGTATAAGAAGAAGGAGCCGTGAGCATAAAGCTGCACATGGATACATGAGACTGGTAAAGGAACGTGAGACTGAAAAGACCATAAATCCTAAAGTCAACATTGTGCTTGTTGTAACATATAGTTGTGTTAACACAACTATATGTTACAACCGTTTGGTTTCTTTTTGCTCAGATGCAGAAGAAGACCCAAACTCAGATGAGAGGAAATTGGTACGGGTGAGGAATAAAGTGCTTATATAAAAAATGGACCCCAGTAATGACTTCAGTACTGAAAAACCGTCAATAACTTGTGAAGTCCATGTAGCTGCTGCCATTAAAGCAAAAGTGAGAACAATTACTAGGATATATTGAAACTTTTTATGGAAATTTAACCTTTTAAGCCAACATGATCTTCTGTTATGTAAAAAAAATTAATATGACAAATAATTTTATCTTATTTATCTTTATTCTTTATCCTACAGTGTGCTCTGGGGCACATTAAACATTCTCAACATGAGCAAAATCAGAAGTTGTGCTCCTCTAACTTCTTGACTTCACATTTGTTAAGCAAAGAAATGCTGTTGTTAAATGCTTCTCAGTGCATTTAAGAATCTGTTTGAAGATTTAATTGTTTATAAGTCATTAAATTGTTTAGTACCTTTCTGATCTTTTAACTATGCATATTCATAAAAGCTCACTATCCTTTATGACCTCCCTACGTTTGTCTTCACTGATTACAAGCTTGTGGTCAGCTTCAGTTACGAGAATGTTTCTTCTCCTTCAGTGGACATCTTGGCTGACACATTAATCATCGAGAGGATACTTCTGTAGACCGCCCAGTGCAGACAGATGATCATTAACACTCAGCATGTTTCTCTGGATCTCTGAATATTTTTGGATAACACATGTGGTCACAACTGATTGACCCCAAGCCATTAAATATGCAAATCTGATTATGTAGCGATTAATCATCATAAATGTGGCAATTACAGCCATGTCACTGAAGTCATCCAAACCCCAGTACAGGGTTACTGTGGCATTTAGACAGAGTTACCTGAATCATGATGTAAGAACAGACCATGAAAGACAATATTTCGTATCTTTGCATAGCGATATGGTTCATTACTTGATCCCAGTGATCCTCCTAGTCTGAAGATGAGTGTGAATTCATTCAAGTCATGACTAATGAAAATACATTACCAGTAAAAAGTTTTGTCGCACCTTCTCATTTAATGTTTTTTCTTTGTTTTCATGACTGTTTACATTGTAGATTCTCACTGAAGGCGTCAAAATCATGAATGAACACATATGGAATTATGTCGCAAATAACACGCGTGAAATAACTCAAAACATATTTTATATTTTAGATTATTTGTAATATCCACCCTTTGTTTGATTACTCCTTTGCACTCTTAGCATTCTCTCCATGAGCTTCATGATGTCGTCACCTGAAATGGTTTTCCAACAGTCTTGAAGGAGTTCCCACCTGTTGGCCCTTTTTCCTTCACTCTGCGCTCGCTCCCATCTAATCTCAAACCATCTCCATAGGGTTTAGGTCAGGTGACTGTGGAGACCAGCCCATTTGCCACAGCACTCCATCACTCTACTTCTTGGTCAAATTGCCCTTACACAGCTGACTCAGATGAATGTATCCTCAGCAGCATAGGTGAGTCTCGGTCTTCTTTTCCACACGTGAGCCAGTTTCTTTGTCATGGTTTTTCCAACAGCAGTTGGGGACACATTCAAAGTGTTTGTAATTTTCCAGACTGACTGACCTTCAGTTTTTAAAGTAATGATGGACTGTCATTTATCTTTACTTAGAACTCATATTATGGCAGGAACCAATCAGCTAGCAGTCAGCTGTCAGCTCTGTACCAACCTGACTTCTGTACAACATAACTGACAGTGCCAACCCCATTAAGAATGCAAGAAATTGACTACATCATGTAGCTCATTGAGAGAAGGAAACAAGTCAACAAAGCAAAGGGTGGCTGCTTTGATAAATAACTCTATATAAGTTTTATATTTAAGATTCCTCAATGTTTTCTTTGCTACATAATCCCATATATCTTGTTTTATATATGTCTACAGTAAGATTTAAGATTTAAGACTCGACAAGTTTATTGTCGTGTCGTATCGTACCTAGCCTGAAACGAAATACTGTTTCTCACCAGCCTCTACAGTGCAATAAACAATGTAGTTTAAAAAAGAATAATTTTAAAAAGAGCAGTAAAAAGGCAGTAATAAATTGCAACAATAAATAGGGATAAATAACATCAAATCTAAATTCTAAATTCTGTATCTACATTGTAGATACATTGTATGTATCTACAATGTAGATACATTGTATGTATCTACATTGTAGATAATGTATCTACAATGTAGAAAATAGCAAAAATAAAGAAAAAACATGGAATGAGAAGGTGTGTCCAAGGCTTTTGACCATGTGGGGGCAGCAGAACATGTTCTTGTAGAAACAGTTAGCTTCACCTGTCCGGATAACCGGTTACTACTGTGTATGTATTTCATGCTCATTCCATAGGTTGCAGTTTTTCTGTATAGCTGCATCTTGATCAATTTGATGGTCATCATTAGCATAACCTGGCGACAAACTTGACTACAACATCAAATTAGGCAAAAATCGTATTGGATGACTTGTTTAAACACAGCTCAAGATGATGCATATTTATGTAATATGTCCAGTTATGTTCCCTAATTATTTAAGGGTGAATTATTTTTTCCACTGTATTTGAAGTCTGAGCTTCAAGACCACAAAGAACAAAAAGCCTGTAGTATAAAGTTCTTCTGAACTACCACACGCAGTATGTGGTAATATGAGGTGATAATGCTCTATTAATACCCCAGCAGCATTGTTTGCCAGTAACAAGAAATGTTGAGTTTGCATTTGAATAAAGTTAATATAATTTAATATTATCATAGAGATGAATTACAGTTTAGCTGGATGCAACCTCACGCTTTGCAAGGGAATCTGAATCTAGTGCAGGAATTAAAGTTTAACATTATAAATGTTTAATACAGTGATAGTTGAGTATAAATGCATGGACTTCCTTTTCCAGGAAACATTTGAGGTCACAGATTTTTGGACTGAGGGCTACTCAAATGATTTGTAGACATTGGGTTAAAATTCTCTGTGGTCTAATCATTGCAAACTTAAAGGCTAACTTTAAAATTATTCAGTTAAGATTTTAAGTCTTTAAAATGATTAATGCAAACTGAAAATAAGTTATTTACTACATCATAGAACAAACTGAATCCTAAATCTGCAGCTCGGGATTGGACTGCTGATTATGACCATGACTCATCAGTTATGTTTCCAGCTGCTGATGAATCTGTTCCTAAGTCTCCTCTTGCTTACAAAGTCACCACCAAGTATAAGGAGAAGAAAACTGAATGTGTAATTGGGTTTGCATAGGTTGTTAATATATTCCTCTGACTATTATTCTTTCTGCAGGCATCCAGCTATTCTCACGCATATCTCATCTGTCCCTCCTTAGTTATTCCTATTGATCCACCTTGAACTCCTGTTGATTCCTAATTATTCCCATTCTTTCCAGGCATCTTAGACTTTGGATATTCACCATAATGGGTGCTGCTCTGACATTTGATTAAATTCGCAATAACCACACTTTTTGTTGTGTGTGCATGTGTGCATGTGTGTGTGTGTGTGTGTGAGAGAGAGAGAGAGAGAGAGAGAGAGAGAGAGACTGTACGTGATCACCTATGTTCGTCATCAGAATTCTAGTAGTTCATGCCACTGCCCCCTTGCCTCTGTCACGGTCCAGACAAATGGTAAATATAACCTTTATTGGTCCAGACATGCTTGCTCTCATATATACACACACACACACACACACACACACACACACACACACACACACATTTACAGACAAGGGGGAAAAGAGTCAAAATGGTTCTAAAAGTGAGTGCTACAACTTTCTTTCACTGGCTCTGCTATATTAATTTCTAGACTTGCTGGCCATGTTTAATGCATCAGGCATCAGATTAGCCTGGTGGTTAGGGAGACAGTCCCATAATTAGACAGAAGCAGGTTGGATCCCCCATGCATGGAGATATTATAATGATGGAAGTTTTGACAAATGTGGGCTCAAAGTTTTAAAAATTTATAATGTTCATGGCCATAATCTCCAATTGCTAAAGTAAAATTTCCAAGTGAATATTTATATTTAGAAAATCAGGAACTTTGCAGAG
The DNA here is from genome assembly GCF_041146795.1 of Maylandia zebra. Taxonomy (NCBI): domain Eukaryota; kingdom Metazoa; phylum Chordata; class Actinopteri; order Cichliformes; family Cichlidae; genus Maylandia; species Maylandia zebra. Next base: position 28,981,619 of record NC_135168.1, read on the forward strand.
TCAAAGCAACAACTCTCAAGCGTCTCTACATCTCCGTCTTTTTACAAACAATGTCGGGGATTCCAGAGTCCAGCACTGTGAGCGCTGTGCTGCTGTAAATGTAGCTGCACTGCTGGCCACTTTATTTTGTGGCACAGCAGAAAGCACGCTGAAATAGCTCATATTTAAAGTTACACATAGATGTATGGATAGCTATCACTGCATTACTTTGACACAATTTGAAGACTGACAGGAAAGTTCTGTAGGAATAGTTGGTATTTATTATGATGATGAGTGAAAACTGAATCATGTAAAAAACATGTAAGATAATAACATCAGAGGAAATTACAGTGAATTAGAATAAGAATGTGTGGATTCTGTTAGGCTTTATAATTAACTAAGTACGAGCTCGAGTAATGAGTGTGATCATTGATGGGAAATGCTAAAAAGTTTTACGTACCCCAAGTGCTTCCAACACCTGTGTTTCAGGGCCACTGAGCCGCTCAGGCTGATGACTGAATTGATTGATGCATCAAAAATACATCATGCATCACAAACAACAACAACTGTCTATGCAGTTAAGAACATGCCACAGACTTTCATCTGAGACAGTGTCTGTATTAGCCTGGGCTCTACAAGCCTCTGATCTACAACAGTAAAGGCACACAATCTAGACTAAAGACTATATCATTATATTCAAAGCCATGTTTCAGCTGGTGTATCACATTTACAGCAGGTCTGTGTCCCTGACTTTGTTTTTCTTTTACTGAAAACAAACCTGATTCTCTATGCTGGTCTGTGGTGAATTTATTAGCCTCCATTTTTTAAGTCTGGCTAAATAAAAACATTGTTTTGAGAAGCTGAATTTGGCCCATAATGTAGCCAGAACAGCATGCAGTCACTTCCATGTGTCCCCTTACTGTTGTGAGCTTTTTACCTGGACCACCCAAAATATTCAATATTGTATGCACTGGAAATGTTTAACAGTCGGGTTAGGTAAGTAAAAGAGATGGGAATATTTCAATTAAACTGGAATTTCACTCTTAAATTTAAGGTTTAGTCACTGCAGCCAAGACTGAGATCTGCTCTCCGAGAGTCTTTAGGCTCAACACCGAGGGTCATTCTCTAATTTTCTCTAATATTCTGCTTTGAAAGGAGTTTCTTGAAAGTTCCACAGGTTCACTCACCGATTGGTTATGCTGTGATGTCAGTTAAGTATTTCCAAAAGGGTGAATTAGGTAGGCAGGTTTCCAGAGTAGGCAGCCAAATGATCAACTGAGTAGTTCAACAATCTGGTGAGGGGTGACAAGGAGGGCTGAGGTTAAATGCTGCAGGTGAGTATGGAGAGGAACAGGTGCATCAAACTGGAGCCCAGGCAGCCAGCCATACTTCTGGGAGGGAGATCAGTCAAGATCGCCAACTAACAAGCCCTCCATTCCAGGGAGAGACCGAGCAAACAGAGGCGATCCAGAGACTGGCTGGGTCAGCACAAAGAGGAGAAGAGACCATGACATTTCCAAGTAGTTTTTAGTGCCTAAACCTAACAGATGATGTAGTATCCATCATGCTTATGAGCTCAACACACGCTTAATTGGTCAGACATGGTGGGGTGGCTGTAGCTCAGGTGGCAGAGCAGGTCAGCCACTAATCAGAAGATTGATGGTTCGATCCCAGGCTGCCTCCTGGCTGCGTGCCAAATATCCTTGGGCAAGATACTAACCCCATGTTTGCCTACTGGTGGTGGTCAGAGGGACCGGTGGCGCCAGTGTCCGACAGCCTCGCCTCTGTCAGTGCGCCCCAGGGCAGCTGAGGCTACAACGTAGCTTGCCATTGCCTGTGTGTGAATGACTGAATGTAGTGTAAAGCACTTTGAGGTCCTTAGGGACTGAGTAAAAGCACTATACAAATGCAGGCCATTTACCATTTACCATGGTGGAATTAATATTATTTCATGAGCATGTATGACTGCCAGGGGGTCACTAGTGTTTATTGATGATGTGGCTGCATACAACATACTGTACTATCAGCTGAGATTCAGGCAAACACTGCACAGCTGATTGGACAGCTTCACAGTACAAATGATAATCACCTATTGATCCATTGGTGATGGCTTCCATGGCGTCCATGGCTTCTAGGCTGTAGGCAGTCATTGACTACAGCGGAGTATGAATGACACCAGGCTTAAATAGGAGAATAAGCAGTTTGGCATCAACAGAGAAGATTTGACAGGTTTTATTAATGGACACAAACCACATACTCAACTCTACTGCTAAACCCACAAATACATTTTCCTTACAAATAACGCACTATTTCAGAGGGACAAACAGGCTGTCCAGTGGTACAACAAGAAGAATCTAAGGAAGATTGTTACTACAAAGATATAATCAACCAAAGACAAAATTCTTTACCTTTTTTGCTAATTCATATGTATAAAAATGGCTAAAATAACTAAGAAGTTAATGCAATATCTTTGTTAAACTTGATTTGAAACATACTGAGGTGGTGTACTGGGGCAAAATTACATCATTGTCCAATTACCATGGATCTACCTATAACCTGCTTCTGTGTGTGAGGTAACAGGAGGTCAGAACTCTCTTTTTTTTGATGTTCCTACTTATATAATATTTTGTTCAGTTAATCTAGCATTTTTGAACACAAGCATTTTCTTTTTAACAAAGATGCCAAGGCAGCATTCAAGAAATACGTTCAGCCAACTGTGAACTGATGTCTCCAACATCATGGTAAATGGTAAATGGCCTGCATTTGTATAGCGCTTTACTCAGTCCCTAAGGACCCCAAAGCGCTTTACACTACATTCAGTCATTCACCCATTCACACACACATTCACACACTGGCAATGGCAAGCTACATTGTAGCCACAGCTGCCCTGGGGCGCACTGACAGAGGCGAGGCTCCCGGACACTGGCGCCACCGGTCCCTCTGACCACCACCAGTAGGCAAACATGGGGTTAGTATCAGCACAGCTTTCATTTTGGAAGCGTTTTTCAGTAACAATAGGCCAAGAAAAAACCTTTTATTTAACATTAAAATGTTTACTGGAACATAAATAAGAAGTGCATAAAGTTGTAAAGTAAAGAGTAACAGTGGGTTCTTGTTGGATATGGCCCTGAATAAATTATAAAACAAATTACAGGTTGAAAACGTACACTTTCTAAAGTAATTCCTACTTACATAATAATATACAGACACTTTATTAAAGTAGATGACTGATGATGGCTACAAGAAGAGAGAAACAGGTGCAAAGAGTGAATTTGTCTAGTATGTAAAAACAGCGTAACAAGCTCGTCCACTTCAGGGTGATTGCTTTCCCTATATTACCTCCACTCTCTGATATCATGCACACCTGTTTCTCCTCACCTATACGCCACGCTCAAGGAAGCAGATATTGGTCTCACATCTGATCCACTGAAAAAAAAAAATTCCCAAATGACAGAGGAAGCTTGTTTTCCTGGACTTTACTCTTCATGGTTTTCCAGTTGACAAAAAAAAACAAACATCTGCCAGTCTTTGTCAATTACAAGCACACGGGTGATAAACATATATATGACGTAGAGAAATTATTTCAGTATATCATAGACAATGTGTTCAGTGTACTATAGTACTTTCCTTTCTTAATTTACTTTTTTGCATGACTCTGTCCAAAAGCCTGCAATGTAAGAGATGTCCCTGAGTTATACCAGAGATGTTTTCTGGAATTTCAGCCCTACTTTGAAGGCCCATGTAAGTGAGGGTAGTGGGCTGCATAAATGAACCTTTTAAATGTATTTTTCATGGTTCTTGATCTGACAGTCTTTGATGCCTATGAACAGCCCATTGCACAGACCGCTGACAGGCTGGTTTGACTCTGCATGCTCATTTCTGATTTCTCAGGATGTCTTCTATCCGTCTCTCTTTTCTGTTCTCTGGAACATTTGAACATGACAAGGGTCATTTTGTGATATATGATATACACCAGAGAAAAGTTAAACAATTAAATATTAACAATATTTTTTAATCGTTCACTTCTACAAATAAAACAGAAATCTTGTTTCTTTCTTTTCATCAGTTCCATCATCTCCAAACGACCACCCATCTTGCCTCTCTGCTTCTTTCTCACTCCTCCTCATCTGCTCACCCTAGGGTTTTTTGCCTTTCAGCTCAAAGGCCACAATATTTGCGAAGAAGAGGCAGCGGCACAACAATGCACAGCAGACTCCCCACAGCATTCGTAACAGCATCAGCTGGAAGTCAAGAGGAGGAGAGAGGGAGGGGAGAAACATGAGAAGGGGATGGAGAAAGAGTAGGGAAGGAGAGGAAACATCATTGCACAGCCTTTGGAGGACACACAAACCACATCTCATGCCTCAGCAATAGAGAGAGAGAATGGAAACCTCCTCCCAGACCCCTGTAGGAGCAACAACAAACTTTATCACTTTGATATGAAGCCAGTCGATTCAAGGGAAGATGAGAAGAAGAAACGAGGCAGCAGACCTTGCCATTAGTGCAAAGCTACAACAGAGGGGAGCTCGGGGAACGTTTGCATGTATTCCAGCCATTTCTCTACAGCTGGCAGCAACAACACAAGTTTTTGTTAACATTTTTTTATTGTTCTGAGAGGCAGAGTCAGTGAGACACAAAGGAAACAATGGCTTTAAACCCCTTGAAGCTTTCACAGCAAAACATATTATTCTCACTGAGCCTTTTATTCCATTTTGTAGCCTCAAGAACTGATTTTGGCAACAAAAAAACTGTGTGAAAATGTAACTTTGTTACCAATGCAAAACAGCTTATTCCAGTAATTGGGAGAAAATTAATCAAGTGTGAAAAATAATTGTTTTTTTCATTCAATATTATTTAAATATGACTTAAAATAATTCCAGTTGGAGCTAAATATAACTGTTGATGCCTCATAAGTCTGTGTTGCCCTGGCCGACTCAGAGGTGGATTTAAACTGGCTGTGTATGCTTGCAGTAACTCTCATTGTTATTTCACATAGATGTTGCTGGCTCTCTGTTGCTCAATTCAAACTCCAAACAACTGAAAAAAGTATTTTTGAGTGTATGTAGAGGACCTGGTGGGAGAAGAGAAAGCTAGAAGAAGGAAGCTGCAGGATGAAAACGGGGACACAGAAGAGAAGTAACGACAAGGAGAAAAATCAACTTGCCTGTTCTGAACATACTTTAACTCCAGCCATCGCTACCTCTCCTTTCCAGTTTGCATTATTCTGGTTATCACTAGTGTTGTTTGGAAATCGGTGTCTCTACTCAGTTTCACTTTCAACTGTAACGTTACATAAGCCCAATGAAATTCTTACTTTATCTCTAAAAATATGCAACATTATGTAAGAGTTCTGAATGCCTTTACTGAACTCCATAAAGTAGCCAGCTCAGCCTAGTTTATAACAGACAAGTCTACAATAAGAAGAAAACGAAGAAATAAAATAGTGTCTTTTTTTTTTATACTAAACACATAGATATTAAGCTTTTATGGGAATTATTAACTAAAACACATTGGTGCAAATTCAACAAAAGCAAAGATGATAGTAGATGAATAACCTCTAAGAGGGAAAACCATCCGAAAGCCTTACTTAGGTCCAAAATCAGTAAAAGTTGGTAAAGCTGCTGATTCTGTGTATAAGAAGGTTCATGAAAGCCAGGAGGGGGTTTATGGGCTGCATAATGTGTCCTGAACTTATACTGGATTTAATGGGTTATCCAACAGCCTATACTTCAGAATGGACCAACAGCTTTTCCAGAATACAACGATTAGCTAACGTGTTAATTTTCTCAATCTGCCTGCAATCCTACAATAATTATAAAGTTTGATTCTGTAAATAAAAATGCTCTGAGAAGAAATAAGTTTAGCAATTATTATTATCCTGATTGCTTCTTACAGTAAATTGTTCTTGGGGTCCCCTGGGACCCAAGTGGGGGTATGTTAAGTATGTTGGTAGGATGAGGGTAAACAAAAGTCATAACAACCATAAATGCATGTTATTACAGGTGTGCATACTGTGTATGTTTTATATGTATGTTATTTAAAGAAAAAAGATAACTATTTTTGCAAGGTTTATGCTTTTGCAGTGTGAACCGAGCTCTGACTGTAGAAACTTGCTACCTTCTTGTCTTTGTTTTGGAAGCAAAGGCAGCAGCTGTTTCTAGTAGATTTTCCAGTCGAGCATCGGACACTTACATCTGCAGGTAGACTTCCTTGGATTGGGACTTGCAACATCAGCTCTGCTTTCAACCATGGCACGAAAAAGGAACCCTCCATCTGTCTCAGTGTTATGACCCAAGATCACATGTGTCATATGTGTGTGTGTGTGTGATAATATGCGACTCCTCCCACTAGAGGATGTGGTTGCAGGTTTTTCTCTTGCCTCCCTTCCAGGTGTGTGCATAGGTGTGTCTTGATGGAGACAAGTGCCTGCTGAGTGGCTGGGTTGAATTCATTCCTGTTCCCATTGGATAAATGGTTGGAAAGCAAGCCCTTAACAACCAGATGACAGGCACCTCACCTCCCGCCAGGCCCCCACCACCCAACAAACAGCCTGTGGGTCTGATGGTTGCTCTCAGTGTTTCTGTGGAAGAAATCTTAGTCAAACAGTTTGTTAGTGAGTGTCTGTGGATATGAGTGCTAGATGAAACCTTTGTAAATAGTTGTAAATTTTTCTGTAAATTAGATAACTTGGGGTCACATTTCTTATACCCAGCTTATCCCTAGGCTAAAAACAAGAACGAACAGCTTGTAGAACTACTGAGATATATAGATGGATAAGAACTAGAAGGGGCGTGTTTGGAGGCGTGGTCTTGCTCCTGAAATGTATCTCCAATTATAAACTGCATGTCCAGATTCTCCTGAGTGGAAAGTTTTCTCCATATCAGATAGGTACAGTTGCTGTCTGTTCACAGATTGTGGTTAGTGATGAGGACTTTATAACCCACTTCCACATTACGTTTTTTGTTGGAATGTGGCAAAAACTCAGTGACAGCTAAGGTAAAGTGTGTGTGTAATCAAACACACTGGAACTGGACTTTCCTCTGTATCCTCTCCCTTAGTTTTTGCCAAGTTTGTTCAATTTTCTGTTCATTATTGTGGATTGGTTACCATGACATCCATATTTTGATAGATTTGGATGTAACCTAGCATGCACCATTCATCAGATACAAAAGAGATGGTTTGTGAAAGCTCTAGTAGTATGAGGTAACATATACCTGCTTTCTAACTGAACTGGACTGGCTTTCCCCCACATTTTGAACTTTGGTTGTACCTGACATATTGATCATTCCCTGTGTTTTTGTGTAACAGAGTTCAGTTTAGAAAACAGTAATTCACAGAAAAATTTAACTACATCTTAAAATCTTCATGTGAGAGGTTTGGAAGTCAAACTCTTGCAGCATCCTGCTCAAGGCCAGATTTTGTAGCCTGTATGGCCTTTGTGACACATGGATTGTTAAATCTGTCAGGAGGTGTTTTTTACATGATTAGAAGTGCAGATAGTCAAGTTAGAGGGAGAGCAGTCTGTTATGTACCACACAGAGCGCTTTGCAGAAGCAGAGGTGAAAGACACCAATATGAGATTTTTGTTATCATTGAGTTTTCTAGCAAAAAGTGTCAGAGGTTTAAGGATAGATGTTTCACATAGGAGGTGTGTTGTCTTGTTAAATAGATTAATACAAGGGGTTAGAAACAAGACGATACCAGAACAGAGAAGGTCAAGATATATGTGAGGAGCAAATACAAGCAGACATATCAGGACTAAGAGAATGAGGACAGAGAACAACGAACGCAGTCCTACATAAAACATAAGTATTGCACTTTTTTTGTCAGATATGTTTTTGGTAGAAGGAGCGTTGTTAGCTGGTGTTCAACAGCCTTTTATGACTTTTTCATTTGTATTTTTGATTAAACTACAACATGCATCCCAGAAGACAGGAGTGTCTGTAACAGGCACAAGAGGTTGGATGTTTTCTGATTTCACCAGAAGCAAAACATGGAGGCTTAATAGCACAGCACATTTTATGCCATATAAGAAAGGAGAGGGAATGAAAAACCAAGACAACAAAGTTTGTGTTCTTTTGATTGCAAAAAACCTCCTTTTGCAGGTAGTGGGATGGAAAAAAACATAAACCTTCATCTCTTAATGCCCCCCTGAAAAAATAAAATGGCCCAAACCAAAATACATGCTTGTGATTTCCACCTATGATGATTTAGTGCTGTGAGGGTTTCAAGGGGTAGCAGATTTTAGGGTTTGTGTTAGGTTTAGGCAAAAACAACTATTTGCTCAGGTTTAGGAAAACACTTTATTTTCACCTAAAATTATTCACAACAGTACTGCAGGCTGAAAAATGAAGAGTTGAAAATGACAGACACCTTTAATTATTGCCATACTCAGTTGCACCACTGGCAATGGACACCTTGTGAGTAAATGTGACAGGAGCTTTGATAAACCAACATTAATTATCACAGAGAGCAAATTTGGACTTACCAGGATTTTAGTTAAATTACATCTCATATCTTGCATCATCATCCAGATTCTCATATGCAAAATAATAGAAAAACATCAAAAAAGGGTCAATTTTCAACACAAATTCACAGTTTCCATGATGTATATACTTGATAACAAAGTTAGTATAAAAACAATAACATCATGATACTCATACTGTTAATATCACTGTTTCAGTTTGTAGCTGCAGTCCTCTCTTGACTTTGTGACTTGAGAGATTGATGGCACTGTTGGCATAACCTTCACAACTCACTGACAGTTTGTCATGATGGTGACATTTAACCCACAGCAGTGAAGATAATGAGCACCTTATCCTTTAAGGGTGATAAACATCAGAACAACAGTATTACATTTTTTCCACATTATAAAATAAATCAAAAAGCACAGCACCTAAAGACATCAGTGTTTCAGTCTCACCAGGGAGTCCACATATCAGTCCTGGGAGTGCGAGTCATGCACCAACTGTGTAGAATGCCACAACATACAACTTACATCTCGCTGATTGTTAAATTTAGTCTGCCAAATTATGCATGCACTTTGGTATTTCAGTGGTTAGCCGAAGGTTAAGTAAGGAAGGATTCATGTTTCAGACAAATCACCACAAAAAAAAAAAAAAGTTTAAATACATTTGCCATGTGGAAATGGAAAAAAGAGGGAAAAAAATAAACATTTGATATTGGAGACAATATGACTATTTTTTTTTTATTTCCCTTCATTGTTCCTTATCTTACACATGTGTTGTTTATTATGAGACAGATGTGAAAGTGGTCATGTTGATGACTAAATGGTGAAGAACTATAGTACATACAGTGGGGCAAAAAAGTATTTAGTCAGCCACCGATTGTGCAAGTTCCCCCACTTAAAATGATGACAGAGGTCAGTAATTTGCACCAGAGGTACACTTCAACTGTGAGAGACAGAATGTGAAAAAAAAATCCATGAATTCACATGGTAGGATTTGTAAAGAATTTATTCGTAAATTAGGGTGGAAAATAAGTATTTGGTCACCTCAAACAAGGAAAATCTCTGGCTCTCACAGACCTGTAACGTCTTCTGTAAGAAGCTTTTCTGTCCCCCACTCGTTACCTGTATGAATGGCACCTGTTTGAACTCATCATCTGTATAAAAGACACCTGTCCACAGCCTCAAACAGTCAGACTCCAAACTCCGCCATGGCCAAGACCAAACAGCTTTCGAAGGACACCAGGAAAAGTATTGTAGACCTGCATCAGACTGGGAAGAGTGAATCTACAATAGGCAAGCAGCTTGGTGTGAAAAAATCAACTGTGGGAGCAATCATCAGAAAATGGAAGACATACAAGACCACTGATAATCTCCCTCGATCTGGGGCTCCACGCAAGATCTCATCCCGTGGGGTCAAAATGATCATGAGAACGGTGAGCAAAGATCCCAGAACCACACGGGGGGACCTGGTGAATGACCTGCAGAGAGCTGGGACCAAAGTAACAAAGGTCACCATCAGTAACACACTACAACGGCAGGGAATCAAATCCCGCAGTGCCAGACGTGTTCCGCTGCTGAAGCCAGTGCATGTCCAGGCCCGTCTGAAGTTTGCCAGAGAGCACATGGATGATACAGCAGAGGATTGGGAGAATGTCATGTGGTCAGATGAAACCAAAGTAGAACTTTTTGGTATAAACTCAACTCGTCGTGTTTGGAGGAAGAAGAATACTGAGTCGCATCCCAAGAACACCATACCTAGTGTGAAGCATGGGGGTGGAAACATCATGCTATGGGGCTGTTTTTCTGCCAAGGGGACAGGACGACTGATCCGTGTTAAGGACAGAATGAATGGGGCCATGTATCGTGAGATTTTGAGCCAAAACCTCCTTCCATCAGTGAGAACTTTGAAGATGAAACGAGGCTGGGTCTTCCAACATGACAATGATCCAAAACACACCGCCCGGGCAACAAAGGAGTGGCTCCGTAAGAAGCATTTGAAAGTCCTGGAGTGGCCTAGCCAGTCTCCAGACCTCAACCCCATAGAAAATCTGTGGCGGGAGTTGAAAGTCCGTGTTGCTCGGCGACAGCCCCAAAACATCACTGCTCTCGAGAAGTTCTGCATGGAGGAATGGGCCAAAATACCAGCTACTGTGTGTGCAAACCTGGTAAAGACCTATAGTAAACGTTTGACCCCTGTTATTGCCAACAAAGGTTATGTTACAAAGTATTGAGTTGTATTTTTGTTATAGACCAAATACTTATTTTCCACCCTGATTTACAAATAAATTCTTTACAAATCCTACGATGTGGATTCATGGATTTTTTTTTCACATTCTGTCTCTCACAGTTGAAGTGTACCTCTGGTGCAAATTACTGACCTCTGTCATCATTTTAGGTGGGGGAACTTGCACAATCGGTGGCTGACTAAATACTTTTTTGCCCCACTGTATAAACATTATATAAGACAGACAATAGCTTACATATAAAAAACACCAACATTTACTATAATGTTCATATAAGGTGACAATATTTTCCATCACATTGTCTGACTGTGAGCTGTTGAAATTATCTTTAGGGAACTACTGTGAATTCATATATCCGGGTTTCCAATATAGAGATTTATACTATATTGTTAAAATTTGCTCAAATATTTTCACTTAACCATCCAAATAATTAAATTCAGGTGTTCCAATCATTTCCACATCATAACCACAGGTGTATAAAATCAAGCAGACTGCTTCTACAAACATTTGTGAAAGAATGGGTCGCTCTCAGGAGCGCAATGAAGTCCAGCATGGTACCGTGATAGGATGTCACCTGTGCAACAAGTCCAGTCACCTCTAAATACTTCACAGCACACTGCTAGGGGTATTATAACAAAGTGGAAGGGATTGGGAACAACAGCAACTCAACAATGAAGCGGAATGACATAAAAAGTGAAGTGAAAGGATGCTGAGGTGCACAGAGGTCACCAGCTTTCTACAGAGTCATTTGCTGCACAACTTCAAACTTCATGTGGGCTTCAGATTAGCTCAAGAACAGTGGCTACAGAGCTCCATGGAATGGGTCTGCATGGCCAAGCACCTGGATCCAAGCCTTACATCACCAAGTGCAATGCAAAGTGTCAGATGCAAGCCACGCCATCACTGGACTCTGCAGTGGAGATGTGTTCTCTGGAGTGACAAATTATGCCTCTCTCTGTCTGGCACTGGGTGAGTCTGGGTTTGGTGGTTGCCAGGAGGACGGGACTTGTCTGACTACATTGTGCCAAGTGTAAACATTGGTGGAGGGTAGATTGTGGTGTGGGTTGTTCTTCAGGAGATGGGCTCAGTCCCTTAGTTCCAGTGAAAGGAACTTAAATGTGTCAGCATGCAATGACAACTTTTTTGGACAACTTCATGCTCCAACTGTTACTTTTTTTTTAAGTACTTGGCAAAAGCTACATGTACCTAAACTAAAACAGGGTCGCAGCAGCTGCTGTGACTCAATCACATCACAAGAACAAGTGGCTCCCCAACCTTATAAACAGTCAGTGGTGCCAGTCATTATGTAAATGTACTTACAATGGGGTGTGAGGACAGTGTCATGATCATTAATTTATATTAATAAATGCATTTATTATTTACCATTCACAGAGAACTGGTGCAATCACAGCATTGTAGATAGAATTATTCCTCCTTCCCGGCTCAGAGATGGTCTTTCCCGTTTCACAAAAATGTCCCTTTGATTCTTTGCTCAAACCAGCGTTCCTCCCTGTCCAGGATGTGGACTCCTTATAACTGGAACAGTGGCCACTGGCCTGTAGGTGTAAGCAGACTGAAGTCCTGGCCTGACAAGTTTGCCAGTTTTCGGTTTGATTTTTCCAATGTATCAATCACAGCAATTGACCTAGCTCTTAGGAGTGCACACTATATTATGCTGGTTACACCTGATCTTTGGGGTGCACCAATTCTTGACATAGAGTGTTTTGGGGTGTGAAAGCCACAGCGTCACAGTGTTTAGAGAAAATGCATCTCAGCTGTTGTGATACTCCTGACACATAAGGGATCACACTAAAGTTTTCTGCTTAGGCAGCAGTTGTCCTTCTTCTCTCCAGGATCGGCTGGAGGGTTCTTCAGGCGCCTTAAAAATGTCCTGCTGGGATAACCACATTTACTCAGGGCCTTCTTGATGTGATGTTCTTCTACCTCCCTGGCCGCTGTGTCAGTGGGGATGGTGTTTGCTCTGTGTTGTAAACAGTGATGCCGGTAACGCGTTGCTTAGTAACGCGTTACTCCGAATATGACCACTTTTTCAGTAACGACTAATCTAACGCGTTACTATTTCCATAACAGTAGTCAGATTAAAGTTACTTGTCCAAACCACTGTGCGTTACTATTTTTTAAGCAAAAAGATTTGGTTTCTTCTTTTCGTCTCAGCGGATGACAAACGCATACGTGTCGTGAAACGTCACATGAGCGAGAGGTCACGTTTCCCGCTCACAAGCAGCCAGCGACGTAAAAAAGTGTAAACAACAATGGAGGGAGAGAGATGTTCGTTCTTTAGCTGGAAATATGGTCACTATTTTGAGTTTCTGTCAACTAAAGATTTAAATATTAAGGTTCGTTGTACACTCTGTGTTGGCGAAAAAGTGTTATCTACCTTCAAAAACACTACGTCAAACTTAAAGAAACATTTGGAGTCGCAGCACAGCACAGTCAAACTCACAGAGAGAGTCCCACCAAGTGGTCCGAAGCAGAGAGCCGTGACTTCCGCAGAAGGTCCTACACCCCCCAAACAACAAAAGTTGGACTTTGGTGCAAAACCAGTAAGTGATGAAGAATTGAAGAAGTTGGTCGCGCAGTATATTGTAGAAGAAATGCTACCTATAAACACTGTTGACTCGCCCTCGTTTCGTGCCATAATAAAAAAGATCCCTACTTCTGTTAATGCCGAGCTGCCTCACCGAACGACTTTTACTTCTTACTTGGAGGAGGAGTTTACAGAAATGGAGAGAAATTTGAAGGCCACACTGAATGAGATTGACTTTGTTTCAACTACCGCAGATATTTGGACTGCTAACAACAGAAGCTATATGGGAGTAACGCTCCACTGGATCAGTAGAACCACATTAGAGCGTCACAAGGTTGCATTAGCATGTAGGCGAATTCGTGGTAGACACACGTATGATGTCATTGGTACAGAAATCGAAAAAACATCCACTCCTCTTATGGATTACTCAACAAAGTAGTTGCAACAGTTACTGATAATGGATCCAACTTTGTTAAGGCGTTTCAAGTTTATCATCCTGTCACAGAGTCCGATGATGAGACAGAGGAGGAAGAGTCCAGCCCCAAAGACGATGATGTCACTTCGCACACCATCAACATAATTTGCACACGTGATGTGGAGAAACATTTAACAACCAATGCAGAGAGCAGGGCTGTGTATAGGAGCAGCACAGCAAAATGCACAGCTCTTTGGACCAAATCGAGTAGATCTACACTTGCATCAGAAACAGTGGAAGAAATCAGCAAAAGAAAGCTCCTAATACCAACATCCACAAGGTGGAATTCCTTTGTTGATGCTGTAAAGAGAATTGCAGAAATCCCCATGGGTGAGCTGAATACTCTGTGCACAAAGTTAGGACTGAAGTGCTTCAAAGATCAAGAATACCAGTTCCTGCATGAGTACTGCATGGCCATGAAACCTCTGACTGCAGCACTGGACATTTTACAAGGCGACTGTCCATATGGAACTTTACTACCAACACCTGAAGTTCTGATGCAGAAGACCCAGGCTGTGAAAGATGACCTCTCCAGGATGACTGCATGCCTTCCAGATGCCATTGTACAGGTACGCTCCATCTTGAAATTAGTCAGATTTTTTGCTTCATACAATTCACAAACATGGAACAGAATATTAATTATCATTGAAAAATAAGATTAAAACAATTAAAATGTTTACAAGTAACCTAAAACAAATCCATAATACTGATCTCATATTAGGCATGGTTTGCAAATAATTCAATATCATAATAAATTGTAGGCATAAAAATATCGATTATGTTTTTTAGGCTATTCAGACTCGTTTCGCCGGTGTGCTGGACGACAAAGATTCCCTTCTTGCAGCTGCCAGTTGTCCAAAATTCAAACTCCGATGGCTGAGAGATGCAGGAAGGAGGGAGCGAGTAAAACAGCTTCTGATAGCAGAGTGTTGCACCACTGCTCCTCTGGCAAAAAACCCTGCCAGTGTGCCCAGTGCTACTACATCTAGTAGCCAAGGTGAGATGGACTTTTTCACTTTTGAGGCAGAGCCAGAGGAGGAGACCTATTCTGCAGAAAAAGAAGTCATGGACTACCTGATGTCAGGCTACGACCTTCAGATTCTGCACAAGTTTTCAAGCATAAAGACAATTTTTTTTAAAGTATAACACTCCAACCCCATCAAGTGCTCCTGTGGAGCGACTTTTTAGTCTGGGAGGTTTGGTGCTCACGCCTAAAAGAAATCGACTTTCTGACAAAAGGTTTGAGAAGCTTCTGTTAATGAGGTACAACCACTGGTTTACTCGCTCCACTCTACTGTTTCCCCCATAACATGCGATGACAACATATACTGAAAAAAAGAGAATGGGGAATCCAATTTAAATAACTATTTACAAGTAATTTTTTTTCATAAGATTAGTCCAAAGTTACAAAAGCGGACAATAGTGCTTAAATGTGGATGGTATAAAAAGTATCTTAAGGGAAGTCAAGAAAGACTCTGTTTCTTTGTTTGTTTGTTTGTTTTTTTTTATAAAAAGTATTTATGTTAAGTGAAGTAACAAGACTGTCTTTATTTTCATACAAACAAGTATTTCTGTCAGGAAGAAAGTTTTAAGTTCAACTTCAAATGTCAGGAGATATATTGTTGACATTACTGTTAAAATACACTTCCAATAAAGTGAGTATTGGCAAAATCGGTTGATGTTTTTATGTTGAGGCAGTGGGGAGTGTTATTGGCAGCTTCTGAATGTAACTAATAAAGTAACTAGTAATCTAACTTAGTTACTTGAAAAATTAAGTAATCAGTAAAGTAACTAAGTTACTTTTGGAAGGAGTAATCAGTAGTCCGTAATATATTACTTTTTCAAAGTAACTGTGGCAACACTGGTTGTAAAGTCCTGATGACACCCAGTTTGTGCTCCAGTAGATGATGAGAGTCAAACCTTAAATACTGATCTGTATGTGTTGGTTTCCGGTACACATCAACTTCTAAATGTCCCCCATTAGTGATGGAAATCTCATAGTCTAAGAAGGCTAACGTGCCACTTTTCATATCCTCCCTCTGAGGATATGAAAGGTGAGATTTCATTTTCACCTGGGTTTATCCACATATGTGGAGCAATGTGGTGGTGTTCCAGGGTAGGATTACAGAGCCCTCTTTTTCATGTCCACTATAAACAACAACAAAAAAAAATACAAATTGGCCACAATGTTTCTGCCTGTAGTATTTGTCTCTTGTATGTGAAATATATGGAATGAAGACACAGATCCAAGAGCAAACACACTTGGTCAGTGCTGAGAGTGGTCCTGTTGCTGAGGTTGGGGTCATCTTGTAATCTCTTACAAACTACCTTCACTGCTTTGGTGACTGGAACACAAGTGAAGAGAGGTGTAAATCGTACGAGACCATGGTTTCATCTGCCTCCATGATGACATGATGATGATGAGATGAGCTGAGATAGCCTTTATTTGTCAGTTGCAGTTGCCCACAACTAAGATGACAAACCTTGCAGACCGTACATGCAATCAATGTTCCCCTAAGCTGTGCGCGTGCGCAATTGCGCACTGCTGGCACGGTCTCTGCGCACAGAAAATCTGCGTTGTGCACAAAAAAAAGATGTGAGAGATTTGCAACATTTAGTGCAAATCTTGTGTAGTTAGTGTGTAGTGTAGTCAATGGTTTTGTTGTGTGTGTCAGAACAATGAGGCGACTGCTGAATGTTACAGGAGTTACAGGAGTGATACATCTCCTGTTGTCAGGCCTGCAAGTATCAGGCTGCTGTTCTCCTTTATCTCATAGTGGACAGAAATTATTTCTGGAGTGGTACAAATAATTTGTGTGGCATCAGATTTGATGCAGAACAGCTGATTGTTCTGTAAATAGTGTGAAATGTTTATTTTTAAAAAATGCCTTGACTGTAAATTTTAGGTCATTGTGTCCAATCAGCCAGAACTCTGTTATCGTGGTTCCGAATTGGTAGATGTCATTCAGTGTCCTCCATCGAGAGTGTCACCAGACACAAGATGCAACCGACCATCCAGTATCTGTCAGCAAACATCTCCGCAGGACAATCGGACTCTCACAAGCCCAGGAAGGTGTCAATTCCTTCACGGGACCAGTTGATCAAATCGATAATTATTTTGGTTTTAGAGAACAAGACTGAGAAACTCTTTAAGGGTTAGAGTTAGACGAGACTAGACAAAGACATAGAAGCTGCAGCTGGGAAGATAAGGGAGGGAGAGGGTGAAAGATGTGTCCGCCTCCTCCGAGAGCCAAAGAGGGAACTGACATCTCTCACCTTCTTAACAAAATCCAAGCTGTTCTGGATGTGGTGTTCAGAGCTGCCTACCAGCGGGTTGAGGACCAAAGCCAGAGACTTTGAGATGTTACAGGTGACTGAGTTAATCATACAGACAATCAGTCTTAAAGGTACACCCTGTTTATGTATCTTTGGTAAAACTTACAGATTGGTGTAGCGCCCCCTGGGTATAACCTGTGATATGAGGTCCAGTAAATGATATTGTCAAGTCAAGTCAAATGGCTTTTATTGTCATTTCAGCCATGTACAGTGGAATGAGACAGAGTTCTTCCGAAAGCTATGAGTGTCCGTGATGGAGGGAAGAGAGGCTCCAATGATCTTCTCAGCTTTTCTCATTATCTCTCATGTTCCAACTCCATCAGACAATCTATCATTATTATGATAGATAATGATATAACCAATACAGAGATATCAGATACACCAGTCTGCATTTAATAATTAGCTATTATTATTCTCCTGTTCTTCTCCACAGTGATCTGTGCTGTTTATGGTTACAAACGCACCCCGTGCTCTGCACCCTGATGCTTTTTCTACTGACATCCGATTTTATGTTTTACTCTCCTAAATTCTCAGTCTCATAACCCAGTTTATTTAATGAGTCACTGTTCTGGCCAAACTATTTTTGGCCAATCAGCTTATTTTAATAAGACCAGCAAACTGTCTTTCACTGTTTCTTAAAAACCATAAACTGTCACGGATCTGGGTCATTTTATTCATTTATGTTCTAATTCTTTACTTGTGCTGTTCTGATTATTATTCTAGGTTTAGTTCAGTGTCAAGTTTGCATCTTTGTGATTTGTTTCTCATTTCCTGTTTTATTTTGATAGTCCCAGTCCTATGTCAGTGTATTTAGTTTTACTTCCCCCCCTCTTGTTAGCTCTAATTTCTCCCAGCTGTGTCTCCCTCCTGTTTCTTATTCCCTGAATACTCCACTCTTTATAAGCCCTGTGCCCTCCGTTAATGTTTCCTACCCTCTGTAATCTATATGTTTGTCTTGTTTTCCTGTTTAGTTTCTCTGTTCAGAGTTTTGTTTTTGTAAGTTTTATTTATGAGGAGATTTTTCCAGCAATAAACCTGCTTTTTGAGTTTAACCTCCCAGTTTTGAGTCCTGCTCTTGGTTCCACCTTTTCGGCCTGCCTACCACACAGCCTATCATGCCATAAACACGTTTTTTGAACAGTGATTCACTGCTGATGCATCTACAGGAGATATTAGTTAAATATGTGTTCAAACTTGTTGCCACACAAGGTTGTAAAGACTTGAGCTGCACACTGAGTACTGTATGGCTCAGTGGTGCATTGTAGTGGTGCAATTTTCAGATCATGCATATGACCAGTTTTAAAAACACATAAAGGTTGGAAAGGTGGAAGGTTTCAGGAAAATATGTCTTTGCTGGCTCCTTTTAAAAGCAGAACTGGGAAAAAAATATTTTTGTCCCATTGCTCCATTTTTTCGTCCTCATTTTTCAGTTTTTTCTGTCACTTCTACCTCTAGAACTATTTCCTCTCACAGCTGCCTGTGATGAAAAAAGAACAGCTGCTTTTCTTGTTTCATTGAGCATGAGAGTGAGTTTGTTTTGCAATCAGTGGCTTTATTGATTGGATAAAACAGGGATGGTAAGGTGTGTATTTGAAATCAGGACTGAAGACAGAGGCAGTCTGTGTGTTTTACATTGAAAACTTTATAAAAATATTAATCAGGACACATAATGAAAAAAAAAATACCAGCTGAACCTAAGAAATTTGCTTAAGGCATCTATTTTGGATTTAGGGAGCGGAGATTCTAGACATGATTTATTCATCTTTCTGGGGAAATCCACTTAGATTGTCCAAAACTGGCCTCTCATAATTACCAGCCCTCTGAATCCTTCTTTCTCTTCATTTTTTTTTTATCTTCTCCACATCCCTCTTTTTTTCTTTTCGACCCTGCTGCCCCAGAGCTCCTCTTTACCCAGTTTGTCCAGCTTCTTTTTCTGCTCTCTCTCAATTTACTTTCTCCTCATTTCACCCTCAGTAAGTACTTCTTGCTCTCATGTTTTCCATCTGTGCCTTCTTGTTTACGTCACTCAGTTTCTATCTTTCTGTTTACACACACACACACACACACACACACACACACACACACACACACACACACACACACACACACACACACACACAGAGCCATGCACTTTCTGCCCTTTCACGACTCGGCCTATATGACACCCGTCACAAAGCTTGCAAATTGTGTGTGTGTGTGTGTGTGTGTGTGTGTGATCCGTAAAGGCAGCAGCCTCCACTTATATAAATTAAAAACATTAATCAGATTAAGGCTGGGGTGTCAGGTGTGGCATCGGGCCAGCGACTCCATTTTCTTTCTAAAGTAAATGAGAGTAGTCACAGAAAGGATGGAGAGAGCGAAATGCTTCAAAGGGCAGGGGGAGGAAAAGGAAAGTGAGGAGTGAGACCCCTGGCTTTTTTATCCAGGGCTGTCAGTCTCTCTTATGCATCATCATCACAAGTGCACTAGCAGTGAGAACTACATGCTCTGTAGATGAGCTTAACCAAAATGAGTATCCATCAATTTTGTTTTATGCATTCCTCATATACATCAGTTAGTCATAACATTATGGCCACCTGCATATTGTGTTGGTCATCCTTTTGCTGCCAAAACAGCCCTGACCTGTCCAAGCATGTGCTCCACTAGACTTGTTAGCAGCAGATCCTTTAAGTCCTGTAAACTGTGAGGTGGGGCCACCATGGATCACACTTGTTTGTGCAGCACATCCCACAGATGCTTGATTGGACTGAGATCTGGGGAATTTGAACCATTTTTGCTTTGTGGCAGGGCCCTTTATCCTGCTGAAAGAGGCCAGCCACAGGCATCAGGGAAAAGGTGGTACATGGTCTGCAACAATGGTTTGGTAGGTGGTAGTAACATCCACCTCACCCCTCCAGGTCTTACTTCACTGCCCATATAAGTCTCCCAGTAGTACGATGGAGTGACCATGTGGGCCAACCTCCGGCACTGTACCTTTAACCCTTTAAAACCAATCGGAGTGGGCACGCTCTGTTTTGCGTAACTATTTTTAAATCCCGGTAGCACTGCAACCACGTAAGCTAGCGCAATTTTTTTTTTTTTTTGCATATGAAACCGGAGGAGTTGTACTTACATCTTATGCCATCAGCTTGTCCTAGGTCACGGTTTCCTTCCACATATAGCTTTGCAAAAACTGCATAAAAAGCACTTGCAGCAACACAAACATAATATTCCAGAAACATGCTTTGCAGATCCAATCAGCTGT
Source organism: Maylandia zebra (assembly GCF_041146795.1). Classification (NCBI taxonomy): domain Eukaryota; kingdom Metazoa; phylum Chordata; class Actinopteri; order Cichliformes; family Cichlidae; genus Maylandia; species Maylandia zebra. The sequence goes on from NC_135168.1 coordinate 29,001,914, forward strand.
TTGTAACACTTCCAACACTCAAAAAAATGAAACGTTGACTTTAATTAAAATTATTTTGTCAACAGGTTCCACGAAATTGCATTGTGTTAGTTTAAAGCAAAAAATCTTTAGTTCATCTAATTTTAAAAAACTACTTAAGATTAACAAGAGATATTTAAGACTACCTAAATCAAGTTATGTTGTATGAACATAGATGATATATTTACAGGTTAGATAGTTTAGATTAGTTACTTCAACACATTTCTTATTTGTGGCAGTAAAATGTTAAATTTAAGTTAGATTAATTCAAATATTATATTTTCAGCCACCTTGTGCTTTACTAATTAGTTTTACATAAATCTATTTTGTCAACAGGTTCCACACAAATGAATTAAGTACATCCAACTTGTTTTTTAAAATTTCTTTTATTGCCAACACATTCAGTGAGCATTTGTGTAAAACCGGTCCGAAACAAAACACGACAGCTCATTAGGGTTAGTAACTAACAGTATGTAGACAGATGCAACACCACGACTTTAAATTAAATGTCTGTATCTGCCAGAAATAGAAGAAAAAAAACATTGAAGACCACATAACATGTTGATAAGATGACACTTGAGTTATGCACATGTGATGCTAGTAAGGTCTGTGGAGTGTTTTTTTCTTTTAGTGTCTAAAATGGATAGCAAAGTTGCTATTTGCAATGATTGCTTAGGGTCAGTCCAGTAACACAACGCCAATGAAGTGCTTTCCTTTAACAATGCAAAGTGAAGTGTCCACCTCAACACCCACAATTAAAAACATTAATGTAATAATAATAATAATAATAATAATAATAATAATAATAATAATAATAATAAATAGTCCACTGATATTAGCAATGAAAGAAAATTATATCACCATCCCAAATAAAACTTTAATAAAACATGCCAACATTATGGTCTAACAATAAAACAGCTTGTCAGCGTTCAGTTTTTTTGCAACAGGACAGCAGTAACCATTTAACACTTGCCACTGTCAACATTTATTTTACCAGTGTTTGGACAAAAAGCTTGAGTTGTAAACCTTTTAACATGGAAACAATTGTTTGTCTTTAAAAGTCCGCAAAATATACATTCATCCTGTATTCCTAACTTACCCTTATTCTTAGTATGTATTGCAATTACCTTTACAATGCACACAATGTAGCACAAACAGAATATGAACATATTTCCACCTCATAACAATATGCCCTGAACGCTAATATACACACCACCCTTCAAAATTTCTGGTGCAGTATCATCTCTCAATTAAATCCTTTGAATCTCAATTAAATCCTCCCCCCCCACCCACAAGAGTAAAATCTCTCAAATTGTAGTAGTTTACAAACTTTTCTAAATTTCTCTTAAATGTAATTTTCCCTTTATCTGTCATTTTCAACAAATTACCATTTTATTCCCATTCAGCCTCCGAAAAACTTCTGTCCATCTGACAGAGCATTCATCGTCCAAATTAAGGGTTGGCTTATTCATTCAGTTTATTCTTGAGCATCTGTACCTTGGTGAAGAGTCTGCTGACATACAGATGAAGGAAGAGCTTCTGAAGTACTTCAAAGAAAGCTTTCAGTCTTGAGGTTAACTGAGATTCAGTGCATATGTCCCACCCATTAAGAGTGCACATGTAGAGGCCAGGTCTTCCAGGTCATGCAGAACATCCGAGATGGTTATACCCACATCGGCTGGAGGAGTGCTGGCATCAACTCTTTCGATGGTGAAGATAGCAAGGGTAATTTGTTCCAGCTCCCTCTGAACAGCTGTAGCTGTAGCTTAGACACAAAAACATAGAAAAATGGCGTCCAGTTTAAGTAAACTCAATATTAGGAACATGCACCCCAGTGAGCCACTATTTTAGACTACAGATTCAACAATAAATATAAATAGTTTGGGTATACAAGAAGATTTCCCAAAACATTTAAACAGGTTCCATGCAAATTACAACAACAACAACATTACAACATGCAACAACATTAGTTATTCAAAATTTGGTTTAATACAGATAAAAAACTAAACTAAAATTATCAACCAATTATTCTTTGAAGAGGATGCTTGGGTCTTCATTCAGGTAAAAAGGTAATGCCCTGAGGACACACTCCCTCCCCTTTTTTTTTTTTTTTTTTTTTTTTTGTGTCCCGTTTGGATCTTTAGCCATCAGAATTGTTGTCTTAAGGCCAAGAAAGATGGCAAGCGGATTTATTTTACCAAGTGGATCATCATGGCCTTGCCATATTGGTCCATTTGATTGACCTTTATTATAATCATGAATTTATTTTATTTTCAGTTGCTACAAACGGGACAGACATGACTGGGGGATAGGACAGGGAGAAAGAATGAAAGAAAGAGAGGGAGAGAAAGAAAACCAAAGGGGAGAAGAGACGGTGAGAAGGGGGGGAAGAAAGAAAAAACAAAAACAAAAAAAAACCAAACAAAACACCTGGATCACCTGTATGAAGAAAAAAAAAAACAGAAGAGAAAGCAAACAACAAAGAGCAACATAATAAAAAAAACAGCACCATCGCAATAAACTAGCTAGCAGTAGATAACAGTAGATACTAAATAATAAACGATATTGTGCAGCACGCAAGATAGACAGTGCACAATGTGCTTTGAGGCAGCAGCCAAGAAAGGTGTAGTCCGCGTCTGTGAACACCCGTGTGTACACCCGTGTGTACACCTGTGTGCATACCTGTGTGGATCAGCATGCTTGTATTCCAAAGGTTTCTCCATGTAACGATCTGCTAGGGAGTGTGGGGAGCCATAGCCCCGTCCACCAGGGTATGAAGCAGGTATGGAGGAGATCCAGGCCTCGGATATCCAGAGGCCCCAGAGTACAAGGACCCGAGGAAGACCACCAAAGGGGGGAGAACCATGCCACCCTCCTGGGAAGAGCTGAGTAGAGCCCCAAAGGAGAGGTCACCCCGCAGCTACGGAGTAGAGGCCAGAGGGGGTTGCAGTGGCGTGCCCGCGGGCTCTGCCGGCAGCCAGCTGTTCCAGAGAGGACCGAGCTTCAGGCCCAGAGGCCAGAGGTCTGAGGGCATCCCAACCCCCGGAAGGAGCCCAGCCGGGCCACAGGCGCCCGGCCCCGCCAATCGGCCACCAGGAGTGAGCCGGTACATACATGAGCGCCCAGCCCCAGACGACAAGGACCACCAACACACCAACGTCTGAGGGCATCAGCCACCGGCAGGGAGTGTGGTGAGGGGAGATAGGCCTCCGTACTTTAGAGGGCCTGAGATGTACCCAGAGAGGTTGAGTCTAAGACCCAACCTGACATATAGACACAGACGAACAGGCACACGCTGACACTGACGTGCATTCCCACCCCATATGCACAACCAAATACTCGGCACTCACCCAACGTGTAGACAGACACAAATAGACACTGCACAGACAGTCACACTCCCCAGTACCCCCGCCCTCAGAGGGGCAAGCCGCACCTAGACCCAGGAGATGTAACCCTTCTCTCTGGGGTGGAGGCAAGCGGACCACCTCCGTATCTGCAGTAGCAGGGAGGCCCCGCATCCCAGACCCCAGTCTGACGGCCAGCACCTCCTCCCAGCCCCCCAGCCCTGACGGCTAACAGAACTGGGGTGAGTGAAGACCTCAAACCTCCCTACACCCGCTCATATGTAGTGTTGCTGTGTGCTGTTCTAAAGTGCATTTAAAACTCAGGAGACCATGGTACTAGCTTCCTCTCAGAGAGCAGCACGGCTCTTCCCGAAAACCCTTAGTGTCTAAATGCATTTATTTATTTATTTATTTTTTTTATTTATTTATTTTTTTTTGCCTGTCCCGTTTGGCTCTTTTGCCATCAGAATTGTTGTCTAAAGGCAAAGAAAGATGCCCAACGGATTTACTTTACCAAATTGACCATCCCAGCCTTGCCATAATGGTCCATTTGATTCACCTTTTATTGTTTATTTTATTTTCACTTACTGAATACGGGACAGACTTGACTGGGGGAAAGAAGGGGAGAAAGAAAGAGGGAAAGAGAAACAGCTGAGAAGAGGGACGGGGGAGAAGGGCAAAAGACAAAAACCAACAGAACAGAACAGCAGAAAAAGAAAAAAAAATGCATATATCAATCACCTGGATCACCTGCTGAGAAAGAAAAAAGAAAACACGCAGAAGAGAACAAGAATAATAGAATAAACAACATCACAGTGATATATGGGAATATGACAGTAAATACTAAATATTAAACATTATTGTGGAGCACATAAGATCAACAGAACACAGTGTTCTTTGAGGTAGGAGCCAAAAAGGGTGTAGTTTGTGGGTGTGATCACCCGTGTGTACACCTGTGAGCATGGACGCGTTTGTTTTAAAAGGTTCCTTCATGTAATGATCTGCTAGAGGGTGTGGGGGGGCCACAGCCCCGTCCTCCAGGGCATGAAGCAGGTATGGAGGAGATCAAAACTCCAGACATCCAGAGGCCCCCAGAACACAAGAGACCAAGGAAGACCAACAGCAAATGCATTTAAAATTGAGGGTAGGGCACCAGCGCCAGAGGTGGGTTGGAGTACACCGACCATCCTCTGGATGCTGTAAAACGTGCCCACCCCCAAGGCCCTATATGTATGTGTTATGTGAGAGTGTGTGAGTAATGTGGATGTCTAGGTTGCAGAATAAAATTGAGGCACAGGCGGCAAGAAGGGGACAGTGCCTCCCCTGTACCCTGGTGACATACCTGCACCCCAAGCCCTGCGTGTGTGGGTGGGTGTGGTAGAGTGGGAATAGGGAGGCAGCTGAGGATGGGGAGGGAAGAAAGGGAGGGGCAAGCGGCCCCTCCCTGGGGCCAGCTCCCCCGCTGACCCCAGTAGGCACCCCCACACTCTGGAACCCACCAGGGCAAGGGGGCCCAGGCCCATCCGGACCGGCGCCCGCAGCAGCAGCACCGCCCAGCCCCACAGAGTCCGGGGCAGCCCACCCGACTCCACCCCAGAGAAAACTGCACCCACCCCATCATCCAATCATCTTCCAAACTACACAAGACAATAGACACCCAGGTTGAGTTCATTCTCCACCTCTCCTATATCTCTCCCCCCACCTGCAGAGTGAGCTCCTGTAGTGAGGAGACCACCTGCAAAGATATAACAACCTCCCCACCAGTTAGAGAGCCCCCTAGGGCCGATGCACCAGAGGTCCCCTGCACTGGGGCTGAGCCCCCCTGCACCCACCCGCCCACTGCTCCGGTGACACAACAGCCAGGACCCAAGCCCCCAAGGCCCGGCCAGCACCCCAGACCGGGGGGCGGAGCACCCCCAAGCCTCCACGCCCGTGCCGGACCCTCCCAGGGGCAGCCAGGCTACCAGGCCAGTAACCAACGTCCGCCAGCACAGACCCTCCCCCATCTCCGCTGTACGCAGCCACAAGGAAAACACCATCCAAGAGCCCCAGAGCTCCTAACCAGGTCATGGCCACATCCCCCAGGTTAGTCCCTCTAGGGAAACGTCCGTAAGGCCGTCCCTACCCCCATATCAACCACAATAGTGAAGGCAGGACCAAACCATGACCCCCCACCCCCACTAGGTGATGAAGCTGATCAAAGGAGCCCAAAGGGATTGATCAAATGTGATGGCAGATGTTGTATCAAGACTAATGTGATCTATTAGATGGTTTCTATATTGGTTAGAATTAAGATTATTTTTATTTTTCCAGTTAATAAGGACCATTTTCTTGGCAATGCATAGGGCCGTAAAAACAACGTGGACTGTGTTTATTTCTGCAGTGACCTCATCCAAGTTGCCCAGCAAGCATACTAAAGGGGAGGCTGGAATGTTACATTTCAGACACTTTGATAAGTCTTCACATATCTCACGCCACAATTTCTGGACTGGTGGACAGAATCAAAGAGCGTGGATGTAATTGTCCGGTGTATTTGCTGTGCAGTGTGAGCAGTTGTTGGAAGGTGTATAGCCCATCTTGAACATCCTATGACCAGTATAGTGCACTCTGTGTAATATTTTGTATTGTATTAATTGCAAACTGGGATGTCTGATCCATTGAAAGGCTTTTAAGCATATCTGAGACCAAAGGATTGGGTCTAAGTTGATTGATAAATCTGCTTCCCATTTTGCAATAGGAAGGGATATTGATTCATCTATTTTAGAAAGTGTTCTGTATATTTTAGACAATAATTTGGGGGGTTTTAGACTAAAAAATTGTACCACACTTGGTGGTGTTTGTAATTCAGCTTCACTGGGATTAAATTTCTTTTTTACTATGGATTTAATTTGTTGATATTCCAAAAATCGTTTCTTGTTGATCCCATATTGTGTAACTAGTCTGTCAAACAATTTTATTTAAAAAATTAAGTGTGTGATTTAACAAACTGTAATTTATGACTATGTTGATATGTATAACTCCGCTAGGAAACATGTCCGCCATGACCTGCCCGAAACCAGAAGTGACGTCATTTCCCGGAAATGTAGTTTTTTACCATCATTAGCTTATACTGATGTTTTTAAAAGTTATCTTTGACTTTATGACTTTCTGTGTCATTTCTGGGATGCTTAGGACTCATATTGCACTGCTGGAAATAGTTTATTTTGATGCATATGCTGCTTTTTTGCAAATTTGCACTATAATATTTATTTTCGTTTTTCCTGCAGTATATAAAAATTGGTGTATTTCAAAAATAAAACTATGAAGACACTCAAAATAAATTTCCTGTGGTGGGAAACTACTTTGTGCAACTTTTTTGTATTTACAGTTTTGAGGGATAAACCTCTTAAATTTCTCTAACTAGAAATACATGTTAAAAAAACAAAAAAGATTTTCAATTTTTTTGTAGTTTATTGCACTTTTTTGCAATTTATGTAATTACTATGCACTTAATGCAGACATATTATTAAAATCTGGGCTATAATGGTTGTATTGATGTATAGCAACTTGAAATGCTCCCAAAAATGGCACTACAGCATGTAAAAGTATACTATAAGCTCTGGCGAACTTGGTTCTATGCTAGGTCTTAAAGGGTTAAGGAGGCAAGTCCAGACTGGAGCAGAGTCCTGCTCCTCTCCAGAAGATGTGTTCTGGTATCAGCTGAGGTTAACCTGACTTTATGTAACCTGTTTATCTCAATCTCACTACTTCTTGAAGAGCTCTACAACACAGCAGCCAAAGTAATTCAACCGATAACTCAACTTTGAAAAACACCAAAATGCACCAACAATACAAATACATTGGTCTATTTCAGAGAACCCATTTTCCAATCTGAGGGTTATAGTTGAGTCAAAAATTTGGCAGTAGCAATTTTTCATATACTGCTACAGCTATGTGCTGCTTCTTTTTTTTTCTCCTGTGAAACTTGTGAAATGCTGATTGTTTTTCTCTACAGCCAACACTGTGGTGGAGAACTCACAGCGAACATGCAGAGATAACTGTGGCGTCAGGTTAACTGGTGACTTGAAATCCACTGTGAGTGTGAATGGTTGGTTGTCTGTGAATGTTAGCCCAGTGACAGACTGGTGAGCTGTGCAGGGAGTAGCTTGCTTATGACAGCTGGGAAAGCTGGAAATGGCACGTCTACACTGGCTTCCTTTTTTAGGAGGTTTTTTGATACATTATGGTTACACTTATGCAAGCACTCTGTAGCTAAACTTACCTGTCTCACTCGTACATACACACATTTGTTACAAAGAAAAAGAAGTTATAAGTATAGTGAATATTCTATAGTTACAGTGAGAGACTGCTATAGAGAGACTGCAGGGAGAAAATCGAGTATTTTAGTAACTGAAAAAGGCAGGAGTGTGTCAGAGTGTGAGCTTTCAGCTAAAGTTGAGGATTCAGAGGATTCGGTAGAATCTGTTCAAAGGTTTTATTACAACAATGCTGTTGGTGTGGCTGTGGTTAGGAGGAGCTGGACCAACTGGAGACTTGTTAGGAGGAAGCAGAGGAGTTCTGCTCGGGGAGAGGTAATGGTGTGCAGTATGCTGTTGAGGTTTAGAATGTGCATGGCAGGTCAGAGTGGGCAGGCAGGCTGAAATGAGCAATGAGGCAGAGTTGAAACTTGGGCACAGTTCAGTCAGCAAAGAGACAAACTAACAGAAAAAAAACTAGAACAGAATAAAGTGCCAACAAGCGTCTGTTACAACGGTTTCAGCTGTGGTGAGGACAGGGTTCAGCTCAACCAAATGTGTATCTTGCCCATCCAATTAAAAGTTAAGAAAACTATTTTTTTTGGTTTTATTCAGCCAGTGGAAAAAAATGCAGCATTAGTATGGTTTCTAAGTTGCAACTGGCTGGGCAGCCTGCAATGCCAACGTCAGCCACAGGATACTGTCTTTTCTAAATGCAATCAGTGGTGCCAGAGAGATCAGAAGAAGCAAACCGCTGTGTCTTACAGAGCGTGCACAATTGTTATTTTATGAACTCAGGACAAGGCCACAAGTGCACACACACACACACGCACGCACGCACACACGCACACACGCACACACACACACACACACACTTGCTATAAAAAATATATGTGCAGATCAGTCAGTATGTTGCTCATGTTTTTATTCTCTCTTTCTGCAGCTTTTGTGCTGCAACATGTGCAGAGGCCCCATCTCTCACTTTCATAGTTAAGCTAAGACATTAAACAGAACAACAAATCATTTCGATTGTGTTCTACTCAGAGAAAACAGTGGATACTTAGGAAGTCTTTTTAGCAGCTTGCCAACCATCTTGGATTGAATCCATTTATTTATCTACGCCAATAAATGGAAGAGGAATTATATGTTTAATGTCAGTGTTTATGGACACATATATATTGTAAAGTTAAATACAGTAAAGATACTTTGATAACAGATAAGATAAGATAAAACTTTATTAATCCCTCGGGTGGGTTCCTCTGGGAAATTCGGTTTCCAAAAGCACAGCACCGACAGAAGTCACAGAGTTACAGAATATTATATATATATATATATATACACACACGCACACATATATATAAATACAGAGACATATATAAATAAAATATATGAAGGGGATAAATAGAATAAATAGGAATAAAAACAAAAATACAAGTGAATTGCACATTTCAAGTATTGAGGTCTATTGCACCATTGACTATTAACAAAAGTATTGCACAAAAGGTATTGCACAGTGAGGTGAAGAGGCACTACAGCTTAGTTGTTCCCCCCTCCTTTGTCCTCCTGTTTCCCCTCCCTCTCCCCTCCAGAGAGGAGTTAAACAGTCTGATGGCGTGTGGGACAAAGGAGTTTTTAAGTCTGTTAGTTCTTGTCTTGGGGAGAAGCAACCTGTCACTGAACAGACTCTTCTGGTTGTTAATGGCCGTGTGCAGAGGATGCCCAGCATTGTCCATAATGTCCAGCAGTTTCTTTAGTGTCCTTTTCTCTGCCACTGTCACCAGAGTGTCCAGCTTCATGCCGACCACAGAGCTAGCCTTCCTGATCAGTTTCTCCAGCCTGCATGAGTCATTCTTTGCTGTGCTGCTCGCCCAGCACACCACAGCATAGAAAAGTACTCCAGCAACCACTGACTGGTAAAAAATCCCTCAGGAGCTTCCTGCAGATGTTAAAAGACCTCAGCCTCCTGAGGAAGTACAGTCGGCTTTGGGCTTTTTTATACAGGTGCTCTGTGTTGCATGACCAGTCCAGTTTATTGTCCACCCACAGCCCGAGGTACTTGTACTTGTTGACCACCTCCACCTCGTCCCCCTCTATCTGAACCGGCAGTGGACCTTCTCTGGACCTCCCGAAGTCCACAACCAGTTCCTTAGTCTTTGAGGTGTTGAGTTGCAGGTGGTTTGTGTGACTCCATGCGACAAAGTTCCTCACCAGACTTCTGTACTCCTCTTCCTGATCATCCCAGATACACCCCATGATGGCTGTGTCATCTGCAAACTTCTGAATGTGGCATTTGAGTTGATGAGTTGATGAGTGTGTGCCCAAATAAGTTTTTTTTCACCTTGTTATTGTCCTGTCAAATAAGCACAAGGAATAACAAATAACATTGTCAACTTTTACTGTGACGCAATTTCTCTCAGCTTCAATAAAACCACCGCAGTTGTTCTTTCATGCTTTACAGACTAATGTTCAGACATCCATGAAAGGTTCAAAGTTAGCACTTCAAATGTTCTGATGGACGTTAACAGCAGGACTGGTGACCTGTCCAAGAGGTTCCCCCATGACCGAAAACAATCAACACTTCAGTCAATTGAACATCTGTAATAAGCTCACTCAGAACACTAGTTTAGTCATTAATATTTTTCTTGCGGGACACCAACAACAAAGCCTCTTCGAACACACGTGGACCAGAAACAGTGCTGTGGTATCTTTGCTAATCCTCCCATTGATTAATGTTCAGCATTCTGAGTGCTGTGTCTTCTTGTTTTATAATGTTTGAGTAAATGTTTCATTTACTCTCATTTCAGTCTTTTCTCACAGGCTTCAGGGCACTGGCTGCTATGAGCAGGCTCACTTATTGCTGTAAAATATTTGTGAACATATTTTCTGACATGTCACGTTCTTCTCTTTCTCCATCTGTCTGTATTTCTGCCCTTACAATTGTAGTACACACACACACACACACCAACACCAAAGTGGGGGGGGGGGGAGCAAGTCCAGAGAAAGAATGAAAATGAGATAAAAGCAGTGATGGGTGGTAGTATAGCAGGAACCTGACAAACACACACATACACACAGTTGCACTCACTCACATACAGAGAAATAAAGAGGGCCTCGATATGCTTCGAGAATAAAGTGTCCTCAATAAATCACCAGTAATCCAGTTTGTTTTCATGCAACAACTCAAGTGTCACTTCATCAGCGAGAGGAATACTTAGTCTTCCAGTTTATTCCATTATTCATGTGTTTCACTGATGGAGAGAGAAAGGAGGATGAGAGGAGAAAAAAAAAGACAAAAGGCTGAAGGATAAAGGCCAAGTAGAAATATCTCATGGATACTGCAATCTGCATTCTACTGACTTAATTGGCGTGACATACTGCCAACAACAGGCACAGCAGTCTGCTAGAAACTGACACTTAGAATATGAGAGACTTATGAAACAGGGAGAGAGGGGTCTTCTGTTTCTTAACAATCTTATTAATCAATCTAGGTCAGGTTGCTGAAACCTTAGCAACAAAAAAATCCTGTCTTTTCTTTTCCTTTTGATTTTTCATCACATCGCGTGGATACTGTGAAAATGGTAGAAAACCACAAGTAACAATCATCTTGTTGCAAATTGAATATTTTTGTTAAATGCTGTTTTTTTGTTATTTTCATACATAATTATAATGCTTAAACATTGAATACTGCCACTGTAGTTTTGCCAGTTACAGTGACAAAGGAGACCAGACATTCTTGTTTCCAATGTGATTAAAATCAAGATCCAATTTAGCGTCGCATCTGAGTCGCAGTTAAATTAAAAAGGTCAAGATTTCAATAGTAAAAAAATGATTTATGATCTTCTCTTGGTTGGAATTAAACGTAGCATAACTTCTTCCCTTTGGGCCAAACAAGGTTAGACTATTGCACTTTAGAGCTCAGTCACTTATAGTGGCCAAAAACTGCCTCAGCCCATGGAGGTGGCTAGGGCATCTGGCAGGGATACCTCCCTGTCACCTCTCGGGTGAGGCTTTCTCGCATGTCTGACCAGAAGTAGACCCCGGGGCGAACTCAGGACAGGCTGAAGAGATTATGTGTGGCTAGCTTGGGAATGCCTCCGTGTCCCATGAGAAGAGCTAGAGGCAATGGCTGGGGAGGAGGTCTAGATGCTTGTACTTAAACTGCTGCCACTGCTATCCAGAGGAATGCACTATTCTTGTAGAGCTATACAAGCAGCATTTGATGCAATTTTTAAAGTTACAGAACAGATCAAAATATCTGCACCACAACCCTGTTAGAAAAAACATCCAGTGACACTCGGGAGCAAAGAAAGAAAAAAACAAAAAGACTCCACTGAGATACTACATTGTAACAGGTCAGAAAAATCTCAGCAACTGAGACAGGAACAGGAAAAGTCGAAAAATAACAGAAGGGCAAAAGAGGAAAATTAACCTACGCTTACATCGTTCTCATTTCTACACCAACTTGGTGCAAGACAGTTAATATAACGAAAAACCTGAATCTACCACAAAGTAACAGGAACAATCTAGCACTTATATATATATATATATATATATATATATATATATATATATATATATATATATATATATATATATATATATATATATGTATATATATATGTTACGTCCCCTGGCTAGTCTAGGGGGTTGAAGGGACGAACATAAATGTGGATAGAAAAGGAGGAGCCAAGATGGTAATTTTAGAAGGTTTATTTAATACTGGTGATGGGGTTCAGACCGAGGTGTAACGTCAGGGAGAGCCAAGGCCAACATAACAAACAAAACATCCCTGACGTAGAAATAAAAGAAACTTACCTAACTCCAAAGAAACAAAATATACAACCTATAACCATAACCTACCTAACAACACATAAACAGGAGAAAACAGGGTGTCAAAACAAAAGGCAGCTCTCCCCTACATGCAGTCTGAACATGAAACAACAATGCTCACACAAAATACAAAGGCATGCAAGCCTGCACAAGTATAGCAACCAAAATGGCCAGAGGGCACAGAAGCACAGCTCCACAGGCCTTAAGTAGTGCTCTGCTGATTACCAATTAGCCGGACTCTGCGCAACATCCAATCAGGACAGAGGAGGTGGAGCCTGGACAAAACAAAGGGTTAATAGGGAGAAGAGACATCCTCCTGGGGGATGTAACACCCCCACCCAGAAAAACAAACGTATAAGATTGTTAACCTTACACCATCACATTCTTGAGAGGGCATCGGCCACAATATTTTCACATCCTCTCTTATGCTTTATTTCAATGTTGTAGTTTTGTGAAATTAAAGCCCACCTCATCAGTCGTTGATTGTTGTTATACATACGAGAGAGGAACACGAGAGGATTGTGATCAGTGAAGACCTCCACAGCTTGGGAAGTAGATCCCACATACACGTCAAAATGCTGAAGAGCCAGAAGCATGGCCAGAGTCTCCTTTTCAATTGTCGAGTACCGCCTTTGATGAGTATCGGACTTCTTGCCAAAGAAGCAGACAGGATGACTCACTCCTTGTCCATCATCCTGAAGAAGAACAGCTCCAGCCCCCACCTCACTGGCATCCACTTCAAGCTTGAAAGGTTTCGAAAAGTCTGGAGCAACAAGAACAGGTGAACTCGACAGAAGACCTTTTGCACATTCAAAAGCATGTTCACACTCAGGACTCCAAATGAATGGTACCTTCGGGCTGCACAGGTTTGTCAGTGGTGTTACGACTTCAGAAAAATTCCTACAGAAACACCTGTAGTAACCAACCATCCCCAGAAATCTGCGCAGCTCACGGCGTGTTGTTGGCACAGGAAAGTTAAGAATGGCATTAACCTTTGCACTGATAGGGCGAACCTTGCCCTGCCCAACTTCCTTTCCAAGGTAGGTCACTGTAGCCTTACCAAACTCACATTTAGCCAAGTTGAGGGTCAAGGAAGCATCAGCTAAACGCTTGAACACAGTGGTTAAAGTGTCGACATGCTCTGACCAGTTGGAGGAATAGATGACCACATCATCAAGATAAACATTACAGTTCGCCACACCAGATAATACAGTTGACATTAACCTCTGAAAAGTAGCAGGAGCATTTCTCATTCCAAATGCCATGACTGTATATTGTAAAAAGTGATCAGGTGTTACGAAAGCTGAGATTTCTGATGCTCTTTCTGTCAGAGGTACTTGCCAATAATCTTTAAGAAGATCAAGCTTACTCACATAAGCAGCAGATCCGACGCTGTCAACACAGTCCTCAATACGGGGCAGTGGGAAGGAATCAGGTACTGTTACTGCATTTACCTTGCGGAAATCTGTGCAAAAGCGAGGTGTTCCATCTGATTTTGGCGTAACCAGGCACAGAGAGCTCCATGGACTATAGCTTGGGATAGCCAATCCATGCTTCAGAAGGTAGTCTACTTCTGTGTTCATCATTTCCCTTTTTGCCATATTCACACGGTAAGCATGCTGCTTAATAGGCACGGCATTCCCAACATCAATGTCGTGCTCTATTACAGTAGTACGGGAAGGCATGTCCCCAAAGAGTTTTAAATGAATGGTGACGAGCCTTTCAATGTCCAACTGTTGCTCACGGGTCAAGTGGGACAGCTATATAGACAACTGGAACAGTACCTCAGAATTAAGCATTCTGGCATTCTGGTAGCTGGCATCACAAAGTTTGAGCCCGTCTTTATCTAAACTTGACCTCAATCCTGAGGAAGAGTTCAACAAGAGAGTTTCTGGAGATGAGACTTGCTCTGACGGAGATGCCACAGGCTTATCTGCGGTGCCACAGAAAGAGTCAGCTCTAGAATGAAAGGATTTGAGCATATTGAGATGGCACAAGCGTGTTTTACGCTTCCTATCTGGTGTTTTAATCACATAGTCAGTGTCATTTACTTTCTTATCCACCTGATATGGTCCACAGAAGCGGGCAGACAATGCAGAGCTAGCAGTTGGTAGAAGAACCAAAACCTTGTCACCTGGATTGAAAGATCGAGGAACGGCTTTCTTATCATACCAACTCTTCATCTTCCCCTGAGCAGAGGAGAGGGCTTCTGCAGCTGCCAACCTGGCCTTATGGAGGCGCTCTCTGAACCATGAAACATAATCCAGAACATTAGTTTTCACAACATGATCTGTTGACAAGATCTGTTCTTTCCCCTCAGGGCTGTGTTCTTTCTCCTCTGCTCTTCTCCCTGTACACCAACTGCTGCACCTCCACCCACCAGTCTGTCAAGCTAATCAAGTTTGCAGATGACACCACCGTTATTGGGCTCATCTCGGACGGGGATGAGTCTGCCTACAGGAGGGAGGTTGAACGTCTGGTGTCTTGGTGCAGCCACAACAACCTGGTGCTGAATGCCCAGAAGACAGTGGAGATTATTGTGGACTTCAGGAAGCACACAGCTCCACTCCCCCCCATCATCCTGACTGACACCCCCATCACCTCTGTGGACTCATTCCGCTTCCTGGGTACCACCATCACCCAGGACCTGAAGTGGGAGCCCACCATCACCTCCGTCATCAAGAAAGCCCAGCAGAGGATGTACTTCCTGAGGCAGCTGAAGAAATTCAACCTGCCAACACGGACGATGATGCAGTTCTACACTGCAATCATCGAGTCCATCCTCACCTCCTCCATCACCGTGTGGTACGCTGGAGCCACTATCAGGGACAAACAGAGACTGCAGCGTGTTGTGCGCTCTGCTGAGAAGGTGATTGGCTGCAGACTCCCATCTTTGCAGGACCTGTACACCTCCAGGACATTGCGGCGTGCAGCTCGGATCTCAGCTGACCCTTCTCACCCTGGACACAGTCTGTTTGACCTGCTCCCCTCAGGCAGGAGGCTCCGGTCCATTCGCACCAGAACCTCTCGCCATAAGAACAGTTTCTTCCCCTCTGCTGTTGGACACATGAACAATAACCATATGACTGTTCCCACCACTAACACATGACCCTATGCTGTGTTCACTGCATCATTCCATGTTTGGCACTGATCACCACCTGCACTCATGCACATATCTTTCCACGTAGCACTTTTAATTCTTATCCCTACTTTTATTTTTTTCCATGTCTATTTAAGTGCTATTTATGACACTATGTTTGCACTGAAGCACCGCAGCAATTTCCTAATGTTGTAAACCTGCTCAACATTTGGCAATAAACCCCATTCTGATTCTGATTCTGATTCTGATTTCAACAACTTCAAAGGTCCCCGAACAGAATGACCAAACACTAGTTCATTTGGGCTAAACCCAAGGGACTCTTGCTTAGCTTCACGCATGGCAAACACCATCAGGGGTACTCCCTCATCCCACTCTTTTCCAGTATCCAAGCAGTATTTCTGCAAAGTTGCCCTGAGTGTCTGATGCCAGCGCTCTAATGCTCCTTGAGACTCAGGATGGTATGCACTTGACACAACATGCTTAATCCCCAGAGTCTGCATGACCTGCTTGAAAAGTTTAGACAGAAAGTCAGTTCTTGGTCTGTCTGGACTACTTTTGGTAAACCAAAAGTAGTGAAGAACTTTGTCAAAACTTTAATCACCAAAGGTGCAGTTATTCTCCTGAGTGGGACAGCTTCTGGAAAACGAGTCGAAGTACACATTGCAGTCAGTAAAAACTGATTACCATTCTTTGTCTTGGGCAATGGACCAACACAGTCCACAATGACACGTTCAAAAGGTTCACCAAGTACTGGTATAGGATGAAGAGGAGCTATAGGAACTGTCTGGTTTGGCTTTCCTGCAATCTGACATGTTTTACAAGTGCGGCAAAACTCAACTACATCAGCCTTCAATCCTGGCCAAAAGAAATGGTTGAGTATCTTGTTGTACGTTTTTGTAACTCCCAAATGACCAGACAGGGGGTGCTCATGTGCAAGGGAGACTACGTAGTGACGATACTCAAGAGGCACAACAATCTGATAAGTAGTGCTCCAGTCACAGTCATCAGAACAGCTTCCCTCTACGTCCGCTGTTAAACTTGGGTGGGCAGTCCACTTGCGCATCAAGACCCCATCTTCCAAGAAATAAGAAGCCTTTTTATTTCCTGTTTCAGAAAGAGAAGTAAAGCATTTAGTCAATGAGGGATCAGACTTCTGAGCAGCAACAAGGCTTTCACGTGTGACTGGCAAGTCTAAATGTGGGAGATGGAGATCCTTCCACTTCTCAGTAGTATCCTTTGAACCACTTTTAAGATCAATCACGGTTTGCAAATCATCTGTAGCCAGAGCCTGAGCCAACGAAGAGTCTGACAAATCAATTTCTGCAGCTTCACGTCTTGCTTGAGCCCTGGTGAGAACACAAGCAGGAAAAACAGATGGAAAACATGTTGCTAGGTCGTTGCTCTTCAAGTTTGATTCTAGATCATTTGTTACTTCGGGAACAGGTTGCACTTTTCCACCAGCAATATCATTTCCCAAAATAAACTGCACCCCTTTTATGGGCAATGAGGGGCGTACTGCCACAGAGAAGATGCCATTAACCAACTTTGATTTGATGTGTACATAATGCAAAGGAGCTTCGACATAGCCCATTTCAACTCCTTGAATCAGAATACTACCATGACAAGAGGAATGGTCACTCAGGGGTAATACATCAGATAAAATAACAGATCGTGACCCTCCCGTATCTCTGAGTATTCGAATGGGTTTTTCATCCTCAGGCTTCCCAGTCAATGACACAGTGCCATCTAAGAGGAAGGGTTTGAAGCAGGGATCAACTCCTTCACTTTGATCCCTTCTCTCAGCACAGATGGTTTTAATTAAGCCTACTCCTTTTGGTGACTGGTTCTTGCGCTTCAAAGCGGGACATTCAACAACAACATGACCAAGTTTATGACAATAGAAACATTCCCTTTCAGTCCTTGGAGCAAAAGTCTGTCGTGGGCTTGAAAGATCCTTTCGTGGGGGAGGTTCTCTGGTGGTAACTTCACGTTTCTGCACAAAAACAGTTTTATGAGTCAGCACAAATTCATCAGCTATCACAGCTGCTTCTTTCAAAGTGGAAACCTTCTGTTCATTAAGGTGTACAACAATGCATTCTGGCAGGCCATTTTTGAACTCTTCCAGCAGTATCAGTTCACGTAAGGAGTTGTAGTCAGGAACTTTACTTGCTGTTATCCATCTATCAAAAAGAGTAGCTTTTTCACGAGCAAACTCTACAAAAGTCTGATTTGCTGTTCTTTTGTGATTGCGAAAGCGTTGCCTATACGCTTCGGGAACAAGTTCATAAGCAGCAAGGATAGCAGACTTCACTACATCATATTTCAAACTTTCTTCCAAAGACAAAGCAGAACAGACTTCTTGTGCTTTGCCTACCAATTTGCACTGAAGAAGCAATGGCCAAACTTCTCCCGGCCAGTGCAATGACGCCGCAACACGTTCAAACACATTGAAATATGTATCAACTTCTGATTCACGAAATGGAGGTACCAACACAATGTTTTTACTCACATTGAAACCACCTGGGTTTACAGGGGAGGAGGTTGTTTCATCAACAGACGAATTTGCAGAACTAGGTTGAGTAGTACTTCTTGAAGTCTGTGCCTGTAACTCCAACTGACGCAGTCTGACCTCCCTTTCAATCTGCAACTCCAGCTCCAACCTTTTCAGCTTTAACACCTTTTCTGTCTCTGTTTCCAACTCCAACCTGCGAAGTTCCAACTCTGCCTGACGAGCTTGGGCTTTATCCTGAGCCTCCAATTGTAATTTAGCCAAACGTACCTTGAGTAATACTTCTTGTCTTGAACGAGGAGAAGATGGAGTAGCAAAAGAAGGTGAGCCATTAGTGCTTAACTTTTCCACCGTTTGTTGCTCCCCAGCAGCAGGGTTTTGCCCTTCTTCCTTTAACACAGCAGGCTTCACTCCATTAGGGGACCTGTCAAGAGGAACTGGCAAACGAGGTGATTAAGAAACAGGAAGCAGGCCTTCTTCTACAAGTTTGTTTGAAACAGCAGTTTTCAAGTCCTCTTTCACCATTTGCCTTGATACATTTAACTCAAAGTGTGCTGCTATAGCAAACAAATCATGTTTTCTACACACGTTTAGCTCCTCCCAAGAAGGATTACTCAAAAATGCACTCAAAGTGAAAACACCAGTTGCCATACTAACTACCTCTGCCAAATACACCAGCAGAAACAAAGAACTCCAAACCTTCACCATCCACAAATGGATTAACCAGGACTTTTATCCCGGACGAGCCCCCAATTTATGTTACGTCCCCTGGCTAGTCTAGGGGGTTGAAGGGACGAACATAAATGTGGATAGAAAAGGAGGAGCCAAGATGGTAATTTTAAAAGGTTTATTTAATACTGGTGATGGGGTTCAGACCGAGGTGTAACGTCAGGGAGAGCCAAGGCCAACATAACAAACAAAACATCCCTGACGTAGAAATAAAAGAAACTTACCTAACTCCAAAGAAACAAAATATACAACCTATAACCATAACCTACCTAACAACACATAAACAGGAGAAAACAGGGTGTCAAAACAAAAGGCAGCTCTCCCCTACAAGCAGTCTGAACATGAAACAACAATGCTCACACAAAATACAAAGGCATGCAAGCCTGCACAAGTATGGCAACCAAAATGGCCAAAGGGCACAGAAGCACAGCTCCACAGGCCTTAAGTAGTGCTCTGCCGATTACCAATTAGCTGGACTCTGCGCAACATCCAATCAGGACAGAGGAGGTGGAGCCTGGACAAAACAAAGGGTTAATAGGGAGAAGAGACATCCTCCTATATATATATATATATATATATATATATATATATATATATATATATATATATATATATATATATATACCGACTACGGAATGGAGCAGTTGTCAGCCACCTCCTGTACATGGATGACATCAAGCTGTATGCCAAGAGTGAACGAGACATCGATTCACTGATCCACACCACCAGGATATACAGCAATGACATAGGGATGTCGTTCGGGCTGGAGAAGTGTAGTCGGATGGTAACAAAGAGAGGGAAGGTAGTCAGAACTGAGGGGATCAAACTACCAGAAGGCAACATTGCAGGCATAGAGGACAGTTACACGTACCTGGGGATCCTGCAGGCGAATGGGAGGAACCATGAAGAGGCTGCTAGGAAAGCTGTAACCACCAAGTACCTGCAGAGGGTCAGGCAAGTCCTGAGGAGTCAGCTGAATGGTAATAACAAGATTCGGGCTATCAACACCTACGCCCTGCCCGTGATCAGGTACCCTGCTGGGGTAATAGGCTGGCCAAAGGAGGAGATAGAAGCCATTGACATAAAGACAAGAAAGCTCCTTACCATGCATGGAGGGTTTCACCCCAAGTCCAGCACCCTGAGGCTGTATGCTAAGTGGAAGGAAGGGGGCCGGGGACTGGTGAGTGTCAGCACCACAGTCCAGGATGAGACAACGAACATCCAAGAATACATTGGGAAGATGAACCTAACTGACAGAGTGCTCAGTGAATACCTCAGGCAGCAGAAACCGAAGAAAGAGGAGGGAGACGAGGAACCATCATGGAAGGACAGGCCCCTGCACGGTATGTACCACCGGCAGATAGAGAACGTGGCTGATATCCAGAAATCATACCAGTGGCTGGACAAAGCTGGACTGAAAGACAGCACAGAGGCACTAATCATGGCAGCGCAGTAACAAGCACAAGCAGAGAAGAGCTCGAGAAAATATGGAGGGTGAAGGTGACAGTGGTCCCCGTGGTAATCGGAGTACTAGGTGTGGTGACTCCCAAGCTAGGCGAGTGGCTCCAGCAGATCCCGGGACAACAGTGGAGATCTCTGTCCAGAAGAGCGCAGTCCTAGGAACAGCTAAGATACTGCAGGACCCTCAAGCTCCCAGGCCTCTGGTAGAGGACCCGAGCCTGAAGGATTGACCGCCCGCAGGGGCGAGTGGGGAATTTTATATATATATTAGGGGTGCAACGATATTCGTATCGATATTGAACCGTTCGATACAGTGCTTTCGGTTCGGTACGCATATGTATCGAACAATACAAAATTTGTAATTTATTTTATCAACTTTCCTTCTGACGATGCTGTCTGTGTTGAGCGCTCAGTGAATCTGCGTTCGACTGCTCCGCCTAGGGTCGACAGTGCAGCCTAGGCGGAGTAGTCAAACGCAGATTCACTGAGCGCTCAACACAGACAGCATCGTCAGAAGGAAGAGCGCAGGGCAAGCTAGCGAGACAGAAGTTAAGCTCTCCTTACAACATGGACCTCCCCCACCCTCATTCAGATCTGGCGTTTGGAATTATTTTGGTTTTCATGTGACGTATGACCCTGAAGGTAAGCGAGTCATGGACTAAAGTAAAACAGTATGTTGGATGTGCCATGCAATGCTCAATTACATGGGTGGGAACTAGTGTGTTAGCGCAGTTAGCTCGTTAACGTGTTGGCCGTCTAGCCCCATGCACGGGGCGATCGGCGGTAGCTCGTTAAAGGAGATTTGCCGTGTTGTGGCGTTAAGGTCATTTCAACGAGATTAACCTGAAAGCACTAGTGGGAACACAACGAATATGACTGCACATTTACGCCGACATCATCCTAGTGCAAAGACAAGTGGAAGCAGAAAAAAAACAAGCAAGCATGCTACTAACTTTAGCCGAGTCATTTAGACAGCTGTTTAATATGCTGCTGAGAATATAGCCCAGAAGAAGCGGATAGTATAGCTTTTATTTTGGAAAGAGACATTTCTCTGTAATAAACTCTGTTTTCCAAAGATGAGTGATTCCTCAATCAGATACAGGGCTCGCAATATCGCTAGCCCGACGTCCCGGGGCTAGCGATTTTTTCAGTCGGGGTACCAAAATCTATCTCTGCCCTGCCCGTCGGGCTTTTGTAGGAAGGAAAAATATATGTCAATGCTTTTGCATTCTTTCGGAAATGTAGCTGGGTAATTATGTCATTGGCATCGGTGAGCCACTGTCAATATGTGACATATTGAAATCGCGTTTGAATTTGCGCTTGTTTTTTTGCTTTCACTTTGCAATTGTGCGAACTGTGTATAGAGAGCGACAGCACTGATCTGTGAGTGATGATCATTTGTGCACCAATTCCTCTGACATAGTCTTACTAATTGTTAGCTTACTATGCAAACATGACAAGTGAAATCTCCCGCAGCAAGCTTAAACATGTGAGAGGTTGATCGAGCAGAGAATCGCTGAGCTTATGTGAGTGCGTGTGTAAAAGCAGCAGGATATATATTTGACTACGATGACCTGGATGACTGAGAACCCTCACAGACAGATATATATTTTAGTTCTGCTGAGCCAAATAAGACAGGTCAGGGTGAAGAAGTGACAGCCAAAGAAAAGCTTACCACAAAACGGAGAAGTTATGACAAATCAGACTATAAGGCAAAAAGAAAGTGCAGCTTTATGGTTTCATGGACAAAAGAATTTCTGTGGCTGCAATATGACGAGCTAAATAACCAGGGCTGCACATAAGTGGTCCGCAGGTGCGTATTCGCTGTCAAAATAAAAAACACGCACAAGGGTTAGGGTTAAATTTAAAAACTGTACTTTTGAGTTAAAACATATATTTATAATTTTAATAAATGACAAATTAAAAAGGCATGAACATTTTTTTTGTATCGAAAAAATATCGAACCGTGACACCAAAGTATCGAACCGAAACGAACCGTGAATTTTGTGTATCGTTGCACCCCTAATATATATATATATATATATATATATATATATATGTGTGTGAGAATCATGTTCTTTGATTTCTCCAGTGCCTTCGACACCATTCTTCCCTCGGTTCTAAAGGACAAGCTGGTGAACTCTGGAGTGGACCCCATCACCCCACTACCTGGATCCTGGACTACCTCACTGACCGACCACAGTATGTGAGGACTCAGGGCTGTGTGTCAGACAGGGTCGTCTGCAGTACGGGGGCCCCACAGGGAACGGTTCTGGCTCCGTTCCTCTTCACCATCTACACTGCAGACTTCTCCCACAATTCCACCCAGTGCTTCCTGCAGAAGTTCTCTGATGACTCTGCAATAGTCGGCCTCATCACTGATGGGGACGACAAGGAGTACAGAGGTCTGACCCAAGACTTTGTGGACTGGTGCAAGCTGAACTACCTCCAGATCAACGCCAGTAAAACCAAGGAACTGGTGGTAGACTTCCGCAGGCACAAGCATTCTCCACTGCAACCACTGAACATCCAAGGTATGGACATTGAGGCTGTGGACAGCTACAGGTACCTTGGTGTTCATCTGAACAATAGACTGGACTGGACTCATAACTCAGACGCCCTCTACAGGAAAGGGCAGAGCAGGCTGTACCTGCTGCGGAGACTCAGGTCGTTTGGAGTGGAGGGCCCACTCCTGAAGACCTTCTATGACTCTGTTGTGGCTTCTGCTATCTTTTATGGTGTGGTCTGCTGGGGCGGCAGCATCTCTGCTGGGGACAGGAAGAGACTGAACAGGGTGATCCGAAGGGCCAGCTCTGTTCTAGGATGCCCTCTGGACCCAGTGGAGGTGGTGAGTGACAGGAGAACGGCGGCTAAGCTGTCATCCCTGTTGGACAACATCTCCCACCCCATGCAGCAGACTGTGACAGCACTGAGCAGCTCCTTCAGTGGGAGACTGCGGCACCCACGGTGTGGGACGGAGAGATTTCGCAGGTCTTTCCTCCCCACTGCTGTCAGACTCCATAATAAAGACTTTAACTGATCAAGCACACACATCCATACATATGCAATAATACCAAGTGCAATAATCCTTTCTGTCATCGTTGTATTTTTACTCAGTTGTATATAGTATTTGTATTTGTATTCTATTTTTATCTTATTGTATATTTATTTTATTTTATTCTATTCTACTGTATATAGTATTTTATTTTATTCTATTCTGTACAGTTGTGTACTGTATTTATTCTTATTGTATTCTAATTTTTGCCTCATAACTTTTGCACTGTCCACTTCCTGCTGTGACAAAACAAATTTCCCACGTGTGGGACTAATAAAGGTTATCTTATCTTATCTTATCTTATATATATATATATATATATATATATATATATATATATATATATATATATATATATATATATACTAAATGCTATTAAAGTAGATTTTTATCTGGATGAGAAATTAAAATTTGCACCTCTTAAATGAGTAGTTGTATAAATATAAGTACAACTGCATCTTTCTAACCCACCATTAATCTTCCCTCGACTGTAAAAACCATAAAAAACATTCTTGCAAAAGAATTCTACAACGCTGAGAAAGCACAAAAAGATTAATTTTGAACTGAGAGGTAATTTCTGTTTAAGGACAAGTTTAAACTTCGTTGTGAAATGTTTTACACAGAAATATTTAAAGCATGTTCTTCCTCTGTTTCTTCCTCTGGAGTTCGGATGTCCTCCCTCCTTTTTCCTCTCTGTTTGTGCTCTACATGCTGATGGATATTTCCAGTGCAGAAGAAGTGTTGCCCTCCCACCAGAGTCCATCCATCACAACCAGGCAATCCGGCACTAAGCAGCTCCTCGTTTGACATTTACCTCCCGACGACTTCTCATTTCTCAGGAGCAAGTGTTCAGATTTTTTTTTTCTGTCATGCTTTGTTTTGTTACTACACTTTTCCATGCTATCCTTTTTCCATATTTTAATACAAATTTACAAATATATTTTTTTACATTAGGAACTAGGATACAAAAAAATATCCATAGATATATATTTTGGAGACATGTCAACGTCTTCACTTTCCGTAAAATATGCCCATAATTTTATTATGGAGATTGCATTTCACAAAAAACATGAATTGCATATTAAAGCGCCCCCTCTTCTACAGTATAACTCAGATGTCCATTAGGAAGCAACAGGAACAAACAACTTTGGATCCAAAAAGCATACAGTCAGGGCGATTTGAAGTCCTCATTACTGACAGAGTTTCATGCGCTTCTTTGAAATAGCTTTCTAAACTTTCTGGTAAAAGCCTCTGGTTATATTTGATCCTTGTTCTGTTTTGTTCCCAAATTCAGACTAGTCTTTTTAGGTTTAAAAGAATAGTAACAACTCTGGGCAATGCACTCAGTCCCCCTTTGTGTTGGCTTGGCTCGTGTCACTTTGCATTTCAAGCTGAAATGAAAAGATAGTGCTGGGTATTTGGGCAGCACTAACACTGGCTAACGAGCTTTTGTGAGTAATTACGAGTGGACTGAAATGGAATGCAGATGTTGGTTAGCTAAAAATAGGCGTATGACTAAATATGCTTACTTCAAGTTTTTAGCTGTTAAGCATTTTCAGTGTTTTGGCACAGTCACCTGAAAACTGACATGTTCTTATCCGTGCATGACTTTAAAACTTAAAAAGCATTTATCGTATTGTTTTTAAGAAAACAATATAACACTTTAAAAATGAACTATAGCTTACTAAAGAATTAGTACAATGTCATTGGTATCAACTGTCCCAAACACATATGCATTGTATTGAACATCTGAACCTGAAGTAGGACTTTAATGTAATATCAGTTTTTACCACAAGATGTTCAGTAAATGTGACCTTTATTTAAGGTTCAAAGTTAACCTATATAGTAACAAAAACTGTTTGTCATGACAGTGTAAAATATTTTACCATTGCACTCAGGAAGAGCTTCTCTAGATTCTAATCAAAGTCAGCTATGATAAGCTGACTTTAGGCTTAAGCACCATTAGACCTTCCTGTGTGGATAGCCTCATATTTAAACGCTGTCGGATGTTTATATTTTCTTTTTTTATCCATCCTAGTAGAACTGGCATTTTAACTAATTTCTACAACGATAAAAGTTAAAGGGGTCCTTTCTAGGTAACAACTTATGTTCTCAAAGGTGGTTAAGAAACATGATGGTATTTGTTTGTTAAAGACATTTATGTAAAAAGCAGTTGTCTACTTTCTGGGCTGCTATCTTTGAGCCTCTTGCTGACAATCAGCCTCATCTATCCATTATCCTAGTTATATCCACTAGAGATGGACCGATCGGATATTCTGTATCGGTATCGGTCCGATATTGACCAAAATTACTGGATCGGATATCGGAGAGAAATAAAAAATGTAATCCGATCCATTAAATATCAAAAAAAGCACCTCACAAAACTTGCAACAAGGTGTAACTCGGCTCATAACCGTAGCACGTTCGTCACGTGATAGAGCGGCTGTGTGTATTTGTAGCCTCGCTACCAAACCAGCATTTCATCTCCGAGAAAGGTTATCGCACAGAGAAGTAAAGCAAGTGTGTAAGTTCATCTCTGAATGTTTGTAAAGCATTCCCATGTTAAGCTTAACAACCGATATAAGGAGCGACTCCCTCTCTCTCCTGCTGCTACTTCAATCGTGAAACTGATTAATGATCAGCTGATCGGCTTTTCAGTCGCGACTAGAGAGCATCCTGGCGGGAAACATCTTAACCTGGTTCGGGAACAGCACCATGCAGGACAGACGAGCTCTACAGAGGGTTGTGCGGTCAGCTGAGCGCACCATCCGCTCCGAGCTCCCTGACCTGCACTCAATCTACAGCAGGCGGTGCTGGACCAAGGCCAGGAAGATCGTGAAGGACCTCAGCCATCCCAACAACAGACTGTTCTCTCTGTTGAGGTCAGGGAAGCGATTCCGCTCCCTGAAGACCAACACAGAGAGACTGAGGAGGAGCTTCTTCCCGCAGGCGATACGGTCTCTCAATCACACCACCACACAGTACTGACCCACACATACAGTTCTTACACACACACTGGACTTTCTGGACTTTGGTTTTGCACAACACTGGTCACTATATTCTTCATTTCCGGTTAATACTTGTACAGCTGCTGTTATTGTGTATATATTTATTTATATTTAGATTCCTTCATACATTCTTATATAGTTCTGTATTGTGTATTTTGTTGTACAGTTATTTTATTTTCAACTTTAATTTATATATTTATCTTTATCTTATTCTTCCCAGTTAAATTTACCCTTCATTCTAATTTGTGTTGTACAGTTATTTCATTTTTAACCTTAATTTATATTTTATTCCTTCCTAGTTAAATTTACCCTTTTTAATTTTTCATATTTATTTCCTATCTTATTCATAGCCTTTTCCTTTTTTGTTCTCTTTAGGACACGAGCAGTTGTCCAAGCATTTCACTACATATCGTACTGTGTATGACTGTGTACGTGACAAATAAAATTTGTATTTGAATTTGAATTTGATTTGACTCTGTCTCTCTTGTTTGTTTTTGGCCCACTTTACGCCAGAAAGAGGAAACCAGCGGCTGAACAACAGCAGCACGTTTAACCTTGATAAGCTGTTGTTAGAATTTATTTAATATTACTTTCTACACCAGGATCCTTTTCTACGTAGCTGACAGCTGGTAACTGTGCAGGGGCGGATCTAGCAAAGTTTAGCCAGGGGGGCCGATAGGGCATGAACAGGGAAAAGGGGGCACAAAGACATACTTTTCTTTCTTATTCTCATTTAAAATGTCTAGCTTTTAATAAAAAATTATCCGAATCTGACACCCAAAGTTTTGAAATGATGTAAAATGTATAGAAGTCCATTACTGTATATAGTAACTATTTAGTCTAATATACCCTAGTAAGCTATAGTACTTTTTCCTTTGGGAAGGTACCATCTGTGCAGTCTGCAATTCTGTTGAAGAAAGACGTTGAATCTATTTAATTATACTTGAAAAATAATTGATTTCTGTGCATTTTTTTTTCACACTGCATCAAATTAAAGTTGATTACGTCGATTAAGCATCATGAGGTGGAGGGTGGTTCCCTATTTTTTTTTTTGCTGGGAGTTTGCAACCCTATTAGTTAGGTTGGCTACTCTTTAAAATACCAGAATAGGGAGGATAGAGTAAGTTTAAGTTCATTAGATTGATCAGTATTGCTGAACTATGAAATATTTTGGGTGCAGTGTATTTTCTGCATACAGATATAACAGAATAGCTTTAGTGATTTTTTTTAACTTGAGTTTGAACTTATACAAAATGCAGCAAGATATTAAAAAAACAGTTTTATTGATTAAAAAAACACACTATATCGGATTCATATCGGTATCGGCAGATATCCAAATTTATAATATCGGTATCGTATCGGACATAAAAAAGTGGTATCGTGCCATCTCTAATATCCACCATATACAACCAGTATAGGGCAGCATAAAAGGGCCACTGGGAAACATAGGTCACATATGGTGCATTTAGCAAGAAGTATATTTCTAACTCAGAATCCAGCATACAATTACTGAGTAAAAGTGTGGACCCTAAGGAGTCAAGGCTTCAAGGAGATAGAAACGGCAAATTCAATGCAAATACTCTGGACTGGTGCCACATGGTAGACAGACTTCCTGTAATTAGGCCCCATGGAAAAACTGGGTTACAGTGTCTTGATTAATTTTCATATTTTCCATTACTGGATTAATCTCCTTTATGTTCCACTTTGCACATCTTCCTGTGAGGGTGCAACAGTATCTCCCATGCAAGGGCCGTGTGCCAAGTGTTGATATGCTCCCAGCTGGGGCCATATAGTATATGCAACACTGTCCCATATAATTGTGTAGCCCTTTAACCACAAATATGCTGTTTCAAGCTGTGGAAAAAGCACTTTGTGGCTATACTGACGTGAACTGTGAACACACATTTTCAAGTATAATCCAATGACTAACAAGGATCTCATCCTGAAATTTCAAAAGCACAGCTAATGTGATTACCATGTTTGACTTTGTGTGTTTCATATTGTGCCTCTCTCTCATTTGTAAGATTACAGTGTTGTCCCATGCTGCCTCCGAGCCAGCTCCCACACTGTAAAGCTCCAAGCATGTAACATATAGAACAGATGGCATCATATTGTCACTGGCCTTTTTGGCATGTGGCCCTAATAACAGTAAGGGTGGATATGAGCAACCTGTATTTTGCAGTCCCAGCAGGGCTCCTCAGAAACCCTTCATTGAGTCAAAGTGGAACGACAGTTGCTCCTCCTTTTGGGCTGCATTTCAAATGCAAATGATTCATGCAAGGACTGGATCTTTATTAACCTTCCCACAAGTTTTCATGTTGGCCATACATGAATCACACTAACGAGGTTTAATACATATAACTCCTGGGAGAGGTAATTGACCCTGACCTTATAATTGCCTCTAATTTCATAGAAATAATAAAGTCTTAGTGTTCAATTAACTTAAAGGTCGTTTGCAACATCCTAATGCTGCTAATAAAGCATCCATGCATTTCTGCTACGCTGATGCTTATGTGGCAGATGGTTAATTCTGATGGCTGTGACTAACCTCCGGCAAAGAATTGTGCATCAAAACAAGAGACAAGACAGTCAAAACTAAAAAAACCTGCTGTGGCAAGGAGGGAACATACAGTAGGAAAAAATGCCTTTCAAAAATGGGGAGGAGGCTGCTTACAAAGGCAGAACCTTTAAGATGCCAACCAGAAGGTCAAAATGGCAATCAAGCAGGAGGCCTGCGATCAAGACAGAACCTCTCCACAAGCTGTAACAGTGGAAGAAATCTTTGCTGTCTGCCACAAGGCTTGGGAAAGGCTGGCCAGTTTGCTGAGACAGAAGGCCTACATGTGCAGATCTGAACCTGGACACTTCAGTTTGACAAGGAACATGATAGAAATAGAAAACCAGAACTTGCTGAGTAGACTCTTCTGAAGAGACAGGCATTGGTTGAGCAAGACATAATATGTAATGTTGGCTCAGTGAGTCCTGGCAGCACCTGGTTTAGTCAATAGAGCTAGAGCTTCTGAGTAATGTGAGGCATCCCTGTAAAGATTAATTTAGTTGTATGAATACAGTTAAAATCTTATCTTGGGTAAGATACGGCACCACAAACTTTCTCCAATTCCCTCATTGGCATGTGTGTGTGTAATGGAGTGTGCTGTCTGCATAGAATAAATGGGTGTGGGTCAATGTGGCTTGTAATGTAAAAGTGCTCAATAAATCTAGAAAAACACAAAATCAAATGCAGTCGAAGAGGTAAAACAGTTAATGTCTTTTAGTGGAGGTGACAAGAATACAGAATAACACCTGTCTAAGTTATATTTGAATAATACATGGAGGAGAAAAAACAACAGCAAGATTGGTTTTCCTCTTTTAAGCTGATTCTGTAACATCTGTTGTTAAATGTTTAAATCCATTTCTCAAGGGTGAGTGCATAATTGATGAGGAATTTTGCAGGGAGATTCATGTTTTTTATCCTAGCTGGTGAAATAACTTCAACATAATTTTTATCTTGATACCTTTTATCATGAGATGACTAAATTGGTGCAGACCATTTTTTAAGGAAGGTTCTCTGCCTTTATCTCTACACTATAATATTGTTGTACACTTTGATATCAGCAGGCAAAATATCCAAATACTGCCACCGACTCACAGCTCTGCTGCCGGCTTTTAACACGTCACACAATTTGTAGAAATGAGTTTTAAAATTTTTGTTTGTTTTTAAAGGTTTAAATGCTCTCATCTTCAAATATATATGCAATCTGCTAACTGCTGACTTCTTAAACCCTAAATGCTGCCTGAAATCTTTTGCCAGTGTCACTTTTTTCATTTAATCCAAATTCATCTTTTTAAAACCATATCTGATTCTCAAACTGTGGTTCTTATTTCCTTTTTCATGAGCACATGTTGTATGGCTAAAGAAAATGTCACTGTGAACCAGATATATAAAACTTACCTAGAATATCTGTAATCTACATAATAAAGGTTGTCTTGGAACTGACTTGAATATTTGCATTACCATTTTTGAGCCACGTTCTAAGTAGCAATGCTAAGGGTACCAACCTGTTTTAGAGCAAAACAAATCAACAACATTGATCCAGCCATTTATTCTTTCAGCCAATTCAGGTTTGTGGGAGAATTGAAGGATTTTAGATTTTTTTTTTTTTCACAAAAAGGAAATGTGTTTTATTTTATTTTCAAAGTTTAAAGAATAACTACAGAGGACAAAAAAGTTGAATCCAATGTAATTCTGTTGATGTAATAATTTTAACACTGGCAGAATGTATTAACACTCCCAATTTGTAATAAAAAGGAAAGTTATTCTTTCTGTGGAAATAATTAAATCATTAATGAATCTAGTTGTCACAATCTGAAAGCAGGGACTCAAGGTTGACGTCTCAGAACACCGTTTATTTACACACCAGTGCGATAATATATACAGTGACGGGGAAAAATCCAGGGTTCCAAGGGAAGGGGAAGGCTCTCTCTCTCACGCTCGCTCACGTCCTCACATCCAACTCACACACGTTTGTACAGCTGGGAGGTCACAGGTCCGGGAAGCTAAACTGGAACAAGAAAGGGAAAAATCACTCACAAGTCACGAAGGTAGGGTGTAAAGGTACAAGACCACGGGAGCTGGGAAGAGAGACTAATGTTAGTAGCACAATCATCCAGCGATGAGAAGATCTGTGGCCCAGCCTCAAATAGTAGTCGGGAAATCAGCTGATTGCCAACTGGTGTGTGAGCCAAGGGCGGGAGCCAGCAGTGAGCTCCGCCCAGGCAGGGAGGTAGGGGAGAGAAAGAGAGACAAAGCAAAAACACAAGAGTAGCCTTGTGAGGCCGGCTGGGCAGGCACGGGGACCATGACACTAGTCGCAGTGTGTAATAACTTTAGTGCAAATAGAGAAGGACATGTTGTTTTTCGCCTCTTTGTATTCAGCTTTTGTGTGTAACAGTTTCCATATAAAGAAATAAACTTCGCCCAGTCAGCCCACTCTCTGGGGAGGATTTACTTTTAAGGAAATAGTATTTTATTTTGTATGTATTCATTCTGTTTTCTTTTGTTCTTTTTGAACATCCTTTAAGAAGTTTGTCATTCAATAAAAATGTGGTAAAAATAACATGACAGACGTTTAGTTGGTTGCACAAACTCATTTGTACACAGCAAAATCTCCAGTGTTAAATTAACACTAGAGAGTGTCTACTGTATATGGGTCCACTCCTCTGAGTGTTAAATACAACACTGTTGAGTGTTAAATTAACACTTTTGACAGTGTTATGTTTAAAAGTAACCTAGTCAGTTTTGAAGATTAACAATGGCTAACACTGAGCAGTGCTGATTTTCTAACACTGGAAAATAACTCAAAATGTTAGAAATATTCCAGTGTTAGAAAATCAGCACTGCAGTGTTAGTCTTTGTTAATCTTCAAAACTGACTAGGTTACTTTTAAACATAACACTGTCAAAAGTGTTAATTTAACACTCAACAGTGTTGTATTTAACACTCAGAGGAGTGGACCCATATAGACACTCTCTAGTGTTAATTTAACACTGGAGATTTTGCTGTGTAAGTAACTGCATATGAATAACTTGAGATTATTATGTAATGTCAGCGCCCTGACCCACTGGTGTCAAGACAACCATCTCACCCTCAACATCGCAAAGACAAAGGAGTTGATAGTGGACTTCCGGAGGTGCAGAGAAGTGCACGCCCCCATCACCATCAACGGCGCTGCTGTGGAGAGAGTGAGCAGCTTCCGGTTCCTTGGGGTACATCTGGCTGAGGATCTTACGTGGTCAGTACACATAAATAAAACAGTGAAGAAGGCGCAACAGCGCCTCTTCTTTCTCAGGAGATTGAAAAGATTCGGCATGAGCCCCCGCATCCTCAGGACCTTCTATCGCTGTGCCATTGAGAGCATCCTCACTGGATGCATCACCACCTGGTATGGCAACAGCACCGCTTACAACTGCAAAGCTCTCCAGAGAGTAGTGCGGTGCTCTGAACGGATAATTGGAGGTGAGCTTCCCTCCCTCCAAGACATCTACAGGAAGCGGTGCCTGAGGAAAGCGGGGAGGATCATCAAGGACTCCAGTCACCCCAGCCATAAACTGTTCAGACTACTTCCATCAGGAAGGAGGTTCTGCAGCATCCGATCCCGTACCAGCAGACTGAGAGACAGCTTCTTCCACCAGGCCATCAGACTGCTGAACACGTCATAGACACCTCACCTTTACTACTGGAACTTCAACATTATGCACTGTGTACTGTACAGTAATGCCACTGTTTTGCACATTTCTCAACTCTGTATATTTTTATATATTTTATTTTATTGTTTACTCTATTTAATTTGTAAAATATGTATACACACACACACGCAGAAAAACATATTTAGTATACACATCCAGAAATGCATATACTGTATGCATCTATATATATATATATATATATATATATATATATATATATATATATATATTAGGGGTGCAACGATATTCGTATCGATATCGAACCGTTCGATACAGTGCTTTCGGTTCGGTACGCATATGTATCGAACAATACAAAATTTGTAATTTATTTTATCAACTTTCCTTCTGACGATGCTGTCTGTGTTGAGCGCTCAGTGAATCTGCGTTCGACTACTCCGCCTAGGGTCGACAGTGCAGCCTAGGCGGAGTAGTCGAACGCAGATTCACTGAGCGCTCAACACAGACAGCATCGTCAGAAGGAAGAGCGCAGGGCAACAGAAGTTAAGCTCCCCTTACAACATGGACCTCCCCCATGGACCACCCTCATTCAGATCTGGCCTTTGGAATTATTTTGGTTTTCATGTGACGTATGACCCTGAAGGTAAGCGAGTCATGGACTAAAGTAAAACAGTATGTTGGATGTGCCATGCAATGCTCAATTACATGGGTGGGAACTAGTGTGTTAGCGCAGTTAGCTCGTTAACGTGTTGGCCGTCTAGCCCCATGCACGGGGCGATCGGCGGTAGCTCGTTAAAGGAGATTTGCCGTGCTGTGGCGTTAAGGTCATTTCAACGAGATTAACCTGAAAGCACTAGTGGGAACACAACGAATATGACTGCACATTTACGCCGACATCATCCTAGTGCAAAGACAAGTGGAAGCAGAAAAAAAACAAGCAAGCATGCTACTAACTTTAGCCGAGTCATTTAGACAGCTGTTTAATATGCTGCTGAGAATATAGCCCAGAAGAAGCGGATAGTATAGCTTTTATTTTGGAAAGAGACATTTCTCTGTAATAAACTCTCTTTTCCAAAGATGAGTGATTCCTCAATCAGATACAGGGCTTGCAATATCGCTAGCCCGACGTCCTGGGGCTAGCGATTTTTTTCAGTCGGGGTACCAAAATCTATCTCTGCCCTGCCCGTCGGGCTTTTGTAGGAAGGAAAAATATATGTCAATGCTTTTGCATTCTTTCGGAAATGTAGCTGGGTAATTATGTCATTGGCATCGATGAGCCACTGTCAATATGTGACATATTGAAATTGCGTTTGAATTTGCGCTTGTTTTTTTGCTTTCACTTTGCAATCGTGCGAACTGTGTATAGAGAGCGACAGCACTGATCTGTGAGTGATGATAATTTGTGCACCAATTCCTCTGACATAGTCTTACTAATTGTTAGCTTACTA
Organism: Maylandia zebra; assembly: GCF_041146795.1. NCBI lineage: Eukaryota > Metazoa > Chordata > Actinopteri > Cichliformes > Cichlidae > Maylandia > Maylandia zebra. The sequence goes on from NC_135168.1 coordinate 29,035,855, forward strand.
TGCAAACATGACAAGTGAAATCTCCCGCAGCTTAAACATGTGAGAGGTTGATCGCGCAGAGAATTGCTGAGCTTATGTGAGTGAGTGTGTAAAAGCAGCAGGATATATATTTGTCTACGATGACCTGGATGACTGAGAACCTTCACAGACAGATATATATTTTAGTTCTGCTGAGCCAAATAAGACAGGTCAGGGTGAAGAAGTGACAGCCAAAGAAAAGCTTACCACAAAACGGAGAAGTTATGACAAATCAGACTATAGGGCAAAAAGAAAGTGCAGCTTTATGGTTTCATGGACAAAAGAATTTCTGTGGCTGCAATATGACGAGCTAAATAACCAGGGCTGCACATAAGTGGTCCGCAGGTGCGTATTCGCTGTCAAAATAAAAAACACGCACAAGGGTTAGGGTTAAATTTAAAAACTGTACTTTTGAGTTAAAATATATATTTATAATTTTAATAAATGACAAATTAAAAAGGCATGAACATTTTTTTGTATCGAAAAAATATCGAACCGTGACACCAAAGTATCGAACCGAACCGAACCGTGAATTTTGTGTATCGTTGCACCCCTAATATATATATATATATATATATATATATATATATATATATATATATATATATATATATATATATATATATTTATTAGTTTCAGATTCAGCCATTCTTATATTTTGCTTGTTTATGCTATTGTATTTTGCACAACTCTGTTGCTTGTGAAGCTCGCACACAAGAATTTCACTCACATGTACTGTACCAATGTACCTGCACATTTGATGTGACAATAAAAGTGATTTGATTTGATTTGATAATATTGTACTACAGTATATTTTTAACTAGCCAGGCAGATCATTTTATTTCAGATGTGAAACGTAAAAGGCAGATCAGAAATCATCTGACACAACATTTGGAAACTGTAAAGTGATATTTAGAGTCCCCGTATTCAGTTTCATTTTCAACCAATTAATAGCTGTGTTGACCTTGAAGGCCTTGGTGGATACAAGGCTAATTTTAATGGAAGGCTAAACTGAGGGCAAATTTCCCCGACTCTACACAACCTTCTGTCATATTTCATAATTCATGAAATTATTCACTCAAAATGTTTCAAGCTATCGTGTTTACAGAGAGTGACACAGACGCACAGATGCAGACATCACCTCCTTGGCAAAGCTAACTATTGTGCACAGACATTTATGTAGCCCTGTGACAAACTCCTGAATAACACTGTTACAGTCTGGGTTATTGTCACCAGTCTTCTAGACACTGGGTTGTGTGCTAACTAGGTTCACTTGGGTTCAGGTAGGAATATGTTCCAAACCAAAACCCTAACCTGGAATACAGCAGCAGGGTCTGCTGGATATCGATTCATATCAACTGATTCGGCTTCAGAGCCAGTCCCAAGTGTCCATTACAGAAGCTCTCCTTTTTGACCTGTGATTTTCATCAGCTTTGTTTCAGCCGTGGTAGGTGAGCTTGGTAAAAACTATCCAGTCCTAATCTCCAAGTTGGAAACAATGGCTTTATGTGTTTGTGGTTCAGTCTAAGTTGGCGTTCCTTATGGAAGCAGCAGTGCATAGTAAGAAAATACAAGACGAAAATATCTTCTGCGTGTTTGAGCAATGATGTGAATATTTTATCCTATGAGGACCATGTGGTGTGCAAAGGTTGTTACATAAGTTGGGGAGATGTGTAACCAGCTAAGCTAATCCGGTTTACTCTTCTTTAACAAGCCTTCCTTTCGGTATGCCTAATCTGACTCTCAATCTCATCTCGCTTCCTCTCTTCCCTTTTCTCTCTCAGGGGGATTGTAAAGTGATGAGTCCAATTGCATATACCCACTTCCTTCTCTTTATCACCCCTTCTCTTCCTCTTCTCTTCCTTTTTCTCACTCCCCCTCATCACATATCTTGGACCGGTGGTAATAACCTAAAATGTCGACAACAAATCATCTTCTCTATTCCGATCAGTACATGATGCACGGTGACCTTATGCTATAGAGCACTGGTAGAAAATGAGAAAATGAGTGTCTGGAAGAGGCCGTTTCTTATATTCTAGGAAGCAAGATGGTGCCACAGAGGACTAATCTGAACACTGTTCAGGTCAAAGAAAATGTCAATACAGATCAGCATTGGAAGAGAAAAATATAACAGTGGTTAACACAGTGTATTAGTCTGCAGGCATAATGTAGACACATTGCATTTTACACATCATGTGGATTAATCACAGTTATTAAATTCTCATGTGAATGTTTGGTTTCATTTAGATTTGCAGCCAACGTTTGATGGGGATTTTCTGATGATTTTCAATAAGGCTGCTGGCAGTTTGGTTATATATGTGTTTCTGCAATAAAGGCTTGAACTCAAAGTTCCTGAGGCTGATCTCTGTACACCAGATCGTAATAAGGTATTTACCCTGTGTTTGACTGCAGCAGGGCAGAATCTGGCAGGTGTAACTGTAACAGCTGCAGATCATCAGCAGTCAGGTTTGAACTGTTTATCTCCAGCCAGCTTAGTCTGTCTTCAGAAAGAAATCTGGTTGCAAAGTTGTTTGGCAAGCTCCGGGTGTCTGAGCTGTACGGTAAAGTGCTGGCAAAAGGAATGCTTACCCAGGCTTTATTTTTAGACTCTTTCTTGGCTCATTTGTCAGCTAACTTGATGCTTCTTTTGGGCTAACAATGTGCTTTGATTTGTGCTTCATTTCTTGGCTTGCTAATTAACGGGATGCACCCAAGAATGGACTAAACAGGAAAGAACTGAACAACAGAACTGGCTTGAGGACCCACTGATTTGCCAACTGCCCTAGAATCCCCCTGGTGCATTACTAGCAGTGTTGGGTAAGTTACTTTAAAATAGTAACTTAGTTACATTACTAGTTACTTCTCTCAAAAGTAACTCAGTTACTTCAAGTTACTCGTTACTTTCAAAGTAACTAGTTACTAGGGAAAGTAACTTTGGTTTTACTCAGAATTCTCTTGTTAATGTGTTGCTTCCATAACTTTGCCAATCTTCTAGCTTGCTTACTTGCCACAAGTGCACTGTGCCACCTACCAATAGAAAGGAAAAGATAATGTGCATATTTCCACAAGCGAAATCCCACGCCTGGACCGTCATTAACTGCTGCCATGATTCTAGCCTACGTCACAGCATCATGTGCGCCTTTTATATCCAACACAAAAACTGCAGTTGTGGTGCTTTGATTGTACTCAGAACTCGGAAATTCTGCCTTCTGAATAGGAAGATGTAGGCAACACCAGACTGCAGATGAGCTGCATACAGAGCTGGACTGGGACAGAAAATTGGCCCGGGCATTTTGACTAGAGACCGGCCCACCATTATATGAAAAATCATAAAGCCTTTGAATGAAAACAAACGCTGTTGTGACAGTGATGTTCACTGACTTGATGGTATATATGTATCAATCTATTAATCGTTTGTTGTAAGACTCAGATAATTATTTTTTAAAAGCTAGACATTTTAAATGAGAATAAGAAAGAAAAGTATTTCTTTGTGCCCCCCTGTTAATGCCCTACCTGGCCCCCTGGCAAAACTTTGCTAGATCCGCACCTGCACAGTTACCAGCTGTCAGCTACCTAAAAAAGGATCCTGGGGTTATTTGTCTCTCAGAAACAGTTCATAACTTCCCTTCAACTCATTCATGTCACCTAAAAGGTAAACCTGTTTCTCCATCACCTGTTCAGCTCTGGTGATCCAGTAAGGGCATCTCCTGGTTTCATCTTCATGTTTCCCTCTCACCAGATAACCAAACCATATCATGACCAGCAGCTTTACAGCTGTGGCTCCAGCAAACATCAGCTGATACTAGAAATTAATATTAAATAAATTCTAATAACAGCTGATCAAGCTTAAACGTGCTGCTGTTGTTTAGCGCGACATCCGCTGGTTTCTTCTTTCTGGCGCAAAGTGAGAGATAAACAAACAAGACAGCCGATCAGCTGGTCATTGATCAGTTTTCATGATTGAAGTAGAAACGGGAGAGGGAGGGGGAAGAATGAAAGAAGAAGAGGCAGCTGTGCAGCAAAGACACAGAATAACTCCAGCTTTGTGCCTTTTTTATTGTAGCTGAATTACGGGACAAACTGTTCCTTTTCACCTCAATAAGAAACGCGTAATATTTTCTCTGAATACCAGACGGGACGGTTGGCAACTCTAATAACTTATGAACAAAATAAAATTCTACATCAGTAACTTCATAGCACCCACCCAGCTGTATAGAAACTCCGTCATGCTAGCTAGCACGCATTACGGAAAAAGTCAGAATAACAAAAATAAACTCCACCTAAACTTGGTTTATATCTGACCCAGATAGACTGCAGGTCATAAATTCTTACCTGAAGTTCAGTTCACACTTGGACCGCCTCGGGTCTCTTTTCCTTCTGCGTCCCTTTTCCTTCATCCACCTGCTGGCCTCCACCACTTGCTAATGTTACTGAATCTGTGGAAGCTCCGCGATAGCCACCACACGAAGTAACGAGTAACGACCCTATCTAAATCCCAGTAACGACTAACGCGTTCTTGATTTTGGCATAATAACTAGTTACCGTGCTCGTTACCACAATAATAACGTAGTTACTGTAACGCGTTACTTAATAACGCGTTAGTCCCAACACTGGTTACTAGTTACTCTGTTTGTCTTCAGAGCTGTGAGACACTGCCTCCAAACCATGTATTTTTAATTGTTATCGAACCAAATCTGTGTCTGTGCACAAACAGGACAAGTTTGGGGATATTTGGTTGAGCAATTTCTTTCCATTCCTGGATGAGGGCAGCTGTGCACTGGTGATTGGCTACAGCTGCCTCCGATGAGCATGTCGACTAAGCACATCCCTGCTGTGTTCAGTAGGAGACATATCAGACTAAATACTGGCCGCAAGAATGGCAAAATCAACGTTTGAACACCTCATCTCATTACTTCTGTCCAGTAGATTTATACCAAGAACAATCAGATTAGCAATGCTGCTCTCAGACATGTGTGCCACTATACAGCGTGCTGATATCCTAACCATGGTCAGCTTCCTAACTGTGGCAATTAAGTTCAATGCAATTCAATTTTATTTATATCATGTCACAGCTGCTACCCTTAGAGGTTACTCAGGCCTTTCTGTCTGTGTAACTTCATTTCTGCTGCCTAACTAATTGGTGGCTGATGGCACCAATGACAACACTGCTTTCTTTGCATTCCACTTGTTATTAGAGAATGCAGCGAACATGGACTGTCAGACTATGTAGCGCTTTTCTTCTCTCCTGGAGTACTCAAAGCGCTTTATACAACATGCCACATTCACCCACTCACACAGGCACCTTCTTCTATGTTTCAAGGGCTTTCTATCTAAGCATGCATACTTTGAGGTTAGTATCTTGCCCAAGATGCTTGGCATGCAGACTTGGGCAGCCAGGGATCAAACCATAAAACTTCCGATTAGCAAGTGACCACAGGCACCCCACTTCATCAGTTCAGAGGTGTACAATGAGTTTGTTTGTCTTCGATAAACTAATTACCAGTCCCACCATGGACTAAAACAATCAACCAGAGCTAAAAACTGGTCAGAAGATGTCCTAACAGATTACAGTGATTTACTGAGAAATGAATACAAAACAAAGGCTAAAAAATGTAATTGATAAAAAACTGTTTGTAAAAGTAGATGTACGCTACCTACCACAAGCCCCGCCCACTAACTATTTAAATCCAGTCACAGAAAGCGGTGGTCTTTTCCCACACATGTTGTACTGACACTACATACAACGAGACAGAGCACTGTTACCTCCTTTTTTAGTGGTTTTTGTTCCAAGTTGTCAGGCCCCACAGTTTTATGAAATTACTGAAACTTTTGTAAAAACAAAAGTCCCTTTGAACAGCTGATGTCAGGAGCAGGTGCACATATGTTTGAGTGCCACAAAAAAGACAAAGCTGTAAATGATGGACGACACTCTGAAGCATTGTCTGTTCTCATTGTTTCTGTGGAACTTGTGTCCAACAAAAAAAAATGCAAACAACACGTTCTTTGCTTCGGGTACTAATGAATAATAAAATTATACTCTGGCTTTAAGGAATACTGACACAAGGCCACATCTAACCTCACTTCCATTTTCCAATGACACCTGAGTTTTTCCCAGCCATTCTTTAAAAAGTCCTCTTTCCTTTCTTTTACAGCCTTGAAACTGCTTTTGATCAAAAGCATGGCTGAGCTATTCATGGTGCTGAAAAGACAGTGACTGCTGCTATTCATGGTAGCCCTCTATACTAGACTGTTGATTTAGACAGATACATGTACAAATGTGTATATATCTCGAGCTGCCTTTTGATTCTGCAGAAATGTGTTGCACTTAGTAGGTAACTCAATCTTACACAAACAAAAAGACATATTTGGATGTAGCCATACTGACATCACCTCTGACACCAGAGCCAGTCTACAAGAGCCATTCAACTTCCTATTAAACCCACTGTACAGAAGCTTTTCGCAATTAAGTGGGGTGTGTAGTGTGTTCCAGTACAGACATAAAATCCACAGTGAATTGGAGTCAGTGAAGCTAAATGGCTAAAATACTTATTTGCACTCCTAGACAAAAAACAAAACAAAAAAACAAATATTTTATTTTCATTTTTGTTGTCTGCAATGAAAGAAAACAGCTTCCTTCATTTTTGTTACAGGGCAGAGACAACAAAGTTCCAGATGAAGGCCATAGACAGCATTGGAAAAATAAACACAAATCTGTTCTACGGATTATTTATTATGTGAATAATCAGCTGTAGAAGTATTAGGAAACAAGAAAGAGACTGCTAAACAGGTGCATACTTCCCACTTAAGAACACTGCTCATAACTGTTACAATATGGGTCTTTGCAACATAGTAACATAATGATATCACCATTTCTATTGATTTTTACAAGCAACTGGCACTGCACCGACTTGAAGAGTTTTTCTGGAGAGTTCATTTGCCGTTCACTAGACTTAGGACATCTGAATAACTGGCTCTCACATTGGTTTGCTGAATCATGCAGTGCTGTCAAATGAGTCTGAATGGTACTGCTGAACAAGTCCCATCTGTCTACTACTGATTGCTGTAACTCCATCAGTTCAAATGAGCGCCTTTTTCTTCAGATCCATTCATCTTTCTCTCAGCACACGCTTGAAAGGCACAAATATGTTCTCCCCATCTGTCTGGTGATCAACCTGACTGGTCTTTTCAAAAAAGAACAAGAACCTTTAACCCAGGTGTGTCATCTGACACTGCAATGTTCTCTTTTGAAACCCAGCAATGTATTTGAAAAATACAGAATTGTTTTGTTAAGTGGTAAATATTTCCACTTCATTAAATAAATTTAAAAAGTCAAAGACATATTTTTTTTGATGCTGTTGCCATTGGTTTTTGCGTAGCACTGTGCAAAAGTCTTGCCACATCCCTCATTTCCTTATATTTAGCTAAGAAAAGGAGAAATAGGTGCAGTGATTTGCTGAACTTTAGTTAACTACAGTGTTCCTACATTTCTTTGAGCAAAGTATAGCATCAAGTCACATATACTGATATATGATAGAGGTTGTGCAGGTAGTCCAGATCCTGGGGCGCCCACACAAACGCAAAGCAGGAGATGAAGCATCGCTGAATATGTTTCCAAACCAACTTCATTCTAAGCCAAAGACTAGAAAATATGGTGAAGCATATCTTCCCTTTGGCTTCACCTGCACAAGTGCCGAGGTAGGTCTCCCCTGCAGAATTGGTTTTCCCTTCGTCGGGAGCAGCGCTGGCTGTTCAAATCACAGACAAACAGTATCCCACATTTTTGATTTTTAGTTCACAAACACTTCTTGTAATGACTAACTACTCCTGAAATTTTGGAGATGTTTGCTATTTATACAGTAAAGTTACAGTGGTATACAAATAACATCAGGCTGATCCTGCCACGATTTGTTCCCCCGGTTCAAATGACAGACAAACAGTATCCCACAGCTGTTTATGTTTTTAAACCCATTTTTCATAGAGAGGCATTTTCTGAAAAATGTATTGATAGCAATGTTGAACATTATTATACAGGAAAAACCATCTACAAGTAAGTAAGTAAGTAAGTAAGTATCTGCTTTTCTAAATGGAGGGACAGTAACTGCGTGTGTATGTAAGCTTGTAAAACCTGCAGATAGTCAGACTAACAGTATTTTGTCTCTATCTGCCATTCTGCAATTCATCTCATGTAAACAATAACATGGTGCACAGTGTGACGTGAAAAAAGGCACATACCTTTGACGTTGTGTGACGAACTCTGTATTCCTCGTCCAGGCATAAGTGCAAAAAAGGAGGGGGGGGGGGGTTCTGTTTTTTTTCTTGTAAAATGAAAAAAAAGTTTGGGAACCACTGATGTAACGAATGGGTAGGGCTATATGTGATGGATCAAATGCTTTCTGTTGCTTAATGGAGGAACACAGCGGTGAGCAGATCTATGTGGAAGCAGCAAGTGCCTATTCACAGAAAACTGAAGTGAAATTATTTATTTTTCTGTTCAACTCAACAATCTAGAGGCCAGCCTATCAGTGACAAATATTAAAAAGTATGTAAAGTAGATGGAACTATAATTGAGCCCTGTTAAGCAGGTTTTAAAATTGTTGGTTTGTTGTTCCCATTCACAAGCACTTCATATTCCCCTAAATTAAATGATTAAAAAATAAGCAGACCTTTTAGCAACATTTTGATCATATTAGCATTTTAAGGCCTTGTATTGATTATGTTGTTGGTGGCACAGCAAAGAATCTCCTGTCCTGGTTTAACTTTACTACACAAATGACTACACGGTGTGTTTCAGGGTGTTTTGGGGTTTTTGTAGCTGAGTGGATCTTCTTTATGCAATCTCAGCTTAGACTAAATGTAGAACATGTGACAATAACTTTACAAATAATATCTTATGGTCAAATTATTCGTGTTCATTATGAGCCCAGTTTGACTAATACCTTTACAGCAGATCACACTACAACCTGGGTTTGCCACTTATCTGTACTTTAATTTTAATAACTGTACATTAATGTTTTGATAACTATTGTCCATGATATGTTCTGTTTGTATGTGTTGTTTTGCTGCTGTTACAACCAAATTTCCCCTGTGGGGCAATTAAAGGATTATTCTATTCTATTCTATTCTATTCTATTCTATTCTATTCTTATGTGATAACCAAGATACTGAAAGTGAATTGCCTATATACAGTATATACATTTGCCTGTTGAAAGTAGCAGAGTTTTATTTAAAATCAACATGGGCAACAACAGGAATTTTTAATGTAATTGGTTTGAAAAGAAATCTGCCTTTACATGGGAGGTTTGATTAAGCCCCTTAAAACAAGACTTTCCAGCATCGCATATCTAACCAGAAATGTACCACCTAACTGCAGTATATTAGCTGTGACCTTTCGGGATGTACTAACAAGGCGGCCAAGCTGCAATGAGTTGTCAGCAATGCAGTGCTGAAGCCTAATCACCCAGAGTAACCTTAGCAAGAGAGAAAAACAGGGAATCTGCAAAAATAATGAATCTGCCTGATCACTCTGGGGGCTGCAGCAGCTTAGAGAGCCTCTTCAAATGGATGAATGGGACTCAGAACTATTAGTCAGCAAACACCTGCTCTGCTGAAGTGTCCTTGAGCAAGCTGCATAGTCAAAACATGCTTCACTGAAGAGTTTCTGAACCTTAAAGTCTCTGTAGCGGAGACTGTGTGAAGTCTTTCCTTACATGCTTCAACTGCATGTGGGTGTAAATAAAAGATCACGTTTGAGTCAAGCAACTGATAGGTTCATATCAAAAAAGAGAGAAAGAGCAAGTGAAATATAGATAGATTGAGGCATATGAGCTAACCAGCCAGCATTACCATTGACCTTTCCCAGTGGCTGGGCAGAGCCAGCCAGGGCTAATGCAAGAACGGGTGGTACTCAGCTAAATGCTAGCATGTCACAACCTATCTCATCAAATTCTTAGTTCAACCTTTCCTCTGCCCCAATGGGCTCTGGGTGTAATAAGCAATATCTTTATAGTGCAAAAAGGCCGTCGTACTAACAGGGTTTTGTGTGAATGGGAATGCTTTGTGTGTATGTTTCACTATTGTAATAATCCCACGTACAGACAGTGAAAGGATATGACATAGCATCACCAAAGGAGGCTGACATTCACCTTTGGATAACGTTTTATTTCAGGATTGAGAAAACGTGTGAAAAAGACCCTAATTCAGATTTCATGGTAGCTAAAATAAGATCCTAGTTTATCAACCTTTGAGCTGACCTCTTCCAGAACAGCAGAAAGGCAAACAAACACATAATTTTTCACTTGTCACCAACAACTTTATGCTACCTAATATAGCATAAGACGTCAGGGCACGGGCAGCAGGTGTGTTTGTTTAACCAAAAAAAGCATTCTTGACTTGATTAGCTCCAAAAATTCTGGTCTTCAAAGACAAAAAACCAATTATCTAACATACACATGCTTCACTGACGGTTTATGTTGCGCATGCATGCGCCTGTAACATGCATGCGCCTGTAACAGTTGCTCCTGCTCTTTCTCTTTCTTACTTATTTCTTTGTTCTTACTTCTGCTTTTGTCTGTTTTAGTGTGTAATTTCCTTCGGGATTAATAAAGTATTCTGATTCTGATATAAACTAATTAATTGCAACATGTGTCATTAGGATTCATATAGAGTCTTTAAACTGATACACATAACTACAAAGCTGTGATGTCTGTGAAAATCAAATTCATATTTACCGTGACTAAGTCTTGGCTCTAAATGTCACATGATGAGATTAACATTTCTTGACCCAAAGGTTTTTGTGTATGTTATAAATAGTTTTCATGTTTTGATGTAAGTCTGATTGCGCTCTTTTTTGTGCAATTTTAGATGCATTAAGAAAACTGAAAAGTATTCACAGCACCACTTTTTCCACATTTTGTCGCAATTTAGTTTTTGCCATATTTTATTCATATTTGTGAATTTCATATTTAAAACTATTCTACATGTTATTCCGTAATCATGACCGGAGTTGATGAAGGTTTTTTTTATGACTCATATTTTAGATTTTAAGAAGCCAATGCTTGGACACTTTTTGATGCATCTCTCCCAAATTATAGATCCTGATTCTTTTTGATCACAAGAACGACCGGTGACAATTTCAGGCTTTTACCTTGCCTCAAATTTCAATGTGCAAAAAGAGAAAACAAAAAATTAAAAATGTCTAAAATTGGGTCAATGGACCATTTTTCAAAAAAATCTGCCTTGAAAAGTATTTGATGCATGAAGGAAAAAAAATAAATGTTGAAATTTCTTGCAATAATTTTATGTTTTATGTTTTTTTATGTTTTAAATTTTTATTGTTTTTATATGGAATAAGAAATTTATTTTTGTGAGAATAAAGACGACTGAACTATTATTGTAAATATACTCATAGTGCTCTGTAGGACCTTGAAGTTAAACAGAATTACGCAGCTTGTCTCTAATTTCAGCCATTTGTTCCAGAACAAGTAAAACACAAAAATAAACCCATGATTATTCATTAGATACAGTAAGTGAATGACTGTAGGTTAAACTGAAAATAACCTGGGCTTCCCCATGTTGCTCCTGAGGGACCAGGTCATTCTCAACAGGTATCATGAGCTCTGCTCAATTTATAATTGGCAGGTCAACTGGCTGATGCGCTACACTAGTGTACTACTGACTTCTTTGAAGTGAATCTATCTAAATGTAATGAATTTGCCACTTTCTTCCACAGTAAAGTTGATAATAATTTAGGTAATAGTTTAGAATCTTGTTGTAATGTATCTCGCACTGCCTCATATTATCAAAATACTGCCACAAGCATCTACGTTCACATCCATAAAATCTAAAGACCTAAACGTTATTCATCAGCAACCCCATCAAACTGTTCAAATCTGTCAGTGTTTTATAAATCCATCCATCCATCCATTCGCTTCCGCTTATCCTTTTCAGGGTCGCTGGAGCCTATCCCAGCTGTCATAGGGCGAGAGGCGGGGTACACCCTGGACAGGTCGCCAGTCTGTCGCAGGGCTAACACATAGGGACAGACAACCATTCACGCTGACATTCACTCGCACATTCACACCTAGTGACAATTTAGATTAATCAATTAACCTATCCCCACAAGCTGCATGTCTTTGGACGGTGGGAGGAAGCCGGAGTACCCGGAGAGAACCCACGCAAACACGGGGAGAACATGCAAACTCCACACAGAAAGACCCCGGCCTGATGGAGGAATTGAACTCAGGACCTTCTTGCTGTGCGGCAACAGTGCTAACCACCGTGCCACCGTGCTGCCCCTGTTTTATAAATCATTTAGTAAATATTACCAACAGCTAGCATTTCTCTGTTTCTCACAGATGGGCTGTGATCACACCGCTGCTAAAGAAAGTACCTTAGATCCACTGGTAAGTAATAATTAAACACCAACTTCTATTAGGTCTTTTCTCAGCAAAAGCTTGAACTGAATAACAACTAAATCAACATCTTCCAACTCACAGTATTTATAACAGGCAGGTTTCAGAACCAACTATAGCACAGAAACAGCCGTCATGGACATGGAGATCAGCTGTGACTTGCCAAGAGTCTCAGTGTTCAGTGATGTCGTTGCTTTCCACATGCTTGATGGTTTCATTTTAATTCAAAGGCTTCATGAGTCACATAGTTAACAGGTCAGGTTCTCAGCTGGTTTTCATCATATGCAAAGGGCAGGCATTCTTATGTTTCAATTAGTAGACTCAAACTTGTTTGTTTTTATCATAACTTCCTCTAAAACTCTTTGAGCAAATCTGGGATTATTTTAGACAATGAACTCAGTTTTGATAATCGCATTAATAAGTTCACCAAAACCCTGTCCACCATTAAAAAATATACAAATTTAAGTCAAAGTAACAGAGAAAATGGTCCATGCAGTCATAGAAAGTAGATTACTGTAATGGTTTATTTGCAGGATTATTCAAATCATCAGCAGCCAGTACTGAGTCTATTATTTGCCTCCGAGGTCGATATAGAATTACCTTTAAAATACTTCTTCTAGTTCCTAAACATCTGAATGGTTTGACTCCCTAGTACATCACTGACTTGCTCAGTGTCTGTAACCCAATTAGACTGCTCCAGTCAGCAGCTGCAGATCTGTTCCTAGAATTAGATGTAAGTGTGCTGAGGGTGCTCTCACCACGGACCTGCTCTAAGGAACAAACTGCCTGTTGGTGACCTGTGCTCAGTTAAAACCGCGTACATTCAACAACACTTTTAATTCTTACAGGCATTATAACTGTGTGTGTGTGTGTGTGTGTGTGTGTGTGTGTGTGTGTGTGTGTGTGTGTGTTAGTTTGTTTTATTGGCCTGGGGCTTATGGTAAGCACAATAAGTTTAAATACAATAAAACATGAATATAAGTACTGTTGATATTGAGATTGTATCAGAGCACTTAAAAACTGTAAAAACTTTAATAACATATTTGTTTTTTTAAGAGCTTAAGCAATTAGACATATTATATGCAATGTTATTACATATGATATGTCTATATTGGGGGTGGGTGGGCAGCTGTGTCACTGTGGCATCTCTTACTGTTGTAAAATCCTGTGTAAATATAGCAACTCTTATTCCAGTACATGCTGTGTTTCTGAGAACATCAGTAGAGGAAGGGTCGAAATATGAGCCCTGAAAGCTAAACAGCCTTTGTAGAGATTACCGTAAGTATATGTACTGAATATATGACATACAGGACAGTTATAAATGTTACACAGCTGAGAGCATTTTGCCAGGATTTTGGTGAGACTGACCGCAGGACTTTATGATTTTGTCATTTTTGTTCCTTGGTTGTCTTACTTAATGACTTCACTTTACATTTACTTTAGATCTTCAAAATAAAAACACCTGCTTGAATGACTTTATGTTTGTGAAATGAGCCTTTAACCAATTTTAATTCAAGAAGAGAACATGTTTGCACCAGGAAGATAATGACTTGAACCAGGCTGCTCTACAAAATTATTTTTGGAATCATAGACTCTTCGATTATTGGGCTCTTAGATATGAGTTTGTCACAGCTTTGTGATAAATGCTACTTTCAAATGGATTTTGTGCTCAAACTGCACATAATGTAATTGATGTCATCAATACACATTATTGTCCAGGTTTAAACCCTTAGAATTTACTTTCCCTGCCAGTTGTGCTTATTATTTCACAAGTATGCACACAAAAGGCAAATGCCTGGCCACTTTGATGAGCACCGATGAGTAGAGTGTTATTGAGTGTTTCAAAACACACAAGTGACATCAGATTGAGAGGGCGGGTGGGGGGGGTCAGTGATGTCACTTGTGTGTTTTGAAACACACAAGTGACATTGTCAGTGAAGACAATTCACCAGAATAAAAACTGTTTACATGCACTGTAAAAAAAAAAATCCTAGACAAACAGTAATATTCCAGCAGCTGGGGCGCCAAAATAATACCAGAACATAACAGAAAATAACTTTCTCATAAAAATAGGGTTATTTTCAATAATGACAATACAGTTTGTTGCCCTAATTTTACATGAGATTTTGCTTTTATCAAGTGCTTTTAAACATTAAATTAGGAACATTTTGATGTGATTAAACAATAAAATTACCTATAAACAAGGTCAATGAATGCAGCAATATGAATAATAATACTTAAATGTACAGAAATATACACTTAACAGTTGGTTTAAATAATAATGGATTGCATTTATATAGCGCTTTCCGAGACCCTCAAAGCGCTTTACAATTCCACTATTCATTCACTCTCACATTCACACACTGGTGGAGGAAGCTACAGTTGTAGCCACAGCTGCCCTGGAGCAGACTGACAGAAGCGAGGCTGCCATATCGCACCATCTGGCCATCACCAGTAGGCGGTAGGTGACGTGTCTTGCCCAAGGACACAACGACCGAGAGTGTCCGAGCCGGGGCTTGAACCAGCAACCTTCTGATTACAAGACGATCTGCCAACTCTTGAGCCACGATCGCCCTAAATAACATTAGTTGATGTAAAAAAAAGTTTATAAGAGTCATTTTATATATTTTCCATAGCATTACAGACAATCAAAATATAGTTAGGCTCTAACAAGATCCTCACACTTCAGTAACTGAACAGAACCATCTCAGCTGTCATGGGGCAAGAGGTGGTGTGCACACCTGACAGGTTACCAGTCCATTGCAGAGAGGCAGAAAACCTACCACTGATTTAAAGTCACCGGTTAACCTAACATGTGCATTTTGGACTGCGGGAGGAAGCCAGGGTACTTAAGGAGAGCCCACAAACCAGTTCCAGACAGGGGAGCCCCATCCGACCAGTGGATTTAAACTTTCTTGCTATCAGGCAACAATAATACCCACTACACCAATGTACCAACCTTTTATGCTATCTTGTCACCAAAGGCAAAAGGGTCCTCAGTGAGGCAGCAGGTGTAGAGTGATTGATAAAAACCCCTGTAAGGAACCAGAGACTGAACCAGTTGGACTTATGTATGTTGTGATTTTTTTTTCCCAGCACTTTTGGGTCAGGCAAAAGGTCCTTGCTGCTGTTTGCATGTTTCCGTCCAGTGACACCTTCTTTGAATCATTGGAGTCAACTTGCCAGAGTGGCCCAGCTACCCACCATTGTTCCCACTGGGAAACTTAAACGCTCATGTGGGCAGCGACAATAAGACTTGGAGACTGGGCAGCACGGCCTGCGCAATTTGAACCCAAGCAGTGGTCTGTTATTAGACTTCTGTCCAAATTACAATGTCTCTATAACATACACCTTGTTCATAAATGAGGAAAGAGGGGAGCAGGAGATACTGTGGAGATTACATCCCCAGCCTTCCCCCTGATGAGCTGGAGGAGGTGCGTGGGGAGAGCGAGGCCTGGACTGCTGCCATTGTGACCCGGTCATTAATGATTTACCAATAATAAAAGATGTACTCTGTTATTACACTGTCTGACATAGCAGTACAACACAAGGCATGGACAATTTAAAAGAGCAGTTGTCATGAGGTGAGTTGACTCACTGTTTATTTAGTCAGTCAACCACCAGCCTACTTTGTTTGTAGTTTGTTTAAAGCTGCCTTTATTCCTATTGTGATATTGCCACCTCCACCAGATCAGCGGTGAAACTCTTACATGTAAGGTCAGTGTTAGGGGTGGCCACATGCTAAACATTTCAAATCAGCTCTTAATCAGCTATTAAGAGACTTTAATCTAACCTGACTGCTGATCAACAAGCCGGTGGTGACCTGGTGGATATGGACTCATTAAAGAATCATATATCACTGACTATGTTCTCAACTATTACCTGGTGGTGCTCATGAGCACTTTGTCTATTTCGATTTGACTCGATGAATGTTATCAGTCGGCTCGCTGTGTGACACATTTCTTTAGGAAAAAGAAGACTGAGAGACAAATTTCATTGACACAAAGTGGCACCCCATTAAAGTAGACAGCCATGGGGTGCACATTGGCATTATTAATATTTAACAAACATGTGCAATCCTGAAGTGGTGCGTATGTGTCTGCATATCATTGCACAGGGTAGTTTGATATCTTTTTTATGCCCCTAATGTTTCTTAGAAAGTATAAAATAAATATATCCTCCTTAATCTGCTAGAATGTGCATGTTTGCTTCATATAAAAGTTTAATGGCTTGTTTACAACATGCACTTTTCTATTTCGTACCCCCAGTCTTCCCTCTTGACACGTCTAACCAACCTCCTCGTTCTCTCTGAAGCCCCATTAAAACCAGCATGGTGCTTATACTGAGAAAAACGAATGGGCTCCACAGACCATTAGCAAATAGCTTATCAGTACAGACCAATGAATGTTACATGGACAATGTTACCAAAGCATCTTTCTAAAGGTATCATATCCAAAATCCTTTTATCAGTCTCTGTATTTGGGCTGTGTCTTAATCAATTTCTGCCACTTCAAAACCTCAATTACCCCTGCCAGCTTTTTTTCCATGATCCTCCACAGATGAGTGTTTTCATAGATAACACTTCAGTCTTTCATTTTCTCCCCCGTGTCTTTATCTTTCTGGGTTTCTTTAGTCTTTTGATATGATGGCGTTTTTCATCAGTGATTTCAGTGGTGCAAAGAAAGCTGCCTTTAGGGAGTGAGGTGTGGGAAAGAGAGTTAAACAGGTAAAATGAGGGACAGAGGGTAAACAAATAGTAATCACTATAGACCAGCTACTGGTTGATTTTCTTAGATTCGCTTTTTGAACATAAATGATGGGTTGGGCCTTAGACCAGCGGTCCCCAACCCCCGGGCCTCGGACCGGTACCGGTCCGTGAGTCGTTTGGTACCGGGCCGCGAGAGTTGAGGCTCTGGTATGAAATGTATGGTTTTTAGGGTTTTTATCGGTTTTCAGCGTTATTTTGTTATCATTTTTATCGTTAACTCGGTTTTCCTGGGTCTTTTCACGTGTGTTATGAATAAATCTTCTTTTTTCGGTACCGGTACTAGTTTTATTTTGTTGTATTTATCCGCGACACCTTAATGGCCGGTCCGTGAAAATATTGTCGGGAATAAACCGGTCCGTGGCGCAAAAAAGGTTGGGGACCGCTGCCTTAGACCACTCAGGCACACCACCAGACATGTTGCTTTTGTTCTCCCCCCCTGAAAAAAAAGACCCAGAATAGAGACAATGGATTTCTACATTTGTACAAATGTTCTTAGCAGTCAGTGCATGCTGTTGTGCAGTGTAATCTTATATGGCTGTGATTCAATAAAAATACCACCGTGTCTGTGTAAGTGATTTACAATACTCAGTAAACTTGTGCGCACTATCTGCAGTCTAATGTCATGCCTCAGGGTTTTGTTTCAGCTCAGTGCCAAATTACAACAACAGATGCTTCAATTACATTGTCAGGTAAAAATCCTACAATAACAGAGAGAAACCCCCAACAATCAAGCAACCCCCTTTGAGCAAACACTTGGTGACAGTGGGAAGGAAAAACTTCCTTTTAAGAGGTCAAAGGAGCTTGCAAAGAAAAGCGTCTGGACTTCTTTAAGTTGCTTGAAGACGTTTCACCTCTCATCCGAGAAGCTTCTTCAGTTCTAAGGTCAAAGAGGACAGAGAGGACAGATGGTTTGAAAGAGGAGTGAAAGAAGCCATCTATGTCCACTGTGAGCGACCATCTTTGAACAGAGGCGGGGGTTTACGACACCAACTCTCTGCCATCTATAATCCAGTTTTGAGATCCCTTCCCAGACGCCTTAACGCCCACTCACATCCTGGGCCATCTGACCTCAGGAATTTGCATGATAAGGTGGGGCCAGGTTTCACAATGAACACACCCGAAACTCTGGCTGATTGGGACCCACGCCCAGTTTCCCACCTTGGCTCAGGCGATTAGAGGATCATCAAGGGGTCCTTTTGTCCCTCTGTGGGGGGTCACTCCCACTAGGTTTATATCTGGGACTCTCCACCATTTGACCTTAGAACTGAAGAAGCTTCTCGGATGAGAGGTGAAATGTCTTCAAGCAACTTAAAGAAGTCCAGACGCTTTTCTTTGCAAGCTCCTTTGACTACGATGACCTGGATGACTGAGAACCTTCACAGACATATTCCTTTTAATAGGATGTGACCTCCAGCAGAACTAGACCCACGGGGTTGTGGGTGATGGGAGGAAGCCTGAGTCTGGTTCTGCCTGTTAAAGCCAGGATAAGACACCAAAACAGCCACTTCATAAATGCATGGCACAACATAGAAGAGCCACCACTCAGCGGTTCATCTGCATCTAAAGGTCAAAGGTCACTCTTTCGAGGATGCCAATGTTCACATTTTGGACAGAGAGGACAGATGGTTTGAAAGAGGAGTGAAAGAAGCTATTTATGTCCACTGTGGGCGACCATCTTTGAACAGAGGCGGGGTTTACGACACCAACTGTCTGCCATCAACCCGTTCTCACTCCCAAAGCGTAACATTTTACGCTAGGTGACAAATCGTCACCATATTACGTTTTCGGCTACCCACCACGTTCCTAAATGACGACCTCGGAAAAAGAGGAAATATGAGAACCGTCTGGACTGAACCTACAAATGTTCGCTCTTTTTCTTCAAATCGCTTAGAAACACGCTATTTAACATCATTAAAGTCCTGGTTAAGGTCAGGAATAACGTTATGGTCAGGGCTAGGGATAAGGTTAGGTTTAGGGCTGGAATACAGGGCTGGAACGTCTACTCCCGCGGGAGCGTCATTGCACTGGATTCCAGCCATAACCCGCCGCGTACCATAAGAACGCCGAAGGTCTCCTTTCGCGTTCCTCAGGAACGCCGCGGGACGTGACAAAACGTCGACATGTTACGCCTCGAGAGTGAGAACGCTCTGCTGCCATCCATAATCCAGTTTTAAGATCCTTCCCCGACGCCTTAATGCCCACTCACACCCTGGGCCATCTGACCTCAATAAATCACATGATAGGGTGGGGATAGGTTTCCCAATGGGTTCACCTGAAAACTTGGCTGATTGTTACCCACACCTGTTTTCACACCTTGGCTCGTGTAATTAGGAAGAGCAGCGGTCCGCAACCTTTTTTGCACCAGGGACTAGTTTATGTTTTACAATATTTTCACAGACCGGCCTTCAAGGTGTCACGGATAAATACAACAAAATAAAACCACTACAGGTACCAAAAAAAGATTTATTCATAACACACGGGAAAAGACCCAGGGAAACCGAGTTAATAAAAAAAACGATAAAATAATGCTAAAAACCGATAAAAACCCTGAAAACCATGAATTTCACACCAGAGCCTCAACTCTTGTGGCCCAGTACGAAACGACCCACGGACCGGTACCGGTAAGTGGCCCAGGGGTTGGGGACTTCTGAGGATCAGGGACTCCATGACCCTCTTGGGGACACTCCCATAGGGCTTAAATCTGGGACTCTCCATCAATTGCTATTAGAACTGAAGAAGCTTCTTGGATGAGAGTGAAACATTTTCAAAAAACCCAAGAAGTCCAGACACTTTTCTTTCCAAGCTCCTTAGTCATCCAGGTCATTGTAGTCTAAGAACTATCACAGACATAGAGTCACGGTTCTGGGTCATTTTGACCCAGCATTTTCAGTTTCTTATATTCCTTTGTATTATGGTTTGTATTCTGATGTTTTTGTTATGCTTGTTGTTTATTAGCATAATTCTATGTTCCAGTTTATTCAGGTTTAAGGTTTTGTTCTTAGGTTTAGTTCTGTCTAGTCTGCGTCTTCGTGAATTGTTTCCTGTCTTATTTTGAAAGGTTGTGTCTTATGTCAGTGTGTCTTGCGTCGCCCCCCTTGTCTCGTTAGCCCTAATCTCCCAGCTGTGTCTCCCTCCTGTTTTCCATTCTCTGATTACACCCCAGTTTATTTAAGTCCCGTGTTTCTCTGTGTCAGTGTTGCGTTGTACCCTCACACTTGCCTGTGTGTTTCTGTGTGCAGTACCTTTGCTCAGTTCATGTTTTGTTTTTTGACCAGCAATAAAGCTGAGGTTTTTTGAGTTGCAACTCAGTGTCCGAGTCCTGCATTTGGATCCTCATCTCATGCTTTGAATTCTCATGTAGAAATGTGGTAAATAATGACTAGTCCATTTACCATTTAAGTAAATGGACTAGTCATTATTTAGCCTTATTTACCACTTTAGCCTAAACCTAAACACTGAGTGAAAGTGAAACTAAACAGTAAGTGGGTCAAAGACCACCACTAAATCAAGCTGTGGGTAACAGGGAGACCCAGGCAGTGTTTACTAAAATACCGTTGCCTGACACCCATGAGGCCATAGCCAACTGTAAAGTTGAATTCATAGCACTGCAATATTTGAAAATATTGTGGTAACAATATAATGCCACTGTAAGTAATGTTGCCAGCTGACAAAATGTTCCCATGATGTTCTACTTTTCTGCTTTTTTCACCCACATCACAGTCTTCATCTCAGCAAATTTGCCTTGATGTTAGTGCTGATGTACAAGCTCAGTAACTATTATCTTTGTTTTCATCAGAGTTCATCTTTCTGAGGCTTAAGGTAACATCCACTGGTCTGTTGCTATTTGTTGTCATGATGTTATATGGCCTTCTTTTTAAAAAAAAAACGTGCTTGTGGACATTGACTATGTTTCATTATTGCTTAACGTCTAGCAATGATTACTGCTATTTTCTGAGTGAATCCACAGAATGAGCAATATGAAGACATGGTGTAATACAGACTTCAGCTTGCCTCCAACTGTGGACAGAGAGTAGTTCCTTTTATAGAGGCCTGGGTATAATTTAAGCGATCACATATCTGCAACAAATGCTGACTGCTGCTAAAGTCAGAGGCAAAGAACGAAAAGGAGCAAGTGTTAAATAGATCTCTATATCATTAGAGCTGTAAATGACACAGAGTACCACGCTGCTTGGAGTAGAAGTTAGCACGATGTAGGAGGGTGGCAGGTAGGGGGAGGTGAGGAGAGGGAAGATAACAAGAGGAAACGTTTACAGACCTTTTTATTTTCCCATCATCCTCAGCCGTGGAAAGCAGAACATCCACCATCACCGACAACAAAAGGGACAAAAACATGTAATCACTGCCTGTCAGGAGTATAATAAAGTCAAATTTATTAATATCTACACATGCACACAGCCAACAATAAAGAGCATAAACAGTGGAGGAGCACACCCACACAGGAATATCTTAGGACTATATTTCAAAATGACCCTTATTTTTACAGCACTTTACAAACGCACATGCTCTAAAAACACGCACAGCCGAGATGCCTCCACTCTGCTCTAATATACCCCGATCAGACACAACATTATGACCACCTGCTTGTTTTGTGCATGCTCCCCTTTTGCTGTCAAAACGGCCCTGGCCCATCGGGTTATGGACTCCACTAGACCTCTGAAGGTGTGCTGTGGTATCTGACACCACGTTATAAGCAGCAGATCCTTTAGCTCCTGTAAGCTGTGCGGTGGAGCCTCCATGGATTGGACTTGCTTGTCCAGCACATCCCACAGATGTTCAACTGGACTGAAATCTGGGGAATTTGAAGGCCAAGTCAGCACCTCAAACTCATTGTTGTGTTCCTCAAACTACTCCTGGGCCATTATTGCATGATGAAGCTTATCCTGCATAAAGAGGCCACAGCCATCAGGGAATACTGTTTCCATGAAATGATGTACATCTTCTGCAGCAATGCTTAGGTTGGTGGTACGTGTCAGAGAAAGTAAGTTTCACTACAATGTGCATTAAGTGGCTGGCCGTAATCCTGTTGTTGGTTCACCGCTGTTCCTTCCTCCAGTTTTAATAAATACTGACAACTGCAGACGATGACAGCCCCACAAGAGCTGCAGTGTTGGAGATGCTATGATCCAGTCGTCTCCATCACAGTTTGGGCCTAGTTAAACCACTCACATCCTCTGCCATTATTCCTGCTTCTAACACATCAGTTTTGAGAACAACATGTTCACTCGCTCCCACCTACTAGGTGGTGCCATGATGAAGAGATAATCAGTGTTATTTACTTCCCTGTCAGTGGTCACAATGTTAAGTCTGATTGGTGTACACACACTTTTCTTTGAATTTCAAAGAGTAAAAATTTCTGGGAGGATGATAAAATACTGCAGTAGGTGTGTACCTGTTGTAATTCTTTGTGTTCACCAGAGGAGAAAAGAGCTACCTCAAAGCAAGCAGCTGATGTATGGACTGCAATTATGATGAGGATGGGAGATGTAATATGTATGTATGAGTACACATAAGAGTGTGATTGTAATTAGACTGTGGGGATAATGATAGCACAGGTACAGTACAATTTCCTTTGTGAAGAAGAAAAGATGAAAGAGAACAGGTACGAGGAGAGCGGGACATCCATCATGAGGCGGAGAAAGAGAGATCAGCTTAACTGGCAATGTAATAATCCCTGTGGGGAGGCGGGGTCACTGCAGCAACCAAAGGGAAAAGGTGAGCGTTAGACAAAACGCACGCTTTAAAGATGATCCTATCAATCCCAGCAGTCTATCCATGTGAATAATGATCAAATACATTGATTGATTTCAATACATTGGTACTGGAGTTAGACAGGGACCATCTATACTGAATGTTTACAGATCAACAGTATGTCTTATTAAAGAAGATTAGTGAGCAAAAATGGATCATTTGGTTTTCCTTAGATGGTCAACTTTCTGTGGTTGTTCCTGTTATTCTTAGTTTGTAATGTTGGTATTTGAATGATGTTGGTTTTATTGTTCAAACAACACACTGATGACTGTCTGCAGTATATAAAAAAGTATTTGGATTAGTAATTGGTTAACTGGTTAACTAATCATGGCAGAAGTGACTTGGAATGTAACATGAATCTTGACTTCGCACCACACATCAAAAAAACAAAAAACAAATAACATTGTTTGTGTTCACATGTTCACAACATGAACAACTTGGCAACTTGTTTGATAGGAAGGCAATTTACTGTTTCCTTTCTATCAGCTCAAAGCAGTCAGGCCATTCTCCTTTGACCTCTAGCATCAAAAAAGGGTTTTTCACCCAGAGGGGTACAGCTCACTGGATATTACCGCATTTTTCTGACCATCCTCCACAAATCTCAGAGATAGCTGTGCTGTGTTGTGTATGTTGTACCAGCGTTTCTCACCACATTGTGTATCTGTAGCCTAGTGTAAACAGTTCAGTTTGAATGCCACAGAAATGTTTTCCCGAGAGACAAAAAGGTCTCAAACCACATAGCATAAAAACTGTTGGCAAGGTAACTGGGTCACTGAGTCAAGTAACCACAGAGCTTATGAATGACCAAAACAGGGGCCAAATTTACCAACACAAACTAGGTTTTGGCATTTAAAAAAAAGAAAATCATTGTTGGTATTTACAGAGAAAGCACGGTCACAAGATTGTGTGGAAGATTTGTCTCCCTGATCCTGTTGCACATGTATTTCTGGGAGTTTCTTCTCAGAGCTGTTAGGTGATATTTGAGGATTGTCCTCAGGCTCAGTCTTCTTGTTCCCTTTAAAAGCCCCACCACACTGTCTGCACTAAAACTAAACATGTCTAATATCTATGTTTGTTATCTTATTAGCACAAAAATACAGTCATCATTGAAATAACACAAAAATAAACCTTTACCTGAGTAGTAGATTCGTAAATATCTTAAACAGGGTGTCAAACTTAAATATGAGCCACTTTCAGCCCACTTTGATCTGCAGCGGGCCACACCAGTGAAACTGCCCTTTCTGTAACGACATGTAACACAATGTCTTATTTAATATAAGAAAAAGAAGTACAATTTCAACAGCATGTCTCAGTTTCTCTACATGATTAAAGCGTAATTTTCACAGATCTGGGTCAGTGACTCAGTGCTTTGTGGTTTCTTGTTAAAGTCATTTTGAGTTTGAGAATTGAGCCTTTTTCGGTTATTATGTTGGGTGTCTGTTTATTTTCCCGGTCTCTTAGTCTTGTCTCTGTGTTTCATTCTTTAGTGTCCTCCTCCTGTGTTCTTACTTTCACCTTTATGTTTTGTCCTTAGCGTCTTCCATGTGAGGTCTGTCATGTTTCCATGTCTCCACGGTCTGTTGTGTTTTATCCTCGTCCTGGGGTCAAGCCAGTTGTCTGAGTCCTGCTGTGGGTGCTACTTCCCGTTTCATCCTCATCTCATGTGCTTGTGTTCAGTTTTACTTCCCTTGTCTCACTAGCTATGCAGCCACTACCATCAAAAGAGAAATCCCTGTAGTAGATTTAATTGTTTAACTAATACTATTACTACTGGTGTAGAATAGCATGAACAGCATTGTGGGTGGAGTCTTTATCAATAAGAAAAGATGCAAAACTTGTGACAATACCATACCATACCACCTTTATTTATAAAGCACTTTAACATAAAACCAGAGTTCACAAAGTGCTGTACATGCTAAAAGCATAAGTAAAGAAAATTAAAATGAGATAAGATAAAATAAATAACTAAAAAACTAAAATAAATTGAAACATGTCAAAACAAATTGAGTCAACCCCTCTAATCAATGCCAAAGGCTTCAGCGAATAAATATGTTTTAAGAAGACTTTTAAATTCAGAGAGAGAAGAGGCCTGCCTAACATGCAAGGGTAGATCATTCCACAACTTTGGAGCAACTACAGCAAAAGCACGATCACCTTTAGATTTATACTTAGTTTTTGGTACCTTAAGGAGCTGCTGATTGGCGGACCTAAGGGAACGGGAAGGTGTATATGGTTGTAGTAGCTCCGAGAGGTAGGGGGGGGGGGGGCCCAGGCCATTAAGAGATTTAAAAGCAAATAAGAGAATTTTAAAAACAATCCTAAAATGTACAGGTAGCCAGTGGAGTGAAATTAAAATTGGGGTAATGTGCTCAAACTTTTTTGTTCCAGTTAAAAGACGTGCTGCAGCATTTTGCACAACCTGCAGGCGCCTAATGGACGCATCACTAACCCCAAAATAAAGTGCGTTACAATAATCCAGCCTAGAAATAACAAAGGCATGGATTACTGTCTCAAAATGCTGTTTCGATAAGATAGGCTTTATTTTGGCTAATTCCCTCAAATGAAAAAAGCTAGATCTTACAGCAGCTCTGACCTGGCTTTCAAGTTTAAGATTTGCCTCTATTTTAACTCCCAGATTAGTGATGACTGGTTTAACATACTGTGCCAGTGAACCAAGATCTATAATAGTGGCCTCAGAAGCGCCACCAAAAACCATCACTTCTGTTTTCTGTTCATTAAAATGTAAAAAGTTCAAAGCCATCCAGGCCCTTATATCATCAAGGCATCTGAGCAGCGGGTCTACTGAGAAGCCATTTATCTTTTTAAGTGGGAAATAAATCTGGGAGTCATCGGCGTAGCAGTGGAAAGAAATCCCATGTTTCCTGAAAATAGACCCAAGGGGTAGGAGATATAGAGAGAAAAGAAGCGGGCCTAAAACTGAACCCTGTGGGACCCCACATTGAAGAGAAGCAACAGAGGATACAAACTCCCCGAGTTTCACAGAGAAAGTTCGCTCTGCCAAATAGGATCTGAGCCACTGCAGTGCAGTACTCCGCATACCCACCAACTGCTGTAAACGGGAAATTAAAATATTATGATCCACTGTATCAAAAGCAGCAGTTAAATCTAACAGCACAATAATAACACAGTCACCTGAGTCATTTGCCAAAAACACATCATTAAAAACTCTTAAAAGGGCAGATTCGGTACTATGTAAAGCTTTAAAACCAGATTGGAAAACTTCTAAAATACCGTGTTCTTCTAGGAAAGACATTAATTGCTTGTAAACTACCTTTTCAAGAATCTTTGAGATAAAAGGCAGTTTGGAAATAGGTCTGTAATTCGCAATAATATCAGGATCAAGAGCAGGTTTCTTGAGTAGAGGCTGAATCACAGCATGTTTGAGATTGACAGGTACAACACCAGAGGACAGACTACTATTTACAATGGATTGTACAGCTGATGCTATAGTGAGAAAAACCTCTTTGAAAAATCGAGGAGGGAGAGCATCATAAGGGGAGCCTGAGGGCTTCATGTGAGCAACCAACTCCTGCAGGCAGAGCAAGGAAACTGGCTCGAACCTGTCAAAGACAGCAGAACTAGGGACAGGGGTAGAAGGGTCGAGAACGGACTGGGAAGTCTGCGCTTTGACAGATAACACTTTATCAATAAAAAAGTGTAGGAAGTTTTCACAAATTTCCTGAGAAGACTCGACACCAGCAGTCTGTGGAGCGTGAAGGACCATGTCAATAGTCTTGAATAAGACATGAGGCTTACGACAATTTGCCTGAATAATAGCAGCAAAATGTTTCCTCTTAGCATCTTTTACAGTTTTCTGGTAAGAATTCCAGTAGTCTTGTAACATTTGGTATGACACCTGAAGTTGATCCTTCTTCCATTTACGTTCAGCTCTCCTACACTTTCTTCTGGCAGCCCGGGTGTCTTCATTCAGCCAGGGTTTGTCATGAACCGAAGTTCCGAGCGCAGGCAGGACCCAGTAGCAGAACACACACACTAGGGTAGGAGCGAATAAAGAAAGTAATTTTTATTGCAACTAAAGGTGTCCCGTGAGGGTAGCCTGAAAAACAATGTATGGAACCAGAAGAAACCGAGGGACCGCGCAGGGAACGCCGAGAGCGGGGCTGTGAGAGGCTGTAAAACAAAAAGAGAGACAGATTACTGGGGTGCGGAAAAAAGGCAGCATACGAGGGAAGGTGGAGTGTGCGTCTCACGGTGATAGCCGGGCCGAGTGAACCAGAGGGGGGTGGAGCTCCAAAAAGGGGTCGAGACGGCGAAGCTGATGGTGAACCAAATCTCAGGCGGACAGGTGGACAGGCAGGTGGCTCGTAAACAAAAACACGCCGAGTTGTGATCTGGGTACACAGGGAAAAAACAGTGTTAGGTCAGATGGAGAGTTTGTCATAAGAGTTCTTTTCCCGCAGGCGTACGTTACCGCTGAGAGGCGACTACGGACTGGCGTGGAGCAGCAGGTAGGGCAGGATTAAATAGACCACCTGATGATCGCCTGGGATGGGATGCAGGTGTGGGGTTAGCAGCCACGCTCATGGGCGTGGACATCCCAGCAGCACCCCAGACGCCGGGCCGCGGACCATGACAGGGTTCAGATTTGGCTTTTACTTGCCTAAGCTTAAAGGGGGCCACTGAATCTAAAGCAGTTTGGCAGACAGAGTAAAACCACGTACTCAGCTCTTCTGTATCATTGCATATGAAATCAGGAAGGCCGCCGTTCTGATTAAAAGCAATAGAGAACTGTCCAGCAGAGGAAGGGTTAAAAATACGACAGCTCCTAGCAGCAACAGGAGGAAGATTAACTTTGGTACAAGGAAGGAAAACCTCAAACAAGACAGGCCTATGGTCTGACCATACAACATCACAAACCTCTAAGTTAGAGACAGGTAAATTGTGAGTTAAAACAAGATCCAACGTGTGCCCATATTTTTGTGTAGGCACAAACACAGGTTGCACAAGATCAAAAGAGTCAATAAGATTTAAAAAGTCCTTTGCCATTGGCTTGTCAGGGCAGCACACATGAATATTGAAGTCCCCAATAATAAGGACATGATCATATTTTGGCATAATTTCAGCCAACAGATGAGAAAAGTCATTTAAGAAGTTCTTATTGTATTTTGGGGGTCTGTAAACCACAGCACAGAGCACTGTGTGAGAGCGACCTAGCTCAAACATGCTCAGTTCAAAGCTACTAGGTGAGGTTGATAATGGCAGTGGTTTACATTTATACTGCTTCTTAAAAACAACCGCTAGTCCTCCTCCTCTGCCTGATATTCGAGGAGAGTTTAAAAAGCAGCAGCCATCAGGTAAGAGATCTGTGAAAGCGCTGGACTCACCGGCCCTCAACCATGTCTCAGTTATACAGAGGAAATCCAGTCCTTGGGTCATAAATAAATCCCTTAAAATAAAAGTTTTATTACTCAGCGAGCTAGTGTTCACCAATCCAAACCTGGTGGGGGTCAGCGTGTTCGTGGCTGACAGCGAGACCCGACGCAGCGGCCGTAGGTTCTGTAGGTTCGCACCGCGCCGACGAAGATGAGGGGAAATCTTTCGTGGCTGGGACATCTGATCCGAGCCAACAACGGGCACCAGCCAGGCATCGATGGGCTCCAGAGAGCACGGAGAAAAGGCATGACAAGGTACAGATCCACGTTCGTTCCACGGAGCCGGGGAAGAGCGCGCCAAGTACGCCTTAAGTTTCACAAGTAGACCGCTACGTTTGCCCCGGCGTTTGAAACGCTTTCGCCGTGAGGCTGGGGCCAGGGTCCGACAAAGGTTAGCTGGTATCCCAGACAGGAATGGAGGTAACGCCTTATGTCCATTATAAGTTGCATTGATAAGATCACTGGCAACTCGGAGGTCCAACAGTTTTTGGCGATTGTACATTAAAAGAGAGTTGACTCTAGCAATAAAAAACAACATAAGCAAACACAACAGAGGAAGAGCCAGATGGCGAGCCACACACACTGGCGCCATCTTGGAAAAAACTTGGCAAGATGGCCAAGTTTTTTTTGTCCAGTGACAGAGCTAAAGGTTCAAAATCTGTGCACTCGTTCACATTTTCCGAAGCACTCAGAGTCTAATTCAGTAAATGCAGCGATCATTCTGTATGAAAAAGCTGTTTCATGTTTGTAGTTTCACAGTACTCTAACACTTCACTGAATTACATTTTTAATGGAGTGTATACATCTGGACAAATGGATTTTCACCATGGAGGTTTGAACAAGTTTTTTCCTTCCATGAAGCACAGAGGAGGAGTGTTAATTCATTAATCACTTAATGCCACTACATGATCCCTGTCCCATGTGAATAAGGGCTTAGCATGGGCCTCCGGGGAGTTGCGCCTCCGTCCCATGACAGAGGACGGCTTTTCTAGCACTTTGCTGAGCCTGCAGGCATCTCTGCTTCTCGTACTGCGCTGGTAACTAACGTTTACAATGCGTACAGTTTCCAGGAGAGCAGCGGGCTCGGATCTGGTTTTAATTCATCGAGAATGCTTTGGAACTGCATGCGTGCTCTTGCCGTGTAATGAATGCTTTGACACTCAATTATTATTCATGTGAGTAGATTTATTTTAATGCACCACCTCTTGATTTTGTGTTTTGATTGTGCTGTGTGTCAAGTTGTGCATATTACATAGCTCTGAACAGATTTATTAAGCAATTTGTTTTGTTTCACCCGATATATGGTTTGCACACCCACAAAGAAAGGCAATTATTTTCACAGGACCTAAATACAAGTGAAAATGACTTTAGCTAACATTTCAGGATGAATATTCCTGTCTAGACAGGACTTTAGTCACATATACTATATTTTTGGTACTGCCTGTGCTTGTGGAGCAGGTGAATTCAGAAGATAGCTATGATCCTGCATCAATTTCTACACTGCAAGCATGAAAAGAGCGTTTGGGTTCAGGGAGGGGAAGAGGTGAAAGGAAGGTTTTTCAAGCCTTAAGACAGTGCAAAAAGGTTTAAACTAAATGTCAAAACATGTCTGCACATTCATTTTTTAACATTTAACCATGACTGTGGTAGCATATTTGCATCTCATATTGCTCCATTAAATACACATACATCAAAAGAAAAGTGTGTTGATATATATTACAAAGCTGGTTGTGGGATGCTGCATTCAAAGTGGCATGAAATCATTATTTAACACACGCTTTCCTATGTGGGTTGACTGAAGACACGTCTGTATTTACAGCAAAAGCCCAGAGGGCCAACTTCATGCCTCTAGTTAATTTTAACATGTTGTGCCAGTGATGGTGAATCCATTGCAAACCTCTGGAGTTCTTCAGATATTTGGCTGCAAGCTAATTTACATAAATTTGCATGTGAAATGAGATGCCTGGAATAAGGGCAACATTATGCGAATTGCTAAAAAATAATTATTAAAGCTTTTTTATTTTTGGCTTAATTGGAGCTTATTTCTGTAAATAAACTGTGGTCTTAAACTGCATGCAGTGGTGAGTGTCCACAGTCATTTTTTATTTCCTTGATGTTAGCATACTTCTTTAACTAGCTCATTGAACACAAATACTGATCCATAGGGACATAAGAAGCATGAGTGCTTACTGAGGTTTGGATGACTTGATGACTCTGAGGTAAATGCCTTAGTTTTGTTTATGTCTTGGATTTTACATTCACTGAGCAGGCGTAACATAACCTCCTAATATTGTGTTGGTCCCCTTTTTGCTTTGACCTGTCAAGTAGTGGACTCCACGAGACCCCTGAAGGTGTGCGGTGGTATCTGGCACCAAGACAGTTTGAGTCCTGCAAGTTACAAGGTAGGGCCTGACTGAGAACCTTCATAGACATAGGGCCTGCATGGATTGGATTTGTTTGTGCTTGATTGGATTGAGATCTGGGAAATGTGAAGGCCAAGGCAACACCTTAAACTCATCAAAACAATGCTCAGGTAGGTGTTATGTGTCAAAGTGACATCCACATGAATGGCAGGACCCAACCTTTCTCAAAGCATCGTACTGCTTTCATCTGCTTAACTTCTTCCAATAGTTCCTCCTGTTGCCAGGTGTTCTCCAGGTAAGCAGTCCATATGATGTAAAAGAAAATGTAAGTCATCGGCCCAAGCCTCCTTCTTCCATTGCTTTGTGGTCCACTTGTGATGTTCATGTGCCCATTGCTGGCACTTTCTGTAGTGGACATGGGCAGCATGGGTACTCTGACTGTTCTGGAGCTATGATCTGCTAAATAATATCATCTTATGGACTGGTTTGTCTTTCACAAGGACACAAGTTAAAAGGATAATATACACAGAAATAAAATGCACATATCTACTGTATTTAACTGCTTTTTGTTTTAACATGTTATCACAGCTCACCTAAGCAACAGACTCACCAAATATATGAGCTAAAACACTTAAATATTCATCTCCATCTTTTACTTATTGTTATAATCACTGTGGAATACAGGAAGCAGGTGGCAATCCCTGCCTCCCCCCACCACAAAATGTTCCCTTTCTTATAATCTCATGTGTGTACCCCATTGGTGAGAAAAGCTTGAGAGACAGTGCACTTAGTTCCTAACTGGTTTCTAAAAGCCTGTTTGACGTAATGATGCTCGACCAGGTGAGCAAGCTGCTGGTCGCCTCACACATAGAGGACAAAAAAAAGAACGTGTACATGCACGTGTGTGTGTGTGTGTGTGTGTGAGAGTGAGAGAGAGAGACAGCCTGCTGTGCGTCATGCTGCTGTTGGGCTATTCCTGCGGTGAGCTGCAGCAAACATCATAGTCGGCTACAAGAGTGACTCACCAGGATCTCCAGCAGGGTTTTTGTCTGCCACACTACTGAAGGTCCCATGTCATGTCTTCCACCAGTTCATATGTTTCACCCAGTTTTACCCCAAAACATACTGAGGTGAACTTTATAGTGCTGGAAAATGGATAATACTACTCCTTATTCAGCAAGTACATCTGAACAGGAAGTGTTGATGTTAGTGAGCAAATTAGGTCGTGGCATTGTTGATGCTGACTGAAATTCAATGCATTGTTACATCAGTCACACTTTTTTTTTTTTTTTTTTTTTATTATTCAGTCATTTCCTTGGAGCTCTAAAATGTATTGAAGGTGAAAAAAATCATTGCGGTCACTGGGCAACCATACATTTATCCAAGATGCAAAAAGGTTGTTGTCATATTTTTATTCTAGTGTGACAGATCCATTAATTTTAAGAAATCTTGAGTCAGTAACAACTTCTGCCATTTAAACCCTTGGGGTGCATAATTATTGGAATAGACTGACTTTAAGTATTGGATTGTTCATAATCTTCCAGTTCTTTGAAAAACCAAGTATTGAAAACTGAATTTTTAAATTGGATCATTTAGTCTGTGCTCATATTTATGAAAAATACTGAGCTCAGCGTGAGGTAGACTGGGTAAGCCCAGTCTCACTCTCCACATGTTTCATGTAGTTCAGACACCTTAGTGTCAAATTTGAATGAAACCCTTAAGAATCTTTGTTTTTAAAGAGTTAATCTTCTATAAGCACCAAAACCATGATGTTCTTCTACATCCTAACAAATACCGTCTTGCCAACAGGGAACATTCTTCACACATGAGGCCTCATCTTATCTTAAAGACCTCATAGTACCATATCACCTCAGTAGGTCACTTAATTTTATGAGATTGCAAGCACACTTGTGGTTCTTAGAATATTTAAAAGTAGAATGGGAGGCAGAGCCTTCGGCTGTATGACCCCTCCTCTGTGGAACCAGCGTAGATGACCCTGAACCCTGAAGTAAATGAAAAAACAAGTAAGGGCTAAAAACAAAGGCCCCACAGGTACACTGCATGTTTGGCAGCCTTGAGATTTATAATAACACCACCCCTTATGCATCCTTATGCTTAGCTTAGGTGCACTGTTTTCCCTTAGCATCCAGCAGTGCAGCACTGACACCAGAGTATGCTTTGTCTGTACCTCTCAGACAAAATAGCAGTTTTCTGACACTCTTGCCGGGATGACGCGATAAATGTTTTAATTTGTAAAAGAGGGGGAACAAAGTCCGGGACCAAAGAGCGCAGTTTAAATGCATGACTTTAAAGTGTACTAACAGATTTAAAATGTGTCTTTTTCCAAGCATATTGAGCAGGGGCAGTCAGTGGTTTCATTTGTATTCTCCTCTGGGCTAGTCCTTCATCATTGTGTTGTTGTACTGGGCCACCTATGAGCAAACAAGCCATCAGAAGAAAACAGTGCATCGCCTGCTCCTGATCCTAATGGAAACAAATGACAAAAATAGCATGTTGGACCCAGAGATTAGAGGGGAAGGATCTTGCAGAGTCTCCGGCACATTAGGAAGGCAACGAAGGGAGGGTGCAACAAGCTACTTCTTTGAAGCTGCCGTTTGCAATTGTTGCTAGGCTACTAAAAGAGTGTAACAGATGTCACAGATTGACCAACATGAAAGTGCTGTTTATGTAGTAAAATGCCAGCTTGTAAAGATCAAACCTCAAGTGAGATCAGGCCTATGTTTCAATCCATTCCCTCAGATTAGATGTCAAACATTTAGAGCAACTTCAGTCAGTTTTTCTAATATTAATGACATTTAATGAAAGATCACAACACAAAATTAGGCACCACTTGATTTTCAGCCATTGAGATTAAAAACTTACAAACTGCAACTAGAATAATGATCACAATATCACAATTCTGTGGTACAATATTTCCCATTTAGTGCTACTATCAATTGAAACTGTGTGAGCTCAAGAATTTTGAAGCCTGCTTCAATAAAGCTATAATTTTTGTAATTGGTAATATACAAAAAGTACAGCTAAGGCTTTGAAAGTCTAAGGATCGTCCAGTTACTGCAGTTCATCTCGAGGTGAACATTTTTGTAGCAAACGCCTGAACAGCTGTATTTAAACCATTAGTTTTATCTTCTGGTTGCATGGGGAGAACATTTCATGATACTGCATACTTTAGGCTGAAGCACAGTTAGACACCACCTGACATATAAGTGACTTTTTTATGTGTTTGATGCTAGTATGGCTAAACACAAAAGCTGGTGAGCCAAAGGATTGCTATTTGCCCAATAAGCTCCTGTTTCTCTGTGTGCAGCCAAAACAGTCCTGTCCTCACCTGCAGTTGATCCAACAGGCCCTGTAATGCTCCATAGCATCACACTCTCTCACTTGTTTGTCTGCCCTGGTACAATTACACTTATACCCGCTTTTTTACATGATGTCCAAGAATACAGAAAACTCAGTGGGACAGACGATGTTTCTCTTTTACTCAAGGTTCATTTGAAACCCTTACAAATTATAGGCACATTTAAAGACCAGCAAGGTCTAAGTCCTTGTTGATAGTAACAACACTAACCCTTTGTTTTTGAATAAAATGCATTTAGGCATACAGACATTGCCAAGATGGCTTGATGAAGTCTAAATCAAGTATTAGAATAAGGAAAAAAGGTGAGGTGTTGCCAAATGAAATCAGAATCTATCTACTGGGATTTATCTACACAACCATTTCTAGTGTTTAAAAATATTGGTACAAAAAAGAAAAAGATATCCAACGAGATACTGGGAGTGAAATTCTCAGGGCAGAAATGGCTTGTTGATGTCACAGGTCAAAGGATAATTGCCAACGTGGTTTAAGGTGACAGAAAGGCAAAAGAAACAGCGGAGAAGAGGGCCGTCCCTCAAACATTCAGCTTTGATATTAATGAGTTTTTTGGGTTCATTGAGAACATGGTTGTTGTTCAATAATAAAATTATTCCTCAAAAATACAATTTGCCTAATAATTCTGCACTCCCTGTATGTCTGTCTCCACGTTGGTTGAGTGTGGAGTAAGTGCATATGAGAGCATGAGGGTGGGAATGGATGTTTGTATCTGTGTGTGCCTGTATGTCTGTGTCTATATGTCAGGTTGGGTATCAGACGTCACCTCTCTGGAGACATCTCAGGCCCTCTAAGGTATGGAGGCCTATCTCCCCCCACCACTTCCCCTGCCAGTGGCAGGCGCCCTCAGACATCAGTGCATTGGTGGGTCTTTGTGTCCGGGGATGGGTGTCCAGGTACACACCGGCTCACTCCTTGGTGGCTGCTTATCAGGGCCTGGAGCCTGGGGCTCACTCGGGCCACTTCGGGGGTGGGCTGCCCTCGGCCTCTCGGCCTGGGGCTCGGTCACTCAGGCACAGCTGGCTGCCGGCGGAGCTCATGGGTGCGTCACTGCAACTCCCCCTGGCTTCTGCTCCGCGGCTGCTGAGTGAGCCCTCATCTGGGACTCTCCTCAGCTCTTTCTGGGACAGTGGCGCGGCTGCCCCTCTGTTGGTCTTCCTTGGTCTCTTGTGTTCTGGGGGCCTCTGGATGTCTGGAGTTTTGATCTCCTCCATACCTGCTTCATGCCCTGGAGGACGGGGCTGTGGCCCCCCCACACCCTCTAGCAGATCATTACATGAAGGAACCTTTTAAAAACAAGCGCGTCCATGCTCACAGGTGTACACACGGGTCCTCACACACACAAACTACACCCTTTTAGGCTCCTACCTCAAAGCACACTGTGCATTGTCAATATTACGTGCTGCACAATGTTTAATATTTAGTATTTACTGTTATATTCACATAGATCATCGTGATGTTGTTTATTGTATTGCTCTCGTTTTCTTCTGCTTGTTTTCTTTTTTCTTTCTCAACAGGTGATCCAGGTGATTGATATATGTATTTTTTTTGTCTGCTTATTTAGTTGGTTTTTGTTTTTTATCCCCGTCCCTCTTCTCCGCTGTTTTTCCCCCCTCTTCCTTTCTCCCTTTTCTTTTCCTCATTCAAGTCTGTCCCGTATCTAGCAAGTGAAAATAAAAAAAATAAATAAAATAAACAATAAAAGGTGAATCAAATGGACCATTACGGCAAGGCTGGGATGGTCAATTTGGTAAAGTAAATCCATTGGGCATCTTTCCTCGCCTTTAGACAATAATTCTGATGGCAAAAGAACCAAACGGGACAGGCAAAAAAAAAAAGAAAAAAGGCAAAAGAAACTCATGAAATTCATCACAGCCTACCTGACCAAGTCCATGCTCTTATGACCACAGTGTACCCATGTCCTCATGGCTGTTTCAAGCAGGATAATGAACTAGGTTGTTGAATATGACAGTGTTGAAATAGCTTTCACAGTCGAGATCTGAGTCCAGTAGAGCGCCTTTGGGATTGGTGGAATAGGTGATTCACATCATGGATGTGTAGCTGTTAAAATTCAAAGAACTGGATGCCGTTATCATGTCAATATGGACCAAAATCTCTGAAGATCAATTTAATCCAACCATAGACAGGCCACTGGTGGATGTTAAGAAGTTAAACTGTCAGGTTCTGGAGAAGGCTGGATGGTTTTTTATATTTTCCTTTTCCAGGCGGTTTGTGGTCAGCTCTTTCTGTTTCTACCTTCTGGTGGAGTTTCCTTCCCAGGCTTACTCTCCCCTGTGCCTGCAAACCATTATCCATCAGGAGGCTATGTACGGCTGTGGCTGTCGCTGGTCCTAACAATTTGAGCCTTATCAAAGTAACTTGGGTCTTTACACCTTTCACATCCAACTAATAAGATCAATAAGCCAATAAGAGCCTCTTTACCTCTTTATGGTCTAATTTACCCTGGACTTTGACACACATCATTGTTCACCATCTGTGGTAACATTTTGGTTCATCATATGTGACACTCTTAATCTGCTCAGTAAGCTATAAAGCTTATGGAACAACAGAGAAGTAGATGAAATCTGGGAGGATAGAGAAATCATTTCACTGTATGGCTGTAAAGAGCTCGAGAGGTGGGGGAGTGAGAAGAAGCATGCATAAAGGAAGGAAGGAAGAGACAGAGTGGAGAAAAGAAGCATGCTCCTATATGCTCTCACACACACCAGCCTGCTCCACTGGACCACCCTGCATGATGCTGCTACTAATGAAAGCAAATAAAAGTGATCCCTCAGAAGAACAAGCAAAGAGCTGAAGGGTGAACGTAGCACATAGTAGAATTAGGTAGTTGAGATGACTGATAAAGATGCTTGACAGTGGCTGATTCTCACAGACAGAAAAAGTCCATCAATTTTTGGATAAATAACCCCAAAAAAGAATAAATAAATAAAGCAAAAAAAAGAAAAATCCCAATGCAATCAGACAATCAGACAGTGTTGCCTCGCTGAAAAGAATCAGCGTTTTGATTTAATGTTGATGAAAGAGAAATAAGGTTATTTCTGATGTTTATACCCAAATTATGTAGTGGAAAACAATTTCAAATGTCTCACTGTTGAGTGTTTTCATGCGAGGATGGTTAATGTCAAGACCTATAAGAATAATTAGTTTGCTGTGCCCTCGTTGAATAAAGCAACAAGAAAGTTGTTATGGAAAGAGATTGTTACATAAGGTGTATGAAAGAGATACGCAAACTTTATCTCAAACATAAAATTATAATTATTAGCATCAAATTGCTTCTTTATTGAAGACTCACAGAAATTAGATTTTATATTCACTGTTATTTTACAGTACAGTCCATATCAAACGTTTAAGACGGCTTTGAAAAATGGCAAAAAATCCTATTTTGCATGGTTGGATCTTAAAAAGGTTCCAAGTTGAGCTTCAACATGCAACAAGAAGAAATGAGAGTGAGACAATTGATTGAAAACAACACCATCACTGCTGAGGTGGGACGCAGTAAGACGGTCATTTGGAATTTATTAAATGATCCTGGGGGTTGTGGAACAAAAACTGAATTGACCGACCCAAAAAAGTCGCCAGCACTGAGCCGGAGGATCCAATTGGTTGTCTGTCAAGACACTGGATGATCCTCAACCCAAATTAAGTCCGTTACTGGTGCTGACTGCAGCCTCTTAACCATCAGACGGCATCTGAGACTGAAAAGGCTTCAAAAAAGAAAAACGTCTTCAAAGGCCTCGTGTTCTTGAACGCCACAGAACTGACCGTTTGGACCAAACATGGGACATTGAGAGGTGGAAGAAAGTTTTCTTCTCTGATGAGAACAAATGATGATGATGAATGATGGTCCTGATGGTTTCCAACATTACTGGCATGACAAGCAGATCCCACCTGAGATATTTTCTACACTCCACAGTAGAGGAGGAGCCATAATGGTCTGGGGTGTTTTTTCCTTGAGTGGAACAGTGAAACTTCAGGAGGTGCAGGGGCATCAAACTGCTGCTGGCTGTGTCCAGATGTTGCAGAGAGCATCCCTCATGACTGAGGGCCCTCGTCTATGTGGTGTTGAAATCTCCCAAGGAGGTGGCTCTTCTGTGTTGTGCCATGCGCTTGTGAAGTGGCTGTTTGGTCTCTCCAATCTCTACATTGGAGAGACCATGGCACAACACAGAAGAGCCACCTCAACAGGACAAGACTCAGCAGTCCATCTGCATCTTAAGGATAAAGGACACTCTTTCGAGGATGCCAATGTTCACATTTTGGACAGAGAGGACAGATGGTTCGAAAGAGGAGTGAAAGAAGCCATCTATGTCCACTGTGAGCGACCATCTTTGAACAGAGGCGGGGTTTACGACACCAACTCTCTGCCATCTATAATCCAGTTTTGAGATCCCTTCCCAGACGCCTTAACGCCTACTCACATCCTGGGCCATCTGACCTCAGGAATTCGCATGATAAGGTGGGGCCAGGTTTCACAATGAACACACCCGAAACCCTGGCTGATTGGGACCCACGCCCAGTTTCCCACCTTGGCTCAGGCGATTAGAGGATCATCAGGGGGTCCTTTTGTCCCTCTGTGGGGGGTTACTCCCACTAGGTTTATATCTGGGACTCTCCACCATTTGACCTTAGAACTGAAGAAGCTTCTCGGATGAGAGGTGAAACGTCTTCAAGCAACTTAAAGAAGTCCAGACGCTTTTCTTTCCAAGCTCCTTTGACTACGATGACCTGGATGACTGAGAACCTTCACAGATTTATTCTGCACAGAAAATGAACTCTAAATCATGAAACCCTTCTATTTATTGGACTCTTAACTGTAAATGAAATACATTGGTACCAAAGCATATGATTTTTAAACCTTTTATCAAATATTCATATTTTAACCATTTTTTTTATAACAGTAGACTTTTTTTTCTTTGTACTGCAAGCCTGAATAACTGCAGACAGGGCTACACATAGAAATAAGCTCAGTGGAAATTACGTGGCATGTATGGGTTTCCTTGTATGTCTGAAGATACACTGCAGGCACAATGTTTTCTTTGCAGCAAAATTCTGGCAGATAATTTGGTGAAGGCAGCCCATCGTCGTAGCAGCACCAAGCACTCAGGGGGTCTTGGATTCTCACAGTTTTACTTCAAAACCTCTTCAGTTTTACCAAGTCAGAAGAATAGACTGAAGAGTATGAAGCAAAACTCTGGAGGAAGTTTCCTCTGTTACTACTTGTGAAACAAAAGCCAAACTCAGTTGTCAAAAAACTCATTCTCTCTGCGTTTGGCTCAAACTATGTAGAATACATCCATGAACATATTTTGCTTTGCTAGTTAATTACAGAAGCTGTCAAAGTCCATTTTCCATACGAGAGAACATTTGAAAAGTGTGGATGTACTGCAGACAATGGCAGAGCACACATAGGTGTGTGAAGAAGGTGAATCCAGATATAAAGTGGAAGCTTTGTATTATTCACTACCAGAAATTTACCAGTAAGACCCAAACAGTTAAATGTTGTTTTATGCAGTTTACAGTGGTTATCTTTGGAAATCTTTGTCATGACAGCTACTCATTTGGCAAAAAAACATCATGATGATCCACAAGACTTTTGGGAGAACATTCTGTGGACTGATGACAGAATACTTTAGTGTTTTGGATGGTTTATACCCTGGTACATTTGGTACAAAACTAAGAAGAGCATCAAAGGAACAGTCAAGCATGGTGGTGGTAGTGTGATGGTCTTGGCTGCTTTGCTGCTTCAGGAATGGACAACTTGCTATGAAACATAAATTCAGCACTTTACCAGAAAATCCTAAAGGACAGTGTCCATCCATCAATTCTGAAACATGTGAAAAAAAGCAAATAAAATGAAGGGGGTAAATTTAAAGCACTGTGTTTATGTCATGGATCTGCTTCTCCCAGTGGATTCTCCTTTTCTTTCTCCCTCACTCTCTTGCCCCCTCTGTTTTGGTGTGTGTGTAGTGTTGACAGTGGGCTGGACTCTTTCTGAGTCTCTGCCCTTCTCACCTGTGGCTGATCGCTCACCTGTAGAGGATGAAAAATCACAGCCCTTCTTAAGGCAGAGATAGTCAGCCATTCATTTCTGGAACCTTGACCCACAACCCCGGCTCATTCTCTAGTTGAGTCCTTGTGTGTTTCCTTGCAACTTCCTTCGGTTACTGTTTGTCTTCCTTGTGTGCAGGATGTTGTTCCCTTCAGCGTTTCCTTTGAGTGTGATGAGAGAGAGAGTCTTCCCTCAAACCGTGAGAGTGTGCGTGGATCGTGGATTTTTTCCTTGTCTGTTAATAAATATTCTAGTTTAGCCATGACAGTAAAGATCAGTATCGCCTGTGTGACAGCAGCCAGTCATTAATGTACTCATTTTGTGTGTTAATGCTAAATTATCAGCTAGCACTAGTGGGTTTGGTTAACAAGCTGTATCTATAGACTGTACATGCTCAACACACATAGCATAGCTCTGATTAATAAAATATGATAAAGTACAAAGAACTTGGATGGTCGCTGTCCCACAGTAGGTTATTTTATTTGTCAAATAGTTCCATTAAAAATGTTCCAAAAGACTAATACAGCAGTTACTGGAATGTGGGAACATCGCATTGATTTTAAAATCTTATTGGTCACTTTTAAAATCATAAATAACACCACGCCCAGCTATCTTATGGATCTCCTCAGCTTTTATACCCCTGGGAGAGCGCTTAGATCAGCAGGCCAAATGCTCCTGGTGCGACCTAGATCCCGCCTTATGACCAGAGGTGACCGCACATTCACCTCTGTTGCACCCTACCTCTGGAGTAATCTTCCTCAAGCTATCTGATTCAATTCAGTCTTTTAAATTTTGTTTAAAAACATGTTTATTTAGCCTTGCCTTCCCTGCCTCCTAGACCCTGCATTTTAACTGTACTGTAACCTTTTTGCTTTTATTATTGTTTTTATGTTTGAACCTTCAGCCTTTCAGCTCGTGCCTACTATGCCTGCTATCTTTGGTTAGTTATGTCTCCCACCTGTTGGTATATTCTATTTGTACGTATATTATTTACTTGTATTTATTATTGCTCTCATTTGGTTTCTGTGAAGCACTTTGGCATACACCTTGTTTTTAAATGTGCTATATAAATACAATTGTATTGTATTGTATGGGAAGGTGAGGTCTACCAGTGAACACATGCCACGTCAGTGTATCTGCCACTCAAACGAGTCACATTCCTCACTAAAACATTCGCCTTGTTCTAATCAATGATTTATTCAAAAAAATATTATGTAAATTAACCCTCTGTACAATTATGAGGGCAGATCCATCCACAAAGACCAAAAGCTTCTTAGTAAAAGGCTGTGAAGATGCACGTTGGTATTCTAATATTGGAGTTTACAGAGACTGCCTCACTTTTGGCGACAGCTTCAAGTGGTCAATAGAAGAGTAGCAGTGTTATACAACTAATAAAGCTTTAGTTAAATTTGTAAGGTTCCTAGATCTGTCTTAAAGACTCTCGTCATAACAAGCTGTCAAGTACAAACATGTACTTCATGTGGCAATGGTGTGCCTTGCAAATAATGGCATTGTTTTGGACTAGATGTGCAAATAAACAGTTACAATAGCTTTAAGGTCATCTGGGGTTATGTAAGGTCTTTTTTGCAGAAGGAGCATGCAGCAGTAAATTTGTACAGATGCAAGAACTGGAGCGCTGGGGCTGTGGTATGCATCCAATTCTATTATGGATGTCTGATGTAAAGGACATTTGTTTCCATGGTGCATCATGCTAAAGCCCACATATAGCCACAAAAGCAATGAGCTTTGACTTGTGGAACAATACAGCGATGGCATGGATTTACAGGGAAGATGTGTTCCAGCAAATCTTGTCTGGGTGTCGACTTTTGGTGCTCTGGCTTCCTCAGTGTGAGAGCAGCATGACAGGAGTTGTGTCACACTATGCTCTCTCTGCACGTGTGTGGGTGGTGTATATGAGCCTGTGTTTGGCTCTAACTTTTTTCTCTGCCATAGACAACAGGCTATGTGTGTGCATGTGTGCAGGCAGCCACACAACCCCCTGCAAGTTTAAATGGCTTTGTCTCTCTACCTTATATCACCTGGTTGTCTGTGGCATGTTTGTGCATTTGTGTGAGATAGCTACTGTGGAGTTAGCCTAAGGTACTAAAATAGCTTTACTTAATCCCTCAGGTTTCAATAGCTGTCGCCATACCTTATATCACCTGAGCCAGGAAGGGGGAACAGCAGCACAAACTAAATAAATAAATGAGAAAAAGCAAGAGAGAAATGGAAAAGAGGGAAGAGAGAAAAAGAGATGGGAAAGGAGACGACAGGCGAGGTGAGGGTATTAAGAAACCTCAAGTCAAGAATAGAGAAGTTAACAAAGACTGCATGAATGTAATGGACAATCTGTTTGTCTCCTTTTCTTTCTCTGTTAAGCACGACTGTCAGTCCGTCACTCACCCAGTCCTTTAAACAGTGAACCTCCATCAATTATTTATCTCTAGCTCTTGTACTTTCCACTACAGATTGCAGGCTTATTGCAGAGCCTTGTAATCACATGTCCTCTGTGTCAGATGGGGCTGAAATAGTTACAGAGGACGCATAACATCTGAAACCACGGCATTCTGGGATGTGATCCTCGTTGTCAAGCCGTCAACACCTACAGGGTCAGTCATCCCGTTATGACTCACTCACTGTGGCCTTGCTTTAAAATAGCTCATAATGGCCTGCAGCAAAGGCTTGTTGAACAATGTCACACACAAACAACTGCATCTAGCTTGTGTATTGTAAACAGAAGCTGAGCAGATCTTTCAGTTCTCTTCATATCATTGAAAAAGCTCTGATACGGGTAAAAACTGCCACCTGTGTCTCTCATCCAGGAATCCAACTGTTGGAA
This sequence comes from Maylandia zebra, assembly GCF_041146795.1. Classification (NCBI taxonomy): domain Eukaryota; kingdom Metazoa; phylum Chordata; class Actinopteri; order Cichliformes; family Cichlidae; genus Maylandia; species Maylandia zebra. Next base: position 29,078,897 of record NC_135168.1, read on the forward strand.
ATATTGTGGTTATTTTGCTCCGTAGACATAAAATATATGTTTTATCACAACATTAGCACTAATACATAATGAGATGCTGATGGGGTATCATTACTACTAAATTCCCACACACCATACACCTTCCGTTTCATGGAATGTACGGAGCATCCAAAAAGTTGTACCATATAGCCCTGTAAATCCAACTCTCAGGAGCATAGCTCTGTTGCTTATTCTTGGGTTAAAATAGAGACATTTCCTCATTACAAAAATAGTCATAAATATGCTTTTAAAGGTTTTAGGACAGGCACGATTAAACCACATCTTTCCAGCAGGAAATAAACAAATGTGTGATACTTTCAATAGTAGTTTAAAGTTTTGTTGAGCTACCATCCACACAGAGCTTCTTTGATGCGTGTGTAGTACACGCATAGCACAGCTACAGCCCTTAGAGGATCCGTTCATATAAAACATACCAAAGGTTCAGAACAAGGTGCTTTATGGGAGGACAGTTTTCTTTTGCAAATAGCTAGCTTCCTCAAACACCATGAAGCAAAGGTAGTTTTAAGTGTCTTTCTTGATTCAGCAAGTAAAACCCTCATAACAAGGAGAGAAAGACAGCATCAGCTCATAATGGCAACATTAGAAATAGAAATATACAGACAGACCTATCAGGCAGAACCCTGCAGTGTGTTTACTGTAATTCATGCTGTGGCATTAGTCCAATTTGGACACACATTCAAACTTATTTTGTAATTCTTATTTGTATAGTCTTCCGGTTTGATTATGAGCAGCTGGTTAAAGTTAGAGTTGGTGAGACTTTGTCTGATTTGTGTTGCTGCAGTGATAACAGTTGGACTGGAATATGACTTTTGCTATCTCCTGCAAGCAATTTGTCCCACTCCTGATCCTGTAGTATTTTGCCAGCATTAGATTTAGGGACAGGTTATAAATTGTAATCTCACATATTATTATAGTTTCAAAGTTGTGTTGACTTCATTTATCCTTTGCACTTGCATTTCAGGGCCCTTTGCAGAGAAGAAGCATCATCACACCATGTTCCTGTCATGGGAGAATTTTTTTCAAACACAACTTGAAACAAAAGAACTGAGAAAAACCCAAGTGGTGAATACTTTATGTAGTCTCACACCCACAGTCACATCAAATTCTAATGTAACACTTGCAGCACTCTCCAAAAGTGTGTTAACAGTGTGTGCAAGTCAATGGTTGTGGGACTTCAGGCATTTGAATTTGAGATCAAAATGCCACAATAAGATAAAAGAGGCTGTTTATATGCACATATATTTAAATTTTGAGTCCCTCTGTATTAGATCTGCTAAAGTAAGTTAAAAAGATAAAGTATTATATGTAGTGCAATGAAAATAAGTTGTGTGACTCCATCCATGAAAAGCAAAAACTGACTCAATTAAAACTTTGCTGATCTACTTTTCAAGGCCATCTCTTTGTGCACCTCTGGACTGCTTTTGTGAGATCCTGAGAGAAGTCCTACCGGTGGCTGGACAAAGCTGGACTGACAGCACAGAGGCTCTAATCATGGCAGCACAGGAACAAGCTCTGAGCATAAGATCCATAGAAGCTCCGGGTCTATCACAGCAGGCAAGACCCCAGGCTGTGTAAAGATGCCCCTGAGACAATCCAGCACATAACAGCAGGGTGCAAGATGCTAGCAGGCAGGGCATACATGGAACGCCATAACCAACTGGCTGCTTAGTGTACACAACCATCTGTGCCGAATATAACCTGGAAGTTCCGAGGTCAAAAGGGTTGAGAATGTGAGAATGACTAAGCTAAGATCCTGTGGTGCTTCCAGATACAGACGGACAAACTGGTGATGGCTAACCCACCGGACACAGTAGTGGTGGACAAGCAGAAGAACACAGTCATTTAGCTATGCCAAGTGATAGCATCAGGAAAAAGGAACATGAGAAGCTCAAGAAGAACCTGAAGGTGATATTTTCTGGAAGGAAAAAAAGAAAAAAAAAAAAAGGAAAATATGTGTATACACATATAAACACATATTTTGCTTTTCTTTTCCTCCAGAAAATATCATGGTCAAATAATGTCACATACTACACACGGTTAGAAGTGGTGCATTTTTCTAAATGAGCTATCAGCTAATATCACCTGCTATCACAACTGCATGAAAAAGCTTTTTTTTTTTGTTATTTACAGAGGAGAATAATGGACCATCCTTTAAACTCTTACATTTGTCCCATTGTTGGTCTCATATATGTGTATTTCTCCAAGCTGGATTAAAAACATGATAATGGACCACCATTGTCACGGTCAACGAGGCGAGCCGTGTGGAATTTATTAAAGGACCCAAGATGCAGGCATACGTGATGAGAGTGGGCTTTTATTGAGGAGGATTACAAACAGAAATGGCAAAGGAGTGGGCAGAAACTAAGCAGAACCTAGACTGGAGAAAGCTAACAAAACACAGACCCGAATGGCGAAGCAGGGAGACGCAGTTAGAGGACACAGAACCAAGCAGGGAATGACCACAGATGACAGAGGGCGATAACGCAGACAAACTAGCAACAGGCAGGAGAGCACATAGGGTTTAAATACACATAGCAGCAATCAAGGGATGAGCAACAGGAGGGGAACACACCTGGGAGAAATCAGAGCTGACGGGACAGGGGAAACGTAAACTGAACACACTCACATGAGGCAGAGACCTTCAGAATAAAACAAGAAACTTGCAGACACAGAACCAGACAAGACACTGAACTAAACAGACAGATTCACAAGCAGACAGTGTGACACCATAGACAGAGTGAACACAGAGAAGTGGGAGCAGGCAGGCACAGAACAAAACCTCAACAAAAGATAAAACAGGATAAACAAGCACAGGAAATAATATAAAGAAACACAAAACACTGAGTTGACAGACTCTGGACCATGACAACCATGACACAAACCGATTGACACATCTGTCCTTAAGCAGTTTAACATTAAAATTAGGCAACATTTTTTTTTTTGGGAAAGGACACATTTTGTTTTTGAGTTGCCTAAAATATTATCCTTATTATCCATATTTCAAAAGGTTTTGTATGTCTTGACTGCTGTTGTCTTAAGACACCTTGTAGCTGGAAGACTGGCAAACTTTTTAAAGGTTTCATAATGAATTTGCTCACCTGCATTTGCCTGGCATGTTGAAATAATGCGTGTAAGCTGGTATATTTGTCTCAGCAGAGCAGACTAGTTCAGTTAAGCTTTGGCTGTTTCTTCTTGTCGGGGTGGGGTAGTTGCATCATTGACATACTTTAGTTATATCAGAATGTGGCACAATATTTTCCACATTAGACACCCACCTCCAGCACAGTTCAACACCCCCAACTTCAAGGCTCATCCCACGGCTCTGAGGGGAGGTTTGCATTGCACACTCGGAAAAATATTTGGAACAGTGTGAAGGTGAAACACAAAGTGCTCTAAGGCTGAATGAATAGCAAGCACTTGGACAGTTTCGATTGAAAGAATTAGACCGTGGTATGATTTCAGTGAGGCTATCAAAGGCATTCATTTTAGCCTCCGTTCATGGACCTGAATCAATTAAGAAGACATGCCAACAGGGCACAATCTACATTGACTATCTTCCTCCTGTTGAGAGATCAGCAGTTGAGAAGCTCTTCAGGGCACAATAGTTGAAAGGGATGAAGAGGACCTGCTTGACCTTTCTAAAAGGATGGGTTCCCAGTTCCTACCTCTTAAGAGCAACATGTAGCCTGGCATTGAAACAATAGCTGATAATGCCAATGATCAAGCTCTAAAATACAGAGTGAATTGCTTCTCCACACCTATTGCATATCTACAGCTAAAACTGCCAGACAAGGAAAGTATATCGTGTTTGTATGTGAGAAAGAAGGCCACAGGGAAACAACAAAGAGGAAACAGACAACCCCTTCATGTCTTCAATATGATGTCAGAAAAACCAGGCAAATCAAAGCTGTAAAAACACATCTGCACTGGGTCTTTTGTCATCTGTGCTGACAAAATTCTGGTGTGCTTAAATGCTAAAATTAGGCTCAGCAGGAAGCTTGCTGCTACATTTAAAGAACTCGCACTTACAGTTCTTATCCTGAATTTTGCACCAAGTTCAACAGCATCCTCTCCCAGCAATACTTTGAAATTGATTGAATTCCCTTTCAGAATTGATAACTGCAGCTGTACACTACAGTTTGATTTGATATTCTGATGGTTTTGTTGTATGTTACCCTAGTTTTTAATTGTATTTCTTAAAGGGGTGTCTTATGTTTTGAAAATGACTGGAGGTTTCACATGCCAGGGTTGAGGCTAGTGTTAAAGGAACACCTCATACAAAAACAACTACACAACAGCTATGACTAAACATTTAGCTACTATTTCCTAAAAAAATACTACCAAGCCTCCAAAGAAGCTGCACTTAGTTTATGGGAGTCTTTGTTTGTTAGTTTGTTGTCGCCACAGATAAAACCCTAACCCTCCAATGTGATAGCAGGAAGTAAAATAGCTAGACAAAAACTTTCTGCCTACTTGTGACTGACCGCTTGCCGCTCTTTCATTTGTAACGAAAAAGTATCAGCCAGATCAAGAAGACCTGCACACGCTACGACATGACCTGCTCCGTGTTTTACTGATGAGCTACACTGTCTGGATCATGAAACATAAAGATTACAATGGTTCATTTTGTTGTTCATTCCCTCAACTTTGACCTGTCTAATCTTTGTAGCTTGTCCTTGTAATATTTGGCATATTTCAGAATAGACTTTGGATTTTTGCTCCTGATATAAGATTTCTATCTTCCACCAGAGTCTTTGTAACTGTAGTGTGACTGTTGTGCACACCAAAACCTCATATACACACTCGGCTTGTGTTTCAGTGACTGATGTGTTGACATTATTGACTATCAAGTGAACTAACAACTATGTGTTTGTGTGTGTGTGAGTGTGTAAAAGAGAGAGAGACAGAGGAAGGAGTCAGTTGATATCAGCAGTGCAGGGTTACAAAGTGATGATAGACTGTCAGGGGCGTGTTCAGGGTTTTGTTTAAGTTCTCTGAAAGGAAGTAAACTTTTCCAAGGACAGAAAACAGAGGAACTGAAGAGCAAATTACATTCTGCAACTGTTGCTAAACTCTAAACAGGTTTGTCTTTAAATTAGTCCTCGTGGTAATGTCTATACAGTGGGGCAAAAAAGTATTTAGTCAGCCACCGATTGTGCAAGTTCCCCCACTTAAAATGATGACAGAGGTCAGTAATTTGCACCAGAGGTACACTTCAACTGTGAGAGACAGAATGTGAAAAAAAAATCCATGAATTCACATGGTAGGATTTGTAAAGAATTTATTCGTAAATTAGGGTGGAAAATAAGTATTTGGTCATCTCAAACAAGGAAAATCTCTGGCTCTCACAGACCTGTAACGTCTTCTGTAAGAAGCTTTTCTGTCCCCCACTCGTTACCTGTATGAATGGCACCTGTTTGAACTCATCATCTGTATAAAAGACACCTGTCCACAGCCTCAAACAGTCAGACTCCAAACTCCGCCATGGCCAAGACCAAAGAGCTTTCGAAGGACACCAGGAAAAGTATTGTAGACCTGAACCAGACTGGGAAGAGTGAATCTACAATAGGCAAGCAGCTTGGTGTGAAAAAATCAACTGTGGGAGCAATCATCAGAAAATGGAAGACATACAAGACCACTGATAATCTCCCTCGATCTGGGGATCCACGCGAGATCTCATCCCGTGGGGTTAAAATGATCATGAGAACGGTGAGCAAAGATCCCAGAACCACACAGGGGGACCTGGTGAATGACCTGCAGAGAGCTGGGACCAAAGTAACAAAGGTCACCATCAGTAACACACTGCAACGGCAGGGAATCAAATCCCGCAGTGCCAGACGTGTTCCGCTGCTGAAGCCAGTGCATGTCCAGGCCCGTCTGAAGTTTGCCAGAGAGCACATGGATGATACAGCAGAGGATTGGGAGAATGTCATGTGGTCAGATGAAACCAAAGTAGAACTTTTTGGTATAAACTCAACTCGTCGTGTTTGGAGGAAGAAGAATACTGAGTTGCATCCCAAGAACACCATACCTACTGTGAAGCATGGGGGTGGAAACATCATGCTATGGGGCTGTTTTTCTGCCAAGGGGACAGGTCGACTGATCCGTGTTAAGGACAGAATGAATGGGGCCATGTATCGTGAGATTTTGAGCCAAAACCTCCTTCCATCAGTGAGAACTTTGAAGATGAAACGAGGCTGGGTCTTCCAACATGACAATGATCCAAAACACACCGCTCGGGCAACAAAGGAGTGGCTCCGTAAGAAGCATTTGAAAGTCCTGGAGTGGCCTAGCCAGTCTCCAGACCTCAACCCCATAGAAAATCTGTGGCGGGAGTTGAAAGTCTGTGTTGCTCGGCGACAGCCCCAAAACATCACTGCTCTCGAGAAGATCTGCATGGAGGAATGGGCCAAAATACCAGCTACTGTGTGTGCAAACTTGGTAAAGACCTATAGTAAACGTTTGACCTCTGTTATTGCCAACAAAGGTTACGTTACAAAGTATTGAGTTGTATTTTTGTTATTGACCAAATACTTATTTTCCACCCTGATTTACGAATAAATTCTTTACAAATCCTACCATGTGGATTCATGGATTTTTTTTCACATTCTGTCTCTCACAGTTGAAGTGTACCTCTGGTGCAAATTACTGACCTCTGTCATCATTTTAGGTGGGGGAACTTGCACAATCGGTGGCTGACTAAATACTTTTTTGCCCCACTGTACATATTCTGCCTAAATGTTTCAGACAGGCTCTCTATAAGCTATGATCATACACACTGAACAAACGTTGGTTCAAAGAAAAAAGAAACATTTATCTTCACATTGTACTCAATTTTTATTTTAAATGAGCACATAGAGAAATTGCTTTTGCCAATCATGAGTGGCTGGCGAAGGCACTCAGACAAAATTCAAGAGCAGATTGAATTATGTGAAAATATCAGATTTTGACAAACACTGTGCTGGTTTAAAGCAGAAGGAGAACAAAAAAGTTGGCAAATAATTGTGCTAAAAACGTTGTCCTTCACCTCCCTATTCTTAGCTTTTCATTAGAAACAAACAGCAGCTGCAGTGAAAAGAGTGCACTTCTAAGCACTACGACTGATCATGAACGCACCAAGGACTTCAAACTTATTTTGATCATAAAGTCCTGAACTTGTTTGGAACCACTGCAGTATACATCAGATCTGACAAAGCAGCCCAGCAGATCATCCTCTCAACAAAGCTACAGCGCCGTTCCACCAGCAGGTAGAACTTCAAAATAAGCTCGCCAACAGTCTTTCAAAATCTTTTGTATAGAAAGGACGAAACCCAGTAATTTTCCGCAAATATGATGAATGTTTGTGCATCTAAATTCAGCTAGAACTGTTCTCTCAGTTATCAGTGAGGTTAAAGAAGGTGTGTGGCGTTTTATTATCTATATATTAAACATAGTCAATTTCAACACATCATATGTGATATATATGAAATAAGAACAAATAATCCCCTGTAGCTGTGGATATCCATTATGGTGTTCATCATTGCCATATGTGTAATATTACTAAACAATTTTACTTAGTTACATCACTTATCATTCGTATTATCTGTTATTTTTGTGCAGATTAATTCAGTTCCTTTTACAGTCAAGGACCATTTTTGATGGTCAGATGTGCTAATAGGACATTTCCTGACTGTCCTTCAGTTTTGCCTGATCGGGAACAAACCTTTGAATTTATTACTGTTCTCCTGCCTGTGGATTTGCTCCTGCATGCTTTTTACAAGAAACTAAAGGTGTGTGTGAGCCTCAAATGGTTAGAATTACCATAAAAGGGCACACCTGCTACAGATCGGCCGTGAACAAGGCAGGAAACTCTGCTTGTTGCACAACTTGATGAGGAGAGAACAAAAGAAATGATGAACCAATAGATCCAATAAAGGTAGTATTGATGGTCAGCATTATTACTATTACTTTTAAGGTTAAATATGAAAGTTAGGCATAAAAATATGATGACATCTTTTGTGATGGTTTTCTGCACATTTTGTCTTTTTTTTTTATTTATTCAGATCATAAAAAGCAGTAAATACTTGGAGAGAATGAAGCCTAAGTTTCTGCTTGGTTTTATTTCCTAAGGCTTTGGAAGTTACAAGTCATAACCTATGACTGAGGGTGGGATTAGCATCTGGCAGAACGGCTGTTCGCTGAGGCAGAGGTAGATTTAATTAAGGATGGAAGAAAAAAATAACTTGTGTGCTACAGCCTTGCATTTTGATTCCATTTTCCTGGAAAATGTGTGTATTGTATATGAAGGCCTTTGGAAAAACAAATTCAGGACAATAAACCAAGAAGTGTAGAAACACATAAACATGATGGTAAACATGTAGCTAACTTAAACTGATTGTTGGCCAGCTGGAAAAGGAGAGTTAAGCCATCAAAGCCGCGTCGGCCATGGGTTCAGGTTACAGGACCATGACACTCTAGAAAGTTCAGACACATCTTAATGAAATTGAAGTCAGTGTACGAGAGAGCAGCACACACACACACACACACACAGACACACACACACACACACACGTACATACACAGCTACACAGAGGGGAGATGGCTGCTTACAAAGAAACAAGATAAAGGGAGAAATGAATTACCCTCGATCCTGTTCAATGTGATTCAACACCTCATGGATAGATGTGTGCACACTAACGATCCAACAGTATCACATGATCCGAGAGGAAGTACAGGTGCTCAGCTCAGTTCCCCTTTGGATCAACTTCCACTGTAAAGAATAACTATGAATAAAACAGCAGCCAAACAGATCGAGTGTTGCTATCTATGTCTGTGTGTGTGTGTGTGTGTGTGTGTGTGTGTGTGTGTGTGTGTGTGTGTGTGTGTGTGTGTGTGTGTGTGTGTACAGCTGTGTATATGTGACACACACGTCTTCATGTGTGTGTGTGCATCTGCGCACTCACTCAAGCATGCGCCGTGGGTGTGAACGTGTGGAATCGTGCTGCCCTGTTGCGGTTTTCCAAAACAACCTTATGACAATTTAATGATTTAATCAAAGCTTATGGGCTCCTTGTTGTTGGATCATGTTCAGCTTGTAGCAGGTGACACAGGGCCAAGAAACACTGACCTAAAAATAACAAAAGCACCTGATCCCCTGGCACTGGGCTGGAGTTCTCATGTTGAATTACTCTGGATTAAATGATAGAGGTCGCAGGTGAGGCAGATGCATTAAAGGAGAATTATTCGGCACGATTGAAACTTTATTCCTACCTGCTTGTGTTTCTCTTTCAGGCTGATGAGTCATTGCAGAAGGAGCATCTTTTTTTAACAACACTCTGTTAAAAGTTTCAAAGTAAGACATTTCACAGGCGCTCGTGAGACTGGCTTCTGCCCACCAGGGTTGTGCATGTTGGTGTGCTTTCTTTTCCTATTGTTACATAGTTGAGACATCTCTCTCTTCATTTTTATAAGTTATATCTACAAGGAGCACAAATCCTTAAGCATGATGTACAAAATCCAGTTAGTGTGATTCAAATTGACTGCATCCTATATTATCACAATGTAATGCTAGTCTAATAAATAAGCTTAACCCTTTAATGATCAATGCTAACAATAACAGTAAAGCCAGTAAATAAAATATATTGAGTTCTATTGCTATGAAGCACTGAAGAGAGCTTTCAAATACCGTGAGAATCTTCTCTATCATCACTCCTGATATAAGAAAACTTCAGTAAGTTCAGAAATTCCTAAATTAAACTTTACCAAACTTGAAACAACTGAGCTGAAGCTAAATAATATCAGTAGTCCAGTAAATACAGCCAGCAGCAGTCTTTAACTATTCACCATTGTAATGTAACAACCTTATTATTGGATTACATCGATTTTTCACCTAAAAGTTCTACACACAATAACCAATAATGTCAAGGTCAAAAAGTTTGCATTCAAGTGTATGAAAAATAAAAAACTAAAATATAACCTGTTTGAGGTGACTAAATACTTATTTTCCACCCTGATTTACGAATAAATTCTTTACAAATCCTACCATGTGGATTCATGGATTTTTTTTTTCACATTCTGTCTCTCACAGTTGAAGTGTACCTCTGGTGCAAATTACTGACCTCTGTCATCATTTTAAGTGGGGGAACTTGCACAATCGGTGGCTGACTAAATACTTTTTTGCCCCACTGTAGGTATTCACTGCCTTTGTTACAACACGATAACCATGACTGACATGATTTTTGACATGATGTTAAAGCACAAACAAACCAAGTCATTAAGTCCAAGAAACTTTCTGTAGACCCATAAGACAAGATTGTATCGGAGCATAAGTATGGCAAAGGGTGTAGAAAAATGTCTGCAGCATTTCTGCAGGTCCCAGTGAGCACACTGGCTTCCATCAGCTCTAAATGGAAGACATTTGGAATCACCAGGACTCTTCCTAGAGTTCGCCAGCTGGCCAAGCTGAGCGATTGGGGTGTTAGGGCCTTTGTCAAAGTGACCATCAGGTTCTTGGTCACCTCTCTGACTGAGGATAGGGCAGCTATTTCTGCAGCACTCCACCAATCAGCCCATTTGCCTGAATGCCAAAGCAATCAGGCACTGCTCATCAGCTGACCAATACCATCCCTACAGTGAAGCATGGTGCTGGCAGCATCATGCTATGGGGATGTTTTTTGGCAGCAGGAACTGGGAGACTAGTCAGGGTGGAGGAATGGTTAATCCATCTTGATAATAAACTGCTTCACAGCACTCTGCACCTTGGACTCAGGCGAAGGTTTATCTCCCAACAGGACAACAACTCTAAACACACATGCAACAAACGAGTGGCTTTGGGACCACCAGTGAATGTCCTGGAGTGGCCATAATCATAAACCCTCCTTGGTTAATGTTGTCTGCTTGTATGTCATGCAGTTCAAACAGCTGAATTTGGCTTATTTTTGTCAAAAATTACTTTCTAAAGATACTATAAAGATCATTCATTCCATTATGAAGAACTGCATCCATAAACCTGCACTACATCTTAGCCTGCAGTATGTTATATGCCATCAAGGTCACAGCAAGCCCAACACTAATTCTTTCATTTATCCCTCCACCCCCCCAACACACACACACACACACACACACACACACACACACACACACACACACACACACACTGTGCCTTCTGTTTCATGATAAATATTAGCTGGTTGTAGCCTTATCTGATGATGTGTTTCAGTAATGCTGATGGCGATTTTGTTCCGGTTATCACCTAGCAACAGTGCTAGAAAGTCCAATAACTCAATGTACAAATGAATATTAAGCTCAATTTCTGGGGTGGAAATGGAGATGAAACACAGATGTGAGTCTTTAAATTGCTAATTTAGATGTTGTGAATTACTTTTCAGGACAGGTGATTTGTAGGACGCTGACTTTTGAAAACAGTGTTTTATTTTTTGTTTTACTTTTATTTAAATCTACATTTTTTTTTTGTCTCTGGTGAATTTGTAGGCCACACAGTGAGAAACACAAACATGCTTCTTTCTCCCTACAGCTGGTTCATAATTTATTAAGGACACATTGATATGCACGGCACTGTTCTGCTCCTACTTCATATTCACTACACTGGCACAACAAAATGAAATGGGGGGAGAATGACCTCATCAGTGTGTGTGTGTGTGTGTGTGTGTGTATGTTTCAGGTACATGAGTTACCTATTGTACAGTAGTGTTAGTTCAGTGCTATTCAGCTTTATTTATACAGGCCAGTTCCCAAGAAAAATCACCTAAAGGCATTTTATATTGTAAGGCAGAGACCCAGCAGGTCAGCTGTTTCACCTTTGAGCTAAACTGTCCTGCATATTAATTAATTACTGCCATTATTTAACAAGGATGACCCATTGTGCCATTGATATCCATTGAGACTCCGTAAAATGCTTTGAAATAATTCACTTATTTTGTATAATCTAGATTTGCAAATATTCAGCATCACTGAGTGTATATGAGTAAGTCACATGACAGCATCAGTACCCCTAAACAAGGTAAACTTTTCTTGTAGAAGTCACAGTATTTTTCTTTGTCACAAGATGAGTTAAGAGCACTATTTCCAGCACTCCTCTACACATGATCTTCCCAGTACCAGCAGATACATTACTAACTAGCTTGTGAACATATGTGACCTTTTCTATAGTCATTGTTGGAAATCAAAACAGAGGGACAATAAGGGACAATAATACTCTCCCAGACCCAGGCCCTCCCAGGCCGCTGAACTATTCACCCTATCTCTAAGGGAGAGCCCAGTCACCCTTTGCAAAAAGCTCATTCCCACCACTTATATCTGCAGTCTCGTTCAGATGAAGCTCATGACCATAGTTGAGGGTAGGGACGTAGATCGACCGGTATATCGGGAGCTTCAATTTTACGCTCAGCTCTCTCAGCTTTCAGTCCCCAATTCTGTGAAACCAGCTTAAAGTCTGGATTTGGGAGACAGACACCCTCTCTAATTTTAAGATTAGGCTTAAAATGTTTAAAGCATAAAGTCAGGGTTGGATCAGGTGACCCTGAATCCTCAGTTGTGTTGTAATAGGTCAAGGCTTCTGAGGGATTCCCACAATGCATCTTTTTCTTCTTCAGTCACCCTTTTTACTTACTATGTGTTAAGACACCTCTCTATGTTAAATTATTTGTTCTCTGGCTCTCTTGCAACCAGTCACAGCAGATGTCTCTCTCCCTGAGCCTGGTTCTGCTGCAGGTTTCTTCCTGCTAAAAGGGAGTTTTTCCTTCCCACTGTCACCAAACTGCTTGCTCATAGGGGGTCATATGATTGTTGGGTTTTCTCTGTTTTTTTTTTCTATTGTTATTGTTATCATTATTATCATTATTATTATTAGGGTCTTTACCTTAAATATATAAACTTTATATATTTATATATATATAAATATATAAAGTGCTTTTGGGAAACTGTTGTTGTAATTTTGCACTGGATAAAAAAATCTGAATTGGATTGTGTTGCGTTTGCAACACCGTTTCACTCCTTCCTGATTTCCTATTTCTTCTTATGTTTGTCACACTTAAAAGTTTTAGATCATCAAACATATTCAAATATTTAAAAAAATATAAGACTACAAAACACAAAATGCAGTTTCTAAATCAAGGTGTTTTTGATTAAGGGGATAAAACGTGTGTGAAAAGTGATTGCCCGCTCCAACATTAGAACATAAATTAGCTGCGGTGTATCACATGTTTGGAGAGTTGAGTTGAGTTTCTCTTGCCACACCCAGGCGTTACTACCACACCTGTTCTCAATGAAGAAATCACTTGAATAGGACCTGCCTGACAAGGTGGAGTAAAAAAGACCTCCAAAGAACGAAATCATCACCGTGATCCAAGGAAAGAAAATAATTGAGATCTCTGAGTCTGGAAAAGATTAGAAAGCCATTTCTAAAGCTGTGGGACTCCAGCAAACCACAGGAAGAGCCATTATCCACAAATGTTGAAAACATGGAACAGTGGTGAACTTTCCCAGGAAATGTTGTTACATAATAAAATGCACAATTAATGCATAGATTACATAGAATTCATTAGATGCCTCTTCAAGATAAATCCTATTAAAAGAAGAAGACTGTTTCCGACAGGAAAGTCTGAAAAGTCTCTGACAACAAAAAAATGTGCCAACCTGTCATTGGTGAAAAGACTGTAATGCCAGTAGAGCCCACCCACTTCTAACCTGCTTCTTCTCTGGGGAATGTCAATTGATCTGAATGGTGTGGGGCTGTAAGTGTCAGACCCACTTGTAGTGTTTGTTCTGGTCCTCATGGCACAAAGAAGAAGAAACTGGCTCCTACAGCCCTGTCCTGCTCTCTTTATCTCCTGATATCTCCAGCACACTCTTGAGACTGTGTTGGGAGACACAGCAAACCTTCTTGCAACTTCACCTATGGCATCACCTATGGCATCCCACGAGTAAAATTCAAAACTAGAAAAAAAAGAGTCCTGATCGATTAGGAGAGAGCAGTGGTCTTTCCTCGAGGACAGACATTTTCAGGGTAACTTGCCACGTTCAGTGTGACTCTAAACTGAAGATGCCTGTGGTTTAAGTGACACATTCTTTTCCTGTTTTGTGTGTATGGCTCATTGACTACTATTTGGAACAGAGCGCTTAATAATATTGTTAGAAGATGATGCTGTGTTGTGTTTGCTTACAGAGTTAAATGTACACACAGGAAGGAAGTGTGCTCTAACTGTTTGAGAGTTGTCAGCATCAGAGATGGGCAGTAACGCGTTACTTGTAACGCGATTACTTTTTTCAAGTAAAGAGTAAAGTGAGGGATTACTATTGCAAAAACGGTAATTCGATTACCGTTACTTTACCGTAGGAACGCTGCGTTACTGCGTTACTAAAACCGTGATTTTTTTGCGAGAATGTCTCATGACAGTGACGTAAGCAAGTGTGACGTTTGTGACAACAGCTGTGTGCAGATCAACAGTGGATAATTGTCATGGCTAGACGGTCCTCACTGATCGTCTTGCCAATTTGTTGTGGTGTTTGTGTGTACTGTGTCGTGTTCTCCTCTCCATCCTGGGCATGTGTTTTTCTGCTGGAACATGTACTTCCGGAAGCCGTGGCACGGAACGGCAGTTGACCGGAGGGGAGTGTCCTAAGCTAGAATCATCGCACCTGTGCAGAATTACCTTGCCAGCGCAGACCTATTTAATGGGGCGGTTGAGTCACAACCAACGCTGGAACGTTGAACTAAACCGGGTAGCGTAGTCATGATTAGCATACCCGGTTTGTGAAGGAGAGGACGTTTTCGTTATTGAGCGTGTGTTTTTTCTCATCTGCCTCCAGAGTTCAAGGATTGGAGGAGGAGCCGGCACCAGGAGTTGTTGTGGATTATTACTGCACTGTCACCGTGAGGAGAGGTCGCCGTATCACTGCACTGCCCTTTTTGGATTATAGACTCGAACTGTTAACTCACCTTTTCACTGTAAATAAATCCACTGTCATTCTGCAAGGAGTCTCGCACCTGAGTCCTTTAATCCAATTCACCATGACAGAACGTTCCAGCCAAGTGGACTCAGCGGACTCGGCACCTTGGCGGCGCGAGCTGTCGCTCCAGGCGGCGCTACTAGAACGCCATGAGAACATGTTACAACATTTCTCCAAGGAGCAATCAGCGCTAATCCAGGTTGTGACAGAGCTAAAAGGTATGTTGCTATCTCCACCTGGAGCTGCTGGGGGGCCTTTACCAGTGCCACCTCCGATCAACGTCGCTGCTGCCTGCCCACTGCCCCCCTCCCCTCCTCCACCACGGCGTGAACATTTGTTGCCAGTCCCAGAAAAATTTTCCGGAGATTTGGACAAGAGTAGGGGGTTTTTAATGCAGTGTGCCCTCACGTTTAGGCAGCAGCCTCAGGCTTACGCCACTGATTGTTCTAAAATCACCCTGATGGTGGAGCTGTTGACAGGTCGAGCCTTGCAGTGGGCACAAGCGGTCCTAAACTCCCAGCCTCAGATTTCCTACACTGATTTTTTGAGCAAATTACGAAGTGTTTTTGATAAAGGAACTAACCCTGACAGTGCGACACATAGGATGTTTGTTTTGAAACAGGGCCGGAGGAGTGTCGCTGACTTTTCGGTGGATTTCTGGATTCTTGCTGAGGAGACTGGTTGGGAGGAGACGGCGCTCCGGGGAGCTTTCTTGAACAGTCTGAATGAGGGACTGAAGCGTGAGTTGGCTTCCAAAGAATTGCCTAAAACCTTGAGTGCATTGATTAATTTATGTATTAAGTTGGACGATCACCTTCGGGAGTTCAGCAAGCGGACACCGGGAGGCGCTGGGTGGCGGACTGGATTACCGGCCCTGGAGTGGAAGGGGACGGACCCGCGGTCAGCGGAAGAGGAGGAGCAGCCGATGCAGTTAGGCGGAGCACGGTTGAGCTCCACAGATTGGAGGAAGAGACGCCAGACGGGTGAGTTTTTTGCATGGGGAAAGAAGGGACATTTTGCTGACGCATGCCCCTCTCGGGGAAACGACCAGGCCCGTCAGTAGCTGTGGGAGTACTGACGGGTGCGACCATGAACATTGCTCCCCATCTGAGTTGTTCTGCTAAGTTGGTTTTTCAATCTCACACTCACCAGTGCCGTGCATTAGTGGACTCTGGAGCTGAACAAAATTTTTTGGATGAATCACTCGCTAGGCAGTTGGGCTTCCCCGCGGTTCCTCTCCGGGAGCCTCTTCAGGTTTCAGCTCTTAACGGCAGCCCGTTAGCGGCAATAACCCATCGCACTGTCGATCTGACTTTAGTTCTTTCTGGTAACCATGTTGAGAGAGTTTCCCTGTTTCTGTTTAAAGCCCCCGGCACCCCATTGGTCTTGGGGTTCCCATGGCTCAAACAGCACAATCCGCAGATCGACTGGGCTCAGGGACGCGTGACAGGCTGGAGCGAGTGGTGCCATGAACATTGTTTACGTGCAGCGGTGCCCAGTTTAGTGCCCCTAAATCCGGCGGCTCAGGTGAAGGCACCCGATCTCTCAGCCGTCCCTCCAGAGTACCACGACCTGGCTCAAGTATTCAGCAAAGACCTAGCAGTGTCTCTCCCGCCTCATCGCCCTTATGATTGCGGGATAGATCTGCACCCTGGCGCCCCATTACCCACCAGCCGGCTTTACAGCATCTCAAAGCCTGAACGTGAGACGATGGAGCACTACATTACAGACTCTCTCGCTGCCGGCTTAATTCGCCCATCTACATCCCCTCTGGGGGCTGGATTCTTCTTTGTTGAGAAGAGGGAGACGGTCTCTCCGCCCCTGTATTGATTTTCGGGGCCTGAACAAGATCACCGTCAAGAACAGATATCCCCTCCCTCTTCTTGTCTCAGCGTTTGAACTACTCCAAGGGGCGACTATCTTCTCCAAACTCGATCTCCGTAATGCATACCACCTGGTTCGTGTTCGTGAGGGGGATGAATGGAAGACGGCGTTTAACACCCATTTGGGGCACTTCGAATATCTGGTCATGCCATTCGGACTCACCAACGCCCCCGCTGTCTTCCAAGCAATGGTTAATGATGTGCTGCGTGACTTTATTAATCATTTTGTGTTTGTCTATTTAGACGACATTCTCATCTTCTCTAAGACTCGAGCCGAACATGTGAAACAGGTGCGACTGGTGCTGCAGCGTCTGCTGGAAAATCGACTTTTCGTCAAGGGTGAGAAATGCCAGTTTCATGTTCAGTCTGTGCCGTTTTTGGGGTTTATTGTGGAGGAGGGGCGGCTACGAGCCGATCCTGCTAAGGTGAAGGCAGTGGTGGAGTGGCCCGAACCCAAGACGCGTCGAGAACTGCAAAGGTTTATTGGGTTCGCCAACTTTTACAGGAGGTTCATCAGGAACTTTAGCCAGGTGGTTTCTCCCCTCACACAACTCACTTCTCCCAAACTGCCCTTTCTATGGTCTAGTTCCGCGCAGCAGGCATTTGCTCGTTTGAAACAACTGTTTTCCTCTGCTCCCATTTTGATCCAGGCTGACCTCACCCGACCATTTGTGGTGGAAGTGGACGCATCGGATTCGGGGGTGGGGGCCGTTCTCTCCCAGCGGGTGGGTGGCAAGCTGCATCCATGTGCCTACTTCTCTCGACGGCTGACCCAAGCGGAACAGAATTACGACGTGGGCGATCGGGAGCTCCTCGCCATCAAGCTGGCCCTGGAGGAATGGAGGCACTGGTTGGAGGGAAGTGAACACCCCGTTGTGGTTTGGACGGACCATAAGAACTTGGCGTATATCCAGGCAGCTAAGCGTCTTAACGCACGTCAAGCCAGGTGGGCCCTGTTCTTTACACGTTTCAATATCACTATAACCTACAGACCAGGATCACGCAACACGAAACCCGATGCTCTCTGACGCCAATTTGCACCACACACGGATGACGGAGAGAAGCAGAGACCCATTCTGCCCGCCACTTGCATCGTGGGAGCTATCACATGGGAGATCGAGAGGATGGTTAAAGAGGCCCAGCAACAGGAGCCGGACCCAGGGACGGGCCCTGATGGACGACTGTTCGTCCCCACAACGGTCCGGGGCAAGGTTATACACTGGGCCCATACAGCAAAGTTCTCCTGCCACCCTGGTAAGAACCGCACCATGAGTTTCCTGCGACGTTTGTTTTGGTGGCCCTCTCTTCTCAGGGATGTTCGGGACTACGTTGCGGCCTGCCCTACCTGCGCTCGCAATAAGACCCCCAGTGCCCCCCAGGCCGGTCTCTTGCACCCTCTGCCAGTCCCCAAGCGCCCCTGGTCGCATGTTGCTTTGGATTTTGTCACTGGTCTACCGTCGTCATCAGGTAACACGACCATACTAACTGTTGTAGATCGTTTTTCCAAGGCGGCGCACTTTGTGGCGTTGCCCAAACTCCCGACTGCCTTAGAGACGGCTCGGCTCCTTACCGAGCATGTTTTTCGGTTACATGGGATTCCACAAGACATTGTTTCTGATCGGGGCCCCCAGTTTACTTCCCGGGTCTGGAGGGCGTTTTGTTCAGGACTAGGGGCCCGTGTGAGTTTGTCTTCAGGTTTTCATCCTCAGACGAACGGTCAGGCGGAGAGGGCGAATCAGGAGTTGGAAACCATGTTACGCTGTGTGGTTTCCTCGAACCAATCCACCTGGAGTGACCAGTTGGCTTGGATTGAGTACGCCCACAATTCCAGCACGTCGGCAGCCACTGGTGTGTCTCCGTTTGAAGCGTTGCTGAGGTACCAGCCACCATTACTTGCCATCACTGAAGGTGAGCTGGCCGTTCCCTCTGTTCAGCATCATATGAGACGCTGCAGGCGGGCGTGGCGCGCCACCAAGGCGGCTCTGTTGAGGACGACGGCGCAGAATAAGAGGTTGGCCGATCGTCGCCGCACTCTGGCCCCTGCCTATCGTGTTGGACAGCAGGTGTGGCTCTCTTCCAGGTATATTCCCTTACGAACTGAATCCAAGAAGTTGGCCCTGCGTTTTATTGGGCCCTTTTCGATCCAAGCTGTGTTGAATCCGGTGTCTGTTCGTTTGGCCCTTCCTCGCAACATGAGGATTCATAATGTGTTTCATGTTTCCCAGGTGAAACCGGTCCGGACCAGCCCTTTGTGCCCGCCTTCCAGGCCCCCGCCGCCCGCCCGGGTTGTTGCCGGCGCTCCTGCTTATGCCATCACGCGGATTATGGATGCCAGGCGCCGCGGTAGGGGCTTCCAGTTTTTGGTGGATTGGGAGGGGTATGGTCCGGAAGAGCGTGCTTGGGTGCCGCGGTCTGCGATTCTGGATGATGCTATGGTGAAGGAATTCCGCCGCCGGCACCCTGACAAATTTGGTCGGTCGCCGGGAGGCTCCCGTTAATGGGGGGGTACTGTCATGGCTAGACGGTCCTCACTGATCGTCTTGCCAATTTGTTGTGGTGTTTGTGTGTACTGTGTCGTGTTCTCCTCTCCATCCTGGGCATGTGTTTTTCTGCTGGAACATGTACTTCCGGAAGCCGTGGCACGGAACGGCAGTTGACCGGAGGGGAGTGTCCTAAGCTAGAATCATCGCACCTGTGCAGAATTACCTTGCCAGCGCAGACCTATTTAACGGGGCGGTTGAGTCACAACCAACGCTGGAACGTTGAACTAAACCGGGTAGCGTAGTCATGATTAGCATACCCGGTTTGTGAAGGAGAGGACGTTTTCGTTATTGAGCGTGTGTTTTTTCTCATCTGCCTCCAGGGTTCAAGGATTGGAGGAGGAGCCGGCACCAGGAGTTGTTGTGGATTATTACTGCACTGTCACCGTGAGGAGAGGTCGCCGTATCACTGCACTGCCCTTTTTGGATTATAGACTCGAACTGTTAACTCACCTTTTCACTGTAAATAAATCCACTGTCATTCTGCAAGGAGTCTCGCACCTGAGTCCTTTAATCCAATTCACCATGACAATAATATATCGAGTGCGGGAGAGAATATGAGCATGCAACGTTTGAAGAGTGGAAGTACTGACCTTATTTTGATATTGATTCCACAAAAAGTGACAAAAACATTTGCGTCCGTTATGCGTGGGAAGAAAACTTCTTTTTACAGCGCAAAACCGCCCCCCCCTAAACGTCCAAGCAAGCACCGAGTGCGCTACGACGTAATGGGAAATTCACTGAGCGCTGCGGCACACCTGCACCAGGGTAAACCTCCGCCTACCCTACTCCTGCTTTACAGGTGAAAATAGAGCAACAGGACCACTAGTCTTTGACTTTATTTATTTTCTGCTGTGTTTTACTTGCATCTATTTGAAAGAGTGAGTGTAAACACACACTAAAAATATTTTATGTGCTGGAATGTGCAGAAAATAGGTTTAAATATTAAACAAATTTCTTCCAGTCAGAGAATGTTGCATATAATTAAATTTTTGCTTGATGCATAAAGTTAAAAGATTAAAACTAATAAAACAAGTTTTAAAAAGGGACTTTTCCATTTGATTACATTTTGTATGATGGATTATGTAGAAAAAGTAGAACTGGGCTCAAAGATCTATCCTTTATCACCTATTCAGGTTGTAAATGGTGTTTTTAAAAAGTAACTAAGTAACTAAGTTACTTTTGAAAATAAGTAATCAGTCAAGTAACGGGATTACTTTTTTGGGGAAGTAATCAGTAATTAGTTACTGATTACTTTTTTCAAGTAACTTGACCAACACTGGTCATCATTCAGTAATAAAAATCTGTGTCACTTTAAGTAATGAAAATGTGGAGCAGTGTTGAGGTGGTCTTACGGCACCAGTAGAGGTTTTTAAATAATTTTTCAAGGCAAATATAAAAAATGTAAATGTAGTAATTTTGTGTTGGTATGATGATATTATTAAACTAAGTTAAAGAAATTCTTTACTAAACGTGACTCGTTGGTGTTCTTATCTTTGGATGTTGGATCAAACACATGGATGTTTGGATCAAACACATGGATGTTTGTGGAAACATACTAGTATGTACTTCATGCAATCTGTTATTGGATATTTTTAAAAAGAAAACTTTATGTCAGGAACACGTTTTAATAGTAAAGATAAATATACAATAGAATATATGAAAATACTGTACTTTTTATTTAATTATATCAACTGTGACAAATATGTTTTTTATGTTTAATATAAAGAGATATTTCATACTTGATATAATTAAAAATGAAATGTAGATCGTTGTAGTTACTAGTTTACCAACAGGATTTTGACTTTTTTAAGTGTTTTTTTTTTACATTAAATTAGATAATAAAACACTATAACAGTGTTTTTCTGATTAACTGTATTACAGCAGTGTTTGACCACATCATCAGGTAATTTCATTGTTGTTATACATGTAAATATCTTTTATGTAACATAAAAAAATACCACGTTTCATGTATATACTGTCTCACAAAATACGTTTTTTTATATAGATCATTCAAAATTTCTTTGTATTTATGCGATAAAAAGAATTCTGTTATTTTACAGTATTAATCTATTTTTTACAGTGTAGTGCTACAGTGATAGATGGTCTAAATTAGTTAGTTAATTATTTAGTTTTAAATAATGAGGTCAGATATATACAAATAATCCCTATGAATCAAAGGTCAGGCTTGTTTAAATCAGGTTTCACTACTCCTTGTTGTCAAAGAGGGGATATTCCCAATACGGCACAGCGCTACCTGGGAGAGTAAAAATATGCTGAAAATAAAAGAAAAGGTATCCTTCACTGAGTAACACAATCCTGAATATGATGCATGGACACTGAAATGTATATCCTAAAAGGATTTTATTCCAAAGTACCCACTGCCATTAATTACTAGTTACTTCATGACAACAGCTCTGTCTCCAGGAGAAAAAATGACAAAGAAACATTTAACTTGCCTGCATGTTTCATCCTTTCATGAGCAAATTCGGGGAAAACACTTCCAGTTGATAGCACGCTGCTTGTGAACCTGAAACCAATCACTTGTTGTTTCTGAAACCTTGACATGGCTTTGTACCTTCAGGTACTGTCAAACACCTATCGAAAACATGACCACTCACTCTCTTTATGAAACCCCGGAGCACACAGTGGGGACAATGTAATGCACAGCAGAGTCAGGTTTCCTCTGAGAATGGAGCAAACCACTGGCTTACTGAAGAGGAAATAGATTTGCCACAGTGCCACAGGGGGGAGAATGCTCTCCCACCTAGAGAGAGCCTGCAGCATTATTAGGATGTGCAGTCCTGCACAGTCGTGCGATTAAAGATGGATTTCCCTTTCTCAGTGTGGAACAAGGGCTTGATGACCCCTATGAGCTCCAAACCCAGCACAGACCAACCGCAGCAGCTATCCAACTGTGTCTCCCTGCAATGCACCATCTTTAAAATGTCAAAGTGACTGCACATGTGACTAACTGAAATTCAACTGAAATATTAAGTAGACTTTGATACTTTGTGACCTTTACAAGACATAATGTGGATTGCACAACACTGGTCACTACATTCTTCATTTCCGGTTAATACTTGTACAGCTGCTGTTATTGTGTATATATTTATTTATATTTATATTTCTTCATACATTCTTATATAGTTCTATGTTGTGTATTTTGTTGTACAGTTATTTTATTTTCAACTTTAATTTATATATTTTATCTTATTCTTTCCCAGTTAAATTTACCCTTCATTCTAATTTGTGTTGTACAGTTATTTCATTTTTAACCTTAATTTATATTTTATTCCTTCTAGTTAAATTTACCCTTTTTAATTTTTCATATTTATTTCCTATCTTATTCATAGCCTTTTCCTTTTTTGTTTTCTTTAGGTCACGAGCAGTTGTCCAAGCATTTCACTACATATCGTACTGTGTATGACTGTGTACGTGACAAATAAAATTTGAATTTTTTGATTTTTTTTTTTTTTTACAATGTCAGCACACTCATCTCTCTCCAATGAATTGAGATATATCTTTATCTCTATCAGTCCTTCTGTTCTTTGCATACGTCAATAACTCTAAACACAACTTGAATGGTTCATTTCTAAGAACCTGAGTAGGTGCAGTGACACATTTGAGTAGTGATATCATTTTATGGCACTTGGTCAATGGCAATCAGCAAGTGAGCTTACCACACCTCTACTGCTCGGCATCATCATCCAAACTGCATGCCATGGTGTGTCTTCATCTGGCTCCAGGAATAATATTACAGGCATCAGAGAGGATCATATTAAATGGACGCAGCTAAAAAAGTGACCATGGAAAAGAATCCCAGTGATGTCACACAGATATCAATGACAAAACCCCAGTGTGCTAACGTTAGCTTATCTGCTAACACTAGAAGTTGCTTGTTACCCAACTATAGGCCAAAACAAGGTTGGTGTTCTCACCTTAGCTCGTCAATAGCTTTAATGCAAAAATATTAAATGTAATGGATACTATTGCCCCCATTAAGGTGAAGGTTATCTCTGGAAGGAAAAAGTCTCCATGGAGAAACTCCACACTAGTGAAAAATGAAAAAAGAGAGTGTAGGAAAGCTGAGCCCAGATGGAGAAAAACAAACCTCCAGGTCCATTATGACATCTATAAAGAGAAACTTCACAATTATAATTTACAACTGAGGAGTGCAAGAAGGTCCTACTTCTCTGACATCATCACTAAAAACAGCCATAATGCTCGGGTCTTATTTTCTACAGTTGACAGGCTAACAAACCCTCCTGTGCCAGTGGCAGCTGAACTTCATTCAACCATGGCCTGCAATGACTTTGCCAAATTCTTCACAGACAAAATCCAAAAGATTAGACAAGCAGTTGGTACATCAACAGCAGATCCAGGATATGTACTGTGTCCACCGAAAAACTGTTTAAACACCATCAAACAGTTTCACCCGATTAACAGCAAAGACCTGGAGGACATCTTAGGTCAACTGAACTCCTCCTCTTGCTGTTTAGATGTCCTGCCAACAAGTTTTTTCAAAAAGGTCTCAAAGACTTTAGAGTCAGACCTGTTACAGATCGTCAACTTTTCCTTAATGTCAGGTGTGTTTCCAGAACCACTAAAAACTGCTGTAATCAAACCTATACTGAAAAAGGACAATCTTGACAAGACACAAATGAAAAACTACAGGCCGATCTCAAATCTCCCATTTTTAAGTAAGATCATTGAAAAAGCAGTTTCTCAACAGCTCAATTACTTCTTAAAACAGAATAACTGCTACGATGCCTTCCAGTCAGGTTTTAGACAGAACCACAGCACTGAAACCGCTCTGACAAAAGTGTTTAATGACATATGTCTGAACACAGACAGTGGAAAAATGTCAGTCCTAGTTTTACTGGATCTCAGTGCAGCATTTGATACAGTTGACCACAACATATTACTCAAACGACTGGAGAACTGGGCAGGTCTTTCAGGAACTGTACTAAACTGGTTCAAAACATACTTAGAAAACAGGAAATACTTTGTATCAATAGGTAACTTCACATCCGAGCAGACAAGTATCACATGTGGAGTTCCCCAAGGTTCCATCTTGGGACCCCCTCTGTTTAACATTTACATGCTCCCACTGGCACAGATTATAAAGAACAACAAAATAAACTACCACAGCTATGCAGATAACACACAAATATATATCACAATGTCACCAGGAGACCGAGGCCCTGTACAGGCTCTTGGTAAATGCATTGAGGAAATTAATGACTGGTTGTGCCACAATTTTCTCCAACTAAACAAAAACAAAACTGAAGTAATAGTCTTTGGCGCCAAAGAAAAACGATTACAGGTCACCAGAGAACTTCAATCTATACATCTAAAAACCACAAACCAGGCGAGAAATTTGGGTGTAGTGATGGATGCAGACCTAAACTTAGAAAAACACATTAAGACAATAACAAAATCAGCTTACTATCACCTCAAGAATATTTCAAGGATAAAAGATCTGATGTCTCAACAGGACCTGGAAAAACTAGTCCATGCATTCATTTTTAGTAGGCTTGATTACTGTAACAGCATCTTTACAGGTCTACCTAAAAAATCAGTCAGACAACTACAGCTCATTCAGAACTCTGCTGCTCGAGTCCTCACTAAGACCAAAAAAGTGGACCACATCAGTCCAGCTCTGAGGTCTTTAAACTGGCTGCCTGTCCGTCAGAGGATAGACTTTAAAGTTCTGATGCTGGCCTATAAAGCTCTGAATGGTTTAGGACCAAAATACATCAGTGACCTCCTGACCCAGTATGAACCTTCCAGATCCCTCAGGTCATCTGGATCCGGTCTTTTATCAGTTCCCAGAGTCAGAACCAGACACGGAGAAGCTGCATTCAGCTTTTATGCTCCTTATATCTGGAACAAACTCCCAGAAAGCCTCAGATCAGCTGAAACACTCAGTTTATTTAAATCCAGGTTGAAGACTCACCTATTCTCAGCTGCATTTGAATAAAGCACCAAATCCACACTTTTAAGCTTAAATTTCAAAACTTACACTAACTACTGATCTTATCTATTTCTGATTTTATCTGTTTTGATTTTATATACTGTTTTGTTTGTTTGTTTGTTTGTTAAGTGGGTTTAGAGCTCTGGGTAGCTCCCCAGCTGGGTCTAGACTGGGTCTAGAGAGTATTTTAAATTCAGGGAATTTAAAATAGAAAGTAGCTCGTCCACAGAAGGACTGGTAGCTCCCCTTACGATAAGGGTTCAGATCGCGCGAACAGGTGTGAAATGTGTGTGTTTAGTTAGTTTGTTTGTTTGCTTGTTTTAATCAATTTTAAATCATGCTTTTTATTTGTTTTTGTTTCTAATGTCTCTGTAAAGCACTTTGAATCACCTTGTTGTTGAATTGTGCTATACAAATAAATTTGCCTTGCCTTGCCTTGCCTTACGTGTGTTGTTGTAGCCTGAATTTTACTGAAGCCACACCCATGTTAATCTTTTGCCCTTATAATCAAATCAAATCACTTTTATTGTCACATCACATGTGCAGGTACACTGGTACAGTACATGCGAGTGAAATTCTTGTGTGTGAGCTTCACAAGCAACAGAGGTGTGTAAAAATACAATAACATAAAACAAGCAAAATATAAGAATGGCTAAATCTGAGAGTAATAAATATATGTACAATATAAGAGTGTATGCATTACTTGATGTGTATACTAAATATGTTTTTCCACGTGTGTGTGTGTGTGTGTGTGTGTGTGTGTGTGTGTGTGTGTGTGTGTGTGTGTGTGTGTGTGTGTGTGTGTCTGTGTGTATTCATATTTTACAAGTTTATATGGAGTGTGTATAAATTATAAACTGACATTTTTTTTCAAGAATTTCTTCAGTCACTCTTCAGCAACATGTTTCACTATTTTCACCCCGTAACAGCATCTGTTACCGCACGCTGCTCCTGGACCAACAGTGGACCAACAGACCTGGTGATTAAACTGAAGTTTTAAGAAAGCAAAAAGGCTGCATTGTGTTCATTATCCTCTAAACAGCTCTATAGACTTGACTCGTGTATGAAATTAGTTGTGTCAAATCTTCCACCTGAGAGCTGCTGGGCTCAGGTGACGTCAGTGCTCTGCAGAACACAGCTGTTCGTTCTCTTTTGGGAAACTCTTGTAATCAGACCTGATATTTTGAATTATTGTCAATTTTTTTTCAGTGATCAAAGTTTATGTTGCAGACCGCGTGCTGTGAATTGCTCTAGGACTCTGCACTGAGCAGACATCAGCATAATCTGCTGCGCTGTGCATGTCCATAATTTCTTTACCTAATAAAAAGCAGCTTATTTTTATATGAAGAAAAAAGACTTGCCTGTTCATCCACTGTGCAATGGCTTAAAAAATAATAAGCACAGATTTAAGAAAAAGCTGAGTAGACCTTACCCTGATTGAATGCTGGTAACTGTTAAATGTGGACTAGACAAAGATTGTTGTCCTTAACGAATAATAATCAGAATTATATTAATGCTGTGGTCTTTCATACATCTATTTATATCACAATAGGAATGAACGTAATCTCTGTTTGTAGCTTACGTAATTCCATGATAACTGTCTCATGCTTATAACAAGGAGGTGTAAACAGCAGCTTATACTATAGATATGTTCTTGTCTGTACTTTAATCAACACAAATGTAATATGCATTTGGTCCTGGGTTTGTTATGCAAATCACATTCACAGAATCACCAACCATAGCAGGAACCTGTCAGAAATATAGTCCACAGGGCAATGCTGTCAGGCCTCTGAATGGATGTCATAGACTGGGAGAAGTTTGTCTTGCGGAATAATATGAAACTTTGACACCAAATGCACGTAAAGGCACCCCAAAAACATAAGCTGTCAACCGGTGCCCCTTTTTGGTTTTCCTCTTTTTAAAAGGTGCCGTAGTGTAGACCAGCGGTCCCCAACCCCCGGGCCTTGGACCGGTACCGGTCCGTGAGTTGTTTGGTACCGGGCCGCGAGAGTTGAGGCTCAGGTGTGAAATGTATGGTTTTCAGTGTTTTTATCGGTTTTCAGCTTTATTTTGTTATCGTTTTGATCGTTAACTCTGTTTTCCTGGGTCTTTTCACGTGTGTTATGAATAAATCTTCTTTTTTCCGGTACCGGTACTAGTTTTATTTTGTTGTATTTATCCGCGACACCGTAAAGGCCGGTCCGTGAAAATATTGTCGGGCATAAACCGGTCCGTGGCGCAAAAAAGGTTGGGGACCGCTGGTGTAGACTATGTCAGACCTACATCTGAGAACTTGCTGTAGTTTTTATGTTGGGGATTTACTGGCAGAGTTACAATATGTGTGGGCTTTGTTTTATATTCTTTAATTGGTAGCAATGGAAGATCTTGCTCCTGTAGTGACCTCACAGCCCAATCCAAATATCAAAACCTCAATGAAAAGTTCATCATATGAAGTGAAGCATGACTTCCTCCAACAACAGTTCCTGCAAAACTGATAAACTTTACAGTGGCACAGGAGCTGTTCGGATCATCTCCAAAACTGACCGGGGCTCATCATTCATGTCTCGCACACTAAAAGAACTGTATGAATTGCTGGGCATTAAATCATTTTGGACCAGTATCTACCACCCTCAGACTGACTGATGGAGCAGCTGAAGAAGACCAAGTCCATGAAGTTGATTCATTAGGATGAATGAATTTGGGATCCCGGTTAGACCCTCTCTTTTTTCCAGTGCGGGGAGTTCCCCAGGCCTTCACGGGATTTTCCTCCTTTGAATTCCCATTCGGGAGAGACCCAGGGGGAATTTTCAGCCTAATTAAAGAAAACTGGGAGGTAGGTGGAAGCCCAGCAATAAATGCCCAGTGTGTGGAGTGGACCCAATAGCAGACGCAAGAGACAGGATTAAACTTAACAAAACACATGCTGTTTAATATGGCGGAAAAACACAAAACAAAAGGCAAGGTGAATCACGACAACACTAAACAATAACCTAAACTGGAAAAACCAGATCTAAAAGGAGGAACATGAATACCTGGAACTTGGAGACATAGAAAACAGACAGCCTGACAAAGAACAGAGTGAAACTGACAGGACATATACACAGAGGGGTGATGAGGGAAAAGGAAACACACAGTCAGTGGTCAGTCAGTGGTATTCTGTGTTGTCATTGGTAGTCACATCACTCACCTTGAAGTTTAACTTGGGAACAGCCCATTTCATGTCACCAGTGGTTATTTTTTCCATCTTTGCTTGAAGATGTTTAATGTCATTGATGTCCTTATTGTCTCTTGTTGCCTCATTTCTGCTAGTCCTGCGCATTGTGACTTTTTTGACACTAGAAACAGTTTTATGAATCTTTTTAGCTTTTAGTGTGCTTTAGTTTACTGATGGGAGCAAGCACAACGCTACATGCACGACCTAACAGAACTATGGAAAACTGTAGGCTTGTTAAATTGACTGATAACTGCAGAGGGTGCAGTGCTTGTTTCTAAATGAATGGGAATTGTTTTTTTGTAACACTGTAAAGTCTCATTTAGATTAACACTGGTAGTGACTGGATGTGAGACTCATCCAAACTGGCCTTGGTGACCCAGAGGATGGAGAAAGTGATCAGCAGCATTTACACCTGACAATTAACATTCTCAAGCTCTCCTTAATGACAAATCACAAGTGTAAACACTAAAATGAATGAGGGCTGGTTCACTTTCAGGCCCTGGTGATGTGCTTGCTGGCTCATTGTCACACTGTCACTTGAACCAAGCAGACTGATCATTTTTCCTACTATGAGTCATAGACAGGCCTGCATTTTATGTCCTGCAGTTACACAAAATAAGATATGAATAAAAAAATTAAAAACTGCCTAATTGTATGAATAATTATTGCTTCCAAAGCAAGAAGTTGAGTGAGACCCACAGCTATCTGTGTGCTTGTTTATTAGGAGATTATTTTTTTTAGCTTGATGAGTCGTGACAGAAGCATAAAGACATGTTGTCAGTAGTGTCCTTGGTGCTAAGCACAGTGATTTACAACCTTTATGTGGAGCCACATCTCTCTCACTACTGCTCCTTTTCCTTTCTCTCCATGTTCTATCTTTTTTCTTCCTCTCTTTTTCACTGCAGCAGCTTTCTGTCATGTTCTCTGCAAATCTGCTTTAAAAACCTTTTTTTATATATAAAAAGCAAACTTTCATGTATTTCAAGTATTGACAGCGTTATCTCTTACTCCTACACTGGATTAGATTTCCCAAGGTAAACAGACACAGCTCTACATATTCCCTTCTGCTGTACAATTCATTTTAACCACTTAGAGCCAATAACTGAGGTGAAGGTTTTCTTCTCTTGTGTGGCCTCTATGTTATCTTTCATAATCTTAGTGGTAGAGAGAAAGTCATTGATGTTGTTCCACATCAGTGTTCTTTATCTGTTTTTGTAAATTCCTCACCTGATACTTTTAAAGTGACTAAAGACCCTACTCCTGGACGAACTCTTTTCCTGTCATTTTAAAAAGCTTTCCAATCATTTTTCACTTGAGTGTTGTGGTATTTTGATGTTCTTTATCTTTTCAACGAGAAAAAAAACAGTTTCAATGAAATGGTAAAAGTGGTGATAAATTAAAAATAAGGTAAACAAAATACAGATAATTCATCAAATAAACGAGATTATGCAGTGAAAAAGTGTATATAACTGGATGCTCACTGTTACCTATGTATATTTTGTACAATCAGAAGCATACTGTAATAAAAAACAATAGAATGAATACACAGTAATGTTAC
This sequence comes from Maylandia zebra, assembly GCF_041146795.1. Taxonomy (NCBI): domain Eukaryota; kingdom Metazoa; phylum Chordata; class Actinopteri; order Cichliformes; family Cichlidae; genus Maylandia; species Maylandia zebra. The sequence goes on from NC_135168.1 coordinate 29,109,057, forward strand.
AGGAGCAGTGATGTTTACAGAATCTGACATTATTACAAAGATTAAGATGATTAAGATTCTTTGTTATTATCCTAATAGTACACACTGAAAAGTCATCACAAGCCACATTGCTCAATCATTTTGTTTTACCTTTTCTAAATTGCTTGAGTTCACCCATCATACTGGATGTGCTCCAACATCATCAGTGTTTAAAAGCACTAAAATTTTTATGCTCAGTTTCAGTTGACTAGATCCTGAATTATCATTTTATCTCATTTCTGCTTGTGTGGAGTAATTTGCCTTTTATTAATGATTTTATTGACGTGATTTTAATTGTTTTCAGATTGTATTTCAGTTTCTTTTGTGGAGTCATCCTCTGTGGTAATGCAGCAGCACTGCAACCCCTGCAACATCTGGCTATCAGCTGACACTGACTGTAGTCTAACATGAGCCATGCAGTTAGCATAGCTTTGAATTATTGCCACTTTGGTAACTTCACTGAGCACTGGATGACTGATATTTTAGCCTTTCATTTTTTACTTTCCTCTGTCTATATTGAGTTAACCTGTTATTATCCTTACCTCTGTGTGCTCTTTGTTGCTCTTTCTAATGTTTATATGTCCCTGCGTTCCTGCATGTGTTCCCTGCCTTTTGGATAGATCCTGTTGCTTTTTGGATTTTATTTATTTATTGGATATTCCTATCCCCCTACTGGCATCATGCATTGGTATGTGTAGCTACATTAAATGTTCATGTCAGTGCACCTGCCTATGAGGTGCCGTAAGGGACATTATTACTGAAACGCTCTCACACACACAACTGAAATTTTAGCTCTCACACACACTACTGAAACGCTCTCACACACACTACTGAAATTTTAGCTCTCACACACACTACTGAAATTTTAGCTCTCACACACACTACTGAAACGCTCTCACACACACTACTGAAATTTTAGCTCTCACACACACTACTGAAACGCTCTCACACACACTACTGAAATTTTAGCTCTCACACACACTACTGAAACGCTCTCACACACACGACTGAAATTTTAGCTCTCACACACACTACTGAAATTTTAGCTCTCACACACACTACTGAAACACTCTCACACACACTACTGAAACGCTCTCACACACACTACTGAAACGCTCTCACACACACGACTGAAATTTTAGCTCTCACACACACTACTGAAACGCTCTCACACACACGACTGAAATTTTAGCTCTCACACACACAACTGAAACGCTCTCACACACACTACTGAAACGCTCTCACACACACAACTGAAATTTTAGCTCTCACACACACTACTGAAACACTCTCACACACACAACTGAAACGCTCTCACACACACAACTGAAACGCTCTCACACACACTACTGAAACGCTCTCACACACACAACTGAAACGCTCTCACACACACTACTGAAACGCTCTCACACACACTACTGAAACGCTCTCACACACACTACTGAAATTTTAGCTCTCACACACACAACTGAAACGCTCTCACACACACTACTGAAATTTTAGCTCTCACACACACTACTGAAACGCTCTCACACACACAACTGAAATTTTAGCTCTCACACACACTACTGAAACGCTCTCACACACACTACTGAAATTTTAGCTCTCACACACACAACTGAAATTTTAGCTCTCACACACACAACTGAAATTTTAGCTCTCACACACACAACTGAAATTTTAGCTCTCACACACACAACTGAAATTTTAGCTCTCACACACACTACTGAAACGCTCTCACACACACTACTGAAATTTTAGCTCTCACACACACAACTTAATTTTAGCTCTCACACACACAACTGAAATTTTAGCTCTCACACACACTACTGAAACACTCTCACACACACAACTGAAACGCTCTCACACACACAACTGAAACGCTCTCACACACACTACTGAAACGCTCTCACACACACTACTGAAATTTTAGCTCTCACACACACTACTGAAACACTCTCACACACACAACTGAAACGCTCTCACACACACTACTGAAATTTTAGCTCTCACACACACTACTGAAACGCTCTCACACACACAACTGAAATTTTAGCTCTCACACACACAACTGAAACGCTCTCACACACACCACTGAAACGCTCTCACACACACTACTGAAACGCTCGCACACACACTACTGAAACGCTCTCACACACACTACTGAAATTTTAGCTCTCACACACACAACTGAAACGCTCTCACACAGACAACTGAAACGCTCTCACACACACTACTGAAACGCTCTCACACACACTACTGAAACGCTCTCACACACACTACTGAAATTTTAGCTCTCACACACACTACTGAAACACTCTCACACACACAACTGAAACGCTCTCACACACACTACTGAAACGCTCTCACACACACAACTGAAACGCTCTCACACACACTACTGAAACGCTCTCACACACACTACTGAAACGCTCTCACACACACAACTGAAACGCTCTCACACACACTACTGAAACGCTCTCACACACACAACTGAAACGCTCTCACACACACTACTGAAACGCTCTCACACACACTACTGAAACGCTCTCACACACACTACTGAAATTTTAGCTCTCACACACACTACTGAAACGCTCTCACACACACAACTGAAAAACCAAGTCATTTCAGTTGAACAGGAAGGCATTTCAGTTGAACAGGAAGGCATTTCAGTTGAACAGGAAGGCATTTCAGTTAAACAGGAAGGTGTTTCAGTTGAACAGGAAGGCATTTCAGTTGAACAGGAAGGCATTTCAGTTAAACAGGAAGGTGTTTCAGTTGAACAGGAAGGCATTTCAGTTAAACAGGAAGGTGTTTCAGTTGAACAGGAAGGCATTTCAGTTGAACAGGAAGTTAATTCTTGACAAGGAAACTGAAGGAAAAAGTGTTAGATTTCAAACAAACCACTACACAGATGTCTACTCAGCAACCTGTTAGTTAGGGGTGGGTTTTTATAATCGATTTATTGATTAAAATCGATTCTGGCTTGGATAACGTGAAATCGATTCATTAAAATCCTGAATCGATTTTTTAATATAAATTTATTTTACCCGAAATGCCAGAATCTCTGGTGAAACCTCACAAAATTTCAACAACCACCAAACAGCTAAGACAGTAAATGAGAGCAGGTACACGCTTCTGCACAAAGACGTAAACACACAGCGCGGACCCGCGGATCAGAATCAGTGAGATGTCGCCTTTCTCACCCGACAGCACGGACACGGTCGGGGCTGAAAGCCGACAGCTTGCTGACTCTGATCTGTCGGCAGGTCCGCGCTTTGTTTTCACGCCGTTTTTGCGCCGATTCTAAAGCTGTTAGTTTTATCTCTCTCCAAACAATATTGACTGAACCAGCAGCAAAAGGAGATCCAAACTGCGCTTCACATAAACATCGTCATGAATTCCCTCACTGTTTTGCTTCCACCACGATAAAATCGCACGTCATGCACAGCCCTCTCTCTCTCTTTCTCTCTCTCTGTACTTCAAGAACAGTTTCCCGTCTAAAAATCTGTTTTCTGTATTATTCGCTTGCTTGTTATGCACAAGTCTACTGTTGTTTACAGCGCAGTCGGCCGCTGTTTTTTTTTTTTTTAATTTTACATACTTCCGAAAAGAAAACCTAATTTCTGCCGTTCAATACTGAATAAATTTAAACTTTTTAAAATTATGCAAAATGCAAAACGTTAGCCGTGTCTCTAATAAAACCGCTGTAACGTCAGAGGTAACGTTCATATGGTTTTCTTTCGTTTTTGATGTACTGCAGAATATTTTTTATAAAATCCCAGGCCAGGAAAACCACCTTCATGTTTTTATGTGTTTTATCTTCAGCTACTTTGACACAAAGGCATCTGCTGTGATGCTCACACCTTTGATAAAGTCTTGCGTGTGTCAGCTTCCTTTTTTTAAATACAAAAATATGTAAATGTACTGATCTGAATTATAATATTTCTGACTGTCAAAATTCCCCATAATCAAATCGAATTGAATTGAATCGAATCGTGGAACAAATCGATTCTGGACCTTAGTGAGACAGCTGCATTACTTAACAATATATTAGCCTCAGCATAAGTCAAAATTTTGAATAGCGGGAGACGTGCATTATCCTGGTTATTTTTTTGGCATATGTGTTTTTTGTCTTTTTTAGCAAAGAAAAATATCTTAAAATCATCAATAAAACCAGGGAGAGAAGGCTTAGCGTTCCTCCATTTAGCACAATGGATATGATATTTACTCAAAAGTATGATGATGTTAATAATGTCTGAGACATCCAATGCTAGATGATCCATATAAAAAAAATTATGATGTAATTCAAACAGTGGCACATCATTAATATCCATTTTTTTAAGTTGCACCAAATACATTGTGTGATAGGGCATAGGGAAAAAAAAGATGTTCTAGGGTTTCATTTTCATCAGTACAAAAAGAACACTGATCCACCTCAAAGCCAAATCTCTTTTTTTAGAAATTCTGCCACAGTATTAGTTTTGTTTAAAGTGTGTTTCTTTAACTTTAGGTAGAATAGGCTCTTTCATAAATTTTTAGTATGCTTTATCCAGTGTATATGAAATAACTAAATTAGAACCATGCCATGTAACCATTCTGTTGTAACTATGAAATATTTTGTCTTTGAAGAAACTACTAACAAATTTCTTATTGCATTTTTATCAAACAGCTGACATTGCCCTAGCAATAAATTTGGGAGCACTGATGAGAAATTATTGTATATCATAAAAATTTTAATCAAATGAAGCAGAGGCAGTGGGACCAGTTCACAAAATTTGTTATATTCTCTTTGAGAACAGTTTAGACAATATTTTTCTGAAAAGTCTGTGTAACTTAGAATGACACCGTTATCATCCAACAAATCTGTTATGAATATAATATTTTTGTTCAAACCAGTCACTCTTGAAAATTGATTTTTGATTAAGTGTTATTACCCTATTATTCCATAAGGTTGAATTATGGGGAGAAGTTGTGGGTAAATCTCATTTTCCCAAAAATGCAACGTCTGTTTTGGAAAGTTTGATATCTTTATGGGGATTTTATTTGCCGCAAAATCACATTTCAAAATAAAGTCTAATCCTGTATACTATTTTATTAAACAAGAATCATGGGATGTGGAGCTAAGTAGAGTCTGGCTGTGACAGACAAGATTTTAACCATTTAATTCTAAGGGTGCCAACCATAAATTCCAATTCTGGAGTTTTGATACCACCTTTATTGTATCCCTTCACAAGCTGAGATCTTTCTATGTAATGGGTTTTATTCCTCCACAAAAATTCGAACACATTTCTATTTATGGTTTTCATGGTATTTATCGTTTTTTTATTTCTTATATTGTTTACGTGGCGCAAAAAAGGTTGGGGACTGCTGTACTAGCAGGTTGCTGAGTAGAAATCCTTGTAGTGTTTTGAAATATACCACTTTTTCCATCAGTTTCCTTGTCAGGAAACAACTTCCTGTTCAGCAGAAATGCCTCTGGTTTCAGTGGTGTGTGTGAGAGCGTTTCAGTAGTGTGTGTGAGAGCGTTTCAGTAGTGTGTGTGAGAGCGTTTCAGTAGTGTGTGTGAGAGCGTTTCAGTTGTGTGTGTGAGAGCGTTTCAGTAGTGTGTGTGAGAGCTAAAATTTCAGTAGTGTGTGTGAGAGCGTTTCAGTAGTGTGTGTGAGAGCGTTTCAGTTGTGTGTGTGAGAGCGTTTCAGTTGTGTGTGTGAGAGCGTTTCAGTTGTGTGTGAGAGCGTTTCAGTAGTGTGTGTGAGAGCTAAAATTTCAGTAGTGTGTGTGAGAGCGTTTCAGTAGTGTGTGTGAGAGCGTTTCAGTTGTGTGTGTGAGAGCTAAAATTTCAGTTATGTGTGTGAGAGCGTTTCAGTAGTGTGTGTGAGAGCGTTTCAGTAGTGTGTGTGAGAGCGTTTCAGTTGTGTGTGTGAGAGCGTTTCAGTAGTGTGTGTGAGAGCGTTTCAGTTGTGTGTGTGAGAGCTAAAATTTCAGTTGTGTGTGTGAGAGCGTTTCAGTTGTGTGTGTGAGAGCGTTTCAGTAGTGTGTGTGAGAGCTAAAATTTCAGTAGTGTGTGTGAGAGCGTTTCAGTAGTGTGTGTGAGAGCGTTTCAGTAGTGTGTGTGTGAGAGCGTTTCAGTTGTGTGTGTGAGAGCTAAAATTTCAGTAGTGTGTGTGAGAGCGTTTCAGTAGTGTGTGTGAGAGCGTTTCAGTAATAATGTCCCTTACGGCACCTCATACCTGCCTGCCAGTCCTTGTGCCTGCATATTGTGTCCTTTGATAACCATTTTCAAAAATGTGACAAGGTCAGAGGAAGATGCACATATGTCAAGATGTCACTGGGACTGGAACAAACAATGAATGAAAAGTAGAAAAAAAAGTTTCAAACCTTTGCAACACATCATGTACTGTATAAAGTATGTGGAAAATGCCATATTTGAATTTTTGAACATGTTAGTTCTTCCCAGAGGTGGGACCAAGTCATTGTTTTGCAAGTCTCAAGTAATGTCAGGCAAGTCAGAGTCGAGTCTCAAATCACTGGTGTAAAAGTCCGAGTAAAGTCACAAGTCTGAAATTTTGAATTTCAAGTCCTTTCGAGTCTTTAAAAAAAAAAAACGAAAAAAGAATGTTGCAGTTATGCTAAATGTAAATATTAGACCATGTAATTTTTAAATCTGTGTTTTTCTCAACACATGACAAAATATTGAACTTAGAAAATATACACAAATTGTGAAATTGCACCTCTTTAAAATGCAGCTCAATTAAACCTAGCTCCAACAATAATTTTCACCGACAGTTCTGAGATAAGCTGCATGTTATTCTTGGATGCGGTTGTAGGACCGGCTTTAAAATCGCATGACAAAAATATCATACACATTAAAAAAAACTGCATCACCAACGTGGCCTGGACAACATTTGCTAGTTAGATGAAGTCAGCTATCTCATTGTAGCATATTTATATGCATATTTATAATTATATGGTTCTTGGAGTGAGTGCACACACTCATGAAGTTTAGTAACTTCAGGTCACTACAACAAGCCCAGGTACCGTTTACCGACAGATGGGTACAGGACCTTGAAATGCACCGTGTAGAACGAAAGACCATCGTACCTATCATAAGTTTACCAGTCTCACAAATCGTCTTCATGAATTCACATTCGTTAAACGTTTATTAATAGGACCTTTGAGCTCAACGGTAATTAATTAGTAGTGGAAATAATTTCTGGTACCCATCACAGAAATGTAGCAGTGACAATAACACTGTATGCTGTAATCGTACTGGGCAATTAGTGATACAAAAAACCTGTTTTATCCTGTGAATAAAAGTATATGTTTTTGTCAATGTACCATAATAACAGAAGCGAAACACAATATTGTGTCAGGACAATTCACTATTTATGCACAATAAACAAAGGAGCATAGCGTGACAATTTCTGTTCAGCGCCAGACTTGCTTGTAACCTATATCACCAATTATGTTATGAAAATGACGTATTAACTACTAAAAAACACTGACCTTTGTGTAAATGCTTGGAGCAGACTAACCTGTGAGCTGGAGTGTTCTGGGACGTTATATTTGATCTTTGAATGGCTGCAATCCAGGCCATCCGTCGCCTGTTTGTCACTTCGGAAACATGGCTCGAACAATTTCTCTTCAACGACGTAATCCGATAACAACAGATCTCTTTACCCGTCGGCTTCCCGTGGCTGTCATGCGACCGGCTATTGCGGTTAATAATACAACAGCTTCTTGACATTTTTGTGTTTCTTTTTATCGCTGTGTGACTGATTTCAATTGAAAGCCTGCGTGCGCTAGTACTTCTTGCCACGAGTTCCCAGAATCCTTTGCGGTTTTACCCCTGAATGACGTCACATTTTCAATCTCTATATAATATGCATGTTAAATTTTATATTTGGGGTGAAATATCAAGTCTTTTCAAGTAAACCGGTTCAAGTCCAATTCAAGTCCCAGGTCATTGGTGTAAAAGTCCAAGTCAAGTCACAAGTCTTAGAATATTTTTTCAAGTCAAGTCTAAAGTCATAAAATTAATGACTCGAGTCTGACTCGAGTCCAAGTCATGTGACTCGAGTCCACACCTCTGGTTCTTCCCCGTGACATGATGATCCAAACTGCAATCCAGTTCAGTCAGGATGAGCTGCACTAGTGCACTCATTCACTGACATGAGTTATTGATTTCTGTGTTTTACAGTGTCACATAGTCACATAGTTGTTTTCCTAAAGGAAGATTTGACATCCCTGAAAGTAATTGCATCCATATAATTTTGATTGCATAGTGGAAAGAATTATTGTCAAGGATCTTATTACAGATTGGCACCACTCTAGTGCTAAAAACCATGAATGTCCTTTCCATTTAAAGCCAGTGTCAGTCACATTCTTGTATAGTTCTAACTCATTTGGTTTGTATCTAAAAATGTGAAGTCTTACATTCTTTCATGGACTAATATCACATTTCTCGTTGGGATTATTCTCCTTAAAAGAGAAGAAATGGAAGCATCTATCCATTTTTTATCCATCCACTTCCCCTCCTGCATTATTGTTTTGAACCTCCATCCATTCATTCTCTTCCACTTATCCCTATCAGGGTCACTGGAGCCAACCCCAGCTACCATAGGGCAGGGTACATCTTAGACAGGTTTATTCAGGGTAACCAGAGAGACAGACAGCCATTCACACTCACACCTACGGGCAATTTAGAATAGCCAGACTAACTGCAAATCATTGAACTGTGGAAGAAGCCAGAGTGAATGCAAGAACCCATGCAAACATGGGGAAAACAAGCAAACTCCACCACCATGTTACCCTAACTGGTTTTAAGCTGACCACTGGATTCAATCCCTCTTGCTATGGGGCCTCAGTGCTAATGACTGTCTCGCTGTGCTGACAAAGAAGAAAACAGAAAGCTATTAAGAACAGATGAGCTCAATACAAAATCAAGCTCAACATTTAAAACCGAGGTCCCTTCACAAAACAAATATCTGCTCACGGTTTCATTGAGTGGTTCAAATTTACAACAAATGCTTTGAACTACACCTTGATCTTTGTGGTCCAGGACTCCTAGTCTAACCTAGATTACAACCTGCTTCATCTTAACACATGAAAACAAGACGCAGCCTGCTGCTTTCACTGTACAGCAAGAAGTGCAGGCACTGCAGATGAAAATTACATGTAATTGGCTGGAATTCAAAGAATAAGATACAGCATGACTTCTTTAAAATGAAGTTGGTTGTGCTCGAGGCAGACAGTAACCTCTCAGGGAAAAGGCTGGGAAAGAGTAAGTACGACAGAGACAGGGAAGAATGCCCCGCCGCGATGGGGAAAAGGGGGAATTTGATAAAAAAAAATTAAGGGAAAGGAATGGTTGAAACACAGTCAGGTAAAGAAAGAAAATAGATAAAGTGTGCACCAGGGTGCTTAAAAAGAGATGTGACATCCTACAAACAAAAATAAATGAGGTCTGGAACAGGGGCCATTATAATCTCCAAAATACATCCAGGTTCTTGTTTGGCCCAGTCACAGTCGCATTCATATTTTTCTCTCCTCGCTATCCATCATTTTCTCTGACTTCCTCTCCCACTAAGTCTTGCTGTCTATTCCTCACATTTACCTCTTTTTCATTCCGTTTTGTTTTTTTTTCCTATTCCTCAATGAGCCACACACACGCACACACAATCCTAATACCATTTCCAGACAGGCATTGTTAAAATCCAGCTAGGCTGAATGAATACACAGCTCACTTCTGCTGGCTGAGAGCTCAGACTAAGGAACTGATTGTTTGTATTATTTTCATGTTGAGGCGTCCAATAAAATGAATTCCTCAGTTTGCAGAATACTGAATGACATAGGTGTCATTTTTTGAGATTGCCTGGCCTCATATGGGTTTTTTGTGTGGAACTGCTTTTGAAAGGACTCAGGTGAAAGTACTTGATTACAGCGTGCCATTTTGCAACGGTAATTCCATAAGACGAGTTTCTTCCTAAGAAATTCTGCGATCCGTGTATATGTTCTGCTAAAACCCACCTCGAATCACCTGATTTACAAAAACACTAATCAGTTTTTGGATTTAAAACGAGGCCTCTTCTTTACGTTGCCAGTCCCACAGTCACCCCTGATACCTGCTCCGCTGCTGTTGACTGCTTTTTCCACTTCTTGTCAGCACTGCACAGATCAACTCTGTTTCATTGTTTTCATCTACAGAAACTGCTGTTTGTGGTTCCTTCATCTCTGTCTTCTTTTCAAGGAAGAGTTATTCTGGGTAATTTGGCAAATGAAAAACCTGCTGTAACAACTGTCATCTGACAAATAGAAGCTCCCCACTGCTGTGTGTATACAATGATCTGTCAAAGCAAAGACGCCCAGGCCCAACCCTTCTGGGTCACCCTCTAAGAGCAAGACTCAAAACTTTTATATGACTCCAACCCTGAGAGGCTTTTATAACGTGCTCATGTGCTCAGGCTGTGCAGACAGTTTCTTTCCACTGCCCTGCTGCATTTCCAGGACCTTTTGTCACAAAGCTTATATTTAGCTTTCTCGCTCTTACATCTGTGCCATGCACTGATGTCATGTAAGCATTAAGAAGGCTGGAGTCTAAATGTAGCGCTTCCACCTTTCACAGAATATTAACCTTTAGCATTAGTGCTGTTCTTACCATATTGCAAATAGATTTTTACCCAAGTGCACTTTTGACTCAATATAAATTATTAATAGATTTTCCTATTTTAAATTCAAAATACTTCTGCAATGTGTCTCAGTGTCCATTTTTGGCATTTTAGTGGATTTCCTGACAAGCCACTTGTTGTCACCTTAAAGAAAACCATTTGCATTAAGCCTGCAGAATACTAATAATACCTGTTTAAGGTATTTTGCTTCAGAGGCGTGTGTGTGTGTGTGTGTGTGTGTGTGTGTGTGTGTGTGTGTGTGTGTGTGTGTGTGTGTGTGTGTGTGTGTGTGTGTGTGTGTGTGCATCCTTTTCTCACTCAAGGTCAAAAAAACGGGATTTAAGAATTAACGGCCCCTACTGTGCACTGGTTTTTAGCTTTCCCAGTGTGCTGGTCACATATGCCGAGTCCCAACCACTTTATATGTCAGTTAGATTAATCCCCATTTATGACTCATGAAGTTTATGTGTAGTAGTCTCTTCATGTCTGCTTATAGAAAACACTTTATAGTGAGATACTCTAACGCGGTGTCCACTGTAACTGATGTGTTTGTATGTTGTCTGAACATGGAACATTCGTCTGGCGGAAACGTCTTGACATCTGATGGTTTTTCCATAATATTAATATTCAAAGTTCTAGAAGACGAAAGGCCATAATGTCTTTGGTGCTCATCTAGACTACCTAGTACCATCAACAACTCAATCTTCCAATGCAAAAGAAACAGAAACATCTCATTGATTAACTGGAACAAACTTTGGCTGAGACATTCTTGGTTCCAGATGACATATTCATGGGATTCCCTGAGTTTCACTCCACCACCAGCATCAGACTGACATTTTTGGCCCAATGTGAGGCATCGCAGCTATTGTATGAATTGCTTTAGAATCAAGTGCACACATTCTGTTCATCCGAGGATGAAATGGAATACATTTGGTGATCGTCTAGCCTGTAATTACATCCTGTAGCACCACTATTGGATTACCTTTTAAAACGAATAATATTCCCACCAGATAGATAAATACAGGAAACATCTCAAACTGACCTGCAGTGCCCTAAAAAAAGGTAAAATGTTCCCCAAATCCGTAATAATATGATGCATAATTAGGAATCTCGAGGTGAATGCCTGCACTGAGTCTGTATTGCTTTGTTCTAATCCAGAGGAGTGGGACCTGTGCAGTGATGCATGTCAGACAATCTGGAAGATGCAGGCTGCTGAAAATGCTGATATTGCATCTTATTATGTTTGCAGTACTGTAACCGGTGACATGTCTTCATTTAAATTGTCCAGTGTGTATCCCTTCACTTACTTTATCGTAGTCAGCTGAGCACCCCTCAGTTCTTTATACTTTGTCTTTGATATGAACATTTATTCAGAGATGCAAACATCCACATCTTCTCAGACTCGCCTCTCTAACGTTGTTTCCAAACTCCTCAACCTGAGCTGTTTCTCTGATGTACTCATTTCTAATCTTGTCCACTCTGTCTCAGTCTTAACATCTTCAGCTCTGTCTCCCGTCTTTTTCTTAGTGTCACCGCCTGAAAAACCACTGCCCTGCTGTCTTTGTGTCCTGCACCACCATGTCAAACATCCCTGCCAGGGCTGCATTCCTCATAAAGTACCACAGTTCCTCTGTTGACACCTTCTCATATGCTTTCTCTAGATCCACAAAGACAAAGGGCAACTCTTTCAGACCTTCATCTGTATTTCTCCACTACATCTACTACATCTCTGCACATCACCTGTACAAGTACACTTCCTCTCTATTCTTCAGGCATCATCTAATTCTCCAGAACTCCAGGCTAAACAATCTGGTTAATCTGCCCTCTTAGCCAAACATCTCCACAGTGATGTCATCAGGACCAGCTGCCTTGCCATCACTGCCTACATCCATCCTTATTTCTCTCTGAGTTTCTTCAATAATCAGTTCGTTAACACAGTCTCTCATGTCAACTGTTTTTCTCCTTCCTTAGTGCACACCCTCACATATAACCCTTACCATTTCCCTCTGCCCTCTCACTCTTTGTTCTACACCTAGCCTCCCAGTACTCCCGTCTAGTTTGGCTATCCCACATTACTTCCGTTCTTTGAATAACTCTCTTTCTCCTCGTTCCTCTGTCCAGAGGGCACACCAAACACTTTCTAGGGAGTTTCTCTCAACACCACAGTTCTACTTTCCAAGTTATCAGCCATCTCTTCTCTACCACCCAGAGCCTGTCTCAGCTTGTACCTGAACTCTGAGGAACATACTTCCTTCTTCAACTTCCACCATCCTTGGCTTTACCTTCACTGGCTTCCTGGTTTTGCAAGTTAAATAAGAAAAAAAGAAAGTAAAAAAGGTCAAACATCAAGAAAACGCAACCCCAAAATGCTCCTACTGAGCTCAGCAGAGAAGAGCAAGTTCAAACTGATGATTCACTGAAACAAGGTGGATGATTTCAATTTTCAGCACCCCATTCACCTCTGGTTGGGATAATGTTGCTTACTGCTTTTTGTTAACTCGCTCCTCTTGTCCTGTTTAATTCCTTATCTGTCAGCATCTACCATGTTTCTATAGACCTGACTCTTGAAATGATGCATTTTTCATAGCTCTGTGATTAATTTCTGCTGCTCCCACTCTGTATATCTCCAGGGGTTTGATTGCTCTCCCTGCTGCTTGAACACAGCATATACAAAAAACAACTGGATAACGATTAGGCCAGCAATTATTTCATCATGAGAGAGCATTTCTGACAAAAGTATTGCAAAAAAAAAATACACCCTAGAGGACACATATATAGTGCTAACCTCATTTAATGACTTATTCAAAAACACTGCCTATGGAAAAGTGCATTTTCTAAGAAGCTTTTATTGATTTATTTCATACATTGCAGCGTTATCCTTTTTCAAATTATCCTTGTTAGGGCCCGAGCACTAAAAGTGCGAAGCCCTATTGTATCTGCTCCGTTTATTAGGGCCCGAGCACTGAGAGTGCGAAGGCCCTATTGTATCTGCTCTGTTTGCAGCCTCAAATTTCTCCAGGAAAGCCTTAAGGAGTTGGTCTTGGGTTACAGTGAAAACTGTGACTTTTCGCGAAAGGGTGTTACCCCAGCAGCATGGCGAACTTTCATGTCTCGCCATGAAGACACAAATTAGTATAACTCAATGAAATCCAGTCTGATCAGTACCAGACTTTACAGGCATGATGTCAGACCCGCCCTGAACAGATTGATGTGCCCATTGTTGGGAATACGCACAGCGCCACCTAGTGGCAACAGGAAATATCATGGCTTTAATTTCGTTGTACTGATTTTCACAGGTTCATCGTGGCCACCTCAAAAGCGGTGAATATCACCATCAGTCCTTCATGATGCTTTAGTGTGAAAATTGTGATTTTAAACTGAATGGCGCACCCTGATGGCAACGCGGTTCATCATGAACAATGGCGTTGCTTTTCAGGGGCTTGGAAAGTTTAAAAAGTCTTGAAATTTGGTGCATACCTCCAAAGTGATGAGGGCTTTTTTGTTATGTGATCATTTTCATTGAATAGGGCTTTGGAGCGTGATGTCACAGGGGGTGGGCGTGGAAAGGATTTTGGCCCGATCCGCCATTTTGGGGGTCTAGCGCAAGTGAAAAGGGAGCGAAGTCACACACAACAGCCATGGTTCATATTTGCTGTGTGGTCGGCTGCAATGTTCGATCACACGACCGGCAAGAGAATAAGGTTGAAAATGGTTTATCTTTTCATTCTTTCCCAACCTGGAAGCAACATGAGCAGTGTATTGATGTTACCAAACGAAGGCGTCTAGCCTGGATAGCAGCTGTGAGACGAGCTGACGTGCAGTTCTCTTCCATCTCCAAATATCTGTTGGTGCTCCAGACATTTTCATTCCGGTAAGTTCTAAATATGTTCATATCACTCTTTATAGCCTATTAGTTTTATTTTCTATGCGCTCTGAGGTCATAGCAAATTTGAACAAACATCCTACTGAGTGATTTTGCAGAACTACCTTCTATCTATATGCGCTCTGAGCTCATAGCAAATTTGAACAAACATCCTACTGAGTGATTTTGCAGAACTACCTTCTATCTATATGCGCTCTGAGCTCATAGCAAATTTGAACAAACATCCTACTGAGTGATTTTGCAGAACTACCTTCTATCTATATGCGCTCTGAGCTCATAGCAAATTTGAACAAACATCCTACTGAGTGATTTTGCAGAACTACCTTCTATCTATAGAGATGCTAATTATTTGGCATTATTGCAGCAAACCAGCCTATGAAATGGATGAAACATCGTGACTGGGTTCCAGCGCTACACAAGGGACCTGCTGCAAACATACCACCATGCCAATCAGATTACTTCTTCCATGTGAGGGTGAAGAGTTGACCCTTGTGGATAAGATGGTGAAGGTTTGCTGCGTTTTGGTGAACAGTGTGATAATAAAACCAGGGAAGAATGAAACCTGCTCCTGTTAAATATTCTTAAGTCTTGTGCTGTTAAAATTGCTGTATTTTTTCAAAAGATACAGTAAATAAAGTAATGTTAGTAGTGGGTGATGTCATGTAAACACTCATGATTTTGTGTAAACATTTTGTCATTTGTAAACTATAAATGACATGGATTCTACATTGTAACTGGTGTGATGTTCTATAAGGTGGTTTCAATAAAAAAAAAAAAGAGGCAAAAATTAGTTTGTTTCTTTATTCAACTTTTGAACAGTGGTACTCAGTCAGTATATATTCAGTAAATGCAAATTATTTACACGGCAGTGCACTACAGGCATAAATGTAGACCCCTAGATAAAACATTATGGGTCATTCCCACAACCCACAGCTTTACTGTGTTCCAGCAAAGTATCCAATAGCAGTGACAACTCCTCCAAAGTAGCAGGTGGGATTTTTCTGTTTTGAGGATGGCTCCTTTTACCTGTCACTACAGATGGTCTGTTTAGGTTTTGATCAAGAGCCTTTTTTTGGGCAGCTGAAGAGGAGAAGTCTATCTTATGGCCAACCTCTGGCTGTATCTTGGTCATATTACCCAGCAAAACCCAGTATGCAGGTTCATCTGTAACAGTCCTTGTGCCACGGATCAACACTGTTGCTTCTACATTAAACAGAAGAGCAGCGACATGGCTGCAGGTCTCTGCGACTCCGGCCTTACAGGTGCAGTGGGCGGCTTCAACCTTCCCTGCGATGCTCACGGTGACCCATGGCTGCAATGCTGGTTCATTCAGTCTTTGAGAGTGCAGGACCTGAAACACACACAGACAAAGTTCATTTAAAGACAAGAACTATGAGCCAAGGCCGACGTAAATGTGTTTTATCTACTTTATCATAAATGTAACAAAGTGTTTAGAAAGTTAGCACATACATGTAATTTTTCATTTCTTTATGTGTCCATCTATAGAACGCTGCATGTTATAGTGTTAATCTGCCTGCAGAAAATGAACCTAAAGTATGTACCGGTAATCACTTTAGAGATGGAGAAAGCATAAAGTGACAATTATGAATCCCTTAATATGATAAGGAGATTCTGCAGGTCATTGATCAATATATAAAATTAAAATAAATTGTATTTTTAGTGACACAAGATACAAACATGGAAGCAAGATGTTTAATTAGGATTATTTATAATAAATATGAATAAAGTGCAATTTCTTTAACCATAAAGAATAACAATCCTTCAGGAGAATGTCACATCAATGCACTGAACTCGCTATGTTATCCACCTAACAGCCTCCACATGTTCTCACTGTAATTTCCCCTCATGAATGAATTTATGCTGCACTAATCTGAATGTTTGCAAGGAAATTAAACGCATTTCACTCGCAGTACTCGAGCTGACTTACCTTTGCTTGAATGACGACTTGTACGCGCTGATTCCACAGATAAGGTACGAAAATATGTCAGGCTACGTCAGTAGCGGTTGGTCTTCAGGGTTTCTACTCCACGGCCCTATTTCATACTGGTCCACATTTCCATTGCACGCTATTTTCTGCAAGTACCGCTGCTTCGCCTCTGAATGAAATCGGTCTCTATACAGTTCATTCTCTTTTGAGCTGCTTTTAAGCATCTTTCTTGTAGTTGTCGTTCCAACACAGTGTGTTTGGTTTGATTCGTAGACCCCGAAAATGGCGCTGCGCTCCCATAATGCATTGCGGCGTGATGTCAACTCCAAAGCTCTATATCCCAAAATGGCTCCACAGCGACCCCTACAAAATTTCAAAACATCAGCCCCTGCTCTGTGTTTTATGTATGAGTCTGAAACCTGGTAAGCTTATAGGAGATATCAAGATGTACAAAAAAGTCTCTTGGAGCAATATCCCAAATCCAACAGGAAGTCAGCCATTTTAAAATTAATGTGCAATTTTGACGACATTTTCCCCTCTTTTCAGGCACCGTTCTTTGACTAACTCCTCCAAGGGATTTCGTCAGATTGGACCGATCTGCAGTGCGTGGCATCTAAAGACCTTTGTGATGTTAAATTGCGAAGCTTTTTACATTCAGGGAAACGGGGTGGTCATGGCGGCTCGTAGAGTTTCAATCACTCGCCAAAAAGCAGTAATCTGCTGTCACTCAAAAAAACAATGTTCAATCTCTCCCAAAGGTCATAGGCGTGACGAGACTCGAGCTCGGAAATGTTTGTTATGCCATTTGTCAGTAATGGTTAGAGCGCCACCTAGTGGGACGACTATAATCATGATTGAATGAGATGAAATGTTAGCTGGTGGTTAAATGCATAAATTCCATCAATGTGACATCAGATTGGACGTGCTGGTTGTAGGTGTTGGGCGTGGCTCGATGCGCGGGGGGTGCGAGGGCCCTCATAAAATTAAAGCTGCTTGCAGCTTTAATTTGTTGTTGTAATCCTTAGTTCCCGGTTTGATTACGTTTCTGTGTCTCTTCCTTTTTCAAGTTTCTGCTCTTGATTGATGACATTGAAGAGTTTCAGTGTTTTCAGCTTGTTTCAATGTCTCAGGTGACTCTTAATGGTATAGTTCCTCTGGTTGGAGTCAACCTGTCTCCAAACAGCCGGGATTTTACTTAGATCAACTGCAATCACTCTCAGATAGATTGGCAAAGGGCTGCAAATAATTTTTATATAATTGGTTTAATATTTTGCAATCATTCTAAGTCAGCCCGTTCCTCTTCTGTAAAGTGTCTCTTTGCAATCAGGGCATTGACTCATCTGGTTCCCAACTATCCTATTCTAGTTATATTCATATGAAAAAGCAATGCTGCAGAGTGCCTATTTTATTTTTCCTCTCACCATTCTGCAGCAATTATGTCACAATTTCTGGAGGAGTTTCTATTATCGCAACTAGTTTACATGCAACTGCCAACTTTATCCCATTTAATTAAACTAACAGCAGACTGACTTCAACAGTTTTACTGCCGTCACTAAAGCTGCTGGTTGAAGTTACCTGGTCCCCATCTTTAAAGCAAGCTTTTGAAAGGTGAAGACACTCTAAGTTCACTGAACACAGCTGCAGTGATTTTGTTTGAGCTACAGTCCCCAACCACTGTGTAACCAAATGTAACTGTAGCACTGTGAAGCTTTCCCATTTAATGGATGTTCTATCCACTTCCAGATATGAGTTCTGAGTGATTATTTTGGGCTGTGTCCATTAAACAATGAAACACATTTTCTGGAAATGTTGTACAAAACTTTGTGCACATGTTTAAAAAGTCATTTCTAATTCAATCATGAGAAACTGATGTTATATCGGATGAATTCCAAAGTGTTACTGTAAACTGAAACTGAAACAAAAGGTGTTATCACAAATTTGATAGACAGCATGTTGACATAACCATCTGAAGTTCTTGTTTCAGAAAGGTGCGAGCATGTTAAAGCATGTGCGTGTGCTCCCAACCACTCCTTACCTTTCAGGGGCAAAATCCTTCTAGGATTCCCAACCTGCACTGCAACTGTTTGCCATCCGCTGATCAGCCGCCCACTACTGTTAGGGAGAACCTTCAGTCTTCACCTGAGTGTTTAAGTAACCACGTTAGTGAGACCAGCTCCAATCAGCCTGTGGCCTGCCTCACTGATCACTTACCTGTTCTTCTCTTCTTTACAGAACATGCTGGTCCTGTTCATGTGATTTGAGCGCTGAGCTCATTAATGGACTTTCCCCTTCTATGGACCTTGTAAATAAAGACTATGGATTTGTCCCTTGACAAAGATCTGATCTCTTGAGTTCTGTGTAAGCACGGCCCGCCTCACTGATTATGACACTTAGAGGGAATTTTAGAGTTAATAAAATTTCAGATAAAATTAAAACCATGAATCTGAACAACGGAAGGGGAAACGCATGACGAGGATGAGGATAAGTGTAGTCAGATAACTTTATAGCTCTCATAAAACCTAATGAAATGCACAATATAAAGTGTGCTCCTCCTCACGGGAGCAAGTCATTCAGTGAATTTGAGAAATAATCTGTTGAGTGGATTTGGATATTTCAATGAAATGAAATGAAGGAGGATCATCAAAATCACAAGCGAAGCGCATACGTGCAGCAAAAGAAATGTGAAGACTACAAGATCAGCAGACTCATTTCAGTCACTGTCTCTCAAATTCAAACATAAAAAGAGGTGATTCTCAGCTACAGTTGAGGGATTGGTAGAAAAAACCCTCGTGGATTAGTCATCGTCTGCTGAGAAACATGAACACCTGCTGGCAGTTTTTAAAATAGCAGTGAAATTGATTTTAGTGTAACTGAACCCTGCAAACCACAAATGCACATGCTGAAGTTCAACAGGCTCATTTGCACCTTTCACTTCCTTTACTCCCATCTCCCCTAATTCTGTTAAGGTCAGAGACATTTTAGTGACCCACAAGCAGGAATTTAGCCCAGGCTGGCACTGACTTCAAATAGCTGCTGGAGTGGAGATGGAGTGGATGGTTGAAGGCCTGGCGTTGCAGATAGCCGAGCAGGTAGAGGACTGTAGATTGGGAGTGTGGTGCGATTGGCTGAGGTCCGGCAGGCAGACTAGAAGGCCAAAGGTGAGTGAGGTAGGCTGGAGAATGCAGTCATAGATGAGCTGATGTAATAACATAACAAACTTAGCACTGACCCTGTATCTACTACACAGCAGTAAGTCGGGAGGTGGCGGGACATTTAGTGCTAGTGATGATCGTATGAAGCAGGTATGGATGCTGACTGAAGGAGACCAGTAAGGCATCGACATGCTGACATTTATACATTTCTGCACAGTGACCCCAAAAACCACCCTGGACCCAGCTGTTCAAATATGCGCAACAGAGCTAATCGCCACCACTCAAGAAAATGCTTGTGATTCCCCCAGACAGAATGTTTTAGACACTTCCCAGAAGCAGCGCTCCGGTCCATGTTGCTAAAAATAGAGTCGGGTCTATTTTTTTTCACAGGAGCCGTGTTAAGCAGCGCAGAGCAGGAAGTCAGAGGCAGGAACGGCATAGTGGGATTCATCCCATCTTCATGTCAGTTTCACTGGCAGCAGCTTTAAGTTTTTGACAAAGAGGCATGAAAGTGAAGTAAAACTCAACCAACTTGTGGTATTTTTTTGCCCCAAAGCATCAGCCCATGAAACTAATTTGGTAACAGTGCCAAAAGCCAAATGTTCAAAACCTCAAATATATATACACACACACACACACACACACACACAGACACAGATATATATATATACACATATATATATAGGGGAGACCGGGGATAGTTGTAACATTTTTGACATTTCTGTCTGTAAATTGAAGCTCTTTTAAGGTAGTGGATTCAAAATGTAATGCAAAGTATTTACATGTCTCTGCTATTAAATAGTGCAGCTATTTTCTCTGCAGCACAATTACCCATTGCATGGTATGCTCTCAAACACGAAGAGTGAAATGTTACAATTAACCCCATAGTCTGGGTTAGTTGTAACATATCCTGGGGTGAAATGTAACACAATGAAATAAGGGTACTAACAAAATATTAACATGTAATCTTTGTTTATTCAACACATGAATGCACTTAGAGCCATTTATGTAGCTATGTGTGTGTGTGACAGAATGCAGAAATCTAGCTTTTGAACATATTCCAACCCCCCAAAAAAGACAAATTATGGAATTTTCTGCAACTGAATATTTCATTAATTTTGGTTGGTCTTCCTTGAGTTTGGCCTCATTGGCTCAGTGGGCATTATAACCTACAACTCTTGCACCAATTTTGAACATAACAATGAAGCTGAAAAAATGTAGTTGTTCACCAGCATTGCAATTCCATTACTTTTTATCATGGCTTACCTTGGTGTGGTTTGCAAAGTGCTTCAGAAAGATGAGGAAATCTGTTTCGTGCACCCATCCTGATTTATTTCCACTACCAATACTTCCTACTGGTCCATCTCTGACACAGTGGTCTGCATAATGTATGTGTGGGAACACAAACAGTGGGGGAATTGTGTTGCCAATGGCATTAACCGCATATACAAAAGCGACCAGTGAACCTCTCTCTGCTGATGTCGTTGCCCCAACTTGTTTAATATAAGTTAAAGTAAAAGTGTGGTAAGTTGTAACATCTGCATTATTGTTACAACTTACCCAGACTGTTGCTGTTACAACTGACCCAGACTCCTATAGCCATGAACTAGCTAACATTACAGCCAACGGCTAAAACATTAGCACTAAAGACCTACACAGAATATATCCCCACAGACATACAAATAACATAATTTAGGTTTGATGAGTTTAACTGCAAAGCAGATAATGCTATTAGAAATTGAAATAAAGTAGAAAAACTTACTTTTTGGCATACAAATTACTTTTTTTCGTGTTAAATTGTCTGTGTTTGACGAAATGTGCTGATTTTTCACATGTGATAGCAGAACTGAGTTGGGCATGCACAGGATGAGTCACATCATTTGAAACTTAGCCCTGATTGGAGAAATTGGAAGTGTTACAACTGACCCACGTTACAACTATCCCCGGTCTCCCCTATATATATATATATATATATATATATATATATATATATATATATATATATATATATATATATATCCCTGCACGTAACTAACACATATATTGCATTATATTAACAAATATTTTGGTATGTCACATTGGTTTGCCCCAGGAACTCTCACATAGATGACTGGCCTCTCCTTCCCACTGCTATATTAAATCCCAAAATATCAACTCAACTCAATTAAGAATCATCCCAAAACATAACCGCAAGCTAAATGAGCATTTACACACAATCAGTCATGAACTAATAAACCTATATGATAACATCTACTGGTCTCCCATTATATTTCATAATGAAGCTCAGCACCAATGCTGCTCTTCTGAAAAGCTCCCAGTGGGATTTGAAGCCTCGCCTGAGATTTGTGCTCACAGACACACATCCAGTGTGTTTCCAGGAAACATAGCAAACAAAACACAAAAGACACGAGGAGAATGAAAACGGGTCGTGGTCAAGTCACATTCATAAGCTCTTGATGGTTAACAGTCTGTGTAAATCATAACCCATTCATAATACATACATTTCCCTTATGGCCTTGACCATCTTTATGCAGCTACTCGGTATCCATTCAGTGATGTCTAAACTTTCTTAAAATGCACCTCAAGTTTTCCCCTCAGGTGACAAAGTCACTGATTTGTTGGGAGTTTGGAAGTGTTTAGATTGTATGTAAGTAGTGTTTGCTGATTTTAGCAGGTATCATGGTTAAAATGCTCCTCATATGGAAAGAAAGTGCTTGGCTGAGTGTTTTCATGATCAGCACAAAATGTGATTGAGGCAGCTTTTTCTTCGCCTGGTGTTGGGGGTAAAAGAAAAAAAAAGTTGTGGACATGCCCTGGAGAGACCCAACTCCCAAATATCTAAAATAAGAGATTACAAATTTGAGACTTGAGATGAAGCTTGGATGTGGCCACAGCAGCCCCCTTCCCTTCTGGATGTTCTCCCATCACTAGGAAGCTTTGCAGCACTATAGCTGCTCTATCTCGCCTGTGACAGCAGCAGGAGCGGCCACGCTAATCCAGTTAGAGAAAACTTGCTCACTCACTCTAAATACCAGCTGCAGAGATTATTCCTTTGGGTGAAATGGCACTGTGTATATTTGTGTGTGTGGGTCCGTGTGTTATGACATGTGTGTGTAGGTCCCTGTGGAACACACAGTGTAATCACAGGAGGCGATTACTTGGTAGCCGTCAGGTGTGTGTGCATGCAAGTCCTGGGAGAGCAACACACTTTAATCACAGGAGACTGTTACTCAGTGGCAGTCAGGTGTGTGCATTAAATGGTTGTAGTGATAAGGACGTATGCACTAAGATAAAATGATTGCTCTGTAGATAGGGCAGGCAGCTACAGCACTGCACACAGACACACACACACAGTCCCTATTTATCTGCATCAGCACTTTGGATCTGAAAGTGCACTTCAGTTTGCAGTGAGAAACATCTCCACTGAACATCAACAGACTTTACGCTGAAATGGCCCTAAATGGTTATCAGAATCCTAATCATACACTGATGAAGATCAAGTGATGTAATCCTGTCTTATGGCTGAGTCACACTTGAGTAAAAATATGGTGGAAACCTTCTTTGTTTGACTCGGAACATTTGCTTTTGCATTTTTTTGTTGTTAATATTGAAAGGTTACCTGGTGGGAAGCAACCTGTTACCAACTTCATCAAAGGAAGATTGTCAAAATCAAGGTTGTCAAAGTTTCCAAATAACTGTTTCTAATTCAAATGCAGTATCACGGTACAGCGTGTAATAGACGTGGTGTGTCTCCAAAGTATGAAATGAACACGCTTGCAGAAGTTGCAATAAGTTTCAATAAGTTGCAGTACCAGCAGAGCAGACCAGCATTTTAGTTTAAGGCAACAGACATTATTAACACATTTACATGTATATACATATTAGTGGTCTAGTTTAACTGTTTGTGGTATAGAAGAATGCTTCATACCTTCCTAAGAGTCTTTAACTCTTGTCTTTACCCTGCTGGTACTGCAACTCCTTCATTATCAGTGATGAAGGAGTTTAGCTGTGACGATAACTTCTCATCTGACTAAAAATCAAAAAGATGAGCCTAGTCCTCTCTCAAATGTAACTGTGGAATTAAAAGTCTATGATTTGGGGACAGTTTATAAGAGAGAATCCGTTGCTCAGCCTGTGGTTTCACCTGAAAAGAAGCAAAGAAAATAGTTTAAATCTACCAACCAAGAAAATCTTCCTGTGAACTACAGACTCAGAATCCACTGTGACATAAACACAGAACATAAAAATAAATTATAAAGAATCAATGGAAGTTTGGTTTACTAATTAAGTGATTTTTTTAAATACATATTAAGCTTCTCCTTATTACCTACACCTTATCCCTATGAGACAACAGCTCAGTATTCAGACCTCCTCTAAATACTTTGTTTTGGTGTTTTTCCATCTCTGGATCTGTATGATGTCAGTGATGTCAGCTAATAATAATATGGCTATCTGCAGCACACAGCTTTAACTGTGAGCACCTGCTCAGGTGGACTCAAACCTATTTGTGAGCAACAGCCAATCAGAAAAGATTTAGATTAAATTGCCCAAAAACCTTCAAAGACAAAAAGGATCATTTTTAAACGTGAATCATACATATTAATCCTACTGGAGTCTAAGAATGAAAGTGTTGATGTGAAAAAGAGCGCAGTAGGTATCAGCTGTAATTTTCACACAGACAATCTACAAATGCCGTAAACTTTATTATTCCATTTAAGGGCGATCGTGGCTCAAGAGTTGGGCGTTCGCCTTGTAATCGGAAGGTTGCCGGTTTCAGCCCCGGCTTGGACAGTCTCGGTCGTTGTGTCCTTGGGCAAGACGCTTCACCCGTTGCCTACTGGTGGTGGTCAGAGGGCCCGGTGGCACCAGTGTCCGGCAGCCTCGCCTCTGTCAGTGCGACCCAGGGTGGCTGTGGCTACAATGTAGCTTACCATCACCAATGTGTGTGTGAATGGGTGGATGACTGGATATGTAAAGCGCTTTGGGGTCCTTAGGGACTAGTAAAGCGCTATATAAATACAGACCATTTACCATGAACATCAGTAGAAGCCCGTCCACCAACTAGATACAACTTCAACATTCATATCTGTTTGTGACTCTTTCAACCACTTTTTTACCTCTTTAGCAGTTTTCTTCCTATCTGTCTTAGTTTCCTTTCCCTTGAGTGCACACACAAACGTTGGTTATTTTCAGTTTGCATAATTCAAAGCCATAACATGTGACTTCATAAAGCATGGTTTCCAGTCATGTTGTCTCCAGTGTATTACTACTTTGGCTCCTTTCTCACAGCAAATCCAAAGTGCTATTTTTGATACCAACTCATGAATCTCTCCCAGCTGTGGCAGTGATAGACATGTGAAAACCTTTTTTCTTACTTCCAGTTGTCAGCTTTCACATTCTTTAACATCTGACTTTCCTCTTGTATCTGGGCACCTCATTTAATTTTTACCTTGTCTAATTTTCATAATGCTGATTAAAGGAACGAGCAAGTGTACATATTTGTTCCTTTATCATTAAAAAAAATTTAACTTCTCTTATTAAAAAAAATGACACTAGCATGATTGTTTTTCCTCTCCTCACATACACTGACTAAGAACCTAGCTTAAAGCCAAGGACATCCATTGACTCTGCTTTTAGATGAGATGTAATAAAAGTCACAAATAAACCTTGTCCTCCATGAAAAATAAGAAGATAGCACAACTTAAAAGGATATGCTGCAGGCACAAGTGCAGAAAAACAAAGGAGCAGCTGTATTATGGCATTTTAAAGGACAGCCTTGGAAATTCCAGCTTTATACTATTAGAGTTTCCAGGCAATCATCCTTCACCTCACTGGGCTGGCTTTTTCTAACCATAAACACCACAACAGCAGCATCTCACAAGTCTTGTATTACTGAATATTTTAGCATTTATTCCTCACTTTTTTTTCTTAAAGAATTAACTTACATTGAGGTAAGAGACAAATTCTTCTAGAGCTTTAACAAGGCTCCTGCACTCCTTATTCACTGAAAGTGTACTTAACACCGAGGTCTACGTCATCATTACTGATGATCTTAACCCTAACCTCAAGTTTAAAATATGTCAATTGTAGTGCTGTCAGCGTTAATTTTGTTAAAATGACGATAACATCATAACCGCATTAACGCAGCAAGTCTGCGTTAGCGAGTTAACGCAGATCGCCCTGTGCATGGGGCGATCCATGTCATTTTAACAAGATTAACACTCACAGCACTAGTAAATTTTCTTTTTAAAAATAATAATAATACCAATTCAACATTGTAACATATTTGCAGAGGTATTCTCCAGTATGTAACTTGTATATGTAATTTAAGCAGTGTAATATCAGCAAAGCTAACATGATAGCTAATTTGGAGAGAACAAAAGTAGCTGATAAGTAGTTAAGTATAACTGCTAGTTGAAAGTAGCAGTTACTAATCATGTTTTAACCAGGAACAAGATGGCAACAACTACATGAAGTTAAAGGATGGTATGCTCACACAGGTCCTTGATACAGACTCACATAAAGTCAACAGAAAGCTGGTGGTTGTAAATTCAGAAGTGTGCAAATGCCGCACTTGCATACAATGGAAAGTGATGTTTTGCATTTTTAAACACTATATGGACAAAAGACATTAGAATTGCTCAGCGATTGAAACCCATAGATGGCACAGTGTTTATCTAGGAGGGAAGGAGCTTGACAAACTGATTTGTTACAATGGTGGCATCCTATTACAGTCCCAAGTCTCAAATCAGTGAGCTTCTTAGAATGACTTATTATTTTACAAATGTTTGTAAAGACTGCATTACTGTGTGGTTGATTTTTATACACCAGCAGCAATAAAACTTAAAAACATCTGTTATCTTAGAGAACTACTGTGCAAGTTGTTCCGTCTTCCAGCTGACCCGTTGTGTTGCCGACATGCTGTGTGAGCATTAAACACATTCTTTGGCTGTAGTGATTTGAGAAAAGACCGAGAAACAGTGAATTCTGCACATCAAACCTGACAGATGTAATTTGCCTGGTTGCGGAAAATCTTTCTCAAGATGTTTTCACACAGGATCATTAATCACTTGTCAGTTCTGTTTTCCACACCTTTCTTGTTTAACACTTGATGAGGTTGTTGTGTGTAAAGTCAAAGATTTTGGAAGGCTTTGCAGCCAGCTTGCTAAGCACCACTGAAGGCACCAAAGACTGTTATTCAGCTAATTCCAAAGGCCACTTCAGTCTGTATTGATGTTAGACACATATTCCATGTGGCATCCTAAGCATAGGTGATTTTTGTGAGTACTGCAGTCACATTGCACTTCTATTGAGCCATGTTCCCAGACATCATTTTTAACCGTTTGCCCTGAACATTTACAGGAATGTTCATGCATTGATTTGTTAGATCTGCATACATGAACGTTGAAAAGGGTGACATATATCACTCAAGTTCCACTCTCAATGCTTTTTACACTTTCTTTGGTATTTCTTTTATATTTAAGCTATATTTTCTTCCCTGTTTAATGTTGTTTTCAGTCAGTTAGCTGATACCTTAGCTGGTGCCTTTTTCAAAGCTCAATTTTCTTGCTTACTTTGTTCAAGACAAACATTCATTCAGTTGAAATACTTTCAAAATCATGGTGACTGTAACAAAGAAACCTGTGTCCCTGTACATGAACAAACAGATTGCATTTTCACAAGTATTTCTAAACTTGCCAAGAGACCAGGCCTAAATGTTGAGTATGGTCACCATGGGTGTCTATGTGGTATTAAAGAAAACTCTTCCAGATTGATTGAAAGTTGATGTTGTTCAACTCATCTCAGAAATGTAGTGATTTTCAAAAGTAATCGTTTGGGGAAAACAGTAACAACTAAAAGAAAAAAGACAGAAAAAGAAGATCCAATTAATCCAATTTATACCGCCAACACACTTAACCCTGATTAGTGTGTTTAGAATGACTGATGAGATTATAGATTACTGCTTTATTTACTAAATATACTTGCAGACACCAAACTTGGTCTACCTTTTGTCTCTCAAATGAAATGTGGAAACATTTCTGTAATGCAGTGTCATGTACTGGATGCACTTCATTACATTCCTGTAAACAGACAGATTCTGCTGGTTGGCTGCAAACATATTTGATCAGATCTGATGTATCGATTTTAAACAGACACTGAAACGCAGAGAAGTGGTCGATTTTCTGTTCCTGGGTTTTTCATCAAAACTGCACAGGTTAATTTCCTCTGTGAGCTTTGTTAACCTGGCACAGAATTAAAGAGATCAGAGTGATAAGAACCAGAACTTCCAATGTTTCTCTGCCTATTTGTAGAGACTGTATGTTGTCTTGGTTGATTTTATCAGAATCTAAATCAATATATGCACTTGTAGGTTCAGCATATTTTTTTAAAGATCGGCACATAAGAATTGCCAACTGTTTGTTATTTAAAACTGTCATCTGACCACCAAAAACACAGGAAACACACCAAATACATCAAAAGGAAGACCGTTTTTAGAACAGGTCTAAGCGTACTAATTGACAGTAATATGCAGAAAATATAGTAAATTACACATTTGATGTTTTTGGTTTTACTGAAGAGATGATGAAATGTGGCAGAAAGAAAACAATATATCTGTGGAACATCTATACACTGTGTAGCAGCCTTGTGTTTAAATAGTTGCCTTGTGAAGTTATTCTCTAAGCTAAGTTGTACACAAGTACAGGATGTCATTTGAGAGTTGTTTTTTTTTTAAGTGTCAAGTGTCAGTTGCTGCAACAGGATTTAGAAAGAAGCAGCAGTTAAAATGGGTTTTGCAGGTAGGAGAAGATCTGGTGTAGAAGGGCAGTGAACTTCATTGATACACTTGTTCAACTGCCCATTGACACATAGAAAACTCATATCATGTGCCGCCAACAAATCTGCAAGAACTGCATGGCATTATCACGTCAACATCTCTCTGGAATGTTTCCAGCACCTTCTTGAATCTACGCCATGGAGAATTAAGACATCTGAAGCCAAATTGGGGCCCAACCTGGGACTAGCAAGGTGTTAGTAATTAAATGGTTGGATGTGAAACAGAGAATGTTAGAACTCAATGGCAGGAATGTGTAATTTGTATTTTATCTGCAACTTTAAATGTGTCATCTATTTTTGTAAGGGTGTAATGGCCTCAAAATCCACTTTGATGTGTTCATTGGCTGTTATTCAATTTTGTTTGGGAAACTTGGCAAGAGACGTCTTTGTTTTCATGCTTTCAGTACACGGTAATGTCATAGTGACATTGTGTGGTGAGATCTAATCTATGAGTCGCGTGTAAATGCTTTACTTAGCAATTTAGACTTGTTAATAAAAATTTTATTGCCAGCAAATTGTCATTTCTTATCGGTAATTTTAAAGTCATTGTCAGTGCTCTGCCTGAGAAAATTTCAAACTATCTGCTCGTCAAAAGGAAAAGCTTTTTCATGGTAGTAAAAATCCTCATCTGAAACACAGTGAAGGACAAAAATAAAGATTACTGGAACAAAAAGGCTTCCACATGACCTGTGTCTCTTGGCCCATACAAAAATCAAGCCTCAGCACTCCAAGAAACCAGTACAGCATCAAAGATGGATTGTTCTGGAAAGATATTTAGTTTATTTCAAAGCAATTCCCTCCCAATTCACAGGTCTCAAGTGAAAAAGTCACACTGACCATCACGTGGAAAGCTGTGAAATTCCCAACGGAGCAAGAAAACCACACTCACACATTCACTCTTGATTGCCCTTAGTCATCGATGCGAGAGCAAACACGCTGTTCTTGTTCATTTCGGTCCACAGTATACCCCTGAAGGTATTCCGGAAACACACACACACTGCATCCACCCACCATACACCATCTCCAATAGTTTCAGACTGTGGGGGAGAGACTGTCTGACAAGGTGCCAAGCTGAGTTCACTTGTCTCACAACTGACTGGGTGTTGGGGATTGGCAAGGGATCTGCAGTGATTGGTCAGTTCTCTTGAGAGCTGCACATATCTGCTAACAATCTAAGCTGCACTTTGGGCCTCACCGAGAATAAAGTTAAAGCTATAAATGAAGCTGTATACATCTAAGTCTGCAAGTAAGTCTACAGCCTTTAGCTGCGTTTTGTTGAGATTTTCATTTAATACAGTTGTAATTGAAAAGAGTTGCACTCTATGACAATGTCAGCCATTGTTGATTAAAATAAAACTGGTTATTAACAAGGAAAGGTCAGGATACTGCCAAAATATTAGCAATATAATTGTTTTTAGCAATCCAGGTCACATTTAAATATTTCACTGAAAGCCACAAATGTCACTTATGTTGGTGTGCTATGAAAAGTCAAATACAGCACCAAAATGATTACGATCGATCGTCTGGGAACCATGAATGTATGTAGCAGATATTACACTCCATATTAACCAACAGAACACTGCATGGGCAGAACACTGCATGGGAAAATGACAAACATTGCCGGGGCTCGAACTGGCAACCTTCCGATTACATGGTGAACTCCCAAATCTTGAGCCACGATCCTTTAACTACATACATCCTTGGAAACAGATAAATGTTTGTCCCAAATTCTGTCCAATTGTTGCTATGACACAATAACATACAATAAATAATTGTTTTTTTACTCTCTTTTGCAAAATTGGTGCCTGTTTAAA
Organism: Maylandia zebra; assembly: GCF_041146795.1. NCBI lineage: Eukaryota > Metazoa > Chordata > Actinopteri > Cichliformes > Cichlidae > Maylandia > Maylandia zebra. Next base: position 29,139,377 of record NC_135168.1, read on the forward strand.
AAGAAGAGTTTCTCCTCGTAGTTAGGGAACCAGACTGTGCTGTGACACTCGAGCTTATTTCATAGCTGATGTTAGACACAGCATGTTAGAGTTCAGTTATATCGGCTCAGTTGCTTTAATATTAATTGTTCGACAGCCATGAGCGCTGGCCTCATGCCAACATTTCCAGGCCAAATGATGATTATCACACTTGCTGCGTGAGACCTGCTATGTCTGGCGCCACTGTGTGAACCGCTAACTGTCCACTAGATTAGTCAGTGTCACTTTCACTTCCTGCACACATTCAGGGAGATGTTATGTCACTGCTGGTGGGTTGAACCAGACCCGTTCAGGACAATATTGTTCTGTTCTGGTTCACTTGCCTTTTCCTTTGCCTTTATCTCTCTTTGCTGTGTGCCTGTCCTCACAGTACTCCCCGACTACCCAATGTTTCTTTGATGCTCTTCTTCTTTGAATATTTTCTACTTCCTCATTACACCACCAAGTCTCCTTGTCCTCTTCTTTGGATTCACCAAAACCTTCTTGGCAGTTTCTTTCAGCACTATAGCTGTACTTTCCCAGACAGCTGGTAACTCTTCTCTACCACTCACTTTCCCCAATTTAAGCTTTGGCTCTGCTTTAATGTGCTTCCTCTTCTTCATTTCCAAAATCATCCTAAAGACGACCATCTAATGCTGCTTTGCTACATTCGCCCCCTCCAGAACAACACCTTACAGGATCTTATCTCTTCCTGATTGCACCTTCTGCAAAATGTAGTCCACCTGTGTCCTCCTCTTTTATACATCAGCTTAAAAAAACTGAATAAAAAACTTTAGCATATTGTTACAAGTATGTTCAGGTTATGGTACACATTAAAAGTGTTTGTGTATCGACTGTATTTGAGTTACTGAAACAACAATAAACATTACAATTATAAGGCATAGGGGAAAACACACTCTGCTTGTCTGGTACTATTACATAATTAATTTAGAACATGTTTGATGCATACATACAGCCATACTTCCTATTTCTGGTTCTTTGTTGTTTAGTTATTAGAACAGTGGCTGTTTCAAAGTGTTACAGAAACTTGACAAAGAGGGATTTGACAAAATCTCCATTCCAATGCAGGCGATATGAGCCACATCTTTACATCAGTCTTAGTTTATTCTAGAAATCCTTGCCCTTGTCTGCTGTCTTCTTCTCGGCTAGATCTGTTTAAATATTCCTCCCACTGTTCAATTTGACTGTGTCAGAAAACTCACTGCCAATTCTCACAAATACCATCAGAAAGTAACACGGGAGGCTTTGCAGAAAATGAGCAGTGAAAATTTTCACTGATATGGGATGGGTCCGTATTGATCAAGACAATTATCTGCGACAGGGAAGGAAGGCACTGAAACAGCATTAGTCAGGGTTTAAGTACAGTAAATATTATGGCTGACATAACTACTATGAACAGGAGAGGAAGGGGTGAGGACAAGGGGGTGATGGAGTGTTTGCGTGGGTTCTCTCCAGGTACTCTGCCCTCCTCCCACAATCCAAAGACATGCAGTTAATGGGGTTAGGTTAATTGGAAATTCTAAGTTACCCATAGGTGTGAACACCTTACATAAAAGGGAGAACAAATGCTAGAGACACAGTCACGGCTGGTTGGAGGTGTCACATCCACACACTGCCCACTCAGCCAGGGAACAGCACTGTCATGTATTCTCAAACAGCGGAGGGAAGTAGTGATACTTTATGGGCGTGCATGGATGTGACTGAGACACTTTGGTGTCAGAAACACTGGAGCATAGCATTATGTGTTCAATCTGTGTCCAGCTGCGCTGCTGGTAGCATAATGCCGTGCTGCCTTTGTCACTGTCCATGTTTTTCTTCATCTGTTGCACCGCTTCATGAACTCCCATTTTGCCTGCATCTCCTTTTCTTCTTCTAGTTTTCTCAGAGCCGGTTCTTTCTTCTCATTATTATCTCTGTATTTGACAGAAAATGCCAATGCTCTAGGTGTTAGCTGTGACAGTGACAATTGTGCTTAAAAAAATAAACATATATTTTTCACCCATTTTTTATTCCTCAGCAAATCAAGACCAAAACAAACAAATAATAATAAATTCAACATCTTTAAAGTGCTTGTTTTGGGGGAAATTGGTTATTCACCCAAAAATTCAAACATTGGTTAAACTGCTGGATGCAATAATACGTGGTATTTTCTATTTCAATTGCTTTATGAGAATGAAAACAGTAAATGCCAATGAACAGCACAGAGCTGCGCTGCTTCTCAGTTCATCCCCTGCATGAAGGAAGCTGTTTTAACTGATGTCTTTTTTTCTAAGCTTTCTTGTGATTGGCTACCCGTGTGTCTATGCTCTGCCCACGTTGGCATATTTGCTCTCAGTGACATCATACAGGACTGTTACGGCTCTTAGCAGGCCCGTGTGATTTGTGTGGGTGTGTCCTGTTTCTCTTTCCTCGGCTGCCCTGTGTATCCATGAGGAGTCAGTGTGCAGCTGGCTCCACTCAGCAATCAGCCACCCAACAGTTTAAAAGCTGGAGGAGAGCTGCTCGGTCAGTGTGTGAGCCAGCCCTGAGAGTAGCGAGCTGTAGCGGTGTGTCTTGTTTAAGTGGTTTGACTGTGAGATTAGTGTTGTTTTGGGAGCTACTGATCAGCTAGTGTCTACTGGCAGCACAGGGATTTTCCTTTGATTTGTATAATCACCTCTGCTTCTTCTTAGGATGTCTGCGCCGTCCTTTATAGTGGTGTAGCCGTCTTTTTGAGGCGAGTCCTTTTCAGCAGAACTGTATTTTTACAGTTTTACCCTTCAGCTGTTACTCCCCTCATCCCCTAGCCCTTATTCAGAGACATAATGAGGGTCATGTGTGAAGTCTAAGCTTTTAACTTCTCTACCAGGAAAAGTTAGGAAAAAGCAGAACAGACCCCCTTTAACAGTAACTACAACACAAAACATGGGCCAACAATAACAATGTCAGAAAACCCATTCAGATTGGCAGTTCAGGCTGTTATATTTGCTGAAATGCATGTTTTAGTCTGCAAGAGAAATGTGTACACTGAAATCTTTCACCAAGCGTGGGATTTAATCCGGGACCTGGATGGATTCCTACTTTGATGACTGTATATCTCATTCAAATAAATCATTAAAAACTAACTTCACTTGTAACATATGTACGCTCTCTTTGTGCTGCACATTCAAATATGTGTGACTTGTGTTTCCTGCTGTCTATGAAATAAGTCATTAGTTACTGCAGTGTTCTTGCATTTGTTCACCGAGGTTTGAAAGTTATAACTAAAAGTGCCAGAAAACACACAACAGGGTGCAAGAGGCACAAACTTGATATCAGAGCTCAATCAACGCAACGCCATATATCGGCGTTTAGTCCCCCACTGTAATTCAATTATTTTCTGTTCAAGAAACAAAGTAAAAAGTGCACGAAATAAAACTCCCAGACCCATTCACCACTGTGATCTGCAGCAGGAAGCTGCTCAGAAGCACTTTACTCTTGCAACTTTGATGTTATCCCACTTCACCTCTAAGTATACAGGCTGACAGGAGGGGAGGACTTTATTATTTATTTATTTAGTTATTGCTGTTACAAAAATCATATCTACCATCTTACCTTCTTCAGAAATGATCCATTTGGTCTTGAAAAAATCCAACGTGCTCATGGACCAAAAGTTAAAGGAAAGGCTTAAAAATGTGGCAAAAGCAAAAGGGTGACACAGTCGTTGCATTATACAGTCCACGGTCACAGCATAGTGTGCTTGGAGCTTTTTGGATTCTTACCCATTTCCTGGGAAAGATAAAACCGATAACAAATAATAACTACATTGGAGAACAGCATTAGCACTCCAGAGGCATTTCAGCTATAGCGTTCTGGCCATGAGCCCAGGGTCATAGCACGCTCACTGCAAAATAAGCCAAGAAAAGAACTCTCAGCTTGTCTCAGCTTGGCTCCTGCAACACTGCACTGTACCCACACAGTCTTCATACATGCGAGCCACAGATTTACTTTAAGATTACAATAAAAGTATCTGGTGATGCTTTTTTCAGTTGTAATAAGCATTTTTGGTGTCAAACAAAGGGTTGCCTTTTCATTAGTCTTCATTTTTCTCTGCACTCTTTGATTTGATCATATGTAAGGAGACTGCTTTTAAAAATAATGATATATATATTGTGATTGATGGTAAATATGCACACTCCATTGCTAATTACTCCTTATCTGTGGCTCTCTGTAACCATGTAATGTGTTGAATTTGACAGAGTGCCAACACTGATGCATTTTGTAAGCCAACATCAATGATGGAAAGTATCGATGATAGCTAGGTGAAGCTAAAGTGAAGAGAAAAAACAGTATCTGTGATTTTATTCTCAGTGATACAAAAACAGCAGCAAAAAGAAAAGCAACTAAAAGTCTGTTATTTTTGGAGATACTATGGATTTGTACCCCTCTTAAAATACTTTTATCATATTGTTATGATAGGATGTTAGGTCAACGGTATGTACCATAGACCAGTGGTCCCCAACCACCGGGCTACGGACTGGTACCGGTCCATGAGTCGGTTGGTACTGGGCTGCGAGAGTTGAGGTTCAGGTGTGAAATTTATGGTTTTCAGGGTTTTTAGCGTTATTTGTTTTATCGTTTTTATTGTTAACTTGGTTTCCCTGGGTCTTTTCCCGTGTGTTATGAATAATACTGGTTTTATTTAGTTGTATTTATCCGTGACACCTTATTTATCTGTGAAAATATGCTCGGACATAAACCGGTCCGTGGCACAAAAAAGGTTGGGGACCTCTGCCATAGATCAACTACAGAATGGCTGCTGACATTTTCTTGTCATATTCAAATTAAGACTAAGGCCATGTTGACCCTTTAGCAGTGAAGGATCATATTTGATCAGCCATTTGTGAAAACTGTATTTATTCTATTCTAGAGACAGTGACGTCGAGTATCAGACCCTAATTAAAATAGAAAAGTAACCTTTTCATAAAGTTCAGCATATCTCGTATCATTACTGTTTCACTTAAATATGTGTTCAGTTTTTTTATTTTTATTTTTTATTTTTATATTGTTTCAACTTTGTTTTATTAATTTCAACAATGACATACAAAGTTAGCAACAGCTAAGTCAATCTTGATTTCAGAACAGTGGTATGTCCATTATACCCTCCAACCCCCCCAACCCAAATTCTCCCCCTACCAGGTCTACAATAGACAAAACACTGCAGAAAACCAGTTTCTACACACACACACACACACACACACACACACACACACACACACACACACACACACACACACACACACAACCCCCAAAAAAAAAAAAAAAAAAAAAAAAAAATGTACTGTCATTCGTCTTGTTGTTTGGATATTTGGGTATTTTTTCCTATGCACTAAATGAGACTCTTGTGGAAACAAACATAATAAATAAAATAAAGTTCAGTTTTAACTCTCAGCATTAAAATAATTCCAGACATTGGCATTTTAGACTGGGAAATGACTGTCTTGTCCTTGATTGCTGGACTCCCTATGGAGTCCATATTTAGCTGCTTGTACTCAGTAGTCTGGCACCCTTGTGCCAGCGACTGAAATAGTGCCGGTCGATAATTTCTGTGGGAAATAGTGGTTTGTTTGTTTTTTATTAGATAACACGCTGCGTTTCTGGGTTGGAATTAGCAAAAAGCAGAATAAATATTTTGTGCCAGTATAGAGACTTCAGGGAGACCATTTCTAAATAAGGCTTTGCTGTTATCTGATAGTATTCAGCTTTTAAAATAGCTAGCATTATGGGTAGTGGCTGGGTCTCACTAGCACTCAAACTTAAAACAGATGACTGAAACGCTGAAACACAGAGCGTTAGAAAGTCACTCCTTCTGGAAAGGTTCCAAAGGGTTAAGCCTCGGGACTGTGCTCTGCAACAGCGAGAGTGGATTCTGTTGGTGGCCGCAAAGCCTGTTACTGGCATCTGTCTGCAGGTTATGAAGACTCTTACTGGAATAAAGAGATGAACACAATATTTGTATATATTTACATCTATACAGCCTGTATAGATTTGTGGCTGACCTGGTTCTTGATACTAAGTTTACAGCAGATACTTGTTAAGCTCACATCTGGATCTAAGTGTTCCATGTGAGGAAACTGGAACTCATCACAGTTTATGAAACAGCAAGTTACTGCTGCTGATTAAAGCTGGGTATATTCACTATATGTAAAATATGACATTTGTTCTGTTTTTACCTTGCAGGTCTTCTTTTGGCATATTTGTGGACTAACATATACACAGGAACAATAAACCGTTGGAACACATGTGAGTGCAGCAGCATCGACGGTCGAACGGATTAAAAAAGATTTGTCTTCGTGTCAAATAAGCTCCCATTTATTTAAATTGGAATCTTTTGTGTTTGACTTTGCTCTCGTTTGCCAGTCGTATCACTAACATTGCTCTGAGCTGCCTTAGTCTGTCATGTCTGGGACCAGCCAGCAGCACCAAGGTGGGTGGCCATGTTTGTGGGCCTTTCAAACAGAAGGATGCTTGATTACCAGCTGTTAAAAGTCTATATCCAGTAAATTACACAGTTATTACATTTTCTATTAATAGTATTTATATGGTGTAATATTTAAAAAGTGACTTTACCAAAAATGCCTAATCTTGTGGTTATTCAGTAAACTGTTGACCGGGGTAAATGTAAGCAATCACACTGATAAAATCTGTCCACATTATTAAACTCAACCCAAAATAGTCAAAACTGGCTCTGTGGTACTTCCCACTTACATTCTCATAACACTGAAACAATACAGGGAGCACACTTGTGGCTGATAAAAACATAATTGGCTTCTGTTATTCAGCACAAGTCAACATCTTGTGTAATCAAATTAATTCACAGACTTCTGTCTAGAAAAACATTTGTTGGACTGAAAGGACATAAAAATATTTACTACCTCAGAGCATCAGTGCAGGGCAGGAGCGTGCTGTTCTCAACGCAACAGAATTGATGTCAGTGACACCTGTGTTACATTAACAGTGCTCACCCCACCCACTTCCCTTTGCTCCTTCCACTTAAAGCCCTCTTATGTAATGTTCTGCTACACTGGCTAATATATCACAGCTACATAATCTATCGGTGCACTGCTATGAGTTTGTCACATGTATGTTTTCTTGTCTTACAGCCAAACATAAATTCTACATGTTCTTAACAAACTCTGGTCCCTCAAGTCTGGAGCTTGTTACATTGTAGACCACTGTTGTACCACTGAGATACAGTATTCACAAGAATTACAAACGCAATGCAGTTACACAGTTACTCATGCACTACTGCTCATGGCAACACGAGAGTGCTTAAATGTTGCATTGGAACCGGTACTGTTAGATAAATATGTCATGTGATGGTGAATAGTTTAGTATATTTTAAAAGCACATAATAAATAAATGTACACAGATACAGTGGTAGTTGCTATAAATATGAAATGCAACCTGGCTTTGTCAAAATGCGTTGGGTTAAACATGTTTCACATTCTTATCAGCTATGAAATCATTTATAGATATTAAGTTTATGAAATCTTTATATTTATATTAGACAAAACTGTAAAAAATAAAATTAGGATATATCTGTGTTAAGTTCAAATATTAAATGTTTGTCATTGTTGTTTACCATTTGTACATAGTTTTAAAAAATTATTTCTGTCCTCCCCTCCCCAGATCCTTAAGATTCTGGGAGGGGAGGCGGTAGTGTTTTTATCACAGGAACACCCTTGTTTGATGTTGGCAAACTTCCTCCCCTTTGTATGGCTTCACTGTATTATCTAGGGTGAACCATCTAGGGTGTGGGGGAGACCCTCTTTATGACCAAGGATGTTCCTCTTGTGCTTTTATGTTATATGACCCTTTGATCAACAGGATCACACACACACACTCTCACATAACACACACACACACACACTCTCACATAACACACACACACACAAACACACACACACACATACACACACACTCTCGCATAACACACACACACACACATTCTCACATAACACATTCTTACAGAAGTTCACACATATACATACAAATGCCTTGTCTTAGGACCATGTGGGCGTGGTTCTGGCGTGTTTTGTGTGAACTGTGTCTCAATAAAAAGGGCAGCAAGGGAGGTCGTGGTTGAGGTCATTTTCGTGGTGGACACAGGCCTCCCTTGCGCAAGTGTTTGATCGATCGACTGTCTTGTTTTCTTCATGATGAATAAGTCTCTAGAATTAGCGGGGCTTGTCGAAACACAGACCCAACAATCTGATAATTAGTAAACATTTCATGGTAAAAGTAAAACAACTAGTTGAACATTATTAAGAAATTTAAGATATTAGAGAAAAGCCAAACATCCCAAAATATGGACATTTCAACATTTCTCTTGATGTATAATTTTTTGGGGTTTTCAATCATATCTGGTCCACCAAAAATGTGCAAATATTTACATAAATAAATGGAGCAATAGGATTTTTACACTTTCAGAGTTTGGACCTAAATAGTAATGAGACAGCATTGTATGGAAATAGGCTAATCTAAATTTTATTTGACCAATTTTATAAAAGCTTGCATTGTATATTTGCTTTATTTAGATGCATTTGTGCAAGTAGAAGTAAAAAAAAAACCCGAGCGCTGTCTGACATGGATCTGATGTCTGATGTAGAAAAACTGTAAACAAAAAACAAATCCCATTAATGCAAACTAAAAACATAGTTATGTAAAAGTTATGAAACCATAATATACCTTAATAATAATATACCTTCTGAGAAATAGAGATAAATGCCAAACAAGGATGAATCCAAATAAAACTGAATGGGTTACATTGGCCAACCTTCATAAATGACTCATCGTGTGGCATTGCTTGAGTAATACCATTAGCAACATTATGCAAAGAGCAACAAAGCTAAAAAGTAAACACTGTAATGGCTTTCTTGAACACAGTTTTCAGTCTTAACATTTGTGAAGCACAGATTTCCACCATCAAGGTTAATCATTTTGCTTTCACATTATGGGAGAAGTGATGACAAATTATTGATGTGCATTAGTGTTTTCTAAAACACAAGCTGAATAAGATATATAAGAATAAGAATAATCTGAAACTGTAACAAATGCCAGTCGTAAAAATGAATTGATAAACTCAAGAGTGAAGCCAGAGGCTGTCTGGTCCGGTTAAAGTTTACTTGCGCTTCAAATCTGATCAACTAAATAAGAACAAGTGTAAAACTCAAATGAACCTGTTTGCCTTTTGCTGGAGGAAAAAGCAGTTAGCAGTTATCTGACTTTGTCTATTTGTCGGTACTTTAGAAGATGCTTGCCTTCTCTCCTTGTCTACATTTTTATACGCTGCATCCACCTCATTAACCTGCTTTCATATGTTACGGCTTGATCTCTGTTACCCCGAGGCCTTTTAGACTACTGCACAGTTAGCCTTCAGACTTATGTCGGATTCATCAGATGCATTTATAGCATGCAGTTTCTATTTCGTGTACTAAGTCATAAAAAAGTGGAATGTGAAGCAGTAAACGGGAACTTAGACATAAATATGGAATGTAGGAAATTATACAGCAAATTATAGCTGTGCTTTAACAATACTAATATATGTTTTCTCCAAAAGATAAAATGTGGTAGGGTTGTTTTCCATTGCAGATACCACACCTGTTTTATTACAAAGTTAATGCAGTTTTTTGTACTTTTATTTTTAGTTGAATTCTTCTTGAATTTCTTTGCAATCCTTTCTTACCGTAGCATTTTAAAAGACTGAGACAGTAATAATTATCAAGCTGACTTATAATGTTTAAAGTTAATCATGCAAACTGTGGTTAAAGCTGTTTCTGTAACATTTCTTATCACTGATCATTTTCCACTTTAGTTTTCCTGTTAGTAGCTTTAAGGTTTGTCAAATGTTGACAGAAATGTTGGACAGCTGTTTGGTCTTCAGAATCAACTTTTATGCCACGTGTGTGTGTGTGTGTGTGTGTGTGTGTGCGTGCGTGCGCGCGCGCGTGTGTGTGTAAAAGATCATGAAACAAGAGATTTTGGGGGTTAGGTACGGGCTTTGTTTGGGTCATTAAAGAATAGTCTTCGCTCCATCTCTCAGCTCACTGACATGCTCAGAGGGACGGTGCCCAGTATCCGGCCAACTGCACTGTGAATCACGTTCTTGTATTTGATGGCATTCTTTCTTCTGTCAGTTCAAACCAGCCTTCCTACACCAGAGAAGTGATGCCACAGTGTGATGCTGCTTCCCCCATGCTTCACCACAGGGATGATATCAGGAGTATTGTTTGGTATTTGCCTGACTAAGTGCTTGGGGATCTCTCCAAACAGTTGTGTTTTTGTCTAATCTGAGGAGAAAATCTTTGTTTTTCTTGGTGCTGTCAGGATCATTTAAGTGCCTTTAGCTAAAGATCAAGTGGGCAGTGTCTTTTACTCAAATTCTGTCTGGCATAAAAACCTGAGTGATAAAGTGTTTCTAAGTCCATGACATGTTGATGTTTGAGTACCAGTCAGGATCCTGGATCCTGACAAAGGCTTTTCTTGTTTTATCGCTCAGTTTAATTAAGGTAGTCCTGCTTGTTCTGCAGCATTTCCACCAGCCATCTTGTAGCTGCTCCTGATGCCTGAGACTGAAATACCTTATCGTCTTGTCAAGATGAAAAGGATCTGGGTCTAAACTGGAATCTGTCAGAATCATGTATTCTGCCTCTTCCTTTCACTCCCTCTATTCCTCCTCTGAACTCCTCTCTTACTCCTGTCTTACTTTTTATGCGTTGAGTCTCCTAGGACCAAGTGCAGGAACAAAATGACTGCACTAATCTGTCACCTTCATTCTTTTCTGTTTTTTACACATAAAGAACATCACTCGCAGCACAGCGTAAGACATCTACTCACATCATCTTAGTACGTGGATGAGGAGAAAGCCCTCTAGCAGATAGCCCACTACAATATCTGTATAACAGCCTGTTGGAGCAGAACTTACACAGGATTGGTTTAGGCTTCAAAATGGCAAAAACACTAGTGAATGTCAGTGTTGAACCAATTAAAATTTCCCCAAGTTCTTGAAAAAGGGTTTCTAACAAGTAGCGAGTGAATGCCTTAAAGTGACTCACACCTCATTTGAATAACAACAATGTGTATGCGTTTTTTTTTCCCACTGTCAAGTGGGCTGTCAGGGTAGTTTTGTAATTTCAGTATCACCAAGGGAATACCTTGAATCAGTGAGAGACACAGCAGTGTATTAGTATGGAAATGAAGGGTCTACAGAAGAGGTGTGAATTCTATTAGTGTCAGTGTCAGGATCAGGGGAATACAGCAAGTCAATCAAAGAGAAATCATGTATTGTTAAAATAAAAATGCTGTGCAGTACCATAACAGCTTGTTCATTTACAAAATCAATCAATCAATAATAATAATACTAATAATAATACTAATACTAATAATAATAATAAGGCGTTTATCAATAATCTGTTTGTTGAAGGCTTCAGCATGAGTTTATTAGTTACTCGGCAGATTGCAGCTCTACACAGAGTCACAAAAAACCTAAACAATTTCTGTTGGCACATTTTGACTGATTTGAAATGTTTAATGTGGTTTTTTTTAAATGTACTGAGTGATACAATAATTTCATGAATTAACTTACATTTGGGGTTTAAACCTGCTGTAGGTACCCAAACTGGCACTGGTACAGTTTACATGCTGATTTAGTCCCTTGATGACGTACACGTTTTAAAAACATGATGAGATTTGAAACATTGATAAATCATAAAAGGAAATGTTAGAAGCTGGTTGTGATGGCTGAAGCTTTCAGAAGGATACTGTCAGGAATTCTCCTCTGCAGCTCGCTTCATGGCTGAAATAAAAATAGTGGATTTCATGAAGCGGTTCATCCTGAATACTTACAGAAATGCATTTTACAACAATTCAACCCAGCAGAAAATATACGTTACATAATGTCTGAACCCTTTCTGTCAAAGGGATGATGAATCATTTTGAAAAAAGAAAAAAAAAACACTTCAAAGTGTGGCTTAATAGAGCCCCATTCATTCATCCTTCCGCTGAGGATCTCTTGCAAAATCAAAAATACAAAGAGTGGGAGTTCTTCCTTATATTGGAAATGATCTAAAAACATCTACAAATAAGCCAAATAAATTGTTAACAACCACAAAGTGCTCCTCAAATTGTGTGTAGACTACTCTTTCAGAGCCCTATGCCTCACATATACACAATCACTAATGAAACAGTCATAAACTGTCACTTCCTGCTGTTTCAAAACACAGAACATCAGTGAAATGTCTCACCAAATCCAAGAAAAACAAATGAGTCATGATAGGAAGTCACCATCAACCAGAAAATTACCTTATAATATATCTGAAAATACAAAAAAAGCAGCTTGCATTAAATCAAATCAAATCAAATCACTTTTATTGTCACATCACATGTGCAGGCACACTGGCACAGCACATGCGAGTGAAATTCTTGTGTGCGAGCCCCACAAGCAACAGAGATGTGCAAACACAACAACACAAACGAGCAAAATACAAGAATGGCCAACCTGAAACTAATAAATATATGTACAATATATAATAGTGTATGCATTTCTGGATGTGTATACTAAATATTTTCCTACGTGTGTGTGTGTGTGTGTGTGTGTGTGTGTGTGTGTGTGTGTGTGTATACACATTTTTACAAATTAAATAGTAAAAAAATAAAATAAAATAATAATAATAATAATAATAATAATAATAATAATAATAATATATAAAATATACAGAGTTGAATATGTGCAAAACAAGTGGCATTTATATACAGTGTGGAGTGCATAATGTTGAAGTTCCAGTAGTGAAGCTGAGGTGTCTATGACGTGTTCAGCAGTCTGATGGCCTGATGGAAAAAGCTGTCTCTCAGTCTGCTGGTTCGGGACCGGATGCTGCAGAACCTCCTTCCTGATGGAAGCAGTCTGAACAGTTTATGGCTGGGGTGACTGGAGTCCTTGATGATCCTCCCCGCTTTCCTCAGGCAGCGCTTCCTGTAGATGTCTTGGAGGGAGGGAAGCTCACCTCCAATTATCCGTTCAGAGCACCGCACTACTCGCTGGAGAGCTTTGCAGTTGTAGGCGGTGCTGTTGCCATACCAGGTGGTGATGCATCCAGTGAGGATGCTCTCAATGGCACAGTGATAGAAGGTCCTGAGGATGCGGGGGCTCATGCCGAATCTTTTCAGTCTCCTGAGAAAGAAGAGGCGCTGCTGCGCCTTCTTCACTGTTTTGTTTGTGTGTACTGACCACGTAAGATCCTCAGCCAGGTGTACTCCAAGGAACCGGAAGCTGCTCACTCTCTCCACAGCAGCGCCGTTGATGGTGATGGGGGTGTGTACTTCTCTGCACCTCCGGAAGTCCACTATCAACTCCTTTGTCTTTGCGACGTTGAGGGTGAGATGGTTGTCTTGACACCAGTGGGTCAGGGCGCTGACCTCCTCCCTGTAAGCCGTCTCATCACCGTTGGTGATAAGACCCACCACTGTAGTGTCGTCCACAAACTTCACAATGATGTTGGAGCTGTTAGTGGCTGTGCAGTCGTAGGTGTAGAGTGAGTACAGGAGAGGGCTCAGTACACACCCCTGTGGAGCACCAGTGTTCAGTGTGATGGGGGATGAGGTGATGCTGCCCAGTCTGACCACCTGGCGTCTGTCAGACAGGAAGCTAAGGATCCAGCTGCAGAGGGAGCTGCTCAGTCCTAGATCCTGCAGTTTCCTGTCCAGCTTCGAGGGAACGATGGTATTGAATGCTGAGCTGTAATCTACAAACAGCATCCTCACATACGTGTCTCTCTTCTCCAGGTGTGACAGGGCAGTGTGTAGTGTCAGGGCTATGGCATCATCAGTGGACCTGTTGTGGCGGTATGCAAACTGTAGAGGGTCCAGTGAGTCGGGTAGTGCAGAGCAGATGAAGTCCCTGACCAGCTTCTCGAAGCATTTGCTTACGATGGGGGTCAGGGCTACAGGTCGCCAGTCGTTCAATGAGGAGATGGTGGAGGATTTGGGTACAGGGACGATGGTGGCCATTTTGAAGCAGGCTGGGACTACAGACAGAGAGAGGGAAAGGTTGAAGATGTGCGTGAACACTCCAGCCAGCTGAGCCGCGCATGACCTGAGGACGCGGCCGGGAATCCCGTCCGGACCAGTAGCTTTGCGTGCGTTCACCTTCCTGAAGCACTTCCGCGCATCCTCCTCAGACACAGTGTGCGCACTGACGTCATCCGCGGTGCGCACACTGTCCGGTCTCATGGTGTTCGCTGTGTCGAATCTAGCGTAGAATACGTTTAGATCCTCACACAGAGAGGCCGTGGTCTGCGGTGTGCTGGTTTTCCCTCTAAAGTCTGTGATCGTGTTTAGTCCCTGCCACATACTCCGAGGGTTGTCAAACTGTTGTTCCACCCTGTCCCTGTACTCACGTTTGGCTGCTTTGATCGTCTTCCGGAGTTGGTAATGTGCGTGTTTGTAGTCCGATGTGTTCGCGGAGGCAAAGGCGGTGTTCCGTGCCGCGCGAACATCTCCGTTAATCCAGGGTTTTTGATTTGGGAAGGATTTGACTGTTCTGGATGGGACGACATCTTCCACACATTTCCTGATAAATCCACAGACTGAGTCTGTGTATTCATCAATGTCTCTGGCGGCCACGTGAAACATTTCCCAGTCCGCGTGATCAAAACAGTCCCGCAGCGCAGACTCCGATTGGTCCGTCCAACAGTGCACCGCCCTCCGGGTTGGAGCTTCCTGTTTCAGCTTCTGCCTGTAGGCGGGCAGGAGCAGGATGGAGCAGTGATCTGATTGGCCGAATGGGGCGCGGGGGAGGGCTTTGTACGCATCCCGGAAAGAGGTGTAACAGTGGTCGAGTTGCCGGATTCCACGTGTGTTGAAAAGGATGTGTTGATGGAGTTTTGGTGAGACTTTCTTCAGGTTTCCCTTATTAAAGTCTCCGGCTGTGATAAACGCTGCCTCTGGGTGTGCGGTTTCCTCGCTGCTGATCGCGCTGTACAGTTCCCTGAGTGCTCGGTCAGTGTCGGCTTGTGGGGGAATGTAAACAGCCGTAATAATCACTGCTGTAAATTCCCTCGGTAGCCAGAATGGCCGGCACTTAATCATCAGGTACTCCAGGTCCGGTGAGCAGAAGGATTTGACCGGGTGCACGTTCGCATAATCACACCAGCTGTTGTTGATCATGAAACACACACCACCGCCTCTGCTTTTCCCAGTAAGATCCTGTGACCTGTCCGCGCGGTGCACAGAGAACCCCGGCAGTTGTATTGCGGAGTCCGGTACTTTGTCCGATAGCCAGGTTTCTGTGAGGCAGATCACGCAGCAGTCCCGCATCTCTCGCTGGAATGAGATCCGTGCCCGAAGCTCGCACAGCTTGTTCTCCAGAGACTGCATATTAGCCAGTAATAAACTGGGTAACGGTGGTCTGTAAGTGCGCCGTCTCAGTCGAACCAGAACGCCAGATCTTCTCCCTCTGCGTCGGCGTTTGCGGCCTCCAGGGCCAGAGAACAAAGGCGTCTCAGGTGAGATGAATGGGGGGTCTGCAAACGGAGCGTCCGTGTTGCAAAACTTGAACTCCGGAAAGTTATAAGAAAGACCGTCTTTTATGTCCAGTAAGGTTTGTCGGTCGTACACAAGGAGACAAGTGCTGCTCGTGAAAAAATAAAGGAAAAGTAAAATTAAACACAGAAGAAAGCCGTTGCTTGGGGGAGCTCGCGACGAGGCTGCCATACTCGGCGCCATCTTGATACACCTGTTTAGGTTTAGACATTAACAGTCGTTTTGATAAGGCAACAAAAAGGACTTTCTTTAATTTATGTTTTTCAGCTGCTGTAAGCATGCAACATCACACGAGCAATACCATCAAAATAACTACAAAGTTCAACAGTCAAGCCTGAACGTTCATTATAATAATAATCAGGACTCTGTAGAAAGTGAAGCTAAGCCATGACCACAGCTGATTGACTCATTTCAAGGCTGCACCACATCAGCTCATGGCTGGTAATTGGCACATCTCAGAAAGGATGCACTATTTAAGCTGCTTAAGCCTGCCCACAGTTGTTCCAGCGAGCCGCTCTGCAAACTCCATCCACCCTGCTCCTACTTTCAAGCTTTGTTTGACTTTAACGAATGTTAAATCTGTTGTCACTGATCTGTTATGGACTGCTTTTTATAGCACTTCTCTACTCTGAGCCCTCAAAGTACGTTTTGTAGAAGCTGTATTCACCCCTTTATACACACATTCATACAGCACTTTATTCCACGCCTTTAAGCAGTTTCTGTCACACACAGACTCTCACAATGATGGATGCATTGAGAGCAACTTAGAGGGAGCCATGGATCAAATCGCAGACCTTCCAGTTGGTGGACAACCGGCTTAATCTCCTGAGCCACAGGCCCTCACAGCTGCCTGTTCTGTGCTGGAGTTTTGGCCACCAGACCTAAAATACTGAAGACGGAAACAATCTTTTTAAAACGGTGGTCCTAACTGAACCCAATATTGGCCTTTTGCTGGGAGTTGTAGAAGTGAGGAGAGAGGTGATAAACGTGTGAAGCCAGAGAAAATATTCTGGGCGTTAATCGCTCAGACTGTCCTGTAATTATAAATTTAGATTCTAAACTTTGCATTACTTCACAGAAAATGTGCATGTGGTGTATGGATAGAAAAGATGTTAAACGTATATAAAAAACAGTTAAAAGTTCCTTTTTTTTTTTTTTTTTTGGCCTGTCCTCTTTGGCTCTTTTGCCATCAGAATTGTTGTCTAAAGGCAAAGAAAGATGCCCAACGGATTTACTTTACCAAATTGACCATCCCAGCCTTGCCGTAATGGTCCATTTGATTCACCTTTTATTGTTTATTTTATTTTCACTTACTGAGTATGGGACAGACTTGACTGGGGGAAAGAAGGGGAGAAAGAAAGAGGGAAAGAGAAACAGCTGAGAAGAGGGACGGGGGAGAAGGGCAAAAGACAAAAACCAACAGAATGAGCAGAAATTTTTTTTTAAAAAAAATGCATATATCAATCACCTGGATCACCTGCTGAGAAAGAAAAAAGAAAACAAGCAGAAGAGAACAAGAGTAATAGAATAAACAACATCACAATGATATATGGGAATATGACAGTAAATACTAAATATTAAACATTATTGTGCAGCACATAAGATCAACAGAACACAGTGTGCTTTGAGATAGGAGCCAAAAAGGGTGTAGTTTGTGGGTGTGATCACCCGTGTGTACACCTGTGAGCATGGACGCGCTTGTTTTTTTTAAAAGGTTCCTTCATGTAATGATCTGCTAGAGGGTGTGGGGGCATGAAGCAGGTATGGAGGAGATCAAACCTCCAGACATCCAGAAGCCCCCAGAACACAAGAGACCAAGGAAGACCAACAGAGGGGCAGCCGCACCACTGTCCCAGAAAGAGCTGAGGAGAGTCCCAGATGAGGGCTCACTCAGCAGCCGCGGAGCAGAAGCCAGGGGGAGTGACGCGCCCGTGAGCTCCGCCGGCAGCCAGCCGTGCCTGAGTGACCGAGCCCCAGGCTCCAGGCCCCGATAAGCGGCCGCCAAGGAGTGAGCCAGTGTGTACCTGGACGCCCATCCCCGGACACAAAGAACCACCAACGCACCGATGTCTGAGGGAGTCCGCCACTGGCAGGGGAAGTGGTGGTAGGGGGAGATAGGCCTCCAAACCTTGGAGGGCCTGAGATGTTCCCAGAGAGGTGGCGCCTGACACCCAACCTGACATATAGACACAGACATACAGGCACACACATATACAAACATCCATTCCCACCCTCATGCTCTCATATGCACTTACTCCACACTCAACCAACGTGGAGACAGACATAAAGAGATGCTGTACACACGATCACACTCCCCAAGCGTACTCTACAAACCGGGTCTAGGTACCCTTGCCCCTGGAGGGGGGAACTGCACCCAGACTCAGGTGGTGTTACCCTTTTCCCTGCGGTGGGGGGAGGCAGACCGCCCCGACTCCGCAGCAGCAGGGAGGCCCCACACTTCAGACCGCAGTCGGACGGCCAACTCCTCCTCCTAGCCCCCCCGCTCCAGCAGGTCGCAGAGAATGGGGGTGAGAGAAGACTCCAAACCTCCCTCCACCCGCTTATTGTAGTGTTGATGCATGTGTGTTCTAAGGTGCATTTAAAACCCAGGAGGGCTTGGAGCTACCTGCCAGAGAGCAGCAGGTAAGCGCATGGTCCCTCCTGCTAGCCCTCAATGTCTACGTGTATTTAACATTGAGAGGTGGGCAACGACGCCAGGGGTGAGGTGTACACCCTGATGTTACTTTGGATTCCGTGTATCGTGCCCACCCCCAAGATCCTATATGTATGTGTAATGAGAGTGTGAGTAATGTGAATGTCTAAGTTGTGGGATAAAATTGAGGCAGAGGCAGCCAGAAGGGGACGGGGACGGGGACGGGGGGGGGGGGGGGGGGGGGGTAGCCTCCTCTGCACCCTGGTGGGTGACATACCCCTACTCCAAGGTCCTGCATGTGTGGGTGGTTGTGGTGAAGCGGGAAGAGGGAGGCAGCTGGAGATGGGGAGGGAAGGAAGGGAGGGGCAACAGTTAAAAGTTCCAAATCGAAGCGTTCCTCCAAGTTTTCTAAAGATATTGGAGTTAGAGATCTGCCACACAGCCATACTGAGGGGAGGAGACGGAGATCGAATGTGACCCTGGGGACCTAACATATGTGCCACTCTGATGCGATTACAGGAGCTTCAGACCTGCTGGCTGACAGTAATGAATGAGACCATACTGCTGTAACTCACCAACAATGCACAGGTGAAAACTCCATAATAAAGAAAATTCCATTATACATCAGAATCAATTTATCATATGGCAAAGCTCCATAATAGCATTCACAAAATTCACTTATCCCATCAGAGCCAAAAGGTAATTATTGGACTATGGACTTCTAAATGTGTCAATACACACAGCTGCAGTAACATTGTCATATGTATGTCACAGAGCAGTATAGGCTTAAGAGATGACCAGCAAAGAACATGCAGTGCGCAGCTGTGGTATCGGTGTCATCATTAAGCCGTTTAGACTTTCAGTTATGTGTCTCATTGACACCAAAGAACCAAAGAACAGCTGCAGATATTAAAAGGAACTCCAGGGGACCAGGCCAAAATCCCTGGATGTGGACACAGAAGGAAAACAGATACTAGATGAACCAGAAGGATGCTTTAAATAGTGGAAAGATAACAATACTGATATCAACAGTGTCTGGTTACCACCATGAACTGTGTCCTGATTAATGACCCATTACATGTAGCCAGCAGTTTTTCTAACAATGACCTAAAATCTAAATAAATATTGGTTTTTTTTGTTTGTTTTTTAGGAAATTGTGACAAACTATCACCTGAGAATTTATATCTTTGATTATGATTCCACATCCACACATGGGGCAACATGATCCATACTCTCACCTCAATAACTATTTGCTCTGAAAGTGTATTATTAACATGTTCAGATTCAGAACTCTTTATTAATCCCTGAGGAAACCGTGTGGTTACAGTTGCTCCAAAAAACAATAAGACAGTATCAGACTGAACTAAATGAAATAATAGAAAGAAATACATAGTTACAAAATAAAAGAAATGGCTCTAATATATGCAAATAGCTCAATTATAAATATCCAGAATATTACGGAGATTACATATCTATGATTGACATTTTACTCTAACATTTTACTCATTTAACTCTCCTGTAAAACTTTGTTATTTTACTGTAGAGCATGTGCACAGCAGTGTGTACTGTGCATTATGTGGAGGAGCTGTACAGGAAGATGGCCACAGGCAGGAATGATTTCCTGTGTCGTTCAGTGATGCATTATGGGTAATCTCAGTCTCTTGCTGTGAAAATCCCGAGCATTGACAGACAGATGTTGAAAGACCCCTCTCTCCCTCAGAGTCATCAGAAAACTTGATGGCAGATCTCTGTGCAGTGGCTGAAGTCTGTGGTGTAGAGGTGAACAGGAAAGCGGATAAGTCTTTCTTGAAGTGGGAAATCAGTGTCACGGGTCTGTAATCCTGAAGGTCGCTGGGATGTGGAATCTCTGCAGACATTTAGGATCATCATGAACAGTTTATGAAAGACCCCACAAAGCTCAATGGTATCAACACCAACACTGGTATCAGTATTGGATCAATACTAGCAATATATAGAAATTTAATTTTTGTTTTGGCTTATTTTCTATTGATTTACTTGGTGCCATATCGATAGTATCAATTGAGCAAGGGTTGGTATCATCAACCCAACAAATGATGATGGAGAGTTTCGTTTGTGTTATTTTTAGTTAAAAGGACTGCCCACATGTAATGTTATCAACATCATTTATGTTTTATAAAAACAGGAGAGGGGCATGTGCCCTCTGTTCCTCTACATCAGTGAATGCAGTTATTATATTTAAAACATTTACCCACTGATTTAAATTACCCTGGTTACAGGGAGGTCCCACTGGAATAAAAGACGTGACTAAAATAATCCTTATTATTTCAGACAGCAGCATATCTGCTGTCTGAAATAAGCCATTTTAATTCTGCTAAATAAATAGCATTCCTTCTGTCTGGCCAGTAGGTGTGCTCACAGTAAGAGTTGTATGCCTCGGATGACCATGTTAGAATTAGGAATTATTCGTACATACACTGACCTCGATACCTGAAACTCAGGCCATATGTTATATGAGACTCCACCACTATGACTAACATTATTTTGTGTGTGTGTTTGATTTTCTAAAGGTACCAATACATTTGGCCACATCTCTGTCTCTCTGCTGGCAAAATGGAGAACCTGGCAAACTCGCTGTGACAACAAGACACTGGGAATCTGTGCACAGTGACTGTGCCCAGCTGTTACCACCAAAATGTATTTCCAGTGCATATCTCCTGAACCACAAATTGCTGTAGAGGGGTGGGTTGGCATGTTTGCGAACACTAGGCAGCTGTTTTCATCCTGTTGCAGTCACTGTGTTACATTCGAGTAGCCACATTCAAGCAGCAGCATATTGCCACTAAACATAAGACCTGCAGAATAAGAAAAACTATGAAGAACGTGTGCCACAGGTGTCTTGGAACAAAAGGTTGTGTCCCTACTTCAGCACATCTTTCTTTGCCTTCCTGCAGATTTAAGACCTGAACAACCCTCTCGAGAATGAACAGACTACAGCCATCGCAGAGATTCACAAGTGAAGTATCTGCAGATCAGTTTTCTCCTTTTCTTCCGAGCCTCTTTTAAGACCCACGTGCTAAGATTTAAATCTTATCTTTTCACCTTGTAATTGCCACCGACCCCCTCCTGCTCACATAAAGTGCCAAACACATGATTGACTTGCTGTCTTCTGTGTCACCTGGGTGAAATAAGCTTAATCTAAGTTGGCAATGTAAATGTAGCGTGTCACACAGGAGACCGGGGGAGATGGTGAGATGGAAAGAGCTTATTTGAGCTGACAGGCACTCGTGTCATATACTTTTTTCATCAAGTGAACGATCATCTTCCAACCCTGCTCTCCGTCTGTCTGTCTCTCTCTCTCGTACAGGCACACACGGTCAGCTGTGTTATTGCCTAAGTCCTTATGGTTTAAAGCCCCAACCAACATCAATATCCATGTAAGTCTCCATAAGCCTGCGGTAATGAAAGAACAACATAGATATGGAACATCTCTCAAGATTCCTGTGATATGATGTGGCATAGACAACCGAGAGAGAGAAAAAAAACAAAACACAAACGGACAAATTTAGTCATTAATGTTCAAATCAGCAGTTTGCAATATAATGGCAATGCAGTTAAGGTCATAGTGTACCTATAGTTTTATTTACCATCACATACCTGCTGATTATTCCTACTTTAGTGAGAACAAACTACAGTGATCTTATACTGGCTGAGACCTCTGACTCATTTTTAATTGCCAGACATAAGACTGAGAACATCTGTCTTTCTTATTCAATAAAGGCACAAACATGGAAAATTCTGTTGGATTTCTTCTTCTCTTAAAAATATTTTTCCAGGTGATTGTTTTTTTGTTGTATAATTTGTGTATTATTCATTATGTTCTCTTAACTGTTTATCCAGTTTAAGGTGGGAAGAATGGAGCCTATTCCAGGTGATGTAGGCAAAGAAGTGGACTACACCTGGACTACACCCTGGACATGTGTTTTATCATTTTGCATTGTTCATGACTGTTTTTTTCCCTTTCACACAGATGTACAGCACTGTGCTCTCTTTTGGTGACGTTAACATTGTGACCAATACGATACAGTTGTCACGGGAGGCTGGTGTGAGAAGAGCAACATGAAAAATAATAATATGTTTTAAGTGTTTTATTTTATAACAGGCACGGGGAAGTTGGTTAGTACACAAGGGAAGGTTTTCTTGGTGGCTACACAAAGGTGGTTTTTCCTGACTGTGGGCAGAGGAAGAGGGAAAGGTGATTTGCAGAGGTAACTGGATGGATGATGTGAGGACTGAGATGAGGAGATCTTACTTGGTGGATGAGGTGAGACTGCTCCGGGGAGGTAGATGGCCAGGTGAGCTCCTGAGTCAGAAATAAGAGAACTGTTTCCAACCTTATCCTTTCAGTGATCCGCGGGAGAAGGTGGCAGGTGGAGAAGGCGAGAAGCGTTTGCCTGAAGAAGCGTGAAGTGATGGCACTCCCTGTTCGATTACCTGAGAGAGGTCAAAGATTGGCTGTCAGATAATTCCCTAATTTTAAATGAGAAAAACTGAAGTTATGGTGTTCGATAGCCATATACCTCGAGACCAGCTTGTTGTCCTGCTGGGGCCCCTTGCTAACTCTCTCTCTCTGATTCTGTACGTAACCTGGGTGTCTATTTGGACAGCTCATTTATGCTCGATAAGCAAGTGTCATCTGTAGTTAAATATGGCTTCTTTCAAATGCGCCAGATTTCAAAAGCTAAGCATTATATACCACGCAGGGACCTGTAAAAACGTATCCACGCTTTTGTGACCTCCAGGTTAGACTATTGCAATTCTCTCTGCTGTGGTCTCCAAGCCTTCTCTCTTTGAAGGCTGCAACTCGTTCAGAATGCTGCGGCTCGCCTTCTTACTAGGAAAGCTGGGAAATTTGACCCTCTAACTCCGGCTCTTGTTGATCTACACTGGTTACCTATCAAATATCGCATTGAGTTTAAAATCTTGCTGCTCACTTGACCTCCTCAATCTGTACACTCCTTGTCGTGCATTAAGATCATCAGGTCAGTTACTCCTGGCCCAACCTAAGTTTAGACTGAAGACCAGAGGCGACCCTTTGCTTCAGCTGCACACAACCTTTGGAACAGCCTCCATGCTTCTATTCGTGCCTTGGACTCTATCCAATCCTTTAAATCAAGATTGAAATCATACTTATTTGACCTGGCTTTCCTGACCAGTTAATACCCTTTTTAAACTTTTTATTAAATTTATTATGTTATTATTAATTTTACTGCTGTTTTTATCTTCTTAGTAGATATTTTATATTCACGATCTGACCTTCCTTCTGTATTGGGGTTTGATGCCTATTTTATTTAACTCTTCTGGTCTATTAGTGCCTCCATTCTGTCTGTGTTAATGCCCGATCTGTACCCTGTTATTGACTTATGTTGTTTCTCTGTATTACTGTGAACCACTTTGGTGTGCCTACGGGTTTTTAAATGTGCTAAATAAATAAAACTGTATCGTATTGTGATGGCTACGCAGAAACTAGCGTCCAGAATCCTGAGCTGATGAGGTATTATGGGAAACAATGCAACTAGAAGCACAGAGAACAACAGGTAAGTACAGGTCTTTAAACAACAAACATAAGGCTAGGTAGTCGGTTTCCATGTGGTTAGAGGACAAACTGGCGAAAGAGAGATGACGACGCAAATCTTAAATACCATCTGTTGATTAGTTGCGGATCAGAAACAGGTAGGTAGTGCAGGTGATGAGAAGTGGCGGATACCTTGCAATCAGCAAATATAATGCAGTTTGCAAAGATAAAATTAAAAAATGAAATAGTATTTGTATGGCAGCCCCAACCATACTCATGTGAAACTTGACTCACATTTAAACAAAAACCAATCAGAGCAGCCCAGTGTTTCAAAAGCTGTCAAAAAGTGCGCTTGGGTCGAATCACTGCTCTGCTATCAGGCTTTGATTGACTGACACAACTGGCATTTATTCATGGGAAAATGTCAAGGATTATTAACTCAGGTTTAAGCTGTGATTGTGATTTTGTGCATGCTGCACAAGCCCATTTCAATCAACAAACTTTGCTGCATGCATGAATATATGGAGGGAAGGCGCAGAGCTGGGTCACTGACTGTCTGAGTAGAAGGGATTCATTTGTGTGAATAAGTGAGTTAATGAGTCCTTGAAATCCCCAGTAGCATTTATGTTGTGATTTCACAGGTTTTGACTTCCATCAGTATGAATCTGTAAGCTACCTGTGTTGCTATCTCTGTAGATTGGCCTGATAGTGTGGCACTCACCCATTGATTAGGTCTATTTCAGGTCTTATCAACACACATCGCTGCTGTGCCTTCATTGAGCGAATATTGTACTTGACAGTGTGTCTGAAAACATCATCATCAGCTTAGGTCAGCTGGATTAACAGAAATGCTTTGAAGTGACGAATGCTTTTGGCTTTTTATATGCATTTTCTTTTTTTTGTATCCAAGGCAGGTAAGGACTCGGCGAGACAATGCATGCATGTGTTAGTTATGCATGCAATGCAAGTCAATCATGGGTGTATTGTAGGAACAATTGTTGGCTGAGTGAAACACAGACACATCTATAGTCACTTTAACGAGTATTCAAATGCTTTCACGCGTCACACATCATTGCGGTTCTCATTATGGAGTATTTCTCATGGTTGTTTTCACTAAATTTCACCAGGTTTCCAGTGGGTTTTCTGAGAAAGCACAGCAGAACCTGATGAATTAATCTCATACATGCATTTTGGACTTACATTTCTTTTTTCGTAAGCTTTTCCGTTTGGTCTAGTAGTTGAGTTCTCGGTCAGCACCCTGACCAAGGTCCTTCTTGCTCTGTCGGTTTGGAAAGACATCCAATTCTTGAAAGGGTCTTAATGGGTCCAACCTTCTTCCATTTCACGAGTCTTTGTGTCAATGTGCTTCTGGGTAAACTCAAAGCTTTGGTAATAATTTTGCACCTTCACCCAGATCTATGTTTCATTATAATCAGAGGTTGAGAGAGATTCCAGTCACTGACCCCACTAACCTGCTTGTTGTTTCTCAGAGAGTTCCTTAAACTTCATTTCATGGTTTTTGACTTCACATGCTGTGAGAATTACTCATGCTGTTCCCGAGGCATGAAATGCTGCTATTTTGTCAGACGCCAGTGGGATCACAGACATGCAGACAGGGTGGCGTGTTGTATTGTGTCTCAGGACTCTTGGAAACCAAGCGATAACAGCCTGTTTTTAAATATATACAAAGTCTGCATTATGATGTTGGTGGTCTGGTGGTGAAGTAACCCAGCAAGCACAGCGAGGTTTATATCAGACCTGGCACCTTTGGGTATTGTACTCACTGGCTTAGGCATAAGGTTCAGGAAAGGTAATAGTCCCAGAATAAATCCTGCATGTTGAAAAGTGGTGCTGACACAGTCTATTTAAAGGTGACGTTGAGAGTTCCTTAACAAGTGTTCATATATAGTAGTTCGAGATTGCGTCCCTCTGCTGCCGTAATGCAGTGATATACCTTTGTGAGTATCCCATCTGAAATGTCTGACAGGTTTTCACAAAACACCCCGGGAATGAAAACCACCCCTTAAATTCTTCAAATGGGAGATTTTAGTTTTTTCCTTGTGAATAAATTTGGCAAAATGGGCTTTCATTCAGAATATTTTCATAACTAACTATATATCACCCAGATTTGTGCATGCACACAATTTCAGTGATTATAACTTCATCTGAATATGTATGTAGACATTAACACAGACGTTGTCAACATGACCTTTATCAGAATTATGAGATATGGGGAATTCGTTAAGCACTGTTGAAGCTGACTTGTTCTCTGACTTAATCATACAAAAGAAATTGAGATACGGGTTTATCAGCATCAAATTATCAATTTTAATACTTATCAATCTGATATTTCACTGAGTTCACAATTCGTCATTCTCTTTGTCAGATAGAAATCCTGTCAGTTATACCATTTTTTTAAGTTTGTCAAAGGAATAACAGAATGTATTTGGAGAACAGAAATAAAGACTTTAGCCAATAAGCCCACAATAAGCGTGTGGGCTGGTGCACATGGACAGCTAATTTTGGCATGAGTACATAGACACAATATAAACAGACTTGTACCTTTATCTGTTCTTCAGCAGCCAAAGAAAGGTCGTGTTTTAAGCAGTGATAGTGGACAATAAAGACAGCCTGGAATAATTTAGTCTCTAAAAACACAAACTACACAATAAAGCTCAAGGACATTATTATTTATTAGTGTAAGACCACCCAACCTGTCATCTAACTGAGCTTAAACCACTCACTGTTCTTATTTGTCTTCTTCCTAATACATCAGCCAATTGATTGGATGATCATCGGCAACAAGACCAAGCAAAGACATGAAGAGAAGAAGAAACTAAAGTCAGCAGCCAATAGGCAGGAATTCTGAAGGACTGTATTTCTACTTCCCACCTTTGCTCTTGTTTCCTCTCCTTGTTTTGATTAAATTAGACAATTAGTACCCGTCTGCCTGCTGACTCCCTGTCTGTGCTGTGTCTGTATACTGGGTCCTTAAACCAAACTATAGGGACATAAATTCTGGAAAGAGGAGAACAATGGAACTGGGGAGATTTGGGAGAAGTGGATCCAGATGTAGAAGCCAATGGTTTGTTAGACAGTAGGTGGCTGGAATTCAGATGTAAAGAATCCTAAAGGAAGAAAAAGCATCCTGTCTCCCCCCATCTTCCTCTGTTCACCATTCTAATTCACCAATCCCACAACCATCTGTCCATCCTTTACCCATCCTAGAAAGATGTGACTCTTCTCTCATATTTTGTACATTTTCTTCTCTGCCCTCTCTTTTGCTTTCTCCTGCAGAGCTGCATGTGCCTGACATCCAGTCACTGACCCCACTAACCTGCTTGTTGTTTCTCAGATGCTCATCTTTACTCTCCTCTCACCCCAAAAGATCAGGCCAGATAGCTGCCTGGTTCTGCTGGAAGATTTTATGTGTGGATCAAATGAGCTAATAACAAACCTTCATTTATGGTAATTATAACCCCCCAAAAATGGGTAGGGTTATCTGGGACACACTATAGCTCATCTCATCATGCAGGCAACCCCTATGCAGAAGGTTAGGAGCCTGGGTTTGAATAAAATTGAATTGAATTGAAAGGTGTCTCATTGATGGCCGTAGAATCTAACAGGAACACCAAAACTATGTAAAAGTTGCTGGATCATCCAGGTCTGAAACATGAAACAAGCCAGTGAGGAAGTGGCTTCAACCTGCATTCTTTCCAAAGGCAGGCAGTAGGAGAATCCCTTGGCTACAAATAAAGTCTAGTTGATGCATGCTCAGTAATTCAGGTAAAGACCAGAACGTTGGTTCAGTTCATCAGGACGTAGCATTTTCAGTGGGAGAAGTGTTTCATCACTCATCCAAATGATTTCTTCAGTCTCAGCTGACTGAAGCTTTCCCCAGCCTTATAAACAAAGCAGCTGCATAATGATCAAAACTACACAGCAAATCCAGCATGTCCAAATTAACACTGTTGGATTTGATTTCAACACTATTAAAGTGTCTATAGAGGTCCACACCAGAGAGTGTTAATTTAACTCTTTTTGGAGAGTTGGTACGTTAACTCTGATTTAGTGTTAAACACCAAATCTGTCTGGAGTTGATAATTTAACACTTGGTGTTAAGAGTTTATATATTAACTCTCAAAGAGGATTTTAGTTTAACTACGTAAGAGTTATCTTCTAATTCATTCTAAAAAGTGGGAATTTTACTGTTCTGAACTTCTAGAAATTTCTTTTGGAAATAAACATTTACTAAAAAGATGCAATGGTTTTTGAAAAACATTTATTCTGAACTGTGCACCACAATTTCAAAACATTTTCTGAAAGATGTAACAGTATACATGTTCTCACTTTCATTAGAATTTTGTTTATCAAAAGGTCTGACATGGTAAATGCAAATAACAGCATTCTCAACACTTATTTCTTCAATACAATATGCATGTCCTTCATTCATCCCTTTGTGGAACTTCAACGCACTTCTGCTCTCCCCCATATTCCATCTTCACAAGCATATCCTGTGCGGAGATTGAATAAAAATTAGTTGACACTAATTAATGGCACAAATAATCCAGTAAACAATTGCAGCACAGTAAAAAAAAAAAAAAAGGAATCCTTTTTGAGCCATTACTTGTGTAAAGTATTTTCCCAAAAGACAAGGACACGGGCAACAGGTAATACTGAACTAAATGTAAAACCTCAACCTTTTTCATTTTTACCTAAACCGTGTGCACAAAACTCTGGAGGGATCTATGCTAACGTAGAATCCAGTCAGGACGTCTGCTACTGCTGTTTGCTCGTTTTTGTTTTTTTTTTATGGGCGATCGTTTTCAGGCTTCAAGTAGCACCATTATACCAACATTTCACATTCTAGACATTGTTTTAGGTGTATTTGACCAAAGGTTTGACTGAAAATTCACATGCAAGCTTTTTTCCAAGGCTGTGGTATTTGCCCGCAAACAATACCTTTCAGCTAGCTAAAACAGAATATTATGCTATCACCGAGCAACATGGCTAATGCCTTTCACACAGCTTTGTCTCAACTCCAAAGAGCCACAGAAGTAAAAGCTCATAATAATAATTGAAACAATCTTTGAAAAAATGACTTACCAAGCATGGCAAACAACTCAAATATGTAGAGCAAAATGTTCTGAAAAGGCTTCACTTCAGCTTCGATTGGAGCCGTGCTGGGGGCGGAATCTGTGAATTTACTCTATTGGTGTCATAGCCCCTGTCGGAGTTCAGAGTTAAGAGGTCAAGAGTTAATGTTTCCATTGTAACACCTCCAGATTTGACATAGAAACATTCATTTTTAACACTCGATTTTAACTACTATCATTTTACACCTCAGAGTTACATTAAAAGAATGTGACTCTGCTTAGAGTAAAATTAACTCTACTTTTGCAAGAAGACTATTAACACCAAAACATTTAACACTTTTGAATTTGCTGTGTAGCACCGCTGCATAGCAATGAGCCGTGAGGTCAGTTTCATGATCGCAGATATAATTGCCATGACCATTTATTCTCACAGAGAATTAGAGAATGGCTGCAATCACAGCATTGTAAGATGGTGAAAGATGTACTCTTAGGCCCCTCCACCATTCAGCGATGGTCATTTCATTTTTACATAAATGGCTTTGATGTTCCACCACTCAAACCAGTCGGCCCAGGATGGGCTTAACTACACCATATCTATTTATGCAAGGGATCCTGGGGACTGAACAATTTCTGGTTGTTACAGACGTCTGCAGAGATGCGGCTCAGCAATCACCTTCTTGACAAGTCTCGATTCCCAGTATTCAAGTGTCTCTGATCAAGAGAACACTGTGATATCCCATTAATTTCCACAATGATCATAAAACATGGTTTGGTTTAGAGTAAGCCAACTTTGTGACCTTATGACGAACCTTATTATTATATTTGATAGTGAGAAATACCCCTCTAAATCATTTAATTATTAAAAACAAGTACTGGCAATACGAATAAACACTGAATAATGAAAAACTAGATATCATATTATTTTGAATATTAATTGCAGAACTTTGTGGGTGCATGTATACCATGTCAACAAAGGTGGTATCAGTTCTAAAAACTTCGCACATTGTCAGGGCTTCTCCTTGCGACGCACAAACAGTTGTGCTTATCTTTGTCCTTGTGTGTTCGGCTGTGATTAAAAGGGCTCTTCAGTCTAAAACTCATTATATCCTCAAAAATTCGAGCCGCTGGGTTTTAGATTATTAGTGGTGATTTTCTCTCACTCCACATGTTTGCAAGAGTACTTTTGTGCTAATGTTTGTGTGTGTGTGTGTGTGTGTGTGTGTGTGGACAGGGAGGAACAGATCTCAGTAGACGTTATTACACTGATAAACTGAGTGAGTATGTGTGTTCTTCATTATGTTTTCATCTGTGCCTACACTCATAAAGGTCCTTCAGCTGAAGTGAGCGGGTATTTTGCATTTATGAATGTGGCTGTATGCGTGGGTTGTGCTGAATTTATGCTGTCATTTATAACAGGATGCATTAAGTACAATGTGAAAACTCAGCTGCATTTGCATGGCAGACGTGCACGTGTTCCCATGTAAACTAGTGAGCATGTACGGTGCATTTGCATTTCTGTGTGCTTCTCTGCAGTTATTTCCGCATTTCCTGTAAAGTAAATTGTCAGTACCCAAAGAGAACAGACTGCTTGAGCAGATGTGCAGGAAACACCACCATTTCCATAATTACCTACAGAGAAAACATTCTCTGCAAAAATCTATTTAGTCCTCAAACGAATGTGCTCATAAAGTGACTGAGACAAACACAGTGAGCTGCAGGGCGAGGCTGTTCTTGAACCGAGTTAAATGGCAGCATGCTCCACTAAAAACTACTGTTTTAATCAATTTAATCTAAAGTAGTTCTAAAGTAACAATGTATGGGATTTTCATGTAATAAGAGCAGTTTTTCCATTTCATAACAATCTTACAAATGACCTAACATTTGTTCTTCTGAACTCCTTTGAGGCAGGGATTTGCATTTTTAGCCGAGTTTGGCCAGTTTAGACAAAATCCTCAAAATATAAAGTTTACTTTCTTCAACTGTAAAACTACTAAAACACTTACATGCTTTTACAACAACTGAGCATGTAAAAGTTGGTCAGAACTGAAGAGATTGGAATACCAGGAAGCAAGATTGCAGACATAGAGGACAGCTACAAGTACCTGAGAACCCAAAAGGCAAATGGGAACCATGAAGTGACCAGTAGGAAAGCTGAATCCACAAAATACCTGCAGCTAGTGGTGCAAGTCCTGAGGAGTCAGTTGAATTCTAAGAACAAGTTTTGGGAAATTCACACGTATGCCATGCTGGTTGTCAGATTCGCTGCTAGCTGGCCAAACGAGGAGAAGCCACAGACATCAAGACGAGGAAGCTCTTAAGCATGCATGGAGGGTTTCATCTCAAATGAGACTTTACACGAAGCAGAAGGAGGGAGGCCGAAGACTAGTCTGTGTCAGAACCAATAATTAGGATGAGACGATGAACATCCATGAGTACATCAGGAAGATGGCCACAACTGACCATGTGCTTAGTGAATAACTTGGCCAGCAGAAACAAGAAAAAGGAAGAGAAGCAAGAGGAGGAACCATCATTCAAAGACAGGTCCAGGCACGGCATGTACCACCGTCAGGCAGAAGTAGTGGGTGATATAGAGAAATTCTTCAAATGGCTGAACAAAGCTGGAATGACAGCACAGAGGCACTAATCATGGCAGCACAGGAACAAACTCTGAGCACAAGATCCAAAGAGGCTGGGGTCTATCACACCAGGCAAGACCCCAGGCTGTGTAAACATGCCCCTGAGACAATCCAGCACATAACAGCAGGGGGCAAGATGCTAGCAGGGAGGGCATACATGGAACGCCATAACCAAGTGGCTGGCATAGTTTACAGGAACATCTGTGCCGAGTATGGGCTGGAAGTCCTGAGGTCAAAATGGGAGACGCCCCCAAGGGTGGTCAAGAATGACAGAGCTAAGATCCTGTGGGACTTCCAGATACAGACGGACAAAATGGTGGTAGACAAACAGAAGAAGACGGCCATAGTGATAGATGTACATAGGAACATGATAAAATGCCAGGAGGTAAAATGACTAGTGTTAAAGTAGCCATACATAGTACACCATGCATGGCAGCAGGATATACACTCCTTGGTTTACTTGAAATAATTTTCTCAACGAAAATGTGACCTACAGCCCTGCAACAACAAAAAAGCATTCAGAAATTTACGTTTAAGAAGAAATCTCGTTCCAATATGAAAGAAAATATCTGAAGTGTTATGAGAAGCAGTGTCTACTGTAGATACCAATTTAATTAAATGTGATGACCGAAAGGTTTTATATTGTTAACTCAACCATTGTGTGACCAACTATTGAAATATTTCTTTTCATTGGACCTTGACAGAAGGCTTCCTGGTAAACTTGTCAAATGTAACTGCAAAGTGAATGTCTTTTTGTTGCTAAGGGAGAGACATTTGCTGTCCATAAATGAAATCCATTATGAACATGGGTGACTGGCAGTGGTTGCTTGTGCACCTATCAAAAAGACAAGACAAATGTATTTCCCTCAATTGCCAAAGCACTAATAACCTCTTCACTCTGAATCATAAAAAATTGGGGGTTTTTTCACCTTTTATGTTGCGATTCTGTGGTTCAAGAATAATTTGTGCTTTCATTACCTGTTTTAAAGTCAGTGGAATAAACATCTAATATGACTTTAATATCATGGAATTTCATCCACTAAACACCTTCTCCTGGGTCTTTTCACACAGTAAGTTTGTCTTTGATGTATCCAGTTTAGAGATAATGCAATAAAATGAGGTACCAAAGTAATATGTCAGATACCGCTTTGCATTCTAAATGAACCTTTGACACCCTAAAATCAGCACACACCAGATATTCATGAAATTAATTATTATTTTAATTTTGCCATACCTGTATACCTTCACTTTTAGGGTTACGGTTAGGCAAGCTGGGATATACTAGGTGAAAAGTAACGCTGCATTAAAATATGAGATGATTGTATGAACATAAAAACACATTAAATAAATTAAATAACAAGAGTTCCAACAGAAATAACTTGGTCCATAACTGTTTTGAATTTGATTAATATACTAATTGTTACTGCTATGGTTACTACATGCAATTAGCTGATTGACTAAAATTAATGGGTAACTATTTTAAGAACGGATTTCAGAAGAGAACGCAACCAATTCCGCTGGTTTCAGCTTCAGTGTAAATGTGTTATGTTGGCGTTTCAATGGTAAACCAAAAGCCAAATATAGATGGGTGTGCTTGTTTAAAAGGTGTATTGATAAAATGTTATCTTTTGGCTCAGGACTTTTATTGCAGTAAGATTAAAAAATGTTTAATTAATAAATTATATTAAAACACTAAAAATTATGTTCAATGATCCAGTAGTGACAAACCTAATCGGTGCTAGAGCTTTTAATATCTAGTTTTAGTGCCACAGAGTGAAAGAATGCACCAAAAAGAACCATTGTCTTAATGTTATTATAATGTTATATATGCCAACTGGGTATAATAAATACCAGATTATCTCTATAAATCTAACTGGCTAATATCATACTGGTTTTGTGTCTGGGTAGCCTTTGTCGTTTGTTAGACTGGGCAAAAGCAGCCTTTGAGGTTAACAGCAGGCCCGCTGGTTCAGACTTATTCCCGTGAACAAAGCAACACAGAACAGTTCAACCAGTTTTACTTGCTAGCAAGGGGAGCCCGCCCGGCAGCACCTCTGCCCTCGGTGTCAAAACCCGCTCCAAAGAACCAGCACCCCCCTGCAGCCTTTTTTTGTGTGACACACAGTTTACAGAAACACCTATTGTAAAACCCCCCAAGTTTTAAGTTTTATGGTGCGTCATAAAACTCAGGCACTGAGTGTGTGTGTATGCATGTGCGAGCATGTGTGTGTGTGTATGTGCACGTGAGTGTGTGTGGATGCGGGTGCATTTGTGTGACTTCCTACTGAGAAAGGGTCATCTCTCCTCACCCTGTATAGAGATTGAAAATGTGACGTCATTCAGGGGTAAAACCGCAAAGGATTCTGAGAACTCGTGGCAAGAGGTACTAGCGCACGCAGGCTTTCAATTGAAATCAGTTACACAGCGATAAAAAGAAACAAATAAATGGCAAGGAGCTGTTGTATTATTAACTGCAATAGCCGGTTGCATGTCAGCCACGGGAAGCCGACGGGTAAAGAGATCAGTTGTTATCGGATTACATCGTTGAAGAGAAATTGTTCGAGCCATGTTTCCGAAGTAACAAAGAGGCGACGGATGGCCTGGATTGCAGCCATTCAAAGACCAAATATAACGTCCTAGAACACTCCAGCTCACAGGTTAGTCTGCTCCAAGCATTTCCACAAAGGTCAGTCTTCTGTTGTAGTTAATGCGTCATTTTTCATAACATAATTGGTGATATAGGTTACAAGCAAGTCTGGTGCTGAACAGAAATTGTCGCGGTATGCTCCTTTGTTTATTGTGCATAAATAGTGAATTGTCCTGACACAATATTGCGTTTCGCTTCTGTTATTACCATGGTACATTGACAAAAACATGTAGTTTTATTCACAGGATAAAACATTTTTTTTGTATCACTAATTGCCCAGTACGATTACAGCATACAATATTATTGTCACTGCTACATTTCTGTAACGCATACCAGAAATTATTTCCACTGCTAATTAATTACCGTTGAGCTCAAAGGTCCTATTAATAAACAGTTAACGAATGTGTATTTATGAAGACGATTTGTGAGACTGGTAAACTTATGATAGGTACGATGGTCTTTCGTTCTACACGGTGCATTTCAAGGTCCTGTACCCATCTGTCGGTAAACTGTACCTGGGCTTGTTTCAGTGACCTAAAGTTACTAAACTTCATGAGTGTATGCACTCACTCCAAGAACCGTATAATTATAAATATGAGCGTGGTGAAAGTTGGGCAGCACGCTAACGTATTTTGTCCACTCTGTGTGCTCGTAAGGGTCTAACCCTTTCACTCCTTTAATTTTTTCCTCGTATCTTTTCTTTGACTTTTCATCAAGTCTGTCTTTGTACGGACCAGCATTGTTCTCCTTTGTTTTGTACATACCTTTTTTTTTGGGGGGGGGGGCAAAGAAAAAGCAAGAAGGTATTTGTGTCATGGTCCTGGGTCGGTGACCCAGCGCTTTAAGTTTATTATTATCATTTTCCAGTTTATTATGATGATTGTTGTTTGAGTTCTACGTGTTATAGTCGGTCTGCATCTGTATCTCTGTCTGTCTATGGTGTCACCCCGTCTGTTTGTGAATCTGTCTGTTTAGTTCAACGTCTTGTCTGGTTCCCTGTGTCTCAGTTTCCTGTTTTATTGTGAAGGTCTGTGTCATATGTCAATGTGTTCAGTTTTCCCTTTCTCCTGTTTTGTTAGCCTAATTTCTCCCAGCTGTGTCTCCCTTCTGTTGCCCATTTCCTAATTACTCCCCTGTGTATTTAAGCCCTGTGTTTTCCTGTGCTCCCTGTCGCGTCGTACCCTCAATTAGCTGTGTGTTCTGCGTCTATGTTTCTAGTGTTTAGTCTCCTGCCCCAGTTTAGTATTTCTTTTCCAGTGTTTCAGTCCTTGGTTCCGCTGTTCTGACTTTTGGTGAGTTTAGTTTGTACGAGGTTTTTCCCAGCAATAAAGCTGCACTTTAAGTTTCACGTCCGTGTTCGAGTTCTGCATTTTGGGTCCACCACTCCTGCTTGCCTGCCACACAGCGATTCATGACAATTTGAACCGGAGAATGAACGTTTTGCGGTGCTGCAAATGCTTGCGTTTGATGCGGTACTTGGATTGTTTTGCCACGAGTTCCCGGCATGCAATGCACGAAAGTCATGTGGTCTGTCAATCTCTATAACGCTTAGTTTCCTCTAACGGTTTACCATATACAAACACAGGTGAGGAGATAAAGAGCAGGAAGTAAAACATCCTCACTAAATAAGAAAGCAGAACCTTCACATATGATGTGCCTACAGTTACACTATAGCCCCCCTCACCATTCAACAGGCTGGGGAAGACAATAGAAACAAAGAATGTCTTTGATCATGCAGTTTAAGGAAAGGCTTACAAATTTAAGTACAATAATGGCAACATTTAAAAATTTCAACCTAACATTAAGTAGTTCAGTTACCTCCCTGTACATGCAGTCCAGGCTATTTTACTGGAATCCACAGACCAGACCATCCACAGACAATACCACACATTCACCCCTCCATGAACAATTTTTCCTTTTTTGTTATCTACTAGTTAGCTTATAGTTAGGCTAGCTGTCAACGTCATCACTTCAGTCTCGGATTTTAAAACACAATTTCCTACTAAAGGTTTAGGGTTACTATGGATTAAGATAGTTAGGATCTCTGGCAAGCAAAACTCAATACACAGAAGTATTTGTGTCTGTCCCAGTATCCTTTCAGATGAGGAGCTGCCAAGGCAGTACTGCAAATCAGTAAATGTAAAATATTTGTCATGGTTCTGGGTCTTAGAAAACGTATGAGCACGAAAACACTGGATCAGTCATATTATGCATCTCTTGGGCCTGAAAACTACGTGAGGTCATTTAGTTTTTTTAAGGGTTTGCCCTCATCTCTGTCATGATCACAATGTCTTGTCTCCATGTTTACTTATCTCAATTTGTGTCCCTTGCTCTCGCTCCATTGTTTGCTCTCTTCCCAAGTTGCATGTCTTAGTCCTTAGATCCTAACAACTTTAACAACCTCTGTCCAATGTCTAATCTACCCTTCATCTCTAAAATACTCGAAAATGTAGTTGCAGCTCAACTTGATTCACACCTGGTTAATAACAACATCTATGAGGGATTTCAATCTAGTTTTTGCTCATGTCTAATTGGAGCTGACTATGGTCTTCTCAACATTCTCGTCCTTTTGGATCTGAGCTCAGCCTTCAGCACCATCTCTCACTCCGTCCTTCTAAGCAGACTTTCCTCTCTTCATATCTCTGACACACCCAGCTTGGTTTCAATCATATCTCCTTGACCGCTCCCAGTTTATTCAACTGAAATCATTCTGCTCTCATCTATTCCCGGTCACCTCTGGTGCACCCCAAGGTTCAGTCTTAGGCCCTCTTCTCTGCATAATATACATCCTCCCTCTAGGTACCATTTTCTGCAAATTTGATTTTGACTTTCACTGTTTTGCTGATGACACCCAGTTATATCTCTCCTGCCGGCCTGAGTCCTCCCTCCCTCCTTCTTCCCTTACTATCCAAATTAATATCCTGGTTTAGCTCTAATTTTCTCAAGCTCAATGAGAATAAAACTGAAATCCTCCTTATTGGCACGGAATCCAACCACTTCACTGGCTCCCAGTGAAATTCCGGATAATATACAAACTTCTTCTGCTCACCTTCAAGGCCATTCATAACCTTGCTTCTGCTTAGCTGTCTGACCTGTTAAGCACTATCTCTTCTGCCCGCTCACTTCGATCTTCTTCTTCTATCCAGCTTGCTGTGCCTTCTTTCCGCCTCAGCACCATGGGAAGCAGAGCTTTTAGCTGCTCTGCTTCCAGGCTGTGGAGCTCTCTACCCCCAGATATAAGAAACACTGGTTCTCTCCCCCAGTTTGAATCTCAACTCAAAACGTATCTGTTCAAATCTTCATATTCACTGTGAACCCACTGTTTGTTCATTTTATCTTGTGCTTTTGTTTTTATTGTTCTTCATAGTGTCATTGTTCTATTATGTGTTTTATCCTATTAAATGGGAGACGGAGGCTAAAA
Source organism: Maylandia zebra (assembly GCF_041146795.1). Lineage (NCBI taxonomy): Eukaryota > Metazoa > Chordata > Actinopteri > Cichliformes > Cichlidae > Maylandia > Maylandia zebra. The sequence continues at coordinate 29,176,981 of NC_135168.1, forward strand.
TCAACATATCAGAGGACAGTTGGCTAAATATATGTAGGACACAGATGGAAACTACTAGTTTGGGTTATTGGAGGGAATTCACGTGGAAAATTTTTATTAGGTTTTTTGTAACACCCAAAATAAAATACAAACAAAAAGGTCAACATACAGATGGATACTGCTGGAGAAACTGTGGAGAAAACATGGCAGATCATATATTTTGGAAATGCCCAATAATCCAACCATACTGGAGTGAAGTGGTCGAATCAATTTACTTGGTGCTGCGTGGACAGTAGCAAAAACCTGACGACATGGGACCTGAAAAGAGGTGGAGGGGAGCTCCCCCAGACTGGGCAGATCTGAGGGTTTCCCTGTGCCATTATGTTATTGTCAGTGCGTATTATATTTGTTTGTTTGTTTTTGTTTTTTTGCTGTTTTTGTTTTTTTCATATGGATGACTGTCATAATTACAAAACTTTCAATAATAAAAAAAAATCCTATTGTAAAGTGTCCTTGGGTGTCTTGAAAGGTGCTTTATTAATAAAATTTATAATTATTATTATTTCGTCTGGGTCTCAGTATATTTCCTGCATTTCCTTGACAGTCCATTATCTTACCTGCACTGTGTTCAGTTTTGCTTCCCCTGTCTGGTTATGCCTGATATGTTTCCCATCCTTTCATTTTCTGGTGTCCTCTATCTTCCTCTGCTTGTTGTTGTGTCGTGCCCTCATGCTATGTGTTCCCAAGTTATCTGTGAGTTCTTTAGTCTCTCTGTTTTGGTTTCCACATTGCGTGAGTTTATGTTTTTTTGTGTCTTTGTTTTTTGTTGAGCTTTCAAGCTACAGCTTTGTTTCCAAGTTAGCAGCTCAAGAGACTTTCAGTGCTTTCTTATAGGGGTGGGTTTTTATAATCGATTCATCGATTAAAATCAATTCTGGCTTGGATAACGTAAAATCGATTCATTAAAATCCTGAATCGATTTTTTAATATAAATTTATTTTGCCCGAAATGCCAGAATCTCTGGTGACATCTCACAAAATTTCAACAACCACCAAACAGTTAAGACAGTAAATGAGAGCAGGTACAGGGATTCTGCACATAGACTTAAACACACAGCCCAACCCGCGGATCAGAATCAGTTAGATGTCGCCTTTCTCACGGTTGGGGCTGAAAGCCGACAGCTGCTGATTCTGATCTGTCGGCGGGTCCGCGCTTTGTGTTTACGCCCTTTATGCACTGATTCTAAAGCTGTTAGTTTGATCTCTCTCCAAACAATATTGACCGAACCAGCAGCAAAAGAAGATCCAAACGCTTCACATAAACATCATCATGAATTCACTCTGACTTTTACTGTTTTGCTTCCATCGCGATGCGCAGCTCTCTCTCTCTCTCTCTCTCTCTCCCTCTCTCTCCCCCCCTCTCTCTCCCTCTCTCTCTGTACTTCAAGAACAGTTTCCCTTTCTTCATTATTCGCTTGCTTGTTACGCACAAGTCTACTGTTGCTTACAGCGCTGTCGGCCGCTGTTTTTTTCCCTTTTACATTCTTCCGAAAAGAAAACCTCATTTCTGCTGTTCAATACTGAACAAATTTAAACTTTTTAAAATTATTCAAAATGCAAAATGCTTAGCCGTGTCTCTAATAAAACCGCTGTAACGTCAGAGGTAATGTTCATTAATTAATGGTTTTCTTTCGTTTTTGATGTACTGCAGAATATTTTTATAAAATCCCAGGCCAGGAAAATCACCTTCATGTTTTTCTGTGTTTTATCCTCAGCTACTTTGACACTGCTGTGACGCTCACACCTGTGATAGTCTTGTCAGCTTCCTTTTTATTGATACAAAAATATGTAAATGTACTGATCTGAATTATATTTCTGACTGTCAAAATTTCCCAGATTTAATTCGAATCGAATCGAATTAAATCGAATCGTGGATCGAATCGATTCGGGACCTTGTGAATCGGAATTGAATCGATTCTAGAAATCAGTGACGATACCCAGCCCTACTTTCTTACCTGCTAAATTCAAGGGTTCAACTGTTACCAGTGAGCTCAATACAACACTGTACATTGAGTCCCTGCTCTTTCAAAGAGTTACTAAACTTGCAAATCTGGAAACTGTATATTTAGAGACTCTTCATGATGCTTTGCCACCTGGCCAGTTCCCTCTGAGACAGTTTGTAGCGCTACTTAACTGGTTTCCCCAGAGACAGAAACTCAGACCTAGAGACTGACTTTGTGGCCTCAGCCAACTCTGGACCCTCAGAGGCTCTAAAACCAATGCAGACTAGGGATGGGTATCGTTTAGGTTTTATCCGATACCGGTGCCAAATCGGTACTTTTGAAACGGTGCCGGTGCTCAAACGGTGCTCAAACCGGTGCTTAAAGAATGGAGAACACAAAATTGGTCCAAAAACCTCTCATGTTCAGCTGGTTTTTGTAAAAAGATAACAATGTTAGCCTTTTCTGCAGGTATGGGGCATATATGGTATCACTCTTGGCTGGAAGCAGTGCTTAAAGAATGGAAAAAACACAAACTTTGTCCAAAAACCTCTCATGTTTAACTGTTTCCCACTTTTTCTTTGGTCATTTTAGCCTTTTTGGCCAGGGTGAAGGGAGTATCTGCCATCAAACAAGAAGACAGCCGCATGTAGCCATGATGATGTTTGCTAGTTCACCTTACATGCATTAATTTAATAACGTGGTTAGCCTACTCAACGTAAATTACACACGAACAACATTAAGCTACTCACGCAGAGAAGAACGGCTGCTGCTGCCATCATCATCCGTCATCATTTCTGCTACACTGGCAGGGCTAGGGGCCAGGACTCTCCTCTTCGTGTTTTTGGGGATGTTGCTAACTCTGGGTCTGATAACAGGCACCACACCCGCAGTAGATGCGCTCGGTGTGAGGTCTGGCAGCAAGCTATCAAATACGGCGCATTTCTCGGCTTTTAAAAAAAAGCCCGCTATGCGTCGCCAGGTGTTTCATCGGATTTGAGGTGTTACCTCCTTTGACAGTATCACAGTAACAGCTTAAAGCACTTGTTGCAGGCTGCTGAGTTTGCATATTTTGCTGTGAAGTACAGCCAGACTTTTGACCGCATTAAAAATGCCCAAGGCGGGAAAAAAAAGCACCGAAATGTGCGCTGCTTTTTGGTCTGGTTACTACCGTTTATGTCAGAACCGGTGGACACCGGTACCCATCCTTAATGCAGACTCAGCCGAGCCGTCCAAGCCTCCTGCATCTGCTAGTTTCCTGACGCCACGTGCCACGGACCCACACTGCTGATTGACATGGAGTCTGCAGGGTCCTGGCATGGGGTTCTGAGCCTGTTGTGTGCCCTGTACAGTGCCAGTCTGCTCCTTCTCAGCCAGAGGTCTCTGCACCATCTGGTCCTTTTGCACCTGAGGTCTCTGCGTCATCTGGTCCTGACCTGCCAAAGGTCTCTGTGCCATCTGGTCTCATTCTACCTGAGCCAGTGGTTTGTGCTCTGCCGTCTGATCCGGCTCCACTTGAGCCAGAGGTATGGGCTTCTCCATCCTGCTTTGGTCTTACTTCCCCTGAGGGCACCATCTCTAACGTCGGCCTGTTTTGGACTCCTGTGGTCCTGTTTTTTTTTTTGTTTCTTTATATTCTGAGCCCTCCATCCAAGCCCCCTCCACCATATTATAGTTTCTTTTAACTGACACACACTTGGACAATATTTTCTTGTCCTGGTATTCAGGAAATTTTGCATGACATGATATCATGCAGTGCTTTTAGAAAGTAGTTTTCTTTAAATCCTGAAAAAACTTAAAGATGTTTATACTTCAGTACTAATGTTGGGATGTGGCTTTATAGTGATATAGTGATTTTCATACACTGAGAAATAGACCATAAAACAACATCTTGGATTGGAGGCCCACATACATGCATTGCATGTCAGCTTAGTTTACTGGGCCTTGGTCTTCAAAAGAAATATAGATTTATAATGATATTCTTACAAAGCAGATATGGCACAAGCGCCTTTCAGTCCAGTGTTAGAGATAAGGGAAATATTTCATCATTTAGAAGCCTTATTCAAGTATAATGCTAAATATAATCGGTTGAGTCAAGGTGAGTTAATTTGTCAGTGCTGTAGAGAACAGCTCAACCAAAAGAGAAGTGGTCCAACAGTACCTGTAAAAGTACATTCGGCTCATTTTAAAGAAGTACTGTTATGTAGACAATAGAAATACTGTAGATTTAAAACAAAGATGCTGATTCTATGAGCTCTAATTACTTTATGCCTATCAATTCAATAAACTGAAAAACTTTACACCTCCTTACGAATAACATTAACCAAACCAAAAGAGTCTCCGTAGTACAACCTTAATCCAAGTACATCTGTATGTCAAACTCATAAATGTCCTTCATGGCAGTAATTGTCTTTATTTTTACCTTTTTAATGGCTTTGACAATGAAAACACCTCCCCTCTGAGCTCCTCACCTCAGGTAAATTAGAACACATGCCTCCTGACGTAAAAAGCAATTATCTAAAACCACATGAACTTAATAAAGAAGTGACAAAGTCTGCCTCCCACCCTGTGGCTTTATATCTCTGTCTCTCATATATACTAAACATAAGGTGTGTGTAATCATTCAACAATTACTACTGTACCACAAATTGTATTACCTTTACCTTAATTTTTTAAGGGAGAAAAAACAGTTAAACTGATATACTGCTGATATTAAAGGGTAACAAGGTTGTTACTGCTATCAAGAAGATATTGATGGTTTTGTGAGTGCTTTTGCCGTCCCAGTAACTGACAAAAACAACTTGGTAAATGTTGTAGGTACCTCTATGTATCATTCATCAGTCTGTAAGATAAATGTAAAGAAGGCTATGCCAATCATGTTTGCTATTATGCCAACAAGAGTGTGCATTTTTTTCAGCTGTGTAATCTACTACTTATTCATGACACAGGAATGTTCTTCGTTATGTGACTGAGACCTTAGCATTGTTTTTACTGACATACTGTATCCATAATGTGAATTAGTTTGCATGGTGAGTACATTAGTAATTTAATCACAGATACAAATGATGGATGAGATCACCAATTGGTTCGTGCTTTGTTTTGATGCCTCAGAATTAGCATTTTGAGAAAAAAGTAGAAATGACCAAATCAAGATGAGAGGTGGAATGCTAAGGCCTCAGTTATTCTGGCCTAGAGACCGGTTGGCAAACCCCGGCCAACCTCTGATCACTCTGGAGAAATGTTTATTCCTCAGCCAGTTGATGAGTGCTAACTTCTGACTATCACTGTCTGAAATCGGTCACAAAGAGGGTTGCCACAGGGTTTGTATCTCATTTCTCACAGATTCACAACCGCTGAGTAGTTGAGCAGTGTTTGCAGAAAACTGCATCTTCCATCCAAATCATCAATCGAGAAGGAGGCAAATACTTTTTCACAGCACTAGAAATACGTGGAGACCCTGTGAAGACTGTCTGACTTTTAATTCCTCATCCCCCAGGACCTGACATGAACTCTAAACACAACCTCTTTAGTGAAGAACACACTGCTTCTCAAAGAAACTGAGGGAAGCCAGCCTGTCCTCACAGCTGCTCGTATCTTTCAATAGTAGCTCAGTGACATGTATACTCAGAATTTTAGTGTGGTTTGCCAGCTGCACTGGGACTGACAAGAAGGCTCTTGAGAGAGTCCCCACCAACACTCAGCTACCTTTACAGATGTACAGAGAATGGTGGTTACGTCGGGCCACAAACACCATTAAGGACACTTCTAATGCTGCCTACCACCTTTTCACACTCTGGAAGGTGCTACAGAGCCACAAAGCCTCATACATCCAGAATACATTAAAGCTAAACGGCGTGTCATAATATTGCACACTACTGCCACTCTGTGCAGTGCATATGTGTGTATTTCTTGTAATTGCTGTGCGTGTACAGAAATAAGAACTTACATCAAGGTTTTACTTTATGTGTCTAAATTGTGTGCAGTGCTCAGGGAGCTTCTCTGAATTTCATGGTATACCTGTATGATGACAAATAGAGTTCTTCTATTCGATTCTATTCGATTCTATTAGCTTATTAGTGTTAGGTAACAAATCAAATCAGTAGTGAAACTGGTTTGACTGGAACAAAGCCTGTATAAAACTTTTATAAAACTCTTAGAAAATTGCCTTTGACCCTCACCTCAGTAAAACATTCCCTTCAGAGTTTATGGGCTCAGTTAGTAGTTTGACATATCTGTGTGTCCCCAAATCACTAACTAGACATTTTGTATATTTTTAATGGTATACTCATTGCTGAAATCCATCCCTCACTGGTCACATCCAGCTTTAGAGTACAAAGGTGGTGATGGCAAAAATGCTCATCTCGAGGCTTATAACAGTCCATCTGTTAGCTGACAGTAATCAGCCACAGATCCTTGACATCCCAGCCAACTAAGTTGATCGACCTCTAACTTTAAGCCTTCACAAACTCCAAATGGATAAAACGATGGACGTTTCTGGTTAGATTTCTAATATTAACTCAGTACTTGCTGACTAACATACATACAAAATCTTAGTATGTACCGTATAACTGACAAACCAAGCAGTCTATTAAAATGCATGATTTGCCACACATATACCACAATCACCTTATGTTGCATTATGTCTCAAGACCAGTTGAAACAACAACATCTGCCCAGGTTGAGATGCACTGACTGAGCCGGAGACATAGAAAATTTCATTTGTCATTTTTTATGATCTTCAAAAGATGAATTTAAGGAAACAATGATCACTTCAAGCACAACCAAGTACTTGATGACTGATCCCATAGATTTCTGCAGACTACAAGAACAATTCAACTTCATTAATCCAAATTCCTCATGTGGACAAAAAACCGTCAAAGACTGGGTATTCTTTTTAAAACACAAGCTGCACCAAAGGCTTCAACTGATCTCAAAAACCTTTTGACTCGTCTTTCAGTAAAGTTGGAGCAAAGTCACATTACTGTATTTCTGATCCATGCATGTATACTTAATTAAAAAAGACAGTTTGAGGACAGTTTTGTGTATGTCGCTATATTCAGGATAAAAAAATAAAAAACAAACAGTTGATCTCATAAGTGCACTTCTTTAACCAAATCCTCTTCCCTCATCTTCTTACCCACTGATGTTTTTACTTTCAGAAAGGGAAACCAGGCTAATCTGCTGGGTACTTTAAAGTCACAAAATCAGAATGTTAACCGACATAACAAGCATTTGAATAAAATTAGCTGAATTAAACAAGGCAGCCTAAATTATCCCTCAAATTTCAATCTTTCTGCTCATTAATGCTTCAGATTTGCTCTTGTTTCTCCCTTTTTCTTTTGGTTTAGAGAAAACTAGGCTAATCTCCCGACTCTGTGGACTGAGGCAATTGGCCAGAAAGCCCAATTTTCAGCCAAGGACACTGTCACATGTTTTGTGTGTGTGTCTGTGTGTGTGCGTGTGTTCTTGTACTTGTTTGCAGTGGTCCTACTTGGAATGGTCCTGCCCTACCACACTGCTCATAATTACATCTGTCTGCCTCTTTTTGTCCATGTTGTTCATTAACATGTACAGACAGACCACGCTGCAACCACACATGCACATGTGAGTAGAACTAAAGCCTGTTTGCACATCATTAGTATTGCCATCTCATGCGATTTAGGAATTACCCTCCTGCTGTGTTTTATGTGTCACATTCACACGGGACAAGGAGACCCTGTGTTTTACACAAATTTACCAACATCTGTGGCCACCAGCTACAGGCTCAACATTAATATTAATGTGTTGCCATGCAATAAGCATAAAGTCCGTTGAGAGACAACACGAATGTCATCCATCTCATCGTCCTTCTAGATTTTGCTTTTTGGATGTATTTAAATTAGTTTCTAATTATATGAAAAAAATGCTGCCTAAATTGTCATTTTTCATAATTGCCAACGGGGCCTCGTTAACGTTTTTACATGAACGAGGCAGCAGAAGGATGTGGAGAACACAAAAGACTTTTTGTCTTGTGCACCTGTTCACAAATATGAAAATCTGTTTGGCAGATCTGTTCACGAAGAGCTTCAAATAAGAAGGTTGCTGATTCATGACCGACTCTGTGTTTGTTCTTGAGTTTCATTTTTCTGTATCAAGCCTTTGTTCATAAACCTGCTTTCAGACTAAATACTTCTGGGTATCATTGGAATCTCATTTCAGCTCCTTTATTTTCTCCCTGCATTACTTTCCTATCTTGGTCAATTAGGACGTTCATTGTTAGCTGATATTTTATGGTTAGCGCTGACAAGTCAAATGAGCATTTCCTCCATTGCATATAGAGCTTGGGATCATGACATCATGTCAAGTGCAGTGCATTATGGGACTGTTTCATGCAAGTCCAAGTTGATAATGGAATATACTTCTTTTGGTAATACAGTGGATACAGAGCCAAGTGTTTTTCAAGGTTTATTAACGTGTTTTCCTCTTTATTACTTGTTAGCTTCTGTTTGTTCAGTTTTGTGTGGAAAACAACATGGGAGCAACTACCCAGAATGCATTGCAACTTCTAAGCTCTATAGGTTTACTGTGCATTACAGATTAAATTGGAATGCCCGAGTCCCAAGTCAAAAGTTTCATTTGGAACATTCCCTCAAATCAGATTTCCAAACTGAAAATTGGATCAGCCCCACCAACTCCAAGTTAATAATCAAGGATGGCGTCAGTGCACGCAAACAATAGTAAAACTGTAAAACCTTTCATCTGTACTACCACTGTATTCGCCACTCACTAAATAAACCATGCACAGACTCCATCAGTGGGTGTCCTGCAGCTGTGTTTTTGACCATTGACACATTTTAATGGAATTTTCTAGTGATTCATCAGTGCATAGATGCTCACAGGGTACTCACTCTACGGCATGCTTTTTATTTTATAAGCAAATTTCATATTAGGAAGATACTGATTTGACATTTGGGATGAACAGCAGTTTAATGCTGATGGAAAAACTCAGCTGTGTATCTGTGAATATGTGAATCTATTGGGCTGATGAGTCAATGTTCTTCTGTGTTGTTTCTTATTTACTGCACCAGTTTTTAGCAGTAGTAACATACAGGTAGCAGCATGGAAGAAGCTGACAGCGGTATAGAGGGATTTGACCTGGTGTGGCAGCAACTTTTGTTTGTAATAGTTTGTTACTCTAACCACAAACCACCGTTCAAGTTGACACAGTGATCATGTCCATGCGGGCTTCACTTTGTATCATTTGTTATGAGTGCCCAATTATTGTTTGGCTTCACATGTGTTGGGAAGCCTGTATTGCACTAACGGGAACATAAGTATTGATTACTTTGCTTCACCTGTCTTAGGCACCTGTCAGTGATACTTCATATGTAACGTGAGTGTAAGGAGGTGCACTCACAGTGAGACTTACAGAAGCTTGACGGGCCATGAATGGCACAGTGCGTAGTGTATAAGCCGTGAGACCAGATTTCCCGTGCTTCACTCGCGTACGTCAGTTTGAAGAGGAAAAAGAACTCCACGGGACTCCGATGTGAAAAGATGTAACAAAAAATTTATTCCACAGTTTGCATCTTACAGGAGTGGTCAGGTTTAACTTATCCTCAACAAAATAACCTACTACAGTAGGAAAACCGTGTGGCTCTGTTCTACCCTGCTGCCGCGTATAGCTTATGCCGTGTTAACTCTTTTTCTCTCTCCCCCCTCCCGCACCGCATGCGCTAATTTGCATACATCCGTGATGCCCGGATTTTACTATAAACACGAGTCTTTAAGGCACATGTATTCATGGTACTACGTAACCAAACCAACACAGCAATAAAATAATTTTAGTTCCACCATAAACATGCATTTACTTCCTAAATTATTAATTACACAAACAATCTTAACAACAGCAAAATATAAATACTAAAACATATGAACTATCTTAACTTGGCTCCCACACGTAGCAATGATTAAAAGTAGTGCAAAAAAAAAAACCCGGAATAAATACATATTCACATCTTTCATTTAATTTATCAAGACCCTGATGTGATCAAATTTTTAGCAATAAATACCCACTGATATGAATTTAAGTGAGTCAGATTTTATTTCCAGATGTGCCATTGAGCCTCATGTTGCAGTGCTCATAACTGTGGCATCCAAGTTTTAATCTCCAGTCATGGTAATACAAAAGTACACAAGTTCTTACTTCTAAGATTATACATATTGAGCCATAAAAAATAATGTTGTTCTCATCAGGTCTTAAAACTGGCTAAAAATGACATCAGATAAACTGCATTATTAAATACATATTAAATACATAAATAAATGTTAAAACTAAGTATACCCTTACACTTCTATTTGTGGGGTCACCTGTTGATGAATACGTTGAGCCACTTACCTAGGACACGCTAACCTCTGCATGGTACCTTGTTTTTTAAAATGTTTGCATTGATTGTTCAATTGAGGACTAATTGATTAACTGCTACCAGAAATTACATTCCCACAAATCTCTTTTGCGTTGGCAATAATACCTGTTATCCTGTGCAGTTTGAACTCTGTATGCTGGTTGGTAAACTGTTCCAGTGTTCATTGTAGGTGTTGAGGTAATGTTGACATGATTAAACAATGACTGAATTGAATGATGGTTTGTTTTCACGCCCATTCACAATGTCAGATTATCCCCATGTTCCCTTCATAAGCAGAACAGGTTGTGCTTTTGTTGGATAGAAACACAAAAGAGGAGTCAAGAGTTGCTGCAATCCATCCGTGAATGTAGATGGAGTCTTTAAAAAAAAACAAAAACCTTCAAACACTTGTTTTCTTTCTGCTTGAACTGTGAAGCTAACTGGAAATAAACTAGTTTCAGGTTTACTGATAATTCATCTTTACAATGAACATGCCTGAATAATTTACCATTAACACTGGAGCTTTACAGCGCCAGTGTTCTATTTGTCTACCTGTCAGTTTGCCTTAACTCGAACCAGTAGTCCACCAGCTTATTTTGACAACCAGCCTGCCAGCATCATTCTGTTTTTGTTGTGCTGTGATATGATACAAGTAAGAAATGATGTACCATTAAGCTCCCATTAAACGTGGAGTCTCAAATAGAAGCGTGTCTCTTCTAATCACAAGAGAAATGTCATGTTTTGGCAGCTAAAGCAAGTGCTTGAGCTCAAAAAAAAAAAAAACCCGAGTCAAATGTTATTTTGTCTGCTTGTCATAGATCTACCGTACACATACACAGCGAGCTGTCTCATGAAATAAATGCCTGCCTTTGTTAAGCATCAGATGACCTTCATTGTCAAAAGAAAATAAAGCCTGGCTGATGAAGTTATATGGTTGGTATACAGCCTGTAAGGGAAGCTGCTGGGTATTGGCTTATAAAAGAAAGAGGCTCACATGAAACAGTTAATTTCACATTATTTGTGTTGTCATACGACAAAACACCGTTCAATATGCAGGTTGATTCCTTGAAGGATTCATTTTTTTTATAAATCCCTGAAAATCGCATGAGCTGTCACGTTCATAATTTGCTCCCTCAGAACCTCGCACATCCAAGCTACACATCCACCCTGCCTTCTGTTTGAGGCTCTTCTTACCTGACTGATGTTTGGGATCAAGCAGCACAGTGAAGCAGAACAGGATAAGCAGCTGGAGGTGTCACAGTGACGAGTGTACACCTTTATTATACTTTCAGATCTGCTGGTGAACTGTTTGACTGAAGCATTTTGTTGCTTTAGCACGTCGTATGTGGCCAACATGATCCTGCGGGGGAACAGTCCATGGCTGAGGTCATTTCACGCCATTCCACTTTTTTACTTCCGACAACATAAATGTAATTCTAGACAAGGGTTGCAGTTTTTAATACAAATTTACATTCGGCGGGCCTACATACACACACAGTGGACACTTCACATCACATAGCACCAACCCAATGTCTTTAGGCATGTAGATGTGGTCAAGATGACCTGTTGAAGTTCAAACTGAGCATCAAAATGGGAAAAAGAGATTTAAGTGACTTTTATTACAGTATTATATATAATATATACTATAATATTATAGTACGGTTGTTGGCACCAGATCTTCCAGAACTTATTTGGCAATAAAAATCATTGCAGACTGTATATTTTGTTAGTAATTTCCCAAATCATTCCAATAATTACCAATAATGCACGTTGTTGGCACATTATTGAATCTATGCCATGAAAAATTAAGGCAGTTCTGAAGGAAAAAGCGGTCCAATCCAGTATTAGCATTGTGTATCTAAAAAGGTCTTTGGTGCGTGTTTACCTTCTTTCTTTATTTCTATTAAAGTTCTAACTATATGACTAGTTTTGTCCTAGTTTAGTGCAGAAGCTGTGACCAAGCTAAAAAAAAAAAAAAAAAGCTTTAAAATAAGCTACCAAGGAGACTATTTTTTGGCTCCCTTGAAAATGAAATGACACTTTCCATATTGCTGATGGGACTTTTCAATCAACAAGCTGTGCTGTGTTGCCTGACAATGCCCTATGCCAAGTGTTATGAAATTGCCTCTCAATGGTTATGGCTTTAAATTTCCTTTTACAATTTAGCGCTTTCATTAAAACGCTTGTGTTCTGAGCAAGGCATATAGTAAGTGCATTAGCTCTGTGAACTTTTATATATTTATTAAAAAAGGTTTTCCGGGAATGGAATACAGTGAGCTGAAACAAGGGAAGGATTTCATTAGTGCTTCTTGTGCCGGTGCTGCACTCCATATGTTAAATCGTCTTCATACAGTAAAGTTCAGTTTGAGGACAGTGGTGATGGTGCTGCTGGGCTACACTGCTTTGACCTGTGATTAAATGCTGATGCCAGTTCTTCTGCGTCACATTCACAATTTAAAGTCAAATTTATCGCTAACTGCATTAGAGGAGAATGACTTAAGATCACTATCCTAAAGCCTAAAGCTAGTAATTGTATTTACTATTACCAGGCCCATTGGTTTTCTGGAGCTGTAGAAAAAGACATATGCTTCCGTCAACTGATGACATAGACTCATTATTAAAAGCCTATGGATTTATGGCCACTTTATGACCAAGTCAATATGGCTGTAAAGGAGCTCAAAGCAATGCTCTCACTGAGCTGAATCACTGACTCTGTTGGATGTAATCCCACCCTTCCAGAATTTATTTGGCAATAAAAATCATGTAAGTACACTATATATCTGCAGTGCCCTGGAAAAATGCAAAATAAGCTTCTTTGCAATTGTCAGAATCCAAATGACTGACATAGGATTTTATTCCAGAGTCTGCAGATCTGGAGAGACCAACTATAAAACTTAGAAGCTGACAAACATCTGATTTCTTTTGTGGTGAGGATATTACATGCCTGTCTATGTCTGCATGTCTCTTAAATACCACTGAACTGTCTTGGGCTGTTTGCTTTGTGTGCATACTTCAGTGATGGGGAGATGTTACCATGTGGATGCTGCTAGTTTAAAATAACAAAATACTGGGCCCACGTCCTCATTTTAGGGTTGACAGCATTTTAATGGGTAAACGTGAACGGCTTGGACATGAACTGAGCTTCAGTTTGGGGAAGGCCTCGAAGGGGACTGGCAGTGGCTCCCGGGCCTGGCAGATCCCCACGCACTGAATCGAAGTGAAGAAGTTAAAGAATTGAACAAGGTGGGGCACCTAAACGAGAATAAACAGCTTGTAGAACCGGGGGAACACATATAGATAAGAGCCGGAAGGAGTGCATTCGGAGGCGTGGTCCTGCTCCTGAAATTCCGATACTTGACCTCCAAAATATTTAAAAGGTGACACATCTTGCTGAAAATCATTTTTGCACACTGACACACATACAAGGTTTTGGAATACTGTATAGATGAAAGGTGTGTTTCTTGTTGGTCATCAACACTACTCGAGTTGTCAGTAGGCAAAATCCCTCCTCACACCATCACACGCTGTTCTGATCTACTATCAAGAGTCTCAGCAAAAACTGAGATTTATCAAACTGGAGATATATGAGTGAACTTGTCCTCGTGTGCATGCCTGACACACAGTCTATAAACAGGCGACCAATCATCAAAGCACTGCCCCACAAGTCTTGGTGAAAGAAATCTCTGAGGGTTACCTTTAATGGTAGTTTGACCTGCTAAGCTTTCCTTTGCTTCACACTACAAATAAACTCTAATGAAATGAAAACTTTTGAAAATCATTAAACACTGTTAAACAGGACTCATTCTCACTGTTCGACTAATAGATTTTGTGTTAAGCAACCTCACTGCACTGGCAGAAAGAGGTACAATGACCCATGGCCCATTCATGAAACCTCATTTTTAATTTTTAGTATTGAGTATGTGGGAATATTCTCATCATATGTGATTTAGAAATCTTAACACTTCAGAAAATAAATTTAACAGAGACAGAAAAAGTGATTTCAAAAGCCGAGGCATTTCACTGTGTTGAGTAATATTAGAGCCATAGTAAGCCCCTCCCGCTGAAAATACCTGTGATGCTTTTCATTTTCCAATCAGCACCAATGTCTGGCTACATTTTAATGCAGGCAAAAACATGAGTATCAGGGTAGCAACAGTAGTATGCATCTGCTTCAGGCTTTCATCTGTGGCGCATAAGCAATTTACATGGTGAAGGAGTAAGTAACACTTTAAGAACATCAGACAGGAGAAATAATGGAAAATGCAAATGGGGAGCAAATCATATCGACTATAGAAAGCGTGCATGGACACATCCAAGTATAACCATTAGGATGACACATTAATGGAATTCCACATGTAGAGGAATCATTTACTCAGTGGGTTAGATTATGGCATAGAACAGCATGCCGTACAAGTTGTTATACTGTACATTCAGCACTTTCAACAACTGCTTTTTGCAAATGAGACAGAATAAGTATGGACACCAGCAGAGAAATTGCATAAAACTTTCATTAAGCAGCAGAGAATCATTGCAGAAGTACACAGAAAAGGCCATTTTAACGTTTTGAAAGTCTAACACTGCCCATGTGCAGGTGTGGAGTCTTGAAACTGACTGAAGATACTCGCAGGTTTCTGGACAAGTCAATACTGTAACAGCCTCACAGATTTCCCTTTCTTAGGCACACACACAATCATCTGTCTATTGCTGCCAAAGTTTTACTGTTTTTCTGATATTTTTATTATAACAATTATCGTTACTCTTCACTCTGTCAGAGAGAGGTCAGAAAAGATTAACTGGAAACACCAACGCATCAAGCAGTCACATTTTCAGCTAGCCAGTCAGTCAAGTATAAGCTAAAAACAGCTGATAGGATACCATATGTAGCATTTTTCCATCTACAAAGTCAGCTAGTTAACAAAATTCAACTTTTAACAAAATAACATAACGATAATCAGCAGTTTGTTATCAGTGTCACTCTTTCCTCTTCCTGTTTCTGAACCTGGACCAACATTAATTATGATAATCCAGGAGCACAAACACGGGGATATTAGACACACTGTCTTCGCACATGTTCCACTTATACCAGCAGACAACAGTTTTGCCCAATAGCACAAGGGCGCTGTTGTTAACCTGGACTCTGATCCAGTATAGAAATCTCACTCTTGTGTTTGGGGCCCTTCTGTGGATGTGTTAGTATGTCTCACTGCACATACATGAAACAGAATTGGTTCAAAAACACATTTCACAGAATTAAGGTACAAAATCAGTAAATGCTGCTGCACTGCAGTAATGTCATCTAACACCGCATTGTCAACTATAAATCCATACATTCATTCTCTTCTGCTTATCCTCATGCAAACTCCACACAGAAAGGCCCCGGGCATAAATCTAAGATTTTTAAATACCATCTCCCAGTCTGCTATAACAACGGGACTTTACAACCTTACAGCTGTCAGCTGTATGAATCTGTCTTATTCAAGTGTCAGAAGACTTACAGGGTTTGATCAATATTTTATTTAGATTTGTAATTTCATTCTTAACCATAGTGATGGAAAAGATGAAAGTCGACATGTTTTCTTCTTGCTATTTTACTTTTGGCCTTTTATGGGCTTTATTAGACAACAGAGTCAAGAGAGACAAGAAAGCAGATTTAAGATGTCTTTTCTGGCCAGTTGTGGCACAATTTTTTTTAACATTCATGCTTGAAAAATGCTCCAATCTGGCTAAATTTTTTATACTTTTAGGTTTTGATGCCTAAACCTAACCAAAGAGCAATGAAAAGAAAACTACACAGCACATGAAAATTGAAGCTAACAGTGAGTGAAAAAGCCACAAGGTAGCAGCGTCGGTATGAGCAAATAATCAAAGCAGTTAAGAGGAAGATTTGTCATGGTCCTGGGTCGTTGACCCAGCGTTTTGTGTTTTGATTATTTTCCTCTGTTCTAGTTATTATGTGTCCTCCCCTCTTGTGTCCGGTTCGGGTCCTAGATTTCCTGTTTTGTTCTGAAAGTCTGTGTCTGTTGTCATTGTGGTCAGCTTGTCTCCTCCGGGCCTCATGTGTATTAGGTTCAGCTGTTCTTCCCTCCTGTGTGTGATTACCTGATTACCTTGTGTGTGTATATTTAGTGGGTGTCGGTCTGTGTTCGTTGTCGGCTCGTCTGCATTCATCTGTGTATCGCTGCGGTCAATGGTGTTCCTGTTCCTTAGTCTGCGTCTCTCTGCGCTCCGTTTCGTTAAGATTTCAGGTTTGCTCTTTAGTTTCTCCCAGTTTAGGTTTCCGTTTGTAATTACTCACGCTTCGTTGCCTGTTTTTGCCACTGCCACTTTTGTAAATAAACATCACTCATATCATCAGTCGGCTGCCTGCATTTTGGGTCCTACTTTTCCTCCACACCACACGGCTCACTCCGCCAGCCGTGACAAGATTATGGAGGCAAGAGAAAGAAAAAAGGGTCGTTGGCTGTTATGTCAGTTTTTGGCAGGTCAGAAAAAATCAGAAATTGGATTCAGCCAAGAAAAGCTGAAGTATCTTTAATAAACATCAACTTTAACTTCATAATCATCCTTTAAATAACATGTATTGACTCACTATATACGCTACCAATTAAGTATAATCAAACCTGCCTCCACATAGCCACACCAGTTATTTTAGCAGGGGTATATTCTTATATGTGGAATGTCTGTAATTCTAAAGAAAGGGCACATTTTATTACGCTAAAGTAGCTTCTCTCTGGACTCGTCACATGCATTTCAGATCAGCTTTTCACTAACTATCATTGACAGTCATAACCACAATGTGTTTAAGGTTAATTGATGTCTCCATGTGGAGGCTCACTGAAGTGTGTTAAGTGATAATTGGCAAACTGCATACAGTGCAGTGACGGTTTTGTTACTAATTGATATCTTGGTAGGATTCACTCAAGTGTGTACATGTATGGTTGCTCTGATATGTGTGAATGCATGTGTGTGTATGCGTGTTATATTAATTGATGACTTGCAATGGGAGCTTTAACAAAGCTTCAGTAGCACTCAAAGAGTAATTAATGAGATTTGTGGAAAAACACATCACATGTAGCTTAGTTGCATCTAATTGGCTGTCATTTTATTCTAAAATTCTAAATAAAAGATTATTAAAATAAAAAGATACATAATATGTATCTTGGGCAAGATACATACCGAAAGAACATCTGTGCTATCAGGATTAATCAATTGATATGGTTACCGTGTAAATCTGTTTGAAATATGGAACTATTTGAAACTGAAAATATCCTAATTGAAAACAGCTGACAGTCACTTCTTCCATCATTAATCTTCACTGCAATGCTGTTTCATTGCAAACGAGTCATTCACATGAAGAGTAGGGGCCACAAACATGTGGTTCACATTTCAATGTTACATTTATCTATTAATACGACCAAGATTTAAGACACAGTTAATGGAATCTGCTCCCAAATGCTGCATACTGTGAGTCACAATACCTACAAAAACAGGAGACCGATTATTGAAAAAAGAAACAAGTAAAATAGAGAAGATGACAGAGAAGAGTTTATCCAAGCCGGAGGATTTCTGCAAGTTAGCAGAGAGTCGATTATGTCTGAGGTACTGTTATGGGGAGCCATGCCATGAGCGATGTGAGACAACCTGGTCTTTGGCATGCAATAAGTTGCGAAAGAGCAATTCACTGTATGCAAATAATGTAGAAATGATTTTTCTCTGCGGTTGGATTGGAAAATGAAGCGGCACGCTACATTCACTGATATTTTACTTTAAAATCTTAGCTTCACTGAAAAAGTTGTGGGATGTGTTTATCGTTTCATGTCTGTGTGTTGCAAAGAGCAGCAAAGTGAGACTCAAGTACAAATGTTACAACTGTCCCCTACTGTCACCACCATATGGATTTACAGCTTTAAAGGGTATTGCTACATCACTGAGTGATTTCTTTTCCTTTTTCAAGGTGCGTCTGTGGCCCTGCTCTGCAAATTGGCATGCATGAATGTTGTTCCACGTGTCAAAGCTCAGGTTGACACCAGCACTATAACACACACAGCTTGTAGACATCTGCATCCAAACGCTCCTTGATGTGACCTTATTATCATGCTGGGTGATTGTCATCTTCACCAGCAGCTAAACATCTGGCAGACTCGATGGTAGGAGTCGCACTTCCACACACACACACACACACACAGAAAAAGGCCCAGATATCAGACGCTCATGCGGGAAACAGTGTTTGTTTTCTCTGCAGGATAATTTAAACAGGAAGTCGTGTTTCTGAAGCTTCTGGCAGGGGGAGGCTGGTGGATGGTTGGAAACAAAGCCCCAAGACACCAGACACACTTTCTATGACCATAGAAAAAGAGCCACACGGATCCATTTTATGGTGATTCAGTTGGTGTCATATCCAATCATTCAAAGACTTAGTTGAAATTCATGAAGTCTTGTTCAGTTTTTGTATGTTGAACTTGAAAAAGTCTTCTGGGAGAAAGAATGCCTGCCTTTAAAAAGTTCTGCTTTAACACTCACAAATTTCACTCATAGATTTTATGAGTATGTGAAGAGTTAACCGTCTAAATTCTAATACTTTGTCTTCACATCATCTTGAAATAGCCTATATCTGACATCCTATAGGTCAATAATTTGCTCTGACTTTTACATAAAGGCCCACATTAATGATGATGAACCCTTCCCTCTATCGCCATCCCCTAAATAAAAGACTGTAACTGTTTTGTTTTAACTTTAATTGATTTTCTCTGTTTCCACATATTGGCAGATGGTAACTGATCTTATGGTAGTCAAAACAGAACCAGTGGCTGGTTGTCTTGTATGCTGGCCTCCATCAGTTTCCCATAAAAGCTTTGCTGCTGGAAACTCAGCCTGACAAGCTCAAGATATTTTCAATATGACTTGGACATGCCTTGAAATCGAGATGTGCTACAGGTTCAAATGTAATCAGAGACAAGTGGTGTTAAGCCTGTTTCCACAGACAATAGCCAACTGTGGCCACAGGATGGCAGTAATTAAAAGATGGTGTGAACAGGCAGGAACTATTATGTGTTTGAAGAGTGATCACTTTCAAGTTCTAACTAATGCCTATTTTTAGAGTTCAAGGAGTCCTTGTGACAACTGCTATCAAGTCTTCTTTTGTTGGTATTTTTGAGTGGTGGGTTGTCTGCACTTGGGTTAGTTAATTTAGTGTGTAACATGTCACATCGGTCACATAAGGATGGCAGCCAGCGACACTGGATGAATGAAGAGTGTCCATCCATCCATCTTCTGCCACTTATCCAATCCAGGGTCAAATGTGCTGCAGCTTGAACCAATCCAGATGACACGGAGCGGGAGGCGAGGTATGCCCTGGACAGGTCACCAGTCTGTTGCAGGGTCAACACAGCGACACAAACAACCAATCACGCGCATGGCCAGTTTAGAATCACCAATTAACCTAACCCAACTAATTGCATGTTTTTGGATTGTGGAGAGAGCTGGGGTAGCTGGTGAGAACCCACGCAGACACGAGAAGAACATGAAAACGCCACACAGGAAGGCCCTGGCTAGATGGTGGATATGAACCACTATTAAGTTACAAATTTTACAAATACTTAAAAAGTATTTGGTAAATCTTTGTGTCTAATCGACTTTTGTAAATGTATTAAAATGATTGTTTTCCAGAGACAACCATATGGTAACATCTCTGTGACAGCTTTGACAGTTTGCTCTGTACCTTGAAATATAAATCACACTATTGTAGTTTGTGCACCTGGAAGTCACTATTTCAATCCTCTGGTTTAACACTAACACTAAACAACAGGGAACACTGAGGAAAAAGAATTCAGTTACACCTTTTGCACCCAAATTCATTCCATTTTCCTTTCTAACTTTTTCCTTTACTGCTGACTATAGAGTAAGAGATAAGTGACATTTTGGAGTAATGGATCAATAGAGGCACTTTGGTCTTGTCATGAGGAACAGACTATTTCTGCAATATGGGTTTCTCTCTGTTGCTCTCTCTGATTTTCTCTTTTAATCTTTTTCTCTCTGCATCACAATCTGCCCTTCCTCTTAGATCAGGTGTGAATACCAGCAAATGGACTTTAAGAAGAGGCACACAAATAGCAGGCCTATTGTGAAACTGGTGAAACTTTGTCCGTCATCCTACTAAAGCAGCAACAGGCTAGAAAGGCTAATGTTTTAAGCTGCACTGCATATTACTCTGCACTTAATAGGATGGATTCATGAAAGTCAGAGGACAGTTAGGGTACTCATACAGTGGATTAATAATACAAACACCATGGATTATTTTTTTCACATGTCATTTCGTTCCATTTTGATAAAATTGCTGGTGTATCTGTTACACGCAAGTCCTCCTTTGCTACTGCTGTGTGATACATTAGGTTACAACACTACTCCAGTGTGTCTGTCACTCCCAACTCATCTCCATTAATAGTTTTATTTTCTATATCCAACCAAGTAGGCTTGGTTACTTAATATAGAGTAAAAATTAAAAGAAAAAAGTGTGTGTGTGTGTGTGTGTGTGTGTGTGTGTGTGTGTGTGTGTGTGTGTGTGTGTGTGTGTGTGTGTGTGTATCACCTCTCTAAACTGTCACAGGGTTAGCAGGTTTCTATAATGTAGGTGGTATCTCTAGGTAGCCAACACTGCCAAGGCCGATGTGCCAAGACATCAATACCAAAAAACATCTTCATCATCATCACATGCAGCATGGTCATGATGCGAACACTTTGTCATTTCGGGTTAGATGGTTAGGGTCAATATGAATAATGAGAAAAGGGAAAAACAAACTAGAAAAATAAGAAAATAGAAAGCCTTCACTTTTTTATTGAGTTTTCTTTTCTAAAAATGTAATTTAATTGAGCATTTTCATATGTAAAAGAAAAATGTAAATTAAGACCTGGAGGAAATCCGACTAGTGTTTCAGTGAGAAGAGAGTTGAAAGAAAAACACTAAAAATGTTTTGTTGAGATAGAGAATTTCATTAATGTATAAGGTGTCCCATCATGGCAGGACAGAAACCAGTGGTTATGGGATTTAGGACAGGACCGATGTCTAAATGCTGGTGAGGACGAAGACTGAGGCTTCGTTTGAGCTCTCAGTGAGTCTGAGTGAGGCAGACATGAGGAGGAGGTGGAGCGCACAGACAGGAGTCTGAAAGGGAGAATAAATCTCCATCAAACCACACAGAGTGGAGGCTGATTGTCTCAGAGAAGGTGACAAAGAAGATGACTGGACTAGAGTAATAATGTCACTATTGAGACTGACAGTGTGGGAAAGTGGTAGCGATGTAAAGAAGAGACAAGCAGCCGAAAGCAGGCAGATGAGTGATTACAGACCTTCCTTATTAAACTTATGCATAAGCTTTATTACTCCTCCTTCTTCTCCTATTAATAATAATATAAATCACAATAATGATTGTTAGTTTGTACATCTGGAAAATATTTGTGTTTTGTGTGTGAAAAAACTGCATTGCTGTAACAAACCACAATAATGGCCCATTATGTGACTGACGATACACTGAGTGGTAAAACTGCAGGGAGAAAGTTAGAGTCAAAAGTTTGTCCTCTTACCAACTATTACATTTCAGCTTTGCTTAATCTGATCCTAAATGCACAAAACAGTAGCTGTGCTTGGTGCTGTTTAATAAGTCAAAATGTCAACTTGACAATCCACTGAAAGAACACAACAAAGAACTTGTGTAATTACTGTATTTACCAAAAGAAGAGCTCACAGGCCTTTTCTAAAGCGGCCCAGTGTACACCAATAATTTAATTTTACTTTACATGTTTTTGCTTCAGTTGTCTTTTACTAATTTGTGTCTTATTATGTGGTAGTTATATTTTTTCTTTTCTAACAACTGGAAAAGATAGATTTGAGTAAGTGTTAGTGATTTAGTTAGTGAAAAAAATTGATTGAGGATCCACAACTGCTATTTAACACACACACAGACACACAAACACACGTGCAGTGTTAAACCTTGAAATGTCGAGCTATAGAACGCATGGTCATTGCAGTACTCCTTCTGCTCTTCTCCTTGTCATAACAACCAGCCGAAGATGCCCTTGTGAAAAAGGTTAAAATCAATATAGCTACCAAGGACTCTCAAGCTAATGCATCTCTTCTATACTCCCACTAATTCTGCAATAATGCATACCTCTCTCACTCTCCCTCTCTCTCTCCCTTTCTGTGATTGGATCGGAGAAAGCCCACCATCCATCTCTGTCACCCACTGACTGCCATGTTAATAGCCTAAACACACCCTGGCAAGCGTGCACAAACACAAGTACAGGAGCAAATACACAACAAAATGCTATCGAGTTTTTCCATTTCATATACTATCTCTGTTATTCACACAGATATAGGGAACACACACACTGATTTAAGGGTCAGACTGGGGAGTTTTGTGTCCTGCTGTCTTGCCATCCTGAGAGACAGATCAGTATCTTAACAACTTTAAATTACTCCTGGCTCTCAAAGGGCACAAAAGTCTGTGTGTGTGTGTGTGTGTGTGTGTGTGTGTGTGTGTGTGTGTGTGTGTGTGTGTGTGTGTGTGTGTGTGTGTGTGTGTGTGTATACTACTGATAAAAGAGAAAGGATGAAAGGTGGAGGCAAGGAGCTACTTGGCATGTATTTACACTTTTAAAACTGTATAGTATTAGTTTATAGATGTTTTTTTCCAACAAATGTTTATTCAGAGACTTACAGCTTTAACTTAGACCAGGTGTGCTTGTAACACATTTTGCTCCAGTGCCATAAAATATGCCATTTAAAAATATACTCAATGTTGTTGTTTCAGGAAGAGAGACAAAGTGTTAAAAGGACAACTAAGGCAGTATAGTAATACCATCCGATGGTCCAGCAGGTGCATAAAGCGTCGATTTTATAAACTGTAGATGTAACCACCATGATATTATTTATTTCTAAAACATGAGCATTTTTGTAAACACCATAAATACATTTTACAAGTGATCTGATTGAGAAACAGACAGTAATGTAAGTAGCCATAACCTAAAGCATACCCTTTATTTTCTACAAGGTCCCACAAGTTATAAGATAAATATTTAGGTGCTAAATAAAGTGAGCCATGTTTCTCCAAGGCTTGTATGAAATCACATTTCTTTTTGCTTCCAGAGAACTCACCCATTGCTGGACATTAAATCTGTCTATACATTTTTTTTGATAAATAGTTCGAGTTTTAGAATAGATGTTATTAACTGCAGACCAAGAAAAGTCAGACAGAAAGATAAATTCCATAAAAAGGTGCAGTTAGCTCATACCATGGTCCAACTTTTTGCTCTGTAGCAGCAATGATGTAATCTCCCATCTACTCACCTGACAGGACCTATTCTTCTCCAGTAGGTGTACTGACAGCAGCTGGCAGCCCTCGTGCTGACGAGCTTATTTGGTTAGGCGGTTAGTGAAGGGTTTATTTTTAAGTATTGATTTTTTTATGCACAGTTGCAATGAAATGAAAAGTAAAAATGTTTCTGTTTGTTTAGTGGTAGAAACTTGTTTACACACCACCTTCAACACTCAGCATTTATACTTCGAGTTTATACTCAGAGGTCAGAGGGCACTGTGCTGTCAAACTGCTGTCAGAGGGTACGACAATGAAGGATGTGGGTCTCTCTGTGTCGCTGCTGTTTTAAGGAAGGTTACATATGTGCTACTTGGCATCAGATGGAAACGTATCAGTTCACATCCTCCAAAGATGTATTCCATAGAAAAAAAATACAAAAAAATCAAATAAAGAAGAAAAAACATTTTCTCTTTCGAAAGGTTTAACTTTAGTTTGGTGCAATGAAGGTCCTGAGTTTGACTCTAATATGTGGACTTTGTATGGAGTTTGTCTACATGTTTGCCTGGTTTCTCCCCGGGTACTCTGGCTTACTCCCACAGTCCAAAGAAATGTAGTTAGTGGAGTTACCCATAGGTGTGAATGTGAGTGTGAATGGTTGTCTGTCTCCTAGTGTTAGTCCTGCAGCAGGCGATCTGTCCAGGGTGTGCCCTGCCTCTTATCCTATAGTAGCTCCACCCCCACCCACCCCAAATTTTGTGAAGGAGTTGATGGGTCGGTGCAGGTCATTTATCACCGATGTCAGTGAGACTGAGGTGAGTTATAGATGATATATTAAAGTTTTCTTTCTGTAAGCTCAGCTGAAGTTAGCTACTGTTAGCCTGTGTTAGTTGCTTTTATCCTCCATTAGTGAAACTGTCTTTATGTTTCATATCTTGAATCTGAAGGTCCATGGAAAGTGGATGGATAAGACTTCTCTTCTACTGTGACTCTATCCACATAAATAAAACACTATTAGTCAGAAGTGAGTGTCCTTCCCAGCCACAGTTTGTTGGAAGATGTAATTACACACTAATCTATGTATCCCTATGAGCAGAGTATGCTTTTTTGTTATTAAATAACCTACAGAGTACAGGGTGCCCTTGGCTTTACATTGAGCCATACATTGTGGTATACAGAGTATTTCAGTCGTCATGCACACCACTGAGCAAACGTATAAAGAACACTCAAACTGGAACATAACAAGTTAACATTTGGTTCATTGAACTGAACAGTTGGTGTTGGATGTAGGAAGATGAGAAGGTGTAAAGACTCCAACTCCAGCTCTGCCAAAAGCTAGAATCCTATAGCCAAACGACTTGGTCAAGGACTCTCACAAATGCTGAGGCTTGTTTGGCATCCCCACTCAGCTGTGGTGGGTAATTAACTATTAAACAGAGATACGGGAAGGACAAACTATGAACTGGCAATAGGATGTCTGTAAGGCTTTGAGCTGTTTTCTTGTCATGCAAAACAACCAACAGCATATCAATCAGGTAATTATCATTATGCTTCAACCCATCAGTTCATTCTCAGCTTTGACCAAAGTCTACAAGACTGTTGTCAATTTTATACTGAACCAGTTTAAAGGCATTAAATTGTTTTGGCAGCAAATCTATTAAACGTGGAACTTTCCAAAGTCTATTCAAGCAGTGTACTAGTAGCTCGTGGGAATCTATTAAACATAGTGACTCTTGGATTAAAACTGTCAAAACTGAGAGGTATATGTCTAATATTTAAAGTCTTCACAAGCAATGTCATGCTATGCAGAACTGTGATCATGAAGAGTCTAAACCCTGAGATACTGAAAGTGTTTCAGTGGTCTGCGAGGTCCTTCCCCAGAGTGATGGCATCTCAGTAACTGGTGTAACTGGCTTGTTTAGCTGTTAAACTAGAAGAAAGGTGTCAGTTGAAATACAGGCCTTGAACCTGTTTTTGTCTTCTTGTACTCCTTGGTGATGTGCTTTTAAATATGTATCCACTCCAATCAGCCTGCTTTTAATGGGCTGTATACATGCGGAAATAATAATTGAGTTCTTTACTCCCTGATGCGCCCAATAAAGAAGAAACAGCTACATTCAGCTGTCATAGAGGCATCTGTCTCAGAACCTGGTGAGAGAGAACGAACACACAACATAATGTATTTATAATAACCAGCAAATATTACAGTATTAACTTCCCATTTTTTAATGTTATCACAAACACTTTTAATTCTTGAATTTATATTTAGAAATACATTATTTTTCACATTTAACCAGTAATAGATAAAATAATCTTGGAAATATCCATTATATCTATTAAAGAAATATTAGACAAATATTTAGCTTCATTCTACAGAGCTTCACTGGTTTATATGATCTTGGAGTACAACCTTTACACTTTTCACTCCCACATAGCATGTTGCAGGAGAAAGCAACGTGGAATTTTGCAGGCAGAACACTTTTACAAGCTGCAATCAAAACAGTGTATCATTATTTTCTTCTACCAGATTAAGTTGAATTTGCAGAATGATGCTAGGTGTTTTTTTACTCTTCTAAATCATTTACTGTAAACTTTTAATAGACCGAAGCAGTTGACATTTACAGTGTGCCCTTTAAAAGTAATTGAATTGATGGCACAATACGTTACACCCAGTGCGTGAGAAATACAGTTTAACCTTAGTGACCAACAGAAGCGATTATCAGAATACACTGATATTACTGTTAGAGTTTGTTGTTGTTGGCATTTTTTATATCATCAGGATTGTTTGTGTCCCATATGTCTTGAATATTTCAGCTTTGTAGCAGAAAATGCAAATGGTTTTGCACTGTTGGTAATTAAAATGAAACCTTCACACCTCATGTGTGACAGGAGTGACACATGCAAATTGTGTAACACATTCACACATGCCATATGAACAAGGCTCGATTGTATATGGAGCAGAATTTATTGCCGCCTCACAAAAGTACCAACAAAAAGTCACCCACGTACTGACACGCATAGGTACACCAATTCACACACAAGCATGCAAGAACCTATTTGTCATTATGGCAGCTTATATTTCATGCAGCCAAACACAGGGACGTCAAACTAAATTTAGTACAGATACTACAGAAATTTCTTTCAGGCTCAAACAAACAAACACAGACACAAACAAACACACACTCAGCAGCTCAGGTATTAGGGAGTATTTACTGCAGTGCAACATGCCGGTGTAATTCAAGTGGAATGTCCATTAGAGCAGAGAACGGATCTTTTCACAGTATAAGTCATAGTAATGAACTCCAGCACAACTCCCTGCTGTGTCATACATCAACACGCTGAACAGCATGTAGACTCTCAGAGACAAAGTAGAATTGTAAAACCAGCGCGTCTTGGTAAAGGAATGTTTTAGCAAATTTTAGTGCTTCTAAAATCTAATTAAATGTGCTGAGAACACCTTTAGGGTGTTATATTTCACAGCAACAAGTTCTGCCTGCAAGATCTCAGGACTCAGTAACACTGCAATTTGCATTTTGCAATGAGAATTATACAACATAAGGTTTTTACTTTCAGTGTCATATGGTTTACATCATTAAATTGTGCAACAATGTAACTATACAGCACATTTTATCTTTTTTTTTACAGTGTAATTTATAATCAAGTACTTTTAGCAAGTCCATTTGTTATTTTACCGTTAACAAGTGTTTCAACTAATTTAGAAAGCAAGACTGTGACAGTCGGACCATATACTGCCCTGATCATACTCCTTACACTGTACCTGTAGATATATTTAAATATTTAGTTTCTGGATATAACCTGCCTCACCTCGTAAACTTAGTTTATCTTCATTCATCTCATTCGCTTATCCGAAGACTGTTGAATTTAAAGACCTACAAACTGCAAACGGAGTGATGCCAAACTGTGTTTCATTGTTCTGGTAACAGTGACAATAAAGATCTGTGTATTTACACTGTACAGTCGTTATACTCACGTTCAGCTGCTGACATTGGCCTGTCCCAGTTGTTTTTTGTAGATTAGGCAGCAGGCCAGCGTAAACATGTATGTACAATGTTTAACCAAGTTATTAGCCCACCACTCAATGTAAGACTTATGCGATTTAGCTGCCCTGTACTAACAGTGTTGGTTGTTAGAGCCAGTGGTTCTAGGTTTTTGACCCACTGATTCATTTATAGACTTTCAAGTTAAAAAAAACAAGTCTCTCTGAATCTGAATCCCAGGCTGTGTGCGGGACGAGCCCAGAGACTGTTTTCTCTAAACCAGGGGTCCCCAACTCCAGGCCTCGAGGGCCGATGTCCTGCAGGTTTTAGATGCATCCTTGATCCAACACAGCTGATTCAAATGGCTAAATGACCTCGTCAACATGTCTTGAAGTTCTCCAGAGGCCTGGTAATGAACTAATCATTTGATTCAGGTGTGTAGACCCAGGGAGAGATCTAAAACCTGCAGGACACCGGCCCTCGAGGCCTGGAGTTGGGGACTGTTGCTCTAAACCCTTGATGGTTTCTCTGCTGGCTCCAAAAGGCTGTTGCTTCACCTGAGGCTTCCCTCGAGACTTTGCTTTCTACTTCTGCTAATCCTGAGTTCTCCACGTATACTGAGGCAGCGAACAATGAGCGACCTCAGCGGTAGGAATCTACTAGAGGTAACATCTGCTATTTGATTCGCTTGATGAGATGATGGTAAATGCTACATGGCCTGTATTTGTATAGCGCTGTTAGAAGGAAGAAACGTTCAGAGTAGAATCAGAAGAACCGGATCTGAGCACTGTACGCAATTCTGAGGCTGAAACCTGTAAAGGAAAACCTGTGGGTAGCTACAAAATAGCTGTCTGAAAAATGCAGAATCAAAAGGAGGGAAAAAAGAATTGAACATAACATCAACTAACCTTTTTTCTGAGGGAAATGTTGGCTTTGAGAGAACAGAGGAGCAAAGAGGGAGATTTTGTAGTGAAAATTGTCTCTTTTGCTAATCCCATTTCATGCCAGCTCAGTCCTACTCTCTGGAATATTCTGAAATTGACACAAAGCGCCTGAGGAGGGAGAGAAAGATGGGACAGAAGGGTACAGAGGTAAAAAGAGGAAAAAAATGAGTGTGAGAAACAGAAGTGAGTGGAAATACTTTGAGAATGACAGAGCCGGAGGGACAGGAATGGAAAATGGCCACAATTGAAATTCTGCTGCTGCAGTCCATCAAAGCGTGGACTGGACATGGTCTACTTGCTCTTAACCCCTGTAGCTCCAAAGGGAGCAAGACAATAGGTTTAAGCCTCTGCTATATTTAACATCACTTCCTGCCTTGGACTTCTATACAAGTCTTCCACTCTTAATGGAGCTATGCACTGGACCACTACTAACAAGCACTACCCTATCGTGTGTTTATCCTTTATGAGATGTTAGGGTAGGGGAACGAGAACGGGAGCTCAAACTGTCTCATGACCCTGATAATGTGTGCTCAAGCACCGGTAATGTAAAGTTTGTTTGCTTTAGTTCAGCTGACCTGAGCTAATCTATGATGTGTCAAGTGTAACAACAGCGCTGCACTTTAGCTCTGGGAGATTGTGACAAAGTGGCTAGGACTGAATTCATTTACCATTTGTTACTTCCATATATTGTTATTTTTTCTTGTGTTATCTTATAATCAATCATAATGCTTTAATGTAGACGCTGCAGATGTAACCTTGGCTCTACATACTATCCCGGGTCTGTTTGAGTTAGCATTGGTTACGTTCATTACATTTATGCAAGTGTTCTTAAAGCCAAATGTCACTTAACCCTTTAAGACCTACCATAGAACCAAGTCCGCCAGAGCTTATATAATATTTTTAAATGTTGTAGAGCCATTTTTGGGAGCATTTCAAGTTGCTATACATCAATACAACCACTACAGCCTAAATTTTAATAATATGCATGCATTAAGTGCATAGTAATTACATAAATTGCAAAAAAAGAGAAATAAACTATAAAAGAATTGAAAATCGTTTTTGTTTTTTAACATATATTTCTAGTTAGAGAAATTTAAGAGGCTTATCCCTCAAAACTGTAAATACAAAAAAGTTGCACAAAATAGTTTCCCACCACAGGAAATTAATTTTGAGTGTGTTCATAGTTTTATTTTTGAAATACACCAATTTCTATACACTGCAGGAAAAACGAAAATAAATATTATAATGCAAATTTGCAAAAAGCAGCATATGCATCAAAATAAATTATTTCCAGCAGTGCAATATGAGTCCTAAGCATCCCAGAAATGACACAGAAAGTCATAAAGTCAAACATAACTTTTAAAAACACCAGCATAAGCTTATGAGGCCTTGATGGTAAAAAAAAAAAAAAAACTACATTTCCGCGAAAATGACGTCACTTCCGGTTTCGGGCAGGTCATGGCGGACATGCGATAATTCGTGCTGAAGGACGTAGGAAGTGTTATGAACAGCTGATCAGATCGGCAAAGCGTGTTTCTGGAATATTATGTTTTTGTTGCTGCAAGTGCTTTTTATGCAGTTTTTGCAAAGCTATATGTGGAAGGAAACTGTGACCTAGGACAATCTGATGGCATAAGATGTAAGTACAACTCCTCCAGTTTCATATGCAAAAAAAATTATTGCGCTAGCTTACGTGGTTGCAGTGCTACCGGGATTTAAAAATAGTGCCCGCTCTGACTGGTTTTAAAGGGTTAATCATTAGATTTGAATCTTTCATTTGTTAATGTAGTTTAGTTATACTTACAATTGTGTGTTCTTTGTGCAGGTCCTATCTGTGAAGCAGGTATGTGGGAGGGGCCGCCCTGGCACTTCCTGTTTATACAGGGTATGATGTCGCTGATCGAGTCAATTGGGTGAAACCAAAGGAAGGGGTGTTTCTTTTGTGTACAATTGTTTATTTCCTTTAAAATAACCTCATGAGTCGGACTGTGTGAAGAGCATGACTTTTCAAACCTGCCATTGGGTGAATGAGTTTGTTAAGTAGAAGAATGATTTTTATTCCTGTTTCTTTGTCTGACCTGTGTTATTTGGTCTAACCTGTTTTCTCAGTGGTAGAGGTTAATGAGGTTCAGCTGTGGGTGGAATTCTGTATAAAGCAGGTGAGATTTTGGCTATGTCCACACGTACCTGGGTATTTTTGAAAACGCAGATTTTGCTATGCGTTTGCACCTTTCGTCCACACGTAAACTGCGTTTTCGGTCACTGAAAACGGAGATTTTTAAAAACTCCGGCCAGGGTGGATATTTTTGAAAACTCAGTTTTTGCTAGTGATGGCCAAATGAAGCTTTCCGAAGCACTGAAGCTTGTATTGAAAAACGGTTCATTACTCGAAGCTTTTCAACACAGTCCTCTCCGGTGACATCTGGTGGTGAAAATTTTGAAGAGCAGCTTGAATCTGCAAAATAAAACGGACTGCTCAATTATCACTGCTCACTCAAGAGTGGAGTTCTCTCTGATATTGGGCCACCGTTCCGTTGCTTTGAACATGTAATTGGTTTTGTTTTCTCGATTGGGGGGCTGAAAAAAATGTAATGCGTATTTGCGTAATACATTTTGATCAATAAACTTTCCCTATTTAAACATGCACTATGGTGGCCTATCTTTGCTCATAACTCCTTGATGTTGGTAAATACAATAAGTGAGCAATATATATAATATACATATGATAATGCACAGCACATTATGGAGTATGCCCCTGCTGTGAAGTCCTGCCTCCATCTACTTGTCGTTTAATCGCTGGACAGCTGGACAGGTTCATACAAAATATTAGATTAGGCCAATTGTCCTATACATATTTTTGACCTAGGGGTGGGATTGATTGTGAACTGGAAAGGGAAAATGCTTAGGAAGCTGAGTAGGGCTGCATCGTCACTGATTTGTAGAATCATTTTGATTCGATACAGGATCCGATTCAATTTGATTGGAATCTGGAAAGTTTTGCCTCAGTCAGAAATATTACAAGTCTGATCATTTAACAGTATATATCCATAATTTCGTATCTATTAAAAGAAAGCTGACACATGTGAGACTTAATTAGAGATGTAAACAGAGAGTTATGAAACCTGCAGCTGCCGAAGCCAGCGGGAAAAAGAGGCAAACACAGCGCGGACCCGCCGACGCATCAAAATCTGACTCTGACGCGTCGGGTCCACGCTCTGTGTTCACGTTTGTATGCAGAATCCGTAAACCTGCTCCCAGTTACTGTTTTAGCTGCATGGTGTTTGACGACATGTTGTGAGGTTTAACCTGAGATGCTGGCGTTTCAGGCATAATAACGTTAATTTACAAATCGACACGGGATTTTAATGAATCAATATCACTTTATTCAATTTAGCATGGATTGTAATCAGAAAGGCGATAATCAAAACCCACCCCTAATCAAGAACTTGTAAAGTAAAAACATGATCAATGTAAGGTAGCCCTTTTGTTATTTACATTTAAAAAGAGAATTAGTGTTACTGTGCGCTGGCTGAGTCTGTTTCTTTTCTTAGAAATAGTTTCTCCTGCCCTGAAGAAAATCCACTTGCATGGAACAGAAGAGGCTGTGGAGTGCAGGAACTACACTGCAAGTTGGTAGATATGCAGGTATTCCTGGGTCCTGCAGACTATCACCTAAAAACAATAAACAAAATGATTTTCTAAACTGTGTAGCAATGTCATGTACGTATAGTGTCAAATACATTTTTGTAGTCTTCATCAGCTTTAATTCACATGGAAGTGTTCCTAAAGTCATATGCTGTAATGATATTTACATTATGAAAACATGATTTTGGACATTTCAAGTTTTTCACTTCGGCAGATAAAATGAATTGAGCAAAATCAACTCAAAATATTCCCACACGCCAGAACGTCCTCTCTTCCTCGCTGGCTCCATATCTGTCAGTGGAATGATCACCTCGTCGCTATCTGTCACCATCAACACACTCCACGAATCCCGTGGATGATTCACTTCCTTATATCTGTTTGAATCAGGTACCGAAGCAGTTACGTGCGTAATGAAGCTTCGGACGTCACTGGTCACGTGACTTTTGCCAAACGAAGCAAGCCTCGACACAGTGCTTCTGAACCAGTGTGTTGTTTTTTTCGACACACGCTCCGGAGCGTCAGCTTCAAGCGGGCCATCACTAGTTTTTGCATTTACATGTGGACGAGAAAAACTGAGAAAACGGAGAAAACGCAGCGTCAAAGGTGTGCGCATTTTTTGACGGCACACTGTGCACCAGGTTATTGTTTCGGTGAAATGAATTTCTACAATACTGTTACTGTTAATTCTACTCTCTGCAGTGTTTAAATGCTTACATATACACACACAGTTACTGTCCCTCCACACATACGACTCGGTTCTGCTTCTATGCCCCAGCTTTGTTTACTTTTTCCCACCGAGGCTTCTAGACTTCTGATTGGCCAACATTTCTGCACGGTTAGGAATATATCGCCACCTGTTGCTTTGGCATGTTCCTAGCAGCGTTTTCCTTCATTTCTGCCTTTACGTGTGGACGGGATTATTTTTTAAAACGAAAACGGAAAATCTCCGTTTTCAAAAATACCCGTGTATGTGTGGACGTAACCTTTGACTACTGGGTTTTGTTGTTTTTTTTTGTTTGTTTGTTTGTGTGAAAGAATTGTTGAATGGCGACACCAGAAAATAATGGATGCGTAAAAGAAACTTGTCCTTGTCCTCGATGTAAATATGTAAAAGTTGTGTATGTTTCTGTTCTGTGTCTTGTGTACTGTTTGTCTGTATATGTGTCTTTCTTGCTGTTGTTACATCCAAATTTCCCCTTGTGGAACAATTAAAGGATTATTCTATTCTAAACTTGAACAGTCTGTCTTCCTATCACTTTCCTTGCTGCTTACGTTATGGTACCTCACAGAGATCTAAGTTGTCAACACTGATGACCCTGACCCTGTGCTATCAGAATATGACATTTTTCTAATTTATTAATAAGAACAATTGACATATTTTACATGACATGTATCAAACGCTGTTTACACTTCAATATTTGTCAAAGTTAAAGGAAATAAAAGTTTGACTCTTGGTTTGAAAAAGGAAACTGACAATGTTTTGACTGATTCATCCTCCCCAGACAAACTTGTAGTTTTGTATTGGATGGCCTCTGGTTTCCTTAAATTCAACAAGGAAAAAAAGCAAAGTGATTATTTTTGGACCAAGTTGGAATTCTGGCACCTCAGATCTTGATCTGCGCAGTTTAGTACCTTTTGTCAAATCACATGCTAAAAATTTGGGGGTTATATTTGATAATAAGTTTTCCTTTGAGAAACAGATTAGCTCAGAGATCAGTTGTACAGTGCTCTTTCTTTAAACTGAGGCTTTTATCGAAGGTGAGATCATTTTTATCTTTTAAAAACCTAGAACGGGCAATTCACGCTTTCATTCTTTGGACTACTGTAATTCTTTATATGCAGGCTTTAGCCAGACTGGTTTAGCACAGCTCCAGCTGGTCCAGAATACTGCAGCTCATCTCTTGACTCGGACAAAGACACATGAACATATCTCCCCGGTGCTCGCCTCACTCCACTGGCTCCCAGTCTGCTTTTGAATTACGTATAAAATTTTATTGGAGCCTCATAGGCCTACTACAGCTCTTAGATCAGGTGATCTTTTGCTCTTGGCTACACCAAAGTCGAGGTTGGTTCATAGAGGTGATCGGGCGTTTCCAGTCGTGGCGCCTAAATTGTGAAATGATTTACCTCTCCACATTAGAAAGGCCCCGACCGTCAGTTTGTTTTAAATCCAATCTGAAAACACATTTTCACTCATTGGCTTTCAAGACAGCATAAGAGTTATTTACATATTTACTTATTTATCTGTTATTTTGTATTCGCTATTTGATATTGATGCTATTTGATTTTGTTACTTCATGTTATTGTGTAATTCCTATCTTTCCTACAGCGGCCAACACTATTGTTGTAATTAAAAGTGCTATATAAATAAATAAATGATAAACGATAATTCCGGGTGACTTCTTGTTCTTCTTCTTTGGGTGGAAAGATATCAGATCCTTAATTTAATAGTACACTTGTGTAATTTAAATAATAATATTTTTAGGTACAGAAAATTAATATTCAGTGAATGCATTTGTGCTGTAAAAGAGAAAAAATCACAGCTGAAGTTATTTCAGTTCTGTGTTTTGTGTCTTTCTGTTCACTCCAGCAGTGGCTGCTGAATATCATCTCCCCCTTTGAACTTCTTCTGAACTTCAGACGGCTCCTTCTTTCATGTTTTCATTTTACATCAACATAATGACATTTTCTTTGTTGTTGCTGTGACTGAAAAAAGGAAATTATTTTCTCTTTTTTTGATATTTTGTTTTCTGTTAAGAATCTTTGCTGACCTTGTGCCAGTGTCTGAGCCTCCGTGTCCATTATCACATCTGTACATTCATGGAAAGTCAAAAGGAAAAAGTAAGTAATACAATAAAAACATAACAAAGGTAGAAAAATAAAACATTACAAAAGCTGCGTTACAAGCAAAAGCGGGTTTAAGAATTGACTCATTTGCAGAAAGTAGGGAAATGGCAAGTCACATGTTGCTTTATTTGCACACATTACATATGACAAGAACATGGTACCTATCAAAATGCTTCTGGAGTAATTATATATTGTAGTGTTCCACATAAACATATCATTATGTGCCCACCTGTCGTGCATGTACACCTTAAATAAACCTGCACGAATCTTCAGGTGTTTCACACAGTGCAGGGCTCTAGACTAACTTTTTGCCACAGTTGCACTGGTGCACCTATTTTTTTTGGGGGGGGGGGGATTGCTGTCCACACAGACAATATTGATTGACTAACAATCTTATGCTTAAAGTGCGTTGGCACTCTTTGTCAATATTGTAGACAATGTTAAACTTATTCATCATCACGTCCTCCTCTGACGACCTGTTTGCTGCTGCCTGGCGCTGAAAGGCAGTGGTAGAGGGGACACTTGGGCAGTGCATTTATTGCTGCATATAATGTGTTTTCTGGATACACTGCTGCTTTTTCAGCATTCAGAGGTTAATGGCTCCATGTCAGAGCACTGGCTATGAATTTCAGAAGGATCAGGCCTTAACTTAACAAAGAAGTTATCAATTGTTCTTTTCATTTTTTCGCATTACCCACAGCTACATCCACCTCTGTCGGGCCTAGGCTGCTCATTAAGGTTAGGTATCATCATTGATTTCTAGAATCCATTCGATTCTGATCCACGAGGTCCCAATTCGATTCAATTTTGCCTCAGACAGTCAGAAATATTATAATTCTGATCATTTATCAGTACTGATACATGTGAGACTTCATCAGAATTGTGAGCATCACAGCAGATGCCTTTGTGTCAAAGTAACTGAGGATAAAACTCAGAAAAACATGAAGGAGATTTTCCTGGCCTGGCTTTTTATAGCAGATAACCTTAAAAATATTCTGCAATTTTGCATAGTTTTAAAAAGTTTAAATATCTTCAGTATTAAACAGCAGAAATTAGGCTATCTTGTCCGAGGTCATTAAGTTAAAAAAAAAAAAAAGACAGCGGCCGACAGCGCTGTAAACAACGGTAGACTGATGGGTAGCTCGGGGTGGCTGTAGCTCAGGTGGCAGAGCAGGTCAGCCACTAATCAGAAGGTTGGTGGTTCGATCCCAGGCTGCCTCCTGGCTACATGCCAAATATCCTTGGGCAAGATACTAACCCCATGTTTGCCTACTGGTGGTGGTCAGAGAGCCCGGTGGCGCCAGTGTTCGGCAGCCTCGCCTCTGTCAGTGCGCCCCAGGGCAGCTGTGGCTACAACGTAGCTTGCCATTGCCAGTGTGTGAATGACTGAATGTAGTATAAAGTGCTTTGAGGTCCTTAGGGACTGAGTAAAGCGCTATACAAATGCAGGCCATTTAATAAACAAAGCAGATTTGAGATGGAAAACGGTTCTTGAAGTACAGAGAGAGAGAGAGCTGTGCATGAAGTGTGATTTTTATCGTGGTGGAGGCAAAACAGCAAAAGTCAGAGGGAATTCATGACAATATTTATCAAATGTGAAGCATCGTTTGGATCTTCTTTTGCTGCTGGTTCAGTGAATTTTGGCTGGACAGAGACAAAACCTGCAGCTCAGAATCGAGCGCAAAAAAAGACATAAACACAGAGCGGACCCGACACATCAGAATCGGCGAGCTGTCGGCTTTCAGCCCCGATGTCGTGTCCGTCTACGGGCCGTCGGGTGAGAAAGCCGAGAAAGACAAAGCTGATTCTGATGCTCTGCGTTTACGTTTTTGTGTGGAGTCCGTTACCTGCTCTCATTTACTGTTTGGTGGTTGTTGAAATAGTTTTGTGAGCTTTAACCTGAGATTCTGGCGTTTCTGGCAAAACACATTTAAAAGTCAATTTAATTCATCGATATCGCTTTATTCAAGCTACTCACTTCTCTCTGTCCACCCGCCCTGCACTTTCAAATGTACACACGGACTACATGAATATCTGGACCACGACCAATCAGAGAGGTCCCGCCCCTGACTATCTCTGATTGGTTTAGACCACGATAGGGGCATAAAGTGTGTCTGCTGTTGACCACACGGAGACTTTCAGAGTTGCGGAGTATTTTTTTTTTTATGTTACTCGAACAGGTGGTTGCACTGGTGCGACCTAAGATTTTTTTTTAGTCGCACCATTGAAAAATTTGGTCACACTCTAGAGCCCTGCAGTGACTGGTTTAAAACCAGTCTACAGCACTGGGTGCACAAATAGATTCAATCAAACACGTTTACACACTTCCAGTAAGGCACAGCTGTGAACCATCGCAGTGTGCCAGCCCACAAATATGATGAATTATAAACTTATAATTATAACGCATTAACTTTGATGGTTTCCATTTTGAGGGGCAGCATAGACACAGTGTATAATTTAATCAATTGTTTCCAGGTCAACTTATCTGTTTCCATGTCAGTGTAATTACTGGACTCTGCACCGCCACGTCCTAATAATAAGTGGCATGAAAATAGAAGGAGACAAATTGCCCACATTTGTTAGGGGCCGGGGTGGTTGGAGTTCTGTTATTGTTTGGTGTCAGATTATTGTCTCAGCATCAAGTGTTCACGAGTCGACTCGTACTTGGCGTTTCACTGCCCTGCCTCAGCCACCTCCTTCCCATCCTCGCCCCAGTCTGTTTGTGACAAGTACGCTCCCTATACCTACCCATGCCTTCTGTGGCCATAGACTGTTCAGTAACTGTCCATCTACTATAGTTTACTCGAGTGTCCACGTCAGCTCACCGTAGGATAGGACCAATAGCAATTGGTATTATAAAATCATGTGACCCTGTAAAGATAAAACCCAGAAATCTGCAGAATGTGTGATAAAGAAAAAGAAAAAATACAGCCAGTTATACCTACATGGGCAAAAGATGTAATTTAGAACCCACAGATATCAATTTAAAACAACAGCTGTGTCACACATCTGGTTGATGATGGATGTCTAGGGAACTAATGTGAGCTGCTGGAATGGAGACAGATGTGTTTGATAAACTTCTACTGTTCCCAATAATTCATTATTTTATTAAAATACAATAACTTGTAAAAGTATGATTACCATCTCATTTTGTCCACAGTTCAGCGTATGGACACAAAGTGGAAGCTGCTGAAATCCTTTGTCTCTTTCCAGAACACGTTTCCAGGTCATGGAGCTTTCAAAGAAAACATAACTACAGTCGGTCAACATGATTCATTGTAACAGACAAAAAGTTCATATAATAGTAATATTTAGTAGGATTAATGATGAGAATAAGATAATGATTCAGCTGTTTAAACTCCATTATCAGTATCAGTTTCAGTGGGTTCTCATTGAATCCACTTTTAGTCCACCATCACATGAGCAGCATGTCAAAGATTTTGCTAAGTAATTCCTGTGCATTCAAATATTTGTGCATGTTGGAGTTATTCTTTGTTGTGATCAATGTTGGGTCATTACTCAAAAAAACGTAAGCAATTGCACATATCACACTTTTCATAAAAGTAATGCAGTATGTTGCTTATTTACTCCCAGGAGAAAGTAATTTGTGACATTACTCTTTACATTATTTCTGCTTGTCTCCTGAAACGCCTTGTTTCATCATTATTAACTTCCACACACACCAACACAAATCCTAATGAGGACCAAGGTTATTATCGTTAACGAAAACTAACGAAATAACGAAAACTAGAAGTGAAAAAACATTTTCGTTAACGGAAATAAAAATAAAAACAAAAAAAAGGAAAACTAAGTAAAACTGTAATGAGTGTTCACAAAACTAACTAAAATTAACTGAATTTATAGCAAAAATGTGTTTAGTTTTCATTGATGTGTGCGTGTCATACAATAGTCAAGGGTGAAAAAGAAGTTTCGTTTCCAGATTTTTTTTCTTGCTGTGTCTCATTATGCCAGCAGGTGGCAGTACGTTAGTCGAGTCGTCTGTGTCGCTGCTCCGTCCACGCGCAGAATCATTTCAGTAAAAGTCGGGAGAAAGCGCCAGAGTCCAATTTGGGATTACTTTGAATATGACCGTGTTTTGGATAAAGCAAGTGTCTTGTAGTGGAAAGAGACAAATTATGAGGGACATTTCTAAAGGGAAAAAAAATCCCACAAACCTTAAAGTGCGCTTGAAAAGCTCACACAAGAAGGCTAACCTAGCTTACCTTGAGAAGGTAAGGGAGCACACTCAACCCTCATCCCCAGAAACAGAAGCTAACACCAGGCAAGGCAGCGTGATGCATCCCGAGACAACAGGACTGGGATATCTACATAACTGTGTGAGTCAATTGCCTTAACACCCGGTGCTGCAAGAGTTAATAGTCTCATTGGGGCCAAGATATACATTTTATAGTTGCCTGGTATCAATGGTTGTTCATCTGCCTTTATTTATTTATTTAAAGAACCCATAGGTGGGAATGTGAGTTGTCTGTCTCTGCGTGTTAGCCCTGCGACAGACAGGCGACCTGTGCAGGGTATGGTAGCTGGAATAGCAACATACCCAAGGATAAGCAGAAGAGCATGACTGATATGATGAAACTGGGATTTTGTTACACTTAATTATTGCAAACACAACTAAAACTATAACTGAAACTAATCAAAACTAAACTGAAACTAAGGATTTTCAAAAAAAAATAAAAACTAAACTAGCAAACAATTGGTAAAAACTAATTAAAACTAATATAAAATTGAAAATCTGAAGTCAAAACGAAATAAAAATAAAAACTAATGAAAATTGCAAAACTATTAAAACCCTGATGAGGACACACATATGAGCTTTCTCTCATTATTCAGGTAGGAGCGCAGAGCAAAAATGCAACCAGTGCAAAGAGACTTTAACGTGGTCTCCATGGTGATTCTACTGTAGAAACATGGACAGGTAGTCAAGTTGCTGACTGATCGCCAGCTTGTGACCTGTTGAAATGGCCTGTATTTATACAGCGCTTTACTAGTCCCTAAGGACCCCAAAGCGCTTTACATATCCAGTCATCCACCCATTCACGCACACATTCACACACTGGTGATGGCAGCTACATTGTAGCCACAGCCACCCTGGGGCGCACTGACAGAGGCGAGGCTGCCGGACACTGGCGCCACCGGGCCCTCTGACCACCACCAGTAGGCAACGGGTGAAGTGTCTTGCCCAAGGACACAACGACCGAGACTGTCCAAGCCGGGGCTCGAACCGGCAACCTTCCGATTACAAGGCGACCTCCCAACTCTTGAGCCACAGCCAGGCCCTGTTGAAGTTTATAGTTGCACATACTCTGCACATACTAATCTTTGAGAGCGTGTGTGGGAAACCGTCCAGAAGTGGTGGCTCGTCATTTGCGACCTCTCGAAAACTCATAAGTTGATGTTTTTGAACCGTAGCGGTGAGTGAGAGGAAGGACGCTAGCATCAACTAGCTAGCCGGTCGTCACGGCAAAGCTACAAGAGCGTCTCTCAGCATGGGCCCGAAAAAAGTTCTGTCAGCCGAGGAAGGAGACGATATTAAGAAGTCGCTGGAGTTTATGACAGAGAAGATTTCTACTGTCAAACTGCAGCAGAAAGCCATCCTGGACCTGGTCGAGGAAGTTAAGGCTCTCCGCATCCAGAACGCCGAGAAGGATCGGCGGCTGGCGTACCTGGAGAACAGAGTGGCGGATTTGGAGCAGTACACCCGGATGAACGATGTTATCATCACGGGGCTTCGCATCAAACCCCGGTCATACGCCCGGGCGGTCGCCACTGACAATGTAGGAGGGCCAGGAGAGGAAGATGTCAACTCCACGGAGCATCAAGTGGTTACCTTTCTACGGTCCAAAGGTGTGGAAGTGGATTATAACAACATTGAGGCTTGCCACCCTCTACCCCGAAAAAATGACAGTGACAAACCAGCCATCATTGTGAGATTTGCAAACAGAAAACAGAAAACAGCACTGTTAAAACAAGGAAAGAAACTGAAAGGATCCGATGTCTTCATGAACGAACATCTGATAAAAAGAAATGCGGACATTGCCAGGAAAGCACGTTACTTGAAGAAACAGAGAAAAATTCAAAATACATGGACCACCAACTGTAAAATATTCATTAAACTCAATGGAACACCGGAACAAGCCAAAGTGTTGGTCATCAGAAATATGGAAGAGCTGGACAAATACTGAGGTCAACTTACTCTGGAGGTATGAATACACATGTGACGTGACACACAACACAACACATGGCACAGTCCAAAAGAACTTCATCTGCATCCGGCAACAATATCAACATAACTCATTGGAATTCTCTGTATGATAATCTGGAACTGAGAACATTTCGATACACAGACCATAATGTTCTAGACTTAGAAAAGGATATAGACCCGGAAAATAATTTCTTCTACAACATCAGCTGTAACTGCTGCTACTTCACTGATGAACAGTTTAAGCACACCAACAACACGGAAAATAAATTATCAATAATCCATTTTAATAGCAGAAGTCTGTATGCCAACTTCAACAATATAAAGGAATATCTAAATGAGTTGACAAATCCATTTGGAATTATTGCCATTTCTGAAACATGGATCAATGCGGAGAAAGGAATGGACTTTGGACTGGAGGGATATGAAGTGAATTTTGTAAATAGAAGGAACAAGAGTGGAGGGGGAGTAGCTGTGTATGTGGATAAAAACCTAAACTACAAGGTGGTAGAAAGTATGACAACTGTAATTGATAATTTACTAGAATGTATAACAATTGAAATTTATAAGGAAAAAGAAAAAAATGTAATAATTAGCTGTGTATATATAGAACACCTGGCTCTAGTATTCAAGTATTTAATGACTTCATAGAGGAAATATTCTCTAAAACAAATCAAAAAGTTATGTTTATCTGTGGTGATTTTAATATTGACCTGTTGAATCCAAAAAAGCATAAAATGACCGACGAATTCCTAAACACTATGTACAGTTTGAGTTTACATCCTAAAATAACCAGGCCTAGCAGAATTACACCACATTGTGCCACCTTACTTGACAATATTTTCACTAACAATATGGAAAACAACATTGTGAGCGGAATATTAATTAATGACATCAGTGATCACCTACCAGTTTTTGCAGTTTATGACACTAATTATAAGAAAAATCAGCATGAAGAACAACTGAGATACAGACGTGTAAGGACAGAAGAAACTATGACTGCATTTAAGAACGATCTATTAAATCAGGACTGGGACAATGTGTACAAAGAAGCTGATATTGATATTGCATATGGCATATTTTTAAGAATATTCATGGAGTTGTACGATAAAAACTGTCCAACAATAAAATACAACAGAAAGCACAAATATTCAGATAGACCATGGCTCACTAAGGGTTTACAAAATGCATGTAAAAAGAAAAATACACTCTATAGGGAATACCTAAAACAAAGAACAAAAGATGCTGAAAATAAATATAAAAAATACAAAAATAAGTTGACCAATATTATACGTGTATGTAGAAAGGAGTATTATAGTAAAATATTGAACAACAATAAACATAATATGAAAGGAATATGGGATGTTTTAAACGGTATCATTAAAAATAATTCTGGACAACAAAGTTATCCACAATACTTTATCGATAATGGCAATATTATGGAAAACACTGCTGATAAGGTCAACAGCTTTAATCATTATTTTGTAAATATTGGACCAAAACTGGCAGAACAAATTCCTGAGTCACTGCCATCAGTAGAATGTAGTGAAAACCTGATTGATAGGAACCCTAACTCAATGTTCCTCACATCAGTGGAGGAAAAAGAAATAATTGACATTGTACACATGTGTAAATATAAAACATCTACTGATTGTAATGATATTGACATGAAAATCGTCAAGAAGGTCATTGAAGGAATTGTAGGACCTCTAACATATATTTGCAACTTATCATTTCAGACGGGAAAAGTGCCAAACAAAATGAAAATAGCT
Organism: Maylandia zebra; assembly: GCF_041146795.1. NCBI lineage: Eukaryota > Metazoa > Chordata > Actinopteri > Cichliformes > Cichlidae > Maylandia > Maylandia zebra. Next base: position 29,220,073 of record NC_135168.1, read on the forward strand.
AAAGTTGTGCCGCCGTATAAAACCGGGGATAGACGCCACTTCACAAATTACAGGCCTGTTTCTTTACTACCACAATTCTCCAAAATCCTAGAAAACCTGTTTAATAAACGATTAGACAAATTCTTAGATAAATATAAATTACTCTCTGACAGTCAATATGGATTCAGATCAAAAAGATCAACATCTCTGGCATTAATCGAATCAATTGAGGAGATTACGAATGCTATAGATCAGAAACAGTATGCAGCTGGAGTATTTCTGGATCTCAAGAAAGCATTCGACACAATCAATCATGACATATTAATTAATAAACTGGAACGGTATGGGATTAGGGGGGTTGTACTGCAATGGGTGAAAAATTATTTAAGTGACCGGAAACAATTTGTGAAGCTGGGTGTCCATTCCTCATCATGCTTGGACATTGCTTGTGGTGTTCCACAAGGCTCTGTACTGGGTCCAAAATTATTTATTATTTATATAAATGATATTTGTAAGGCATCTGATATATTAAAATTAGTATTATTTGCAGATGACACAAATATTTTTTGTTCTGGGGGGAATCTAAAGGAGCTGCTGGATACAATTACTTCAGAAATGTGCAAAATTAAAAAATGGTTTAACAGGAACAAACTATCGCTAAATCTAAGTAAAACTAAAATTATCTTATTTGGGAATTCCCTTAGAAATGCACAAGTGCAGATTCATGTAGATGGTGTGGAAATTGAAAGAGTACTTGAACATAAGTTTCTTGGTGTGATTATAGATGATAAATTAAACTGGAAGTCTCATATAAATCATATACATAACAAAATTTCAAGAAGTGTCTCAATCTTGAGTAAAGTAAAACACATTCTGGACCACAAATCACTCCACATTCTCTATTGTTCCCTGATTGCACCGTATTTGAATTACTGTGCAGAGGTTTGGGGCAATACTTACAAATGTTCGCTATCATCAATCTTTATATTACAAAAAAGGGCCATAAGGATAATCCATAAAACTGGTTACAGAGATCATACAAATCCACTATTCTTAAAATCAAAAATTCTAAAATTCACAGATCTGGTTCATTTTCTCACAGCACAAATTATATATAAAGCAATAAATAACCTGCTTCCTGACAATATTCTAAAAATGTTTTCTAAAAGGGAACGGGGATACAATTTGAGGGGGGAATTAAATTTAAAACATCCTCGTATCCGTACAACATTAAAAAGTTTTTGCATCTCTGTGTGTGGAGTGAAGCTGTAGAACAGACTAAGTAAAGATATGAAGCAATGTCCAAGCATGGCGCAGTTTAAAAAGCGGTTTAAGGATATGGTTTTTACAGGGTACAGGGAAAAGGTAGAGATTTGATAGGGTGTTCTTGTCTAATATTTTCATGTGTGTGCGCATGCACGGGTTTGTTGGTATGGGTATATATATATATATATATATATATATATATATATATATATATATATATATATATATATAACACGTACGCCCTGCCCGTGATCAGGTACCCTGCTGGGGTAATAGGCTGGCCAAAGGAGGAGATAGAAGCCACTGACATAAAGACAAGAAAAAGCTCCTTACCATGCATGGAGGGTTTCACCCCAAGTCCAGCACCCTGAGGCTGTACGCTAAGCGGAAGGAAGGGGGCCGGGGACTGGTGAGTGTCAGCACCACAGTCCAGGATGAGACAACGAACATCCAAGAATACATTGGGAAGATGGCCCCAACTGACCGAGTGCTCAGTGAATACCTCAGGCAGCAGAAACCCAAGAAAGAGGAGGGAGACGAGGAACCAGCATGGAAGGACAGGCCCCTGCACGGTATGTACCACCGGCAGATAGAGGAGGTGGCTGATATCCAGAAATCCTACCAGTGGCTGGACAAAGCTGGACTGAAAGACAGCACAGAGGCACTAATCATGGCAGCACAAGAACAAGCTCTGAGCACAAGATCCATAGAGGCTGGGGTCTATCACACCAGGCAAGACCCCAGGTGCAGGCTGTGTAAAGATGCCCCAGAGACAATCCAGCACATAACAGCAGGGTGCAAGATGCTAGCAGGCAAGGCATACATGGAACGCCATAACCAAGTGGCCGGCATAGTGTACAGGAACATCTGTGCCGAGTATAACCTGGAAGTCCCGAGGTCAAAATGGGAGATGCCCCCAAGGGTGGTGGAGAATGACCGAGCTAAGATCCTGTGGGACTTCCAGATACAGACGGACAAAATGGTGGTGGCTAACCAACCGGACATAGTGGTGGTAGACAAACAGAAGAAGACGGCCGTAGTGATCGATGTAGCGGTTCCCAATGACAGCAATATCAGGAAGAAGGAACACGAGAAGCTGGAGAAATACCAAGGGCTCAGAGAAGAGCTCGAGAGGATGTGGAGGGTGAAGGTAACGGTGGTCCCCGTGGTAATCGGAGCACTAGGTGCGGTGACTCCCAAGATAGGCGAGTGGCTCCAGCAGATCCCGGGAACAACATCGGAGATCTCTGTCCAGAAGAGCGCAGTCCTGGGAACAGCTAAGATACTGCGCAGGACCCTCAAGCTCCCAGGCCTCTGGTAGAGGACCCGAGCTTGAAGGATAAACCGCCTGCAGGGGCGTGCTGGGTGTTATATATAATTGTAGGTTGTGTATCCTTGAGGTGTTAATGGGGTTATTGAAAATGTGTATATGTGCGTATGTGTGTATATACGTATGTATGGATAGATAGAAACATATATGTGTATATATTAAAAAAAAAATTACACATAACATATAATGTAATTGCAGGGAGGTATTTCTGTAGTCTATTGATACTAGATAGTGGAAAAGGGGTGGGATTAAATGAGCTTATGCTTCTTCCTGCTCCTTTTTGAACATGGACGTTATTTGGAGTTGTGGTTGCTCGTTTTCCTTTTGTTTGCTTTGTTCATTTGTCTCTTTTAATTCTATTTTTTTTATACTTTTTCAACATGTTCAAAATAAAGATTCAATCAATCAATCAAGTTCAGGGCCTGGCTGTGGAGCCGAGAGCTGAGGTTAAGATAGCAGGATAATGCAGCTGTTTGTCTGTATCCACACTGTGGACTGTGCCTGCCACAGCTGACTGTGCATCAACTGACATTAGCTGATTATTGTATAAGTGGAACTGATGAGCAGGATCAGGCAAGCAGATTAACAAGCCCAAAGAACTGAACTACTCAGAACTGGTTCTTGATTCGATCCTCATATAGGGATATGTATGAAGTGGATTTTGAAACAACCTCCCAGTTACCGTGTTTTTTTGTACACACCCAACTCCAAAATAGGAACACTGTGTGAGAAAAAAAACAAAATGCGATGATCTGTAAATATTATAAACACTTATTTTATTCACAATAGAACATCGAAAAAATCAAGTTTTTAAACCTCTTGGCTGAATGGCATAAATCACCGTCAAAGGAGCTTGCAAAGAAAAGCGTCTGGACTTCTTTAAGTTGCTTGAAGACGTTTCACCTCTCATCCGAGAAGCTTCTTCAGTTCTAAGGTCAAATGGTGGGGAGTCCCAGATATAAACCTAGTGGGAGTATCCCTCCACAGAGGGACAAAAGGACCCCCTGATGATCCTCTAATCGCCTGAGCCACGGTGTGAAACTGGGTGTGGGTCCCAATCAGCCAGGGTTTTGGGTGAGCTCATAAATCACCCTTTTTGTTTATTTTTTATTTCATCTTTAAAAGCGTTTACCTCGCCTTTGGTGTCATCCTTGTCAGCACAACTTCACATGTGTGGGTCTAAAGAGCTTGGCAAGAAAAGCATCTGGACTTCTTTAAGTTTCTTGAACACATTTCACCTCTCATCCAAGAAGCTTCTTCAGTTCTAAGAGCAACTGTCCCTAAGAGGTCCATGGGCCTCATAAGGGATGACAACATTGTTCCTTTTGTCCTTCTGGCCCTCCCTAGTTGGTGTCTTATCTTCTTTTCTGTGCATCTTTGCTGACTTGATGAAAGCTCAATTAGGATGACCGCATGTTTTAAGAGCCTCCATTACATGTGTGTGTTTCCTCATTTTCCCTTTTCAATTTAGGTGTGATCACCAGATTTAGTGATACTTCAATAAAAAACAAAGACGTGATCTAAATTTAGCTAATGGTCCCTTCAGGATCATCTCCTTGTGCACAACTGGACCTGCTATGATTTGACCACCTACTCTGCAGAAGTCCTGTTCTGGCTAATTAGCTACATGTATCCTTAACATGACTGAGCAGATAAACAAACCTAAATGCTCTTCATGTTTGTAACTTTAATTCTGTTTACTGTTATTTCCCATGTGAACCCATGTGAAGAAAAGTTCTTAGGTTCACTCTTCTCTTCATCATAATTGCTCCTTTGTAACTCTATTATCTACCACACACACACACACACACACACACACACACACACACAGATACACACCAACAGGATTGCATCCATAAACCCACGTGTCCCTCTTGTAATTCCAGTATCGCTTTTTGCCTCGTTGCAGTATCTCAGCCACTCTTATCTCTGCATCCACATGTTCTCTGGCTCTCTCTCTCTTTCTCTCTAGGATCATTGGCTGTCTGTCAAATGATACCAGACCCAGGGATCACACACACACACACACACACACACACACACACACACACACACACACACACACACACACACACACACACACACACACACACACACACACAAACAAACAAACAAACAAACAAACAAACAAACAAACAAACAAACAAACAAACAAACAAAGGGATCTGAGTTTTCTGGAGTTCTTCTTAATCCAAGGCACTCAAATGGGTTTCAGCTTCTTTGTTCTGTTGTTCTGGGCCAACAAAGATTAGGGAATACTTGTACTGATTCATCTGTAAGTAAAAGTGTAGATGTCTCCACAGTGGCCGTTGTTATTGAAATGAAGAGTAATAAATCGCTTGTGTGACAAACAGGAAGTGACCTCAAAAGTTAAAAATGAATGCTGTAGTTTTGTGGCCTGGATATGAAAAGAAACATTGGAAAATGACAATGAAGACAGCAGCTGACTTGGAGGAGACAGAGAGGGACAGTTGTGATCTCAGTCACTGTTCATTCTATCAGGAAATGGGAGACATCTATCTTGTGGGAACGGCAGCCTACGTGGCTGTGGAAACCTGTTGGTGTCCAATACTGAGTGTTCTGCCTCTGACAGCATGGATGACCCTGCCAGAAACAGTTCAGATTAGGAAAAGCTTTGTAACAAGGTTCTCATGGCACACACACTTTTCACATGGACATGAAAATAATTAAAGCAAAGAATAAAAAAAATACTGTGGCAGAAGTTCACGCACGTGAACGGACATGAACGCTGTGGTAATTCAGATCTTTAAATGATTTTGTTCAACTGCTCTTGGAACGATTTTACAAGCACAGTGTTGATCGAAAGGTTCATTACTGTTAGTTCATTAGTGATCATGATTGACTACAATTAGTATTTTCTATAATGGTTACTCCACCACATGTGCACACTCTTTAACAGAAAGCTTTTTTAATACAAAAATTAACGATGAATTTGTAAAATTTGCTTTTTCGCTAACAAACAGAAAAAATCTCACATTATTATAATGTTATAATTATTAAATTGTATTTTATTTTTAGTATATATAAGTGTAATGTAGATGGAAGTAGCATTTGAAATATGTGTTGTGTGTGTAGTTATTTTTGTGTTTTGTTTTCACATTTTCATGTAATGAAATGTGCTATAAAAATAAAATTGTCATTGAGACACATTGAGATTCTGGGACATTTCAGATGACCCAAATAAAAGAAGGGATGGAAATCGAAATAAAAATTAGAGTTTTTTCTTTCCTTTTTTCATAGCCAGCAAGTACAAATAGTAGAGGAGATTGTATGATTCAGAGGGGATGAGAGATACTTCTTTAAAAGATGAGCTATCAGGTGAGAGCAGCTGCATCTCCATGCATAAATCAGGAGGAAAAAGGGACAGATAGTCAAGTGGTGTGATAAAGCCAGACACAAAGATATAGACCGAAAGTCATCACCAATTCAAAAGACTGAAATATAAGTGAGAGCAAAATGAGATGCAAATAGGAAAGCAAAACAACCCACAGAGAGACTGAGAGGAAAAACAGACGATGGCCCAAATAATCACCCAGTTCTATCAAACGCTCGCCTGGGCGTTTTCACGTCAAAACTTTCAAAGCGAAGACAAGTCTGAAGAAAAGAATGCAAGGGCATTATCTACCACAATACAAGCTTTATCGACAAACTCCCACCTTTTCTGATAAAGGAAGCCAGAACTACAGGGTAGACAGGCAGAGGGAAAAGGCAGTGCAAGGACATTCGTCGCCAACAACGATTTTGACAAAAACCGTAAACTCCTCAGTGTTTCTGTTTGGGCCTGTTTATCTGAGCACCACAGGGACATAAGAAAGAAGAACACATACTTCCAGATATAAGACTCTTCTCATTTCTTTGACTCTGAGGACCTGCTCGCCTCTATCTAATAGTCCTTCCTCTCCATCTCCAAACCGCTCGCCTCTCTGCTGTGTTTCTCTCTTGCTCTACCTCTTTCTTTTGCTTGCTTCAGTGTGTCTCACTCTAACACATGGTATTATTTTTTTACGTGTTTTCTCAAAGGTTGCACTCGTTTGTCTGGTGCTCAAATTTATTTTTCTTGCCAGTTATTCCAGCTAGTCTTACGGTGTGTTCACACCGAACGCGATAGAGGCAGGCAGAGCGTCAGGCTTACATGTAAAGTCAATGGAAAGGCGCGATGACCCGCGATTGCGGCTCCCGCGAAAATTCGGAAGCAGATTTGTGTCGCGAAAACGCCAAAACGCCTGAAACGCAAATTTATCATGTTTGGTTTTGATAACCCTCACGTCCAATAGAAAAAAACAGTACAAAAACACCCATAACTATGAGCCTCATTCGGAAATAGACACCTGCACCGCGAGGGAAAAAGGCGCACGAAAGTGGCAGGCAGATGAAGACAAACGGCGACATAATAATACTTTTACGTTTTGCAATCTACAAAGGTTTGCACTTTGAGAATCAATTGTGAGAACTGTGACCAATGTTCATGTGTGTGTGTGGAAAAAAGTGTATAAAGTGCGTGACCAGGGGCTAGTTATTCTGAGAACCCCTGCTGCAATAAATGAGGGACCACTGTCTACTCTATGATTATTATATTCAACCTGTTAACATTTAATACTGTATTGATAGAACCAACTGATTCTGAAGCAGAGCATCCCCTGTTGCTTCTCCTGGCTGCCCAGTCCCTGAGCTCCTGCTGCTGCACCCACAGGTATGTACAGCAAGCACTGATACCTTTTTACTCGGTGGGATTGCCTTGTGATCACCTTTACTAAATGTCTACAACCAATCTGATTATATCCTGTTTTTGTTTTTTTCAATGTTGAAATTAAAATCTAGTAGCAGTCTTCTCATTTCTTTGTGTTTTGTGCTGTTTTACAGGCCCACAGGGGAGGACGGCTCCGAGGCAGATGAGGGACAGGTCCCAGGACAGTCCATCGGTGGTGGAGCTGGAGCCACACCAGTCTCCAATGGAGCATTTCCTCCTCAGCCTTGTTCCTGCTCTGGAGAGCAGCTGGTCCTTTTTATTCCTGTCTCTCTGTAAATACTTATATTTTATATATTTATGTTTAATGTTTTTCTGTTTGAGAATTCTAATATTATTTCAAATAAATTTTTATAATGACTAATGTCTCAGTTCTACTACACAGCAAATGTTGGCACACGACTTGACACATGTAGAATTTATTTCATATTATACTAATGACAAAATATACTAATACAGTGGGATGCAAAAGTTTGGGCAACATTGTTAATAGACATCATTTTCCTGTATAAATCGTTGGTTGTTACAATAAAAAATGTCAGTTAAACACATCATACAGGAGACACGCACAGTGATATTTGAGAAGTGAAAAGAAGTTTACTGGATTTACAAGAAGTGTGCAATAATTGTTTAAACAAAATCAAGCAGGTGCATAAATTTGGGCACCACAAAAAAGAAATGAAATAAATATTTAGTGTATATCAATGTGTGTGTCTCCTATATGATATATAGGGTGCCTTTGTCTGGACGTGCTTCCCATCCAGAGCTGCACAGCACAGAGGGAAGTTCCAGCGCTCCTGGAATCCCTCTGTGATGGACCGCCAGTCTCCAGGTGAAGGCACAGCCATGAAGTCGTCCACTAGACAGTCCCAGATGGCCGTCGCTGCCTGGGGGGTGATCTGACACACCGACTCTGTAACTGAACGCTTGGTGCTGAAGGAGTCCGTGGTGACAAGGAACCTGGACAAAATTGTTCAAAATCAGTATTATGTGTACTGCAGTTACAAAATACATTATTCAAATTCCAAAATACTTTTGTGATGTCAGATTTAAATCAAAAAACTTAAATCTTACATAAAACATTTTGTAATTATAAGGATAATTACAAAATGTATATTAGATAATATCTAAAACAGTTGTGTTTTGTTTTAACTTTAACATATTATAATTCGATTGGTAGCAACTTTTACAACTACAGTGAGCCAATCACTCATAATTCCTAAACATGTCAATCAGGTAGGAATGAAGTGAGACATTAATAGAAATAAAGAGTTGTATGTTGACATGTAGCCCTTTCCTTGCTTAAATCATTAATATTTTTGAAAAATTAATCTGTGATAAGACAGCTTATCAAGATAGAACCATGTAACTAAAGATGAACCAAACTGTTCAGTTTTATCTAACTCTGTTTTAATAAAGGCTGGTGACCCCTGTTATAGAGTCTGACAGCTGCAGGGATTATATACAAATATTCAACTATCCCAGAATCAAACCAGGTCTAAATAAAAAGGAGTGAGTATCACTACAATGGTTAACTCAGTGGTCCTAATGCTACAGTTTGATATCAGCAAACACCGAGCGCATACATTGATGTGACACCACAGCCATGCTATCATCGCAAACACTGATAACAGCATAAATCGAATTAAATCGGGACTTGATGAGAGCTTCTGAGTATCACTAGAAATATTATAAATAGTCTCTGTACCACAGTTTGCTTTCAGTAAACACCGACAGCATTCACTGTTAGCATAGCACATCCATGTTAGCAGTGTATAAATGGATGGTTTAGCATATATTAGCACAGGTATCAATAAAGGACTACCGTATTAAATACTTTTACTAACCTCAGGCAGATGGACAGGCGCTCTGCAGGTGGGATTGAGCGCCTGTAATTGGTGTCTAGACGGGCGATTCTGGGACCGACGCGGGACAGCAGGTCCTCAAACTGGCCGAGTGAATGACGGTGATAGCGCTGGAATCTGCCGTCATCCAGGCGCAGCTCCTGGAGCAAGTGGTGAAACTCACCAAACTGCTCACACCTCTGGAGGACCTGATGGACCCAGGTACGGCGAGGACGTCCTTAACGCCGCTGCTCTGCTCTCCACAGTAAATAGAGAAGGGAGACTCTCTCTTCAAGCGCTAGCTCGACAGCTGATATCTTGCAAAGATACCGGTCTGGCACAACTTCCTCCCACATCCCTCCCACATTTCCGGTTCACGCGCGTTAAAATATGATATTTTGGGGCGCGATGGATTTTTCTTGGACACGCGTAGAGGTGCGAATGTGCACGGGTCAAATTAGGGGCGTTTGGGGCTTTTTTTTCGCGTCCATCGCGTTCGGTGTGAACACACCGTTACTGATAAACAATAATGGTCATCCAACATGTCCAGGTAAGAGTTTAGCACTGTGGTTTTGCAGAACATGGGTTGTTGGTTTGAACCTCCTTGCTGTCTAGCTCTATCTATGTTTTTCTTGCACCTCTGTGAGCTTCCTCTGGCATCCTCCTATAGTCCAAAGATATACAGATTAAATTAACTAGTTATTTACTGTAAATGTTATTCTTCTAAAAAGAAATACACATTTAGTTTGGTTACCCTGTCAAATATACAACAAGTTAACAAAGTGTGCAGACTTTGTCAAGAGAAAAACAGTCATAGGACAGAATCCTAAATCCCAAAGGAGAACAAGGGGACCCACATTTTTCCTTGGATCTGGAGCTCCAGAAGGACACAAGAACTGGACCACAAGGCTTTCTAGCCTGGACACAACCAACAGAATGTTACCAGAGCAAACTAACTGGAGATTAAAGTTACTATCACAGCACAGTGTAGACAATCAAAATACCACCAAAAAACTGCTTATTTACACACTATTTTGTTTCACTCACGTTAAAATGATCATTATGATGGTTTTATTATATTACTGGATTATACACAGGTTACATGCTAACTTATAATGATACTTATTATACTGCATGATTCGCTTTAAAATGAGTGTCATATACACAAATCGGGGTGCGAATGCACGTTTGTGTCTGCGTGCGCCTGTTCGTCTGTGTTTATATGTCAGCTTGGGTCTTAGACTTTTTGGGAACATCTCAGGTTCTCCGAGGTATAGAGGCCTATCTCCCCTCACCACACTCCCTGCTGGTGGCTGATGTCCTCAGACGGTGGTTTGGTGGTTCTTGGTGTCTGGGGCTGGGCGCTCATGTATGTACCGACTCACTCCTGGTGGCCAATTGGCGGGGCCTGGCACCTGTGGCCCGGCTGGGCCCCTTCCTGGGGGTGGGGTGCCCTCAGGCCTCTGGGCCTGAGGACCGGTCCTCTCTGGCACAGCTGGCTGCCGGCAGAGCCCCGCAGTCACTGCAACCCCCTCTGGCCTCTTCTCCGTAGCTGCTGGGTGACCTCTCGTTTGGGCCTCTTCTCAGCTCTTCCCAGGAGGGTGGCACGGTTGCCCCCCGGTGGTCCTCCTTGGGTCCTCGTATTCTGGGGCCTCTGGATGTCTGGGGCCTGGATCTCCTCCATACCTGCTTCATGCCCTGGGGGACGGGGCTATGGCTCCCCACACTCCCTAGCAGATCGCTACATGGAGAAACCTTTTGAATACAAGCATGCTGATCCACACAGGTGTGCACACAGGTCTTCACAGACACCAACTACACCTTTCTTGGCTGCTACCTCAAAGCACATTGTGCGCTGTCGATCTTGCGTGCTGCACAATAACATGTAATATTTAGTATCAACTCTTACCTACTGTTAGCTAGTTTGTTGTGATGGTGTCGTATTTATTATGTTGCTCTTTCTTGTTTGTTTTCTCTTTTGTTTTTTCTTATCTCCATACAGGTGACTCAGGTGTTTTGTTTCTTTTCGCTTTTCTTTCTTCAGTTGTCTGACTGGGACCCCAGAGTGGATATGAAACCGTCAACAACTTATCATGGATGCACACACCTTTTGTTCAGCTTTCAAACATACACAGGAAAGCACTAAGTCGCTTATTGATAGAAGTACACACACACTCACAATGATCTTACACTGTATATATGAATACAACAACACAAATGGTCTTCCTCCGCTACACACACACACACACACACACACACACATATATATATATACATATATATACATATATATATATGTGTCAGACGCCAGCAAGGTGGAGGCGGAGTACTGGTTTGGGCTGGTATCATCAAAGATGAGCTTGTGGGGCCTTTTCGGGTTGAGGATGGAGTCAAGCTCAACTCCCAGTCCTACTGCCAGTTTCTGGAAGACACCTTCTTCAAGCAGTGGTACAGGAAGAAGTCTGCATCCTTCAAGAAAAACATGATTTTCATGCAGGACAATGCTCCATCACACGCGTCCAAGTACTCCACAACATGGCTGCCAAGAAAGGGTATAAAAGAAGAAAAACTAATGACATGGCCACCTTGTTCACCTGATCTGAACCCCATTGAGAACCTGTGGTCCATCATCAAATGTGAGATTTACAAGGAGGGAAAACAGTACACCTCTCTGAACAGTGTCTGGGAGGCTGTGGTTGCTGCTGCACGCAATGTTGATGGTGAACAGATCAAAACACTGACAGAATCCATGGATGGCAGGCTTTTGAGTGTCCTTGCAAAGAAAGGTGGCTATATTGGTCGCTGATTTGTTTTTGTTTTGTTTTTGAATGTCAGAAATGTATATTTGTGAATGTGGAGATGTTATATTGGTTTCAATAATAAAATTATTCCTCAAAAATACAACTTGCCTAATAATTCTGCACTCCCTGTATATATATATATATATATATATATATATATATATATATATATATATATATATATATTAGGGGTGCAACGATATTCGTATCGATATTGAACCGTTCGATACAGTGCTTTCGGTTCGGTACGCATATGTATCGAACAATACAAAATTTGTAATTTATTTTATCAACTTTCCTTCTGACAATGCTGTCTGCGTTGAGCGCTCAGTGAATCTGCGTTCGACTACTCCGCCTAGGCTGCACTGTCGAGCGCAGATCCACTGAGAGCTCAACACAGACAGCATCATCAGAAGGAAGAGCGCAGGGCAAGCTAGCGAGACAGAAGTTAAGCTCTCCTTGCAACATGGCAAATTGAACCTTCCCCACCCTCATTCAGATCTGGCGTTTGGAACTATTTTGGTTTTCATGTGACGTATGACCCTGAAGGTAAGCGCTCATGGACTAAAGTAAAACAGTATGTTGGATGTGCCACGCAATGCTTAATTACATGGGTGGGAACTAGTGTGTTATCGCAGTTAGCTCGTTAACGTGTTGGCCGTCTAGCCCCACGCACGGGGCGATCAGGGGTAGCTCGTTAACGGAGATTTGCCGTGTTGTGGCGTTAAGGTCATTTCAACGAGATTAACCTGAAAGCACTAGTGGGAACACAACGAATATGACTGCACATTTACATCATCCTAGTGCAAAGACAAGTGGAAGCAGACAAAAACAACAAGCATGCTACAAACTTTACCCGAGTCATTTAGACAGCCGTTAGCACATGATTCTCCTTATGGGGACCTGATATGTTTAATATGCTGCTGAGAATATAGCCCAGAAGAAGCGTATAGTATAGCTTTTATTTTGGAAAGAGCCATTTCTCTGTAATAAACTCTCTTTTCCAAAGATGAGTGATTCCTCAATCAGATACAGGGCTCGCAATATCGCTAGCCCGACGTCCTGGGGCTAGCGATTTTTCCAGTCGGGCTACCAAAATCTAACTCTGCCCTGCCCGTCCGGCTATCGTAGGAAGCAAAAATATATGTCAATGCTTTTGCATTCTTTCGGAAATGTAGCTGGGTAATTATGTCATTGGCATCGGTGAGCCACTGTCAATATGTGACATATTGAAATCGCGCTTGCTTTTTTGCTTTCACTTTGCAATCGCGCGAACTGTGTATAGAGAGCGACAGCACTGATTGGTGAGTGATGATAATTTGCGCACCAATTCCTCTCGTTAGCTTACTATGCAAACATGACAAGTGAAATCTCCCGCAGCAAGCTTAAACATGTGAGAGGTTGATCGCGCAGAGAATCGCTGAGCTTATGTGAGTGCGTGTGTAAAAGCAGCAGGATATATATTTTAGTTCTGCTGAGCCAAATAAGACAGGTCAGGGTGAAGAAGTGACAGCCAAAGAAAAGCTTACCACAAAACGGAAAAGTTAAGACAACTCAGACTATAAGGCAAAAAAGAAAGTGCAGCTTTATGGTTTCATGGACAAAATAATTTCTGTGGCTGCGATATGATGAGCTAAATAACCAGGGCTGCACATAAGTGGTCCGCAGGTGCGCATTCGCTGTCAAAATAAAAAACACTCACAAGGGTTAGGGTTAAATTTAAAAACTGTACTTTTGAGTTAAAACATATATTTATAAATTTAATAAATGACAAATTAAAAAGGCATGAACATTTTTTTTTGTATCGAAAAAATATCGAACCGTGACACCAAAGTATCGAACCGAAACGAACCGTGAATTTTGTGTATCGTTGCACCCCTAATATATATAAACACCCAGCACGCCCCTGCGGGCGATTTTATCCTTCAAGCTCGGGTCCTCTACCACAGGCCTGGGAGCTTGAGGGTCCTGCGCAGTATCTTAGCTGTTCCCAGGACTGCGCTCTTCTGGACAGAGATCTCCGATGTTATTCCCGGGATCTGCTGGAGCCACTCGCCTAGCTTGGGAGTCACCGCACCTAGTGCTCCGATTACCACGGGGACCACCGTTACCTTCACCCTCCACATCCTCTCGAGCTCTTCTCTGAGCCCTTGGTATTTCTCCAGCTCCTCGTGTTCCTTCTTCCTGATATTGCTGTCATTGGGAACCGCTACATCGATCACTACGGCCGTCTTCTTCTGTTTGTCTACCACCACTATGTCCGGTTGGTTAGCCACCACCATTTTGTCCGTCTGTATCTGGAAGTCCCACAGGATCTTAGCTCGGTCATTCTCCACCACCCTTGGGGGCATCTCCCATTTTGACCTCGGGACTTCCAGGTTATACTCGGCACAGATGTTCCTGTACACTATGGTTATGGCGTTCCATGTATGCCTTGCCTGCTAGCATCTTGCACCCTGCTGTTATGTGCTGGATTGTCTCTGGGGCATCTTTACACAGCCTGCACCTGGGGTCTTGCCTGGTGTGATAGACCCCAGCCTCTATGGATCTTGTGCTCAGAGCTTGTTCTTGTGCTGCCATGATTAGTGCCTCTGTGCTGTCTTTCAGTCCAGCTTTGTCCAGCCACTGGTAGGATTTCTGGATATCAGCCACCTCCTCTATCTGCCGGTGGTACATACCGTGCAGGGGCCTGTCCTTCCATGATGGTTCCTCGTCTCCCTCCTCTTTCTTGGGTTTCTGCTGCCTGAGGTATTCACTGAGCACTCGGTCAGTTGGGGCCATCTTCCCAATGTATTCTTGGATGTTCGTTGTCTCATCCTGGACTGTGGTGCTGACACTCACCAGTCCCCGGCCCCCTTCCTTCCGCTTAGCGTACAGCCTCAGGGTGCTGGACTTGGGGTGAAACCCTCCATGCATGGTAAGGAGCTTTCTTGTCTTGATGTCAGTGGTTTCTATCTCCTCCTTTGGCCAGCCTATTATCCCAGCAGGGTACCTGATCACAGGCAGGGCGTACGTGTTGATGGCCCGGATCTTGTTCTCACCATTCAGCTGACTCCTCAGGACTTGCCTGACCCTCTGCAGGTACTTGGTGGTTGCAGCTTTTCTAGCGGCCTCTTCATGGTTCCCATTCGCCTGCGGGATCCCCAGGTACTTGTAACTGTCCTCTATGTCTGCAATGTTGCCTTCTGGTAGTTCAATCCCCTCAGTTCTGACTACCTTCCCTCTCTTTGTTACCATCCGACTACACTTCTCCAGTCCGAATGACATTCCAATGTCATTGCTGTATAGCCTGGTAGTGTGGATGAGTGAATCGATGTCTCGTTCACTCTTGGCATACAGCTTGATGTCATCCATGTACAGGAGGTGGCTGACAACTGCTCCGTTCCGTAGTCGGTATCCGTAGCCAGCCTTGTTAATGATCTCACTGAGGGGGTTCAGGCCTATGCAGAACAGCAGTGGGGACAGAGCATCTCCTTGGTAGATCCCGCACTTGATGGTGACTTGAGCTATGGGCTTGGAGTTGGCCTCTAGTGTTGTACGCCACATCCCCATTGAGTTCCTGATGAAGGCTCTTAGGGTCCCATTGATCTTGTACAATTCTAGGCATTCCAGTATCCAGCTGTGGGGCATTGAGTCATAGGCCTTCTTGTAATCAATCCAGGCAGTGCACAGGTTGGTCAGTCTGGTCTTGCAATCTCGGCTGACTGTTCTGTCTACCAGTAGCTGGTGTTTTGCGCCTCTGGTATTCTTGCCAATTCCTTTCTGTGTCCCGCTCATGTATTGACCCATGTGCCTGTTCATCTTAGCCGATATGATGCCTGACAGGAGCTTCCATGTAGTACTGAGGCAGGTTATTGGTCGGTAGTTGGAGGGGACCGGTCCCTTCTTGGGGTCCTTGGGGATCAGGACCCACTGTGTTACCCATAGCCTTACCCACTAATCCACAGATGTGCTGATGATTTTGTTTCTGGTGTAATAAACAGCCAGATGGACATAAATTTGAACAATCTTTAAAATGTGTTTACTCGGTAGTTAATTTAAGACCTTATTGTTTGTTTGTTGGTTTTGATAAATCATTATTAAAGTGATAAGGCAAAACCAAGACACAAGACAAAAATAGTTTTATAACCAAAACCTAGTCCAAGTGAGTGTCCATCAAGACGCTCACATTCAGCATAAGTTAGAAAAGCTGAGCAGGTTGGTTTGGTCTAACCTAATGTGTAGCTTTCAAATGTGAACGCCCCCTTTGATTTTTCTTCAACTGAGTTTTTTGCTGTGACACAATAAGCTCCTCCGTTTAGCTTAAAGGTGCTGGTTAGAAGAATAGAGTGTCATGGTCCTGGGCCATGTGGGCCCAGCATTCTTAGTTTTCATGTATTTTTGTATTTTGTTCTTTATTTAGGCCATGCTTCCTGGGTTGATCTGTTACGTTGTTCCTTATGTGTTTTCCCTTCGTGACTCTTACCCCCTGTGTGCCCCTCTGTGTATTTATGAGCCCTTGTCTCCCTTTGTGGTTGTTTCATGTTTCCCCAGCCCGTTATGTCTGTGTTTTTCCCCGTGCTCTCTCTCCTCCTGTCTGAACCTCTGTGCCTGTACATGTCATGTTCAGTTCACCCCGCCCTGTCTCGTTATGATTATCAGTGTCACCTGTGTTCCCCGTGTGTGCCCACTTTCCTCGTTTACCCTCTGTGTATTTCTGTCTGAGTCTCCCTCTGTTCGGTGTCGCGTTCTCCCTCATGCTGTGTGTGATTCCCCCGTGTTTCCTGGTGAGCTTTACGTTAGTTTTTCCCAGTTTAGTTTTGTATCTCCTATTATCTTTTGTCAGCAATAAAGCTGCTTTTTGAGTTCATCCCCGTGTGTGTGAGTTTTGCATTTTGGGTCCTCCTCCTGCCTGCCACACAGCCGAGCCATGACATAGAGAGAGTCACTGAGGGACCCTGAAAGTCAATCTTGCCCCTTTAAGTGCTTCTACTTCTCCCAATCTTACCTTCTCGCATCATCTCACTTCTTATATTGGCTCATTTTCAGTGTTTTCCTTCAGTGTTCCTTCATTGTCTGTTTTCTGCCCTTCATGGTGACTGAGCTCAGTTTCTGTTTCTACTGCTATTATCTCCTGATAAAGACCTCTATAACGCATTGGATTTTTAGCTATATTCTCTAAGTGGATGATTGAATTCTACCTGGTGGACAAGGTGTGTGATAGTGAATGTATATAATTGTCTGTGAGTGATTATATGAATATTGTTTGGACCTGATGAAGGCCAGGTGGACGCCATGACTCAGTAAAATAGTGGTCAGCGAGACAGTGTGGTGACTACAAGCACATATACAAGCACTTTCGGAAAAGTGCGATCTGATGCGCTACACTTGATGATTCTTAAACTGAGTCTTCAAACAGCTGGACAGGAGCAGGCTCTCATTTCCCTCCCAAGAACTCTTTTTGGTTTTTGTTGTACCAATAACTGGTGATTTTTAAAGTTCGGGATTCACTGGTTCGTCACTAGTGCACCAGTGCAATGCATTATAGAGCTGCTGTTCATGCCAGTCCAATTGATTATTGAATACAGAGCGATAGATGCTGCTTTTAGGACTGAAAGATCAGAAACTGATCAGAATGGTAAGCTGCTGTTTTGTAGAATGACACACCCAAACATTTGACCAGAATAAAAGAGGGAAAAACAGCACCTTAAACAAAAAATATTCATGTGATCACGGCACTGTCGTACATATAAGTTATAATTATAACACATTTAGCTGTTACATCCTGTAGGGCTGTCGCTATGTGACACGCCTTAGAGACAGCAGTTATCTACATATTTGCATCACAAGGATAAATGAAAAACCTTTACGCCTTTATTTTTTAAAAAGACACCTTTTGAAATACAACAGTGTGATTTGACTGAGCACTATCATTACACTTCAGACACACATCTAGCTGTTACATGGTTGCAGGCTACAACATTACGAATGGAAAGAAGATATTTATGCTTTAGTTTAAGGCAAAGCAGCTTATGAAATGTAACAGTTTGATCGTGACTGTCACAGTGTATCATCACTACATCTAAGAGAGACACAGAAGTCATTGTGAGAGACTCCAACTGGAACATGAGATGTTATCATGAAACACTGTACTATAATAAATTATATAAAACTACTTCAAGTCTCAGTAACTTAACACATAAGACTATTATAATAGTACAACATTAAATACCAAAGAAAACTGAATGAAATATAAAATTATCAACAGAAATACACAATTGAAAATGACACAAAAGGTTTAAGTACAGTGTTAAATATGAAATAACATTATATAGAAAGTGTATTTGCAGAGCAAGAGATGTAAAAAAATATGAGTATTAATCACAGAACTATGGCTCAGTAGCTGAGGGTCCGACATGCATGCTTATAAGTTTGTAACCATTCAGAATTCTTAACTCGTTTCATGTAAAGCTGCTTATTACAAAGTATCCATTGTCTGTGTTCATGTGGATCGAGCCCTCCCAATAACACCCCTTTGCCTTGTTATTTAGCTTCTCCCTGTATCGTATACTGCTGCTTATCTTGTCACAAGTCTTTTTTTCAGTGTTTGCTGGTGTGTTTTCCTCATTGTTACTTGCTGGCATTTGTTTCCATTTTATAAAAAAAGACATGACATGACTACAGAGAACACATTGTGATACCCAAGCTGCATGCACACCGTAGTACAGTGTGCAAGTCATTTAAAAATCAGACCAGAGTACTTTGCACAATTATAAGATGTAAATTCACTTTTTTTATGTCAAAAACCAGGATAGTCATTAAGGCCTGCTGTAGTAGGTAAGAAGCCCTGTCTGATGGTTAACAGGGCATGACTACAATGGAGAATCACAAAGCTGCAGAACACTGCATTGATAAGGTTGGTGCTAAGATCTCCTTTCACTCCTTTCAAACTCCCAAAAACAACTCTACACTGTAATGCAACCTCTAACAAACTGGGCACAGTGCAATTGGTATTGCTCTCCCTGCATCCGCCAAACCCAGACTGCCAGACGGAGAGGCGTGATTGGTCATGGCAGAGGACACATCTCTACAGCTGTAGTGACTCACTCATAAATGTTTGTAGAAGCAGTCTGTCTGTCTGTCTGTCTGTCTGTCTGCCTATCTATCTATCTAGATCTATATACAGGACACCAAAGAAATCAGTGCCAATCAAAAATGATATAATGTCATCTGAAAGCACCTAAATTAAAGTCTGAGCCAGTGTATCAACTCCAAAAATG
Organism: Maylandia zebra; assembly: GCF_041146795.1. NCBI lineage: Eukaryota > Metazoa > Chordata > Actinopteri > Cichliformes > Cichlidae > Maylandia > Maylandia zebra. The sequence goes on from NC_135168.1 coordinate 29,239,317, forward strand.
TAAATTTGACCAAAGAGCCTGATTGTTAATTCAGGATTGAACACGACTCAAGTAAAACTTTATAATTTCTCAGTTAGAAATAACACTAACTGTGCTTCATTTTCCTTATATAAGCCTTGACTTTAAACTAATACTCATCAAAGTTTCTTTTTCAACTTGTGCCCACTTTTTCTTGCCTTCAGTGACCAAATCTTCTGCCCCTTTTTAAACTCCTTTCTCTTTTCGTCTCACCTCACCTCCTCCATCTTCTCATCTTGTCCCCTCTCTCTTGACCTTGCCTCACTTTGCGCTGCCTCTTTACTCTCTTCCCTTGGTCCCCTACATTTCACTTGCCTTGTGGCCGTATCGGTTGTGTCATCTTTTATTTTCATCTAAGTCCGCTCACCCACACATTTTCAACAAGCGATTTCGACTGGGAGTGAGTCAGTCATATTCTCACTGGTGCATTCAGCTCCCATGCTTCATGGGATGGGGAGAATGTGGGAGTTAAAAGTGAATGAGTAACACTACTTCAGTGAAAACCGCCGACAATCCCTTGAGCAAGGAACCTGACTTTCATTTTGGCAACCCCTCTTGAGCAGCTCAGAGGTCAACAACAGAAAACTGGGGTTGCATTGGGCAACTCTCAAAGGTGAAAATGTGTAAAGCTCGAATATAAAGCAGGGTTTTGGCTGCAACACTCACTTGTGGGAAAAAACGGTTTCAAATATTAATGCTGATGATCTGTAAAAAGATAAAGCAGAAGAATGTGTGAAATGAAAAACTAAGGTGGAACAAAAGCAACAACATCAAACAGAAGGAGTTGTTTAGGAAAGAAAGCCTCTTCGGGTACATGCAGTCAAAGAGAGCAACAAATGGCCTGAGCTGAAGATAAGTGAAGAGAAAAGTGATATAAAACAAATACAGCCTAATCACACTGCAGGCCAACGCCTCTTGAAGAACCTAACGAGCCCCCAGCTGAGCAGTGGAAGGGAACAAAGAAGATTGTGTATATTGAATGAGGGATTGAATGATGTTTAATCGTAACAGCCACAGCAGTGAAGCAGCAGTTCTAAGAGGCTGGGAAGTTTTGGAACTGTTAGGTACTTGATTTAGGATGTCTCCATGAAAGACTGACCTCCCTCCTACCTCTGTTCTTTAAAATGAAAACAGAGGGACTGCAATGCTTCCATTTGCCTTCTCCTCTGCTTCGTTTTAATCTCTTCATTAAAAAATACAGTCAAAGCAGTCGTTTGCCAATAAAAGAGTTTTTCTAGTCATTTCTATTGGGTCATATGTTAAACTGCAGTAGGGTACAGTGTAGTTTGTGCCAGACTATTACACTTGCTTTGATGCAATTGTCACATCAGAAACATCATTCTCATCGCTCATAATTAGGGCTGGGTATCGTCACTGATTTCTAGAATCGATTCGATTCCGATTCACAAGGTCCTGAATCGATTTGATCCACGATTCGATTCGATTTGATTTGAATCTGGGAAATTTTGCCTCAGACAGTCAGAAATATTATAATTCAGATCAGTACATTTACATATTTTTGTATCTATAAAAAGGAAGCTGACACTTTCCAGACTTTATCAAAGGTGTGAGCATCACAGCAGATGCCTTTGTGTCAAAGTAGCTCAAGATAAAACACAGAAAAACATGAAGGTGATTTTCCTGGCCTGAGATTTTATAAAAATATTCTGCAGTACATCAAAAACGAACGAAAAACATTGATCACCTTATGAACATTACCTCTGAAGTTACAGCGGTTTTTTTTACAGACACAGCTGAGCATTTTGCATTTTATATAATTTAAAAAAGTTTAAATTTGTTCAGAAGCCTATTGAACGGCAGAAATTAGGTTTTCTTTTCAGAAGTAAGTAAAAGGAAAAAAAAACATTGGCCGGCAGCGCTGTAAATAACGGTAGACTTGTGCGTAACAAGCAAGCGAATAATGCAGAAAACAGATTTTGGGGATAGACGGGAAACTTGGAGTCTTGGAGTACACTGAGAAAGAGAGAGAGAGAGCTGTGCATGAAGTGTGATTTTATCATGGTGGAAGCAAACAGAAAAAGTAAGAGGGAGTCCATCACGATGTTTATGTGAAGCGTAGTTTGGATCTTCTTTTTCTGCTGATTCAGTCAATATTGTTTGGAGAAAGATAAAACTAACAGCTTTAGAATCAGCGCAAAAAGGGCGTAAAGACAAAGCGCGGACCGCCGAAACATCAGAATCAGCGAGCTGTCGGCTTTCAGCCCCGACCGTGTCCGTGCCGTGAGGTGAGAAAGGCGACATCTCACTGATTCTGATCCGCGGGTCTGCGCTTTGTGTTTACATCTTTGTACAGAAGCCGGGTACCTGCTCTCATTTACTGTTTTAAATGTTTGGTGGTTGTTGAAATTTTCTGACGTTTTACCTGAGATTCTGGAATTTTGGACAAAATACATTTATATAAAAAAATCGATTCAGGATTTTAATTAATCGATATCACGTTATCCAAGCCAGAATCGATTTTAATCGATGAATTGATTATTAAAACCCACCCCTACTCATAATGCAGTTCTGGAATCAGGAACGAATTTCCCCACTCACACTCTCTGTTTCCTTGTGTTTGTCCACACTGCTGTTGTTTTTATGCATACTTCAGACCTAAAACATTTTGTTCTTGTATTGATGCACTTCCCATCTGAATCTAACAACTCATCAAAACGAGTTGTACTTTTGTCAGTCAGAACTGTGATCTCTCACTTGCTTTGATACTGTCCATCATTGCATTCATGGTTGCAATCAATCAAGTCACTCAAAACATTATAAAATATGATCCACTTATTTGCAAGAGTTGTCTTCTGCTCTGCTGAGACAGCGATGATGAAAACTGGGTTAACCCTTTTGCAAAACAAGCAGCCCAAAGCCCACTGTTTAACTATGGTAACCAAACAGAAATCACCTATTCCAAACTATAAGAAACTACGACGAGCAGTATGGGATCACTGAAGCACCTGTTTGACACAAATCTTCAATTAGCACTCAGTCTGCAGGCCTTAAAAGGTGCCACGTCTGCGCTGTTCTTTACCAGCATGGATGGAGGAGGTCTAAGGCAGAGGTACAGGAATCTGTGTGAGGTGGACGTATAGTTGGAAGAGCTCAAGTTTCAGAAGATATTCAGGCAATTGTTACTGATCATGTTATCAATTGTGGCCTTTCACTTAGAGAGGCTGGACAACCTGTTCTAAACAGAAACATTGCTCCATCCATTGTTAGAATGTTTCGACAGGAGAACAGTTAGTGTTGCTGTGCAGTACATACAGAAATATCTAATATAACTGTTTCCTCATTCCCATTACATGTATTCTTTATAGAATCCAAAGGCTGCCATTCTCTGGCGGTAGAGGGAACATTTTCAGTGCTGAGCAGGAGGCAGCTGCTGTGAACATGGTTGCAGAAAACAATGCCATAAGGCTGTGTGAAATCAGGGCAGCAGTGATCACAGATCAGGGCATATTTAGGAACATCAGCAGTGAGCCTGACCACTACTGAGCACGTCATAAGAAGCAACCATATGGCCATGAAGCAGATCTGCACAGTTCCTATTCAAAGGAACTCTGATGTTGTGAAGGAGGCCAGATGCCAGTATGAGGAGGTAAGGAAACATTACAATGCCTGTCATATCATGCAGTTGGAGTCTACTGGTGTCACATTTCATTTTTGCTTTTTTCACGTAGAGAATAATGGAGCTTGAAGCTGGGGGGCACATCACCTCTTCATTTATGTTGATGAAGCCAGTTTCAATCTCTGTAAAGTGAGGAGTGGTGAAAGGAACCTCGTTGGGTACAGGCCACGTTCACAGTTACAGGACAGAGGGGCACCAACATAACCATGTGTGCTTCCTTCTCCAATGACCATATTCCCACTATTGACCCATACAACACCAAACGCCTCATAACCTTCCTAAATGCACTTCATGAGAGGCTGATCCCACCTGAGGAGAGCAGATAAGATAAGATAGATAAGATAAGATAAGATTAGCATTTATTGATCCCACAAGGGGGAAATTTTTGCGTCACCTCAGCTCAGGTACAGATATCAGAAGGAAATACAAAAATACAAATAAGTACAATCAATGAAAAAAAAGTAAGATAATACACTATATACAATGGTTGCATACACAGTATGTGATTATGGATATGGTTGGAAGGCTGTTGCCTTCTGGCATGCCACTCTTCATCATTATCTGGATAATGACCACTCTCGCCTTGTCAATGAGTGGTTTGCAGTACACCCTCGTATGATGATGCAGTTCCTCCAAGCATATTTCCCATTTTTGAATCCCATGGAGGGATCACCATCCCTATGATGCCTTTGTTGTCCGCTATGACTGCTGCTGCCCAAGAGAAAGGTGCAGAGGAATGTTAAGGTTGGATACGGCATGCAAGAAGATTTTCCCCTCAGTGCATTTCAAGACACGGTATTGAATGTGATGTGGATGAAGCCACGTGGCCCCATAGACAAGACAGTAGACACTGAGGATCAATAGTTTCTATTTCTTATACTGTAATAGATTTTATTTTGGTGTACATATATTTTCTGTAATATTTACAGTATTTCCTTTTTCAACCACAGTTTGAAAAAAGTCATGGGATCAATAAACGTCGTATCAAAGCACTTCTGATTCTGGATCCAATTCATTGCAAGAAGGCGATTTTGACACAGCCTATGGAGAAAGATAACAAATTGCACCGCCATGAAGGCTATGCAATGGGCTACTATGACAAGCAATGGTGCACTGACTCACACTGACTGCTGTATTTTGGATTTTGTTGTCCAAGTTTGGTTTTGTTTCATATTCTAAGTGTTTTGGTGTGTTTTGGTACGGTTAGAGCCTTTTGCAAGAAAACTGTGTCACTTGTGTCTCTGTATAGGCCTGTGTGTTAACTGTTTGGACAATGTGAAGTTTGAGTTAACTGTTGCATGACAACAATCAAGAAAATACATTTTGCTCTAAGTATTGTGCTAAAGTAATCAAGGAACATGCAAACTCTTCAACTCTGTGACGAATGAGAAAAAAATGAGTAAAAAACATTTCGCTAGTGTTTTACAGTTTTTCTAAATCACCTTAGCTTTGGATTCTCACAGCAGAAAAGTCATTGTCACTAGTGCAGTTCTCAAATCAGGAACGTATTTCCTCAACCATTTCTCATTGTTTCTGCACATACTTCACTACTAAAGATATTTGTTACTTTGTTACTTCTCACTTGGATCATAACAGTCTGTACTTTTGTCAGTCACAACTCACTTTCCTGTGTAAAATTGCCTCAGTTTCCTGGCCTCGTGGCTTCCAGTGTGGTCTTCTGTTGCTGTAGCCCAACTGCTTTCAGAGATGCTCTTCTGCATGCTCTTCTTCTTCATTGATTAATTGCCTCCCTATGAGTTCAAGGTGGTCTGGCCATTCTCCTCTGACCTTTGACAAAAAGGTATTTTCATCCATGAAACTGCTGCTTGGTGTATATTTTCTCTTTTTCGGAGTATTCTTTGTAAACCTGTGAGATGGTTGTGTGGGAAAAACTCTGACTAAGAACCTGCCACTTCCACTTACCTTTCTCCCTGATGCGTGTTTGAAGTCCATCAGGGTATGCTGACCATGTGTACATGCCTAAATGCTTTGACCTGATGTGTTTGGGTGATTAGATAGACACAACAGGCAGGTCGAACATACTAAGAAAAAGATTCAGAATGTGCATATTTTCTGTCTGTTTTATGATGCATATAGTTTCATGAATATTATTTTGTTTTTCCATTTCAGCAGTTTTTCAAATAAATCCTTCACATTTCATTTGTTTTCCACATAAGGCATATATTTCTGAAAAACCTTTTTCCAAAGTCGGTAAAGTTTTGATAAAACTGAAAGTAAGAGCGATGTAGCTGCATCAAACAGTATACTATCATTCCCACAGCCAGTTGTCTGCGCATCAGGTAGTGTGGCTGAGTGGTCTAAGGTCCTGGATTTAGGCTCCAGTCTCCGTAGAGGCGTGGGTTCAAATCCTGCCAATGCTTCTGCTTTACACTGTTTTTCAAGCCACCTTATTGTGTGGGTAAGTGTTTGTTGACGCATTCTCATAACTATATACACAGCATGGCCTTTTTAATTATTAAACATTTAAAATATAACCAACTCAAGCATAATGTATTGCATAGTACTGTAGATTTATCCCTTCCAACCATCCAGTAGACTTGTAACTAAAAATATTAGTGATCCCTAATAAGGGCTGTGCTGCATGTCTCATGTAGTTGATACATATGTGAATGAGGAATACTTGGGAAAAACTAAGAGAGGAACAAAAATTAAAAAGGCTACAACTTAATCATGAAGGTCTTTGTATATTAAAGTTCTTTTTTTCACTATTGCTTTGATAATGCTAACCTGTTGCACTGTTTGGTACATTGATATTTGTCAGTATTCTTTGAAATGCACATGCCTTGAGTTGTAACAATGGATTTGGTGGTAGAAATATGGACTTTGGACTTGGACACAACAATAGTGTTTACTCTTGCAGCACATTGACATCTTTGTATTTCAGAAAGCCAATTACATTGACCCGACCTTGCAACTCTCACCGGCTCCAGAACATTTCCTGTATGCCTCCAAAACCACTGTAACTATATCCTGTAAATGTTTGCTTTCTATGGGACGTTGTGAACACTATAAAAGTTACAAAGGTAATTTCAAAATGTCTGACACAATCATTTCACTGTGTCACCTCTTGCCCTCCACCTGTTTTTGGTGCTTTCTAGCTGTATTCTCTCTGATGCTTCAGAGTCCATGTGTGTATGTGTGTGGGTGCCTGTGTTAGAATGGCTACTTTCTTATCTTTTTTAATTACTGTGATCTGTCGGCTTCTATCTCTATCAAAACCATCTGTGTGTGTATGCACAGTTGTATGTGTGCTATGTCTTTGAGTTATCTGAGGTTATCTTTTTGCTAAATGTGAACCACTAGAACCTTATCCAACCCGTTATTGATTTTGTGTCTGCCACACTTAGCACAACATAGCTCACCTGGTTGATCACATGGTTTGAGACAAGGCGTTGGGGAACAATTGAGGGGAGAGAGGGCAGTTAGCTTTTTTTTGTTTGCTAGTGTATCCAGTCCATTCTTGTTGTTGGCGCACACATTAGTGTCGGTTTGTCAGAGCTGCTGGTATGGCTAATTAAGCGTCTGTATCCAGACACAAAGGTCATGATATTTGCCAGATTGTTCTACCAGCTTATTAACTTTGGGGAAAGGGTATACTCTACCACAACCACAATCTTTTCCTAAACCAAGCCAACACGTGTCAAAGGCTGACCAACCAGCCTTTGAACTAAATACTCGAATGTTGTTGATTTCAAAAAGAGACCAGAGTGGTTACAACAGTAGATGACATGTCATCAGGGTAAGGGTAAGAACAAATTATTTATCTCAGTATGTGAACATGTGCACATCTCCTTCTCATTAACACAAGCCTTGCTTCTACTGACATACATTCTTCTTTTTCCCAGTGTATACCTCCACTTCTCCAGCCTCTCTTTGACCTGTTCCCTACTAACACTATAGATTACAATGTCATCTGTGGACGCCATAGTCCTCATCTGTTGAAAAGAAGGGACTCATGTAATCCCATCCCAATCCCTTAAATGCACCTGTAACTCTTATTGCACACCTCATGGCTGTCTCACTGTCCTCATGACATATTTGCTTCATTTCTCTTCCCATCTACACAACTATAGAACAGTTTTAATGCAGTTTTAATGTTCCTTGCTTTGTTTCCTTTTCACCCGGTTTCTTGCACAAACAGTAGAGTACTGTCCAAACTATGAAGCAACCCCTCATTTCCTGATATTTTGCTATAAAACGGGAAATGCATGCAGCAATGTATTGAAACGTACAAAAATACATGGAAATACGGGATATAAAACAAAAAACTGCGGTACTGTACAAGCCTAACCAGCTTAAAGACCAACATTTGGTACGACCAGTGTAGGGACTAGCACGTTATTAAGTAACGCGTTACAGTAACTACGTTATTATTGTGGTAGCGAGCACGGTAACTAGTTATTGTGCCAAAATCAGGAACGCGTTAATCGTTACTGGAATTTAGAAAGGCTCGTTATTTGTTACTTCATGTGGTGGCTATCGCGGAGCTTCCACAGATTCAATAACATTAGCAAGTGGTGGAGGCCAGCAGGTGGATGAGGGAAAGGGGAGGCAAGAGGAGAGACCTGAGGCAGCCGCCGGTCCGAGCGTCAGGTGAACTGAACTTCAGGTAAGAAGTTATGACCTGCAGTCTATCTGGGTCAGATATAAACCAAGTTTAGGTGGAGTTTATTTTCGTTGTGCTGACTTTTTCATACTGCGTACTAGCTAGCATGACAGAGTTTCTATACAGCTGGGTGGGTGCTATGATGTTACTGATAGTGAACTTTATTTTATTCATACGGTTAGTTAGTAGAGTTGCCAACCGTCCAGTAAAAAGACGGAATCCTCCTGCATTCAGAGAAAATATTATGCATTTCGTGTTGAGCTGCAAAGGAACAGAGTTTGTCCCAGACTTCAGCTAGAATGAAGCTCTGTATGCAGCTTATCTGCAGTCTGGTGTTACCTACATCTTCCTATTCAGAAGGCAGAATTTCCGAGTTCTGAGTACAATCGAAAGCACCACGACTGCATGTTTTGTGTTGGATGTAAAAAGCGCACATGACGCTGTGACGTAGGCTAGAATCATGGCGGTGGTCAACGACGGTCCAGGCGTGGGATTTCTCTCGTGGAAATATGCACATTATTTTTTTCCTTTCTGTTGGTAGGTGGCACAGTGCACTTGTGGCAAGTAAGCAAGCTAGAAGACTGGCAATCTGGCTGGGTATCCAGTTACAGAAGCAACACATTAACAAGAGAATTCTGACTAAAACCAAAGTTACTTTCCCTAGTAACTAGTTACTTTGAAAGTAACGAGTAACTTGAAATAACTGAGTTACTTTTGATAGAAGTAACTAGTAATGTAACTAAGTTACTAATTTAAAGTAACTTACCCAACACTGGGTATGACCACCTTTATTCTTCTACACATAACAGGATGTACTCAGCTTTCTTGAATTCTCCCTGCAATCTTCACGAATAGCTCTCCGGGGTTCTTGAAGGACATTCCAAAACTTTTAGTTGGTTCTTTGATGGCTTTGGTTCTATTCTCTGTCAAAATGATCCCCCACTCTTTAATAATGTTGAGGTCTGGGTTTTGACAGTGCTCCCTCAAATCATGACAGAGTCTCCAACACAGACACTCAGTGTCTGCAAACAAACTATGCTTAAAGAAAATAATTCTGAAAAGAAACTCAAGTTTATTTAAACCAAGAAATTCATAAAGGAAATGGACATTTAAGAAACAAATGACCTTGTTGAAAATGAAGTTCTAATAACTGCAGCACTCTCATATACTTACATGTTTTCCTGTTCATACATATCACTGATATCAGAAAGAACAGTGAGATGGATTTCTAAAATGTCCTTCAAACAAGGCCTTTCTGCGACCTCTGTTTCTGTGACTGTACTTTTATTAGTTACGTTTTAAAAAAAATCAGTGCAGCTTGTACTTCTCGTATTTTTGCAGGACATGTATTATTAAATCAGTGTCAAAGGAAGCAATTACATGCTTAGATAATTGTTAAATACTGCTGGGAGTTTCAAGTCTAGACCTAATAGGATATTTCTTTTTTACGAAAGGTCGTAGGGGTAATAACTTGAGTTCTTTTTGGGTCACTGGGAATACCATCAACATACATAATGTGTGCCAGCGATAGAGGTATTTGTGGAGCTTCAGGACTAAATGGAAGGTGTGTGTTTGTGTGTTTTGAAGGGTGTGAGGGTAACAGGTGCTTGTTTACTCTTTGGGAGGGGGAGTTAATGGCCTTATCACCATAGTGCAGTGGAGTGTGAAGTCTCATCACAGCAACTTAGCTGTTTATTCATACATACATATTCTTAGCATTGATGCACGCACACAAAAATGCAAATCTGCACCCACAGACACATCTTCCTGCTCCAGTGTGTAGGCATGGATACAAGATTACATGCGAGCAGACACACTGAGAAGCACAAATAAAACTGAACACAGACAGATGATTAACCTCATGCATAAAATTATTAACAAACATACATAAACACCATTTAAATTCAGCACCTGTTGCTCTGATGACTTTAAACATAATTAGCCACTAAATGTAATCGTTAGCTGTCAGCTAATGAGCAGCTCATGTGCAAGGCTAACAGAACCAACCTGTAACAGCACTTTATTGATCTATGTACCTCTGTATTTGTAATGACTCTCCTGGCTGTATTTGTCAGGTGACACAGACACAAAGGGGATTTCAGAAAACTAAGATAGTAACTAAGATTTCTAACAGTACAGTCTCAGGGTGTATCATATGAACACTTTGAAGTAGCTTTACAGAAGTCAATTTGGATAATGTCAGAAAACAAAAACCAGTTACATAACATACCGGTTAGTATTATGTAATTCCTGTCATATGTCATGGGAAAACAGTTGTCCATTTGAAATCACTCACTCAAGTGAATTTCAATTTTTAACAGTTCTAAGTATAAGTGCTCAAACACACTCGAACCACAGCTGCGAGGCCTGTACACAGTAGCACCAGTAAAGTGCCAGGATTGGTCAGAGGAACAGTTAGTTTGTCTTCCCCTGCTACACTACACCATCTGCACTGAAGTAAGAAAGTTAACCAGGAAAAATGATTAGGAAGTGGTTAATGGAGGGCTCCTCTTTTGCAGTGAGCCAGTGGATTAACATTGTGCACTGCAGAGATGGTTTCATACCTACTGTTGAGGTGAAGTCTTAGTTTTAGTTCCCAGAAGGCCACCAAAAACTCGCAACACAGTGCCTCTAGGCTGATGCCGCACAGTTAAAGTTGCTGCCACTTTACTTTTTGCTGTGAGTGTTGATAGGCACATTAAGAAGTTGAATAATTTATGTATATGGAGTTATCTATCATCTGAAAACATATTTATTCCTAATAGCTTACCGTCTCACCCAAACAGACGCATTCACAAATTTATGGAAATAGGTTGGAAAGAACGAGCTTGCAATCTATTCTGAGACATTTTTGGGGGATGTGAATGTCTTTTGTGATTGTTCCTTGAGGATGAATTTTCAAATCTTACAGGGCATGTGTGCTGTCATGCCTTGGTTGCATTATTACTGTATTACAACAAACGAAAAACAAAATGAAATGATTTGCAAATTTCACAAATCCGTATTTGATGGCAGCAGTGTGTCTAAAAAAAGTTGGGATTGGGGAAAAAAACATTGGAAAAGTAAAGTGTACTAAAAAGTAAAAAGTAATGGCTGGATGAACATGAACAGTAACATCACTGGGTATAGAGAGGCAGAGTTTCAGAGCAGTGAAGATGGGCATTGGCTCATTTATTTGAGAATATTCTTCCTCAATGGAAAATTGCAAATACTCTGAAAGTTTTATCATGCATAGTATATAAAATAATCCAGAAAGGAGCAAGGAACAAGACAGACAATTAAAATTGTATAATGTAAAACCAGGAATGATTGTGTGATGAAGTCAAGGGGCTGAATCATTCTCTGGCATCCAAAATGCAGGTTGAAGCTTTATCGTGTGAAGAAAAAACATACATGTAAAGATGACTGAAGAAAACTGGTCTGTTTCAAGAAATATATTTCTTGAAAGTATTATGCATGAAACTGAAAGTGATAGAAAAAATCTTTGTATTTATTACAGATATTTGACCCATGAAGGACTGCACCCATTCACATATTTTCAGAGAACCTTAACCCTTTAGAGCCGATCGGAGCGGGAACGCTCTGTTATGCGTAACTATTTTTAAATCCCAGTAGCACTGCAACCACGTAAGCTAGCGCAAAAATTTTTTTTGCATATGAAACCGGAGGAGTTGTACTTACATCTGATGCCATCAGCTTGTCCTAGGTCACGGTTTCCTTCCACATAAAGCTTTGCAAAAACTGCATAAAAAGCGCTTGCAGGAACAAAAACATAATATTCCAGAAACACGCTTTACCGATCTGATCAGCTGTTCAAAACACTTCCTACCTTGGAATAGACGTCAGCGCGAACTTTTGCATTTCCGCCATTACCTGCCCGAAACCGGAAGTGACGTCATTTTCGCGGAAATGTAGTCTTTTTTGCGATCAGGGCCTCAGGGCCTATACTGCTCTTTTTAAAAGTTATCTTTGACTTTATGACTTTCTGTGTCGTTTCTGGGATGCTTAGGACTCATATTGCACTGCTGGAAATAGTTTATTTTGATGCATATGCTGCTTTTTTGCAAATTTGCAGTATAATATTTATTTTCATTTTTCCTGCAGTGTATAAAAATTGGTGTATTTCAAAAATAAAACTATGAAGACACTCAAAATAAATTTCCTGTGGTGGGAAACTATTTTGTGCAACTTTTTTGTATTTACAGTTTTGAGGGATAAGACTCTTAAATTTCTCTAACTACAAATATATGTTAAAAAATCAAAAACGATTTTCAATTTTTTTGTAGTTTATTGCACTTTTTTGCAATTTATGTAATTACTATGCACTTAATGAATACATATTATTAAAATCTGGGCTATAATGGTTGTATTGATGTATAGCAACTTGAAATGCTCCCAAAAATGGCTCCACAGCATGTAAAAATATAATATAAGCTCTGGCGGACTTGGTTCTATGGTAGGTCTTAAAGGGTTAATTACACAAATGGCCATGGGTAGCACTCTCTTACAGTGGAGGATATTTGCAGCAGTAGAAATTGTAGCTAACCTTGAGAAGAGCCTTCATGTGTAATAATATGTCTGTAAAAGAAAGAAGATTGTGTTCCTTCTAATCTATAGCTTTTAATAATACGGAGAAAGTAAGCAGGCCAGACAGAATGAGCAACGAGGGGACATCTATATGTCCCAGCACTCCATATTAGACTGCCTGTAATTAAGCCAATTAGCACACAGGAACAACACAGTAATACCTCAGGGAGAGATAAGAGTAGGGAGAGTTTAAAAATACAGCATCAAAACACACCCACACTGAAAGTCATCACTGCGTGTTTTGTTGTCTGGGGATGCCCACACAGATGGTTCAGGTGCATTTATAGGGACGTAAAGTTGTTTTGATGGCTTTAACACAATCAGGCTAATTAGTATCTCTTCTAGTGGTTGCACACAATGGACAATTCGATATGCACATGGGATGTCTTAAGGTGCTGGCATATTAATGCGTCACTGTTGACACACAAGCTCCACGTGGCATTAACTTTGGCTAATATTTAGTTTAGCTCCATTAGAGCTTTATTCTGCCTAAATGTCCCCTTTCTTGACTGATTCAAAGAATCTTGGCCAAATGTGTAAAATGACATTGAATCAAAAACATAATAAAGCTAAAGTAACCAACAGTTACAAGCTTTTGATGCCAACTTTTACTTTTGGTGATCTGCTCCCAGCTTTCATTTGGGTACAGCAGCAGTACAGCTTGAATGGCCTGGACCACAGGCTGTACGTACAGCAGGGAAGTTGTTCCTCGGTTTGACAATCTGTGCAGAGCTGCAGCAAAGCCAAAACATGATCGATACCTGAGAAATAGCTTTGCAGCACTCCAGACTGGAGCCGAGAATTTTTAGAACAGATTTGATAACATAAGTGTTTACTGACTCGCTGGTTATGAGGCTGTTATTTACTCTCCAAGTACATTTTTTGATGAGGTGGAAGAAAAAATATCATTGTTGCTGAAGTTTTCAGACCTCTGAACTGGAGATGGGAACAAGTGCAATTACTCTGTTACTGTAAGAGTCTCATTGAGCCAAGGCTGTTCTCTTCAGTAGGTAGGGACTAGGACTAGGACAGGATTGGAATGATCAGGAGTTTGTTTGCTTTTGTCATTTTTTCAAGTGTCTCACTAGCTTGAGTCTTGAACTGTGGTAAAGCAGCCACGTGACATGAGTTATGTAGAGCACGGGTGTCCAACTCCAGGCCTCAAGTCCAGATATCCTGCAGACTTTAATTCAGTTCAATTCAATTTTATTTATACAGCACCAAATCACAACAACAGTCACCTCAAGGCGCTTTATATTGTACAGTAGATCGTACAATAATAGATACAGAGAAAAACCCAACCCCCTATAACCAAGCACTTTGGTGACAGTGGGAAGGAAAAAACTCCCTTTTAACAGGAAGAAACCTCTGGCAGAACCAGGCTCAGGGAGGGGCGGGGCCATCTGCTGTGATTGGTTGGGGTGAGAGAAGGAAGACATGCTGTGGAAGAAAGACAGAGATTTATAACAATGCAGAGAGGTCTGTTAACACATAGTAAGTGAAGAAGAAACACCCAGTGCTTCATAGGAATCCCCGGCAACCTACACCTATTGCAGCATAACTAAGGGAGGATTCAGGGTCACCTGGTCCAGCCCTAACTATATGCTTTATCAAAAAGGAAAGTTTGAAGCCTAATCTTGAAAGTAGAGATAGTGTCTGTCTCCTGAATCCAACCTGGAAGCTGGTTCCACAGAAGAGGGGCCTGAAAACTGAAGGCTCTGCCTCCCATTCTACTTTTAAATACTCTAGGATGTCAAAAACCGTTCTTGATCCAGCACGGCTGATTCAAACAGCTAAATGACCTTCTCAACATGCCTTCCTCCAGAGGCCTGGTAATGAACTCATCATTTCATTCAGGTGTGTCGACACAGGTTGAGATCTAAAACCTGCAGGACACCGGCCCTTGAGGCCTGGAGCTGGACACCCCTGATGTAGAGTAACCGAGCAGGTAATGACTTCTCAGCCCAGACTTCATGATGCATGTGTGTATTTATATAGAAATGCTGTGTATTTATAATCTTTGTAAAGTGTCCCTGGGTTTCTTGGAAGTTGCTATACAAATATAAGTTATTCTTATTCTTATTATAATTATTTATAAAAGGCTGATGACCATTAGCAGTGGGGAGTGTAGATAAATATTTATATTATCCCTTTAAATGTGGATAAGTTCAGTAGTGTGCCTCTGTACTGATGTTTTTACAGGATTTTAAATATTTTCAGACCTTGACCTAGTTATGAAAAATCATCCCACATCTCATCAGCTCACGCTGGGAGCCACTCTCATTAAAAACTATTATTACACGATCATGTAAGGACCTAACGGCAGCACCCCCCACAAACTGTTTTCAAGGCTTATGAGACACTGTCATTGTGCGTTTTGCTTTAGTTCATTAAACAGACGGCTGATAGTTGAAAACAGCGTAATGCATTCAAGTAATTTTTACTCCATCAAGCTAAAATGTGCTTCTTTTCATTTAAGGCTACAAAAGCAAATATTAGAAGAACAGATGCTGTCTGGACCTGTTTTAGTGTGTATGAAAGAGAATACATTTTGCTAGTTAATGGGTTGCGTGCAATATAATGACTGCCTCTGATATTTGTATTTCCTTGAGTGGTGAGTGTGGTGTTTGGACATAAAGCCACACTGTACAGCAAATGTGAGTGTCTATAGAATAAGCAACAATAAGAATATGTCTTTTGGTTTAAAAGTGCACAGTACACAGATGTCAGCAGGAAAGAGCGAACTGATTTTGATTCAACAGAGGCATTTAATGAAGGTCTTTACATCGCGGCTTGTATAAATGTTCTTTGATATGTTTTCCTTGATTTACCTTTTAAGCATGAATTTTGTCCACTTTTACTTTAACAGATGTTCCTTTTCTGTAAATCTTCCTCTGCTGTTCAAAAAGACTGGATCAGGTCAATCATAGCACTTTGCCCTCCATGTCATTTAATCATTTAGCATCCTGCAGCATGCTGTTCGCTTCCTGCCCAAACAATTGTAAAATACTATAATATCATCACCATCTAAATGTGTACTATTAGATGACAATGATGGGCAGTTGAGCATTTTTAGGACCATTCCTTCAGCAAATAAAATAAAAGCAATAAAAGGCCTAAAATACCTCACTACACATCAAACCCATAATACTGGCAAATTGTGCATGTAAAAGTAAATGTTCCCCTTTAGTGTTATATGGATATTATTGCTGCAGATGTTTAAGGTTAAGCTCATTTTAAATACTATCTTTTTTTATTATTTACAAAAATTTGTACAATAAATACCCTGCTAAGAAAAATTAAAAAAAATTAAAGGAATGCATATGACAACAGGTGCTCCAGAGGGACGACAATGAGACAACCTCTAATGCCGGAATGCCTTTACAGGTGACGTTCGTTTCCTTCTAGTCTTTCCTGGCTGTTGTTTTTGAAAGTTTTCCATTTGGCTGTTGTCACTGTCGCTACTGGTACCATGAGGTAATACCTGGACCTTACAGAGGTTACACAGGTAGCCCAACTCCACTGAGATGGCACATGTTCTTGCTAGAGGGGTTGCAGTGTCTCCCAGCAGAGAGCCTGGAGGAGACTCCAGGAAACAGGCAGGTACTCTAGGAGAACTGGACAGGGCCGCAGAAGGTCACGGTGGAACACATCAAATGCTGCACGTGTGTGTGTGTGGAGAGCATAAAACTACAGCATCAAATTCAGTGCAACAAGACTCAAGGCTCTCATCATTAACTTTATAGTTGTGTGATAAATGTATAAGAAGTCACACGGTGTGCAATAATGATAAAAGTCCCATTGGAGCATTGTGGAGCCGAACAAAAGAAAAGGACCATGTATTGTGTGAAATTAAAAATTAAAAAAATAAAACAAACATAATCAATAAAGATGATCCTCATCTTGATTCACTTGACAAACCTGAAAAATGCTCGGCTGTAATCAGAGAGCGAGCTTTCATCACCAGCTCTCTGTGCAGGTTTGAGGTTTGCAGTCATATCGCAGAGTGCAGTGGTGAGAATGGGACACCAGGAGGTGATCCAAAGATAAAGGGAGGGGACTCGTAGAATTGATTTTTATGGACTCATTCCTGGAACTTTACATTTAGCATGTCAGTCACACAAAGTTCATCTTGTAGTCTCGATATTTCATCAACCGACATAAGTATTTCACTGAGTCCCAGGGGAATGCATAATAGCTTTGACTTTTCTAACTGTTAAATCTTTTTTTGAGTTGGCTGATTGAGGCTTTTGAGCCGCTAAATGGTCTGTAACCACACCAGCAATATGTCCTATTCATGTCTTGATAGAGCTGAATGAATGTGGAGCTGAAAAATCAAAGAATGAAAGAACGATGCACTGCATTTATAGGCTTATACTGTGGAAAGTGTTTCAGATGAACAAAAACACACCAATGGAAAGATTTCTGTTTTCTCACTAAGTTGCTCTTGATTGCCAGTTAAGAACCTTGGTGTAACATGAAGGGCCATAAAGTGCTGTTTATTGTACCATTGATCTTTGAGAAACACACACAGATGGGGCCGCATTAATCTGTGCTTTTATTTGCATATTTGCATTTTAAGAGGTTTTCTTTTGGGTCTGGAATAATTTCTTTTTGATTGATTCATCTTCTCTGGCTTAGCTGGGTGATTATTATTATTATTAAATTCTCTGTTTTAAAAAAAAAAGTTTTTAATTCACTGTGCCGTGAGAACAAGATGTGATATCGTGACTGAAAGTCATCTTTTGTATTACTTTATTTACATATTTCATGCAAATGTTCTGGTCTTGGAAGAAGATCTTTATGAGCTGATAACTGTAGTTTGTTAAGTTGTCATAAACTCTCAAAACTGAAACATAATAAGTTAATGTCACTTGTTGGTACTGAGTAAAAATACGTGCTTATATTGATGAAGACCATAAACACCTTTTTTTTTTTCCCCAAAAATCCAAAACAAAATGATAAATCATACATGAAATTGCACCATAAAACACAATGAAATTAATTATTGTCACTTACAGTTTATATCAATACATATAAATAATTAAGATTAAAACAAATCTCTACCTTTTTCCTGTCCGGTTCTACCTTCAAAATCACCATGTAATATTTTTACAATATTTACTATTATAAATCAGTGGACTGACAAAAAATAAAATAAAAACAACAATAAAAAAACTAACTGACAATTATTTTCACACATAAATCTATCCATGTGCACTGAACTGTGTACCTTGCTTTTAAAACCTGCAAACAGCAACAACTTGCAAACAGACTCGAGGAGGCTGAACGGCTCCTTCAGGCCTGACGTGCAGAATTGGGTGAATATTATCTTTGGGTCACCAAATGGAAAATCTTTCATTTAAGACTGAAAATGTTTCCTGAACAAGACACTGACAGTAGTAATGACACTTTAGAGAAGCAGTTAGCATTACTTCCTGTGATGATAACGTGTAGCAGCAGATTAATTGTAGTGGAAAGGGAAAAATGGATGCGAGGGCATGCTCTTGTGTACCAGCCTGAAATAAAGAGCACAAAGATGTCCCAGCTCACTCTTGCTTATGAAAATATGTAAAGTGAGATGACATTGTGTAGAGGAATTTGAAACTTTTCTACATCATCGCAGCACTCGCAGTTCCAGCATGTTTTGGTACTGAATTTACTTCAGAGAAACACATGTACAACTATTCTACCAAAGTGCGTGGACAATGACTCTTTTTTTGTTTGTTTTTTGTTTTGTTTTTATACCAGATATGACAGCCCTGAAGTGTTCCACAGCAAATTCAAGGGTGTGTAGCATGCAAAGTCAAAACTGTAAGGCCTTCCTGCAGCAGACTCAAAGAGACAACAAAGAAGTTATTTTAGAGCCGAGTTGCAAACTCATTATTGAATGGAGAAACGAGGGGAAAAACAGATGTTAGCAGACTCCTGTTTGCTTTAGAAGGTGTCAGAAAGACAATAAGAGAAAAGCGAGAGGCGCTCTGTGGAGCAAGGCAAGCTCCATGCTGCGACAGGAGATGTAATTTTGCTCCTATTTGCACTGATATATCAACGGCAGGACAGCACCGTAACCGCCTACACAAACACAGTCCCACTTAGCATCAGGGCAGAAGGTCCACAGAGCACAGCAGAGCTGGACACAACCTCAAGGTATAGTTCAAATGCTCTCTAGCATAAGCCTCCTAGCTTCTGATTTAAATTAGTGAGATCAGTGACAGCAGTGACCCACTTTGACACAAATATGTATTGTTTTGTTTATGTCATTAACATTTCCGTCTAGTTCTCAGTGGTGATAGCGGCTCGTTTACAGGATGGATTTACTCCAATCCTCTTAACATGGATAAAATAATGACAGTGCGGTTTGTTTTTTTCTCTCTAGTTTGTCCGTGCTGTTTGTTGTCCAGTTACATCATGTTCTTATCCTGGGGTGTCACATACTGTTGTTTTTGCCACCAGCTGCTTGCATAACAGAGCTGGTGCTGGTGCCTTGCAGTGGCTGCACCAACACTGGAAGCTCACAGTCTCATTTGAAAAGGCTGTGATTTATCTGAGTTTGTTTTTTTCTTCATCCCTCCTTTAAAGGTTACATTTGGGGGGGGGGGGGGGGGGGGGGGGGATGTATTGGTTGGGTTTAGGACAAGATTGTGGTTTGCACCTCCTCTACCTGATTCCATAAATATGCAAACATCTGGATGTGATGAGCTGGGAGTGACAAGAGCTTAAATCTGTTTCTTTCAGAGAGTCAGCAGAAATTAGGTAATATTCTTTTATTCATAACTAATTACCTGTGATATGTCATACAAACCAGAAAACTTGTAAGTCAGTGGTGTTGTTATGTTATCTCTATCACTGTGTCATTGTTTTCCTCCACCTAAAGTGATACGAGTTAGCCTGGTATCCATTCTTTCATTCTGATCCTGGTGAAACTGCTCAGTTCTTCAAAGCCAAACAGGGTCCGGTCACCTGAGATGATCGACATGTAGAAATGAAGGGATCGATCTGTGGCTGGGATGGAATGGGAAGATGTTCCCAACAATGGACTTGTTTTGACCTCACGGACATATCTGCATTGAAATAAAGTGTTTAAGCAACGTTCCCATGAGTTAAACATCATAATATTAATATTTGCTCAAAGCTCACAATCATGTATATCTTCTGTGGTTTGAGGTTACTACGTGATAAAGCAGATGCTTATTTTTTTCTAGGAAAATGTTTTAAATGATTAAAGAAGAAGCATGAAGTAACTGTGGACACACAGAAGAGACCACAAGGAAGAAATAGAAAATAAATGTGACAGAGGACGCAGCAGCAGTGAGGGATCGGTCGAGGGCATGGGGAAAGTAACAAGAGTATGAAAAGATTGTCAGCGGGGAAGGAACAATAAAAGACTCAGGCTGACTGAAGCGCTGAGAGATGGATGGGGGGTCGGAGATAAAGGGAGAGCCAAAGAGAACGACACAGAGGAGACAGCTCCACCGTTTAATAGCAGTTTGGTCACAGCAGGTTGCTCAAGTCAGACATCAGGGAAGACAATGCAAGTGCATGTGTGTGTGTGTGTGTTTGTGTGTGATTGTGTGTGATTGTTTCCCGAGTTAATTGCAGCATTGTAGCCTGCAGGGAGCAAAGCTTAATTGTTCCCGTTCATTTGCAACTCATCTCTCTCAGTTTTTCTCTCCTCCCAACGTTTCCTTTAGTCCCTTACTTCCTCTTTCCTCAGATCTCTCTCTTGTTTCCTTCATCTTTTATCTTCTTTAGTCCAGTAACTCTCTTCATCTGAATCCCTTCTCTCTCTTCTCCTCAAGCCCCTTTCGTTTCCACACTTTCATCCTGTTCGTATTGTCTTCCTTCTGTCGTTCCGCCCTTCATTCATCTTAGTCTCCAATTTCCTCTAAGTACCACTTGAAAAATAAAACTAATGGCTGCCCTTGTATCAATATTTTCTTTCTGCGCTGGTTGCTCCTTTTTCAAATGGCTAATTAACAATCAAAATGAAATACAGTGAAGTTATTGTGAAATTGGATCAAGCCATTCGTTCATTTAGTCATTAGTCATTTTACTGAATCAGACACAAATCAGACACAAATCAGCCCAAATCGTTTATTATCAGTTTAATGATGAAGCACAGCTCATTTAACCACAGTGTGACACGGAGTCAGTCCCCTTATTCTACTTCTATTAGAAGTAAAAGGTACAGAAATTCTGTCAGTGTGTGTGTGTGTGTGTGTGTGTGTGTGTGTGTGTGTGTGTGTGTGTGTGTGTGTGTGTGTGCGTGCGTGCGTGTGTGTGTGTTTTATTTGCAGAGGTTGAACATGCACTCACACCCATATTAACTAGCCTAACAGTGTTTTTTAGCACAGACTAGATGAGAAGCAGTGTTGTCATGTTTGCTTTTGAGAAGACTAATTTGTGATAAACAGCATGCAGCCATTGGCTCTGTTAAGATAAGATAAGATAAGATAAGATAGAACTTTATTAATCCCTCGGGTGGGTTCCTCTGGGAAATTCGACTTCCAAAAAGCACAGCAACGACCGAAGTTACAGTTACAGAATTGTTATATATATATATATATATATATATATATATATATACACACACACACACACACACACACACACACACACACACACACACACACACACACACACACACACACACATATAAATACAGAGACAAATATAAATAAAATATACAAAGGGGATAAATAGAATAAATAGGAATAAAAAATAAAATACAAGTGAATTGCACATTTCAAGTATTGAGTCTATTGCACTGTTGACTATTTACAAAAAGTATTGCACAAGGTATTGTACAGTGAGGTGCAGAGGCACTACAGCTTAGTTGTTCCCCCCTCCTTTGTCCTCCTGTTTCCCCTCCCTCTCCCCTCCAGAGAGGAGTTAAACAGTTTGATGGCGTGTGGGACAAAGGAGTTTTTAAGTCTGTTAGCTCTTGTCTTGGGGAGAAGCAACCTGTCACTGAACAGACTCTTCTGATTGTTTATGGCCGTGTGCAGAGGATGCCCAGCATTGTTCATAATGTCCATCAGTTTCTTTAATGTCCTTTTCTCTGCCACTGTCACCAGAGTGTCCAGCTTCATGCCGACCACAGAGCTAGCCCTCCTGATCAGTTTCTCCAGCCTGGATGAGTCCCTCTTTGCTGTGCTGCTCCCCCAGCACACCACAGCATAGAAAAGTACTCCAGCAACCACCGACTGGTAAAACATCCTCAGGAGCTTCCTGCAGATGTTAAAAGACCTCAGCCTCCTGAGGAAGTACAGTCGGCTTTGGGCTTTTTTATACAGGTGCTCTGTGTTGCATGACCAGTCCAGTTTATTGTCCACCCACAGCCCGAGGTACTTGTACTTGTTGACCACCTCCACCTCCTCCCCCTCTATCTGAACCGGCAGTGGACCTTCTCTGGACCTCCCGAAGTCCACAACCAGTTCCTTAGTCTTTGAGGTGTTGAGTTGCAGGTGGTTTGTGTGACCATTGTTATGCACAATGTTGTATTTATTTATTTTTCACACTACAATACCTTTGGGTCAATATGGCAAACTCAAAAAAGATTAAATGTTTGTCTCAAAGGTCTGAGTTTGTCTTTGTGTTGTTTGACCAGTCTATCAGAAGGCTAACACAAACAGACACACAACCACACTCTCACATGTTCAACACTGCAAGGAATTCAGAATATTCCAACTGTCAGAGGGAGAAGTGATGCCACCACCCTTAAATACCCTTAAATAAAAGATTGTAGATTTATGTTCAAATATTTTTTTAAGATGGAAGCAAACCCTAAGATGAATGATAACTTCCCCTACAAATTGTTTCACTGAAATTATATTGAATGAACAGTTTATAGCAGGATTTTACAACCTCAAACTGCTAGTTGGGTTTATATATTTGCCTAACAAGCCAAAGATCCCAGGAGGAGGAATAAATCCATCTGGGGTTTTCGGGGGGGCATATTTGGTGCAAAAAATCTGTCAAACAAAAAGGCTGCCTGCTGTGGTAACGCTTTATCAATAAGGGAGAAGCTGAAAGCAGCTTTCAAAGCACCCACAGATGTACAGAGAGCAATATGTGAAGTTCTAAAACACTTATTTCAGTCAAGGATTTTAGCATTGAGGAGTATTTAGAACAAGAAGCAGCACAGTGTCACTGTGGTTAGCACTGCTGCCTCACAGCAAGAAGGTCCTGTGAGGTGCATGGACCATCATCATCAGGGTCTTTCTGTGTGGAGTTTGCATGTTCTCCCCGTGTTTGCGTTGGTTCTCTCTGGGTATTCCTCCCACGGTCCAAAGACATGTAGTTAGTGGGGATAAGTTAATTGGTAACTCTTGCCCATAGATGTCAATGTGAGTGTGAATGGTTGCCTGTGTCTGTGTGTTAGCCCCGCGACAGACCTGTCCAGGGTGTACCCCGCCTCTGTATTCCAAAAACAAATAGAAATATTCAGGAGCGCTGTACATGTATTCAAACTGTTCTCTATTTAAAGAGTTACTTGGTATTGCAATGTACATAACAAGAGCTATGTAACTGCCCTTATATCATTCCCTGTATGCCTGTGTGTTGTCAGTACAAACAATAGAAATTAGAAACACAATTTTAAATATTTCTATGTCACAATATTGTTACTTTGACATTCAGATCAGCCTACTGACCTCGGACAGGCCAGAGGTCAAATCTCATACATGACAATAGATACTTTATTTGTAAGAAAGGTAGATGCAATGCAAGGCAATTTTAATGCATCATGTTAACGATGCAAAAATTTTCAAGCTGTTGTGTTTACAGACAGAATGACACACACACTACCACAAACACAACGAGGTAATGAACACAGATGGATGGACTGGAGGATATCCTCAGAGTAGGTCACACTGTTTTCTCACACAGTTTTTTTTAAGTATTATAAAAGCCTGCGTGAGCTTTCTCACTCTCCTTTTCTCTTACCTGTTTACCTCTTTTGCTGCCAATCCATCAAAAGTGACAATGCCAAAAAGAATATTCCCAAGTCCTGGAGTGCAGGACTGACCCGTTCATCTTCCTTTGTCTGTCTGAATGTATTAAATAAGAGAGTAATTTCCTTTCTCACGTATTCTCCCTTTAAATAACACCTCTTACACTAATAACTTTAGTAGAACATCCTCAATGTCCTCTATTAAAAATGGGAATAATAGAATAAGACCCGCAACCCCAGTTTCCTTCACTAGGTTTATAACTAAGTGATTGAAAAAGAATTGCCTCCTACAATCCCACACTTAGTAGACAGAATCAATTTTCTGATTACATGGTTCAAGGTACAAGCTGGAGCCACTAAGCTTATTAGCCCGGCTGCCTGCAGTTTGGCTACCTCTGTTAGCGTATGTGTGTTGGTCGGGTGGTTTACTCCTGGATGAATGCCAGGGAGCGAGAGCCTAACATGTAAGTACAAAAAAATGTTCTAAATGGGTTTGGAGAATGAAGACGGAGAAAAAGCAGGTGGAGAGATCGCCAAGGAGGAACTGTCAGCCCAGGGGTGTGAGCATAATGGAGGCAGCAATGCCTCTGCTACAAGATGCTGACAAGATTAGATAAGATTACACTGGGCAGTACACAAATCCGACCTTAAAACTACTATTTAGAGGCAATACTGATCCCCAATGTATCTTAACGAGCCATTTCAATATGCTTGTGGAAGATGCAGTGCTATCGGTAGTTTTAGAGTAAACTGACTGGCACCCTCAGAAATATGTGGATGGAAAACGTGGACGAGGACTAAATATAGCGGAATGCATTGGTAACAGAAATAATGGTGGGTTAAAAATCCCTGACTGCAGTTTCAGAAAACATGATTTTAAGATGCGGAGAAAAATTCATATGGACTTGTGGAGAAACTGGCTGCACTTACACAATGCTAGTTATCTACTGTTGATGTATTTCTGCTCTTCAGTGCCTACAAGGCAGATGACAGAAACCATAAACTGTGTGTTTTGGGTTGATATATCCAAGGTCTAAACGTTACACCATAGACTCCTGCTCTCAATACCTGGCATAGATTCAACACAGTGTGTGAAGCTGGATTTAAGAAATAAGTGCTTAAAGGTTTTAAAACATTTTAGCGCCATCTTGTGTCAGTACAGAACATGACATCACGGGTTGTAGGTTGTAGGTTGGTAGCAAACGAAAGACTGACATTAGTTTATGTTAGCTAATAGGAACAGAACCAATAACTCAGAGGAAAATAACGATGCTAAAACTATAAATTAGTCTAAGCGGATCACTTTTGCACTGCCCCTGGCTGTAACAGTGAGTTTTATGTTAAGAAAGCAAAGATACAGTCTTTCACTACTTTCACTCTGTGTCTTTAGCAGGAAGTGGTTAAATGTTGTTTGGCTAGCTGCACTCAAACAGGAAAATTCACCTGTTAGCCATACTGTTAAGGTTTGTAAAGCATTTATCTTTATGGGACGGTCTGAGGAGAATCTCTGACTGCTAAAGAGAGACAGAGATAGACTCCTGTTTCAGACTCAGGATCACAAATAGCTAGCACGGATCCTCACAACCTTGGGGCTGAAACCATGAGGACCAGCAGCCTTGCAGTTTCTCGAACTTTCACTGAACTTGTACAAAAGTCATAGCTGTTTGTCTCAGATATGAGGCGTTCACAAGGTTCTCCTTTGGAGGAAAGAAGGAATGAAGGCAAAGCTATTCAATATGTAGAAGCTTTGGTATATGGAGACGGCAGCAGAGGACGATTTCATCCATAGTGCCTTTCTACATGAGAGTAGAAGATTCACCCAAGCACTTTTTTTTCTGACTGCTTTCATTCACACTTCAGTGAACACATAAGGAGCAACTCCGGGTTCAGCATCTTGTCCAAGATACAGATGCAAACTGATCAAGTGCCAACGTTGTGATTAGGACAGGACCTGTCCTACCTCTTGAGTCACAGTCACAATAAACAGGAAAATGTTTTCCTCGTTTTATGTTTCCAGGCTGCCCACTGGTTTCTTCTTCATTCCACTCCACATATCTCTTGTGTTGTTATGTTTTTATGTGGTTAGGTTAACTGGATAAAATAAACTGCCCATAGGTGTCAATGCGGGAGTGAATGTGAGTGCGAATGGTTGTCTATGTCTATGTGTTAGACTGGCGACCTGTCCAGGATGTACCCCCCCTCTCGCCCTAAGACAGCTGGCATAGGCTCCAGCACCCCCTGCGACCCTGAAAAGGATAAGCGGGTTGAATGGATGGATTTCAGTTTTATTTATAAGGCACCAAATCACAACAACAGTTGCCTCAATGTGCTTTAATATGATAATAATGAGAAAACCACATGAGACGGCGCTCTGCTAGCAAACACTTGGAAATAGTGAGAAGAAAAAAAACAAAAACAGGACAATCGGCAGGCTATAGTAAAGAGCCAGAGGTTAATAAAAACTAAATGCAGAAAGGTGTGTAAACACGTAAAGAGTGAGAAAGGTGAGTGAAGAAGAAACACGCAGTGCATCATGGGAATCCCCCAGCTGCCTAGACCTACAGCATAACTAAGGGAGGATTCAGGGTCACCTGGTCCAGCCCTAACTATATGCGTAAGTTTTAGGCCTAATCTTAAAAGTACAGACGGTTTCTGTCTTCCAAATTGAAACTGGAAGCTGGTTCCACAGAAGAGGGGCCTGAAAGATGAAGGCTCTGCCTCCCATTCTACTTTTAAATATCCTATGAACCACGAGTGAATGTGCTGTCTGAGAGCAAAGTGCTCTATTAGGGTGATATGGTACTATTAGGTCTTTAAATAAGATGGAGCTTGATTATTCAAGATCTTGTATGTGAGGAGCAGGATTTTTAAATTCCATTCTGCATTTAACAGCGTACCAGTGAAGGGAAGCTAATATAGGAGAAATCTGCTCTCTCTTTCTAGTCCCTGTCAGGACTCTTGCTGCAGCATTTTGGATTAACTGAAGGCTTTTCAGGGAGTTTTTAGGACATCCTGATAATAATGAATTACAATCGTCCAGCCTGGAAGTAATAAATGCATGAACTAGTTTTTTCAGCGTCACTCTGAGACAGGATATTTCTAATTTTAGAGATGTTGCACAAATGGAAGAACACAGTATTAGGACCCTGGAATGTCCTTATTACGTTTTTTGCTCACTATTGACTTTATGGCTTTAAATATGTTAACATGCCCTGCGTGCAGTAATGCAACTTCTGCATCCGTGTCCATTTCACATTTTGGAGAGGCAAAGCATGAAATGGACATGGCGGATGAGCGCTTCTATTGCAGGCTTTGCCATGATACTGGGTTGGATTGTTCATTCATCCATTCGTTTCCACTCACGAGGGCTGGAGCACATCACAGCTGCCATGGGGTGTGATGCCTCTGTGATTGTATCTTGCCAAATTTAAATCTTGATACTCTTTTTTTCTTTATCCATAATAAAAAAAACTTCTGTTACTTTCAGAGACTAAACTCAATATGATGTTACAGTCATGAGAGGGTTCGCTTGGCTGTGTTTACTGTGAAAACCAAAAAAAGCAAACTTTTTGAAATATCAGTTGAAGGTACCTCTAGAGCATCTTCTTTGATTTCATTTCTGTCCTATTCACCAGTGTATCTAGTATCTGTATTGTTTGCTGCTGCAGAAATCCAATCTCACCACAGCGTATTTACCCAATGTAATCTAATATCCAGTGACATTACTTTGAATCTCGTCCTTGACTGGTTGTTGTGTAGTTTCCTCCTCTCTTGATAACATCCATTCATGCATGCATTACAGAGCATCCCATCAAACCTAATGTGAACACTCCCTTATCCCACCTCCACCTTTTTTATCTTCTCTGTTGTCACACAGGAGAAACTTTTCAGCCCACTCATTACGAGGCTGCAGCTCTCGTTTATATAAAATAAGAAAAGGGTAAATAACATGTATGACATGAGCATCTGTTGTATGCTTCAGTTAAAGAGGATACTGGTTACTGGCTTCCAGTACATTTTAGAATTGATTTTAAGTTATTGTTTGTTTTTAAGTCACTAAATGGGTCAGCACCCTCTGACCTTTTTACTTCACTTGACTTGAAAATGAATTGTGTATCAACGCAGTAACGCAGTAACGCAGTAACGCAGTAACGCAGTAACTTTTGGTTAGTGAAGTTGCAGTGAAGCCATCTGGAGAACAGGAAGAGCTCTTCAGGATGCTCTTCTTGGACTCTTCATAATCCCAGACATCCTCACCACCAGACTGGACCACCATCACATCCGCCCTGCCACCTGCTCCTGGATCAAAGATTTCCTCACAAACTGGCCTCAGTCAGTCAGCACCCACATCTCTGCCGATCTCACCTGGACCCACAACACCACCACTGTGATAAAGAAGTCCCAACAGTGGCTGCACTTCCTCTGTGTCCTGAGGAAGAATAACCTGGGCCACAAGCTGCTCTTGGCCTTCTACTCAGGCCATGTCCACACTAATATGTTTTTGTTTGAAAGTGCATCTTTTTCCCCGTTTTGGCCTCCCGTCCACACTGAGGCGTTTCGGTCAAGGAAAACGCAGCGTTTTGAAAACGCTCTCCAAAGGGGATACATTTAAAAACGCCGTTTTTGCGTCGCAGTGTGGACAGCGAACCCGGAGCCTTTTCGAAAACGATGACACATTTTAGTCATGTAATGCAGTCATGTGACCAATTAGTCTAAGATAGCGGAGGGCATTACACAGCAGTTGTTTTGTTTGCTCTCAATTTTGACAGATTAATATCAGTCTGTACGTGCTCCAGATAGTTTTTCTTTAAATTCTTTAATTCTCATTCGTTTATGCAACTTTGTACTTTTGTGTTACTCGCAGCAACAACTCCACCTCATTGTTAGTCCATTGAAAAAACTCGGTGCTTTTCCTCGACATTTTTGGTCACGACGTTTCAATGAACTGTAAAGTAAATAAACAGCAGACAGAAATGAGGCAGGTCAAACGGTCTTGCGTTTCACGCATGCGCAGGACTGGAACGTAAGCATTTTTGGCCATTTCATTGTGGATGAAGAACTCTGTGAAAAGGAATGAAAACGATAGTGTGGACATGGAGTGTTTTCAGACGTTTTCAAATTTATCCGGGCTAGTGTGGACGTAGCCTCAGTGGAGAGTTTGGTAAGCAGGGGCCACAACTGAGAGCAGGAAGGCTAATTAACAGGAAGGCTAATTAACAGGAAGGGTAATTAACACCAACCAAAAAAATCATTGGATGTCCTCTGCCACCCCTGGAGGACATTGCCAGATCCTCCTGTCTCAGGAAAACCAGAACCATCACAGGTGACCCCGTGCACCCACCCACCACCTGTTTGACCTGCTGCCCTCTGGTCAGCGCCTCAGGCCAATCTGGTCCCACACAACCAGACTCATTAACAGCGTCTTCCTCTGAGCCATTCAGACTGTTAACAAACACTGTAAACATTGTTTCGTATATAGTCGTCTAGTTTGTATGTATTTCTCATGTGTGTTATTTATTACTGTCTTAATATTTATATTTTATTCCTGAACAGTTGACGTTGAGCACCTATAATTTCATTGTACATGTGCAATGACAATAAAGGGATATTCTATTGTATTGTATTGTATTGTATTGTATTCTATTCTATTTGAAAGCAGGCCTGACACATGTTGGGTTTTACAACAAATGAAGGATTGAAGTGGCCACAACAATTTGTAAAAGCATTTTAATGAGAAATTGAATGTGACAGGGGATTGATACATAATAATATCACAATAGTTCATTTTCTGTCTGCTGCTTTGCTTCCAGTTGATGCCATGGAGATATTAATGCAAGAAATCAGAGAGTAATGTCATTCCAGGGTCCTGCCTACACACTCAACACATCTTTTCTTCCTTCTCATCACTGTCAAGCACTCCCCCTTTTTTTTTTTTTTTTTTGAAGTGGCAGTTAATTTTAAAAGCAACATTTCAAACAGCTCGAGAAATGTTACTAAGCACACAAGCTGTTTCTATGCAGTTTCCCACACAGTCTGCCTGCACACTACAGATACTCGAGTTACAGTTGCTGTTACCCGGGAATAAAAGCTTGAATGCGTAATAACTTGATTCTCAGGAATGAAGAAAAAGAAGAAAGAGAGGACACGCGATAAAGATGAGAGGTAGGTAAGGTAACGTGGTGGTTGAGTGTCTGTTTATAAAAGACGCTCAATGTCTTGGTTTTTACTTGGCAGTTATGATATTTAGCACATAATTACATTTAAAATATCAATAATCAGCGTAAAAATATTCTACTAGGTAGGACAAATATATGTATATATGTATATAAAATAGTTTGTAAATGCATGATAGTTGCATCATAGCTTGAGTGTATACTATTATGGGATATTATATAATGTTAATAATAAGCACGATCAGCGCTTCATTACTAATATGATTATGTTCACATGATAGATTTGGCTTTAATATGTTAAGCTGCGCTTTCATTTCTCTTGCTGTGGTAATCGTGTTCTGATATTCTAGTACAGTGCCTTCCTCTAACAGATTTTCGCATTTCGGGTGACAGCCCGAAATGCAAAGACATTGTTGTAACGAGTTCCTGTAACTGAATCAGCCAAGTAGTGGGGATAAGCTTGTCAAGCCTCTGTTGCTTCTCACACAACCACACAGCACAGTGGAGAAACGGATACAATCCACACGCCGTCAGCTCAGCGCGTGTTTAAGCAAACTTTGCTGTGTTCTTTGTGCCCGAGCCGTGATGAGCAATACTGAGGAAGGATCCACAAAAAGGATATGAATTTGATAAATGCGTGGCTATGAGAATACATGAATGTGCGTTAGATTGTGCTGTATCTGAAGCTGAACTGTGGCCTGCTGCTTCTTTCTGTATGATTAAAGACCATCTCAAACTTTGTAACAGTGCTGACAAGATACCCAGAAAGATGACATTAATCTAACCCTTCTTGCTTTAATCGCTATTTAAAGGAACACACTGCAACCCCGAGACAAGCTCACTGCTGTCAGATTAAAACCTCATATAGCCAGGAATATTTTTGGCCTAATTTAATCTTCAAGTCACAATTTAAATTCAAGTCTGAATGTGACGCCAAACAAAACATCAAGTGTAAGACCTTTATATAATCTAAGGAAGCTATAGAGATATTTGAACATACTTGTTATAAACATTTAGCCTGAACACAGAGAACTTGTTATGCATACAGAGGTTCAGTGCTTTGGATGTTTGCCAATAAACAAATTACAGAGCGTGAGGGGAGATTCACCCTAAATCTACGCAACTCAGATGATGGAATTCAGGTTTAACTAAACTTATCCACAAAATCTGGCCAGAACTACATAAAAAAAACTAGTGGTATCACTGCAACTCTGATATTATAGTAAAAGATTTTACACATTGGTGTCAGGGACCTGGGTCTAATGACCCAGGGTCCATGAGCACTTTTGGACTTGTTTACATGTTACTGTACCGTGGAATTGTGTATATTTGCTGGTTTGTGGTGCTTGTGTCCCTTGTTTCCAGGTTTGTGTGTATAGGTGTTTGTGTGTGGGTGTTCCGGAGGTCCGGTTTACAGGCACCATCAGGCCCTGGTGGGTCTTTCCCGTTGGGAAGCTGGCCACACCTGAGGAGGATGATCACTCACACCTGCAGCTGATCAGGATCGTCAGAATAATAAATTAGAATTTTTAGATGGTCCAGAGAGTGCCTCACAATATGGGGTAAAATTAGCTGTATTAAAATGATGATTGCACCCATGATCTATTGTATTTTATCTCATATTCCATTACACATTCACGATAAGTATTTCAAAGATCTAGTTTCTTTGATCCAGCAGTTTCTTTGGGGTAACTCACCACATCGTTTGAGTAGTAAGAAACTTCAAGCATGTGCAAAGCGAGGAGGATTTTCATTGCCTAACTTTAAATGGTATTATTGGATGATGAATGTGAAACAGCTTAGAGCTTGGATACCTACTGCACCAGTCAAACTCATTTGGTCCCAAATAGAGATGGAAGTTAATGGCAGTATTTCTCCTTGGAGGGAGCTGTTTGATACTAGTCACAAACTTACCCATCCTATAATTGCAAATGCGAAGATATTGTGGTGTAAATTACAAAGGGCGGGTATTGGGATTTTGTTAAATCTCCTTCAGCAACTTTATGGGGGAATAAAGGAATTTTTTTCTATGTATCAGAGTTATTTGACTGTGGAACCAAATGTTTTTTAAGCTTTGGTCAAGTTGTGGAGGTATATAAGTTGAAGCGTAATCAATTTTGGAAATATGTTCAAATACACAGCTCATTATCGAAGTGACAGGGAACCCCCTTGAGTTGTCCCGTGGCCAGCCCTGTGGAAGTCCTGCTCTCAAGATCATCCTTGGGTAAAGGTATCACTTCTAAGATTTATCATTTATTGCAAGATCGGTTAGCTGACCCTCTCCTTAAAGTTAAGGGCTATTGGGCCCAGGACCTAGCATTGGACATATCTTTAGTTGAATGGGACTCATGTCTCAATAATGTTAATACTATGTATAAAGAAATAGGTAGTAGATTTATCCAAATTAAGATAATCCATAGGTGGCATCGAACGCCCCAACAACTGTATAAATGGAACTTGGGCCCCACAGACGATTACTGGAGATGTGATGGTCAAAATGCTTCGATTTTACATATCTTATGGGGCTGTTCAGAACTTCGGGATTGGTGGGAAAACATAATGGAGGTCATTTTCAGTGTTTGGAAAAGAACACTTGGTATCTCACCAAAATTGTCCATACTTGGTATTACGGAGCCCCGCAGGGGACATGGGAGAAAAAAAAATTAAGACAGACTTTTGCGAGATCTCGCGAAACTTTTGCGAGATCTCGCAAAACAAACTCGGGATCTCGCAAAACTTTTGCGAGATCTCGCAAAACAAACTCGGGATCTCGCAAAACTTTTGCGAGACCTCACAAAAGTTTTAGCCGCATTCTTCCCGTTAGCTCGAGACCCACTACAGCCGGGAGGAACACCACTTTCCCGGCACATCGTGCCTCGACCTCCCGGTCGGCTTCGAACCGGCGTCCGAAGAATGCGGCTAAAACTTTTGCAAGATCTCGCAAAAGTTTTGCGAGATCCCGAGTTTGTTTTGCGAGATCTCGCAAAAGTTTCGTGAGATCCTGAGTTAGTTTTGCGAGATCTCGCAAAAGTCCGTCTTAATTTTTTTTTCTCCCATGTCCCCTGCGGGGCTCCGTATACAGAGACTTTGGAACTTTTCCTGCTATACAAAGAAATGGATTACCCTGGCTCTTACCACAGCAAAACGAGTCTTGTTAAAACATTGACGGAAAAAGAAACCCCTCCCTAATGACGACGGTTAAGTTGGCATCTTATGAAAAAATGACTTTGTGTCTATTAGAGTGTTTGTTAGATAAATTGTTTCAATATAATAGTATTTGGTTTCCCTTCACTTGCTGGCTTTCTGTAACTTGAGGGGCAGAGGGGTAATGAGAGATTGGTTGGTGTGCGAAAAAAGAATTTGATTTTTTTTTTTCGTTTTTGTTTGTTTGTTTTCTGTTTTTGTTATTGAAACTCGAAATAGATTGAAAGTCAGTATTTGATACGGTCACCTTTATTCTTCAGTGCAGCCTAAACTAAATTAGGCAAACTTTCTTGTAAATTCTATAAGACAGTGGGCGTGTGTGAGTGTGCACATGGTTGTAATAAAAGTGTTAATATATGTGTTACTATTCTTTTATGACAAGCCTCATTCACCCTGTAAGTCCAATAGTGCTGTGGACTAGTCCATTTACCATTTTGTCCCATCAGCCGTCTGGGTCTGGGTTCTGGAGAAGCCAGTCCATGTTCCAACGTGTGTTTTGCAGGTGTCCAATTACAAATTTTTACTACGGTCTCAATAGAGCACATGATAGAGCAGAAAAGGACACGATTTCAAATGTTAACAAAAATAATTAAATTGATTGAAAATAATTGATTGTAAGAATATTTCTATCCTTTGATATAAAATAGAAATGTAGTTCCCAGTGATTCCCAGTTTCTGGCTTTATGGTATCCTGGTAAGCCCAATAAGTGATTTTAAAACTGAGTATAATGGCTTAGTGACAACCTTATTAAAACCTCTTCATCCTAATTTAGTAATGCGCTTAGGGCTCGTGAGCCGTCCATTGAGTTAAACGGTAACGTCAGTGCTGCTGTCATGAGAAATTATGACTGACACACTAATAAGGCAGCCATAACTGTCAGCTGTCTAATCATCAAAAACCATAACTGTTATCCAACACAAAGACAAACGCATATGTGGACTGAGACAGAAAAGCAAGCATTGAACACTCACATTCATGATGATTTTAATTAAGCATAAGGTCACAGAATTTTGTAAAAGCTTTGACAGTTTTATTCCTTTATGTATCCATGTTCTTCGCAGACCTTAGAGAGTTAAGAAAGTCTTCATAAACATAATAACTATAATCTATTCATCCATGTGTTACTAACACAGCTGTTAAAGCAAATGATGCCTTTTAGTTAAAGCAAGGAAAACATTAACAGATAGAAATATTACCACTTCACCACATTAACTCTTTTCACTCTGTTCGCTCTGAGACATAGCTGATGAGGATTTGGTAGCACCAACTGAGACACAAAATCTCCAACTGCTGTAAAAATCAGGATCTTGTTCAAACCTAGAATCTGCCATGAAACACGACTTTTGATTATCTTGTTTTTTCACTTTAAATCATAACCAAAATGATTTAAAGTGAAAAGTCGAGGAGTTGTTTAGTTAAGTGGAATGACTATCTGCGACTTGGAAAAGTATGCCTACATGTGCCGCAGCAGTGGTTTCCTTCCATTTATTCAAATGTTTGGGTTTTTTGGCCCACTGGTTAAATTACTAACTTCACTGGGTTTTGAGAAACACTCATGTCAAAACATTTGTAACAAAGTCATGTTATACTCTGTGGGATTTAAAACACACGACTCAAAACAAAAACAGGACGTACAGGGAATGAGATGCATATTCATAAACCAAGCAAGACAAAAAGTTTGAAGCAGAGGAGGAAATTAATTGGCTCACTGTGCCTTTTTTAAATGCAGCATAATTTGACTTTATTAGATTTTCTTTGAGAGAATGAAATTGAGATTTCCCTGTTGGAGCCAATGTTCCTGCATGTAGAGTCATTCTAGGTAATAATGGAAGTAAAAATGAAATTTTTATTTGACTCTCTTACTAAGAGTGCTTGTGTTTATGAGTAAAATTAGTTTCATTCCCCTTACTCTGCCAAATCCAAAAACTGTTTCCACAAAAAGAGAATCGCTGAAAAATTGATTATAAATGGGCTTTGCATTTTCGTGCCACACTTTCTGGAGCCTGTCCTAGCAGTCACAGAAACATGTTTCCTTTTTTAATGATGATTTCTTCTCTTTGTTGTTGTTTTTTTACTGAGTAGCTAAAAAGTAAAAGAACAGAATTACAAAAGTGAAGCTGTAAATACACAAACTTCCAGATTAATACATGTTTCAGTTCAAAATAAACATTTGCCTCATCAGCCATGGTGTTACAGTGATCCAGTCTCACCCTCGTTCTGTTCTCTTCTGCCTGCTCTGTTTTTCCTCTCTCTGTTGTGTGTGTGTCAGGGTGAGCACTAACTCTGCTTCCCCTCCCAGTAATACACATGGTTGTTGCACCAGTCTCCACAGGCACACCCGATTCTCATCTCCAGCAGTATTTAACCCAGACTTCACCCACCAATATTATTCGATTCCAAACAAGTTCAAATGTGGAGATTAGTTTCAAGTAAAACAACTGCCACGGCTGCTACACCCTCCATGAAGTGCCCTGCATGTTTATTGAAACTTGATCAGCTGTCTTACCAAATCTTGTGATACAGTTTACATCCTATTTATTTTCGCAAGAGTGTAACCATCTGTATCCTTGGATCTGCCCACTGGCCGCCATTTCATTTTGCATAAATCCGTCCATCCAAGTTTGTGTGTTTTCTTACTTCTGACCAGATGCAGCTTTCTGCATCAACCTTACATTATTCTATTATACTTATCATCACGCTGTGTTTATGTGCCAAAAGAGAATTGATTTCTTTGTTAGTAAAAGTGATTCTGAAGTACGACTTCATTAACTCATCTATAAAGGGTATAGCTGCTGTGGCTGTAATCTCCACATTTTGACTATTTCTTCAAAACTGTATTTTGACTTCAATCGTAGCAGATTTCGAATGGAAGACTACGTTGTGACGACAGACACAGACTGATTGGAAACTGGATTTATTTTCTAAAAGACAAAGTGCAGCAGCAAAGTCAGTGTCACACAGCAACAGCAGGCCTCTGCTCATCCCAGTGTGGAGTTCATGCAGCTCTGGCTGGGAAGCCCCACACATGCAGCATGTTTACAAGTGGTGTTACACTGATTAATGCCCCACTACAACAGTGACATGTGGAACCTCAGTATTAAATTTACACAATAAACAAAATAAACTATGTACAATGCAGTTTTGAGAATGTTCACTGTGACTCACTCAGTACATTATATCTCAGCTACAATTAGTAAAATTGTTTTTCTTAATGTGGCCCTAACACTCCTATCCTCCACATTGAAATGTGAAATCATTGTCCTCTTTGTGCGACACCACATGAGGCCCTTAACTGGAATAAACTGGATCTGGATCTATGCTTCACACACTGTAAACACAAATAAAAGAACACTGGGTTCATAAATCAGAGATCCTTTGAGCTAAGTCATTTTCTGCTTATTCAAAATGTTGTCATATCAACTTTTGAGATTGTTTAGTTTCAAAAGCACATTTTCAAATAAGCACTCATTGTACAAATTGTCTTTTTTTTATTTTCACACTGATGAAAGTGATACAGGAAAATGTTTGAGGCCCACAACCTCAAAGGTTGATACATCAATACACATCCTACGTTGTTTCCAGCTGCTTGGTCCTCTTATCATTTCCATATAAAACAACGTGTTACTGACATTTTATCATCTTCTCCTTATTCTGATGTAGTACGGCGTGTACACACATCTACATTTCTGGCTGTTTGTGTCTCTCTCGACCTTTTTAACAGGAAAAGGGTCAGAAGCACTTCCTCTTTGCCAATCATACAGCTTTAGTCAAGTGACCGGAGGGTAATGGCGTTTATATCAAGACCGATTTATTGAGCAATAGACCCTGTGTGTTCAGCATATACATAAATAGATTGAGAGTTAGCTTCATAACAACTGACATCAAGGGGCCAAAAGTGCAGCACACAACACTCGAGAGAAAAGAAAATATATTTCTCAAAGTTGATGGGATATGTGATTGCATAGACATTTAGTCGGATTCAGTGGAGTGGCTCTGTCATTTATTTTTTAAATAGGTGAGAAGATGTGAGTTGTGTTACAGAGAAAAAACCAGCAGGTTCTCATCCTAGGTATATGACCAGATTTACAAATGGGAGTTTCATAAAGGCTATGTTCTCAGTATGTGAATTATTCTGATTTTGTGAGATTTTAGTCAAGGTTGACACATAAAGATGCAAATTTCTATGAGAATTTCCACCAAAGTTACCAAAAGTCTGCCGAGGCCCACCAGCCTCCACTGCGAAGAACGATTGTGTATGTAGGTATTTGTATATGTTTACCTTACAGTAAAATGGTTAGAAAAATAAAAATGACAAAGTGGCACTTCTGTAAAACTACCATTTGTGAGAGCTTCATGCAGAAAATTCAAAGGGATCATGGAGTGAGTGAAAGTGGATAATACAATGGAAGGCAAGTGTCACTAATGGCCTTATTGACTCACCCTCCAGGTACATATTTGAATGCTTTTTGGCATGTCAACTGGAGACTCTTGAAAAACATCTAAAGAAAGAAAAAATGTGTTTTGTTTTTTTTCAAGAAAATTGTTTCAGTTGTCGCAGTCACAAGAAATATATTCTACAATAACTCTTCAGTTTTGCAGTTAAGGCTTCTTGTTCAGTGAACAAAGGCTGATTTAATGGCTCCAGTAGGATTATAGGTAAAAGCTATAATGAAGCTGCTGACTAATTCTGACCCTCAAATAAGCTACTTTAGATATTCTCGAGTGCAAACTTGGAGCACGCTCTGATTAATTTGAAATATGCAAAAGCATGCTTTGAGTTTTTACCGACTAAACCTGGAGTCATTATGAAGGGTAAAACATGCAGATTAGCATATGATGTAATTGTCTCTTGCCTTGAGGGACAGCTGGTAATACACAAGGTAAAAGTAGGACTGCCTCTACTCTGTGTGACTCAGTATTACTGTGCAATGCAGGGCTTCTAAAGAGCACTACCAGCTGTACACAGGGTACACAACGTACATGTACACTTACCCGCTACTTTGTTAGGTATGCCTCTTCAGGTGTTCATTAACACAAATATCTAATCAACAAGCTGCATGACAGCAATTTACTGTATTTAGGCATAAAGACATGACCTGCTGAAAGTCAAACTGAGTATACAAATGGAAAAGAAAACATACCTGGTTATTGGTGCAGTTTGTCTACACTATTTTCTGCTATTGTTGCTAATATGTCAATATTAACTTCATTTTGGGGCTCCTTACCAAAAGAGATTCATATAAAACACCACAGCCACCTGTTGTTGCTGACCATATTCCTTTCTGACCACAGTGTGAGTTGGCATGTTATACTGCTGGAAGCAGCCATCAGAAGATTGGTACAAAGCTCAGATCATCACCATCTTGTTTCTTAAACATGATAATGAGTTCATTTTACTCAGGCAGCCTCCGCAGCTACCAGTTTGCAATCCAATATAACACATTTGCAATGTGCTGGTAAGGATGAATCGATGTACAGCCAACCAATCTGCAGCAACTTTACCAAAATTTACCAAATTCTCAAAGGAATGTTTGGAGCTCCTTTTTGAATGCATGCCATGAAGAATTAAGGCTGTTTGGAAGACATAAGGGGGTCTAACCTGGCGCTAGCAAGGTGTACATGCGTCTATGAGTATTAAATTATAAGTATTAAACCAAAGTGCAAGATTTCAGACTGAAGGCAAAAAATGGTGGGAAAATTAGGGAAGAAATTAGTGCAAAGTATTGCAATTTAATAGGAGAAATAAATTATACAAGTCCTAATGCAACAAAAAAATGTTGCCATGCTGGCAAGTTCTATGAAGAAAGGCTCAAATCAACCAGAAGATTTAACCAAGAACATTTTTGCTATGACATGACTGTGTAGTGCTGCTGTGCAACACAGAACAATAATGGATTGGATTTATATAGCGCTTTTCAAGGCACCCAAAGCACTTTACAATGCCACTATTCATTCACTCTCACATTCACACACTGGTGGAGGCAGCTACGGTTGCAGCCACAGCTGCCCTGGGGCAGACTGACAGAAGCGAGGCTGCCATATCGCACCATCGGCCCCTCTGGCCAACACCAGTAGGGTAAAGTGTCTTGCCCAAGGACACAACAACCAGGACAGAGAGCGCGGGGATCGAACCGGCGATCTTCCGGTTACAGATGCGCTTCCCAACCCCCTGAGCCACGGTCGCCCAATACAACATTTTGTAGCATTGCAGCAACAAACATAAAAGAAATACACACAAGTTTTTGTATTTCTGTTATTTGCAACAATTTTCAGGTTGGTAAAAAGTGTATGTGAGCTGTTTCACAGGGAAAATACACTGAATGTCTTATTCCAGGAAAATAGTACAATTTCCAGCTCTTGTCTAATGTTCTGGATTTTGATCTCGGGACATGCTGAACACACGATTAGTTGGGGCCATCTTCCTAATGTGCTTGCTTGTGATGTTTGTTGTCTCATCCTGGACTGTGGTGCTGACACTCACCAGTCCCCGGCCTCCTTCGCTCTGCTTAGCGTACAGCATCAGGGTGCTGGACTTGGGGTGAAACCCTCCATGCATGGTAAGGAGTTTTCTTATCTCGATGTCAGTGGTTTCTATCTCCTCCTTTGGCCAGCTTATTATCCCAGCAGGGTACCTGATTACAGGTTGTAAGTGTTAATAGCCCAGATCTTGTTCAGCTAACTCCCCTTAATGGTGTCAGCTCCACAGTCCAGGATGAGGCAACGAACATCCACGAATACATCAGGAAGATGGCCAACTGCATGCTAAGTGAATACTTCAGGCAGCAGAAACCCAAGAATAAGGAGAAAGAGTAGGCACCATCATGGAAGGACAGGCCCCTGCACGGTATGTACCACCGGCAGATAGAGGAGGTGGCTGATATCCAGAAATCCTACCAGTGGCTGCACAAAGCTGGACTGAAAGACAGCACATTTGAACATATGTTACAAACACACCATTTTAATATCTGAAGAACAGAACTGAAAGTAGGCTTTACTTTCATACATCAGTCTGAAAAGTTTTGATGTAATTTTGATGAAAATCCATTCGTTTTGTATCTACCGGCTGTACTGCAGTGTCTCAAGTCTTTGCCTCTAATTAGATTCATATTAAATACCCACCATGCTGTGTGCTATAAATGATGTTGAAATTTGCCCCTCACAGAAAAAGTAATCACTGTGTTGCTGCAGCGCACACAAAAAGCACAGCATAGTCAACTGAGACTGTAAATTGTATTTGCACTGAATAGTTTTTGCATAGCACGGGAATTTAAATTCACTTACGCTTTGCAGTCGAGATCATTCGATCAAGGTTAGCACAGATGTACAAAAATTTGACAGATGGAATGAGAATTATAAAGTAGACTGGGAGTAGGAAAGGGAAACTAGAGAAAACTGTTTCATATAGCACACAACATGTCTCTAAATCAGAATATTCAAACAAAAGCAATGCACAAGTTCAGCAAAGATGAAGAAATGCATATTCAAAGATAGGCTCAGTGTTCTCTTGTGTATTTTAGAAACAACAGAGCAGAGTGAGCATCCATAGGGCCAGATGGCAGAAAAAGCAACATCATTATTCAGACCATTACCTCAGCTAATTGAGGCACTCAACACTCACACACACACACACACACACTTTCACAAATCACATATGCATTCACACGTGTACATAGCTTCATCAGCTTCATACAACTCTATCACAAATCTGCACGCAGTTATACTGGCTAAACCTCAGTTACAGAGCTGTTGTTTGTGGATTTGTCATATACCTTACATTAAGCTAGGTGTATTTACAGAATCCTGTATTCATGCAGGGTATATACATGTTCTTCTATAATCATTTTATGTAAATGAAAGGAAATCTGACCAAGAGGTTGCCAAGTGTTATGTTTTACACTTTATCATGGATGCTATAACAAGTCACAATTTAAACTAACTTTTTAACTTATTAAAATTCACTTAACCCCCCCCCCCCCCCTAAAATTACACTTTTCAAGTTGTTTCAGTGTTACAAAAAATGTCCAATGCTGCAATAAAGTCAGAACAGTTAACATGTGGAACGCTCCCACCATCTTCTTAGACGGGGTCATGAAAGTCAGTCTTTTTCTCACCCTTCTTCTAATAATGCTGTTGCTTCTCCATTGTTTAACAGGATTTCTTCTTGTGCATTTCTACCATGACCACAACTGACAATAAAAATAAAATTATATTTGTAAGATATTCAATTAAAAAAAAACAGCTTTAGAAAGTCTTTGGAATGTCTGAAAGCCTCTCACATCTAGAGGGGTCTTTTCAAAGTCTTCTAGTGTATGGTAGGCATTAGTTTTATTGTGATTAAACTTCTGTTATGTTTAGCACTAACTGGTATTCTTTGCTATGGTCAAAAGCATCCTTCCATCCATTTTCTTCTGCCCCTCCAGTTCAGTTTCATGGGAGGTACTGAAGACTATCCCAGCTGTCATGGGGAGAGAGGTGGGGTACACCCTGGATAGACCGACAGTCTGTTTCAGGGCCCAAAAGAAACCAGTATGGACAATGGTTTTGTTGATAAGAACAGAAAGGAGTGACGGGGGTTCTAAGAGGTGTACTAACCCACTTCACACAAGAAAAATACAACAGTGAGTTATTATGTGGTTAATTCTGATAGTCAAACAATTTCACTCAGACAGATGACTGATTATCCCCCCATATCTCCGTATGTGCAACATCAAGGACAACCTCAACTAGTCTGACCAACCACTACTGAATCCCCGCAGGGCTCGGTTTTCAGCCCCCTACTGTGTGCCTGTACAGGACGCCCTATGACCGAATAGTTTTCAGTTTCTAATGAGTTGCTTTCTAATGTTCTACTTCATTTTCACAAGAAATGCATTGATATTAAAAATAGCAATGCTGTATAGATAAGTACTGAGAGTTTGCAAGCAGTGAAAAACAAACCACGATGCAGGAACAGAGTACAGAGAGTGTGTACCGTGTATAAAACAGCAGCAATGGAAATGATGAGTGGCTCGCTGTGGACAGACAGACAGACAGACAGACAGACTATAAGCTCAGAAAATTAAAACTGATTTGATTTGTTAATAAAAACTAATGGATACACATCTATAACAACTCCTATCTCAAATGATTGTGTCTGCAGTCCCTGGTTATAGAGACCATGGATTCAGAAGAAAAGGATTTAGTTATAGAACATATCATTACATTTGAATCTGGTAAATATTTAGTCTTAATTAATATTTAGGACTTAACAGAGACGTGACTTTCTCATAGACTTTATTCAAACGATGTCCGGGGCAGACCTCCTCGACTTCAAAAAGAAGTCAGGATATATAAAAATCCTGCTCCATGACATCAGCAAACACATTTCTGATGAGATTTGGTCAGTCTCTAGAGAAAAGTCATACTGAATACAAAATGAACCTAATCTGGTAATTTATGGTCCCCATTAGAGTCAAACAGAATAGAATTTAGCCTTTCCTGTGATTGAGACGTCACTACCATTTGACGTGCGGTGTCCTTCCCTTTTCCATTTGAATGCCTTCACTCACTCTGGCATTGCATTTTATCTGTTAGGATCTTTTCCATTTGGACATTGCAAAGATGCAGTGCTTTATAAAGCAGATAGGTCACTAATGACCTGGTGGATGTTAAGGGATAAAGAGTAGTCACTGATGCATGCTAAAGTACATAGTTGAACACTAGACTGGTGAGTCATTGCTTATAGACATTTTTGGCTTTGATTATAGTCAAGCTTTAGCCAGATTTATGAAACCATTCCTTCAAACTAATGGTGAGCCATTAAAGCACCAGACTCACCTGTAAATTATTCTCACTTCAAAGCAAACCCTGACCATGAGACAGGACAAAAGTTCAAATTTCACCATCTATATCTACAACCTGATACTATATTAGATTTGTTTTAAAACTCTAACAGTTAAGAATATTTTACACAAGTTGAAGAAACTTTCAAAAGACAATAAACAAGGTAAGGATGAGAATTTTGGATGGTGCTAGTGATGTACACAGCTCGAGATACTTCAAACTGCCATGTTTTATGCATGAGAGGCTGGATAACAAATACGAGCTGAAGTAGAAAAACACAAAAAATAAGAGACTGAGAGGAAACAGTAGAATCCTACAAGTTGGCAGAAATCAACATTTCAAGCTTCCCAGACTCTTAAAAACATGTTCCCAGTGGAGTCATGTTCAGAGAGGATGCTTAGAAAGACAGCAGCTCTGATTTACTGTGCACTCTTCTCTCACTCCTCGCCTCTGTCTTATTCTACTTCCTCTCTTCAAATCCGTCATACTGCTTTGCTCCCTGTTAGGATGAAACGTGTTGATATGCCAGCAATACCTGACTGTAATTTGTAAACAATAGTAAGTATTCCCGTTGGAGCAATACTCTTCTAATCAGCCAAACAAATGGGGGAAAGAAAGAGGCAGGGAGGAAGAAAAACACATTCCTGAAAACATCTTGTACTTGAACAATGAAATAATTTTCTCCTTGAAGCAAAATTCTTTTAGTAAGTCATGGTGGAAATGAACTTGGACTGTTAAACTGGAAGGTGGGACTGGTGGACAATATCTCTGGGCTGCCTCGGTGTGGAAAAGGCTGTTTCTGCTTAGACTGCTGCTTCTGTGATCCTGGCTCAGGTAAGTGGTAGAAAATTGAAAGTTAGATTGGAGGATACTTTGTGACTGAGAGAATACTTCAGCTGCCTCTTCAGTAAGTCTTCCATCCTGTACATCAGGGGTCGGCAACCTTTCTGATGGTGAGTACCATTTAAAATTTCCTCAGAAGTCAGTGTGCCATATGATTGCATTAGCAATAAATTTAAAAACACTCTAAATGAACTATGTTTGTTTGCAGATGTTGGCA
Source organism: Maylandia zebra (assembly GCF_041146795.1). Lineage (NCBI taxonomy): Eukaryota > Metazoa > Chordata > Actinopteri > Cichliformes > Cichlidae > Maylandia > Maylandia zebra. The sequence continues at coordinate 29,283,403 of NC_135168.1, forward strand.
GCTATCAGCGAATAGTTATCAGCTATTTTGAAGCAAAAAAAGACTCTTTATCCATAACAGCAAGTGAACTGGACAACAGAAAATACAAATGCTATTTATGGTCTTGTAACAGGGCGGCCCTTAGCGGCTGGAAACACAGTGAGCTGGACCAAGGCAAGTGTAGTGGAACAAAGTACTTATTTGCTATACAGCTCTCCTTACAACAATTAACTTGTCGAGCCTCTTCACAGCACAAAAATCCACCTCTAATGAGGAACTGGCAGCCTTAAATATGTTCAGCTGTCACAGACTTAACCATTATTCCACTCTCAGGTAAATTCTTAAATCCCAACCTTCCACCACAGTACACAATATATAAATTAGAATAAATAAATACATAAATACATTTCACATTTACATATTAATAAATATTTCACACTTTAATGTTACACCAAACCCACTATTATAAAAACCCAGAAACCCAAGCACAACAAGATTCACCACACTCTTTACCAATGGTCTCTCCCGGAACCTTTAAATGGTGTCTGGACCCCTGAGGAAACATTTGCCCAAACACCTTGAAGAGGACACAGGCAAGAAAGGTGAGTAATCATTATCTTCCAAACGCTTATTTGCACCGCTTTTATCCCTAGATTTCACACACACTTGCGCATTAATTTTCCTTGCTGGTAAACCTTAATCACAATCTCAATCCCCATTCTTTTCTCCTGACAGACAACCACCACATTCCTTGATGAGGAGCAGCTGTGCAGGATCTGAAATAAGGCTACGAACCGATTTTAAAATTCCCAATAAATAGTCAGTAAATATTTAAACTTCTTGTGTGCAAATCCATGCTTAAAGTGCAATGCTAAATAAGGTGCTTGATAAAGTGCTTTTAATAAAGTGAAAGGTGTGCTCTAAAGTGCTACACAGATAATATAATATAAATAAATCTACTAAGGGAGTCCTCTTCCTTACAGGTCTCCTCACAACAATGATAAGAAAAATAAACTAAGCCAGTATGACATGTTTGTTAATACAGAGACACACATGTTAATGTGATCTCTGGGCTCCCACTCAGAGACACAGGTCTCTGAGTGTCCAGCATTCAGACGGCTACCTGAGGACACTCATGTGAGAGAAAATCTGCTCACACAGATATGTAGAGCCAAATACTGTCAATAAGGCCTCTGCAATGTTCTGAAGACAGTTTAACTTGTCAGGTAGTGATGTCCAGCAGGGCCATGAACATGCACAGCAGTGGATTCCAGCTGCTTTGATGTTGCATCAACCGATATTAACTCAACCAGTTAATGCGAGACAAATCCAGCTGCTTATTAAAGCTTTCTGGTTTGATCAGAAAATAAAACATTGGTCCATACGCCTGAAAGTCCCAAAGACGCATTGTGAATTCTGTCTCGAGTCTACGGATGTATCCGTGTATTTCCGTGGTGCTGATGCTAAGCTGCTGAAGCATTTTGAAGTGTTGGAATGTGGAAAGCTAACAACGTCCCTCTGACCAGTAGGCTAAGTTATTTTTAGCTAATTAAAAGCTGAATCTGGTAGCTGGGGTTGTTAGCTAAGATACTGTCATTAAGAAGCGGCGCAACTAATGTGTCTATGTGAGCTGATTTGCGATGTGCACCGCTGCCGCGGCCATTTATTTTTTGATGCACCTTCTCAGATTAATTCACTGCGTGTCGTGCCCAGGGCTGGACTGGGACAGAAAATCGGCATTTTGACTGGAGACCGGCCCACCAGGTATTAAAGCCATAAAGCCTTTGAATGAAAACAAACGCTGTTGTGACAGTGATGTACACTGTCTTGTTGGTATATGTATGATTTCTATACATTTTACATCAGATAAAAACGTTGGTTGTAAGATTCAGATAATTATTTATTAAAAACTAGACGTTTGAAATGAGAATAAGAAAGTATTTCTTTGTGCCCCCTTTCCCTGTTAATGCCCTACCTGGCCCCCCCTGGCAAAACTTTGCTAGACCTGCCCCTGCACAGTTCTGTTCTGCAGCTTCTATGAACTCAGCCTACAAACACATAAATGAACCAGCTGCTGCATGTTCTGGTTAAAGTGGTGCTCCACTTCACAGGTCTCCAGTGACTTCCAGATGCAAGACAGGGGGCCTGGAGTAACTTTGAGTGTGGGACGAGTCCTTTTTGGTTAAGCAGCTGAGTTATATTTCTATTGCCTTAGAGAGGTGGCACACTAGCAGTAACTGAACTTTCAAATTAAGAGCAAAGCTTAAATCAGTCACACACACTGACAGCTACTTTTGACCTCTGCTTTATTTACAAGAGCAGCTCACATGTTTTAGAAGATTTCTACATCTGATCACCTTCCTGACACAACCCTCTACGAGTGTCCTAGGACTGTACCAGGGATGGTTCGTTTCTTAATGTAGATGTCCCTACACGATGGAGCAACCAGATCTGAAAATGTATAAATAACCAACTAAAAGGTCCATTAATACACGTGTGTGTGAACCCTCCATATGCTGCTATATGTACTTTTGCCTCTTTTACACATCTAGTTTGTACAATCCACTTTAGTTGATGATCAACATTTCATCTCAGCTCTTTTCCACCAGTTCCTAATAGTCCAAGAACCCAGCATTCCCAGCTGGATCCAAAGTCTACAGTGAACTTCTAGAACTTCTAGAATAGTAAATGGTAAATGGCCTGTATTTGTATAGTTTTTCTAGTCCCTAAGGACCCCAAAGCGCTTTACACATCCAGTCATCCACCCATTCACACACACATTCACACACTGGTGATGGCAGCTACATTGTAGCCACAGCCGCCCTGAGGTGCACTGACAGAGGTGAGAGAACTAGAACTTCACCGCTTTTTTTTTCATTTAAAAAAAAAAGTATTTAATTTTATGACTAGATTCAGTTATTTTACAATGGAACAACACATCATATTATATACTCTTTTGAATTTTAGTACAAATGCCAAAGAGTGTAACTTAAACCTGCTCTACACACAGCATGCATTTGGAAGGCTGCGGTTGGTCAAAACTGCAAGAACCTTTAATCTACTTTTGTACTGTTGCACTTCATTTATCCAACATGCTGTGTGGAAATGTACAGTGTTGCTGAAGCTTACTTATAGCTTAGTTCACTGAAGTGAAAATGTATAAATAACCAACTAAAAGGTCCATTAATACACGTGGAATTACTTCACTGAAGTGAAGTAAGCTATAAGATTTCAATAACCATTTTGCTTTATTGCGCCAGAAGAGTAAGGACAGGGCAGGCGGTCTAGACTCAAATTCAGTTCAGGGTTACATTAAACAGTATTGTGGGTATGTGCAAGTATTTACGGATGCTTCAAAGAATCCATCTAGTCAAGTGGGGTTAACAGTAATAATTCCAGACTGAAAGAGGATTAATGATGGAGTGTCTGTGTTTACAGGAAAAATGATAGCGATTCTATTAGCAGTACAGTGGGTGGAAGGTTTGAGGCCATTGGAAGCAATTATTTGTTCAGATTCAAGTGCAGCCTTGGTCACTCTACAGAACGGTCATTCGAAAGGTAGGTCAGATATTTTAATAGAGGTTCAGCAAACTCTTTTCAGGATATATATGATGGGTCTGTCAGTAGTGTTTGTATGGGTCCCGGCTCACTATGGGGTAAGAGGGAATGAAGCAGCGGATAGGTTAGCAAAGGAAGCCACTAATCATAGGATAGTTGATCTGGCCCCTAGAAATGAGGGGTAGATGGCAGAAACAGTGGGAAGAAGAAAGGAGGGGAAGGTGGTTATATAAAATTCAAAGGGGGGTGGGAGTAAGGAGAGCCACAAGAAGGAGTAGGCGAGAGGAGGTGGTGGTGTCAAGACTGAAATTTGGACATATTGAAAAACACTATTCTTGATAGGGAAACAATAATTCAGGGAAATGTGATTATTGTGGAGAGGAGGAAACTTTGGAGGATGTTATTTTGCAGTGTCGGAAGTGTAAGGTAGAGAGGAGACGATGGGTCCAAAATCTCAGTAACATTAATGTGAAATTGGATCTTGTTGGGTTGTTACAGAAGGAGTCGGGGAATAAAGGTTATCAGGCTTCATTTCAGTTTTTGGGTGAAGGAAGATTGGTTGGAAGGATATGAAGTTTGTTTTTGTTTTTTGTGGGGGGGGGGGTTAGCGTGATTCCTGTCCACACTCCATACCAGTGGTGGCGGTAATGCACCATGCAGTTGTTTGCCAACCGCTAATAATACTTACAAGAAGAAGAAGAAGCCCCGGCTCTCTCCAACTCGTGTGATCTCTTTACCTTCATCGTTACTGGATTCTAATTGCCTGTCCAGATTTCCCTGGACCTGTCCCTGTTTCCTCCCTGGATACCTGAGTGTGAGTTTGGAGATTGTGTGTGTTTCTGACAGTGTGGGGTGCACAGAAGAGGAGAGTGGTGTGTGTGACAGTAGCGGAGTGTGGTGTTCGCTTTTTCCTTCCACGTGGACTCCTGGAGCCCCTTTTCCCCTCGCACTGTACACTTGGTGGTTGTCGTAAGAAACCTTTGCCTTCTAATTCCAAGTTCACAGAGTCCTGCGCTTGAGTCCTTTCACGCTTTGTGACAGATTCACAAACAGAAAAAAATGAAACAGTCATGAACGTTCCCAGGAGTGGCTCGTTATCTTTGTGTAATATTAAAATTTGTTTGATGATCTGACTCGTGAGTGGGACGAATGGGGGGAAAAATCATCAAAACCTTGTTTCAGAGCCAGAAGCACACTGTAGAAGCAACCTAAGAGTTTCTCAATGTAAGGAAACGGGCTATCGTTAGTGGCTATTTCAATGATTTGATGCTTTTCAGTTATAGAATAACTCAGAGAGAGTCTGCAGTGAAGGCCTGGCAGAGCATCTCGGGGGAGGCAATGCATCATTTGATTATGTTCATGGTTTTGGCATTCGACTTGGGCAATAATTGACTCAGCCAAGTGTTACAAATCTTTCTTATATTTATAATGATGTTAGTTTGTTTGATTACTTTTGAGCCTTTGATTTTCATACACAGTCCCCCAATTTTCAATGTGAAAATGCTAACCTGCTAACTTGTTAATGCTAACAATTTTAAATCCCTCGAATAAAAGTTGAAAGTCTGCACTTGAATCACACCTTAACTGTCTTACTTAAATCCACTGTGGTGGTGTATAGATATGTGTCTGGCTAATTTATCATGGTTAATACTCCTGTGTATACTTAGACATACAATAGCATCAGCGTTTTGTAGAGCTACAGGTTGCACAAACACTTACACATCCCCAAGATTTTAAGCTGATTCTCCCCTCTGTCATAAGAAAACTAATGGCTCATGTCAGAATGTAATAATACCCATTAAAAGTACACTTAAGACATTTTCCAGTGCCTCTATAAATAGTGTGAACGCTCAGGTTACACATCAATGATTTCATGCTTCAAGTGTGGCAAATTAGGAGGATTTTCTTATTTTGCAACATGTGCCTACACACACAAAACACAACCATCCATTTAGTTTAATTCCAAAAGGTACAAACCAGAATGAATCCATGTTTATGAATAATTTAAGAATTTTACATAAGAGCCTTAGTCTCTAAGTGGATTGAATTTGTGTGCATGTGTGTGTGCACTGTATGCATGTGGGGGTGGTACTTGGTTGGAATACATCTCTATCAGTGTCCAGCCCCATAACAAATAGGGTTTGGCAAATCTGAAGGTCAAATCGAACAGCAAACAGTGGCTTTCAGCCTTGGTCCCTTCTCCTATGAATCCCTAACAAGCCACTCAGCATACAACAACGAGGCAGAGTTTTTGGAAGGCAGCCTATTTCTCAGCTTGTGGCATCTCTCTAATAACACAATCTATTCACCATCATAAATAATGTAGGTGCAAGACTTATGATTCTGTTGTAGTTTTGCTGCAGTAACCCGCATTCAAGGCCATTTCTCAGCTGAGGAAAGATGAGATAATATTGAATATTTTCAGATGGATAACATTTAATTTTTCTTTCAAAGATTTTTTTTTTTTGTCTGGAGGCACTTTTACACATTTTTCAGTGTTGTTCATGATGAACAACCCCAATTCCTACAAAAAATACTGGGTAAAGTTTAAATAAAAGGATAATTCAATAATTTGCAAATCTCATAGCCTCACATTCACAACAGAACATAAACAATAAATCAGATAGTCATTCATTTTCAATTGGACGACAGCAGCAGGGCCATGATTACTGCTGTGTAGTATCCCGGCAGGCCAGTTCAGCACCCACATTTCTATTCTATTACAAATCCGTGCTGCTGTAATAAATGCAGCGTACAGCTGAGCATTGTCTTTCTGAAATATGCAAGATCTTAGCTGAAAAAGATGTCATCTAGCTGGGAGCATATATTGCTCTGAACCTGCCTTTCCCCACTGAGAAATGTGTGCAAGCCCTCCACTCTCCAGTGCAGATGATGCACTGTTCATATATTCCAAAACAAATTGATTCAATTGACCACAATGGAGTGCCCACCTTCTCCTTCACACAGAGATGCCATCAGATTCTCAGAAGTTTAATGACACTGTGTGCTGTAGAGGATGATGTATTTCAAGTCTGGCCTTAAATTCAAAATGAGATATTATTTTATTATTTTATTTTATATGATACAAAAATGTCTTAGTTTAAACGTTTAATGTGTTTTCTGTTGTTAGTTATGAATAATACAGGTTTATAAGATTTGCAAATCATCACATTTTGTTTTTACTGACACTTTACGCAGTGTCCCATTTTTTTTTCTGAAATAGGGTCGTCGACTGGTGTTAAAAAAAATGTAGTCTCTGTCACTTTTTTTGAAATCATGTGTTCTTGTACGAAATCTCGAAGAGGTCGACTACCTCCTTCAGCTAAAAACAGATATTGTTCCAAAATGTTTATTAACTTATAAAAGTTCAAAAGCTTTATAAAGTTCACATAAAGTGGAAATTATATACTATTCATTCTTCTGGAACAAATGGCTGTGGTTGCTGATGGTTAGCCCCACCCCCACGCTTAGACTGACATTTTAAATGCCAAGTTTACGTTCGTCCATCAGTTACTCCACCAATTAATCTAGTGTTTTTTCTTTGTTTTTTGAACCACCACTCAAAATACATTTTATTTTTTAAATAACCCATAAACCTTTTCTTTTAAAAAAATAAATAAAAGGTCATAATTTATAATAGGACGGTTCAATAAAAACAGCAAAAAAAGTATGCATGTAACTGTTGACTACAGCTGGTTTTGGCTACCAGAACTAGGGCTACAAGGACCCAACCCAGGCTCTGGACGGTCGCTGACCAACACTGTGCAGCAACTTCCATATTTTTATTCCAAAAAGTCCTTGGAATATAGTTTTAAGCCACGGTAACATATTCTCTCACACACTTTTTCAGAATTTCTCTATGGCAGAGCTGTCAAGGTGAACTGTCACTACCCCAATATGAATGTAGAAAGAGGGGCTCGCTGAGGGGATGAATGTTGTTTGGGTAGAGCTGGAACTTGTCACATTGCATATGTGGGCCTTGTTTATGTGGTGCTTCTCTAACTGCCAAGAGTTAGAGACTACTGGAGATGGCCAGGTGTACATGCCTGTTTCTGTCATGACCAGAGACAAGTTCATGGTAATTAGCAGCACTGTTCACATGGGCAACCTACAACATGACATAGAGAATGGTTGTCATGGCCACACTAGAACGTAAAAGCCAAAATTAGAGTGAGATCGGACTGGGAAGTAGGCATGCATCTCCTGAGAGATGGTGGAATCAGTGACTACTATATGCTAATCACACTTTTTGCAAATGCATTTTGTGTAGAACTATTTAAATATATATGTTTTTTACTTTTATTTGGACACCTTGTTCGTACACTGTAGTACAAATACTGCATGACTGCCAAAATACACAAGGAGACACGGTCATCAGTACAAACAGTAGATTCTCTGTGGTGCCTGTTCTTATTTCTTTTGATCTTAAAAACTGATTGGTCAACTCCTCATCACATATGTAACTTCAGTCCAAGGTCATATGGTCATTCCTATCCAAGAACAGTGGCTATGACCCTTGTTTGTACTGCCACTGGCTGTTCTCCAGTGTTGTTTCCACTAAGAGTAAAAGCTAAATGGCTGAAATCTGCAACTCTCATATTTCAAGCTCTCTGTGTGTAAATAACAGTCATCTGTGGTTTGCTAACGGTATCATTTTGCTAAATAAAAATGAAACATGTTTTTGATACTAATTCAAGGCAGGATTTGCTCACCATCATATCCTAATTTAATCAGAATCTTAGTACACTGTTATTTATGCTGCATTTGGCCACCTGCTGTATATCGTTTTCAGCGAAATAACTTGCTGGCAGACATTGATCATATTTATTCAGCAGAAACCAGCCACAGAGAAAAAACACCATATTTTCTTTTAGGAAAGATAACTCTATTTCCCCAGCGTAACAAGCATAGCTAGACAGGAAGCTCGTGGGAGCAGGTGAAGTAATTATGTCACGGTGGAACTGGACACTGATTTTCCTAAATGATGTCAAGGCCTTATATTGCAGAACCAGCCGTGACCTCTGATTATTGCTGAGAGCCTTGAAGGACGAATGGAAGAACGCTAGTACTGGTAACAATAAGGCTGCAGGGATGAGGTTTAGATAACAATGTGCAGTCACACAATTCTATGTGTTTCCTTCAAGAAGATCAATAAGAATGTCCAGATGCACCCATCTATTTTTTTAATTTTTTATTTCTTCTCTCCTCAGCACAGAGGACAACTAAATAAGTTGAAGTCTAAGAATGTCTGAATGCAGTCAGACAGACAGTAGCGTGGTGTGTTTCACTAGGAGGAAAACATCTTTTCTGGAGAGAAAATAGCAGATATGGTCTAGATGTCTTCACAGCAGCAAGACACAATACACATGAGTCTCTCGAGTCAAACTGTGTAGCCCTCGTAGATTACAGCAAACAGTGGGAACATTATTCAAAGTTAACGATGAGAAAGTTCCAGAACTCCAAAGAGCTGCTGTCCCATTCATGTTTCTTGTGAAGCACTGAGGCCTTCCAGCACTTTTGTTATTATGAGACCACTCCCTGAAATTCTCATACTGAACGCTTGAACATCCATTCCTAATGTTCAGCCCACTTAGAAAGCAACCCCATAAATTGTAACCCAATATCCCACAAACTTCCTTGTGCTCGAACAATCCAAGTTTGAGGGAAAAGGGGATCTTTTTCTTGTCTTTAGTGGGTGGGGTTCCACTATACTCAAACCAAACCAACTAAAAAGCAGAGTCAAACTGGGGCTCTGTCCAAGGTGTACCCTGTCTGTCGTCCTGTGGTAGCTATGATAGGCTCCAGCACCCCTCCAACGATCCCGATAAGGATAAGCTGAAGAGCATGGACGGATGAGTAACTGCATGATAGGACACCATGCTGACAAACAATACTGACCCTACATGGTTGCTATCACGTTAAATGACAATAATCCCTCTACTTGACCTTTCAGTCCCTTGCGTCTGTAATTTTCACAGTAAACAGTGAACATTATGACTAAGAGGATAATGATTCATCAACACACCCTTTCATTCAACTCTCCTCAACATTTTTGAATACTGCATGCTGTGTCTATAGCAACAGGGAAAAAGTGACTAACTGACCACGTTTATATCTCTGGTGGTTGCCAGCGTGCCATGGATGATAGAGCTCTTAATGTTTTTCAAAATGATTTTAAAAAAGATCACTTTAGAAGCAAGTGATGAGAGATGAGAGACAAACAGAGACCCAGCTCCTTTTAAGAGAATGAGGCCATGCAACAAACACTTTCCATCATTTGACATAGAAAAAGGGTGCATGTGCCACTGAATGAGCAGGTGTTCAGATGAGCTTTGTGTGTGTCCATTTACATGTATGATGGTGTGAGTGTTTGCTCATGCATACTCTCCCTCAGGTGTGTGTTCACACCTGCTCATGTGTTGGACCACAGAAATCACTCCATTTCTCTGCAGAGGGACCACTTCCTCCCACCTGTCATTCCTGGCATCAGTTTTGTTAGTGTGTGTGTGTGTGAGATGACATGTCTGTTATGTTGGAAGCAGTGAGTGTGTGCTCACGCTCGCCGCACTCAGTGGGTGTCCACACTGTATGACAGTGAAAGCTGTCTAAAGTACTCACTCCAAAAAACAATACTCTGTATGGATCTGCTCTGGTTTTCCTCATTTTATTTTATACATTATACATGAATGTAACATATAATGTATGAGGATGCTCATTTTAAACATGGAGGGGGGGCTGGAGCCCATCCCAGCTACCATGGGGGGAGAGGCAGGGTACACCCTGGACAGGTCACCAGTCTGTCTTTAACACATAGAGACAGACAACCATCACCGATTAGCCTGTCCCCAGTAACTGCATGTCTTTGGACTGTGGGAGGAAGCCCGGAAACCAAATTTGATTTTGAGTGTATTTTCCGTTAGCTATAATAGCCTGAATAACAGATCCCATTTAAAAAGGATAGATTTATAAAGTGTCATTGGAGTTGACTGATGTGCTAGCAGCATGACAAACATCTGTATTTATGTACACCTACAGTGTACAATCAAAGAATGCAGTGCAGTTTGATGCATGTCACTGCTGACAGCACAAACAGCGCTGCTACAGCTTTGGTGTCAACAACATAGATTTCGAATAGAGAAAGTTTAGTTTACAGTTATTCCCAGGTGGAATGCAAACCCAAATGAATGCATATATGTTATTAAAAGGCAGAAAATAAAAGAAACATAATCCACCTGTATGAGGGCGGAGGGCTGCACACGATCATTTTACAAAACCTGGAAATGTCTCTGTTTCCGAAGCCTATTTATTGCTTGTTTGTTGTTTTTGTGTGGGTTTTTTTTTTTATTATTATTCTTCAGTTCAGCAAAATATTTAAATCTTTTGATTCCAGATGATAAGCTTGCTCCAGACTATAGAGTGGGTGTGCATAGTGGGCACTTATATATAAACTATCACCCTGAGAGCTCAGAGCCCTCAAACCTAAGAGCAATTAATTTAAAATAAGAGGACAAATTGTAATTCCAAACAATGCTGTTCCCTCAGACAGCCTTTTTGCCAAAGTGTTTTATGAAGTTAAAGTTGATTATTCTGTAATACAGAAACTGAAATATAGGAATTTTAAATTTCCTTGCTGTAAAGAATGGGACATTTTGGTTTCCGATTTCTTATTTCTATGTTGGATTTATTCATTTTTTATATTTCCGTGTCTGTAGGATGTTTCAGCATTATTGTGTTTGTATCAGAAACTAAAGTATCAACCAAGTTATTCATGACAAATTTGACTCTTTTTTTGTGAGGATGAGGAGGCCAACCTCTGGTGCAGAGGTAGGTGGTAAGAGAAGTATTAGTAGATATAGTGATGAAAAATTAAAAACCAAAATAGAAAGAGAGAGTTTGAATATTTGCTCTTTTGCTTTATAAATCTTTGGCAAACATCACCACATAAGCAGAGGTGAACATAAGTGCAGGTGCGCATTTGCTGTCAAAATAAAAGACGCGCACCAGATAAGAAGTTGCAACGTGCGTTTGTGTACATAAGATTTTGTTTTGTTTCAAACATTTGTTTAGAACTCTTAAAGATGTCGAAAAAGCAAGCTCCTTTAAGCAATTACTTTGGTGTTCCTCCACGTCCAAAGAAATGTCAGCAGGAGTCCGAACCACAAAAGAAGCGCGTATTCTCGGAAAAGTGGTTGCAGGAGGTGAGCTGGCTTCAAACAAATGATGAACGCACAGAGATGTGGTGCGGAATATGCCATGAAAATCCCACTCTAGCGGACAAAAACAGTGCCTTCTATATGTACGCAAACACGCGTTGCAATTTCTTATCTGGTGCGTGTCTTTTATTTTGACAGCGAATGCGCACATGCGGACCACTTATGTGCACCCGTGCACATAAATTATATGTACCTGTGAAAGCACTTTTAGTGTAAAATAAGTTTGTACACCACGGCAGTTTTCATCACTGATAGCAAAAAGTGTTGGCAGAATTCATGAAACACTACCGGCCTTCAGTTAAAGTCACAAACAGCTGCATCCGCCCGCTCACAGTACAGTTATATCTTAAAATGCCTTCACAGGTGGTGTTCTGTATACGTAACTGCCTATGTCTTCAACATCAACCAGTATCTGTGCAACATAAGGAGATGAGACTGGCAGTGTTGTTATGGCCTTTGGATAAATTTACTTTCTGCAACACACAGAAACTCTTTCACACACACACACGCACACACACACACACACACACACACACACACACACATACTACAATGTGCACACTGCACACCCTGGAGCATCTTTTACAGCTAAAATTGTTTAGTGTCTAAAACTGCAGCTTCTCTGATGGACACTTGGGCGAGGCTCAAAAAGTCATGGCTGTAACTTCTATGTTAAAAAGCCCCCCTTACATACATGTGTATAGCTGAAAACGAGCTTCTGTCTCTATAGTTAATTCTGCCTTTCCTTCACTATATGGAAAACTATTTTGTGCCAAAGCTTCCATTGCCACAGGTGTATAAAATCAACCACTTTGCCATGCAGTCTGCCTTCACTTTAACATATTTGAAGGAATGGGGTTTTCTCAAGAACTGACACTGTAACAGCAAGAATAATGTCAACACTTCAGTTCCTCCTAGATATTCCAACTGTAAGTGGTGTTATTGCAAACCACAGCAACCACAACCTTGCAGACCACATAAAGCTAAGTCACCACTGCTTTCCTCACTCAGTAACTGCAGTAACTGCCTCAATAGATGTTAGCATCACCATAAGAACTGTGCACCCAGAGCATCAAGGCCAAGTATCTCCTGCTGGTGTAAAGGTGGCACACTACTTTTATCACTGCATTGTAAGAACTGTACAGTTTTGTTTTTGTACAGTTTCTGATTTTAAATCAATGCTGGTGCAAGTTTAATGTCCAGGATGAAAAAAAAAACAAACAAACCCTATTTTAGGCCAAATTCTGGAAACTAAAGTCTACAGATACAGTTTGGTAGGTCACAAGTTCACATTCCAGCTTGTCATCCAAATATGGTCACTTGTGTCATCAGCAAAACCCCAAATTACTAATGTAAAAAAAAAAGTTCAAAACAGAGCTTCACAAATCAGCACGCTTTGTTGTAGTGACTATGTTAATTTATTATACAAAGTCTTTCATGTTGCCCTAGATATGTCCTGCAGTGTGTGTGTCTGCATATGTTTTGGTGCATTTAGCTATAAAAATACATTTCTGCATTATTTCCCTAGTCAAGTAACCCTAACATGTTAAATGGTTGTCTCTAAGCTCTCTCCATTATAGATAGCTGTGGTAAAATATAAATGACTGGGTTGAGTGGCTTCTCCCAGCGTAGTATGCTGAGCTATGTTGAGTGTGGAGGGGGTCAAAAGGCTGGGAGAACTGACGTTTTGCAGAGGTTGTGAAGGAAAACCCACAAATATGATAAGTCTCAAACATGCTGCATGTATCCTTGCAAACATGAAAGATAATGTTGTTGTTTAGACGGTAAACTTGCTTCATTCTTGTCTACAAAGCTGATCTATACGTGCGTTTATACAGTGACACGTGGCGATACTGTAAAAGAAAGTAACAATATCTGAGACAGATTATTATAATATAATAAGCATACTTTTTAAATCAATGCCATATACACCATACAAATACTATGTATTATACTTTTTGATGCTTATACAGTCCATAATATATAATTTTATATAATTTATATAATTTTATAGTATAATATATACATAATTTTGTAAGCATATTGGTAACTGTAACTAATAAACTGCCTTGACCCAGTGGTTTTTCAGTACTTAATGATTACTAGAGTTTGTTAAGCAAAGTGAAAAAAAATCATTGACGTGTTACTCAGCAGTTACTACTTAAGATACATTTTCTTAATAATCTTAAGAAATTTGTTTAGTTCTTTTCTTTAAAATTAAAGGTAATAAGAGAACAGCTGAAAGTAGCTTTATTGGTGTTGTGTAAGGGCAAGCAGGCTGGCTGTGCTTGTCCTGTGAAATCTAAAAGTGAACAAAAAAATGAAGCACCAATTAAAAGCAATCTCTTTGTGCTCAACAGCGTTCTGTCAAAAAAGTGTATCATTTCTTTTCATCCATCCTTTAAATTACTGCCATCCTGTAGTTGCAGTTGTTTAATCCAACTGTGACTATGAGCTAAGGAAATCTGCATGCGGCCAGCGTTTCAATGTCCACATCCCGTTAAGAAAGCCTGAGCTTGTCAAGCTGAGAATCCAGCAATTTTTTATACGACTTGCACGTTTGAGTTGTTGATAAACCTCCAGTGTTTGACAGAAAACTGAAAGACCAGCATGCCAGACAAGCTTCCACTGGCTCTGCTTTCACTGCTCTGAGATCAGCAAAGAAAGCCTTGGTGATGGAGAGGAGAAGTTGACTCTTGCCATGTCTGCTTTAGTAAGACAAACAAGTTGAATAGGTGCATACTTGGTTAGCACTTTTCAATTTAGATACCCTGAGAAATTACTTGGTTGAGAAAAAGTTTTCTCAGCTGTTTTGCTACATCATCTTTATTTTTTATTGTATTAATTTTTAATCTCCTGCAGATATTGACAGATCACCAATGTGCAGAAGCTGACCAAGAAAGAATCTTTTTGCTGTAAATTAATCAGAATCCCGTCAGATCCTGTCCAGCTCCTCATCATGAGGTTTCATTTAAGTGAATTATTGATTACAAATTGAAGCTTTTAACATCCTACTGGGAAACTCCTCTAAACTATTGTGTTTGCACCTCGGCCCCGCCTCATTAGCAATCTGAGTAGTCACAGCAAGTCTGTCTAATACATCTGCATATGAGTGTGTGTGTGTGTGTGTGTGTGTGTGTGTGTGTGTGTGTGTGTGTGTGTGTGTGTGTGTGTCCACATCTTGTTGATTGTGTCGTAGCAGAACTCTGTTGCACTATTTATTTAATCAACACAAAGCCTTGTTGAATTACTTAATTATTAGATCAAACTGCTTTTGTCCCACTAAATCACCGACCGAGTTTGTGTGTGTGGTTGTTTGGAATATTGAACAACCTCAAAACCTGTGAGTGTGAATGTGAGCTGTAATGATCACTAGTACTGAGAGTTCTGAACAAAAACACACACAGTCTATTATTGATAAGCGTAAAATGCTCTAATTCACCAAGCCTGAAGTCAATACAACAAATTATGGTTTAGACTACAAATTCGCACTGGCTTTTGCTGAGTATTATAGTATTACACGTTACACACACACACACACACACACACACACACACACACACACACACACACACACACACACACAGTTGTATAATAAACGTGCTGTCATGTCATTAAAGAAGAACATGCCACTTCTTCTGCTCTCACTTCAGAATAACATTGCTTCCATGCAATGCCGGCGTTTGCAGTGTTCATTCATGCAGTTAGGTACTTTTGCATGCTTGCTCTGTGCCTGACAACACAAATGCATGTTTGCTTGTGAGATTGAGTGTGTGTGGGAGTGTGAGTGAGTCATTATGGGTGTGAGGCAGCGGTCGGAATCCATGGAGTCTCATTAATGGCTTCATTAAGGCCAGTGAGATCTCATTTGGGCCGAGTGAATTATTCAACCTGTGAGTCAGTCAGACCCCCACAGACACCTGCAGACACCACCCAGGTAGAGAGCGAGAGAGGGAGAGAGACAGAAGGAGGAAAGTGGCTGAAATAATAATTTAATCCAGAAAAACCAAGAGAATATGTGGTAGTGAGAAAAAAACTGAGGTTATTAAATGTACAGATACTTGATTTAATGGTTCTGAATAGACTAGTATATGACCTATTACAGTTTTTTTACAGACGCTAGGACACATTTCTCAATACTTAGGTCACGTTTGCAAAACTCCTCACACAGTGAGCACAACAGAAGTCTATGTGGGCTAAACTGAGGACCAGTTATCATTGTTTTGGCACAAAATGCATTCAATGACTACATCTCTCAAATTTCATGAATTATCTTCTCACTCAGACACAACAACTGCCAAAAATCTTTGTACGGACAGGACATTTTGCATGTGCTTACATACTGTTTTCAAAACTGTTACAGTTTTTTCTGAATGCTTAAACCCTAACTGTGATTCCTGTAGCACAATCTCTAAAACTATTCAGACTTATAGCAAAACCACTCACTGAGTTTGCAAAACTAAAAGCACAAAAACTGCTTTGCACTCAGTTTGCAATTTTGTAACACACACTTTGCAAAACTGTAGGCACAATTCACTGCACAACACTCAATTACCAAATTTCCAACACACTCCTAGCAAAAGTATACACATGTATGGCTATCATTAACACTAATTTGCCAACTGTCTGGCACACTTTCACATGCCAAAACTTTCTTAGATAATTCGTTCACTTTGCAATCAGCCTAAGCACTATAATACAGGTAAGCTGTGTGTGCGGAGTACAATGGAGCGAGCAGAAAGAGTGAGAAGTAGAGGAGGCCGAGGAAGAGGACGTGGAGGTGAAGAAGTAGGATGAAGAGGACGACAAGGACAAGGAGGAGCAAGAGGAAGACGAGGAGGGGGGAGAGGAAGATGAGGAGGGGGGAGAGGAAGGGTAGGAAGAGTAAGAAATAGAATTGCTGATGACATCAGAGCTACAATAGTGGACCATGTCATCAACCGTGGAATGACCCTGAGGGTAGCTGGCCAACGGGTCCAGCCTAAACTGAGCCGCTACACTGTAGCAAGTACCATAAGGACATCTTGAAATGAGAATCGGTTAGTACAGTCACTTTGCACAAAGATTTGTAGCACTGCCATATGCCAATGAGAAACACACCAATACCATTGATGTAAAAATACTGAAATTGTTACTTTACAGAATTGCTAGATGACCAGATGCTGGGGGCAGAGGAAGCATGTTCACTGCAGACCAAGTAACCCATATAGTCATTATGGCGATTGCAAATAATCCTATACTTGGAAATAAACACTTGTGTTTGTTTTGATGTGTTTGAATAAACACCAGTACTTGAAGTTTGGATCCCTCTATGCTTATGGATCTATGACAGAAGTATGAGCTCAAACTGACATAGCCTACCTTGTGCACAGAGAAAGCAAAAGCCAGATGTGTTTTATATTCATACCATCAGTGTGCAGTTGGCGCATTGTGTGCTTAGTAGATGATGGCTTGTGTGTACTGTTTGATACGGAAACACCATTTTTACGAAGGTGTGAAGAGTTAATCTAGCTGTGTTTGCTTTTGCAAGAGAACTACAATGTTTTGATTATTGGGTGACAGGTTTTCTTATTTGTGTGAAGAGTTTTGCAAAATTAGCCAATAGTTACAAAAAATGTGCTTAAGCAATCAGAAAAAACTGTAAACTTATGGCCAAAACAATAACACAATGCAAAACTTGAAAAGACAGCAAAATTCAACAACAATATTTTATTGAAACATATTTTAAATCTAAAAATGCAGTTTAACCAGCCACAGCTTATTCTCATTGTAGATGAACATCTACACAGGTGTTACTCCTTCAATTTTTCAACTCCTTCAATTCTGGCATGCCAGAAGATTCTTTCCTAGGTGTATTGCCCTAGATGACATAAGATGTGATGTGGATGAGAACCTGTGGCCAAATGGAGAAGACCGAGTAGATTAGCATTACTATTGTATGTGTATCAGTGGATGGTGTGTATACAAATTCTTGTATTTTGGGATTACTTAGTGCAAAAAAATAAAAAATACATAAACAAATATTAACGAATTCTGCATGATGTCTGATTCATTCCAGTAACATATATTGAAATTATAAACAGAGATGTGTCCTTGTTTTACACAAGTAAACACTGTGTAATGCTACATGTTGTTAGTGTTTTTTAGGTCATTGTTTTGTGGGTGACAAAGTGTGTTTGTCGGCTGTCAACCTTTGCTAGTGTTCTGGAAGAATGAGTTTATTTGAGACCTGAATGAAGTGTTTTGGTAGTTGTAGTGCATTTTGAATGTGAAATGAACTGCTTTGCCAAGCTGACGGTCAGTTAGGAGGATTGTGTGAAGTGTTTTGCAAAAGTGACCTAAGTATTGAGAAATGTGTCCTAGCGTCTGTAAAAAACTGTAAACATAATGTACACATATACTGTACATAAAGTATTGTGAACCAGTGAGCAACTCTTGCATGTAAACATAAGGCCGGTCTGTTACTCAGATCATTCTTTGATTCTCTTCCGTCTCAGCACAATCAGCCACTTTGGTACCAACAAGCAAACTAAGAAAAAAAGCAGAAGAAAAAAATAAGCAGTTTGACTGAAGATTGAAGAGAAAAGAAAAAAGATATTTATAAAATACAGAACAGCCGTCACAACTGGCAGACCAACATCTGGTTCCTTTCATTT
This sequence comes from Maylandia zebra, assembly GCF_041146795.1. Taxonomy (NCBI): domain Eukaryota; kingdom Metazoa; phylum Chordata; class Actinopteri; order Cichliformes; family Cichlidae; genus Maylandia; species Maylandia zebra. Next base: position 29,301,809 of record NC_135168.1, read on the forward strand.
GAGTTGTTTTGCGAGACAACCAATCCCCAGAATAACCCAGAATAGTTCACAACCCACAAAGGTTTGTGAAACAGTTACATTTGTTGAGTTTTTTGGTTTAAGCAATTCATTGTGGCCATTCTTTGATCTTTTGACCTTTTATAATATAATTATGGTCCAGTGAAAATCTTTATCAACTCTTCCTGTTTAAATAAAGGTAGGCAGCGCCTCATATGGCAAACGAACACAGTGTAGCCACCTGGTAAGAGCAGTGACTTCACTTTTCCTGTCTGCATGTGCAACAAGGTATCGCCGTTGACATTTTAGCTGTGGATATGTTGAGCCTCCTTATTATTTTTGCTTTCCTATCTCCAAAGGTTGACCTGGCTGAGTAACTGCAGTGGCAAAAGCTATAAAAAGAAGACCAGTTGTAACCTCTCTCCCTTTCTCTGAAATTCACCTCCATACTTCACTCCTTCCAATAATTGGCCAGTGCTTTAGTTCCTGTGGACAACAACTGACACAGAAAAGACTGTAAACACAGTCATCTCAACAAATACTTTTCCCCTTCTATAACGTGAAAACCTCTTTGATTTATCACCCTGTTTGGAACTGCTTTAAGTGAACTTTCTTTGGGTTGATTTAACTGCATGAGAAGTTTGTGTCTGTTGTTCATTTTTCAGTATATGTTCAAACAAGACATTGCTGTAAAAGACCATAATGCTCAGCCAAACTACATTACCAAAATTAAGTTTAAATGAATTCATGTGTATTGTCATAGAATGGAAATATGAAACATGTGCAACACTTACAGACACGCAAATGTAACAAACAACCCAATAACATCCATCTTTATCAATTTGAAACGATCTAACGTGTTACGGAAAAACGATATCGTCTACATTAGGATGGAGTTTGGAGCACGTGCTTGTTCATTTGCTGTAAGCATGGCTGTCTTGCCAAAATACAAGATCTAACACATAATAATGTTTTAACTAACCCTGAATTTTTGGGAACAACTGCTGAAGTAATTCTTTTTCAGCTGTTGATAACATTTATAAAGTAAGAAATAAATGCACAGCTTTCTTTCAGTCAGGCTTCAACTCTGGTTGGATAGCCAGACTTTAGCCACGCTCACCGTTTGGCTCTACGTCTGCTGCAGAAGCCCTGAGTTCTTATCTCCACTTCACTTTTCAAAACTAGCTTGGAAAGTTCTTGAACATACATCCAAACCTTCCAGTTCCTGCTGTCCCCTCGCTTCTCAAAATGCCACAAGTCATCATTCAAAAATGACATCGCAACTTTTAACCTCAAAGTAATCTTTGACTTTGACCACACACACACACAGACAGACACATACACACACACACACACACACACACGTTTCCTTATCATGTGTTGCAGCTGCAAACTGCACCTGTGCCACACGCTCGCACAAAAATGAAATGCACACCTGCCATCCTTCAGTGGTCACACAAGGAGTCCACACAAACACATGTGTGCACACATATGTGGGGTAATCAGTGTGACTAAACAACCTGCGTGTTGCAGTGAAGGCTCTATCAATCATTTCGAAGCTGAGAGCAGGTAGGGAGCCCTAATGGCACTTTGTATGTGTGTAGGCAGTATCTAGTGCATGTTTGTGACAAAGAGCAGGGCGTTAGGGATTACTCACCCTAAAACTGTATGTGTGTGTGTGTGTGTGTGTGTGTGTGTGTGTGTGTGTGTGTGTGTGTGTGTGTGTGTGTGTGTGTGTGTGTCTTTCCAGAATGAATCTCTGGACTTTTCCCTCCCCCTTCGGTTACTGGACATATAACATAAATGGGATTTCTGACTGAGATAAAAGAGGGTCTCCAAACTTAACTGAATTATTTTCATTATTTTCCCATTTTAATTAGAAACGGGAAGATTGTGGGCTGCATTTTAGAGGCAGTCCTTAACCTTAACCTCCTGCTCAGCTGCATTTGCAGTTCAGGCTAGGATTGGGTTGTCTTTTTTGTAAACAACCATAATATGGTAAAAAAAAAAAAAAAACAGAAGCACATTCACAGAAATTCAATTCCATTTTATTTATACAGCACCAAACACAGCAAAAGTTGCCTTAAGGGCGACTTTATATTTGCTGGTGCTTTATATTGTAAAGTAGACCCTACAATAATATGAGAAAAACCCAACAATCATATGACCCCCTATGAGCAAGCACTTTAGCGACAGTGGGAAGGAAAAACTCCCTTTTAACAGGAAGAAACCTCCGGCAGAACCAGGCTCAGGGAGGGGCGGGGCGTAACCACCCTGCAGAACTTTTATAATAAGGTTTTTCATTTGTTTATAGCAAAGCTTTGCTATAAACAAGTTGTAAAAGGAGAAATGCCAGTTGTGAGGATATTTCCTATTTTCATTAGTCTGCTCATGTTAATTAAAAGCACATTGATGGATTGAACATTTGACAGCAGCCGCTGCTGCCTGGATGATGTGTAAGCTTTGCCTCTCTCACTGTCACATTGAACAAGGACAAGCAATGCAATTCCATAAACTGAAGCAATGTGCCATTATCCAATTTGTAAAATAAAACTTGAACAAGCTTGCACAATGGACAGAGACCATTAGTCTTCAAAGTAAACGCTGCGCTTTTTGCATAAATCGAATGTGTTTGAATATATTGTGGATGCTGTGATGCAGGTTGATAAACAGATGGATTTATTTGATATACTAACACAATCTTGTAGTTGAAACCTGTATTCATTCATAGAATTCCCAGTTTACTGCAGCTTATGCCTTTATAAAGTTTCACAGAAACACTAATCTTTCCTTTTTTCGCACTAGTCACACAGCTACTGTATGGAGATATTGACAAGGAGACCGAGTATTTGCATGGTTAGAATAATCCCTATGACTGTTTGATCTTTCCTGTCTTTACCACATGACTGTCATTTCTGAAGCTGATGTTCCCGATGTATTTGTCACAGTCAGTGCTCATGTGTTATGCTTTCACCTAATCACATCGACTACTGCTTACCAGTTCACTAAACTGTAGGTTGTAGAGACTCTCCTCAGTCTGATTCATATACAGAAGAGTCCTTAAATACCTTTGGCATTTGGTATTGCACTTGTCTCCTTAACTTGGTGCTTCTTTGAAGTCACACTGCCCTGAATTAAACCATCAGTTGTGGTTAAATAAGTTTAAAGGAAGTGAATAAGGCAAAAGTGCCTCATGTAATTTGAAAAAAAAAATGTCTAAACAAATTTTTGAACACTGTCAAGACTTCAGGAATGAAATATCTTTCCAAAGAAACACTTTTTGATTTCTATTCATTCCAACAGACCAACCAAGCAAACTTAGCTCTGTCCTTCACCTCCCTGCTGCTATTTTTCCTTTGTCCTCTTTTAAATTTTGGCCCAACAATCAAATCAGCAGTTAAAGCCTTTTGTTTGTTTTTTTTTAGTTACGACTTTTAAATAAAGCTATTCTTTTTATTTTATTTTAATGATGCTGAGATGCTCATTTATGCTTTTATTGCAATTCATTATGTGACTATAATGATATAGATAGATTCATTATATATAAAATTATATATATAATTATATATTTATTCATTCAAATAGTTGCTGTTAGACTCCTGACTGGTCATATTTTGCCTGTTCTTAAATCGTTGCTGTATAGGATTATGTAACCAGTATGTACCAAAATATATAAACAATGGGCAAATCAAAAGATTTCAGGAACAACAGGAGCCCAGAGGATGGGTAACCACAATGAAAACACAACTGCAAATGATGAAGCAATAGTTCAACTGTATTTGAAATTTGTGCACTGTATTGCATTTACAATAACAACCAAAATTGTGTGCGCGCACACAGATACCCAAAATAAAAAAGAAAAGAATGTTAGACCCGGGTCTTTTAAAGTGTCAATAGGATCCAGATCAGGCCTGTTTGGTGATCTGGTGAGTTATTGGTGTGAGTTCAGTCCACGATCGATGTATGGTTTGCACTGTTTTGTCCTACCACAGTTCAGGCAACCAGACTTCAAGATTCAATTTCAAATGGGCTGTGGCTCGCCATCCATTGCAATGGAAAAGTATTCCTCTTCTGCGGATTTCCACAAAGTCTGTAATCCAATGTTCTCCGAGGAGTCTCGGCTCCTTTCTCCAACTCAAAAAACCTGACCAGTGCAAAGCACTTCGTATTCATAAAACTAGCTTCGGCTATTCAAATCTGGCGGCTAATCAAGCAGACACCAACAGCTTCGCTGTTTCAACAGCTACCACGTTTTCCCCACAGGTACAGCTATGGCGCGTGTGGTCTAAGCAGCCTTAGCAGCGCAACCAAACATGAAAAAACAAGGCGGGACAAACAATCCCATTGGTTGGACTGCATTTGTATCCAGGTAAAAAAAATAACCTTTGAGAAACAAAAATAAATAAATAACACAAATAATGCAATTCCATACAAAATAATTTGGATTTTTTCTTTAGAGTCTCGCTCCAATCATGAGTGTTTTTAACTGAACAGAATAAAACACCTTTAATAATAATTACAATAAACGGTCTCTAATTCCATCTGTTTGCCACTGGGCTACAATTAGATTTAAAGTGCTGCTGATCACAAACAGATACTTGAACTTACTCTGGTTATCAGTGAGAAGTTTAGAAAGCAGTCAAGATCAATCCAAACAAGTTTTGATGGCAATAATTGATATAAGTTTAACATGAATTCAATTAATCTCTAGTTTATGACCCAAGTTCAATAAACTACCCAAACCCTGAGGCAATGTCCCTAGGCCAGGTGAAAGAGCCTATTCTCTCACTACCTTCAGGTGTGCAATATTCATAAAGCCAGCAGGGCCCATGTTCATTTATGAAGGTTTTTGTACTTCTGGGACTGGTGCAAATAATGTAAAGTGACAGTTCACTGTTAATGTATTTGATTTAGGCCGCACGGTTTAATTATTTTGCACAGTTGACGAATGCAACTTTGAACCTGTGTCAGCTCAAACAGATCCCAGATATAGAGAGCAAATAAATTCACTGAGAAATGGTAGAAATATATTACAGTTTTTCTCGATTGCTAAAACACATTTCTTGAAACTACGCCTCATATCCTCACAACAGTAAACACAAATCCATAACCTCTCACTCAATTCCCCAAACATCCTATTTCCAGGTCAAAATGAAGCTCTACACCCAAAACTATTCACTCCTGCTGAAAAACCAAACTTTGCCCTCAGACATCAAACACAAGCCCTCAAAAACACACACACTACAACAGAGTTTTGCACACTGGTACAATTAATTCAAAACAATAGTTCCAAAACAATTAGGTTGCTTATGGTTCTCCCCTTCAAAACCCTTGTCACATGATAAACACAAAAGACGCAACCAATGTATGTACAGTGGCACATTGTCATTCATGTACTATACAGTACAACACACACCAGAAACATTATCCCACCTCAGCATCTTGTCTTTGGTCTGGGTCAGGCCAGAGAATCTCATCCACATCACAGGCTATATTGGCCCCAGCCAGGCAGCGGGGGTAAAATCCTCTTGCATGCCTGATCCACCCCTGGCATGCATCTACTGATATGTCTAGGCAGGCCTCTTCCATGGCCTGAAGGAGGTGAACACGGACATAAGGTTCTCGGTCATACACTTTCCACCGCCATGCCGAAAATAACTCCTCTATCGGGTTTAGAAAGGGAGAGTATGCAGGCAGAAAGATATTAGAAAACCTTGGGTTATTGGTAAACCAGTCACGAACCAGAGCAGCGCGATGGAAGCTGACGTTATCCCACACAACAACGTAGTGAGGCTGCTCTGGCTGTGCTGGTTCCCTGTAGTCCAGCTGGAACATATGTTGTCTTAAACCATCAAGAAAAGCAAGGAGAAGCATAGTGTTATAGGGTCCTAGTACGGCATGGTGGTGGAGTACCCCTCGTTGGCTGATGGCTGCGCACATAGTGACATTCCCCCCACGCTGACCAGGGACATTTACAATAGCCCGATGGCCAATTATGTTCCTCCCCCTTTTCCTTCTTTTGGTCAGGTTAAAACCTGCCTCATCCACAAAGATTATTTCATGGGGAACAGGCCGTCCTTCAATCTCAAAGATTCTCTGCAAAACACATAACACAGTAGAGTCAATCGGTACCCTGAACCACAGTTCAAGAGTGCTGAAATGGCAGCATAAACTGCCATGCTGTGATGGTACACAATACTTTATACAGTATCAAAACTCATACCTGAACATATTCCACACGTTGGTTCTTCACTCTGTCAGAGTTTCGTTCGAAAGGGACTCGGTATGCCTGTTTCATCCGGAATTGATTCTTTCGGAGGATGCGGTCAATTGTGGAGAGGCTGATGGCATTTATGCCTCGAAAAAGATGATCATCCTCAATCACTCTCCTTTGAATCTCTCGCAGGCGGATTACATTATTTGCAATTACCATGTTTACAAGTTCCCTCTCTTGCTCCTCCGACAAAAGCCTTAACCTGCCTCCACCAGGTGGTCGTCTCTGTGTCCTACAAAAATAGAAGCACTCATTACTGTAACTGTCACACATTCATTTTACAGGAAAATAATGGAAACATACTGAAACTCAAGACACATAAGTTCAGTAACTTACAAGTTACTGTACAAAGCAGTCTTACTGCAAGTACACCTACCTGTTTTCCTCCCTGAAGGTTCTGATGATGGAGGCAACAGTGAAGCGACTCAAATTTGGTTGTACTCGTTGCCCAGCCTCCCTCATAGTCATCCCATGGACAAGGACATGGTCAACTAAAGTGGCTCAAATTTCATCCGAGACTGACTGTCTTCGTGCCCTTGCTCTTCCCCTTCCTTGTCGCCGTCGTTCTCCACCTCCACCTCCTTCACCACGTCCTCCTCCTTCTCCACCTCTCCCTCCTCCTCCACCACCTTCCTGTTGTCCTAGACCACCTCCTCCTCCTCTTCCACCACGTCCTCCTCTTTCACCATGTCCTCTTCCTCCACCACGTCCTCCTCCTTCACCACGTCCTCCTCTTTCACCATGTCCTCTTCCTCCACCACGTCCTCCTCCTTCACCACCTTCCTGTTGTCCTAGACCACCTCCTCCTCCTCTTCCACCACGTCCTCCTCTTTCACCATGTCCTCTTCCTCCACCATGTCCTCCTCCTTCACCACGTCCTCCTCTTTCACCATGTCCTCTTCCTCCACCACGTCCTCCTCCTTCACCACGTCCTCTTTCTCCACCACGTCCTCTTCCTTTGCATCTCTTTGGATCCATTGTTTCAAACCTGAATGAGCTGACTTTGGCCCTTTTATCTATCCATCGCAGGTTCTGATTGGTGTGTGCTAAATTTTGACTCCTAGTGTTTCCACCTGGTTAATTGTGTGCTAATTGAGCTCAAGCTATGCTGACTTACAGTTTTTTCTGAATGCTTAAACCCTAACTGTGATTCCTGTAGCACAATCTCTAAAACTATTCAGACTTATAGCAAAACCACTCACTGAGTTTGCAAAACTAAAAGCACAAAAACTGCTTTGCACTCAGTTTGCAATTTTGTAACACACACTTTGCAAAACTGTAGGCACAATTCACTGCACAACACTCAATTACCAAATTTCCAACACACTCCTAGCAAAAGTATACACATGTATGGCTATCATTAACACTAATTTGCCAACTGTCTGGCACACTTTCACATGCCAAAACTTTCTTAGATAATTCGTTCACTTTGCAATCAGCCTAAGCACTATAATACAGGTAAGCTGTGTGTGCGGAGTACAATGGAGCGAGCAGAAAGAGTGAGAAGTAGAGGAGGCCGAGGAAGAGGACGTGGAGGTGAAGAAGTAGGATGAAGAGGACGACAAGGACAAGGAGGAGCAAGAGGAAGACGAGGAGGGGGGAGAGGAAGATGAGGAGGGGGGAGAGGAAGGGTAGGAAGAGTAAGAAATAGAATTGCTGATGACATCAGAGCTACAATAGTGGACCATGTCATCAACCGTGGAATGACCCTGAGGGTAGCTGGCCAACGGGTCCAGCCTAAACTGAGCCGCTACACTGTAGCAAGTACCATAAGGACATCTTGAAATGAGAATCGGTTAGTACAGTCACTTTGCACAAAGATTTGTAGCACTGCCATATGCCAATGAGAAACACACCAATACCATTGATGTAAAAATACTGAAATTGTTACTTTACAGAATTGCTAGATGACCAGATGCTGGGGGCAGAGGAAGCATGTTCACTGCAGACCAAGTAACCCATATAGTCATTATGGCGATTGCAAATAATCCTATACTTGGAAATGAACACTTGTGTTTGTTTTGATGTGTTTGAATAAACACCAGTACTTGAAGTTTGGATCCCTCTATGCTTATGGATCTATGACAGAAGTATGAGCTCAAACTGACATAGCCTACCTTGTGCACAGAGAAAGCAAAAGCCAGATGTGTTTTATATTCATACCATCAGTGTGCAGTTGGCGCATTGTGTGCTTAGTAGATGATGGCTTGTGTGTACTGTTTGATACGGAAACACCATTTTTACGAAGGTGTGAAGAGTTAATCTAGCTGTGTTCGCTTTTGCAAGAGAACTACAATGTTTTGATTATTGGGTGACAGGTTTTCTTATTTGTGTGAAGAGTTTTGCAAAATTAGCCAATAGTTACAAAAAATGTGCTTAAGCAATCAGAAAAAGCTGTAAGTTAACATTATTGCATGCTAGTGCTTTCTAAATGACTACATGGTGTAAGCACTGTAAAATGTAGGGATTTGTGTGTAGAGTTTTGCAGTAACAGTTCACCAAATTTGAGTCATGTGTCAAAGCAGGGAATAGTGTTTATAGTTCAGGGAAATGGGTGTGCTTTTTGACCAATAGCGTTACGGTTTTGAAATTTTAGTTTAGAGGCCTGGTTATAGTGTTTAAGCAATCGAGAAAAACTGTAATATGCTCCAGCAACAGATTCTGCCTTTATGGGTCAGTATGTAACTTGTTTCTTTTTTTTTTCTGCATTATTTAAAACCATTTGTTGTAGCTCAACTAATGGATGGAGAGATCAGCACCCCGCCCTGTGACAACAATAGCAATGACTCAGGAGCAACTCCCAGGTTGATGTCTGTGAAGGTTCTCCCAGGTTGATATTATCCTGATAGATGGCAGCAGCATCCTGCTTTCCCCTGAGACATCTGCTAGAATACATTGTATTCCTGTTTGTTTCTTTGAAATAGTTTAAATTATTTACAGAAAATGTTGATTTCTTGTGTTGCAATATTAGGTCATATGAATATCTGAAAGAACTAATTTCTTCTGGAACTGAAGAGCAAATCCAGCCTGACTGACAACAAACCGGCTGATTGGTTTGTCGTTTTAAGGGACTGGACCAAGAACTGCTTTGCAGTGTAACTAAAATTAGAACTTAATATTTGTTCGACTGTATCATGTGAAGCAAAATAAAAGTACCAGTTAATCACCTAATTCCTGCATTAAAATGTTTCTTTCTGTGGCCTCTGAATTTCATGAATAGTGTGCAAATAAAAGGCAGAGATGTAGTCACATCTTCCTACCACTTCAGACCTGCGATGATTCTCATGATTCTCTTGAATCTGTGTTTCCAGAGAAGAAAAAAGGTGAATCTGATTGAAAATGACTCACCAGAACAGATTTCATGTGTTCACTTATGTTCTGAGTGGGCCTTTTTCTCAGGGCACGTTAAAAGCACCAAGAATGAAGTCAACTGGTCAGTTATCTAACCATGATTTCGTGCACAGTTACACTCTCATTACCTGTTATCGAGACGTGATGAAAGATGATTATCTGATTGTAAAAACACACATATGGACATTTTGAAAGGAGAGAAGCAAACTAAGAAGGCAGAAATCAGGAAGGGTTACCAGGATAAACATGGAAATGGAAGGAACAATCACAACAGGGACAGAGATAGATTTAGCTGAAAAATATTACAGTAAAAATGAGAGTGTGACAGAGATGATCAATAGCTCTTCCCTGGGTGTATTCATTTCTCCACGCTGATGACATAATGTGCATAATATGAGATGGATGAAATGTAAGAAATATGGTAAAATGGGAGAATGATAAGACAGAAAGGATATTCAGCTGAACCAGTGCTCTGTGTGTGTGTGTGTGTGTGTGTGTGTGTGTGTGTGTGTGTGTGTGTGTGTGTGTGTGTGTGTGTGTGTGTAGGTGTGTGTGTCTGTGTGTCTGTGTGTGTGTGTGTGTGTGTGTGTGTGTGTGTGTGTGTGTGTGTACAAGATGGGGAAACACCCAGAAGAGGCACAGAGAGCCTGTGTAAGAGTTTGACATTAAAATCTCATTAAGAATCCACAACAACAGAGTGTTAAATGATGACTCTTATATTTTCTAGTAATTTATGTTGTACTAGTAAAGCTACCAAAAAGCTCTCGTCTGATGTATTTAAATATCTGGTTTGTTGTTCCAGTCCACACTAACCACAACACTTCTGCCTGTTTTTGTCATTTTTCTTATTTGTTGTTGTACATGAGTTTCTGCTGTTATGGTATGCACACAAACACACACACACACACATGCAGTGGCATATTAAAATTGATCATGGGAAATAATGGCAGCAGCTTATGCTCAAAAATCCAAAATCTCAGGCTTCAGACGTCCCACTTTGGTCCATTTTCGTTTTTCTTTTTGTAACTCTTACCTCTGCATGATGTCATAGAGAGGGAAGATTTCTCATTGGGGCATCTCAAACACACAGTTTTGCCTGTAAGCCCTCAAATCCCACCCACCTACTGTTTGAATCTTTTGTTTTCATGGGGCAAGAGAGGTGACTTAAGGGGAGGGTGACCTTAAATGAAGATGAGCTAAAAGTGAATGAACTGAGAGGCTGCATAAAAAACGGGGTCCAGAAGCATTATTTTGAGCTGTAAAGTATAAAGTAGAGTTCAAGGGTAAAAATACTGCACCGGAAAGCATAATAGCTCCTCTTTAAGCAAAAGACTCTTCAGAGACTACAGAAAAGAGAGATGACAGCACTTCACATAATGCATTTATTGCTCATTACTCATTTTAAAAGACCAATCTATGGCAGTTTATAGCTGCTGGCTGTGGGTGAAGCTGCAGTTGCTCTGCCCGGCTGTGACGCGTGAAGCAGTGGCTGGATATGTGGTTATTGAACAGACTTCAGCTGCACTTGTGGTTGTACACTGCGTAATGGAAATTTCCAGCTGTACTAATATTTGCGCTTGCAGTGGTTCTTTGACAGATGTGCTACAGGTACACGGTGAGTGCAGAAATATAGATAGTAGACTTGGCTAGCAAAGTAAGCCACTGTAAATCCATTACTGTTTTTTTTTTCAATAAAGTCACCTGATATTACTATATCTTACCTGTATATACAGGTATATACTGTATATCATTATCATTCTGCCACATTAACCCTGGAGAACCCATGGAGTCAAATTTGACCCCATGGTTTCCCTAGAAAACCAATGGGGTCGGCTCTGACCCCATGGGTTCTCCAGGGTTAAAGACTGTGTGCTAGTTATAAATGCCATGTGTTTGTTGTACACTGATAAGACTAACAACTGCAACAGGCCTTCTTCATTTTAGGAGAAGAAAATGCAAAAGTGTAAAAAATGTTGTTAATGACTAAAGTTGACTATAAATGCATTACTTACATTTTCTACATGAAGAAAAGCAACCCTGAGTGTCTCACCTCGAGGCATTCCTCAGGACACCGCACAAGCACTCAGAGACTGCAGAGAGACAAACAAAAAGTAGGTATAACACAATGTAAATAAAACTTCACTTTTTCTAAAGCCCACGGGCACTTTCACATTCAAATTAAATCATTATACAACTCTACCTTACAATAAACTTATTGTGGAAACTGTTGTACAGAATCTACTGGGTCAAGCAACCAACATAAAAAATGCTTATTTATTTATTCATTTATATTGGGAGAGCCCTAAATGATCATTGAACTTTATTCAGCCGTGCTAGAATCTCCGTTCACCAAAGAAAATAAAACCTGCTGAAAACACATCGATCAGAATAATAACAGCTGTCAAACTTCTCCTGACTGCTGCTCAAAATATCTTTGTGAGGTCAACGAGAATCTGCCGACTCAGCAAAGTAATCATAATGATTGCAGGCAGAATCCTGTGATGGAAAGTACAGAGTACTGAAGGCATGTGGATAACAAGCACATAATGATTACATTATCTGAACTATCGGATCATCCCTTTAACACCCCGAGAGCATAACGCTTCTTTGGACTTCATTGTAAACATATATCCTCATTTTACTCTGTGTGCACCAAACCAACCTCAGAGTCAGATGAGTCAACGTTCATCACTTTCACGTTACACATCCAACAGTGATGCTCGTCCTCACAGAGAAGCACAGAAATCAGAGTTATCACAAGAGCAGAATAACACCTAAGTGCACCCCATGATTCAGTAGCTTACAGACTCACGTGTAGTAGCTCTATCCTGAAGTTATTTATGATGATCAATTAATCAAGTATGAGCGTACTTCATTTCTCATAGAGTGCTTTTGCATTTGGGCTTTATTATTGTTAAACGGATGATGACATAACATGTAATATGTGGTATGTTGCTATTTATCCAAAGTTGTATTTCTCTCATTTCTAACCTGCTGAGTACCAGATGTCATCAAACCAAAACCATAGACCTGAAAGAATGAGTGCGTCCTTTTTTCTCTAAGTAAATGCATTTTTTCTAAAGGGGATATTAACATGAAATTCTCACCAGATGTCTGTAACAACCCATCCACATGCAAAGAAATCAAACATAGATGCCCATAAATAAAATGTTGTTTAATAATGAGAAATAACACAGAGAAAAAGTATTGAACACATGAAGAAAGGGAGGTGCAAAAAAGGCATGGACAGTCATGACATCAGCTGAAATCTATCAGTGATTAAAAAGCAGTCCACTTTCATATCAGTAAATTAATATCAGCTCTCTCAAGACTTTCACAACCATATTGTAAAACATCCTGATGGAGCCGGTTACAGATTTTCTGAACTGCTGAAGGTTCCAGTGAGATCAATATTTCAGCATGAAATTTTAGTGTTCCCCGAAAGATTTCAAGGAGGAGTGAAAAGAATTATCAGACGAGTTTTCCAAGAACTAAGGAGCATTTGTGGAGAACCAAAAAAAAAAAGACAGCAAGTACAACTGTTCAACTTTTCAAAGAAAACAAGAAGTAATGTGCTCAACCACCATGGCCTGCATGCACGTTCACCACACAAGACTCCATGGTTGAAGAAAATCATTTAGACAAACCAGTGGAGTACCGGGAGAATCGGGTCAGAAGAGACCAAAACTGAACTCTTTGGGTTTCATCATACACACCATGTTCAGAGGTGAGAATGCACTGATATCACCTCAAAAACACCAGACCAGCAGTGAAGTTTGGAGGTGGGAACATCGTGGTGTGGGGCTGTTTTTCAGTATATGGCACTGGCACGCTTCGTATCATATCAATCCGTCAATGATTTGAATTCTGTCAAACAGTCTGGAGTCTGTTGCCATCGACCAGGATGATGAAGATGAAACAAGGTTGGACATTTTTCAGCAAGATAATGATCCCAAACATGCAGCCAAGCAAACTCTCAAAAATAAAGCTGCTAGAATGGCGCGGCTAAGCACCTGACCTGAATCCAGCTGCAAACAGTAAGAACTAAAGTTCAGAGTTTATAGAAGGGGCCAAAGCAACCTTCAGGAGTTGAAGAGTGGGCCAAACCTGAGGAATGAAATGCTAGTTTCTCCATAAGAGGCATCTTCTGAAGCTGCCATCACCAACAAAGACTTTCATATGAAGTATTAAATACATTTCAGTAAATGTGTTTAATACTTATTATCATTTATTATTACACATAACTTAACTTATGGACATCTACAGTTTGACTTCTTTGCATGTGTGGATTGGACGGGTTGTTACCGACATCTGGTGAGGGTTTCATGTCAGTAGCACCTTTAGGAATATATTCACTTTACTTCAACTGTGTTGAATAATCCTGAAGCTTGTAAAGCCAGGACTGACAAAAAGCTAACTGCTAGAAACATAAGATAAGATAAGAAGATAAGATAACCTTTATTAGTCCCACACGTGGGAAATTTGTTTTGTCACAGCAGGAAGTGGACAGTGCAAAAGTTATGACGCAAAAATTAGAATACAATAAGAATAAATACAGTACACAACTGTACAGAATAGAATAAAATGAAATACTATATACAGTAGAATAAAATAAAATAAATATACAATAAGATAAAAATAGAATACAAATACTATATACAACTGAGTAAAAATACAATGATGACAGAAAGGATTATTGCACTTAGTATTATTGCATATGTATGGATGTGTGTGCTTGATCAGTTAAAGTCTTTATTATGGAGTCTGACAGCAGTGGGGAGGAAAGACCTGCAAAATCTCTTCGTCCCACACCGTGGGTGCCGCAGTCTCCCACTGAAGGAGCTGCTCAGTGCTGTCACAGTCTGCTGCATGGGGTGGGAGATGTTGTCCAACAGGGATGACAGCTTAGCCGCCGTTCTCCTGTCACTCACCACCTCCACTGGGTCCAGAGGGCATCCTAGAACAGAGCTGGCCCTTCGGATCACCCTGTTCAGTCTCTTCCTGTCCCCAGCAGAGATGCTGCCGCCCCAGCAGACCACACCATAAAAGATAGCAGAAGCCACAACAGAGTCATAGAAGGTCTTCAGGAGTGGGCCCTCCACTCCAAACGACCTGAGTCTCCGCAGCAGGTACAGCCTGCTCTGCCCTTTCCTGTAGAGGGCGTCTGAGTTATGAGTCCAGTCCAGTCTATTGTTCAGATGAACACCAAGGTACCTGTAGCTGTCCACAGCCTCAATGTCCATACCTTGGATGTTCAGTGGTTGCAGTGGAGAATGCTTGTGCCTGCGGAAGTCTACCACCAGTTCCTTGGTTTTACTGGCGTTGATCTGGAGGTAGTTCAGCTGGCACCAGTCCACAAAGTCTTGGGTCAGACCTCTGTACTCCTTGTCGTCCCCATCAGTGATGAGGCCGACTATTGCAGAGTCATCAGAGTACTTCTGCAGGAAGCACTGGGTGGAATTGTGGGAGAAGTCTGCAGTGTAGATGGTGAAGAGGAACGGAGCCAGAACCGTTCCCTGTGGGGCCCCCGTACTGCAGACGACCCTGTCCGACACACAGCCCAGAGTCCTCACATACTGTGGTCGGTCGGTGAGGTAGTCCAGGATCCAGGTAGTGAGGTGATGGTCCACTCCAGAGTTCACCAGCTTGTCCTTTAGAACCGAGGGAAGAATGGTGTTGAAGGCACTGGAGAAATCAAAGAACATGATTCTCACAGTGCTTCCAGCGGTCTCCAGGTGAGCGAGGGAACGATGTAGGAGGTGAATGACGGCATCATCCGCTCCAATGCCAGGCTGGTAGGCAAACTGAAGTGGGTCCAGTGATGAGCTTATTAGGCGCCGAAGCTGAGCCAGGACCAACCGCTCCAGGGTCTTCATCAGGTGGGATGTCAGAGCCACCGGCCTGTAGCTGTTGAGGTCCTTGGGGCGTGAAGTCTTTGGCACTGGTACAACACAGGAGGTTTTCCAGAGCTGTGGGACTCTTCCCAACCTCAGGCTCAGGTTGAAGAGGTGCTCCATCACCCCACACAGTTGGTCCGCGCAGGACCTGACGACCCTCCATCTGGACCCGCTGCCTTCTTGCCATTAATCCTCCTCAGTTCCCTCCTAACCTGGGTGGTTGAGAGAGACAGGCTGGAGCCTTGTGTTGAGTGTGTATTGGATGCTGCAGTTGGGGGTGGGGGGGAGTGAGCAGGGTGAATAAAGGAGGTGTGAAGTGTCTGAGGTGGAACAGCAGCAGTGGGGGTGGGTGAGTCTGCAGCCGATGTTGCAGACTGCCTCATGGCTGAATCAAATCTGTTGAAGAAATGATTCAGTTCATTTGCCCATCTCACATCCCTCCCAGGCAGAGAGTTCTGCTGTTTGTGGCCCGAGATGGTTCTGAGGCCTCTCCAGACTTCACCAACGTTGTTTTGTTGAAGCTGGTTCTCCATCTTCTGCCTGTAGCTCTCCTTCCCATTCCTTATCAGTCCCCTCAGCTCTCTCTGCACCCTTTTCAACTCCTCTTTGTCTCTGGATTTGAAGGCCCTCCTCTTCTGCTTGAGGACGGTTTTAATTTCTGGGGTAATCCAAGGTTTGTTGTTGGAGAAACACCGTACAGTCCTGGTAGGTACAGTGTTATCCACACAGAAGTTTATATAGTCAGTAATGCATGTAGTAAGGCTGTCGATGTCCTCTCCGTGGTCATCACAAATCACCTCCCACACAGTCGACTCAAAACAATCCTTACGAGCCTCCTCGCTCTCCTCTGACCATCTCTGTACTGTGCGGGTGGCTGGTGGCTCCCTGCGCACTAAGGGCTCATACACAGGGACAAGGTGCACCAGGTTGTGATCAGATCTGCCCAGGGGAGGGAGAGGTGATGAACTGTATGCCTCTTCTGCATTGGCATACAGTAAGTCCAGTGTTTTATTGACTCTGGTTGGGCAGGTCACATACTGGGTGAAGGTGGGCAGTGTGGAGTCCAGTGAGGCATGATTGAAGTCCCCTGATATTATGAGAAGGGCTCTCGGTGATTGTGTTTGCAGTCTGCTGACCACAGAGTGGAGAGAGTCACAGGCTGCATCCGCGTTGGCCGAGGGGGGGACATACGCTGTTATCGCGATAACATGCGAGAACTCCCGGGGCAGGTAGTACGGACGCATGCTAACGGCTAACAGCTCAATGTCTCTGCTGCAGAGTTGCTCTTTTACAGTGATGTGCCCAGGGTTACACCATCTGTCGTTCACAAAAACTGCCAGTCCCCCTCCTTTCCTCTTACCGCTGTCTCTGGTCCTGTCCGCTCGCAGCAGCTGGAATCCCGGTAGTGTCACGCTTGTGTCTGGAGTTAGCGATGTTAGCCACGACTCCGTTAGCATCATGATGCTACATTGCCGGTACTCCCTTTGTGACCAGGTTAGCGACGTGAGCTCATCCATCTTATTGGGTAAACATATCCACATCATGGAATTAATACTTGTGTATCCACAATAAAATGTAAAATGTTAATATTCTCTAATTCAGTGGTTCCCAAACTTTTTTTTGCTAGGCCCCCCTTTGTTTTATAAGAAAAATGTTCGAAAATGGGTTTAAAAACATAAAAAACTGTGGGATGCTGTTTGTCCGTGATTTGAACCGGGGGAACAAATCGTTTCAGGATCAGCCTGATATTATTTGTATCACACTGTAACTTTACTGTATAAAGAGCTAACATCTCCAAAATGTCAGGAGTAGTTAGTCATTACAACAAGTGTTTGTGAACTAAAAATCAAGAATGTGGGATCCTGTTTGTCCGTGATTTGAACAGCCCAGCGCTGCTCCCGACGAAGGGAAAACCAATTCTGCAGGGGAGACCTACCTCGGCACTTGTGCAGGTGAAACCAAAGGGCAGATATGCTTCACCATATTTTCTAGTCTTTGGCTTAGAATGAAGTTGGTTTGGAAACATATTCAGCGATGCTTCATCTCCTGCTTTGCGTTTGTGTGGGAGCCCTGTCAAAAAAACTGTCCAGTATCTAAGCGTTGTTTTTTTGTTTTTTTTTTCCCCCATTTTCATACTGCCCCCCCCTGCAATGGCTCTGCGCCCCATGTAGAATCATCCACAGTGATTTGTGGTCTGCCACCTTTCTACTTAATATTCTTTAGTTTTGGTCTTTGAGAGAAGTAGAAGCACCTGTGAACTGCATTCTTTACATTCATACACTTTTATTTCTCAGAAATAGCTGCATATGACTGGAGACAGAATGAGAGAAAGTGTTGGTCTGCTATTACAAGGTCTGAAGCCAAAGGCTTGAATTGATACAGCTTGAGACCAACGTATTAGGCGATTTGTCACAATAATGTCTGCTTAAGAGTATTCTGAAGGGAAAAATTCCTCCACCTTAAAAGAGCCCTCTGAGGGCAGAAGGGCCAACTCTGTGTCGCTCTCCATTTTTCTCAGTTCTGAGGATAACCAAGCGACTTCTGCCTCACTACCTTGTCTGCTTCTGTGGCTCATACATAAACCTTTGGCCTGAAAACACTATATTCAAAGAAAAAATAATTATTGTTTTCATTCCTTTAGCTAAACCTAACTTACCTTTAGACAGCTAGAAGTCTAAACCCAGCTCTCGTGTTTTAGTCAAATCCTTGAGCGCGCTAAAGATTTAGGCCTACACGTATGTATACCATTTTCAAGTATAACATGCAGTTTTATGAAATAATGCAAAGTGACATGATTCATTATTGAAGAATGTGATTAATGTTTTAAAATACCTGTGTTTGGACAGTTTTCTACATTCTTAAATTTAACTTGATATCCGAGTATTTTTTTGTTTTAGAGGTTTTTCAATCCTATAGTTCCTTCACTCTGGTCCACATGAGCTCAAGAGTCTGTGAACTTGTAGCTTTTTGGTTGATTTGTTTTCACACAGAGAAAAATTCAAGCAACTCCAAGCAAACCAAAATGCGTCACTATAAATCATGTGAGTATGTTCAGCAAGCTCATTGGCCAGATGTGTCCAGGGTAGGAGGAACAAAGCTAAATACAGGAAGACTGTAGATACGTGTGTGACTGCCTGCACCTGAATACAGGTTATTTTTTTTATCAAGTTCTACCTCAAAGAGTCAGCACCTGAGTCTTTCGACAAGACAGGTATCATTAAAATATACAGCAGGCATAATTAGCCTATGTCTTTCTTCTCTCTCCCCAACCAGTCGCAGCAGATGGCCCCGCCCCTCCCTGAGGCTGGTTCTGCTAGAGGTTTCTTCCTGTTAAAAGGGAGACTTGTCGACAAAGTGCTTGCTCATAGGAGGTCATATGATTGTTGGGTTTTTCTCTGTATGTATTATTGTACGATCTACTGTACAATATAAAGCGCCTTGAGGCGACTGTTGTTGTGATTTGGCGCTGTATAAATAAAACTGAATTGAACTGAATTATCGTAGAAGCTGCTTAATGAATGGCCCTGAATGTATACACACTTCTATAGATATTTGTGATATGCAATCTTTATAATTACTATTAAATTAATTAATTACTCTGATAAACTGTACAAATGTAAAGTAGATGGATGCTACTGGCCCTATGAAATAATAAAACACTATACATGTTAATATTAGAACCTAGTGCAGTCATTTATGTATTTATTTATTAATCACCACATATGGTCAAAATGATGTCCTTGGTGGTTCTGGGTAAGAGATTGTAAAATTTATCCCATACCCCCCAAAAATCCCTATATGATGAATAAAGGTGAATATAGTGTTGAACCCACATCAGGAAAAGTTGTGATATGTGAGATGATGGGATTTCATTTTAAGATTTACAAGATCAGCATGACCCCTTCACAGTTTTAGTGTTAAACATGAGAAGGCCGTCACTGAGGAATGTTATAATAATACTGTGAAACTGTCGGAAGTGTTGGAGTTATTGATTCAACTTTTAATATTGTTCTAACAAAACATTTCAAAATTCATCTTAATCCTCCTATTGTATATCATCATATATACATGCACAAGTTAGTTTTTAATGACCACTACTTTAAATAGATAATGATCTGGTCTCCTAGCATTCGACCTATCTGCTGACCACACCAATAAATTGATTAAAATGAGGTATTTTAGCTTTGTTCTTTTACCTTGACCTTGTAGGGTCAGAATCAAGAAAGACTTTGACAAAGCATGGGAAAGAGGCACAAGGCAGAGAGGGCATGAACAGGAAGTATGGAAATTAATTTTATTCCCTGCTGAGTTACATTTCAGTCTCTTTATTCTAGTTGATCATTATCTTCTTCCCCAACTCTGCCAATGAGAAGCCAATTACATTACGTATGGGTACAAATATGCATTTCAAAGACCTTTAGAAAGTGGCTTCAAATGAGGAAGGTTATTGAAAGGCATGTCTACTTAACACGACACAAGCAATCTCTATGCTGCAAACGGTAAAATTCTTTCAAGGGCAAAAGACTCAATTATTCAGTAGGCTATTTACTGCAGTTAAGAGGTAAAAATTCATTCCACATAGCTGTGTGTAATCTCAGTGGCTCTAACATGTGACTCTGTTAAACACTGTGATTGTAAATAACAGCTAGAAATATTAAGGAAACATCTGATTTCTGAGCAAGTCTGTCCAGATGGAGGCTGCTGGTGTCCAGCAGAAAACACATCAAGGATTGTTTATGCACAGCTGGAAAGGTCTCGAAGGGAAAAGAAAGCCAGTTTGATTGTGCTGAGATAAATGGCAGCAGCGATGTTGTGTAAAGAAAGGCCACACCCTGGTGTGAGAGCCACAGTGTTGGTCTGCTGATTCTATCAAGCCCAAGGGGGGAGTTACATGAGGTGCAATAGTTCTACAGAATGAACCTTGAAGCTGTAAATTGCCCTTTTCACATTTTTCAGAAAATAAACTCTTCTGATGGCTACAATCATGTTAAACTGATGATGACTGGGATCTTCCTCTTTAGGAGGTTATGGAAATAGATGAAAAACCGTGTTCTTGGTAAGATGCATACAAACTCAAATCCAGTGGTTTGTTATTACGCTGCTGTGGTGCAGCAATGACCAGCAGCAAGGTTAACTTATGTTAATTTTAATACTGGGTGCCTCAGGGCTTTGAGCAGACAACCACATGCCATATGGGTGAGAGCGGCCGGCCCGGGTTCGAGTCCGACCCCTGGCCCATTGCCGCATGTCTTTCTCCCTCTTCACTGTGTCTGTCAATACAATGAATATTAGCAGTAAGTACATAAAATGTTAAACTGTTGCAAGAATAATTATAATCTAATGTGGGCATAGTAATGTTCCTCTCTGTCAAGGTCTCATTGCAAAAGTGTTCACTTATGATCTGTCACCAAGATTCACCAATTTCAATTATGTCACCAATTTGTAACATAGTGTCTTTATTTTTGCAATATCTAAAAAGAAAGAAACATGGACACATCTAGCAACTGAAAACTTTACAAAAAATAGTGACAAATTAGGAAAAAAACACATTTACAAAATGATCAACACCGATATCAAGTTCAAATATAATTTTAAACTCAGTTTTGACAAGTTAAACATTTGATGCACATTTTAATTATTATAAACAACCTTTTAATTCCCACCACCAGAAACAAATTTGCAGTATATGTTTAATGAGCTACAACGACTCTGCTTGAACTTTCTCAATGTGGAGTCATCAGAAATCCTTCTGCAAGTATGAGGTTGACCTTCTACTGACACCCGAACAACAATGATGTTTAACCAAAATCTTTAACAATAACCTCAAGAGTACTAAATGCATCATGACACTGTTCTCTAAATACTAAATAAGGGTATAGTATTTCCAGTTTCAGTTACCCATCATCATTTATAATTTAGAATAATATTAACAATTAGCCTGATCAGGGTTAATTGTGTTTAGAAAGGTGATGCATTTTCTCCCTCAATATGATGTTTGCCAAAGAACGATGACGTCTTGATATGATATACTATGGGTCCAGAAATTGAGAAAAGGGGATGACTGAAAGACAAAATCATTTGTGGCAGGTCTACAGAACTACTGCATCTATGCATCAGGCCCCTCAATTAATCTTTTTCTAAACTGATTGAATTATGAATGAGAAAAGTCCTATTATTTTGATCAATCATGCAATAGGACCTGGAAAGTGTCTGCCAATGGTTCAAGGCAAGACATCATCATTCATGACATTTACCCCTTACACCAGGGGTCGGCAAGCTTTCTGATGATGAGTGCCATCTAAAATTTCCTCAGAAGTCAATGTGCCATATGATTGCATTAGCAATAAATTTAATAACGCTCTATATTAACAGTTACACAATATATAGCACCACTTTAAAGAATTATATTTGTTGACAGATGCTGGCAACTATCAGCGAATAGTTATCAGCTATTTTGAAACAAAAAAAAGATACTTTTTATCCATAACAGCAAATGAATTGAACAGAAAATGCAAATGCTATTTATGGTCTCCTCACAACAGCTCCTGAAGCATTTGAAGTGTCGGAATGTGGAAATTTCAACATCGTTATTTATATAACAAGTTATTTTTAGCCAACTATAAGTTGAATCTGGTAGTTGGGTTGTTAGCTAAGATACCGTCATTAAGAAGCGGCGCAACTAATGTGTCTATGCGAGCTGATTTGCGATGTGCACCGCTGGCGCGGCCATTTATTTTTTGATGCACCTTCTCAGATTAATTCACTGCACGTTGTGCCCACGGCTGGACTGGGACAAAAAATCTGCATTTTGACTGAAGACCGGCCCACCAGGTATTAAAGCCATAAAGCCTTTGAATGAAAACGCGGTGTGACGGTGATGTACAGTCTTGTTGGTATATGTATGAGTTCTATAAATTTTACTACATTTTATGTCAGATAAAAACTTTGGTTGTAAGATTCAGATAATTATTTAATAAAAGCGAGACATTTTAAATGAGAATAAGAAAGAAAAGTATTTCTTTCCCTGTTAATGCCCTACCTGGCCCCCTGGCAAAACTTTGCTAGACCCGCCCCTGCACAGTTACCAGCTGTCAGCTACTTAGAAAAGGATCCTGATGTTATTTGTCTCTCAGAAACAGTTCATAACTTCCCTTCAACTCATTCATGTCACCTAAAAGGTAAACCTGTTTCTCCATCACCTGTTCAGCTCTGATGATTCAGTAAGGACATCTCCTGGACATCTTCATGTTTCCCTCTCACCACATATCCAAACCAACATCATGACCAGCAGCTTTTACAGCTGTGGCTCCAGCAAACATCAGCTGATGGTAGAAATTAATATTAAATAAATTCTAACAACAGCTGATCAAATTAAATGTGCTGCTGTTGTTTAGAGCGACATCTGCTGGTTTCCTCTTTCTGGCGCAAAGAGAGACGGAGTTGCATCAGAAAAGCCAATCAGCTGATCATTGATCAGTTTCATGATTGAATGAGCGAAGAGGCAGCTGACAGCGTAAAGACGCAGAATAAATCCAGCTTTGTGTCTTTTTCATTGTTTCTGAAGTCCGGGACAAACTGTGTTCCTTTTCAGCTCAACATGAAACGCGTAATATTTTCTCTGAATGCGGGACGATTTCATTTTTATGGCACGGTTGGCAACTCTACTGACTCTATTAACTCTGTAACTTCTGTCGGTGCTGTGCTTTTTGAAACCGAATTTCCCAGAGGAACCCACCCGAGGGATTAATAAAGTTTTATCTTATCTTATCTTATCTTACTAACTAACCATGTGAATAAAATAAAGTTCATTATCAGTAACATCATAGCACCCACCCAGCTGTATAGAAACTCTGTCATGCTAGCTAGTACGCAGTACGAGTTATTGTAACTGACGGTAAAAAGTCAGCACAGCTAAAATAAACTCCACCTAAACTTGGTGTCATGGTCCTGGGTCATGTGACCCAGTATTCTGAGTTTCTTGATGTTTTTGTTATTCCTTTCAGTCTAGTTTCATTTCAGTTTATCTAGTAACTCTGCCATTGCCGGTCCCAAGCCCGGATGAGAAAGGAGGAGGGTTGGGCGTGGGGCCAGCAACCCCACCCTGTAAAAGCTCCAACTGTTACGGAAACAGCAAGTGAATCTCATTATCTACATCCCCTTTCCTCTTCCTGTTGGTAATTGACTTCATTATGCGACGATCAGTTGACCAAGCTGGCATCGGTGTGCCCTGGCACGAAGCGCGTAATCTCACTGACTTGGACTTCGCAGATGACATCGCCCTGCTGGGCTCGACTCAGGAAGACCTCCAAAAGTTGACCGCGGCCCTGCAGAGGGAGGCGACGAAAGTTGGATTAAGAATCAGTGCCAAAAAAAACAATTTACTTCGAGTTGGCTATGCACGTGCCCGCATTCCTGTCATGATCAACCAACAACGTGCTGAAGAGGTGGAGAATTTTACATATCTTGGCAGCATCATCTCGAATGACGAGGTCTCTGATCGGGATGTCGACGCCAGAGTAGGGAAGGCAGTTGGTGTCCTGCGACTTCTCCAACCTATTTGGAACTCGACCTCCCTGAATGTCAGGGTCAAGATCAGACTACTGAACTCTATCATCTTCCCTACTGCACTTTACGCTAGTGAAACCTGGCGCTCAACAAGTGCAATGATTCAACATTTGAACGTGCTTCAACAACGTGGCCTGCGGCGAATCCTGAGAATTTCCTACCGGGACCGAATAACAAATGAGGAGGTCCTACGAAGAGCAGGCACCCGCCCATTAGCCGATGTTGTTGCAGAAAGGTGCTTCCGCTTTGCGGGCCATATTTTATTTACGCCTACCCCCTCATCGCCCAGCTAAGATTGCCATGACATGGCGTCCACGCACTGGCAAGCGAAAGCAAGGCTGACCAAAGACCACATGGCGTCGAACATTCATGGACGATCTGAGAACTGTTGACATTGCCTGGGACGAAGCTGAAGCAGTTGCTGCTGACCGACATTGATGGAGATCACTAGCTGACCGATGCGGCGCCCGGTGTAGGAGGAACTAAGTGCTAAGTAAGTATCTAGTTACATTCTGTCATGCCTAGGTTACAGTTTTAATTCATGATTTATCAAGCTCCCCATTTGTCTTATCCCTGTGTGAAGTTTTCTGTGTTAAGTCTTCGTGTGTTTATCTGTCATGTTTCATGTCCAAGTTTTCTTTGTTTGTCTAGTTCGAGTCATGTCTGGGTCTCATTATGTTTCCCGTTTTATTTTGAAGGATCCTTGTGTTTTTTGTTCATTGTATTTAGCTTCATGTCCCCTGTCCTGTCATTATGTTAATGGTTGTCAGCTGTTTTCCCCATGTGATTCCGCTTCCCCTGATCATTCCTTATGTATACTTAATCCATGTGTTTCTGCTCAGTCGGTGTCAGATCGTCTGTTAACCTCACCACAGTTTTCATAGGTTTACCTCATTGTTTCACTGTGTGTCCTAGTTTGCTCAGTGTTCATAGTTTTGTCATAGTTCTTTCACTGAGTGTCACAGCCTTCTGTTAACACAGTGTTCATAGTCTCCTCAGTTTCCCTAGTTTCATGTTTTTTCTTCTGCAATCAGCCAATAAAGGCTCGCTTTATTTTTGAAACTACGTTTTGTCTCCACCGTGTCTGCATCTGGGTCTACCTCATTCTTCACACTGGCGCACCCCGCCATGACACTTGGTTTATATCTGACCCAGATAGACTGCAGGTCATAACTTCTTACCTGAAGTTCAGTTCACCTGACACTCAGACCGGCGGCCGCCTCGGGTCTCTCCTCCTCCTGCCTCCCCTTTCCCTCATCCACCTGCTGGCCTCTGTGGAAGCTCCGCCATACAACTGAGTTATTTTTACACATTGACATTGGCCAATCCACCACCTTTCATTGTTTATACCGTTACAACCCCCCCCCCCCCCCCAAAAAAAAAAAACCCAAAAAAAACAAAAACAAAAAAACATCGGCCCATAAAAACAAACAATCACCATCGGCCCACCGTGCAATGGTGGGTCAATGACCAGACCAGCTATGGTCGTGCCATCAGTTAACCCTTCGCGTGCCAGCTGTGGCACACGTGCCCAGGGTTGCCAACCCCTGGCTTAAAGAAATGTGGATAAAATTTTATCTAAATTAATACAACATAGTTTGCACCGCACATTTAAAAGTCTGCAATAAAATCTATTCGTCTAAATCACGAGATTACATAGCAAATACAGTTTTGGTAAAAAGAAAGCACACACCCTTCAAGGGAAATGTGAGAAAATAGCAGCAAAATTCTGCTAATCCAAAGAACTGATCTGTGTGAATGCAAATGTATTGGCAGTTTGCTGGTCTGGAGCATCCAGGTGTATGTTAACGCAATGCCAAGTAGGAAACCATCACCAATGATCCTAAAAAAGGCCCATCAAATTGGGAAGGGTCATCAGAGAATTTTCAAACAAGTTCAGAGCTTTTGTTCTGTGAGGAGGATTATTCACAAGTGGACAGTTCAGTTTTGCTGGCATTTGGTCAAGCACTGGACAAACTTAAACTTTTGTATATATACTTGTTACATCTCTGGAGCAACTCTGGACTAACAGACTTAAGATGTGTTATTGTATCCTGGGGCTACACCTGAATGATTTCCTGCTTCAATGCCAGATGCTAACAGCAGCTACAGACAGCTGCTGGCTGAGAGTCTGAGGAGCAGCGGCACAGTGATGATCTTGAACCAATCAAATCAAACCCAAACAAGGCTCTGAATCTAACTAGATGCCTGTCATGCAGCTATCTATGAAGTGGAATTGATGAATTTTCTGCTAATTTTTCCTCCTGTTTTTTTGCTGCACAAATTCAATTTAGGTCTTAGATCTTATTGCTTCCATGGTTACTGTACATAAGTAGAAATTTTAGGAATTTACTTATAAATTTTTCTGATCAAATCCAAGGTGAACCTCTTCTCATCTGTGAAAAGCACAGATTGGACTTGCTAACTCTGGTATTTCATGGCAAATTCAAACAATTCATTGTGTATCCTGTTCCTCCTTGCACAAAGGAGCAGACGGCCCTGTCCAGCTCTTTTAGAGTAACTGCCTGTCTCCTGAAATATCCTCCATACTCTTGATACTGTACTGGGAGACACAGCAAACCTTCTAGCAAAGGCCTGTATTGATGTGTGATGCGCTAGTATCACTCCATGATGCCAGTAGTGACAATGAACCTAAACAAATGCAAAACTAGTAAAAAATAAATAAATAGTCAGAAAAGAAAGAGAGGAAAAAACGTGAGTGGCCTCCACCTGTAGAACCTTTCCTGTTTTGCGGTTGTGTCGTTGATCCTCCTCGGGTGCACCTGTTTTTAATTTCATTAACACCAAAGCAGCTGAAACTGATTAACAACCCCCTCTGCTACTAAACTGACCAGTTTAACGACTTGATGCTATAATCTGATAATTTATTTAATATTTTTGAGCAGTGTGCTACATGATAGTAAAAGCTTATACTTGTGTCTTGTTGAATTTAATTGGCTACATCCACAAAGAGTAGTAGCACATGTAAGCTGATCACAGTCTGTACATTCTAGTGGAGCTAAATTTAGAAATTATTGTGACTTATTTCAACTGATATTAGGGTTCCTTGCACCTGCTGCACCCCTGGCTGCGTTCATTTTTCTGTGAATGTGTGGAGTCACCCTACTTTGTAGCATAACAGCAGTGTTTCTTTCATTATTGTTCTCTGTACTTTTTCTCTGCTTGTCTTCTACAAAGCAGATGTATAAGCCAGGTACATTCATTAGAATTGAAACAAAGCCATAGTTCGTATATGTGAGGATATTTTATCTTGGCAACATCTGATAGAAATGTCCTCCAACGAGCTGCTTTATCATGAAAGTTTTAAATGACTTTAAGTGCATTTCACAGCTTGTACTTTTCCCATTTTTACTTGAGTAAAGAAGTAGCAGTACTATTAGTAGTTGAGATTTTACCACATTATTTTTTAACACAAGTATCTGAACTTCTACTTGGTGACAAATGTGTATAATTTTGCCTCCTCTGTTAATATATATTGCAGTGGATGGTGAAGGGCTCACTATCACCAGTATAAGGTAGAGGTCGCCTTAGAATCGTCGGTTAGCCATCCACATCAAAGATTCAAAATCCAAAGGCATTTCTAAGTCTTCTTCATTAAAACTTTAGTTTTCTCTCTCCATGCCACAGAATGCAAAGTAATAAAAATGTATAACCCTGCAGAATGTAAGTGCCAGCTCCCTGAGTAGCATGTCGACACTTACTTAAAGTAGCTGCAAAAAAAGAGCCACAACGCACATACAAAAAAAGAGTGTGCATTTTTGATCAGAACATGTTTATCAAAAATAAATGTACAAAACAGCCCTGACTGGGGAACAAACGAGGCGAGAGTTTTATTATTCAATTTTGAAGATGAAGATAAAGTAACATCGGCGATCAAAATGAACAGCGTCCCAGCATCCCAGGGATGATAAAAAATTGATTTGGAACACACCAAACAACATTTGGGACCAGTTCTGGATGATTAGACTGCACGCTACACAAATGATACAAATGAGTAATTCCTCAAAACCATCAGGCGTAGACATTTGGTGGGATGAATTTTATGGCACCTTTTTATGCCAATCAAACAGGAGGAAACAAAACGTATCGCCCTACTTCTGCAGGTTGAGCGGAGCTTTATTAAAGCAGGAAGTTTGAAAAAAAAAAAAAGGTAAAATAATGGCAAAAACACTGGGATGAAGGTTAGCGAGGAAAGAGGAGAGTATTAAGTGATGTGGAGACAGCGAGCTCGAGCACATTTCTCCTGAAGTATATGCTCGCCCTGAGTATCGAGGCATCTGCTATGCTAATGTAACCTTCTCATTTACAAGAATAAGTGGTAGATGTGTGCAGATGTTTAATTCATGGTAAACTAATGACTGCAAATGAGGCTAAACTCCAAAAGAAAACATTAACCTGTTTAGAACATCAAAAATAATGATGCAACATATGCTCAGGACCGTGATGACTCTTTCATGCTAGCCTGTGGTATCCTCTGCTCTTCACTGGCTCTTGTCTTTTCCTTAAGCCTTACAGTTCATAGATTTGTTATTAAGGCCTTCTTATGATATTTGCTTCCACTTTACTGAGCTTTACTGTGAGTTTCAGCCAACACGTTCTCATCCCAAAACGTAACATACTGACGCTATCTGACAAACCGTCGGTATGTTACACGTTCACAAACATGAGACACGTTTGGAATGAATCTAGACATCTACATTTATTTTACTTACTAATCAAGAATCGCTTCGGAAAATGTATCTAATACGATTAGGGTTGTGGTTAAGGTTAAGGTTCGAATTGGGGCTGGAACACACGGCTGGAACGTGAGTTACTGCCGGGAGCATCATTCTATTAGATTCCTTCCACAATCCAGGGTGTATCATAAGGACGCGGTTTCCTTTCGCGTTACTATGAGACGCATCGGGATGTGACAAATTGTCAGTATGTTACGCGTTGGGAACGAGAGCGGTTCAGTACATCATTTAGATGCAAGACTAAAACTTTATATTTTTGGTCAACTTTGCTCACTTTTCAAGCATTTGGTTGCTTCTACTGCTTTCATTTCCTGATATCTAAATGAGACAACAAACATCTTTCGTTGGCAGTGTGCATTCGAGCTGCAAATGTCCTGTGAGTTTGTTGTAGCTACTAAAAGGATCACAGCATGATTAGAGAATGTTGGAAATTGATTTCTTGTGACGTTTGGCCCCAGTAAAGCTCAAAAGAAGTCATCCTTGGTTTTGAAATCATTTCTCAAAGTTAAAGGTTTGTTTGGCCCGATAATCCTCCTTCTCCACAAAGATGCGATCCAGAGCAGAAGCGTGTCGCTGAGGACTGGAACGGTCGGGGTCGAGTTTATTCTGTGGAGATGACTCCACAGTGTTTCACATTTTGATCCACTGAAATCTGAAGGCAATCTCTTTCTATTTGCCTCCTTATGCACACCTGAGGCAGTAACACCTGCTACTACCTTACGCTGATATGTCTTAGCCCGCCCCAAACCTTTGCTCCTTTAGCCTCTCTATAATGGTGTTTGGTGACCACTTGGAGCTACTACAGACAGCCTTCTTTTGACAGAATTGTTGTTATTCAGAGTATTTTGCAAAATTGTATCTATGATGAAACTGCTTTTGTATTTTTGTGAGAAAAGCTTGATTTCTTGATCTTCTGATCATGTGGTAATCTTTAGTCTTCTGGAAGTAATAGATGGAAGACTGAAAGTGCTGAAAAAACATGCTGATCAATTTGAATAGTGACACTTTTATTCATTGAGATTCTTTGTTGTTCATTATCTCATCTTCTACTTGACTCAGATCCATATTTATGACAGCTGGCTGAAAGCTGATGTACTTGAACTTGCTTCTGTTGAGTTGATCCAATCTATCTGAGTATTGAGGTGTTGAAAGTTCAGAAATCTGTTTCAAAGGAAAGGCGATTTGATGCTGTTGTAGCCTTTTGTAGCCTGGTTTCACATGGCTGATTTCCCATGGTTGGTGACCTAGAAATAGGGCAGAATCTGAAATATTGCCCCCAAGCACCAGACATGGACAACAAATAAGTGAAAGCTGACATGTTATATCCTCAGTCTATTAAAAAGACTCAAATTTCATGCAATATAAAGTGTTTCTCAGCTAATGTTTAGCCAGCGGTCTGTTAATTAAAATTCTAAAAGATGCCTCGATAGCAAATACAGTAGCCGTCAAGGTTAACAGGACAAATATGCTTTAAAAGTTCAGTAGATATCAAGTCCAGGCCAGAGTTTCATAAGTTTAAAATGGAAACATTTAACTGACACTTTCAATGTGAAATTAAATGGTTATAATCAGAGAGCCACACAACACACTTCAAATACAAAATATATTTCCATAGTTGGTCTCATTGGTGTGGGAAAGATAATGCAAAGTCTTATAGGGACATTTAGTTTCCTGGAAATATACAAATATATGTTGTTTTTTTTTACATTATAGGGTTTGATTTTATTATAATTTCAGCCAAACAGTCACTACAGTCAGGTAGGCAATGAGTAAAATTTCTGTTTTCAGGCATATTTGGACAATGTTTGAAGCCCAGTTACCCGAATACTAAATTCCTGATCTCTCTGTGTGGATTAACAGTTGGTAGCTTTTAGAAGCAGGTGCAGTTTAAGGCAAAATATTCCCTCAAACCAGCCAAGTATGGCATAAAGATCTGGTGGAAATATGATGCCAAAACTCATTTTACAAAACTGTGCTGAAAACCACTGATGCTCACATTATTAGAAATGTTTGCATCTATTATAGATGGAGGAAATGTAGGCAGGGTTAGCTCATTGATTGTATTTTGTATTGTAACACTGGTTAGACATTCTGGAGCAGTTAGCCAAGCCAGGCAGGGTTGTTCTGACTATGCCACCAACTGCACAGTCGTCCTGTTGAAAGTGTGACTATATTACAACACTTTAAGGTAATTTGTCAAAGGTGTGCATGTGCCGAGAATAGTGAACCTTGGGATGAGGCAGCCACACACAAAGACTTTGCATGACCAGTTCAGCAAATATCACACATGGGTGCTCATGCACACACATGCAGTGGTGTGCAGGCAGAAATATGGGGGGTGCAGGCAGCCAAATGAGTAAATATCACAAACACGGGGACACGCATCTTTGCACAGCCACGTGCACTACATGAGCAAATATCAGCTGTAAAAAAATGTGATAGGCAGGAGGAAAAATCCATTTGTGGGTAGACAGGGAAAAGACATCCCGTTCAGAAGTTATGAATAATGTAACACAGTAATCACAGCCACTGGTAGAACCTTCTCACTGCACATATTCTTACTTGAATTTTCCTTCTGTGACTTCTCAGGATGTGTTTCATGACAACGGCTTACTCGAGAATAACGTTGTAACTGCTCGCAGCTCTGAGGATACATCGGTTTAATTGGGGTGTTGATTTTTTTTATTGTAAAAGGACACAATTATAGTGGAGCCAAGCACCCGCCCTCATGAACCTTCAGCAGTACTGAGGCATTCATCTGCCTTACTAGATGCTTACTTATTGCCAGACTATCGAGGCGCATCCACTGCTTAGGTTTCATGTTACCTTCAGCTGAACTTTAGAACCCAATCTTTCATTGATAGACAACTGGCCATGTCAGCACTTTTTACACTAAGTTCTTTAAAAATCTATATGGCTTTGATGGCACTATAAGGGAAGACTTTAATCCAGAATTCCATAATTTAAAGCTAATTTACAATTGCTACCAGCAGAATGTGGTAGTAAACCACTTATTCTGATCGTTTTCAGGGGGAGGACACACTTAGATGCACAGAGTTACAGTTAGAATATTAAGTGTTACTATGATTTGGGAAAAATCCTTCAATTCCACTGTTAACCCAGTGGCCAACTCATTAGGACACTAGTCAAAGTAAACTTTATTGTCATCTGTATCCAGTGCAGCATACAGAGAGACGAGACGACGAGGCTCCGGTTACATCAGTGCAACAAAAGCTAATAAAAAGAAGAAGAAAATAAATATACGCTTAAGTCTTAAGAGATCGAGAGAAGTTACAATTAGAATTTACAATTTACAGTTTGGGGTGGTTTAAAGTGTAGCAGCTTGTAAACCTGGAGTAAAAAAATTATCCATAGATTTTTTTTGTTGGAAAGTTAATAACAAGATAAAATGGTGACGTTTGTCACAATGAAGAGACCTTTAAAAATCCAACCTGTCATGTTCAAGTTAATAAAATAAATCCGGCTTTACAGGCTCCAGGGTATAAATTAGCTTCCAGACTGCTAAAAGCATACATCTGGTCAACAGTGTTTTCAATATAAAGCTACAGAGTGGTTGTGAGTCTGAAGGGAAAGTGGGTTTGTTTATAGCTCTGAAGACCAGTTGTCCAGTCCCTGCTTCCACCAGTCTGTATGTTACAGAGTGCAGATGTATTCATCTGCCTGCATTCTGGATGTTTAGGCTTCTGGTCTATTCTTTGTATAACTTTTGTCCATGAAAATTCAATTATGTTGTTATCATTCAAGCCCAATGATTTTCTCCGAGCCAATGAAATTCTGTTCCTTGTGTCATTCTGCCTTTCAGATTCTGACTCGCTTCTTCCGGCTCCACCTCATCCTGATCAGCACAAGTGTCAAGACTCTCCTACTTCTATTGTTTGACTCTATTCTGCTTTGTAGCTTCTTCTGATTCTAATCGCCAATTTATTACTTAAACGCTATAATTCAGTAAATGAAATGAAGTTATTTTAAATGATCTCACCTCTGAGCCAAGCCTCTGCTATAATTTGAGCTAATTACTGAGCAGCTAACCTTAGGCTGAGAGTAAGTGAAACCTCCTTAAAGACACCATTGCTCCTTTCATTCTTCATGTGGCCACTGGAGGTCACTTACCTTTAAAACTACTTTTAGACTGCTGTGTCATGTGTGTCTTAGAGGGCGTTTTTATGTTCATACATGAACTTTTAACTAATTTGTGACAATTTGTTTGGGAGATTTTCCACAGTTGTCCATTCTCAAGTGTGGCCCACAGCAGGAGACACTCTGAAGAAGTGTTCATTCTACTGGAAACATGTAAGGTCGAGGAGATGGAGTTTCCTGTATAGACTGTACAGGAGGCATGCACTGGACTGTTGTTTAGGATGTTCTGTTCAAACAGAGAGCTGACAGGTGAAACACAGACTAACGCCCGACATGACTGTGTCTTACATTTGTGTCCTCAGATGAACCTCCGTCTGCTGATATCCATACAAGTTCATGTGTGACAGTGGTTTCAGACACAGAGAGACCCTAGAGTTGCAATAAGTCTGTAAATGTGCTTAAGTCCATTGTTAGCTCACTGCTGCCTTGTGGTCTGTTGAACTGGCAAATACAGCAGAGTGAAGAATAACAACATAAGACAGAGTCATCTGCTTTCTAATGACTGCAACTAGTTGTTATTAGTCTGTTTACTATATACTGTATGGAAACTGGATACATAGGGTGGGCCATAGAGAACTGAAATCAGACAAAAAGTAAACAAACATTTGCCATCTTCATGCTTTTATGACAAGCAGGGAGGTTTTACAAGCTGTTCCAAGCCGTGTTGCAGATGTGCAGAATCCAAACAACCAGTCAAAACCTGGAGAGGCTCACAGGCTGTACAGTACACTCCAGAAGGAGACCGTCCTCCTCACTCGAGTGTGTTACCTAATTGAACTTTAGCTGCATGAGAGGCATGAAGCTGTATCTCATTAAGGCAGCGAGCATGAAGGATAGATCTCCCTCATATCTGTGTTTTAATTGCCAGCTCTCCTTTATAATCAGATTAGCTGGGAGAGCAGTGAAGAGGCAGATAAGACAAAGGAGTAATTGAATTAGAGGCAAGGCAAGAGGGAGAAGGAGGGAAGAGACCAGACAGGAGAGGATGTTTAAAAGAATGAGAAAATAGTACACTGACTGCTTGTTAGTAAGAAATGAGGAGTGCAGGAAATGAAAAAGAAACCCAAAAACTAGAGACAGATGCTCTCTGTCTCTCTGCCTCAGTGTGTTGGTCGGCTCAAAGTCTTGCAAGGTTCATGCGTAAGCGTTGGCTGGGGTTTGGGCATCATTATTCAGTTTATTACAGGGTTATCGTTATAGCAACAGCTCTGTCCGCCTCTTGATAAGATAGTGGTTATCAAACCCACTCATCATCTGATGAAAGAATTGAGATGGCTGCAATGATCTGATCAGCAGGCAAAGTAAACACAGCTCTGTTTTATTTGTATGGATGCAGTCTGAGTGATCATGCAAGCCTGCAATGAAAAGTCCTGTTGAAAAATCAAGTGCAGTGCGTGCAGTATTAATGTGGCTACACTGGGAACTGCTACACACGACATACAGCACAGAATCATTTCACGAGTTATGTCCCAACTCATTAACAGCAGGTTTTATCCTGAAATCAAGGAAGCAAACAATTTACCAAGTTTGTCACGTTGTCTAAATAGCCTTGCAGGAGGTTGTTATTACTCCGTCATAATATGATTGTGTCTAATGCAAGTGTCTTGCTCTAAATGTAATTTGGGGTTCAGTTCAATTGGCAGGAGGATGCAGATCTGTAGCTGGTTGATAAATGTGTCTGACACGTGTGCCAACCTGTCAAGAGCTGTCTGCTAAGCTTCGCCTCTGCTAACTCGAGTCACTGAGCTGGACCACGTCTGGGATTGCCTCCTGGAGCATTTTTAGTAAAATATTATAGTAGCCAAAATGCTAACCTCGAGCCTTTAAAAAATTCAAATCCAGTGGGTGAAGATGTTTTGAGATGGAAGAAATTACACTATATATATATATATATATATATATATATATATATATATATCCGTAGCCAGTCTTGTTAATGATCTCACTGAGGGGGTTCAGGCCTATGCAGAACAGCAGTGGGGACAGAGCATCTCCTTGGTAGATCCCGCACTTGATGGTGACTTGTGCTATGGGCTTGGAGTTGGCCTCTAGTGTTTTACGCCACATCCCCATTGAGTTCCTGATGAAGGCTCTTAGGGTCCCATTGATCTTGTACAATTCTAGGCATTCCAGTATCCAGCTGTGGGGCATTGAGTCATAGGCCTTCTTGTAATCAATCCAGGCAGTGCACAGGTTGGTCAGTCTGGTCTTGCAGTCTCGGCTGACTGTTCTGTCTACCAGAAGCTGGTGTTTTGCGCCTCTGGTATTCTTTCCAATTCCTTTCTGTGTCCCGCTCATGTATTGACCCATGTGCCTGTTCATCTTAGCCGATATGATGCCTGACAGGAGCTTCCATGTAGTACTGAGGCAGGTTATTGGTCGGTAGTTGGAGGGGACCGGTCCCTTCTTGGGGTCCTTGGGGATCAGGACCGTCCGACCTTCGGTTAGCCATTCCGGGTGTCTCTCGTTAACTAGCAGCTGGTTCATTTGTGCTGCCAGACACTCTTGGGGTGCAGTCAGCTTCTTTAGCCAGTAGGCGTGAACCATGTCGGGCCCTGGTGCTGTCCAACTCTTCATACTGGAGACCCTTTCTTGGATATCTGCCACTGTGATGGTTACTGGACCCTGTTCAGGGAGGTCGCTGTGGTCTGCCCTCAGATCCACTAGCCACTGAGCATTGCCGTTATGGGTTGCGTCCTTCTCCCATATATATAGATCATTAACAAGACTGGCTACGGATACCGACTACGGAACGGAGCAGTTGTCAGCCACCTCCTGTACATGGATGACATCAAGCTGTATGCCAAGCGTGAACGAGACATCGATTCACTCATCCACACTACCAGGCTATACAGCAATGACATTGGAATGTCGTTCAGACTGGAGAAGTGTAGTCGGATGGTAACAAAGAGAGGGAAGGTAGTCAGAACTGAGGGGATTGAACTACCAGAAGGCAACATCGCAGACATAGAGGACAGTTACAAGTACCTGGGGATCCCGCAGGCGAATGGGAACCATGAAGAGGACACTAGAAAAGCTGCAACCACCAAGTATCTGCAGAGGGTCAGGCAAGTCCTGAGGAGTCAGCTGAATGGTAAGAACAAGATCCGGGCCATCAACACGTACCGTGATCAGGTACCCTGCTGGGGTAATAGGCTGGCCAAAGGAGGAGATAGAAGCCACTAACATAAAGACAAGAAAGCTCCTTACCATGCATGGAGGGTTTCACCCCAAGTCCAGCACCCTGAGGCTGTACGCTAAGTGGAAGGAAGGGGGCCGGGGACTGGTGAGTGTCAGCACCACAGTCCAGGATGAGACAACGAACAGTCAAGAATACATTGGGAAGTGACCAACTGACCGAGTGCTCAGTGAATACCTCAGGCAGCAGAAACCCAAGAAAGAGGAGGGAGACGAGGAACCATCATGGAAGGACAGGCCCCTGCACGGTATGTACCACCGGCAGATAGAGGAGGTGGCTGATATCCAGAAATCCTACCAGTGGCTGGACAAAGCTGGACTGAAAGACAGCACAGAGGCACTAATCATGGCAGCACAAGAACAAGCTCTGAGTACAAGATCCATAGAGGCTGGGGTCTATCACACCAGGCAAGACCCCAGGTGCAGGCTGTCTAAAGATGCCCCAGAGACAATCCAGCACGTAACAGCAGGGTGCAAGATGCTAGCAGGCAAGGCATACATGGAATGCCATAACCAAGTGGCCGGCATAGTGTACAGGAACATCTGTGCCGAGTATAACCTGGAAGTACCGAGGTCAAAATGGGAGATGCCCCCAAGGGTGGTGGAGAATGACCGAGCTAAGATCCTGTGGGACTTCCAGATACAGACGGACAAAGTGGTGGTGGCTAACCAACCGGACATAGTGGTGGTAGACAAACAGAAGAAGACGGCCGTAGTGATCGATGTAGCGGTTCCGAATGACAGCAATATCAGGAAGAAGGAACACGAGAAGCTGGAGAAATACCAAGGGCTCAGAGAAGAGCTCGAGAGGATGTGGAGGGTGAAGTTAACGGTGGTCCCCGTGGTAATCGGAGCACTAGGTGCGGTGACTCCCAAGCTAGGCGAGTGGCTCCAGCAGATCCCGGGAATAACATCAGAGATCTCTGTCCAGAAGAGCGCAGTCCTGGGAAAAGTTAAGATACTGCGCAGGACCCTCAAGCTCCCAGGCCTCTGGTAGAGGATCCGAACTTGAAGGATAAACCGCCCATATATATATACAGTGGGGCAAAAAAGTATTTAGTCAGCCACCGATTGTGCAAGTTCCCCCACCTAAAATGATGACAGAGGTCAGTAATTTGCACCAGAGGTACACTTCAACTGTGACAGAATGTGAAAAAAAAATCCATGAATTCACATGGTAGGATTTGTAAAGAATTTATTCGTAAATTAGGGTGGAAAATAAGTATTTGGTCACCTCAAACAAGGAAAATCTCTGGCTCTCACAGACCTGTAACGTCTTCTGTAAGAAGCTTTTCTGTCCCCCACTCGTTACCTGTATGAATGGCACCTGTTTGAACTCATCATCTGTATAAAAGACACCTGTCCACAGCCTCAAACAGTCAGACTCCAAACTCCGCCATGGCCAAGACCAAAGAGCTTTCGAAGGACACCAGGAAAAGTATTGTAGACCTGCACCAGACTGGGAAGAGTGAATCTACAATAGGCAAGCAGCTTGGTGTGAAAAAATCAACTGTTGGAGCACTCATCAGAAAATGGAAGACATACAAGACCACTGATAATCTCCCTCGATCTGGGGCTCCACGCAAGATCTCATCCCGTGGGGTTAAAATGATCATGAGAACGGTGAGCAAAGATCCCAGAACCACACGGGGGGACCTGGTGAATGACCTGCAGAGAGCTGGGACCAAAGTAACAAAGGTCACCATCAGTAACACACTACAACGGCAGGGAATCAAATCCCGCAGTGCCAGAGGTGTTCCGCTGCTGAAGCCAGTGCATGTCCAGGCCCGTCTGAAGTTTGCCAGAGAGCACATGGATGATACAGCTGAGGATTGGGAGAATGTCATGTGGTCAGATGAAACCAAAGTAGAACTTTTTGGTATAAACTCAACTCGTCGTGTTTGGAGGAAGAAGAATACTGAGTTGCATCCCAAGAACACCATACCTACTGTGAAGCATGGGGGTGGAAACATCATGCTGTGGGGCTGTTTTTCTGCCAGGGGGACAGGACGACTGATCCGTGTTAAGGACAGAATGAATGGGGCCATGTATCGTGAGATTTTGAGCCAAAACCTCCTTCCATCAGTGAGAACTTTGAAGATGAAACGAGGCTGGGTCTTCCAACATGACAATGATCCAAAACACACCGCCCGGGCAACAAAGGAGTGGCTCCGTAAGAAGCATTTGAAAGTCCCGGAGTGGCCTAGCCAGTCTCCAGACCTCAACCCCATAGAAAATCTGTGGCGGGAGTTGAAAGTCCGTGTTGCTCGGCGACAGCCCCAAAACATCACTGCTCTCGAGAAGATCTGCATGGAGGAATGGGCCAAAATACCAGCTACTGTGTGTGCAAACCTGGTAAAGACCTATAGTAAACGTTTGACCTCTGTTATTGCCAACAAAGCTTATGTTACAAAGTATTGAGTTGTATTTTTGTTATTGACCAAATACTTATTTTCCACCCTGATTTACGAATAAATTCTTTACAAATCCTACCATGTGAATTCATGGATTTTTTTTTTCACATTCTGTCTCTCACAGTTGAAGTGTACCTCTGGTGCAAATTACTGACCTCTGTCATCATTTTAGGTGGGGGAACTTGCACAATCGGTGGCTGACTAAATACTTTTTTGCCCCACTGTATATATATATATATGTATATATATATATATATATATATATATATATATATATATATATCCCTTGTGTGGTGTTCATATTTTTGTTACTCGGCCAGTGTTCATGGGTCTGGTGGACCCGCTAGAGTTTTGGCTTTCCAAATTAACACTATCAAACAATTTTATGTTAAATTACTCAACAGATGTTTACTTCATCCCAATTACAAGCCATATGAACAGCAAACATGGTTAATTTTTCCCCTTTACCTTTGTTAGATCACATTTATGAATTAATGTGCTTCTCGTTTTTGTTTTTTGTTTTACATAAAATGTTATAAAAAAAAAAATGCCCAGTTATAATCAATTGGAGTGAGTGGAAAGACAACACATTTACACGTGAAGCAATATGTTTCACAACTAAATGGGATCAGCTGCTCATCAATGGTGAAATTAGGCCCAGGGTTGTAAAACACGGGGAGGTGGTGCACACACTTATCCCACACTGTCCTGATGGCAGCTAACTTGTCTCTCTGCCGTCGAGCTGGTCTGTCGTCTCGGTTATCAAAACGGATAATCCTGGAAATTTTGTGGAAGTTTTCCAGAGACATTGATGCATGGAAAGGTTCTTGCCGGTTTCTGCATCCCACAGGGATTCTGTGGATTCCCCTTTGGACCTGAAAACTCCTGCAAGGATAAGAACCCCAAAGTAGGCCTTTGGGGTTCTTAGATGAATTTGGTCCATCTCCTTCCACCTCTCTCCAAAAACACACCTTCCTTCTAGATTACTGCAATCCAGAATAATTTTCTGGATGGAATCTGGGATGAAAAGCTCAAATGAAGACTTGATGTCCTGCACATGAGTAACTGTCAGCCGTGTTGGCCCTGGCTTATCACAGTAACAGCTCTGCAGGGTGGCTCATTTCTTGGGCAAGAAGACCATTCAATTTCACCAGTTATTGACATCCATATTTCTTCACTTGCTGTCTGGTGGGCTTGTTCTGGTCCTGGAGCTGGCTGCAGATGGGGTACTCGTCTTCGTTTTGTTACTAAATGGTGATCAACCTCATCCTCTTCTTCAAAGTCACTGTCAGACTCTGAATTTTCAGAAATGTCAAATATTCTGAAACCTCTTTGTCAACATCATCATCCGAAGCCCCTCTCTCTTCCAAAATCAATTGGATGGACCTCGCAGCAGATAATATTTTGCCATCTTGATCAGTTGTGATAAAGAACCACACTGGAAAAGTCTTATTTATAGTATTATGCCCCTAATTTGCAGGTGGGACAGGGTATGAGAAAATAAAATTTGGATCCCTCAAGAAAGAGGGTAAAATGTGTGGGAATGTAAGAGCAGACGGTGTCGATAGTTGAATTTTCAACAATGTTGCAACTTTGTGCGGGAGCAGGAGGGGAAGAAAACACTATCAGCAGCACCAGAAGGGAGGAAGACAGAGTGTGGGAACACAGGACCTACACTTTCAACACTTTTATTAGACCTGGGTCCAGTGGACCCGAACACCTTGTATGTAATGTAAATGCGTGGGGGGAGGTACAGTATGAGGTCATTGAAAATTAGTTCGGATTTATGTTCTTCACAGAAAATAAGCCAAAGCCAATGAATTTCAGGTTAAAAAAATTATTAATTGTTTAATTTTTCTTTTGAGAAAAACTGAAAACGGGTCTCACAGACCCGAACACCATACAAGGGATATATATATATATATATATATATATATATATATATATATATATATATATATATATATATATAATTTGTTGCTCAATTGAATTGTCAAATTTGGAAACATATATATGATTGTATGAAAGCCTTGTATATGCCATATACAGTAGATGGGTGATTTCATGAAAGGTTTCATTGGTCCACTTGTCCAAGAACTAATAGGCATTATCCAGTATCTTTATAGTATCATAGCATGATAATAAAGTTCCTTTGTTTATTTTCCCTCTTATTTTATTTATTTATTTATTTATTGTGTGTACAACCAAGAGCAACACTACAAATGGCTTTGAGGAGACAGTGTATCTTCAGTGTCTTCAGCTTCATCTGCAATAAGAACTACAAAGTCACATGAAAGACATTAAATTCTCGGAGAGAGATCAGCTGTGAGATGAAGCTGGAGGCGGCCATTACAGCCGGCTTTTTGCACTCCCCTCCAGTGTGGTGTTACTGATGTATACTGAAGTCTCTCTGGACAGAAGACAGTGTGACAAGCGACGCAGCGCCATCAGCTCCAGAACACCACACGTGTCTGCATAGGGATGCATTTAGGAACTTGTAAGTCACGTGCTTGTTGAAGGTGCTCAGATGCCATTACACAGTTGCTGCAGGT
Source organism: Maylandia zebra (assembly GCF_041146795.1). Lineage (NCBI taxonomy): Eukaryota > Metazoa > Chordata > Actinopteri > Cichliformes > Cichlidae > Maylandia > Maylandia zebra. The sequence continues at coordinate 29,342,972 of NC_135168.1, forward strand.
ATGCTAGCAAAGCGAACAAAAACAGAGTTGGAGTGTAAAAATACAAATAACACAAAGGCCATTGAGTCAGCTAGCAGTTAGCATGAGCTAAACTAGGGTTAACATTGTACTCAACTACCACTGACTCATAGGAAAAGGCAAATCTCCAGTGAGCATGTAGCAGTGACCACAGCTTTAGATGAATGCTGATCTGCTATATTTCAATGGCCAACTGAAGAAGAAAGAAAGGGAAAAAAGAAATCAAGTCTTATAATTTTGTTCAGAATTTATTTGATGATTTCAAGGCATCTGTGAACAAAATTTTCAGTAGAGTGGAACTGGTGAAGATGATGTGATTAATTTTTGAGTAGCAACACGCTTCAAGACCTGGTGGCAAGGAAATTGCTGAGTGCATTAATTATTACTCACTCAGTATAAAACAGATGTCTAACCACAGCCTAGATGTATCAATTTTCTTTTCAAAGTCAAGAGCCAAGCAAATACTTCAGTCAGCGGGAAAGCCTAAGCAGACAGCTTGTCATCTCTTTATTGGAGTTGAGGTAGATGTAAACAAACACTTAAAAAAATCAAAAGATTAAAAAAAGACGTCCTTCTTGATCGCCTGTTGCATTGAGGTTTGTCCGTGTTGAGTGCATCATTAATGTTATCTGGGACTTCAGCCTCTACTAATTTTCATGTGATGCTGCTGGAGTAGTAATGATCTTTAAAGGCAAAAATAAAAAGGTACAGTATTTAACTGCAAGTTTAAAAATCCCCAATGGGAATGCTGTTAGCAGCAAAACAGCCAACAGCACGACTGGCTAGCAGACATGAACACTGAGAGTTTGTTTTTGCCAATTCGTCCTATAAAATATGGTATTTTGGTCAAACTGTAATTAGACATCTGTTCAGTATCAAACATATAGTCACTTTAGTGCTCATATTGAGTATATATGTTTTACTAATGACGTACGTCCAGGAAATACCATCTCAAATACAATGTGTCCTTCCCTTCAACAGTTATGGGGAACAAATCCTTCAGGATGTAAAGAATGATACAACTTTTGTTTGTGCATTTGTTACCTTAACATGAAGACTTTAAACAGGGAAACTCTACACACTCTACTTATGTGCTCATTGAAAAAGGTAAGATGGTGTTTCTGGGAAATGAAAAATCACTTGGTAATGGTTCAATACCAAAATTTGCAGTATGACAGCACAAATGTGTTTTGTTTGCACTGATTTTCACTATCTTTGGATGGGTCCTTGTTAGGTTTGGGTTTGTGAGCATGTAGTCTAAGGTTCATATCGTTAACAGGTTATTTTGTGACAGTGAATCTCAGGGCACATTGCACAAATGTCAGGTAGTGTAACAACTGGCTTTCTTCTCAAGCTTATGATAAGTCCATACTCCCAGTGTTCCCTCTGAGACGCTAGCCTTTCAAAAGTCACATTGATCACCTGTGAGTATGTGGATTGAGCAGCACTATCACTTCTTTATCTGTTTCATGTTGCATCTTTAACTTTGACATTTCCTTCTTTTATAAACAACACTTCCTTCAACTTTACATAAACAGAATCCGTGCAGAATAAAGTTGACAGTGACAAAATAGAAGAAAGCAGCAGGAAAAGGAAGTAGGGATGGCATGACAAAGGTCAAGACTCAGCCAAGTGTACTTAACCTATGGCACAGTCCCTCACCCGCTGAGCCACTGGGGAGACCCCATCATTGTCACAGGCTGCTTGAAAGAGAACAGTCAGCAGGGCACAGTGGCTGCCCCTGGGCAAGCCCCGGCATAAAAAAAATCAAACGCACCCCAGCAGTGTGAGTAATCTCACGGCTAATGTCTAATATCTAATGGCCTTAATCAAAAGCCCCTGCTACGATCCTCTCAGCACTGTGTTGATAAATCACAGCGCTAATGAAAAATGGTCCGTATAACAGCACAGCGCTGGTAGGCCGCGGCACAGCCCCATTTGTTAAAGCAGCTTCCTGCGGTTCTGGTGTCAGTTTAGCTTCCTGTCCGCCTCCCTCTCTACTGTTCGCCTCATTTGTATTAGCATCTCTCTCTCATTTGATTTAACCTCTCATTCTCATCTGTTCTCACTTCTCAACATTTTGTTCTAATTCCCATTTATTCCTCCACTTCCTGCGGGTCTCTCCCATCTTCCCCCATCACGTCCTTCCTCTTTCTCTTGCACTTTCTCTCCACTCTCACCTGTCTTTCCCTCGCTTTAGTTTGCTGGCTAGCAGTGTCCAGTTCTTTAATCTCTTCTCAGCTGCCCCCCCTCATTAGTTCCCTAACGCTGTTCTGTTGTTCCGTCGTCTCCCTCCCTCTCTCTTTACCTCTCTGTCTAATTTGTTAACCAGAGGTGTCATGTTGTGATCTGTTCTGTGGTCTTGGTGGGTAAAGCTGCATGGTGAACAGTGCTGCTGTGAGGAGGTAATTAACCGCTCCTCATTTAGACAACAGGCTCAATCAGTGAGACAGAATGACTACATGTGGGCTGGAATGCCAATTGCAGAGTCCTCAGGCAGGCAGACACACACACACACAACCTCCTCAAACGACCTTCAGAGGAAGAAGAAGAAAAAACCACCAGATAATGAAGAGTCTACATTCATGCTGAGGATGTATAGATTTTTCAGAATATGAGATGAGAACATTTGTCGATGCCTTTAAAAGAAAAAAAAAATTCTACTTTGCATTTAAGAACAATGGCGGCTCCACATGGCAGCAGCTGGTAAGTGTTGGTGAAGCGTGTTTGAACTACATTTCCCAGGGCTCCTGCGAGGCAACATCAGTAAATGACACTTGTGTTTACACGTCCATGCAGTCCGCTACGCCTTTTAGCTCAAGGCAAGCACGGTGGTGGGAGTGGAGAAAAGGGAGGGAGGTTTCGGGGGGGGGCATATAGGTTCTTCTCTGAGAGCCAAAAAAATAATGAAAATATGGGTTTGCTTTGGAAAGCAGAGGGAGCGTTGAGTGGTCCATTCCTGGATGTTTTCTTTTCTTTGGCTTTTTGCCCACCATAAATAGCAATAAAGGCAGACTCCAGAGACCTGGGAGGAAGAGAGAAAGGGGAATAACATGGAAATTGCTGTGGCCTCATTATTAAGAGAACAGTGCTGCATAACATTCAGCTTATTAGGTTTTCTTTATTATGTTATCTTTCATGGTTTTATGTGATGTTTTAACATGTCTGTTCCATATTTGGTGTTTTGCACTGCAACACAATAAATCAAAAATGGAAGCGCTGGTAGTTCGTGTCAGTCTGTGTGCTGTCAGTAACAGTACCTGCATGCTCCTCTATACACAAGAAGGATTTAACCTTCTAAATCCTGAACAACGAGATGTGTATCAAACCTTCTGACAATAATAAAAATAAAAAAATTAAATATCAGTTTGCATATATGAGTTTTGATTTGCATTTTTCTAAATCCTCCATTTTTGTGCAATTTATTGCTGGAAATTGTGCAATTTGTTTGGGTAAAAAAGCAAATTAATGTTGTAGAGGTTTCAAAAACTCACAGAAACACATGTACTCTGTTAAGTATGATACCGTGCGCATTGTAACGCTACAAACTTCCGTTGATGACGGTTTTGTAAAGCATGTAAAGCATCTAAAAAACAGCACGAGCACAATTTCTTACAGTTGGTGGGAAGAAAAAAGTTTTTTTTATTATATTGGATTTTGGTTATTTCAAAGCTAATCCTGATTTCTCATGTTGTACAAAAATCATTTCTCCTCATTATAATTCATCCAGTTTCCTAGAACAAAGAAACCATCCGGCTTTGCGTTACCGTAAATCCACTGACGTCCGAACGAGCATCCATCGAATCCACTCACAAAAAAAGCAGAAATGAAAACCAGTGCCTTCCTATACTGCTGGATATTAAATGACATGAGCAACAGTTTCAAACTCATGTGAGGAGACGTCTTCCTGGTTTGTATCAGCTCCACACAAACACTGTTCAACATGAGATCGGCATTGCTATGTTCAAAGAAAGTTGGCAGTGTTGGGATTTGAACCCAGCCCTTCTCCGCGGTGTAAGCCTTTGTCCACTCAGCCCATTTGAATGAACCTGCGGTACTAAGAACTAAATTTACACATTGTCACATTGCAGTTGTTGATTAATGGGCTTCTTGCATTGGAGCAGTTCTTAGAGATCAGTGAGTTCTGAGCTTTTGCTCTGCAGTCAGCTGACTTCAGTTCCTGTGGAGGACGAGGGCAAAGAGCCGAGGCCTGTGTCAACAGAGAAAACCCTGGACAGGAGTCACCAGTTGTTATTTCCTCTGACGAACAACTGCAGAACATTTTAAACTCAGTGTTCACATCATCTTTATTTAATCTTGTTGATGTATCTACATTAGTGACTTTTCCACATGTTTGAAGTACCCAGAGTTGGTGATAGCTGGAGCCATAGCAGAGGATAGTTTCAGTCTTCTGCTCCTCTTGAATTATTTACTCAGGCTGTGACTTCGTCCTGTCTTCCTCCCCTCACTCCCAGCCAGTTGCAACAGCTGGCTGACCCCACCTGAGCCTGGTTCTGTTGGAGGTTTCTTCCTGTTAAAAGGAAGTTTGCCCTTCCCACTGTCGCCCAGTGCTTGCTAATAAGGGGTCATGTGATTGTTTTCTCTGTGATATTTCAGGGTCTTTACCGTACAATATAAAGTGCCTCGAGGCCACTGTTGGGATTCGGTGGTATATAAATACAACTGAACTGAATTGAACTGATGTCAGAGATGTTCTGTATGCAAACTGCACACGGTCAAGACATGTTTCAAAACATGAACTTTGGATGACGGTCGTTGAGGTGATTTTTCCCAGTTTTCAGTAAGAGTGAGATAAATCACATAAACTTTAGCTACTAGCTCAATAGTTTGGGACAGTTTGCATCAATCAACGGATCAGCTCTGTGTTCCATACAATTAAATCTGTGTACATGATTTAATTATAGGACTGGGCAGTGAAGGAAGAGAATCACACCGTGCTGTGCACAACAACAAAGGCTCTGCTATCAACAATACGTGATCTAAAAATGCGTTTTTAGGTTATCAGGAGCTTCCTTGTGACAAGGTTGTAGTCACTGAGGCCTTAGGTTTTTCAAAATCAGTAAAAGCTGAATATAAAACAGCAGAATGTACTTCCACTTTTTAGACTGTGTCTCCTAAATGGGTGGGAGGCTGTAATGCAGGGCCTGGCAGGAAAGCTGCCTGGGCTCCAACCAAAGACACTGATTTCCATCTGTAGCTACTGGCACATTTATTATCTCCTTTTGTTTCAGTTTAGTCCTAACAGTGCTGCCCTATGTTTTGTGTGTTTGTGCGTGCATGGGATTCTGTTTGACCTTGTCAAAGTCCAGTTTAGCTGTGAGTGTACAACATGGGCCTTTTTAAAAGTCTGTTTTGGGTTTCCACTCACATTCATAGACTCCCAAAGAAATGAATACTACATATGATGAATTTTGATTTGTTTTCATGGTCATAAAAACTGAGACTGCCTGGTTTAGGCTGCCTAGTCAGGCATTTTTCTCTGGTAGGACATTGGTCATTTATCCTACCAGCACGCAGCATGCAGAAAATTGGTCTTAAGTTTGGAGTTTCAGTTTAGAGAATGATTTTCATTTAGAGTTGCTGGAGGAGGAATAATAACTTTGCCACTTCCTCTAAAGCTCGGGTCGCATTGCTCGGCTAAATTTCAGATGGGCTGCAAGAAGTTGCAAAGGGCGCTCCATGAAAGCGATTAATCATTGTCAGAGATCTTTGATTTAAAATGCTGACATAGCATATTTCCTTGAATATAAAACAGTGTCTATTCAAACGATTAATATTGGTTGCAAAAGTGAGTGGTCTTAATGCATTTTCACAGGGCATTTCACCCACAAGAAGTTTGAAAAATGGAGCACACACTCAAAGCATTTATTTATTTCTAAGCTGACCCCAGAACAGCGTGTCTGTGTGAAACTTTATAGAAAAGAATGATTAATTACTGATTTGTTTTATTCCAGCTTCAAACTGCAGTTTACATCTTCAGTCATTTAAAAGTTTAGTTTAACCAAAAAGCAGATTTTAAGATAAGATAAGATAAGACTTTATTGATCCCACAGCGGGGAAATTTTTGCGCCACCTCAGCTCAGGTACAGATATATGAAGGAAATACAAAAATACAATTAAGTACAATCAATGAAAAAAAGTAAGATAATACACTATATACAATGGTAGCATACACAGTATGTGATTATGGATATAGTTGGAAATATGGAAGACATAAACTATATAGCTTGGAAGGTCATGGAAGGTCCATTATGCATGAAGTGGTGACCGTGGATGTTCACAGTGTCCAGTGACTTATGACATCGTGATTGAGGAGTTATAGAGTCTAACTGCTGTTGGGATGAATGATCTGAGAAAGCGCTCCTTCCTGCAGCGAGGGTCTCTGACTAAAGGAGCTGCTCAGCCCACTCACATACTCATGCAGTGGGTGATGTGGGTTGTTCATGATGGATGTCAGCTTTACGAACATCCTCCCCTCACCAACCACCTCCACAGACTCCAGGGGACATCCCAGCACGGAACTAGACCTCCGCACCAGTTTGTCAATCCTGCTCCTGTCCCTGTCCGTGCATCCACTCCCCCAGCAGGCCACTGCATAGAAAAGGGCAGATGCTACCACAGTGTCATAGAATGTCCTTAACAGAGTCCTGCAGACTCCGAAGGACCTCAGTCTCCTCAGCAGGTGGAGTCGACTCTGGCCCTTCTTATACAGGACGTCTGTATTTGTAGTCCAGTCCAGTTTATTGTTGAGGTTAACACCCAGGTACTTATAAGAGTCCACTATCTCAATGTCTTTCCCTTGGATGTTCACCGGTGTTGTAGGGGGTGACTTCCTCCTGAAGTCTATGATCATCTCCTTTGTCTTGCCGGTGTTGATTTGGAGTACGTTGGTCTCACACCAGCCAACAAAGTCACTGATGACCCCCCCTGTATTCCTGATCATTCCCGTCTGATTTGCATCCAATGATGGCTGTATCATCTGAGAACTTCTGTATATGGCAATCGTCCGAATTATAACAGAAGTCTGAAGTGTAAAGGCTGAACAGGAAAGGTGAGAGAACCGTGCCCTGTGGTGCCCCCGTGCTGCAGATTACCACCTCGGACACACAGTCATGGAGCCTCACATACTGTGGTCTGTTGGTAAGGTAGTCGATGGTCCATGCAGTCAGCTCCGGCTCCCTCTAGCTTTCCTCTCAGTATTGCGGGTTGGATGGTGTTGAAAGCACTGGAGAAGTCAAAAAACATGATCCTCACAGTGCTCCCCGCCTGCTCTTAGTGAGAGAGGGATTGGTGTACCAGGTAGATGACAGCGTCATCCACCCCAATTCCAGAACGGTAGGTGAACTGCAGGGGGTCCAACACTGAGCCCACCAGTGGCTGAAGGTGGTGCAGTATGAGCCTTTACCAAGTGTTTCTAGTCAGGACTTAGCATGAAGCCTGTTCATTACACCTTACTCACATGAAATGGTTGCTAATCCATTTTCTTATTTCCGTTAGGCATGTACTGTATATCCATAATTGGATTTGGATGGATTGTGTTCAGTTGTCAGTTGCTATTAGAGGCTTCGGAGATAACGAGTCAGTGGGCGATGTGTTTTATTTTATTTTGTCAAGCGTATTCACTTCCTCTGCTCCCAGTATACGCCACCTTAAAAACAAGATCAAGAGTGGATGCTCAAAATGCCCTTCACTCCATTCCTTGTGACTAGGATAATACAGTCCCCATCAAAAGTTTAAGACCACTTGAAAAATGGCAAAAAATCCTATTTTGCATGGGTGGATCTTAACAAAGTTCCAAGTAGAGCTTCAACATGCAACAAGGAGAAATGGGAGCGAGACAAAATATTTTATTGAAAACTATGCTTAAACTGAAACAGGCTGTTTTACAGCTGATCAAAGGTTTAGGACTACATGCCTTTAAAAGGCCAAATCTGTGCAAAAATTCACTGTCATTGTCTGTCAAGTAGTCACACTGTCACAATGTTCTGATGGCAAAGGCAAAACAAGCTCTCCCTTATTGAACGTGGTCGGGTTGTTGAACTGCATAAGCGGGGTCTCTCACAGCACCATCACTGCTGAGGTGGGACGCAGTGAGACAGTGCTGGTGAAATTTTTTGTTCCATAACTCTCAGGATCATTTAAGAAATTCCAAATGACTGAGCTGGACGATCCCATTGGCTGTCCATTTTTCAAGTGGTCTTAAACTTTTTATCGGGAATAGATGTCAGAAGCTTATCTGCATATGGATATTTTGTGATATCTTATTCATTTCCCAGTTTTTCTTCGTTCAGTTTCACATGCATTTGTTAAGGGGAGGCGGCTTATCCAATTTTGCCCCGTCTCACAGAGACGTCTCCCAAAATGCTCTTGATATTTTGCCCCTTTTGGTGATGCTGTTGATGGTTTTCCTCATGTCTTAACAATGTATTTCCAAGTCTCTTTCTTCTTCTTGCCAGTCCTAGTACAGTAGATGTCGATTACAGTAAATCATCGACTGCTCCATCATCTACCTACTTGTTGATCCTGAGATTAATCATCGATAGCTCTGCAAAAATCGACATGAAATCAAAAAGCCAACAGTTTACAAAACTTTAAATGATTCCACCTCAAAGTGTTTCATCATTTCAGAACTTTTTGCCCTTGGTGACTTTGTGTTAACTTTGTAGGTTTGTTCTAATACAGTGACTTATAATCTGGCAAATCTCTGAGAGACACTAATCTTTGTCTGCAGCTGCTGACTGACTGACTCTCACTATAATCTTTCAGGGGCTGACAGCAGCACCACAACATGCTTTTGCTGGAATCTCAGCAGAGTTTGTTCGAATTTGAAAACAATCACCAGTCAAGCACCAAACAAGACAGCCTCACTGACATGGCTGCCACAGAAAATTGCACTGACCAGTCTCCAAATCAATGGCTCAGGCTCACAAAAAGGCATTTATTACCATCTGTGGACATTGGCACTGATTGCCTTCCTCTCTTCTCTGGCCTGATCAGAATGATTCCTCTGTATGACTTTATTGTCTTGCCCAATTGGGAGTTCTATCCCTCTTCTCTCCCCCTCTCAGTCTCTCTCTGTTGCCCTGTCCAATCATTTTTTTTTATCTTCAGACAACTGTGCTTTACCAAGCGCCAACACCAAAATAACTCTAAGCCAGATTTTCATTGCACGATTAACCTCAAATAAGCATCAGTATAGTATAATTATGGAAACATTCAAAAGCTTAAATTAAACATTGGATGCACAAATAACATTTCCACAAAACCTGTCATGTAACATTATGTTTTACATGCCAGAAAATCATTTCTGTGTTTATGTTTTTTAAGTCTGATTGCATTGCTCATATCCACATATCTCCATTGTAAGAACTGCTAGTGGCTATAATACCTACAGAGTTGTGTTTATCTGTTTCATTTTAGCCTGATGTATTTTCTAGTTTCAGAGATGAATCAACACAAAATATGTCTTAAATGTAACACAGTTCAAATGTGAGTGTCGCTTGTGATTTTTTAAGGACACATACATTCAAAGCATCACTACTGTGAAACACTTCACTCTGCAGTAGTTTTGTTTGCACAGTGTGAGAATGCCAAATTCTGACATTTCCAAAATGTCCCGACCAGAGGCATCCTGGTACTGGGAAGACTTGAGTGGAACTGGTTAAAGTTGTCCTCAACCACGATGACAATGTCAATCATACCGAGTGAAAAAAACAGTCATGAAACTCAGATCAGATATTTGTTTATTTTTTAGCATCTTTGTTAGTTAGCATGCTAACCCGATACCATGGCATGCTAATACAAAATATAATAAACCTTCTGTCTGTGGGTCAACGTGTTCCAAAACCGAAGGACTTCTCCATCAGTGTCAGCTTCATTTTATATTTTGTAGCAAATTTTAACATTTTTCAGTGTTTATCAAAATAGTGAGTGCAATGAAACTTACCTCTTGATTGAATCTCTTTTTTCTGCTTCCACTTTCGTTTGTGATATTTTGCAATGTGTTCTGTCTGTAGGTCTGTAGTTTTTCATGTAATGTTATGAGCACACTACTTGAGAATTATCCAACATATTGAACACAATGTTTTCACCAGTAGCAAAGGGGAAAAGTGTATTCCCTGACTCGTTGCCAAGTGGCTCCTAACTTGCTAACTGTTGCTTGATGAAATTGGTTGGTGACCAAAATCACCTTGTGATTACTTTGGTCACCAGCAGACTGCAGTTTCACTACCACTAGGACAGTAGCTGCTAATACAATCACTAGTATTCTGGTACTGTACACATATGCTGCACAAATATAAATCCATACAATGGAATCAGCCAATGTGGTATAAGCTGTACAGTACAGCAACTCAACAGCAGTGAATCATTGAACTCATTCTGAGAACTGCCTGAAGAAACGCCGACTGGATATGCAAATGCTAAGAAGGCCAGGTTCAAGTTCATGTGCAAAGCTGTGAGCTGAGCATATGTAAATGTTGGTCTATGCATGAAGAGCAGGAATCATGTGTTACCTTACTGTACAGTATTAAGGTCATAAATCATGACTTATTCTGTTCAAATGTGTCATTAAAATATATTCTTTGGCTTCATAAAGTATTGATCGCTTTAAGTGACACGACTGAACTGAGACATCAAGCCAATGTCAAATTTCTAAGTTTGAAAACTCACAGTGTAAAATAGTACATCAACCCAATCACATCCTTTCCTCTCCTTAAATAACTCGACTCTCGAGCCATTTCCTCTGTTTTTCTCTTAACTTTTAAAACCCCTCATTAACTCGAGATGGTGTCCTAAATCCTCCATGATAGAAGGGAATATATTCTCCGCTTTTAACTTATCCTAAGGGATGAGATGAGCCACTGGACAGTTGGATGGAGGAACTGGGTGAATTAGAGGAGGCTATGAAGTTTTATTTCTCTCACGTGGATGCAATGAGTGAATGGGCTGATGAAGAGATGGATGGCAAAAGATAAAAAATGAACTGAGGAGGCAGGAACCTTTAGAAGGACTGAGTCCTTAACACGTGGATGATAGATGGAGAGCAAAGATGAGTAAGATGAAGGTATAAAATTAAATTTCACCTTCGTTTCTTTACTGCGCTGTAAGATTTTGATTTGATAATTAAAGTCTGTAATCAATCTCAGGGACAGTGTGCATCAATACATTGTTCTCCAGTCATAAAGAAAACAAGGCTAACCACAGCATCCATAAATCCTGCTGCTTTATTGTTGAAGCTAGCGTGAGTTATTCCACAGTTTATCATCAATAACTTTATTCCCACTGGACATTAAGTTGTTAATCCGCAACTGCTGTAATTAACACTCTGCGATCTTGAATACTGCTTGATGTCAGATTTTTAAAACAGCAGCTTTTTATACACTTCTCCTAGTGCTCCTCTACTCTCATGAGTAGAGAAGAGACAGGAGAAAGACAGAACCTTAGGATTCCACAGTGGGAACATGGAGAGAATAAAGGAGGTGCAAATCACTGAAGATTTTAAGGACCAGCTAAAGAACATGGCTGATAGAGAGCCAAATGCCTACCAAGAGCCACAAATCTAAATTCAGGACTGTAGTCCTCTGTAAATGACACACAGGCCAAAACTCCACTAACAGTAATTAATGTATCTAACTGTGAATGTGTTAGATAGGGTTTGTATAGTCAAATAGTTTTAGGGTAAAGAAAAAAGACTTGTGATTGGCAAATCATTAACAAGTGAGTGTATTTGGATAATGCTCCTTTCTGATTCTAAGAATGACCGTTCGGTTTAGTGTTTATTCTAAAACATGTGATTAAGCCCATAAAGTTATCAGGACAGTCTTTAATGAGGTCACATGTCAGTGCAGCAATGGCCTGTTTTCCTAAATAGGGATCACCTGTGGTTACATGTATCTTCTTGACAAGAGATGAACATAATCAAAAATCCTGTCTGGAAGTGTCTGAAGATGTACCTGCTCTGTTAAAAAAACGTTATATTTCATAGAGGGCAAATCATTTGTTCCCATGTGAATGAAATACAGGAAAACTGTCTCTGTCATGATCTGGAGGTATGACTGGAAAATTCCATCAGACACCTGAGTTCCTTGGTCTCCACCCCTGGGTGGAGCCATCATCCCTCCTGCAGTCCTGCACACCTGAAGCTGATTCTGGGTAATAGTACTACTCTCTGCTATGAATTAATCAGTTTTCTTAATAAACACTGTAAAACATCTTTGTTGTGGTTCCCTGCATTGCCTGTGGCCATTGTTTTCCTCCAACAAGGTTTCTGGGTAATGTAGGTAAACTTACATACTGTTACTTTTTATACTAAAAAAACAGGGTTAAAAAGAGTTCAGCACAGTCAGTTAAAAAGCACATCATAATGCAGACAGTGGCATATCACATTCACTCAGTCACTCACAGAGAGTGTGGGAGGAACAAACAGTCAATATCACATAGTTCTGGATGAGCAGGCATCATATTGAGCAGATCCATGAATCAACATCTAACCTTCACCAGCTCTGCACTCACAAGTACGGCTGCGTTTTGCTTCAGGCAGTCGGCCGCTCGGAGAGATGCGCTGAGAGAAACGCATGAACCCAAATAAAAAACATCAAAATGTGGAGCTCTCCCTAAAATCACTCCCTATGTCAAGGATTAGGACAAGTGTGGAAGAAACTGACCGAGTTGCCAACTTTGCCCAAGATGCAGCGTTAAAGAACATCAATCTGGTTACCTTACCTTACGTTTCCTTGTTGTTCCCATTTTTCCTCCGTATTACACTCTTATTGCAGGTGGATTGAATTCTGCTCCACAGAGGCTGCTTTTGTTCGACAAATCCTTTTATTTTCTTCTGACAGATTTCTCCCTCGGTTTCCCATAGAAACAGTGATAAGCTGTTCAACAGGCTCCAGACTGCAGCTGCACTTCTTATTCTCATTTCGGATCAGTCTGCCAATTATTTTATGTATGTTCTGTATAATTTAAAAGCTACTACTCAAACAGCAGCCAGTTGTACATTTGCTGCAGTTTGCTGAGGATTTGCTACATTAGGATCTCTGGTATGCACCACATGCATTTGGGTTTTTTGTTTCTTTTACAAAAATAGAACATGCTATGCTAAAAATCTTTGTTCAAAATCAAGTTGTAGGTCCAAAGTTTCAAACAATACAATCAGCGAGTAATGACATTAGGAACAGATATCGCTTACGTCATAGGTGTCAAACTCTGGCCCGCGGGCCAAATTTGGCCCGCAGCCTAATTACATTTGGCCCGCGAAGCCATACCAAATTACTATTAGAGCTGGCCTACTGGTATTATACAGCTAATATATATATTGTTTAGTATTAAGCTTTGCTTGTTCCATATTCAGTTTTTCAGCAAACCTTGTTTGAGTCCATAAGAAAAGATTCATTCTTATATCTGGAGGAAGATTTTTTTTTCTCAATAAATATTAATGTTAGCCCGCGACTTTATTCCAGTTTTGAATTTTGGCCCACTGTGTATTTGAGTTTGACACCCCTGGCTTACATGGTCAGGTCTTAGGCCTGTGATCATAGATGCCCCATCCACCTGTTGTGGAGGAGCAATCACAAACAGTAGGCTTAAAACTGAACTGCAAAAAATATTTCCAAAAGTCCAAGTAGACTCCAGAAATAAATATATAAAGCAGGGAAACAAACACTGAAAACAACAAAAACTGTGAATTCAGGCGCCACACAACAAAATGCCCTCAGGTGGTTTCTCACTGCTCAGTTCATAGATCCAGTTCTATGCACTCCTTGCACAGCTGGAAATATTCAGTTTTGATCATTGCTTCTTTTTTTTAATCCAACAAATAGTTGTCATAATTATATTCATGCTCTGCTAGAGACTAGCGCAAATGTTCCTCATCTTCCACTCAATTTACACCGCTGTAGTTTCACTCCCTCCCTCGAATCCACTCTAGCCCGCACACTTACATGCACATTCACAAATGTCGTCCCAAGAAAGTCATAAACCATGAAATTATTAGATTACAGCAGAAAAAGAGCTGCAGGATGTTATGGTCATCTCGGCCTTAGCCATGCCCCAAACAGAATTTTTATAACTCTATGCTTGACTTGGTCCTGATGAGAACTAGCCTTAGCTCGCGCTGAGTGTTAGCTTGGCTGCACAGCATTACGCCGGCCAAAGCACAAAATGGTACTCAAGTGTTGGTGTCCTGGCAAAAACAAAACACAAGCAGACACCTGTTCGCCTTCATAAACGCAACTCCCTGTGAAAAGCTTTACCTCTGAGCCCCGATTAGCTCTTCACAGATTTAACATCTAATCTGTCGGCTTCTGTTCCTCCTTCTCCCTCTGGGATTTTCTAACAGGTCATGTACATATTTGTTTCGCACTAATCTAACACAGATTTCATGGCTAATGAACCCTGCTCCTCTCTGCTTACTTCCCAATCCCTCTCAGTCTGTTTTAGAGGCCTTGTGGAAGCTCACTGCTTTATTATTGGATCAGGGTGTGTTTATAGCAAGACTGGTATTTTCTAATAATAATCCACTAGACAGCATTATGGTCTTGCAGCGTGGAGGCCAGTGCACAGAACCCCATCTTGTCACCACGCTCATGAGCTTAAACGCTATGCTTTGATTCTCTGAGACAGCAAAAACTTGCCAAGATCACATAACACAGAAAAAGTAATAGGAATCACATCAATGTGGAAAAATATAGTAAGGGTTAACAAAGGACTTAAGGACCTCAAGTGGAGATGAAATAATAGAAAATGGCCCAGTGAGCCAGAAGTTTGCACTTGTCTGAGGTCGATATCCTCCTGGTCAATAAGCAGAAATAAAACATAATGAAAGGATTAAGAAAACTGCGTTTTGGGTGATTCAGCTTATGAATTCATGCTCCACTGTGACTGCAGGTCACTAAACAACTATGGTTCTGAAAAATTATTGTTTTAGCAAATTTTATTTAAAGCATCAAGAGTAAAAATGTTTTTTGTTTTTTTTTTAAATCTCTGACAGTGTTTTACTGTTATACACAATGTTTATGGATGAATGTTAATGATGTAGTCCATTGTACTGTTTCAGATACATGGAATTAAGATTATTTTACATTTTTTTTACCTGTGATGTTTGATGATGTCAAATAAGCTGCGAAGCACAGAGCTGTAATAACATTATAGAAGAGTTGTCAAATTATTAACTTTCATTTCAGGATTCAAATAAAGTAATAAGGAGGTCATAAATACATGTGATAACTTTTAGAATTTGTTCAGTACAACATCAACACTATTGGGTTTTCTGTCTTGTGGCCATTAATACATGAACTGTTATGATGTGAGTGGTTTTTATGTGCCTCCTTTAACATTGTGTGTGTGTGTGTGTGTGTGTGTGTGTGTGTGTGTGTGTGTGTGTGTGTGTGTGTGTGTGTGTGTGTGTGTGTGTGTGTGTGTGTGTGTGATCTTCCATCACAGCATTAGCATGGCTAGAACCAATATTTGTTTCCATTGCTAATTAACAAAACGATTAAACAACAGATACCCCCAAGCCAGATTTTCTAATTTAGTGTTTTGTGTAACTAACGATGAAAAGTATAAAGGTGTTGAATTCAGTGTTGCATATTCAGCATATGTAGCTTTAATTTTTGGTTTTGCAAAAATCAAAGAATCCTATTACATTTTATTTTCTTAGTCATATTAAGAAAATTATTCATGTAGAGGAAGAAGAAAAATGGTGAAGCCGGGCTAAAAGTTTGGAGGTGTCGTGAACACTACTACTATTAAAATGCACAAAAAGGACAAGCGTGAACACAACACTGTTAACAACTTGCAAGCATATGCAGAGAGTGATGTTAAAACTGAACGTATGCTGACCCGGGCCCAGCAGCCAGAGCCTGAACTGTAACAAGTAGCAAAGGCAGTGATGACCAGGTTTGTAGCACTGTAGCCGTCTACTTGTACATGTTTCTGCAGCAGAGTTTCAGCAACAATCGCTTTGAAGTTTCTTTGGGTTATTTTTGTTCTTAAACTTTTTATTTGTATTGTCAACTTTGTGTTCACATTAAAATAAACCTTGTATGTGTCCTCATTAGGTTTATATTGTAACACATCCTGTAACACAAAGCTCATGTAAGTAGTCCAATGAATCATTTTCTCTGGGGCAAAATTAGGTAAAGTAACGAATTCAAAAATGAATTCAATACAAATGAAATAAATAGCAAGCGATTGTAGGTGAGGGGGAGGGATGAACCTGGCACCTTCAGTGGCTGACAGTGGGGACTTAGCAGCAGCCATCATTTTGGTGGTGTTTGGTTATCTCAGCCCTCAATCATCTTTTAAATCATCAGAGGGGTGCAGCTGCCTGCAGAGGAAAATCTTCTCATGGTTTGGATAAAACTGATCCAGTTTCCTCAAAGTGTTTTAAAGTGCCACTCACTGCTCCCTCCGAGTCGTGATTTGATGCTGAAAAAGCCCTGTGGCCTCAGAACACCAATTTCACAAAGGAGTGGCTCCGTAAGAAGCATTTGAAAGTCCTGGAGTGGCCTAGCCAGTCTCCAGACCTCAACCCCATAGAAAATCTGTGGCGGGAGTTGAAAGTCCGTGTTGCTCGGCGACAGCCCCAAAACATCACTGCTCTCGAGAAGATCTGCATGGAGGAATGGGCCAAAATACCAGCTTCTGTGTGTGCAAACCTGGTAAAGACCTATAGTAAACGTTTGACCTCTGTTATTGCCAACAAAGGTTATGTTACAAAGTATTGAGTTGTATTTTTGTTATTGACCAAATACTTATTTTCCACCCTGATTTACGAATAAATTCTTTACAAATCCTACCATGTGGATTCATGGATTTTTTTTTTCACATTCTGTCTCTCACAGTTGAAGTGTACCTCTGGTGCAAATTACTGACCTCTGTCATCATTTTAAGTGGGGGAACTTGCACAATCGGTGGCTGACTAAATACTTTTTTGCCCCACTATATATATATATATATATATATATATATATATATATATATATATATATATATATACTGTATCTTGGTGGGGGACCAAATTCTGAAATTTACTATACTGGTGGGGACCAAAGTGGATTTAGTGTCAGGGTTACAATTGGGTTGTGATTAGGCATTGAGGCCATTTTTCACACTCAAAATGTGGTTTATGTGTGAAGCTACATTTGAGTTAGGTTTAGGTGTAGGGTCATTCATTTTGGATGGTTAGGGTAAGCAGCTAGGGAAAGCATTATGTCAATGGGATGTCCCCACAAGGATAGCAAACCAGACGTGTGTGTGTGTGTGTGTGTGTGTGTGTGTGTGTGTGTGTGTGTAATCTGCAATTGGCAAGTGTTAAGCTGTAACACTGAGGTCAGAGGTCAAATGTGACACATGGGTGGAAAATATAAATTTGATATTTACAATCATCATATACCAGTATCATTTTCAAAATGTTGCCAATGCTAACAAAAGCAGGAGAATTTTAAGCAAAGTTTTCAAGATAAAAGAAAGTTCGACCTTAATTCACCCTGAGAGGTCAGAGGTCAAATGTGACATGATAATTACAGTCAAAGTTGCTTTAATATCTATATGATGTCAAAACAACCAATGACAGTAGTTTTATTATCACTTTGACCTTCAGATCAATCTGTTGACCTTGTAGTTGAGGTCAGAGGTCAGATGTTACTTTATATTTTACATCTTACGTGGTACTTTTCATATGTTTACAATATACACACCACAGTCTACAAGACTCTTTGTTCACCTTGAAGATTCTTGGTGGATGTAAGCAAAATGTTAATGGATTGTTAACTTGACTCCACTCTGCACCCCTGCAAAGTTTTATTATAATTCATTCAAACTTTTCAAGCTTGCCATGCACACAAACACAAACTCTTTGTCAGATGTAATTATACTATGACACATATCACTGATTTTCATAGATTTGTAAAACATAAAACAGAAGTTGTTTAATTAGAACCTACTAAAATAATTCATAAAACACCTTTCAGAGAAAACCTTAGCATCCAGGCAGGGTCAGGGTGAGCAATAAATGGGTACATGCTATAGTCACATATAGTCTGAAACAGTCTCTTTAGTGACCATCAACAAGGAAACTCTTAATCAGGTCTGTTTATAGAACTTTACCTTCACCAACAGAGACTGACAAAGAAAAATGACTCCAGAGGTGAATAACGTAAAAATAAAAGACTGCACATAAAAATCAGAAACAACAGCAGTTCCTGACATCCACATATAGTTGCTGACTCTTGTCTTTGAAGTTCAGCACTCTTGAAGAAGTACTTTAACTAAGTATAATTGAGCTGATAGAAAAAAAAAAGTCACTTTGACATTTGAAAGCTGTGTTCTGTCATCCAGTTACTGTAATGGAAAGGAAATTTTGTGGAAGCTTGAAGGAGGGAAAGTAGGGAAACCTGACATGGAAAATTATGTTGGCACATGTAAATAAAAAGTGCTCTTCTCCATGACTACGAATTAGTGTCAAGCAAAGATTATGATGCAGAGCAACCCTTCTCCATTTTCTGCTCTTGTTTCTGTCAGTCGTCCAGTCAATCTTACTGTCTGAGGTTAATAAAATAATCCTTCATGCTTTGGTAAACAGTTTGACCTCATGAGAATCCATCATGTTTTTTTTATGTTTAATAAAGATGTTTAGGCATAGCACTGACCTTCAGACTGCTATGTATGAACATTTGATCCAGTTAATGCATGATGAATGTTTAACACACATGCTGCTTCTGGCAGTGGGTTCATATATCAAAGCAAGACAGAGTGTGGAGCCGTATACCTTGTAGTTTCTATATTGCCATCTACCCAAATATTTGCTAATTAGCTCAGAACAAACATTACAACAGAGCAAATCTGAAAGCAAATCAGCCCGAAAGGAAATGCCTGGGTATCGTCAAGGTCAGTGCTGTGCAATGGGACTCATGCTGTTGATGCGCCACTCAGTCTCTGAAGACACTTTTAGTGCTTTTACGTCAGTGTTTTACATCAAGTGTTATTCCATCCAGGAATGGCAGCGCAAAATGCTCCAAAGTTAGGCAAAATAGGAAAAAATAAGTGTAGCTACTCAAGCTTTGGCATGAAGGCGAAGCATCTGTTGGGATAACAAGCCTTGAGTCGAGTTGAGTTGAGTGGCACTGCTATTTAGTTTAATGTATTTATTTATATAACAAATCACAGCAACATTCATCTCACATTATATTTTAAGGTAATGACACCACAATAATACAGAGAAAAGCCTGATAATCATAGGACACTTATGAGCACGCACTTGGCGATAGTGGGAAGGAAGAGCTTCTTTTTAACAGCAAGAACCTGCCAGCAGAACCAGGCTCACCAAGGGCCGCAACTGCTACTGCAGTATCGTTCAGGGTGCCGAACATTTGAGCCAACGTTGGCTTTAACCACTGCTCGTTCTTTCTAATAAGATGGGTTTCCAAACTGGGACCAGTGTAGCCAAAAACCGCTCGTGCTACTTTCTTAGGCTGTGGATGCCTGTGGATCCTGTATTGTATTGATTCTTTCACCTTTCACAGGAGCTTATCGCTCTGTCATTACTTCCTGTTAATCAGTCAACATTTTGCTTTCAGTAGCCTCATGTTTGGGTCCTTCAGTACTTTCATATACATATCTCTCCAGAAGTATTTTACAAAAGAAAATTGGTGGTTTTGTGGTGTTTTTTCAATTATTTAGACTTAGTGGCGATGTTACAGACATGGCCTGGTATCGAAGTCTCATGAATATGCACCTTTATTAGTTGATCGTTGACAGGTGAGTAGCAGGGAAACATGCCCCCTCCACTCACACTCTCACACTCACACTCACACACACACACACACACACACACACACACACACACACAAACAAACAGAAAGTGAGAAAAACTAGCGGAGGAAAAAAGAAAAAAGAGGCACGAGTCAGCAGGGACCCTGACAAAGGTGGCATTAATCAGGGTGAAAAAAGTGCTTTTCAAAAGTT
The DNA here is from genome assembly GCF_041146795.1 of Maylandia zebra. Classification (NCBI taxonomy): domain Eukaryota; kingdom Metazoa; phylum Chordata; class Actinopteri; order Cichliformes; family Cichlidae; genus Maylandia; species Maylandia zebra. Next base: position 29,362,979 of record NC_135168.1, read on the forward strand.
TTGTTTTATCACATCTATGTTACAAAAAAGATTTTTTTAACGAAACTTGTGTTGTTAAAAGAGTGCCATAAATCTGCGTGAGGGCATTTGCATGAGCAAACCTGCTGTTCAGCTTGAACCACATGCCTCCTCTTTGTTCCTCTGAATAACGACAGTTCCTACTGATACATAAAAAGTGACAAAAAACAGAAAAGGTTGCTATAAAAATTTGATCATCAGTTCAGTTTTATAATTGAATTCCAAACCCCGGCTCATTCGATATTACGCACCACTCAAAGTTAGTCCTCTGCATTCTTTCTTAGCTGGCTGACACAAGCTTGTGCTTTTCAGGACTCTGTTTTTTTTTTTAAGACTCCAACTTTCAGAAGATGGAGAAATGAAATGAAGCCATTTGTGGCACATTAAACCAAATCCATGTCAGACATTGTGCCTCTCACTCCCTAGGCATAGCAATTTAGGCATTTGGCTCTGAAAATCCTGGCCAAATAATGTAGCTGCAGCTTTTATCGTGTGATCCCCAAGAGCCATGCATTCAGCTAGCTGTCAAATTATACATGCAATGAAAAAGCACATAGAAATCTGATCCGCTGAATCACCACATTTATAAAAGCCCCAGGAGTCATAGTCTCAGTTTGTTTGCTGAACTCATGAAGGTGTATATGTGGTTGGTGAATGAAGGCGGATAGTGAGTGCTTTTTGAGCATACTGATGGATCACTTTCATACTGTAATGATGAGAGCTGCTGTGAACGGCTCCAACTATTTTACATACAAGTGATAAAATATGCAATTAGCTGGACCATCCATCACACCCATTATGCATTTATACTCTGAGAGTAAGAACGCATTGATTAAATGCACCACCGTGTGTTGTATTCCAGGGTGAGAGGTTTTGGTAGCCTGACCAGCCATGAATCATCCTTAAATGTTTGGCACGTTTTGTAGTTTTGCTTCTGTATGCCACCACTGTGAAGTCAAACAGTCAATATTTGGTCAAAATGCAGACTTTCAGCTTCATTCAAGGTGTTTTGCAAAACTGTTCTGTTTACGAATTGCAGCTATTGTTATTGTTATGTCTTCCATGGTGTTCTTCTCATGCATCTCCAAAACTATTTCAAGGTATTTATTGATGACCTATGAGCAAGCACTGATGACAGTGGGAAGGAAAAACTCCCTTTTAAGAGGAAGAAACCTCCGGCAGAACCAGGCTGTTGTTAGTTGGAGTGAGGGAAGGGAGACAGGACAAAGACACCCGGTGGAGGAGAGCCAGGGATTAACAATAACTCATAATTTAATGCAGAGTGGTCTATAAATGCGGAGTGGTTTACACTACCAGTGCCTTCATTTCATCTTTTGCAGTGAGCTGAACTGAAGGCAGTTTTATTTGGCCTCACCAACACCATGTTTGGCCATTACATGCCAACACTAGCTGGATTTACAAATCCTAAAATGATTGTACTTAAAAAAAAAAGAAAACCACATTGAAGGGAACCAACGTGCACTTCAGAGACACACATGCCAGGAGACAGAGCTCTCAGAGTACATCTATGAGAAGTCTTCGCCTTTTTATGACTCATTTACTAAAGATTCTGATTATACCTTACATTATACACTAAGTCATTGGTTTGAAGTTCACTTATATATAATAATAAATATTTATTAAGCAATTAAGTCATTTCACATTATTAGATCCACAAAAATAAATCTTAGACATCATCCCATCGTCCAATCAGTGCACACCAGATTCTTGGATCACGTCATACATATTCAAAGAGGATCTGCATGTGCTAAAAAATGCTGCAGAACTGGAACAGGACCATGTTTTAAGCTTATTTTTTTGAATATTTGGTGTGTAATGTGAAACCTTGATCAACTACCATAAACAACACATGAACAGAAAGTGTGAATGTTTTGCTAAAGAGTCCAAGTTACTCAGTGGCAGAAACTCATAGACCTCACTCAGTCTAATTTGCAGGCCGTGTAATATGTGGTGGAGTAAAATTCTACTTTTACTGGTTGTACAGCCTGATAGTTTGGTCCGTGTGTGCTGCTCACAAACTGATATATTTAATTAACGGTAGTAATGATTCATTCGCATGTCTCTTTTTAGATGGTCACTAGGCAACACTGTGACACCATAATATATTATGCATCACTCGTTACTGAAATTAAATTAAAATGCTGTGATGTTTGCATCAGGTTCTAGGTAAATGCCACAAATGAGTCATTATAGCCCATTAGCTGACAGTTTCTAGGTAACATGTTGATGTCATAGCATGTGATACGTACAGATAAAAACCTTCGGGGGGGCCTTAGGTGTACCTGTGTACACACCTGTGTGCCAGAGATTTTGTGTATTCAGTAAGATGTTTTGTAAATCCACTTTTTGTGTTCATACATTTGAAAGCAAAAGCAATAAACAAACTCAAACAAGAAGCAACAAGAGAAAAGGGCTTGACCTCAGGGAAGCTCCATCATTCATTATATGATCAGGGTCACTGTCAGTGCTCTCCTGCTGGTGTGTACCTCTTACTTTCACTTTATGTTGAAAGTGGGAAATAAAGTCCACAGTGTCTTTTTTGTGTTTCTCTAGTCAGTCCTCTCATGTAGAGAGCTGCACCTACATTGCCTATTATTTTCTATGCTGTCGCACAATGAGCAATTACATTTTTAGTGCACAATCATCGAATGCAGTTGCTTTTGTTTTCAAATAAATACCGTCTTTGCACTTGAACTCCATCAATAATTTTGAAATATTATATTGTAATATTGTTTTTCTTGTGGAGAAAAATGGATTTATTGCAGTAATTGTATCGCCCTAACAAATAAGGTAAGGCAGGGCTTCAGCCTCGCATTATAGGGACCAAGGGAGCTTTTCCATTCAAAGCCAGCAGTGAATTGAGAAGGAGAAGATAACAGAGCAGAGCTGAGGGTTGAATATTGCCTTGAAAGCCTGAAACATGAATCACTTTAAAAAGGCCCGCCGAGACACAAAGAAATAGCTGGAACACCAGCTTGGACACACACAAATTCAAATGTATTAGTGGATGAAACTACACTATGAAAGAAAATAACAACTTTAAAGAAGAAAATCAGCTCCTGTGTGGTGTCTTTCCTTGTTTTCTTTGTTCCTTTTTGTTCTTACATTGTGTGTAGGTTCTTGCTTCTCCTCCTCCTCCTCATTCTTTCCTCATCTTCATCTTCTTCTTCATCCCCTTTTCTTCTTTTCCCCTCTCTCTGTTCATTTTATCACTTTGGATTTCAGCTGCCTCATATATTCCCACAGATAGCAATACAAAGCAGTGAGCGGGAACTAATCTCCGATGTAGTTCATAAGGAGTGACATCTTTAGAAACAGTCTAACATATGGGAGGTGGGGCAGGTGGGGGTGAGGCGGAGGAGGATGCCAACGAAGCCCGCGGATTGCAGGAAGACAGGAAATTGTGGTAATGGTACACAGGGGAGTAGAGGGTTGAGGAAAAAAAGATAACGGAAAAGTTTTTGACTGTGACAAAGCCTATTACAAGATGTCTTTTCCCATTGTTTTCTTCAGACACGACATTACCCAGCATTCTCAGGACGCTTTTTAAAAAAGCAGTTTTAATATACAAACATTTTTGTGACCTTTTCTCTTGGTTCTCTTCTTTCTTGTTCTTATTCTTTTTTTATATAAGTAGCACTAAAGTGCAAAATCCTACCAGATTGTGGCTATGGCTGCATGTAACACTCTATGGATCTCAGCAGGCTTTCACTTTTATTTTTACCTCTGAGAATGTTCTCCACTCTGCATGCAAAATGTCAGACTCAAAAATATGTATACAAGCAAGAATGCTTTTCAAGATTGAAGCTGTCATGAAAAAACATAAAATTAAAACTAAAACATGCATTCTATTTGCTCATTTCTCATGTTTTCATTCTAGCTAGCATCACTTTATAACCACCTCATGTTCTTTAAAGAAAATACAATAAATCCTTAATGTCCTAGCTATTAATATTTTGTTAAAAAAGAGGCAACCCCCAGGGCTGAAAACCGCAGTTCTCCTAATGGCCACTTGGGGCTTTTACCAAACGTAAATAATAGCACATTTTAGATCCACTTTACAGCAATATTGGTCTCAGTCAAAAATGTTCCTGTATTGGGCTATTTAAAAAAAAACACAACTTATGAGTGACTAATCTGATGATATGGGGATACAATCAGTAGCTTTAAGGGAAAATCGGCATTCCACAACTGGGTGAAATCAGTCACAAAAAACATGCTGCAGGAAAACACTCCATGTGATTCCTTTGGTTGGTAGCAGATTGCCACTGTCAATTCAATTCAATTTTGTTTATACCAAATCTCAACAACTGTTGCCTCAAGGTATTGCATGAAGACAGAAAATTGATACACAGGGGAGTAGAGGGCTGCGGGAAAAGATAATGGCAGTCTGTTTGACAAGATGAGATCCTGCAATAACATAGAGAAAACAGAAAATGAGATGATTATTATGAACAAACACTTGGTGAGAGTAGGAAGGAAAAACTCCCTTTTAACAGGAAGAAACACTTCAGCAGAACCAGGCTCAGGGAGGGACCAGCATGACTGGTTGGGGGTGAGTGGAGGGAAACTGGACAGAAGACACACTGTGGAAGAGAGACAGAGATTAATAATAACTAATGATTAAATGCAGAGAGGTCTATAAACGCAGAATCAAAAGGGGTTAGTGAAGAAGAAACACGAAGCCCCCAACAGCCTAGGCTTCTCGCAGTATAACTAAGGGAGGATTCAGGGTCACTTGATCCAGTTCTAACTAGATGCTTTATAAAAAGGAAAGTTTTAAGCCCAATTTTAAAAGTATGTCTGTCTCCTGAATCCAAACTGGGAGCTGGTTCCACAGACTGAGAGCTGAAGGCTCTGTCTTCAATTCTTCTTTTAAATACTCTTGGGAACAAAGGTCACGTGGTTTGCATGGAACTTGTCTAGTTGAGTAGTTGTAAAAGCTGAAAAAGTGCAACATGAGCCAGAAAAGGAGAGCGTTCACCTTCAAAGTAAAAGTTCGATTTCCAGTGTCTTCCATGCTGGTTTTTGCCAGCCATTTGGGGAATACTAATTTTCCCTCATGGTGGCTACAGACTGATCTCTAGACTTGTGTGACTGGGGCCTCGTGGCAGACAAATTAGCATTGTGGTTAATGGTCATGTGACTACCACTGTCTATAAGCATCATCTCCATTAACTTAACCATGTTTGGGTCGTAGTTATCATCTGGAGTTTTTTTTCTTGGAGCTTTCTGACAAATACATTTGGCACACGTGTGCGGTACCAACCAATGAACAATTTTGTACTTCTGTTTAGGTGAGGGAACTTACACTCAGTCTGCATTTGTATCGGTCGGGGCTGGATTGACATGAATTTGACAACAGATTACTTTTCAAACTCACTTCAAATCTTCTATCTTGAGCAAAAGGAAATACACAGAAAGCTTTTATGCATCCTGTCTGAGACATTTCTGCTGGAGAACAGAATCTATCTGCTGCTCCTGTGTTGTGATGTCCACAGACCCACCTTTGTCTTCACTGCACTGACGGTGCTGATCATCTGCATCCTGTCCTGAAGTTTTTAATATGCCACAGATTTCAACTGATTCAACTTGGCAGTGAGTAGCTGAAGAAATACAAAGTCCATGAGTGGTTGTTTGTGCCCTGCAGCACAAGTAGCTCCCGAGATGCAGTACTGCAGTTCACACAAATACGAACACATCGCCGCTTGAGTCCTACTGTAAAACAGTCATCTTGATGGAAAATTATATAGCTATAGATGTACAATTATGTAGAAAAAATATAGCTTTATATGTTGTGTTTTAAAAGCTTAAATTGATGAAAAAGTAGATAATGTAGGAAGAATATTATTTATTATTTTCTCTACAGTTTGTAAAGACCAACTCTGCTCGGCAGCTTCCCACGTGCAATGACACAGTCACGTGCATCTAAATAATAACTGTATGTATGGATTGTAAGTATGTATTGAGTTCTTTCTACTGCACATATATAGCATTAATTACACTGCTGAGCTCTTGCCATGCTTTGTACTTTGTACTTGTCCCCACTGTTCACACTGTTCTCAAGGAAACTGAAGTTTCTATCTCTGCAGGAGAATCGTTCTCATTTCTGCCCCTGGTGACATATTATTGTAATTTTTTTTGTGTGTGTGTGTTTCTTGTTTTTATCCGAGTTTAACGTTAGCTGTCAAATTTCAGCAGCTTGTTGTTTTATGTTACGTTTTGGACTCTGTACTTAAGTCTGCTGCCCTTTAGCTACGCTGCCAGAAATGCTCAACAAATTTCAAAATCAACCATGATTCATTTGCAACAGTTAAGAACCTACTTGGCTGCTTCACAAATCCCACACCGGATTTTTCTGTTTGCTTCTTATTCCATTGTTCAAGAACCAACACAGAACTATTCAAGCTTGACATTCATTATTTAGCTGCATGACAGTTTTGCATGTCTTAGTCTTTAATTACTTATATGAGATAACTTACCTATATAGTCACAGTGTAACACATTCAGGTAACCCCAGTCTGATCTGCCCACAGCTGAGCAGCTTTTGTGCAGTGCTTAATGTTAAGAGCCTTGCTCAAAGGCAGTGGTGTTTGTCTTAAGGCGTCAATGCTCAGATTTGTATCCTGCTGTACAAGAGACTGAAGCCATCACAAACTCCATATTTTATTCTATCTTTTAATGCTGGCAGAAGTATGTAAATATGAAGCAGTTCACAAATGAAAAAATAAGCAAATTAATTCTTGCATGCTTGTAATGTAATTTCACACAGGAAAAATTAACTACTTTGGTTTTTAATCACACATTTAAACATACTGTCTCTGATCCAATCATGTGGCAGCAACACAATTCTTGTAGGCATATAGAGATGGTCATGACAACAGACTTAGCAAGTGAATAGAGAAGAAAGGTGATTTACGCAGAAGAGCATCTCTCTTCACTGAACACCTGTACACAATATTTGTGAATTTCTTGAACAAAATAGCATTGTGTATGATGAACAAAGAATTAGCTGAAATAATATGTGTACATCTGCAAGCAGATGTTTCACTTAATACTTGAATTAGAACATGTTAAATTCTGTTAATATAAAGTGCTACAGGGAGGACATATTTTATTCTTATCACATTAGCTCCCTTAACAAAATGCCACTGTGATTGTTCCACAGGCATTTGGATTATCACAGGAAACAGGCTCTGGGAGAAAGAAAAGTTGATGACTCTCAGTGCCTGTGGAAAAACAGCTAAAACTAGCAAATAAATAAATCCTCTCCTCAAACAGGAAGTCTCCTGCAAATCACTGTGGTCGAGATGTGCGATGAGGAGGAGTCAGGGTGGAGGCGTTTAATAACTCTATTTGCACTTAGAGATAAGATTGAGATGAATTTTCCCACATTGGGTTTGATTAAACAGGCAAGTTTAGCAGGTGCAGGCTCCACCAGGTATTCTCAGATTAGCACATATTTCAGCTTACCTGGTGTGCTACTCTACATGAGCTGTTTGGATAATGCCTTGTTGAAATGTGTTTTATCACTGTGATTGGCGCTTAGACCAATACGATACAATAATACAATAAGGTCACAGTAATTGAAACAGCTCTACATCCTACAGCTGTGGTAGTGTGGCCGAGTGGTCAAAGGCGCTGGATTTAGGCTCCAATCTCTCAGGAGGCGTGCCAATTATATACCAGTTAAACATTATTCCTTCCATAGGAAGTTGTTCTGTATAGGGGAGCTGCTTCCATCTCACCCTGGTCTTCTCTTCTCTCACAACCATCCTCTGCATATCCAGATTCTTCTCAGTGGTGTTTCTCTTCCTTCTGTCCCGCAGCTTCAATATCTTCAGTATCCTTCATCCAGTGTATCCTCCACCCTGCCTGCACTTCTTCTCGTCTGTTGAGCCCTCACATCTAAACTCATCAACCTTCATTATCTCCATTCCTTGTATTTTCATCTTTCCACCTGTCTCCCTCTCATCCACACACATGTATTCTGTATTCAACTGACTTTCATTCCACACCTCTCTCTTTCACCTGCTCCCTACTCTCAATACAGATCACAGTGTCATCTGCAAACATCACAGTCTACCTAGAATCCTGCCTGTCCATCACCATTGGACACAAGAAGGGGAGCAGACCTCATTCCCAATTTAATCACACCCCCACCCTAAACCGATCTGTCCCTACTCCTGCATGCCACACCACTCTTTCACTGTCCCCTTACATGTCCTGCACCACCCTCTAATACTTTGCCACTCCTGACTTAATCATGCAGTACCACATTTGATCTCCTGGCACGTTATCATGTGCTTCCTCTGGATCCACACATCACAGCTCCTTCTGACCTTCTCCATCAACAATTCAATTCAATTCAATTCAATTTTATTTATATAGCGCCAAATCACAACAAAAGTCGCAATTAAGACTTAACACCTAGTTTAAAAAAAGCTTAAGCTGGTGTGAGCTCCTAGCCACTTAGAACCATGATGGATTACTTAAAAAATGAGTTGGAAACACCAACTGCCAATTTAGTCTGTGTTTTCAGCATTGTGAGAGCAGGCACACCATCAAACCGACACACTGCAGGGTCAGAGGCTGGGAAAAGGTTTGTTTGAACACTCTGTATGTGGAAATGACACCAAATACTCAGAAAAGGTCAGACAGAAATATACGTGCAACTTGGGATTCTGTCTGCATAGTGGCTCAGTACTATGCAAAAGTCTTTAAAAGGCTTCAAATTTAATCTTTACCAAAAACATTTATGATCCATTTATTTTTTTATTTAAAGTCTACAGGGCATATTTCTGTATATATATATATATATGATATATATCATATCTTATATCATCTATATCATATATCATTATATATGATGTCTATCACTCCTTACTCTTTACTTTCTGCAGGTTTTGAATGAGTTACTATGGCAACACAGATACCGAATGACTTGCTTGCTAAAGAGATGGGTGTGGGAGAGTTAGTATTTGTGTACCAGCACAGACGGAGCAGAAAAAGAGTTTAAGAATGTAAGCAATCACTTTTGAACAACAGAGCTAGACTGAATCGTTTGATCCACAGACTAATCTCGCATCTTCTCTAAGGTACTTGCACCTTGAGTTTTCCGCCTAATACACAGTCAATGCATGAGAAGCTTTTTTTCCTACTTCTGAGTGCACAGAATTCCCAAGCTGGATCAGCAGCAGCGGTGGTGAAGAACGCTGGTGGGAAGTTTGAGCGGCTGTGGCAGAAATGGAAAAAGGCATTGATATCGCTTAAGCTTCTCATAGTACAGCTTGTAGGTGCTTCATCCCACAACCAGTCACATTTTTTTTAGCAAAAGTTGACGTCTTTTCCAACTGTAGCAGTGGGCAGTGGGTTATGCCCTGTATCCTTCTTATTGCCATGGTGATTGGCCCACATGCTCTCCTGCTCCTCACATTAGTTTCCTGCCCACTGGCCTATTCAACATTTGTGTGGAGTAAAAGGATCTTCAAAGAACTTGGTTCCTTCCATTTGCAAGCATTTATATTTCAGTATAGTTTATTTAGTAGTATGACTCCTTATCTGAACAATTGTCCTGCTGTTATATGGTCCTTATACTGTCTCTGTAATGGTGCCTTTATTTAGTTTTAGCACTGAGGCTACATTTTTATGTGGTCATCATCATCATTTCTCGCTCTCTCTCTCTCTCTCTGCACATTTAAGAAAGAGAAATAAAGGAGATAATCAGCAGCTGCCCCTCAGACTGGTGTACTGCATCCTTCCACCTGTGACATGGAATATCTGAAAACAACTTTATAAATACTGGCTTAATAAAAGGCTGTGTGGTTACTCCCAATCCTTCCCTCTCACTCTTACTGCCATCCTTCTGTCACAAATCACCCCTGACACTCATTTCCACCCACTCCACCCTGCTTGCACTCTCTTATCTCTTTCAGACTCCAACTTCTGGATAACATGTACTCTAGTCCACTTGTGTGCACCTTCCTCCACTCTTATCCATCACCCTGTCTAAGTATTTGTTCAACACAGCTATTTCTGTCCACTGCCATCTGTCCTTCTACGTTTCTCACCTTAACACCATACCAACCCAACACCTCCTCTGTTCCCTTCACCTACATGTCCACTGAATTCTGGTCCAATCACCATTCTCTTCCCCAGAGAGACACCCTCTACCACATTATCCAAATTACTCAAGAGTTCTTCTTTGTCTTTGAACTGACATCCAGCTCATGAGGTGTACGAACTAACAACATCCACAATCCCTCCTTCAGTTTCTTCAAACTCGTGATGTCTCCACTCTCATCTCCTTCACCTACCTTTCCTTCTCTCCCACTGTGTCCTAACATGCCTTCTTCCTTTCTTCTTCCCTCATCTTTAGCTAGCAGTGGCACGATTTCCACTGGCACCCTATGGGCAAACAGCAGCAGAGGCAGCCGTTGTGAACCCAAGCCACGAATTATTCAGTATGGAAATTTCATTCTTTATGATGCACATGTCTGATTTGGCAACAATGTTTCTGCTGGATGCCATCTGTTTATGTAACCCTCTCCCTTTGTCTAGGCTTGAGATCGGCACTGTTAAGTAGGGCTAAACATGGAATTCAAAATGTTTGTGGTCCTGAATATTCTAGTTACAGAGATTAAGATAACTCGTACTGGTTACATGGACTAGTATTTATATAGCACTTAGTCAAGACACATTTATACTACAAGTCACATTGATATAGAGATTCATTCTATGTCTTTTTTCCCACACACAGAGTAACAACCGGATTCAGTACAAACCACTGTCCTTCCAATTACCGTATTTCCCGGACTACAAAGCGCACCTGAATATTAGCCGCACAAGCTAAAATCAGGGGAAAATCCTGTTTTGTACATACATTAGCCGCACCTGACTAAAAGCCGCAGGTGTTTCAATGTTGACTTATCATATGTAAGAGAATATGCACAAAGGGAATTGTCAGGGAAGAGATGGCTGTTTGGAGACACACCTCTTTTATTAATATTTTGAAAAACAAGTTATGGGTACATATTTGCATAACTTTTTAGGTATATGTACAAATAGCGGTAATTACAAGTACAAAACATGTACTGTGCTTCATAAATGAGTAACAAATGTAGTACATAACAATAACCTACAGCACACCAGAAAAATAGATTCGGACTACCTTTTAGGCTCAGGTGCAGTGACACGGCTTTAACAAGAAGAAAAGTCAGTCATTCATTACAATCTTTCTCTTCTTCCTGCACACTAAAACCACCAAAGTCCTCTTCTCCAGTGTCGGATACGAACAGGCTCAGGATGGCTTCGTCATCCACTCACAGCTTCTTTCCTTCGTTGTCACTTTCAAAACCAAACAAATCCTCGTTGTCAGTGTCAGAGTCAAACACCCTCTGAAGGGCCGTGGCGGTGTCCTCCTGGCGGTGGACTTCAGGAAGCACACAGCCACACTGCCCCCCCATCATCCTGACTGACACCCTCATCACCTCTGTGGACTCATTCCGCTTCCTGGGTACCACCATCACCCAGGACCTGAAGTGGGAGCCCACCATCACCTCCGTCATTAAGAAAGCCCAGCAGAGGATGTACTTCCTGAGGCAGCTGAAGAAATTCAACCTGCCAAGACGGACGATGATGCAATTCTACACTGCAATCATCGAGTCCATCCTCACCTCCTCCATCACCGTGTTACCGCTGGAGCCACTATCAGGGACAAACAGAGACTGCAGCGTGTTGTGCGCTCTGCTGAGAAGGTGATTGGCTGCAGACTCCCATCTCTGCAGGACCTGTACACCACCAGGACACTGGGGCGTGCAGCTCGGATCTCAGCTGACCCTTCTCACCCTGGACACAGTCTGTTTGACCTGCTCCCCTCAGGCAGGAGGCTCCGGTCCATTCGCACCAGAACCTCTCGCCATAAGAACAGTTTCTTCCCCTCTGCTGTTGGACACATGAACAATAACCGTACGACTGTTCCCACCACTAACACATGACCCTACGCTGTGTTGACTGCATCATTCCATGTTTGGCACTGATCACCACCTGCACTCATGTATATATCTATCTACTTAGCACTTTTAATTCTTATTCTTATTTTTATTTATTTATTTATTTATTTTTCATGTCTGTTTAAGCGTAATTTATGACAGTATGTTTGCACTAAGCACTGCAGCAATTTCCTAATGTTGTAAACCTGCTCAACATTTGGCAATAAAACCCTTTCTGATTCTGATTCTGATTCCATCATGCAGCAGTCCAGCCCTTCGAAATCCGTTGGTGATCATGGATGTTTTCACACTTTTCCACGCTGTCAGATTCCACCGGTGGAGTTGAGCATAACTTGCTTTTCGCAAGTTTATCGCCGCTCATCATCCACACCTCCTGCTGAACGTGTAGCGCTACTTTGAAGTTTGTTTTTCGCGCTACTTGTACGGCACTATGTTGCCTGGCGGATGGACATGTGACCAACATACCACTCTTGAACCCCAATACTGTGTGTCTGATCACATGCCCTTCCGCCAGGCAACGTAGTGCCGTACAACAGCGGAACAAATAAAACAAATCATCTTACGATATGACAAAAATCATGGACAATCCATAGAAAAGCCGCACCTGACTAAAAGCCGCAGGGTTCAAAGCTTGTGCAAAAAGTAGCGGCTTATAGCCCGACAATTACAGTACTGGATAATCTGCTCTACCACCTGAGCCACAACTGCCCAGTGTATCCTAAGATGACACTATGTAAAATAATATATACAAACCAAAGAATGCAATCATGGACGAATGGCTTGGCATCTGATACATATGATTTTTCATGAGGTCAGGCTAGTGCGACACATGGAGCGATGAAAGCTCTTATTCCAGAACTCTGAAACCACTTTGAGTAACTGTGTGAGCCTTTTTCTGAGTCACACCCATTAGGTTTGGGTTTGTGTTCATTTTAGGATATACGAAGGAGGAAGGAAAAACTCAGGGAGGGGCGGCCATCAGCCAAGACCAGTTGGGGATGAGGGGAGGACAAAGACACGACGTGGAAGAGAGCCAGAGATTAATAATAACCAATGATTAAATGCAGAGTGGTGTATAGACACGTCAATAGCTTGTTCTCTACTCTGTGCCTTTTCTCTTATTTTTGTATATATCCTTCTTAATTGTCTGTGAAGGTTCTCAATCATCCAGGTCATCGTAGTCAAAGAAAAGCGTCTGGACTTCTTTAAGTTGCTTGAAGACGTTTCACCTCTCATCCGAGAAGCTTCTTCAGTTCTAAGGTCAAATGGTGGAGAGTCCCAGATATAAACCTAGTGGGAGTATCCCCCCACAGAGGGACAAAAGGACCCCCTGATGATCCTCTAATCGCCTGAGCCAAGGTGTGAAACTGGGTGTGGGTCCCAATCAGCCAGAGTTTCGGGTGAGTTCATTGTGAAACCTGGCCCCACCTTATCATGCGAATTCCTGAGATCAGATGGCCCAGGATGTGAGTGGGCGTTAAGGCGTCTGGGAAGGGATCTCAAAACTGGATTATAGATGGCAGAGAGTTGGTGTCGTAAAGCACCGCCTCTGTTCAGAATCAGAATCAGAATACTTTATTGATCCCTGGGGGAAATTATTTTTTGTTACAGTGCTCCATTATAAACCAACATCAAGACAAGACAGACAATACACTAACTAAGAATAGTACAATATATACATATATATACATATATACATACATAAGTCACTCATAAATAAATAGCTGAAAAAGAAACATGTGTAGTTATAGCAGCAAACAGTGTGTTAAGTGGATGCGTTGTACAGGGAGATGGCCACAGGCAGGAAAGATTTCCTGTGTCGTTCAGTGGTGCTTTTCGGTAATCTCAGTCTCTCACTGAACGTGCTCCTGTGACTGACCAGTGAGAGACTGAGATTCAAAGATGGTCGCTCACAGTGGACATAGATGGCTTCTTTCACTCCTCTTTCAAACCATCTGTCCTCTCTGTCCAAAATGTGAACATTGGCATCCTCGAAAGAGTGTCCTTTATCCTTAAGATGCAGATGGACAGCTGAGTCTTGTCCTGTGGAGGTGGCTCTTCTGTGTTGTGCCATGCGCTTGTGAAGTGGCTGTTTGGTCTCTCCAATGTAGAGGTCTGAGCATTCCTCGCTGCACTGTACAGCATACACCACATTGTTAAGTCTGTGTTTTGGCGTTTTGTCTTTCGGGTGAACCAGTTTTTGTCTGAGCGTGTTGCTGGGTCTGAAATACACTGGGATGTCGTGCTTGGAGAAAACCCTCCTGAGTTTTTCTGATACACCGGTTACATAGGGGATGACAATGTTGTTGCGTCTGTCCTTCTTATCCTCCCTCGCTGGTGTCTGATCTTCTTTTCTGTGCCTCTTTGCTGACTTTAAGAACGCCCATTTAGGATAGCCGCACGTTTTGAGTGCTTCCTTTACATGTGTGTGTTCCTTCTTTTTTCCTTCAGGCTTAGAGGGAACATGTTCTGCCCGGTGGTGTAGGGTCCTAATTACTCCAAGTTTGTGTTCCAGAGGGTGATGGGAGTCGAACAGGAGGTACTGGTCCGTGTGTTTGGGCTTCCGGTAAACTTCGATGTTGAGTTTGCCTTTCTCTTCAATGTGCACAGCGCAGTCCAGGAAAGGCAAACAGTTGTCCTTTGTGTCTTCCCTGGTGAACTTGATGTTTTTATCCACAGAGTTAATGTGCGCAGTGAAGGATTCCACTTCTTGTGTCTTGATTTTGACCCAGGTGTCGTCTACATATCTGTACCAGTGGCTGGGTACTCTTCCTTTGAAAGAGCCAAGAGCCTTCCTTTCCACTTCCTCCATGTAAAGGTTGGCTACAATAGGTGACACGGGGGAGCCCATGGCACAGCCATGTTTTTGTCTGTAAAAGCCTTCATTGTACTTGAAATATGTAGTGGTGAGGCAGAAGTCTAACAGTGTGCAAATCTGATCGGGTGGTGTTGGAGGAAAAGGAGGACCCAAAATGCGGCAGTGACTGATGATTCGAGTGATGTTTATTTACAAGTGGTGGAGTGGCAAAAACAGGCAGTGAGGCATGACAAAACAACTGAAGAAACCTAAACTGGGAGAACTAAATGACAAACCTAAGAGCATAGAAAAGGGGTGCGGGGCAGCGAGCCGCAGAGACAGGAACAAAACACCATAGAACACAGACGAGCCGACAACGAACACAGACGACACCCACTATATATACACACACAAGGTAATCGGGTAATCGCACACAGGAGGGAAGAACAGCTGATCCGAATACACATGATGACTGGAGGACACAAGCTGAACACAATGACAACAGACAGAGACCTTCAGAATAAAACAGGAAATCTAGAACACGAACCGGACACAAGGGGGGAGGACACAGAATACCAAAATCAGAATAACTAGAACAGAGGAAAATAATCATAAAACACAAAACGCTGGGTCAATGACCCAGCACCTTGACAATTCTATTCTATTCTATTCTATTCTATTCTATTCTATTCTATTCTATATACTGTAACTGTAATTATCTATCCTTGGTGTTCATTAGAATTGGGATAAATGAAAGCACTTAGAGGATGTTGCCTGCTTTTATGCATCAGTGTAACCTGGCCGTGGCTCTGCCAGGATGCTGTGACCATGCAAGAGTATTGTAGGTTGATCTGCTTTGATCAGGTAGCTAAACTGCAGATCTTGATATGCAGCTGAATGGAATCTCAGCTGAAAAAGATTGACCCCACTTAACTCTGTTGAATCAGGCTGAGTACCAGCAGTCAATCCAGAGGGTTTTAGCCAGCTCCCCTCTTAATCAGCAGGACCCGTCAGCCTTTCCAGCCTTTAGTTTTAAACTTTTGACCTGATGCTTTTTTTGCTGACAACCCAGGGAAAAAAAGCTTTTGTCTTTCCCAGTCAGTCTTTTTTCATAACTCTTAACTTTTCATCTTTTGCTGAGCGCTGTAGAGTTTGAAGGATATTTTAAAACATCAGCATCCTGCTGGTAGCTTCTACATATTTAATATTCATCTATGCAGGAAGCATCAGTTTTATTCATTGACTGTGACAAATTTAAGTAAACACAAGCCATGTTAAGTAATTTTAAGTTTTCATATTGAACTTAAAGTGTAGGTGAGAAATATGTGAAAATAAATTCCAATAACTTTGGTTTAAAAAGGTGCGAAACTTTCTACTCGCCCTAGGCCTGGGATTCTGAGGGGCTGTACCTTTGCTGTTCTAAGGACTTAATTGTGATGGACATATAGTTTAGATGAACTGTGAGTCTACTGAAGCCTTTCCCCCAGTGTAGGGGTTCCAGCTCATATTACCCCTGGCAACAGTGGAACTTAACCTTCTCCATCTTTTCTTGCTGCCCCTTTAGCAGCTTCTTCTCAGTCTTCTCAGGTGGGTTGCCTCTATTACAAATGTGATCTTCAGCTCCGTGTCAGTTACAACTATGTTACTTTTTATGAGAAATCACCTGCTAAGATGTCAGTAAATTAAAGTGGGTGAGATCTGTCCAGGATGTGACCTACATCTTGTCCTGTGAGAGGACAGACTTCAGCCCCCTTGGAGTTCCAAGTTGGCTAATCGGTTGAGCGGACAAGTCTTTGACACTAACATGTGAGTTAATCAAGCATTTTTTGATTTTATTGATCTAAAGTGATATTCCAGAGATAATCAGAGATGTGTTGGCCTCTAACTGAATTCTTTTATAGGTTAATATGACAAAGATACAAAATATTTGACCCTTGTAAGATGAAAAAAAAGTTTGTGAAACCTGATTTTGTCTTCTGTCAGGTGTATTTAAAGAAGTTTTCATCAAAACACCAGCTGTCGAGCTTGTTTTTTTTTTTTGGGGGGGGGGGGGGGGGGGGGGGGTTTGAGACAGCTAAAAGATAATTAAGTAATATTGGACCCACTGCCCACAGATGGAGATCTTTGGATCGAGATCACTGACAGAAGTGCACCATCACCTGGCCAAAAGCTTTTCACATCACTCGTTTTAGAGCTCTGAGTGAGGGATGCAATGATGGAAGTCTCTCGAGACTGTATCATTGAGGAGGTAGCTTATAATCCTCTCATCTGTCATCATTTTAGATTTCCATAATATCAGACATATTATTACTTAACAGCTCAGAAGCCAGAGTTGCAATATATAATCTACTGCTCACCACTTTGAAAATTAAGAACAGCGAAGATAATGATGTGTTTGCCCTTTACGAGAAAAGTTAGGCCATCTTCCAAAATGAGCCCTCATAAAGCTTGGATGGTCACTGGGCACTATTGTCTATAAAGAGATGAGGAGAGGAAATTAAGGTATTCTACTATATTATTGTAAATGTATTACCATGTTTGATATTTACATCAGTGGACATATTCATTTTTATTGTCATAAAGTTAGAAATAAATGTATCACATTGGCTAAAGTTCGTTTTAATTTAGTAAAGTAATAGAAACAAATGTTTTATGAATGTGATTTGGCTCTCAGGCTCATGCACGTCACGAAAACCAGAAAACCACACAACACTTTTTAATTGTCTCACATACTTTATACACTGATCTTGCTTTGAGACACTTTGGGGACTGTTTTCTTTATCCACAGCAACCGATTACCTTTGTGTGGAAATGGAATCAGATCTCTTTTGGAAGAGTTTCTGTGAAGTTCATCACATCAGTGTTGAAGAAAAGGTAAAAAAGTCTTCAGGACATTTCACCACTTTCTGAAAAATTCAAGCAAACATCATTGAGACAGTAGTAAGTAAACATATTTTTACATCTATCCTAAGTCTACAAGCACTCTGGTGTTTCTGTGATGATATGGTCACGAATGAGAGTGACACATTCACTTCCCCCTCAAGTGAAAACTGACATTCACATGTGTTCTGGTAATAGTTGATATTTCAGAGTCTTGAAACCTGAAAAATTGAAATAATCAGTCGAATCTAAAGGAAAGGCTGCGCTGCCAAAGAGAGCTACAGAAATCTTTTTCATTCCCGGTGCACAAACCAGCACTTGCTTCTCACTAATACGTACAAGGTGTCCTTCTAGAGTGCTGCTGTTTTGTGCTGGGTAATGGCCACACTGACATAGGTCTCTAATTCTCACATGGATGTAACATGGACGCTTGTGAAAGAGTCCTTGGTGTCACATTTAAATGCACTGGTGAATTTTGACCTTACGCTCGTCTCCTCTTCCTTCGACAAAGACTTTATGGCTGTTTAAAAGGGGGTTGTTATGTCTCAGCTTTCAGTACTTAGGTTATAGCAGTCTGCCAAATCATCACTGCTCAGTATACTCCAGCAAATCTGGAGCTGTGCAGATCACTTTGTGATGGGTTTGCATTCAGCTTTAACATACTGCTGCATATTGTTCAGCTGATAAAAAACCATTAGTACTTTGCTTAGCAATTGGCCATCACAAAAACAATGAGCCCGACAGGTTCAGATCAGCTGTAATTATGGCTTTGATAGCTGCAAGGCTAGACATAGTTAAGTAGGCATACTGTACCTCCCTCAGAGGAGTAAAGTTGAAGACGTGCAGAATACACTACTGTTATCCACTTCCCACAACACATCATGCAGCAGTTACTGTGTCCTCTTTCTTTTTCTGTGTGTTTGTCATTCATAATAAATTTTCTTCTCTGACGTCCATAGTCAAAAAGGAAACTGATGAAGACCAAGCTGCATGGAAAAGCAGGTACAGCTACTACAGATACATAAACGTGGCTAAAGTAGGGTGACCATATTTTGATTTCCAAAAAAGAGGAGCGTCTGTGAGCACAGAACAACCACTCACAAAGCAGCAAATTGAGGATGATGTCACACATAAGTAAGTAAGTAAAATTTATTTATATAGCACATTTTCACAGATAAGAATCAAGTTAAAATTAATTAAAAGCCCGATACCTTAGAACCATTAGAGTGTGTTAACAGCTCTGACACACTCATCATTCATGCCATTCCCGTCATTCTGTGTACCTGTAAAGTAGGAAGAGGATTATCATAAACTACACAGACTTTCTGACAGTCAGTCCCCAGATGCTACAAACATATTTGAGTCTCATTTTCAACACAAGGACTCCCCAGAGCTGTTTAGATATACAGGGAGTGCAGAATTATTAGGCAAGTTGTATTTTTGAGGAATAATTTTATTATTGAACAACAACCATGTTCTCAGTGGACCCAAAAAACTCATTAATATCAAAGCTGAATGTTTTTGGAAGTAGTTTTTAGTTTGATATCTGTGTGTGCAGGTGACTATTACTGTGCATAATTATTAGGCAACTTAACAAAAAACAAATATATACCCATTTCAATTATTTACTTTTACCAGTGAAACCAATATAACATCTCCACATTCACAAATATACATTTCTGACATTCAAAAACAAAACAAAAAAAAATCAGCGACCAATATAGCCACCTTTCTTTGCAAGGACACTCAAAAGCCTGCCATCCATGGATTCTGTCAGTGTTTTGATCTGCTCACCATCAACATTGCGTGCAGCAGCAACCACAGCCTCCCAGACACTGTTCAGAGAGGTGTACTGTTTTCCCTCCTTGTAAATCTCACATTTGATGATGGACCACAGGTTCTCAATGGGGTTCAGATCAGGTGAACAAGGAGGCCATGTCATTAGTTTTTCTTCTTTTATACCCTTTCTTGCCAGCCACGCTGTGGAGTACTTGGACGCGTGTGATGGAGCATTGTCCTGCATAAAATCATGTTTTTCTTGAAGGATGCAGACTTCTTCCTGTACCACTGCTTGAAGAAGGTGTCTTCCAGAAACTGGCAGTAGGACTGGGAGTTGAGCTTGACTCCATCCTCAACCCGAAAAGGCCCCACAAGCTCATCTTTGATGATACCAGCCCAAACCAGTACTCCACCTCCACCTTGCTGGCGTCTGAGTCGGACTGGAGCTCTCTGCCCTTTACCAGTCCAGCCACGGGCCCATCCATCTGGCCCATCAAGACTCACTCTCATTTCATCAGTCCATAAAACCTTAGAAAAACCAGTCTTGAGATATTTCTTGGCCCAGTCTTGACGTTTCAGCTTGTGTGTCTTGTTCAGTGGTGGTCGTCTTTCAGCCTTTCTTACCTTGGCCATGTCTCTGAGTATTGCACACCTTGTGCTTTTGGGCACTCCAGTGATGTTGCAGCTCTGAAATATGGCCAAACTGGTGGCAAGTGGCATCTTGGCAGCTGCACGCTTGACTTTTCTCAGTTCATGGGCAGTTATTTTGCGCCTTGGTTTTTCCACATGCTTCTTGCGACCCTGTTGACTATTTTGAATGAAACGCTTGATTGTTCGATGATCACGCTTCATAAGCTTTGCAATTTTGAGACTGCTGCATCCCTCTGCAAGATATCTCACTATTTTTGACTGTTCTGAGCCTGTCAAGTCCTTCTTTTGACCCATTTTGCCAAAGGAAAGGGCGTTGCCTAATAATTATGCACACCTGATATAGGGTGTTGATGTTATTAGACCACACCTCTTCTCATTACAGAGATGCACATCACCTAATATGCTTAATTGGTAGTAGGCTTTCCAGCCTATACAGCTTGGAGTAAGACAACATGCATGAAGAGGATGATGTGGACAAAATACTCATTTTCCTAATAATTCTGCACTCCCTGTACTGGCTGTGCTTTTTGTTTTGCTTTATTTTTTATTATGTGAGCATATTGATTTAAGCCTTCTCTCTCTACACCAGCTCCAAGATGTTGGAGACATCTGGGTGGGGGTTCAATGTCTGTGGAAACAGAATAAATTCTTATAGATTTTTGGTACGCCTGCTGCTGTAGACAGCTTACTACAGCTGTTTGGGTTTTCTTGGGAGAAGGTTGTTTGTCTTTTTTATTCGTCAGAGGCCTACCTGACAGCGCTGCATGACAGCTAAGTATGTAAAGGCCACCTAGTTTCCAATAGTGCAAGGGTAAAGAGCTTGCCACAGTGTTACCAAGACAACAGCATCCTATTGAACATCAACTAGAGCGAGGAAAATGCTATCATGCTATCTTGTTTCTTCAAAGGCACAAGTCAACATATGACACTCTGCTTAGTGTATCACATAAACACACGCATATATTCATACTAGAATTGCACTAACATAAGCTGGAGATAAATGCATTTAAAATGCTGGAGATAGAAAACCAGGAGTTTCAGTTCACATAATAATGCAGAATTTAAAGCATATTGTGGAGAAGACAGGAAATGGTTATAGAGAGAAAAACTACAGCTGTAAAGTTTTAATGTGGGAATCTAAGTACTGACTCACTTTTTGAGAGTTGCCCAAGTGGCCCTATTAGGAACTGCACTAATGTAAAACTTTACCACTTTTCCCAACTGTTGAAACTTCTGCAGTTTATTTATTTCCAGTTTAATTTTTTGCCCTGGAGGTTCCAGCTTGGTTGAACAACTTAAGAGGTGCCTGCCACTGATGTCAGGGGGAAAAAAAGGACCAAGAATTACTTTTATCCCAGTCTTTAGACGTCTGAAGGACTTCCAGATTGCAGTCCTAAACTATATGCACCATCAAAGGTGTCCCTTTGAGGAGTGCCAGTTCGCTGTATGGATTCAACACTCAGTAGATGATGACGCAGCTTGCTAAATGCAACTCAAATCTGATGGAGCTGGATCTATACGAGGTGATAAAGGCCCTAGGCAAAGAAAAATATTAAGGACACAAAGCACCTTAGCAATGGCCTCTCTCTTCAGCTGTGGTGTGGGAAATGAAGCCTGAAGACCAGACAAAGAGTCTCACTAGAAGCTCATTTCCTCAGGCCATCAGAATTCCTAATGAGGACGATGCCCCAGGCCTGCATGGTGGGCCTGTAAGCGCAGACAGGGAAAATGCTCTATACCTAGTGTAGTCTCAGCACTTCCTTGAATAATGAATGCACAGTCACTGTTGCCATAATGCCACGAGCTTGCCACAAGCACTGCATCTGTATATCATCTACCTCAAGATAAATATTTAAACCCACATGTTGTTGGTTTTTTTTCTATTGATTATCAGTTAACTGCTTCAGTTTCTACCTTTGCATTTTTTTACACAGATTATTCATATTTTGTATGCTTGCTCCACAGTCAGTGATGAAAGAAAGTTAGCACTTCACAGCAGTTTTATGGTACGCTGTTGACATATTTTCCAGTAAAAGCAAGTGTGAATATGACAACGGTGGAGTCCTGGTTTAAAAAAAGGATCAAAATGACTTGCAGTATGGTGCCGATTTGATTGTGTCAAGTGAATGAGGTGCAGACGTTGTTTTATTGGATTAGGCTGTGAGCTGATAATTAAAATAATTAGACTTGATTTTGTAAATATTATATATCACGCGCTCAGCAAGGGAAATCGTTGCAGCAGTGCAATCATAAATTGTGTGCCGTGTCACCAGCTTGAGATAAAACTAATGATTCCTGCAAACAAATTTAATTGTTCCAGAAGCAGAGAAAAAGAAAAACACTTTACTTTGAGTTGAGAAGTGCATAAGTGAGAGCAGACTGTGGACATATTTGCAGCCTGCTCTGTTTGTATACTCTCGCTGCAAAGGGGAAAATGAGGCCATGAAACTACCACTATATCATCTCTGTGCATTTATCACTGTGTTACAAGCAAAGAAATAAGCACACTTTACTACATGGAGGCTACACACATAAAGGTGAAAACCTGCAGAATCATTAGCTGAATGTTTCTCAGAACAAAGAAATGATGCAGTGTGAAGTGGGCTGCATACTGTTTGTTTAGAGGAGTCACTGTTTCACTTTCTTTTGAAATCTCAATGTGTATGAGTCACATGACGCAATAAGTTAGAGTGAAGACACCTGCCTAATATTGTGCAGTTTCCCTTTGTGCAGCCAAAATGACTTTGACATTTTGAGGCATGAACACCAGGTCTCTCGTGGTGTTCTGTGTTGATAATGCTCTGATCCCTTTGGTCCTGTGGGCTGGATTGTTGGAGCCTGAGTGGATTCGGCTTGTTCCTGCAACGTGTGACCGCTTGATTGGATTGGAATCTGGGGTGTTTGGAGGCCTGGTTGACTCTGTGTCAGGTTCGTTGAGCTGTTCTTGAGAAGTTTTCACAGCCTACAGTGCTCTCTGAATCATATGATAATACACCAGACATCAGTCACGAGTGCAGAAAATGAAGATGCTTGTTATTTTCCATGAGCATTACTTTTCTGAATTGAAAGGTAACACCACCCTTTCTCAAAGTATGTTTGATTATCATGTGGTTAAATGTAACCGAGCATTTCCCAGCATTCCAGCATTAGTATAGTGAAAAGATAGTATAGCTCTCTCGTAATCGTGGTCACTCCAGTGCTTGGAATTTGGAAATGCTCCTGCTTCATAAGCATCAACAATTCTTTTCTCAAGCCTAAACTGTGTCATGGTCCGCGGCCCGGCGTCCGGGGTGCTGCTGGGATGTCCACGCCCACGAGCGTGGCTGCTAACCCCACACCTGCATCCCATCCCAGGCGATCACCAGGTGGACTATTTAATCCTGCCCTACCTGCTGCTCCACGCCAGTCCGTAGTCGCCTCTCAGCGGTAACGTACGCCTGCGGGAAAAGAACTCGTATGACAAACTCTCCATCGGACCTAACACTGTTTTTTTCCCTGTGTACCCAGATCACAACTCGGCGTGTTTTTGTTTTCGAGCCACCTGCCTGTCCACCTGTCCACCTGTCCGCCTGAGATTTGGTTCACCATCAGCTTCGCCGTCTCGACCCCTTTTGGAGCTCCACCCCCCTCTGGTTCACTCGGCCCGGCTATCACCGTGAGACGCACACTCCACCTTCCCTCGTATGCTGCCTTTTTTCCGCACCCCAGTAATCTGTCTCTCTTTTTGTTTTACAGCCTCTCACAGCCCCGCTCTTGGCGTTCCCTGTGCGGTCCCTCGGTTTCTTCTGGTTTCATACGTTGTTTTTCTGGCTACCCTCACGGGACACCTTTAGTTGCAATAAAAATTACTTTCTTTATTCGCTCCTACCCTAGTGTGTGTGTTCTGCTACTGGGTCCTGCCTGCGCTCGGAACTTCGGTTCATGACAAACTGATGCCTTTAATTTTTGGTGTGATGCTTTCTCACACCAAAAACTGTGGCGGATCTACTCTGGTGACATCATCTCCTTACGGTGAAGATTCAGGGTGTTTATTGTGACGGACAAACGAAGAGAACAGGAGATGGCTGACTGACTGAACAGCTGACTGACGGAACTGAACACACGCAATGACATGACATTAATGCAAGATGCTGGACTGAAGAAACCGAGGAACTTAAATCTTGAGATGTTGAGAGGTCTTGAGACTGGTTCTCTGTGGTGTCTTGTCTAGTGTGGACCTGGTAGGGGGAGAATTCGGAATAGGGGGTTGGGGGGGATTGGAGGGTATAATGGTTGTTACAGCTGTTCTGAAATCAAGATCAACTTTGCTGTTGCTAACTTTGTGTGTCATGGTTGAAATCAATAAAACAAAGTCGGAGAATGAATTCTAAATATGAGTGCATTCATAACGTTACCCCCCTACACACCTTCAAAAAGTGGTTCAGCCCATACTCTTCCCTGAAATTGCTTTCTAAAGAAAAACAGTATGATCAGGAACATTGCGTTAAAAATCCTTACTTATTCAAAAAAGCACTTGGGAAAATTTGGACATAAATCTTATGCTATGACATTTTTTCCACTAAGTACATTGTAAACCAAACTGTTTGACATGATGTCTGATGCAAGCAAACTGTACATTTGAATGTACCCACTGAATCACAGGTACAATTATGCTTCCTAACCTATTTGTTTCCATGGTTCACCGTTGCAGTCATAATACCAGGAGGACACATTATCAACAAAACCTCTTCTGCATATAACCAGACTTTCCATTTTCTACAATTCTAATGGAAAGTTTCACATTTTGTTCATTTTTTCCGACAAATTCTGTCTGCTCTTCAGTTTTCCATAAGATTCCTGTACATCACTGAAATAGTCCTACCACCCTGGAATAAACAGCATCAAAGGTCTAATGGTCATGAACCATAAAGCTCATGAACATAAAAACAATCCTGTCCTTTAATTTTCTATTTAATTATCTCAGTTATTGCCTCATTACCTCCTCTGAGGAGGTTTGGTTTTTGGTAGTGTTTGCGTGCACGTCACTCTGTCTATAAACCTGATCCTGAGTGATTTCTGACTAAACTCTGCAGGCGTGTCGAGCGGTGTCATGTTACAAATCCATTAAACTTTGGCTCACATCCACCAAAGTCTTCAAGGTCAACTTAATTTGATTTATTGGTCAAAAAGTGACTTAATATAACTAATATAATCATTCTTACAATGTGGTGTGTATTGCTGACATATAGAAAGCACTGTATGAAGATTAAAAACATCACCTCACATTTGACCTCTGACCTCACTTTCACCTGCTTTTCCTTTCTTTCACGTTGACCCCAAAATGTATCTCTATCTTTGAAGAAAGTATTGCCAAGAGAAAGAGAAGCTGCCCAGTTATCTCAAAGTATTCTGTAGTGTAACATTATACAATAATATTATTTAATATAATAAACTTGAGTTATGTCCATGATCAACTCCCACATATGTTTTATGTATGTTGTATATCTTTCTCTAAGTCTTATAGCACTACAAACTATATTCAAAGTAAATACTGCCCAGAGAGTGAGCTGCCTCCGAGGACTGTGTCTTGTTTGTTTAAGAACGTTGGGGTTTCATTCCCATCATTTCTGTGGTGGCTTCAGACTGCAGTGGTCTGACACGTGAAGGCTCCCTGGTTTGATCTCAGCAGGAGATGCAAATTCCTTGGAGGTTGAGTCAGGAAGGGCATCTGATGTAAAAATCTACCTGAGCAGTGAGCGAATGTGTGAATAAAGGAATAGCTGAAAGTAGCTTTTTAAATTATTATTACCAAACTTAATTTTTGTCTTCTTTTTTCTGTTTTCCAGCATCTCCTTTGTCCGGGATAATCTCAGTATTGTTTACCTGTGTTGTGTTGGATTGACAGTACACACATGTTCGATGGTCACAGATGAACTCCATGTTGGATATGATGAAACCCTGGAGTAAGCAGGATGCACTTCCTTCCCTGTCACAGTCATACCTGAGACACTGAGAACCAAGGTGACAGTGACAGATCTAATCTGGAGCCGGCCGCTAAAGTGCTTTTATCTCAACTCTCCGGAGCCCTGTGACGAAACCGGCCTCAGCGTTCCTTCGTGTTGCAGTCTCCTCTCCATTCTGTTTGTTCTCACCCACTTTTTCTTCCACCTGTTTCACTCCATCCTGCAGCTCCCTTCCATTGACTATTTTCTTTCCTTTTCACCCTTCTTATAACTTTGAGGTTCATTTATAGTCCAGCCTTTGTGTTTTCTCTTCAGTTCAGTTTGTCTTTCTCAGCATCTCTTCCTCTGTCATTTCCAGAATCTATTCTCTCATGTTTACTTCCTCTTCCTCCATGTGTTTATCTGTGTTTCTTTTCCCACCCCCTACTTCATATTTACCACCATCCCTACATTGTAACATTTTAACATTTCTTTCATTGCTCTGTCCCTTTAGTCCCTTCTGTTTCTCCATGATGCCTTTTACCTCATTCTCCCCTTCACTGCTTTGTCCTCCCTCTTCACCCCCCCCCCCCCCCCCCCTTTTCCCTTAATCTCACCCCTCCAACAAGTTGGGCTCCAACAGACCTGATCAAACAGTCTCCCAAACCTCAGACCAGTCTACACAGTCGCTCTAGCGCAATCAGACCTGTTCACACCTCCTCCGTTACAGTTTCATGTGTGAGTAAGCATTTTATCACATAGGATGGAATAGCACGTTTGTGTATTAATAAAGTATGCTTGTGTTTGCCAGAGAGAATGAAAAGATGCTTCCTGCGAGTGAACACAAGGAAAAAGTAAAGCAAATTTGAGTTTAAGTAGAAAGTTCATAATCTCGGGTGTGTAAAAAGTGTTCACTTTTACTCGTGGTACTATATGACTGGATATTCCTACAGTAATAGGGTCATACCCACCTGACCTCCCACCATTTAAACCTCCTGTGCTGAATTAATATTTACCCACAACTGCGTTTGTTCTCGATTGATGTGGTGCAATTATCACAGCAGAAAAAAGTCATTGTCACTACTCTGACACATCAAATCAGTTTGTACTTTCGTTGAGCATAGCACTAGATCGCTCACTGTCCTGAATACTGTCAAGCTTTGTATTCGTGTTTTCAATCAAAATACTTCAAACTTTTGTCAAATGTGAATGAAAGAGCAAGGCCGGTAACACCGTCAGTGAAACTGCCCTTAAACCGAAAGCAGAGATAACCACATGTTCTCAGAAGAGGTTCAGATGAAACTAACAGAATTACAGGACATATTGTTGTGCATGTCATGGCTGTGTTAATTACACACAAGCATATACTACAAATATGCACTCATCAAACTACATTGTTAGGCACACCTTGCCAGTAAAAGGTTGGACCCATTTGCCTTGAGAGCTGTGTTCATTCATTCATTGGAAACATCCCTCACTCCCACAGACTTTCTTCCATGTCGACACGATAGCGTCACACAGTTGCTACAGATTTGTGGCTTTTCCAAATTTCCCATCCAGCCACATCCCAGGGATGCTCTACTGGATGGATATTTGGTGGCAGTGGAGGACATTGGACTACAGTATTTTTTCAGTTTAATTGAATTCAATTTTATTTTTATCGTGTCAAATCAATGAGAATCACCTCAAGGTGTTATTTTGTAAGAGGACCCTACTATAATACTCAGGGAAAACCAACAATCCAACAACCCTCATGAGCAATCAGTTGTTGACAGTTTTTTACAGTTGTTGTTGATCCCTTTGGAGAAAAACTATAACAATGACCAGTGATGTCACACACGTGACTGTAACTTGTTGTTATTGGTTACA
This sequence comes from Maylandia zebra, assembly GCF_041146795.1. Lineage (NCBI taxonomy): Eukaryota > Metazoa > Chordata > Actinopteri > Cichliformes > Cichlidae > Maylandia > Maylandia zebra. The sequence continues at coordinate 29,390,926 of NC_135168.1, forward strand.
GCGGATAATTTTATGATGTTTTAAGAATGTGCTGGATTGGATCTGGGGTTTACTGAATTTACTACTTTGACCTGAACTGAGCATTATTGGCTTTAAACGTGAGCTTTGTTCACTTCACCCTGTATTAGATCTTCACCTGAGTCTTCAGTTTGCTGGTTTGTATTTTAAACTTGATTTGAGAATCGATAGTCAAGACTTTAGTCAATTAATAAAGGTCCTAGGCTGTTGGCTTAATGGGATTAGAGATAAAGAATTCTCAAAAACTCATGCATTAAATATAATACACTTGCAATTACAGGGTTAAGGAAAAAGGAGTAGATTTGATCTGTTTTGACTAAAAAAAAAAATCAAAATTATTTTAAATGCCTCATATGCTGTAAACTGGGATCTTACTTATAGATTGAGTTTTAAAATCTACATCATTCTCACACAAGTAGGAAAGCATATGCTGTTATATATTTCTACAACATTACGTAGGTTAGAATAGGTGATTCTCCAACTCACTGGCTGATCTGATCAAATTTGTCTCGGAATGACATTGTCTAGGAATCTATCTCTGTTAGAAAGCATCACACCAATCCAGCTAAGGAAACTGGCCATGAAACTTTTGGTTCTGTTCAATATATTTTTCAGCTTGTGTCAGCTCATCTATAATGCTTTTGAGACCCAAGGTTGCCATCCACTGTAATATATTACAGCATTACTTTGAACCTTGCATTATAGGGAAAAATAGCTGACTCAACTCTAGACTGACCATTTCATTTCATCTATAAATTAGAAGAAAAATGTTCTTGGCAGAATATTATTAAGTACAAGTATCAGTAGGAGTGTTTGAAAGTATAACGTGAACAAATAACGTTGCTTTTGTCATTTATTCATAGAGTAATTCAATATGCAGTCAAGTTGGTGGCATTTGCATCATGCAGCTGTGAGTATTTGCTGCGTTGTTCTTAACTAACTCCATTCCTCTGTTACTGCTCAAGTGGTCTTGATGAGCTAGTGTTTGTATTCACAAGATAATCTTTGAGTATATTGTTGTGAAAAATGAAAGTTTGGCCTTGCTTTTAGTTGAAAAGCTCAGATTCAATGCAAAAACACTCAATCTGTTCCAGTTCAACCAATCCTTTTTTTTCTGATACTGACCTCCATCCTCGTAGTGCAGAAAGTGAGAGAAAAGTGGAGGACATGAAGAGTTCAGAGAGTGTTATATTGAGAAGGATTTTGCTTGGATCTTGGCCTTAATAATAAAACCTTTTACCAACACAGTACGGTATGTGCTGGGTGAAAGAACAACATTTTGCAGTGGTTTGGAAAAGAGATTTTTCAATTATGTTTTAGGGTAAGCTCCAAGATATAAAATAGGATATTAAACAGAGTTAACACAAGCAAGCCCTGTGAAATACTAGATAAATGTCCAATATTTCATCCCACCTCTCGCTTTATGACAGCTGGGATAGAATGGATGGATGGATGAATGAATAATGACTAGTACACTAAATCAAATGAGATTTTTTTTACTCCTAAGTTCTTTTATGTCCCTCCTCTTGCTCCCAACCAGTCACAGCAAGTGGTTGCTCCACCCTCAGCTTGGTTCTGCTGGAGGTTTCTACCTCGTTGGGTGTTGTCTGGTTAGTGCAGCTTTCTCTCATATTGTCTGTATTTCTACTTCATTTTTGGTTCTTTACTCTTGGTCTTCAGCAAAGTATTGACATTTGTGAGGTCAGTCAACAAGAAGTCCTGGCTCACAGTCCCTGCTCTAACTCATCCCAGAGATGTTCTCTTGGGTTAAGTTGAGACCAGTCAAGTTCTTCCACACCAAACTCGACCTTGCTTTTTACACTTGTATGAAATCATGTTGGATTCTTTACACCACTGGATCTGACACTTTGCAATCACTTGGAGATATAAGTCTTGGATGCAGCTTGTTTGCAATGGAAACTCATTTTAATAAGCTCTCTGTGCACTGTGTTTGAGCTAATCTGATAATGGAGTTTGAGGTCAATTGAGTCAATTGCTATAGACCTCCAATGTCTGCTGACCCAGCTCTGTGATTTTACGTGGCCTACCACTTTGTGGTTGAGTTGCTGTTTTTCCCAGTTGCTTCCAATTTGTTTTAATAACACTTACAGTTAAGGAATATTTAGTAGAGAAAAAATTCCATCACTGGACTAGTTGCACAAGTGGCAACCTATGATGGTACCATGTTGGAATTCACTGAGCTCCTTAGAGCGACCCAATCTTTCACAGATGTTTGTAGAAGAGTCTGCATGTCTAGGTGCTTTTGTACACGTGCAGCCATGGACGTGACTGGAACACCTGAGCTCAACAATTTATAATTGGGAGGGTGAATACTTCTGGCAATATACTGTAGCATTATTTACCCCTTATGTTACGGGCAGCACGGTGGCACGGTGGTTAGCACTGTTGCCGCACAGCAAGAAGGTCCTGAGTTCAATTCCACCATCAGGCCGGGGTCTTTCTGTGTGGAGTTTGCATGTTCTCCCCGTGCTTGCGTGGGTTCTCTCCGGGTACTCCGGCTTCCTCCCACCGTCCAAAGACATGCAGCTTGTGGGGATAGGTTAATTGGATAATCCAAATTGTCACTAGGTGTGAATGTGCGAATGAATGTGAGTGCGAATGGTTGTCTGTCCCTGTGTGTTGGCCCTGCGACAGACTGGCGACCTGTCCAGGGTGTACCCCGCCTCTCGCCCTATGACAGCTGGGATAGGCTCCAGCGCCCCCCGCGACCCTGAAAAGGACAAGCGGAAGCGAATGGATGGATGGTTACCAAATCATTGTCTGGAGCACATATCCCTGAGGCGTACCATAACTCTGCCTTTTTGTGTAAATTCTTCTACTTGCATTGTTGCCTTGGAAACTGTTTGTCTATGTATTTTTTACGTCAATTTTTAGATACCACCAGGATCAATCATTGCTTTATTATTGGTTTGCTGCTAGCACAGCTGCTAATTACTGCTTGCATTGTATCTGAAATAGCTACAAAGCGTAAATTTACTGCTGATTTCTTATTATAGTATTATATTATTAGAGAGTTACATTTTTGCATCTCCCTTAACATTTACACTATTTACAACTCGAATAACGATAACGCATTGCAATATTTCTCCAGTTGTGCATAAAGAGCAATTTTTGTGTTTGTTTGTTTTTCTTATTTTTAAATCATTATGCCAAATACAAAGTAATATAAACATATGTGTGTAAAGCATATTGTGTATCCACCAATGGGCACTTCAGCTTCTTAAGATGATATTACAGCATACTAATGTTCCACTTCACATTTTTATCCTTGGAGTCTAAGTAGGACCATATGATTCACAGTTCAAAATAATCCCTATTTATCTTAGACTGGGCTTTGAAGCAGGTCCATAATTCATCCAAAATCTGGAACGAGAATTTGAGCTGGCTTCACCCACACATTAAGCAAACTTTCATCTGACTGGCTGATTGGTATAAAGGCTGAGATGACCATATTAGGATATCCCGCTGATATCAAACAGAACCACAAGAGTAATGGAGCCCTTTGGGTCTTAGGTGTAACTTTTCCATAAATCAACAACATTATTTGGAATCTATTTTTAAACAAACAGATCCAGTTTATCTCCCATCAAAATTGGTCCTTTTCTAAGATTGGCAGAATAGACAGTGGGGAGTGTTGTTAGCTCGCCACAGAGGAGAATGGAACTTAAGCTGTTTAATTGGATCAGGCAACAAAAGAATTGTTTACTGTTGTTGAAGCTTAAGAAGATCTGATCAAATCAAATCAAATCAAATCAAATGACTTTTATTGTCACATCACATGTGCAGGCACACTGGCACAGCACATGCGAGTGAAATTCTTGTGTGCGAGCCCCACAAGCAACAGAGATGTGCAAACACAACAACACAAACGAGCAAAATACAAGAATGGCCAACCTGAAACTAATAAATATATGTACAATATATAATAGTGTATGCATTTCTGGATGTGTATACTAAATATTTTCCTACATGTGTGTGTGTGTGTGTGTGTATGTGTGTGTGTGTGTGTGTATACACATTTTTACAAATTAAATAGTAAAAAAAAAAAAAAAAAAAAAAAAAAAAAATAATAATAATAATAATAATAATAAAATATATAAAATATACAGAGTTGAATATGTGCAAAACAAGTGGCATTTATATACAGTGTGGAGTGCATAATGTTGAAGTTCTAGTAGTGAAGCTGAGGTGTCTATGACGTGTTCAGCAGTCTGATGGCCTGATGGAAAAAGCTGTCTCTCAGTCTGCTGGTACGGGACCGGATGCTGCAGAACCTCCTTCCTGATGGAAGCAGTCTGAACAGTTTATGGCTGGGGTGACTGGAGTCCTTGATGATCCTCCCCGCTTTCCTCAGGCAGCGCTTCCTGTAGATGTCTTGGAGGGAGGGAAGCTCACCTCCAATTATCCGTTCAGAGCACCGCACTACTCGCTGGAGAGCTTTGCAGTTGTAGGCGGTGCTGTTGCCATACCAGGTGGTGATGCATCCAGTGAGGATGCTCTCAATGGCACAGTGATAGAAGGTCCTGAGGATGCGGGGGCTCATGCCGAATCTTTTCAGTCTCCTGAGAAAGAAGAGGCGCTGCTGCGCCTTCTTCACTGTTTTGTTTGTGTGTACTGACCACGTAAGATCCTCAGCCAGATGTACTCCAAGGAACCGGAAGCTGCTCACTCTCTCCACAGCAGCGCCATTGATGGTGATGGGGGTGTGTACTTCTCTGCACCTCCGGAAGTCCACTATCAACTCCTTTGTCTTTGCGACGTTGAGGGTGAGATGGTTGTCTTGACACCAGTGGGTCAGGGCGCTGACCTCCTCCCTGTAAGCCGTCTCATCACCGTTGGTGATAAGACCCACCACTGTAGTGTCGTCCGCAAACTTCACAATGATGTTGGAGCTGTTAGTGGCTGTGCAGTCGTAGGTGTAGAGTGAGTACAGGAGAGGGCTCAGTACACACCCCTGTGGAGCACCAGTGTTCAGTGTGATGGGGGATGAGGTGATGCTGCCCAGTCTGACCACCTGGCGTCTGTCAGACAGGAAGCTAAGGATCCAGGGATCTGAGAGACTGAGGAGGAGAAAGAAACAGAACAAGAGGAAATGAAGAGGAAGAGAGAGGTAACAGAGAGTTGGTAGATAATACAGGAGGGGAGGGGAGCGCTTAAAAGTAATGGCGACAAACAGACAGGATGGAAAAGAAAACATGCAAAGGAATACTGTTAGGAAATCAAAAAACAGGTTTAAGAGAGACATCAACCAAGAATAAAAGACGAGGAAGAAATGGAATATATGTGATTACTTGCACTCTGAGCCCCCGTCGGTAAATTAGAGGCAGGCCCCCGTGCAGACAAACGTGATGGCTTTTTTACTCTAATCAGATTGGAGCTCAAGGTTTGAGAAAAAAGGCCCAACATTCCTCTCTCTCTTTGCACACTATGACTGAATGTAAAATGCTGGTGTGTGCATATGGAGAGAATGCTCTGGGTGTATGTGTGGCAGATATTTTGTTTGTGAGTGATGAACTGGAATAGCCCCAACTAGCTGCAAATTCACGATAGACAGTAACAATCCCTGCATTCTGATTAAAGTAGCTTTCTGTGGACAACAGACATTTGAATATTATTTTTAATCAAAACAGTCTGACAGCATCAGAGGAGATCTTGAATGAGTTTCAACCCATGCACCAAATGTTGCTTCATCAAAGGGTTCTTTGCCTTCAGTGCTTCTACACTGACTGTTTAAATGGATGTAAAGCTGTAAATCTTATTCAACATAAGATTTAACATTATCAGGCATCATTGTTAAAGGTACTGTCAGACAGACTTATGACAGTGACACAGAGTGAAGAAGTGATATATGTGAAAAAAATTTTTTATGGGACTCAATCCTGTGGAAAAACTCAAAACCTTCATTCTATAGAAACTCACTAGTAAGTAACAGCCAGGTGTTGCTAGTCATATGCACTTAAAGAAGAAAATAAGTATTCCAGTGTCAAATGTGAGGTCATCTGTTTGACGGCTAAAGACTGAATCATACATTATGACAATGATCCCAAGAAAATCTAAAACAAAAGGACTGAAAAAGAAAAGAATTGAGATGTTGGAATGACCCAGACACCATCCAGACCGGATTAAAATGCTGTGCTTGTGACTGTAGTGTTTCAACAGGATTTGATTCATAGCCATTATATGTTATTAGGTATGACTTAAGCACCGATTATATGTTAAATGTACGTGAGTCTGCTAGGGTCCACTCAGGTCTCGGTGATGTAAATTTTGTCATCAGATGGTTAACATGCCCAAGTTTTCTTGGGCAAGATACTCAAACCCGAGTTGCTTCCAAAGCATTCATCAAAGAGTGACAGAAAGCACTTAGAAATAGAAAACGTGGGTGTGTGAATAGGTGAATGAGGCTTTAGTGGTGGTGGTGGTGGTGGTCAGAAGGGCCGATGGCGTGATATGGCAGCCTCGCTTCTGTCAGTCTGCCCCAGGGCAGCTGCGGCTACAACTGTAGCTTTCCTCCACCAGTGTATGAATGTGTGTGTGAATGGGTGGATGACTGGGTGTGTAAAGCGCTTTGGGGTCCTTAGGGGGGACTAATAAAAGTATGGAAGAAATATAGTATCATCAGAATTCAAGTATTTTTAGACATTGAATTTATGACACTGAATTTTTATCCTCCAAATTTCCCTGCAAAAATATTCACATGCAAAAATTCACCTGCAAAAATTCACCTGCAAAAAATTCACCTGCAAAAATTCACCTGAAAAAAATTCACCTGCAAAAAATTCACCTGCAAAAACTTCACCTGAAAAAAATTCACCTGCAAAAATTCAACTGCAAAAGTGATGAACTTTAATGACCCAAGCCAGAGCACTCAGCACCAGATCGAGTCGAGTGGCTCTCGGCCAATTAAATTACGCTGTTTGATCACATGACACCGTTAGCCAGCAGTTTGTCTCCTAAAAGAGAGCTGTTTAGAGGTGAGTGATTAAGTTTTTCTCCTAAATAGAGATCATTACAGAACGCCTAGTCCTACTTAAAATCCCATTTATTTTTATTTTATCATCTACTCGAACTAAGGAAAACGTTTGACTAACTCAAAGACAATTTCCACGCCTCCCCTGCCTGACTGCAGAGGCAGTTTTGAATTTAGGAGCAGCAAGATGGAAGCGGCAAACCCTGGCGATTCTCCGGTAAGTATATTGTTTTTTATCTTCAAGTTTGTCTTTTGAAACGTTAATTTTATTTAAATCCGTTGCTCACGTATAAAGTACACAGACGGGGTCTTTGCTCAACTCGTCTGAGGCGTGTCTCACTAAGCGCTACATGCTAGCATCCTGCTAACCGAGCTACCCTTTACATGCTGTGCTTTAGAAAATAGGATACTCGTTAAAAAATACTCCGCAGATATTGATAGATAGACGAACACTGCAAATATAATGTTGTAAACGAAAACGGCCTTTGGTGAAGTGGTAAAATACACCATGAATAAAGCCATAGATTGAATGGCTGCCATGGTTGCAGAACGGCCTGATTTAATGACAAGAATGGGGAAGAGTGAGGCGAAGTGAACCAAAGCCACAAAACACGGTCAGACAAGGCGGCAAAAGGGCAGTGATCTGTCCGTCAGTATGAAGTTGGTGTGTGCTTTGGTGAACAAAAACTCGAGACCGGTAGCAGGAAGGTGGGAGACTCGTGTTTCACTGGAATAGTGGTGAATTAAAACATCCTTTGTTGGGGACATTTAGGTGTAAATGCATCCATAAAGGTGAGACAGAGGCAGACCAGACAGTGAAGAAAACAAGGCAAACATTAGAAATATTAAAACGGAAATATAGGATTAATATAACATACAATTGGGGAAAATGTAAGGAACACAATGTAAATGATATTGTAAAGTCATTAAAACAGCATACTCTGATTAAAAGAAACAGATAATTGGGTAGGAGGATGATGATGATGATAATAATAATAATAATAATAATAATAATAATAATAATAATAATAATAAAATTAAAAAAATGTACAAGATGGGTATGTATACTTGTAGCCAGAACTTAACAACTATAAAGTTGTAGCATGTCAGTACCTTACCCCATCCATTATATCCACACTTTCAGAAAAGGATATGGTCAATATCTTTACAAATACTATCTAAACTTAAACTGGATATCCCCTCTGCTTCTTCTGCTTCTCGTATACACCCTCAGGGTTTGTGATCAGCCAGCGGCTGATATGATCATTAATCCTGTAAAATAATATTCTTTCGGTTTATGAATCTGTTTGCATGGATTTCTTAATCTGTTTCCACTGTTAGCAGAAGTTGTGCATGCAGTTTTGGTGTGCTGCTCTCCAAGACTACAAGCTGCGTTAAAGTTGGAAGTAACTGGCCGATGTTCCACTGTTGAAGATAGCTGTGCCCATTTGTTGCACATTGTGGGTATGGAGAAGTTGAGGCCCTTGCAGGCTACCCACAATTTCCCCAAACTGAGCGATTATACATCTTCCTTCCATATTTGTATCTTGTGTCACTAAAAATAATTTTATTTAATTTTATACATTGATTAATGACCTGCAGAATCTCCTTATCATATTAAGTGATTCATAATTGTCACTTTATGCTTTCTCCATCTTGAAAGTGATGACATCCTTGCATTACATCCTTTAGGTTCATTTTCTGCAGGCAGGTTTCTGACAGAGAACAGGCAGATTTACACTATAACATGCAGCGTTCTATAGATGGACACATAAAGAAATGAAAAATTACATGTATGTGCTAACTTTCTAAACACTGTTACATTAATGATTAAGTAGATAAAACATTTATGTCAGCCTTGGCTCATAGTTCATTTAAAGACAAGAACTTTGTGTGTGTTTCAGGTCCTGCACTCTCAAAGACTGAATGAACCAGCATTGCAGCCATGGGTCACTGTGAGCATCACAGGGAAGGTTGAAGCCGCCCACTGCAGCTGTAAGGCCGGAGTCACGGAGACCTGCACCCACGTCACTGCTCTTCTGTTTAATGTAGAAGCAACAGTGATCTGTGGCACAAGGACTGTTACAGATGAACCTGCATACTGGGTTTTGCTGGGTAATATGACCAAGATACAGCCAGAGGTTGGCCATAAGATAGACTTCTCCTCTTCAGCTGCCCAAAAAAAGGCTCTTGATCAGAACAAACAGACCATCTGTAGTGACAGGTCCTCAAAAAAGAAAAATCCCACCTGCTACTGTGGAGGAGTTGTCACTGCTATAATGCCATCATGTTTTATCTAGGGGTCTAGATTTATGCCTATAGTGCACTGCCGTGTAAATAATTTGCATTTACTGAATGAGTATCACTGTTCAAAAATTGAATAAAGAAACAAACTAATTTTTGCCTTTTTTTTTTTTTTTATTAAAACCACTTTATAGAACATCACATCAGTTACAATGTAGAATCCATGTCACTGGAGAATTTTGATTCAATAAACAGTAAAAAGGTGAGCTGTGAAGACCAAGGACAAGTGCAGCTCACAGGTTTTCTATCCAAGGAATCCCAGAAGATTGCATGGTGTCATTGCCCAGCAGTTGTTCGCAGGACATATGGACTCAACCTCAACAATCCCTCACACTGAGCAGCATGAAGTGACAGTGCAGAGGAAAAACTCCCCTTTAACAAGAAGAAACCTCCAGCAGAACCCGGTTCAGTACCAGCAGCCATCTGGGTTTGGAGGAGAGAGAGAGACACAGAACTACCAAAAGTATATTTTTTTTTTATGTGATTGACTGTTGTTGTAATTCAAGCCCTGAGTGTAGAGCAGGTAAGATATAAAGTTGCATCCTAAATTCCATGCTCATGCAGAGTGTTTAGTTTATGACTTTTTCACCTGGTCATATCTTGATGAACAGATGGTCTTTTAGGGTTGACCAAGCTGGTACCTTGACTCTGTTCTCTGCAAGATGTTGCAAAAAACAAAATCATATGGAGACAATATTGGACACAAAATATATAACAATTTAGTTAAATGTAGCATTAACTCATAGGTCTTGCTAAAGTAAACCTTGTATTCTGATTCATCACAGCAGCAGTTCAGTTGGATGATGTCAGTAACTGCAGCAAGTGTCTTGCTGACTGAATAATTACATCTTGCATAATCTGAAACAAACACATAAAGACAGAAACAATTTATAAATTAACGTTTGATAAAATCTAAGAATTAATCATTTATTAGATACCAATATGAATATGTCTACCATAAAACTTGTGTGGAGCGAAGTTACATTCAATCAAGATGGTCTGGCATGCTACAACTTTGTAGTTGTTAAGTTCTGGCTACAAGTATACATACCCATCTTGTACATGTTCTTTAACATTATTATTATTATTATTATTATTATTATTATTATTATCATCATCATCATCCTACCCAATTATCTGTTTCTTTTAATCAGAGTATGCTGTTTTAATGACTTTACAATATCATTTACATTGTGTTCCTTACATTTTCCCCAATTGTATGTTATATTAATCCTATATTTCCGTTTTAATATTTCTAATGTTTGCCTTGTTTTCTTCACTGTCTGGTCTGCCTCTGTCTCACCTTTATGGATGCATTTACACCTAAATGTCCCCAACAAAGGATGTTTTAATTCACCACTATTCCAGTGAAACACGAGTCTCCCACCTTCGTGCTACTGGTCTCGAGTTTTTGTTCACCAAAGCACACACCAACTTCATACTGACGGACAGATCACTGCCCTTTTGCCGCCTTGTCTGACCGTGTTTTGTGGCTTTGGTTCACTTCGCCTCACTCTTCCCCATTCTTGTCATTAAATCAGGCCGTTCTGCAACCATGGCAGCCATTCAATCTATGGCTTTATTCATGGTGTATTTTACCACTTCACCAAAGGCCGTTTTCGTTTACAACATTATATTTGCAGTGTTCGTCTATCTATCAATATCTGCGGAGTATTTTTTAACGAGTATCCTATTTTCTAAAGCACAGCATGTAAAGGGTAGCTCGGTTAGCAGGATGCTAGCATGTAGCGCTTAGTGAGACACGCCTCAGACGAGTTGAGCAAAGACCCCGTCTGTGTACTTTACACGTGAGCAACGGATTTAAATAAAATTAACGTTTCAAAAGACAAACTTGAAGATAAAAAACAATATACTTACCGGAGAATCGCCAGGGTTTGCCGCTTCCATCTTGCTGCTCCTAAATTCAAAACTGCCTCTGCAGTCAGGCAGGGGAGGCGTGGAAATTGTCTTTGAGTTAGTCAAACGTTTTCCTTAGTTCGAGTAGATGATAAAATAAAAATAAATGGGATTTTAAGTAGGACTAGGCGTTCTGTAATGATCTCTATTTAGGAGAAAAACTTAATCACTCACCTCTAAACAGCTCTCTTTTAGGAGACAAACTGCTGGCTAACGGTGTCATGTGATCAAACAGCGTAATTTAATTGGCCGAGAGCCACTCGACTCGATCTGGTGCTGATTGCTCTGGCTTGGGTCATTAAAGTTCATCACTTTTGCAGTTGAATTTTTGCAGGTGAATTTTTTGCAGGTGAATTTTTTTCAGGTGAATTTTTTGCAGGTGAATTTTTGCAGGTGAATTTTTTTCAGGTGAATTTTTTGCAGGTGAATTTTTTTCAGGTGAATTTTTTGCAGGTGAATTTTTGCAGGTGAATTTTTTGCAGGTGAATTTTTTGCAGGTGAATTTTTTGCAGGTGAATTTTTGCAGGTGAATTTTTTTCAGGTGAATTTTTTGCAGGTGAATTTTTTTCAGGTGAATTTTTGCAGGTGAATTTTTTGCAGGTGAATTTTTGCAGGTGAATTTTTGCAGGTGAATATTTTTGCAGGTGAATTTTTTGCAGGTGAATTTTTGCAGGTGAATTTTTTGCAGGTGAATTTTTTTCAGGTGAATTTTTTGCAGGTGAATTTTTGCAGGTGAATTTTTTTCAGGTGAATTTTTTGCAGGTGAATTTTTTTCAGGTGAATTTTTGCAGGTGAATTTTTTGCAGGTGAATTTTTTTCAGGTGAATTTTTGCAGGTGAATATTTTTGCAGGGAAATTTGGAGGATAAAAATTCAGTGTCATAAATTCAATGTCTAAAAATACTTGAATTCTGATGATACTATATTTCTTCCATATAAAAGCGCTTTACAAATACAGGCCATTTACCATTTTAGTATAAAGGAACCAATCTATAAAATGAAAATAACATTTTAGAACTGAGTAGCCACTATTATTTTCAACATAAATGTAGACAACACTAAGACTGTGATGACACTTTGATCACAGGGGAACTTTATCATCAAAGTCTGGGCTCTTCTCTTTGACTCAAACACACCCACAAACATACAGCAGCCAATAAAGAAGCAGAGATATAACCAGGACAGTGAACTGAGCTGAAAGCAGCACAGCTCATGAAGTTCACAGGAAATAGCCAATAAGAGTCTGTTATGACACCACAGATTTAACAAGTGAAGAATATGTAGTCAAGTGACAGTGCTGTTTAATTAAAGACAGGTTACAGCAAAAACTCTGCCTGCCTGCAACAAACTACTTGTTTAGTTTGCCACTTGCTTTAATTGGTTGCAAATAGAAATCCAGTGGCAGAGGATAAAGTGAGCCCTCAGTTCCCTTTTGGGTGAACTCAGTAAACGGTGTCCTGATGAGTTTATGCTCCCAGTTGCTAATTTCAAGCATACAAGATGAGCTCATTTTGTAAATTACAGTCCCCATTAGAGCAAAAAAAAAAAAAAGAGCTGGGTATGCTTTAAGCTGAGCTTTGACAGTCACGACCCTAATAGCATACAATGTGCCACCGTTGTTCAGATAGAACTTCATGTCATAACACCAAAATGCTCAGCTTAGGGCCTCACAACAGGACATCATTAACTAATGGGTGATGTTACATCCAGCATTTACAGTCCATTAGTACACTAACACTGAGTTTTATTAACTTGAAATCATTATTACAGTTCCATTTAATTTTATGTGTATGTAGTTCTGAATCACAATCAAGGTCCTTTGTAAGGTAAAGACCTTCTTTGAGCAAGCACTTGGTGACAGTGGGAAAGAAAATCTCCCTTTTAACAGTAAGAAACCTCCAGCAGAACCAGGCTCACGGAGACATGCTGTGGAAGGGAACCAGAGATAATTAATAACTATGATTGAATGCAGAGAGGTGTATAAACACACAGAGATTGAAAACAGTGAAGAAGAAATGCTCAGTTTAGCATGGGAAGCCCCGAGACGTCTAGGCCTATTGCAGGGTAACTTAGGGTCACCTGATCCAGCCCTAACTATAGTCTTTATCAAAAAGTAAAATGTTAAAGCTAATCCTTAAATGAAGCAGTTGTTTGTGTCCCAAAATCCAAACTGGAAGCACAGAAGAGGGGACTGAAAGCTGAAGCCTCTGGGAACCTGAGAGTCTGAGACCAAAGTAAGATGTAATAACCTGAGTTTACTCTGAAGATCAAGCAGGAAATTAGAAGTCATCCAGGTCTTTATGTCTTTAAGATATTCCTGCATTTTAACTAATTAGTATGTGCCATTTGGTTTCATGGAAACTTCATGCACAAAGGCCCCAGCCAGATGACGGAGTCAAACCCAGAATATTCTTGATATTAGGTAACAGTGCTAACACCCGTGCTACTGTGGCGTCATCATAGAGAGCTGCTATCTCTGAGATGGTCACCTCACACCCTGTCAGTTAACCATGGGAGAGAAGTCCAATCCACCTGCAGTTCAAACCTTTGGTTTAACAAAGGCAGCCAGTCTGGGGAACGCTGGCTTAAGGTGAAGGGGAAAGGATTTAAACTAGCTTCTTTTAGATTACTAAGTAAGGGACTGCACAAAGCCCCGGTGTAATATACAGGATTTTGAACAGTGAATAAAAATATGGAGTAGAAAAAATCTGAAGAAAATGCTTGAAAATGTGTTAAGATCTGACATATTTATGAAGAACACATTGTTAACATGATTTTAAGCATATTGTTGGATGTATGTTGACTCACAGCAGATTTGACTGACTTAGAGACACTGTTACTGGCGTAAAAAGAGGCACTCTGGAGAAAACTAAGTTGTTTGGTATTATGCTGCCTGAAGCTAATCTCCTCTAAACTTCAACAGAAAGTGATATTCAAACTCCAATACCTGCCCCACAGTGATTTTGCAGACAGCGTAGTCTTGAGCCTCATTTCAATTTGCTTGTGAGTTTCAGATAATCTCAGATTTATTATTTGTTTGGTTGTTTCCACTCTGAAATATGTGGTTTGACAAATGACACGCTTGTATCACACCATTTCACTTGTCGGTACTCTCTACCCCTTCTTATAAAGTATCTCTTCACTGCCTCAAACCCTATAACGGATGATGCAAGTTCACACCAATAGATGGCAAGACTCATTAAAGCCAGAAGACCTTTAATCAGTCCCACAGATTATAAACTGTGAAACTCTAAAAGTAGATACTGAATTCAGTGAGAAATGAACTTTATAATTACATTACCATATCAGAACGAGTTTTTACGTTTTATGACACTACACTGGTGGCACTAATCATATCAGAGGGAGACGGGTCCGCCAATAGGGCTGAGGTCCAACAACTGGTCACGTGGTGCTCAGAACAGAATCTGGTTCTTATACTAAGAAGAAAAAAGAAATCATCATGAAACTGGTCTGCCAACGCTACAGCTGCAGTTCAGCACCACCACAGAAAGCATCCTGGTGGACTGTGTAACAGTGTGGTATACTGGATGCTCTGCAGCAGATACAAAAGACTACCCACAGGGTAACAAGCACAGCACAAAGACCACTGGTACAGGTGACACACCTCCCAAGAGCTTTAAAAACACTAAGGATAGTTCCCACTCTAGACACTTGCTGTGTGACCTGTTGCCCTGTGGTAGATACTACAGGTCTGTCAAGACAAGGACAGTTTTTTATCCAAGTACAGTCACTGTTAAAAATCACTTTTATCACAGTGCACCATTGTACTTTTTATTTGATATTTGACTGAATATCCATAGTTATTTATTATATTCCACTTGAAAAAGCCTGCCTTGCTGCTCAAATTACTTTGTTTTATTGTGTGAATGGTACTTTTTTATTTAATCTTAGTGGCACCTCATTGTCACAGTGTCTTATAATGCAGTGATCCAGATCCAGCTTAGCACAACTGAAATTATAATAGATGCCTAAGACATAATTGATGACTACTTTATGATGTAGCATAGAAGACCCCAAGGTGAGAAGCTGGGCTGCTGCATGAACAATCAGAAGCACTCTTCCTCCTCCTTGATAGTGGTACGAGTGAATCAGGGCAGATACGAGAGCTAGGTCCAATAAGGAGGAGACGAGAGGTGCAGCTGAACACTGAGCTTTTCCTAAGAAGGTCCTAAATGAGTGAAGTGACTTGGAAGCATCTGCGTGGCAGCCGTTATAAGAGCTGTTCAAATTCTCCAGAAACTAAGGAAAGGTATTTTAGTGCTTCCTCTTATCGCCTCTTTTAACAAAGGATACACTAGACCTTTATCAAAGGAGATAATTACAACCCATAATTCATAGCGACATACCATCTGACTGTTAATTAAAATGACCAACACAACTGACAAAGTGGTGCAGATCGTGTAAATATTAATTAACAGTCTGTTTTCCATTTCATGCCATGACCTGCTGATATGAATTTCTGAACATCACACAGCTGTAATCTGCTTCTTGTTGAGGTATTGAGTTGCATTTTTATGAGCTTTCTAAATCAAGATAATGAGCTATATGAGTTGATCACAGGGCATTTGAACTTCACAGTAGTCGAGCTTGCATTAGTCTCTCTCTTTTTCTTTAATAAGCAACCTTTGTAATGAAGTCAACGTTTTGCAGATTGTTCACATCTTGATGGCGAGCTTGAAACAACACAGAAAAAGCACACTGTGGTGAAGTGAGGCCCATATTTTTGTAGTTCATCTTCTGGACATTGTAGTTTCAGCACAGCAGACTTATTAATTCTCCTTTACACCTTTCCTTGGCCTCATAACATTTCCCTCCGATGTCAAGGAAAAGTGATTAGGAAGAGAAGGTAGGAGGTAATTTTTTGGAGTATTTGACCACATCCCAGGTAATCTAATACAACAGTGGCTGCAAGTTTAGGATGCTGCAGACACTGACAGTAACCTTGTTTCTCTTTATGAAGTGGTGGGGAAGCAGGCTTAGATGGAGGAAAGAGACAAGCCAGAGCTGGTGATTTGCTAGGGGGCTGAAAACTTAACCAGCCAACCCTAACTACTGGGTGGAATAATAAATAATAATAAAGAAAGCTTTGCTTGTATAGTGCTGTCCAAAACCTAGCTGCAAAGGGCTGTGTGCAATAAAATAGATAACAAAGAAACTTCGTAAAGAAAACTGAATCCGTGAAGGCCCTTAGGACCCACAGCCAACTTCTTATATGCGTGCTGTGCTATAAAAGTATTTGCCCCCTTTTGCATATTTGTCAGAATTATATGCTTCAGCTCTTTAATACCAGTATTTCTTTCCTGACATTGTGTTTATCACATCAACATTATTGTTCACTTAAAGGAGTTTCACACTGTGTATCCTCACTTCACTGTTCTCCCACCACCCTTTGTTCATCTTTAATCTTCCCCACAATCTAAGCTCTCACATGCAAATGGAGACAACAATGACACAGAGGAAAGGTCTTCTCCAGAGTGTCAAAGTACTTTGCATGGCAGAGTGAAACAGCATTAGGTGGTCATTCCCAGTCACGGTCATGGCTCCTGGTGTCTGTGCCATTTACAGAGTCATAATTCCAACGCTGGTCTCCCTCTGCGCTGCCACCTTTGGAGCTTGGCACGCTCTCTTCATCCCTCGATTTCTGTTCCAACGCGGCTGTAGATTTAAGCCAGAGCACGTCGTACACCTTAGTTGTCTCCCTCAACGGCGAGACTCTTTCATTTTATTTAAGATTTTGCTGTTCTCAATCTCATGACAATCTCCTGGAAGCCCAGTGGTGCAGCCCACTGTTGTTTGTCTGCTGTCCTGCAGATGGTCCCTGCTTCTCACTGGTCCTCTTGAAGCCTTCTCTCCCAGTCATGGTCTGCATCTGCACCTCAATCTCTTCTTCTATATCCCTCATGTCGCGGTCTCTGCAATTTAAAAATGAAAGCTTCCCCAGAAAACCCTCTTTTGCCCTCTGTCAGCTTAACACAATTAGACATGCACAATGAAGTTGTGCATTGTCTCTTAAAAATTCCAGGGCTTCTCCCCTGGAGTAGTTTCACTCCAGGCCCTGTTGTAAGAAAAAACATTAGCCAGTGGTGTGTCCTGCTGTAAATCGTGTGATTAGATCCCACGATTAACCCTCTGCTGTGGAAAAAGTGATGTAGATGTTAGCGCAGCGCATCTGTATGCACACTTTCTCACAGTGACCTCTGCACTGTAAACAATACAAGGTCATGAATAACACACTGCTGGTAAATTCACAAAGACACAGAAAGTGGCAATCAAAAGGTTAAGTCAGCCCAAAAGCTCATGCAACCTGCTGCTGTCACCTTTCTGCTCCTGTAAAAAGAAACATACATACATACATCCACCCTTTGGTCAGGTCTAGATGGAGGTGCAATCTTGCATACTGGTGTCAAGTCAATGAAAGCTTTTGTCAGTCCAGTCAGTCCCCATTTTTTATTTGCTGACAGTAGAACCTCTCGTGACGCAATAAGTTTCTACTGCCAGCAATGACGTCATTTCAAAAAAGGGAAAAAAAAGAATTTAGAGTGGATTACCTCGCTGAATCCTTTTTGGCCGGGACTTGTTTTGTGATTGTCCCAAATAAGTGGCTTTCTCCCGAGCCCATTTTAATTTTGGAGAAGCTCACTTGCGATTGATCAACATGTTGTGTAGCGTTTTCGATCCAGATCTTGCAGGCCTGCTTGAAAAGGAGAAAATTGCCAAACAAAAATCTCAGTGCACTGTTAAAATCAAAAAATATGAAGGCCTCTTTTAGAAGTTGTCTAAGTGTACTCTCTTAGAATGATAGACAAACACATGGAAGTTAAGCTGTAAAACAATTCAGCCAAAACCTGGCTTGAGTGTTTCTAATGGTGTTAACCTATAATGTTCTTCCGACTGCTGCACGTGGAAAATTGATTCAGGTCTGCTCTTCACCTGCAAGTGACACACTGAGACATTTTGCTCATTCTTCTCATTGCTTAAAACAACACGTCTCCCCTCTCTGGTTCTGAACTCCCCTTTCTTAAAAACCCAGAGAGATTGTAGTTGCCCTACGTTGAAAAACACCAAACCCTCTTCCTATTTTAATCAACAATTCTACTAATTTTGTGTGTGTGTGTGTCCACCCTAGGGGAGCTGGTGTACCACCTTCTCCCGCTAGTTGGAAACAACTTTTACACACATTTCTACACTCCTCTCTTTTTTTTCTTTTCTTGTTTTTGTTTCCAATTTTCTTTTTCTTTCTCTTTTTTTTGCCTGTCCCGTTTGGCTCTTTTGCCATCAGAATTATTGTCTAAAGGCAAAGAAAGATGCCCAACGGATTTACTTTACCAAATTGACCATCCCAGCCTTGACGTCCATTTGATTCACCTTTTATTGTTTATTTTATTTTCACTTGCTGAATACGGGACAGACTTGACTGGGGGAAAGAAGGGGAGAAAGAAAGAGGGAAAGAGAAACAGCTGAGAAGAGGGACGGGGGAGAAGGGCAAAAAACAAAAACCAACAGAATGAGCAGAGAGAAAAAAATGCATCTATCGATCACCTGGATCACCTGTTGAGAAAGAAAAAAGAAAACAAGCAGAAGAAAACAAGAGTAATAGAATAAACAACATCACAATGATATATGGGAATATGACAGTAAATACTAAATATTAAACATTATTGTGCAGCACGTAATATCGACAGCGCACAGTGTGCTTTGAGGTAGGAACAAAAAGGGTGTAGTTTGTGGGTGTGATCACCCGTGTGTACACCTGTGAGCATGGACGCGCTTGTTTTTTTTAAAAGGTTCCTTCATGTAATGATCTGCTAGAGGGTGTGGGGGGGCCACAGCCCCGTCCACCAGGGTATGAAGCAGGTATGGAGGAGATCAAAACTCCAGACATCCAGAGGCCCCCAGAACATAAGAGACCAAGGAAGACCAACAGAGGGGCAGCCGCACCACTGTCCCAGAAAGAGCTGAGGAGAGTCCCAGATGAGGGGTCACTCAGCAGCCGCGGAGCAGAAGCCAGGGGGGGTTGCAGTGACGCGCCCGTGAGCTCCGCTGGCAGCCAGCCGTGCCTGAGTGACCGAGCCCCAGGCCGAGAGGCCGGGGGCACCCCACCTCCGAAGTGGCCCGAGCGAGCCCCGGGCTCCAGGCCCCGATACGCAGCCGCCAAGGAGTGAGCCGGTGTGTACCTGGACGCCCATCCCCGGACACAAAGAATCACCAACTCTTCTCTTTCTCTCAACAGGTGATCCAGGATATTTTTTTTCTCTTCATTCTCTTTTTAAGTTTCCTTTCTCACTGTCCCTCTTCGCTTCTGTTTTTCTTTTCCTTCATCTTTCTTTCTCCCTTTCCTATCCCTCAGTCATGTCTGTCCCGTCTGTGACAACTGAAAATAAAATAAAATAATTAATAAAAACAAAGGTCGATCAAATGGACCAATACGGCAAGGCCGTGGTGATCCATTTGGCAAAGTAAATCCATTGGGTCTCCTTGTTGGTCTTCAGACAACAATTCTGATGGCTAAAGAACCAAATGGGACAGGCAAAAAAAAACCCAAAAAAAGTGAAGTTGACTAAAAGATCTCAGAAAGCAACATCGTGGACATCTAAAGAAACAGCTAAGAAACACTGAACTCTATCAGTCTGGAAAGGGTTACAAAGGCATTTCAAGCGCTTTGGGAATCGAACCACGATGAGGGCCTTAATCCAGAAAATGTGGAAAACCTGAAGGCCTCACTTGGAGGTTTCTTTTCCTACTGCTGCCAGCCTTTAAAGTGGACGTCGGCGTGGACAACGGCCATATGCATGCTACGCCAGTCGGCTGGCATGCATATTGATTGGAAGATTAACTTGTAGTCGGGCAGACGGCAAGTTGCTGCAATACGGCGATTCCGTCTGCCCCCATACTTTAAAGTTTTATTTAGGCTGTATGTTTGTCCTTTTTTCCGTCGTTTGATTTGTAGTTTGAGTTTTTGTTACGCCACTGGTGGGAGGCCCTTTTTCTAGCTGCTTATCACCAGTGTGTTCCTGCAGTTGGGCTATCCCCAGCGTGTGAATATTAGTTTTTGTTGTAATATATTAAAATTTTCTTTTATTCAGACGCGGAGTGCCGACGTGGAGGAGACTAGGGTGCCTTGGTGGTGGGATCCTTTGAGTGTACACACCTGCCTTTCTTAGTTTATTAGTGTAAGTGTGTGATAGTGTGCTGCACTTGTGTCTTGGTGTTTTTCTTTTCTCTTTTTTTTTTTTTAGTTTGTGCGTGGCATCCCTGCCCCTCCATTGGTAAGCCTCGGCTCTGAATACCTTTTTAAGCATATTTGTACATTGATATTTATGATTGTGCTTTTATATGCTGTTTTAAATAATTAATAAATTGTCAACTTGTTTTATCATTGAACCTCATCTCTGTACTGGGGTGGCGTTGTCTTTTAAACTGAAGAGTATGTACATCCATCCATCCATCCATCCATCCATCTTCATCCGCTTATCCGAGGTCGGGTCGCGGGGGTAGCAGCCTAAGCAAAGAGGTCCAGACCTCCCTCTCCCCAGCCACCTCCTCCAGCTTGTCCGGGGGAATACCAAGGCGTTCCCAGGCCAGCCGAGAGATATAATCTCTCCAGCGTGTCCTGGGTCTGCCCCGGGGCCTCCTCCCGGTGGGACATGCCTGGAACACCTCGCCCAGGAGGCGCCCAGGGGGCATCCTTGCCAGATGCCCGAACCACCTCAGCTGGCTCCTTTCGATGTGGAGCAGCAGCTGCTCTACTCTAAGCCCCTCCCGGATGGCCGAACTTCTCACCCTATCTCTAAGGGAGAGGCCAGCCACCCTTCGGAGGAAGCTCATTTCCGCCGCTTGTATCCGCGATCTCGTTCTTTCGGTCACTACCCACAGCTCGTGGCCATAGGTGAGGGTAGGGACGTAGATCGACCGGTAAATTGAGAGCTTCGCTTTTACACTCAGCTCCCTCTTCACCACGACTGACCGGTGCAGCGTCCGCATTACTGCAGCCGCAGCCCCAATCCGTCTGTCGATCTCCAGCTCCCTTCTCCCATCACTCGCGAACAAGACCCCGAGATACTTGAACTCCTCCACTTGGGGCAGGAACTCATCCCCGACCCGGAGTGGGCACTCCACCCTTTTCCGGCTGAGAACCATGGCCTCAGATTTGGAGGTGCTGATCCTCATTCCCGCTGCGTTACACTCGGCTGCGAACCGCTCCAGTGCGAGCTGGAGGCCCTCACCCGATGAAGCCAACAGAACC
This sequence comes from Maylandia zebra, assembly GCF_041146795.1. Lineage (NCBI taxonomy): Eukaryota > Metazoa > Chordata > Actinopteri > Cichliformes > Cichlidae > Maylandia > Maylandia zebra. The sequence goes on from NC_135168.1 coordinate 29,412,419, forward strand.
ACATCATCCGCAAAAATCAGAGATGAGATTCTGAGGCCACCAAAGCGAAAGCCCTCCGCCACTTGGCTGCGCCTAGAAATCCTGTCCATAAAAATTATGAACAGAACCGGAGACAAAGGGCAGCCTTGGCGGAGCCCATCACCCACCGGGAACGAGTCCGACTTATTGCCGGCAATGCGAACCAAGCTCTTGCAACGGTTGTATAGGGATTGAATGGCCCGTAGCAATGGGCCAGACACCCCATACTCGCGCAACACCTCCCACAGGACGCCCCGAGGGACACGGTCGAATGCCTTCTCCAGGTCCACAAAACACATGTAGACTGGTTGGGCAAACTCCCATGCACCCTCAAGTATCCTCGAGAGGACAAAGAGCTGGTCCAGTGTTCCGCGACCAGGACGAAAACCGCATTGTTCCTCCTGTATCCGAGGTTCGACTAGCGGACGAACCCTCCTCTCCAGCACCCTGGCATAGACTTTCCCGGGGAGGCTGAGGAGTGTGATCCCCCTGTAGTTGGAACACACCCTCCGGTCCCCCTTCTTGAAGATGGGGACCACCACCCCGGTCTGCCAGTCCACAGGTACTGCCCCTGATCTCCACGCAACATTGCAGAGACGTGTCAACCAAGACAGCCCTACAACGTCCAGAGCCTTCAGGAACTCGGGGCGGACCTCATCGACACCAGGGGCTCTGCCACCAAGGAGTTGTTTAACTGCCTCAGTGACCTCGCCCCCGGAAATCGGTGGGTCACACCCCTCATCCCCAGACTCTGCTTCCTCCCCGGAAGACGTGTCAGTGGGATTAAGGAGGTCCTCGAAGTATTCCTTCCACCGCCCGACAATTTTCTCAGTCGACGTCAACAGCGCTCCGCCAGCACTATACACAGTGCAGGTAGAGCACCGCTTTCCCCTCCTGAGACGCCTGACGGTTTGCCAGAATCTCTTCGAGGCAGTCCGAAAGTCTTTTTCCATGGCCTCTCCGAACTCCTCCCACACCCGAGTTTTTGCTTCAGCCACTGCCCGAGCCGCATTCCGCTTGGCCTGTCGATACCTGTCGGCTGCCTCCGGAGTCCCACAGGCTAACCAAGCCCGATAGGCCTCCTTCTTCAGCCTGGTGGCTCCCTTCACCTCTGGTGTCCACCATTTGGTTCGGGGATTACCACCACGGCAGGCACCAACCACCTTGCGGCCGCAGCTCAATGCAGCAGCTTCGGCAATGGAGACGCTGAACATGGTCCATTCGGACTCAATGTCCCCAGTCTCCCTCGGAATGCTGTTGAAGCTCTGCCGGAGGTGTGCGTTGAAGATCTCGCGGACTGGGGCCTCTGCTAGACGTTCCCAGCACACCCTCACTACGCGTTTAGGTGCACCAGGTCTGTCCAGCGTCCTCCCCCGCCACCTGATCCAACTCACCACCAGGTGGTGATCAGTTGACAGCTCAGCCCCTCTCTTTACCCGAGTGTCCAGAACATATGGTCGCAGGTCTGGTGATACGATTACAAAATCGATCATCGACCTACGACCTACGGCCTAGAGCATCCTGGTGCCACGTGCACTTATGGACACTCTTATGTTCCTTGAATCGCTACCTTATCGTGGTGGAGGGGTTTGTGTGTCCCAGGGATCCCAGGGGCTATGTTGTCTGGGGGCTTTTGCCCCCTGGTAGGGTCTCCCATGGCAAACTGGTCCTGGGTGAGGGACCAGACAAAGAGCGATTCAGAAGACCCCCATGAAAAGAATATCGAGGGAACAGTTTACCCTGCCCGGGATAGGGTTACCGGGGCCCCGCCCTGGAGCCAGGCCCGGGGAGGGTGCCCGAGGGCGAGCGTCTGGTGGCCGGGCCTTAGTCCATGGGGCCCGGCCGGGCACAGCCCGAAGAGGAGACATGGGCCCATCCTCCCGCAGGCCCACCACCCGCAGGAGGCGCCATAGGGGTCGGGTGCATTGTGAGCCGGGTGGCGGCCAGGAGCGGAGGCCCTGGCGGACCGACCCCCGGCTGCCAAGACTGGCAATAGGGACATGGAATGTCACCTCTCTGGTGGGGAAGGAGCCTGAGTTGGTGCGTGAGGTTGAGAGGTACCGGCTAGATATAGTTGGGCTCACCTCTACGCATTGTCTGGGCTCTGGAACCAGTCTCCTGGAGAGGGGCTGGACTCTGTCTCAGTCTGGAGTTGCCCCTGGTGAGAGGCGGCGGGCTGGGGTGGGTATTCTTATATCCCCTCGGCTTGCTGCCGGTACGTTGGGGTTTTTCCCGGTGGACGAGAGGGTTTGTTCCCTGCGCCTTAGGGTCGGGGAACGGGTCCTGACTGTCATCTGCGCTTATGCGCCGAGTGGCAGTTCGGAGTACCCAGCCTTCTTAGAGTCCCTGGGGGGGGTGCTGGAAGGTGCTCCACCTGGAGACTCTGTTGTCCTGCTGGGAGACTTCAATGCTCACGTGGGTAACGACAGCGAGACCTGGAGGGGCGTGATTGGGAGGAACGGCCTCCCTGATCTGAACCCGAGCGGTGCTTTGTTATTGGACTTCTGTGCTAATCACAGTTTGGCCATAACGAAAGAGTATGTAGAGTGGGGCAAAAAAGTATTTAGTCAGCCACCGATTGTGCAAGTTCCCCCACCTAAAATGATGACAGAGGTCAGTAATTTGCACCAGAGGTACACTTCAACTGTGAGAGACAGAATGTGAAAAAAAAAAATCCATGAATCCACATGGTAGGATTTGTAAAGAATTTATTCGTAAATCAGGGTGGAAAATAAGTATTTGGTCAATAACAAAAATACAACTCAATACTTTGTAACATAACCTTTGTTGGCAATAACAGAGGTCAAACGTTTACTATAGGTCTTTACCAGGTTTGCACACACAGTAGCTGGTATTTTGGCCCATTCCTCCATGCAGATCTTCTCGAGAGCAGTGATGTTTTGGGGCTGTCGCCGAGCAACACGGACTTTCAACTCCGCCACAGATTTTCTATGGGGTTGAGGTCTGGAGACTGGCTAGGCCACTCCAGGACTTTCAAATGCTTCTTACAGAGCCACTCCTTTGTTGCCCGGGCGATGTGTTTTGGATCATTGTCATGTTGGAAGACCCAGCCTCGTTTCATCTTCAAAGTTCTCACTGATGGAAGGAGGTTTTGGCTCAAAATCTCACGATACATGGCCCCATTCATTCTGTCCTTAACACGGATCTGTCAGGGCTCTGTGTGCGGGCAGGCAGAGAGGAGGATCCAAATGCAGGACTCGGAAAACGGAATGCAACTCAAAAACCTCAGCTTTATTGCTGGCCAGAAAACAAAACATGAAGTGAGGACTGAACACCGAAACCAAAAACACACAGGCATAATCTGAGGGTATGACGCGACACTGGGCATGGGAAAACACAGGGCTTAAATACACAGGGTAGTAATGAGGAAATGGGCCACAGAAGGGAGACACAGCTGGGAGAGATCAGGGCTAACGAGACATGGGGAACAAAGCTGCACACACTAACATAAGACAAAGTCTTTCACAATAAAACAGGAAACATGAATCACAACTCAGAGACATGGACTCAACACAGAGACAGAAAATGAAACATGGAACTGAACTATACATGAAACCACCATTCCTAAAACATGGATAATAGAAACATGAAACTCCAATAATAATAATAATAATAATAATAATAATAATAATAATAATAATAATAATAAACATCACAACAAGAGAATGAGAAACAATCCAAAACACCAAGATAACTGAAACACAAAGTACCAGAGAAACAAAGAATAATCCATGATGCAAAAGTGAACCAAAACATAATAAACTCAAAATACTGGGTCCAACGGACCCAGAACCATGACAGTACCCCCCCTCAAAGGGCTGGCTCCCGACAGCCCCAAACAAAAAAAACACAAAGCACCAGGCCAGGGCGGGCGGAGGGGGTCCAGGACGGAGGGACAGAGACCAAACAAAAAACAAGGAGCTCTAGAGTCCACGACGAGTTCAGGGGGCCGACCGTGCACACGGCAACGGCGGCGACGGGCGTACAGTTCCGGAGGGCGACCGTGCACACGGCAACGGCGGCGACGGGCGAACAGTTCCGGAGGCCGACCACTTGGAAGGCAGTGGCGGCCACTGAGCAGGTCCGGAGGGCAGCCGCGATGCCAGCAGCGGCGACAAACCTTTTCCGGAGGCCGTCCCCGAAGGCCATGATGCCACCTTATAGGCCTGGAAAATGGCCGGCAGAGGCTAGGCGGAACAGGTCGAGCTGGCTCTGACGGCGGTGTGGCAACCGCAGGACCAGGCGAGGCAGGACCAGATGAAGCTGAAGCGGAGGCTGGACCAGACGAAGCCGAAGCTGAGGTTGGACCAGACGAGGCCGAAGCTGAAGCGGAGGCTGGACCAGACGAGGCTGAAGCTGAAGCCGAAGCGGAGACCAGACGAGGCTGAAGCTGAAGCCGAAGCGGAGGCCGGACCAGGCGTGGATGAAGACACGGAGGCCGGACCAGGCGTGGATGAAGACACGGAGGCCGGACCAGGCGTGAATGACGGCAGCGGGACGGCTGCGGAACCTGACGGCAGCGGGACGGCTGCGGAACCTGACGGCAGCGGGACGGCTGCGGAACCTGACGGCAGCGACGCTGCAGGCGGTGATGCGAATGGTGATGATGTGAATGCTGTAGGCGGTGGCGTGAATGCTGCAGGCGGTGATGTGGATGCAGGCAACGGTGTAGGAGTCACAGGGGATGATTCAGCAGATGGTAGCTGAACAAACTTCCCCGGACCGCCAGCAGATGTGAGGATATGCTGGCTGGGTCCTCCAGGACCCTCAGCTAACGAGGCGTGGTGCTGGGTGGGCTCCTCGGGCCCTCCAGCAGACGTGGCTTGAGGCTGGACGGGCTCCACGGGCCCCCCAGCAGACGTGGCTTGAGGCTGGACGGGCCCCTCGGGCCCTCCAGCAGATGTGGCTTGAGGCTGGACGGGCTCCTCGGGCCCTCCAGCAGACGTAACATGAGGCTGGCTGGGTTCTCCCGAACCCCCAGCAGACGAAACCTGAGGCTGGCTGGGTTCTCCCGAACCCCCAGCAGACGAAACATGAGGCTGGCTGGGTTCACCCGAACCCCCAGCAGACGAAACATGAGGCCGGCTGGGTTCTCCCGAACCCCCAGCTGACGAAACTTGAGGCTGGACGGGCTCCTCGGGCCCTCCAGCTGGAGCAGATGCAGGGCCAGAGGCAATAGGGACCCCTGACTGAGGGTGGAGATGAGAGGCTGATTTAGCAGAAGACAAAGCTAACGATTCCTGCACTAGCTGCGCTACTGACTGGGCCATGGACTGTAATAAAGTCTGCAAAAAGTCTGATTGAGGTAGCGACTGAGCCATGGATAACTGAACTTGAGGTGATAGTGGTGGTGGTGGAGTTGGTGACTGGGCTACAGACGGCTGCTGACCAGGTGACACTGGAAACTGTGCTACAGACGGCTGCTGACCAGGTGACACTGGAAACTGTGCTACAGACGGCTGCTAACCAGGTGACACTGGAAACTGAGCTGAAGGTGGCTGCTGATCGGAAAACTGAGCTGAAGGTGGCCGCTGATCGGAAAACTGAGCTGAAGGTGTGGAAATGAAAACTGCACCAGTCCCTACTACAGGTGAGAATGGAAGTGTGGTTGGATGATGATGGCGAGGGTTGCATTTCTTCCTCAGGGACGGATCAAATGATTTGGTGATAAACCGTGGCAAAAAATGCTGCTGTCACTGAGAGTACCAAGTGGCGAGGGCCTCCAGGAGAACAGCTGAATCTTCTTTGCCTGGGCCGCCCATGCCAAACAGTTCAAAGGCTAGCCTCGCTCTTAGAGCTGTTATCATTTGCTTAAGTCCGTTTATGTGCAGAAAACTGACGGTGGAGGCAGTAGACGACAAGAAATTATCAAAAAACACTACCTCCATATGCCTCGTGTAGGGGCTCGCAGCGTGGATTATCCTCCGACAGTAATCCCATAGGTGCGCGAGATTCTCTCCCTTAGAGGTGAAAAGTGAGTATGCTGGATCCATACTGGTCGCGTCGTTCTGTCAGGGCTCTGTGTGCGGGCAGGCAGAGAGGAGGATCCAAATGCAGGACTTGGAAAACGGAATGCAACTCAAAAACCTCAGCTTTATTGCTGGCCAGAAAACAAAACATGAAGTGAGGCCTGAACACCGAAACCAAAAACACACAGGCATAATCTGAGGGTACGACGCGACACTGGGCATGGGAAAACACAGGGCTTAAATACACAGGGTAGTAATGAGGAAATGGGCCACAGAAGGGAGACACAGCTGGGAGAGATCAGGGCTAACGAGACATGGGGAACAAAGCTGCACACACTAACATAAGACAAAGTCTTTCACAATAAAACAGGAAACATGAATCACAACTCAGAGACATGGACTCAACACAGAGACAGAAAATGAAACATGGAACTGAACTATACATGAAACCACCATTCCTAAAACATGGATAATAGAAACATGAAACTCTAATAATGATAATAATAATAATAAACATCACAACAAGAGAATGAGAAACAATCCAAAACACCAAGATAACTGAAACACAAAGTACCAGAGAAACAAAGAATAATCCATGATGCAAAAGTGAACCAAAACATAATAAACTCAAAATACTGGGTCCAACGGACCCAGAACCGTGACAGGATCAGTCGTCCTGTCCCCTTGGCAGAAAAACCGCCCCATAGCATGATGTTTCCACCCCCATGCTTCACAGTAGGTATGGTGTTCTTGGGATGCAACTCAGTATTCTTCTTCCTCCAAACACGACGAGTTGAGTTTATACCAAAAAGTTCTACTTTGGTTTCATCTGACCACATGACATTCTCCCAATCCTCTGCTGTATCATCCATGTGCTCTCTGGCAAACTTCAGACGGGCCTGGACATGCACTGGCTTCAGCAGCGGAACACGTCTGGCACTGCGGGATTTGATTCCCTGCCGTTGTAGTGTGTTACTGATGGTGACCTTTGTTACTTTGGTCCCAGCTCTCTGTAGGTCATTCACCAGGTCCCCCCGTGTGGTTCTGGGATCTTTGCTCACCGTTCTCATGATCATTTTGACCCCATGGGATGAGATCTTGCGTGGAGCCCCAGATCGAGGGAGATTATCAGTGGTCTTGTATGTCTTCCATTTTCTGATGATTGCTCCCACAGTTGATTTTTTCACACCAAGCTGCTTGCCTATTGTAGATTCACTCTTCCCAGTCTGGTGCAGGTCTACAATACTTTTCCTGGTGTCCTTCGAAAGCTCTTTGGTCTTGGCCATGGCAGAGTTTGAAGTCTGACTGTTTGAGGCTGTGGACAGGTGTCTTTTATACAGATGATGAGTTCAAACAGGTGCCATTCATACAGGTAACGAGTGGGGGACAGAAAAGCTTCTTACAGAAGACGTTACAGGTCTGTGAGAGCCAGAGATTTTCCTTGTTTGAGGTGACCAAATACTTATTTTCCACCCTAATTTATGAATAAATTCTTTACAAATCCTACCATGTGAATTCATGGATTTTTTTTTCACATTCTGTCTCTCACAGTTGAAGTGTACCTCTGGTGCAAATTACTGACCTCTGTCATCATTTTAAGTGGGGGAACTTGCACAATCGGTGGCTGACTAAATACTTTTTTGCCCCACTGTATTTTCCACCCTAATTTACGAATAAATTCTTTACAAATCCTACCATGTGGATTCATGGATTTTTTTCTCACATTCTGTCTCTCACAGTTGAAGTGTACCTCTGGTGCAAATTACTGACCTCTGTCATCATTTTAAGTGGGGGAACTTGCACAATCGGTGGCTGACTAAATACTTTTTTGCCCCACTGTACATACTCTTCAGTTTAAAAGACAACGCCACCCCAGTACAGAGATGAGGTTCAATGATAAAACAAGTTGACAATTTATTAATTATTTAAAACAGCATATAAAAGCACAATCATAAATATCAATGTACAAATATGCTTAAAAAGGTATTCAGAGCTGAGGCTTACCAATGGAGGGGCAGGGATGCCACGCACAAACTAAAAAAAAAAAAAGAGAAAAGAAAAACACCAAGACACAAGTGCAGCACACTATCACACACTTACACTAATAAACTAAGAAAGGCAGGTGTGTACACTCAAAGGATCCCACCACCAAGGCACCCTAGTCTCCTCCACGTCGGCACTCCGCGTCTGAATAAAAGAAAATTTTAATATATTACAACAAAAACTAATATTCACACGCTGGGGATAGCCCAACTCCAGGAACACACTGGTGATCAGCAGCTAGAAAAAGGGCCTTCCACCAGTGGCGTAACAAAAACCCAAACTACAAATCAAACGACGGAAAAAAGGACAAACATACAGCCTAAATAAAACTTTAAAGTATGGGGGCAGACGGAATCGCCGTATTGCAGCAACTTGCCGTCTGCCCGACTACAAGTTAATCTTCCAATCAATATGCATGCCAGCCGACTGGCGTAGCATGCATATGGCCGTTGTCCACGCCGACGTCCACTTTAAAGGCTGGCAGCAGTAGGAAAAGAAACCTCCAAGTGAGGCCTTCAGGTTTTCCACATTTTCTGGATTAAGGCCCTCATCGTGGTTCGATTCCCAAAGCGCTTGAAATGCCTTTGTAACCCTTTCCAGACTGATAGAGTTCAGTGTTTCTTAGCTGTTTCTTTAGATGTCCACGATGTTGCTTTCTGAGATCTTTTAGTCAACTTCACTTTTTTTGGGTTTTTTTTTGCCTGTCCCATTTGGTTCTTTAGCCATCAGAATTGTTGTCTGAAGACCAACAAGGAGACCCAATGGATTTACTTTGCCAAATGGATCACCACGGCCTTGCCGTATTGGTCCATTTGATCGACCTTTGTTTTTATTAATTATTTTATTTTATTTTCAGTTGTCACAGACGGGACAGACATGACTGAGGGATAGGAAAGGGAGAAAGAAAGATGAAGGAAAAGAAAAACAGAAGCGAAGAGGGAAAGTGAGAAAGGAAACTTAAAAAGAGAATGAAGAGAAAAAAAATATCCTGGATCACCTGTTGAGAGAAAGAGAAGAGTTGGTGATTCTTTGTGTCCAGGGATGGGCGTCCAGGTACACACCGGCTCACTCCTTGGCGGCTGCGTATCGGGGCCTGGAGCCCGGGGCTCGCTCGGGCCACTTCGGAGGTGGGGTGCCCCCGGCCTCTCGGCCTGGGGCTCGGTCACTCAGGCACGGCTGGCTGCCAGCGGAGCTCACGGGCGCGTCACTGCAACCCCCCCTGGCTTCTGCTCCGCGGCTGCTGAGTGACCCCTCATCTGGGACTCTCCTCAGCTCTTTCTGGGACAGTGGTGCGGCTGCCCCTCTGTTGGTCTTCCTTGGTCTCTTATGTTCTGGGGGCCTCTGGATGTCTGGAGTTTTGATCTCCTCCATACCTGCTTCATACCCTGGTGGACGGGGCTGTGGCCCCCCCACACCCTCTAGCAGATCATTACATGAAGGAACCTTTTAAAAAAAACAAGCGCGTCCATGCTCACAGGTGTACACACGGGTGATCACACCCACAAACTACACCCTTTTTGCTCCTACCTCAAAGCACACTGTGCGCTGTCGATATTACGTGCTGCACAATAATGTTTAATATTTAGTATTTACTGTCATATTCCCATATATCATTGTGATGTTGTTTATTCTATTACTCTTGTTTTCTTCTGCTTGTTTTCTTTTTTCTTTCTCAACAGGTGATCCAGGTGATCGATAGATGCATTTTTTTCTCTCTGCTCATTCTGTTGGTTTTTGTTTTTTGCCCTTCTCCCCCGTCCCTCTTCTCAGCTGTTTCTCTTTCCCTCTTTCTTTCTCCCCTTCTTTCCCCCAGTCAAGTCTGTCCCGTATTCAGCAAGTGAAAATAAAATAAACAATAAAAGGTGAATCAAATGGACGTCAAGGCTGGGATGGTCAATTTGGTAAAGTAAATCCGTTGGGCATCTTTCTTTGCCTTTAGACAATAATTCTGATGGCAAAAGAGCCAAACGGGACAGGCAAAAAAAAGAGAAAGAAAAAGAAAATTGGAAACAAAAACAAGAAAAGAAAAAAAAGAGAGGAGTGTAGAAATGTGTGTAAAAGTTGTTTCCAACTAGCGGGAGAAGGTGGTACACCAGCTCCCCTAGGGTGGACACACACACACACAAAATTAGTAGAATTGTTGATTAAAATAGGAAGAGGGTTTGGTGTTTTTCAACGTAGGGCAACTACAATCTCTCTGGGTTTTTAAGAAAGGGGAGTTCAGAACCAGAGAGGGGAGACGTGTTGTTTTAAGCAATGAGAAGAATGAGCAAAATGTCTCAGTGTGTCACTTGCAGGTGAAGAGCAGACCTGAATCAATTTTCCACGTGCAGCAGTCGGAAGAACATTATAGGTTAACACCATTAGAAACACTCAAGCCAGGTTTTGGCTGAATTGTTTTACAGCTTAACTTCCATGTGTTTGTCTATCATTCTAAGAGAGTACACTTAGACAACTTCTAAAAGAGGCCTTCATATTTTCAAATCAAATCAAATCAAATCAAATGACTTTTATTGTCACATCACATGTGCAGGCACACTGGCACAGCACATGCGAGTGAAATTCTTGTGTGCGAGCCCCACAAGCAACAGAGATGTGCAAACACAACAACACAAACGAGCAAAATACAAGAATGGCCAACCTGAAACTAATAAATATATGTACAATATATAATAGTGTATGCATTTCTGGATGTGTATACTAAATATTTTCCTGTGTGTGTGTGTGTGTGTGTGTGTGTGTGTGTGTGTGTGTGTGTGTGTGTGTGTGTGTATACACATTTTTACAAATTAAATAGTAAAAAAAAAAAAAAAAAAAAAAAAAAAAAAAATAATAATAATAATAATAATAAAATATATAAAATATACAGAGTTTAATATGTGCAAAACAAGTGGCATTTATATACAGTGTGGAGTGCATAATGTTGAAGTTCCAGTAGTGGAGGTGAGGTGTCTATGACGTGTTCAGCAGTCTGATGGCCTGATGGAAAAAGCTGTCTCTCAGTCTGCTGGTACGGGACCGGATGCTGCAGAACCTCCTTCCTGATGGAAGCAGTCTGAACAGTTTATGGCTGGGGTGACTGGAGTCCTTGATGATCCTCCCCGCTTTCCTCAGGCAGCGCTTCCTGTAGATGTCTTGGAGGGAGGGAAGCTCACCTCCAATTATCCGTTCAGAGCACCGCACTACTCGCTGGAGAGCTTTGCAGTTGTAGGCGGTGCTGTTGCCATACCAGGTGGTGATGCATCCAGTGAGGAGGCTCTCAATGGCACAGTGATAGAAGGTCCTGAGGATGCGGGGGCTCATGCCGAATCTTTTCAGTCTCCTGAGAAAGAAGAGGCGCTGCTGCGCCTTCTTCACTGTTTTGTTTGTGTGTACTGACCACGTAAGATCCTCAGCCAGATGTACTCCAAGGAACCGGAAGCTGCTCACTCTCTCCACAGCAGCGCCGTTGACGGTGATGGGGGTGTGTACTTCTCTGCACCTCCGGAAGTCCACTATCAGATCCTTTGTCTTTGCGATGTTGAGGGTGAGATGGTTGTCTTGACACCAGTGGGTCAGGGCGCTGACCTCCTCCCTGTAAGCCGTCTCATCACCGTTGGTGATAAGACCCACCACTGTAGTGTCGTCCGCAAACTTCGTCCGCAAAAAACTATTTTTTGATTTTAACAGTGCACTGAGATTTTTGTTTGGCAATTTTCTCCTTTTCAAGCAGGCCTGCAAGATCTGGATCGAAAACGCTACACAACATGTTGATCAATCGCAAGTGAGCTTCTCCAAAATTAAAATGGGCTCGGGAGAAAGCCACTTATTTGGGACAATCACAAAACAAGTCCCGGCCAAAAAGGATTCAGCGAGGTAATCCACTCTAAATTCTTTTTTTTTCCTTTTTTGAAATGACGTCATTGCTGGCAGTAGAAACTTATTGCGTCACGAGAGGTTCTACTGTCAGCAAATAAAAAATGGGGACTGACTGGACTGACAAAAGCTTTCATTGACTTGACACCAGTATGCAAGATTGCACCTCCATCTAGACCTGACCAAAGGGTGGATGTATGTATGTATGTTTCTTTTTACAGGAGCAGAAAGGTGACAGCAGCAGGTTGCATGAGCTTTTGGGCTGACTTAACCTTTTGATTGCCACTTTCTGTGTCTTTGTGAATTTACCAGCAGTGTGTTATTCATGACCTTGTATTGTTTACAGTGCAGAGGTCACTGTGAGAAAGTGTGCATACAGATGCGCTGCGCTAACATCTACATCACTTTTTCCACAGCAGAGGGTTAATCGTGGGATCTAATCACATGATTTACAGCAGGACACACCACTGGCTAATGTTTTTTCTTACAACAAGGCCTGGAGTGAAACTACTCCAGGGGAGAAGCCCTGGAATTTTTAAGAGACAATGCACAACTTCATTGTGCATGTCTAATTGTGTTAAGCTGACAGAGGGCAAAAGAGGGTTTTCTGGGGAAGCTTTCATTTTTAAATTGCAGAGACCGCGACATGAGGGATATGGAAAAAGAGATTGAGGTGCAGATGCAGACCATGACTGGGAGAGAAGGCTTCAAGAGGACCAGTGAGAAGCAAGGACCATCTGCAGGACAGCAGACAAACAACAGTGGGCTGCACCACTGGGCTTCCAGGAGATTGTCATGAGATTGAGAACAGCAAAATCTTAAATAAAATGAAAGAGTCTCGCCGTTGAGGGAGATAACTAAGGTGTACGACGTGCTCTGGCTTAAATCTACAGCCGCGTTGGAACAGAAATCGAGGGATGAAGAGAGCGTGCCAAGCTCCAAAGGTGGCAGCGCAGAGGGAGACCAGCGTTGGAATTATGACTCTGTAAATGGCACAGACACCAGGAGCCATGACCGTGACTGGGAATGACCACCTAATGCTGTTTCACTCTGCCATGCAAAGTACTTTGACACTCTGGAGAAGACCTTTCCTCTGTGTCATTGTTGTCTCACATGCAAATGGGCATGTGAGAGCTTAGATTGTGGGGAAGATTCAAGATGAACAAAGGGTGGTGGGAGAACAGTGAAGTGAGGATACACAGTGTGAAACTCCTTTAAGTGAACAATAATGTTGATGTGATAAACACAATGTCAGGAAAGAAATACTGGTATTAATGTGATTCTTGATTTAAGAATCAAAGGGTGGGATTGTATAGGAATTTCTTTTACTTGTGTATTAATCACATAATTTTATTGTATGATACCTTGGTGCCACTGGATTTTAACATGTCTCACACTCATACAGTAAGACAAATGGTGGGGGTGTAGTAAGGAAGTTGGGGGAAGCAGACAACTCCACAGGAAGAGTCTTTTGTGTCTTCGAGGACTCTGGGAGGTAGCAAGGGAGTGTGAACTTTAAGGTGTGAAACAGCTGTGTACTGCCTTTTGTTCCTGGAGAAGGTATTTAACTGAGAGCCATGCTAGGCTCAGGGAGACTGCTGACCTTCTGTCCCGCGGTCATGCAGGGACTTCATCAAGCTCGGTTGTCTGTTCTTTGTGTGTTTGATTAAAGAATGTTAGCTACCGCTCACCGCTCATCTGTAGGCTTTATTTAAATGGAAAACTTCCACAACAGGCAAAAAAAAAAAGATTTAGAGCAGAAGTTTTTTGCACTGCATTTTAAAATGAAAACATATTGCATTTATTTACAATTAAAGACACACAGAGCAGGAAGTGTGTTACTGTTTTACATCCACAGACACACAAGAAAAGAAGCAGGCAACATGAGGTAAAGTTATGGCAATTTTATTTGTGTATTTCAGTACATGTATTTAGATTAGAGTTTTTAAAAAACAAACGTCCCAAGAAGAAGGACGGGGTGAAAGAAAGGTGGAGAGAGGGGGAAGGAGGAAGAAACTATTGATCTCCTCAAACTTGATGCTGCTGCGTCAGTTCTTTCTCAGCAGTCTGCTCCAGAATCCCCTCCTGTCCTCGGCTTGCTTTTCTTTTGCCTTCAGTTCTTTTAAGGTTTTGTTGAGCTGCTCCTCAGCATCTTTAAATTTTTCTTTCAGCTGCTGTTTGGCCAGTTTCACTTTGTGTTTGAGGAGCTCTTTAGCTTCCTTTTTGTGCTTTCGTATTTCTTTAAGTGCGTCTTTGCAGTCTTTCTTGGTCACCGCAGAGCCGGTCATTTCTTTCTTGAATACCTTCACCTCAATTTTCTCTTGTGCAAGTTCCTCTTGCACTTTCATCAGTTCCTTCTTCATGTTTTGAGTGTAACTCTTTGTATCTTCCATTTCTTTCTTTGCTTCCTGTATTTTAATTTTCTCTTCCTCCAACACTTTTTGAGCTTCCAACAATTCTTTCTTCATATTTTCAATCTCATTTTCTGCCTCGTGTTTACGTTTTCTCTCCTCTTCAAGTTGTTGCTTCACATGCAGTAATTCCTTCCTTAGTATTTCAGCTTCAGCCATTACATTTGCAGCTTCTTGTGTTGCCAACTGCATTTTCCTTTTTCCCTCTTCAAAAGCTTCTTGCACCTCCTTTAATTCCTGTATCACATTTCCTGCCTCCTTCTTTGCAGTTTGATATTTATTTTTGGCTTCTTGTGCTGTGGTTTTCTCTTCCTCCAATGCTTTTTGAGCTTCCAACAGTTCTTTCTTCATGTTTTCATTCTCGTTTTCTGCCTGTTGTTTTCCCATTTTCTCTCCTTTAAGTTTGAGACCCACATGCAGTAATTCCTGCAATACTACTTCAGTTTCAAACTGTGAATTTTTAGCTTCTCCTCTTGATTTTTCTGCCTCTTCTTTTAATTTGACATTTTCAGCCTGTATCATTTGAAATTCTTCTTGCAGGTTAATCAGCTGTACTGTATTGTATGGTGAAGCACTCGCCGATCCTCTTCTCGTTCTCCCTTGATTCATTTTGGCCTTTTAAACAAAGGAACCAATGTATTGTAGAGGAGTGAAGTGAAGTTTTTGATGTTTTTTCGTCAACTGTCGTTTGTCCTGCACAGAGATGCTGCTGTAGATGTGTCTCTAGCTGTGTCTGGATACAATGAACAATGCTGTAACTAAGTGCTTGTGTTGCACAGTTCTACTAAACATTCCATTCCATGCATTCTCCGCCCACATGGTCAGAAATGTCAGGTGCTGCATCACCAAATGCTGTCACCTGTTGCCTAGCAAAAACAGCTGTTTACTTTTTGGGGTCTGGTTCAAATAAAGAAAACATGTCCAAGTATTGGGGGCTGAGGCTCAGCGCATATTCTAGCCTGCTGTGTGGATTGGCAGCAAGAAATCACCAACACGTTTTCACTCCCAAAGCGTAACATTTTACGCTAGATGACAAATCGTCAACATATTACGTTTTCGGCTACCTACCACGTTCCTAAATGATGACCTCGGAAAAAAGAGGAAATATGAGAACCGTCTGGACTCCATCTACACATGTTCGCTCTTTTCCTTCAAATCGCTTAGAAACACGCTATTTAGCATCATTATAGTCCTGGTTAAGATCAGGAATAAGGTTATGGTTAGGGCTATTGATAAGGTTAGGTTTAGGGCTGGAATACAGGGCTGGAACGTCCATTACCACGGGAGCGTCATTGCACTGGATTCCAGCCATAACCCGCTGCGTACCATAAGAACGCCGAAGGTCTCCTTTCGCGTTCCTCAGGAACGCCGCGGGACGTGACAAAACGTCGACATGTTACGCCTCGGGAGTGAGAACAGGCTGAAATCACTGGTGGGCAACATGAGTGAGGAGAAAACTGGAGCAGCCAAGCAGGGAGCTGCAGGTTGCTGGTTTGAATCTCTGTTCAGATGCTGGTGTCTCCTCTCTCTGAGATGTCTGCAAACAGTCCCAGATAAAACAATAAGGATAATAAACAAACACGTGACTAAAATAACAATTATGACTCTGATGTGTTTCATGTGTAGCAGGATGGCCTCTATAACAGCAGTCGCTGCAAGCATCCACATCGGAACACTTACTTTTCTTTAAGCAGGCGTGCTGGGGTCCTCCCAAGGAAAGTATGAAACTTCATTTCCTTCATGCTGGTGAACTTTTTACCAAATATTTTCATCAAAGCTTCTCCATCACTGACAGGGATTGTTTGGATCTTCACACTCATCTCCACGAACCCTAAAAAATGAGTCTCACTTTGCTCATATAATGCCAGGAGTGTCTCCATATTCCACAACAGTCTATGCAAACATGTAACGGTATCCCATATTCATATAAATATTATTGATATTATAACAAAAGCTGTCACCAACACAATTGTCCCAAGTGCTTTTTTTAAACAGGATTTTCAACTAGAGGATTTCCCCACAGAGCCAGCCTTCCTGATTCATTTTTCCAGCCTGGATGAGTCCTTCTTTGCTTTGCTGCTCCTCCAGCACACCACAGCATAGAATAAATAAAAATAAATTGAATTAGGAAAACCAAGTAATAAATGTGAAAATTTGAGGCCGATAAGCTTACTTAATTCTGATTTTAAGGTGTTGGGTAAAATATTAGCAACACGTCTGCAAGATACTCTCCCCTCAGTAATTCATAGAGATCAAAACGGTTTTATATTGGGGCGCCAAGGTCTACATAATGTAAGAAGAGTCTTTAACATTATAGACGGGCCTTTCTTTCACTGGATGCTGGAAAAGCATTCGATAGGGTCGAGTGGCCTTATCTTTTTGATGTTCTGACTAGATTTGGTTATGGAGATGTCTTTCGAAGATGGATACAATTATTACACTCAAATCCAACTGCTGAAATCTTGACAAACAAAAATATCTCTAAACCAATAAGGGTGAAACGGGGATGTCCACAAGGCTCACCAATAAGCCCACTGTTGTTTATATTAGCTATGGAACCCTTTGCTATAGCCGTACGTTCGAGTTTATCATTGACAGGAATTATGGTAAATGAAGTAGAACATAGGATTTCGTTGTACGCAGACGATGTGATAGTATATCTCTCTAAAATAACAGAATCTATACCTGCTCTGCTTAGATTGATAGGGGAGTTTGGTCAAATATCAGGGTATATCATTAACAAATCTAAATCATCCGTTTTATTACTAAATGAAGAAGAAAGGAAAAACCCACCCATAGTAACATCTCATTTTAAGACAGTAAAAGACTTTATGTACTTAGGAATAATGATTTCGCCCAAATTAAGTGAGGTCGTGGAAAATAACTATGAAAGACTTTCAAAAGAAATAACAGTGGACAGATGCATATCTCTACCAGTTTCTTTAATTGGTCGGATTAATATATACAAAATGAGTATACTGCCAAAGGTGCTTTATGCGTATCAGAACATCCCCCTGCCGCCTCCTGTTGATTGGTTTAGCAGGATCAAAAAGCTTGTTCTAGGTTTTCTATGGAAAAATGGGAGACCATGGATAAGATTATCATTGTTGCATCTACCATACAACGAGGGTGGTGTCATGTGTCCAAATATTGAGTGGTATTACTGGGCATGTCAAATCAGGTCTATAAGATACTATTTTGACTTAAATAACGCCCCGTAATTGTCAGAGATGGAAAGTATTAATTTGCATCCACCTTTACCTTTATATTTTTTCTCAGACACAGCATTAAACTTGATTAAAAAGGCGAAAAATCCAATGGTAAAGAACATGGTCAAAGTGTTGTATGATGTAAAAAGATATATGAAGGAACCTGTTGTATTGTCACAGTTTACACCGATGTGGGGAAACCAGGATTTCAGACCAGGAAGAGAGGATGAAGTTTTTAGACAATGGTCAATTAAAGGACTCCAAAAAATCCAAGATTTGTATGCAACAGATTCTCAAGATATTTCCTTTGATATGCTTAGACATAAATATAATATAGATAGAAAGCAATTTTTCAAATATTTCCAAATTAGAAGTTACATTCGAGCAAATCAAAATAATACCTGCACCAAACCACCAAAATCAGAATTGGAAGACATAATTAGCAAAAGCAGTTCAAAAAAAAGGGGCAATATCAGAAATATATAAATTGATTAGGTCCAAAACATCTGACAATTCTTTGGGAAGGTTGAACGCTTGGAAAAATGATTTAAAGAAGGACATATCCATGGAACAATGGGCATTGGTTTGCGCAAAAGCTCATAAACAAACTATTAATTCTAGACTAAGGTTGTTGCAATACAAATGGTTAATGCGAATATATGTTACTCCGGAAAAATTAAATAAGTACAACTCTAATATTCCAGACACTTGTAACAAATGTAATGAAGATAAAGGTAACTTTTGGCATTGTATTTGGGATTGCAGGAAGATAGGATCCTTTTGGGCTGCAGTAACACAAACTATGAAACAAATATTATCCAAAGAGGTTGTTTTGGATCCTGGCTTCCTTATTCTGGGATTGTACCCAGAAAACGTGAGGTACACAAAAAGTGACAATGTTTATTGATATGGGTTTGTTACAAGCAAAAAGATTAATCGCACTAAAATGGAAAAGAACCAAGGAACCGAGTATCACACAGTGGATAAAACAAAGGATGGTGGCTTTGCCATTGGAGCGGATAACATTTATACTGAAAAGGAAATTGGATGTTTTTGAGAAGGTGTGGAGACCATTTGGGAATTTTGTAAAAGGATTTGTATTATCTGAGGAGGACGAGGACTGAGGGCAATGACATTTGATTTGGGATAATGATAAATTTAGGCCTTTAACGGAGTGACAAATCTGATGACTTTTTTGTTTTCTTTTTGCTGTCTGAGAGGAGTGTATGTTCATGTAGTATTTAGAATGTTGGACTGTTTGTAAGTCATTAAAATGTAAAAAAATAATAAAGATATTGTTGGAAAAAAAAGAAATTCCTATACAATCCCACCCTTTGATTCTTAAATCAAGAATCACATTAAAGAAAGTATAATATTAGACCAAAATAACCTGAGTAAACACTGAATGCAGTTTTTAAATGATGACTTCATTCATTAAGGGAGAAACATGATCAAAACATGGCCCTGCGTGAAAGAGTAATTCCGCTCTAAACCGAATAACTGGTTGTGCAGTTGGCAGCAAGAACTGAAATCAGGTGTATTTTTTTTTTTTAAATTCAGCCACATTAGAGGGTTTTTGAGCATGAACAGCTGTCGCCAAAACATCTCAGTGGGATTCAAGTCTGTGTTGAGAACATGAGCATCAGGATTTTCTGGAGCGCAGAATTCATGGTTCCATCCAATCAATCACACTACCACTACCGTGGCTTTGTTATGATGGTTTTTTTTAATGAAATGCTGTTCTATGTTTAGCTTTTTACCAGATGTAATGGGATGTAAACGTTCCAAAAAGCTAAACGTTTGTCTTGTCAGTCCATGGAATATTATCCCAAAAAGTCTTTTGATGTTTTTTTTGGCAAATATGAGATGGGGCTTTGTGTTCTTTATGAGCAGCAGTGATTTACACCTTTAACTCTCCCATGGTGCAATTTTTTTTTTTTTGCCCAATCTCTCACATGTTGTTGAATCACGAACTCTGACCTTACCTGATACAGGTAAGGCCTGCAGTTCTTTAGATGCTGTTCTGGGTTCCTTTGTGACCCTTCGATTAGTTGTTGGTGCCTACTTGGAGTAATTTGGTAGGCCGGTCACTCCCGGGGAAGTTCACTACTCTGCAGAGATTTCTTCTTGAATAATGACTCTCGTTGTGGTTCGCTGGTTTTTCAAAGCCTTGGACTTTTCTTCGTAACCCTTTCCAGACTGACTGATGTTATTCACTTTATTTCTCATCTGTTCTTATGTTTCTTTAGATCATACAATGCTGTGTTGCTATTGGAGATTTTTTATCCTTCTTCACTTTGTCAATAGACAGCATATGCAAATAATACATGGTCATTACTCATTTTTTGTCTCTGGAAATCTTTTATGAGGAAATGAATGGGTCCCATGAAAGAATGCCTTGTCTAGCTAAAGGAAAGGACAACCGATTGCCTTGAACCACAAGTTATTTCAGACCAAACACAGTTTTTCTCAGATTTAGTAAAGAATGGGATTGATGCATGAGTGACAGAAAGGGTTAGGCACTCGAGAATATCATTGAATGATTATCATTTATGACAAAAACACCTCTATTAGTTAAATTATTTTTCTATTATCACACATGAAACCTTCTCCATTCCCATTCAAAGAGATCATGTCAACATATACTGCCTTTCATAGTTCAGAATGGCTGCTTGTGTGTGTCTGCGAAAACATGGCATATAGTACCATAAGGACAGTTATGCAAAGGAAATCTTTTCAGTGATGAATATCAGGGTGATTAATGCATTTCCTGTTCCATACAAACTCATCTACAGAGACACTCACACACAAAAGAGACAACATTTGGCTATGGATCACATACACTGTGAAACACACACACACACTGGCATACTGATGTTATACTGTTTTAGTTACCAGATACTGATCTGCTCATAGACTAACTAAACACTGAAATGGGCACCACAGACTACCTCAAGCAACCACTGATGGTAGCCATGGTAACACTCAGTGACTCACTCAACAACAAAAAATAGTTGAATTTGTGGTTTTCTAACTCTAACTGAGAAACCACAGAAACAACCGCGAGGACACCATCCAGACTGAAGTCACCAACAGAAGCAGAGTCCTGCCACATTAACTCTTTGAAGTCATCATAGCTGGTAACCCTAAACCTTCTGCTATCCTATCGCTGAATTGTAGACAAATTGTAGACCTCAGACGGTTACATCCAGGCTCTGCTACAGGCAGCTCTGCATTATGTGAAACCACCCCCATACCTTTTTGAACAGCTGCTGTTGTTCACTGCATTTTCAGATTGAAATGAAATAATGAACACAACAATAAAACTTAAAGCATTATAAAATGACATGGACTATATAACCCTGTTATCATATAATGTCCAGTGTTTATGAATCCAAATGTAATTGGATGACGCACATCAAGAAAAATTCAATAAGTGATCCAGACTAGAGTATATTTCCACAGTTCTTTCAATAAAAGTGAGACTTGGCACCCATAACATTCCTTCAAATTAAATGTGCTGAGGCACGGAGCCTGATGAGCTGTCCAGCAATTGTATGACTGTAAATGGACTCAAACAGTGTTAGCCACACACACTCTCTGTCTCTCCCACAAACAGTGAACTGCATGGTCTAATGTATCACTTTGTGACAAGGCCAATCTTTAAAGTCTGGCTGTTTTTGATAAGTCGATGATTGATTGGTGAGGGTCTATTTCCTGTCTTCACCTGTGATAAATCACCCTCCAACTGACAGCGTGTGTGTGTGTGTGTGTGCATGTGTGTGCATCATTGCCACCCGGAAGGTAAAAGTACAGTATTTCCCTATAGTAACTAATAGCTACTGCTAACAAGGCAGTCTTTCATTAATAATATCCATATTGCCTCTTAGTTGGTTAGCTTTGATTTGAAAGTGGTACCAAGCCAAGAGACTGATACGGTACTCAGCACAAGTCAGCAAACACACATCAGTCCATATGAGGAGCAGATCTGGGTGTCTGGGGTTCAGGAGATAGAGCAGGTCATCTATTAATCAGAAGACTGCCATGAAGACTGGTGAAGCCAGACTTTAAACCATCAAAGTATCCAAAGTAACCCAAGTTCCTCCTGATAAATTTATCACGTATTTAAGTGCTATAAAAGTGTTATATTAAAATCACATAAGATCATCAAATTAAGACAACAAATTCCACTCAAACAATTGGAAATTATTAAAAAAATGTGTAAATAGCCCCCACTTGGGAAATTGGAGGGACAAATATCCACTAAAATATGGGTTGTGTTACTTGCTTTTCCTACTTGGGGGAGTCCAGGGGGTAGGGGCTGGCCCACTGAATCTCTCCCTCTTCCACTCCTGTTGTCTCTGTCCTCATCCCAGTCCTCGTAGGTTCTTGTCCTCTGCCACAGAACACTGACAACCAGGTGAGTCACAGAGTAGATGCTGTGGTGACTGTGTGGGGGCTCCATATTTTTATCTAATGTGTGGTCTGCTTGCTCTGGATGAGGCAGGTGTGCTGATGGATTAGGGGGCGGTGAGACCGAGGGATGGATTTGGGCTGGGTTGCCTGAAATTGTTAGGCATGTGGACCTTTCTGGACCGTTGTCTAGGTGTTGTGCTTCACCTTCGATTTGGGGTCCAGATATGTGGGGACCTCATGGCTGGTGCCCTTCCTGGCTTTGGGTCTGTTTGCTGTCCTTTGGTTCCTTTGGTGCTGAGGGCTCCTCTTTCTGACTGACCAGGCTGCATAGATAGGGTTAGGATGAACCGTCTGGCTGCAAAATATAGAAAAGAAAAAGGCAGATATCAAGACACTTCTGAAGATGGACTTTCCATGTCCACAAGTAACTGGGTCCAGCTGGCATAAATTTCCATGTAAACGGTGAACACAAGGCAGCATATGCCAGCCAGTTTTCTTATAAGAACACTATATAATGCACTAACTACTCATGGACCCTTCAGGTGGATTTCAACTGGATTTTGAAGAACTTTTGCTTTATCTGCAGCTGTCCCTGTCCATAAGTGAGTGTAACCCATGCCTTACACTGACTGTTATGACAGGAGGCTTCATCTGTCTTTTAAATAAAGTCCAAAATTCCCTGAAGAAACAAACAAACAGCCCCGTGTTCTGAACCTCGTCCTAAAACAACAGACATGTCAGCATGATTATTGGAAAAACACAGATGGACAGCTCTACTGTATCTATACAGCACACAAACAAACTGCCCTGATTGACGGATGATCTGATATCCTCGTGTTGGTGTTGTTCCCAGACCATCATGAAAATGCTGTTCCAGGTTCAACATTGCAAGTGACCAATCACATTGTTGTGACGTTATTCTTTTGCGCACCAAACCATTCGTGCATTTATGAAATTCCAATGTTGCAAGGACAATATCAATTCTGCTTACTGTTTATTAAAGGGTTACGGTTAGGGTTAGGGTCAGGGTCCGTTGATCGGTGGACAGAGGCGGTTTCACGCAGCTTTAGTACAGTTTTTTGTTTTACGCCGGTTTTTCCCGAAGTCGCAAAAGTATGATGTCACAACATTCTGATTGGTCACTTGCAATGTTGATCCCGGAACAACATTTAGTATGATGATCTAGGAACAACACCAACACAAGTATATCAGATCAACCCTGACTGACAGTCTACATGAACTTTCATGCTAACCCAGATAAAAACAAGTGAAAAATCCAACAAGCAGTAAATGAACTTCTGTCATTTCTGCACCTTTTGCCATTTGTCAAACTGCTGCTGTTGTCAGCGCTGAACAGATGCTTAAAGCTTGTCCTGCTTATCTTGTGTTGCTGCTTTGTCTTCTGTCAAACAACATGTCTTGTAGGCACCGTTCGCACAGCCGTATTAGATTTTTTGAAAAATGCATACGGTCTGACATACAGTTACTGTGTCTTGTTTTTCTTCCACCACAAAGTGAACTTATTTTAGTTCATTTTTCAGGCATCTGGCAGATGTGCACATGTAATTCAACACCTCTTTTACAAACTTTGAGGGCAGCTTGGCTGATATTCAGGGATTTTGTGTGTGATCTGTTCACCGTTACGAGTATCAAATTTCTCACAGAATTATGCTGCGTGAGAATAAACCAAAATAATTTTCAGTCTGCACATTCATCTATCTCATTAATATTGTTTGAGCCATCCCTTTCCATCTGCCTATCCACCTGTTCTGACATGATGAATTTATAAGAGGTCTCCCAGAAGCATATTTTCTGCTTTCAACTATGATACAATTCTCCTTGCTAAGCCCTCTGATCATCTAAGGTGCTGCAGCTCGTCCTTCGATCACTTTTTACTTACTTAACAATGTCTTTGATAAGTGCACAATGTTTAGGATATTTCACTACAAAGATCGGGGATCCCCTGCTGTTTCATTTCTGTTCTACAAAATTTTTTAACTCTCTTTTATTCAACTTCATCACTTCATGTACAGTCATTAAAAGATACATTTTTTAAAAAGTTACTGAAGTACCAGTGAAATATCTGTATTTCATGCCCTTGGGTTTGCAAGACAGCAACTAATAGATGCTAAGTCATCTAGCAGTCTGGGAAACCACAGGTAAATACTTCCTTGCTGACTAACAGGTGCCTTTATAGACTCATTAGATTCATATCCAGTTAACTGGAATGTTTCTTTATTATTTGATTACAAGTCAAACTGTTTGTATTTTTACAGGCTTAAGTAAAACATAGAGACAGAGATGATGGCATGCATCACTCAAAACTCCTTGCATGTCTATCTAGCTGCATGAAATCAATCTGCACTTCACTGTCTCCCACCATATTATCTTCTTCTGGTCTAATCATCCTTTCAAGAGAGTTAGATTTTCTCAGCTCTTGCTCCCTATCATACCATGATGAATGCAGATACTTCAATTCGAAGCCTCTCCTGGAACGTAAAAAAAAAGGCCTCAGAAAATTGCTTTGCACACCTCACCAACTGTCAGGCTTGGGGGAGTGAGCCAGGGGTCAGGAAGCATGAAGGGGAGCATATGTATGGAGAAAGAATAATTCAGAAACATAAAGAAGAGAGAGCAGATAGTCGCTAAGGCAGCGAGTGCATACAAATTTCAGTGGCTCTTCGGCCTTGCCCGACCCCCTCGTCCAGGCCCTGAAACCTGTGAGCAAACATCTCAGCCTCCTGATTAGAATGAGTTTTGGGATGCTCTGAATGTACAGCCACAGGGTCAGCATTTAATAAGAGACCAGGTTAGAAGGACCAAAATGTGTTTTGATGTTTGATTGCCACAGTCAATCTGGTGGATTCCTCAAAACAAGTTCAGGATAAGGAACATTTTAAGGCATTTGAGGTCACTCTCTATCTGGTCGTTGCACGATTGCACTGAATCAAACCTTCACATTTGATTTAGTCTAAATTTAATTATAGTCTGAGCAAAGGAACAAGTGAGGTAACACAATTATGGCGGCAAAAAATCTGTGTGGAGATGAGTTTGTAAATTAATGGGTGGGCAAAACATCAGATTTATTTTAACTAACCATTGTACCAAAGGTCCAGTATTTTAACAAAAGACCTGACCTTTGAAAAGCTAATTAAACTTGGTCTGGTCTTAACCAAAACAAATACATGTGAGACAGTTTCAGTGCTACATTATACTCCTATGGGTTGTATTCAAGAGACACGCAACATAGACTCCGTCTATAAAAAGTGAAACCATTGGAGAAGTGCTTTACCTCCATTTTTCCAATTACCAGCAAAGGGCAAACTCATGTGGTTGCTGAAAGACTTATGTTGTAGACTTCTGGTTTCCAGTTTTACTCAATACATAATTATGTTCATTTAGTAAATGATGGTTCCTGTCAGTGTCCAGAAGCACAATGAAACAGAGCTACCCTGTGATTAGCAAGTTGCAGAATCCCTTAGTTGTCAGTCAGATCTTATCTGTCTCCAAGGTAGCAAAGGAAGGCTGTGGCTACAATGTAGCTTGCCATCACCAGTGTGTGAATGTGTGTGTGAATGGGTGGATGACTGGATGTGTAAAGCGCTATACAAATACAGACCATTTACCATTTTACCATTTAAAGTCAAAGTGTAAACACAGAAAAGTGCATTTTATGTTCTGGACAAATGACACAGACCTTCTCTGTCAGAGTACCCAGTCAGAACCTATGCAGGCACAGGCAGAACAGGTCCCAGCCAGGCCAGGATCCTTATGCTGTAAGGACACAAGTGTAACCACTGCACCACACTGCTGCCCTCAGCAAAATATAACATGAATATAAAATAATCCTTATCTAAATATAAAATGACAGACCTCAGATATGTGAATGTTAAAAGAGACTGAAGGCAGTAATTACCAATGATAGCATTAATTTATTCTATTCATCAGTTGTTTTATTGCTGAAAAGGCTCGTGGCAGTAAGTACTGCTCTCTGCAGTTTATGAGAACCACAGTTATTTATTCATTTCTCACTTCATACCGTGAATTTCATGTCACACAGCTGTACGTCCACTGTTTTATTTTCAGGAAGTTGTCTTTATATACGCAGACGCTCTACAGGGACTGTGACAACAGACTTGCTCATCTTGTATGGAAGCATTTTAACTCTGGGTTCATGTTTTATTCATTTATTTTTTATTATTCAAAATTTGCATTTTTGAATCTTTTATATACTTTTTTAAAGATATGACAATTGATTCCGATGAGTTAAATTTGGTGCATAGAACTGATCCTATGAAGAATCGCTCTGACACTGTTTAATATTTAATTTAGCCCTCTATTGTATCTCTAATTGAATGGAAAACTTATAACTTAAGAGACTGCTCGAGGATTCTGACTTAGGTTAAAACTACTCCCAACCTCCCACACATATGTTACATTTGCTTTTAATCATACAGCTTTATTTTTTAACTACATTTATTTACAGAGCTACTCTCTGAGGAGACAACAAGAATTGTGTTTAAGTCACAAGAGCTTCACCACTGAGGTCTGGTGACAATTTTAAATATAGTACTGTTAGAGCAGAACAAAGCTCCACAGCTTCTTTGCTGTAGTTGTACGTCTTTGCTTGACAATAAAACTTTAAGTACAACTTTGAGAGTGCACTTGCTGTGTAGATGGCTGATTTGGTATCCAGATCTTAAGAGTCAGAGTGAGTTTTGGGTGAAATAATATCCTTAAACACAGAATGTCACAGGAACATTAGAAGACCCAGTTGTCCCTTATATAATCTTGGGCTGGCACACTGGATTCTTCTTTATAATACTGTCAACAAGATCAAAAGCTCAGTAGAGTAGAAATACATGCAAAACTACTATCTGTAATCAAGACAAAAGATTGTTAACTCTACTTACTCTTCTTTTGTTGAAGGATTTTTATAATCCATTAAAGATAGTTTGATAGCAAAAGAATCACCAATAAAAAAGATTTTAAAAAAGAGCATATGCAAAACTCAAACAAACTCTACACTTACAGAGTAGTGAAAGCAGAGCCAGTAGCCTCTTATCTAGAAATCAGAAATCAGAAAGGGTTTTATTGCCAAATGTTGAGCAGGTTTACAACATTAGGAAATTGCTGCGGTACTTAGTGCAAACATACTGTCATATAATGCTTAAATAGACATAAAAATAAGAATTAAAAGTGCTAAGTAGATTGATATATACAGTGGGGCAAAAAAGTATTTAGTCAGCCACCGATTGTGCAAGTTCCCCCACCTAAAATGATGACAGAGGTCAGTAATTTGCACCAGAGGTACACTTCAACTGTGAGAGACAGAATGTGAAAAAAAAAAATCCATGAATCCACATGGTAGGATTTGTAAAGAATTTATTTGTAAATCAGGGTGGAAAATAAGTATTTGGTCAATAACAAAAATACAACTCAATACTTTGTAACATAACCTTTGTTGGCAATAACAGAGGTCAAACGTTTACTATAGGTCTTTACCAGGTTTGCACACACAGTAGCTGGTATTTTGGCCCATTCCTCCATGCAGATCTTCTCGAGAGCAGTGATGTTTTGGGGCTGTCGCCGAGCAACACGGACTTTCAACTCCCGCCACAGATTTTCTATGGGGTTGAGGTCTGGAGACTGGCTAGGCCACTCCAGGACTTTCAAATGCTTCTTACGGAGCCACTCCTTTGTTGCCCGGGCGGTGTGTTTTGGATCATTGTCATGTTGGAAGACCCAGCCTCGTTTCATCTTCAAAGTTCTCACTGATGGAAGGAGGTTTTGGCTCAAAATCTCACGA
Source organism: Maylandia zebra (assembly GCF_041146795.1). NCBI lineage: Eukaryota > Metazoa > Chordata > Actinopteri > Cichliformes > Cichlidae > Maylandia > Maylandia zebra. Next base: position 29,440,170 of record NC_135168.1, read on the forward strand.
TACATGGCCCCATTCATTCTGTCCTTAACACGGATCAGTCGTCCTGTCCCCTTGGCAGAAAAACAGCCCCATAGCATGATGTTTCCACCCCCATGCTTCACAGTAGGTATGGTGTTCTTGGGATGCAACTCAGTATTCTTCTTCCTCCAAACACGACGAGTTGAGTTTATACCAAAAAGTTCTACTTTGGTTTCATCTGACCACATGACATTCTCCCAATCCTCTGCTGTATCATCCATGTGCTCTCTGGCAAACTTCAGACGGGCCTGGACATGCACTGGCTTCAGCAGCGGAACACGTCTGGCACTGCGGGATTTGATTCCCTGCCGTTGTAGTGTGTTACTGATGGTGACCTTTGTTACTTTGGTCCCAGCTCTCTGCAGGTCATTCACCAGGTCCCCCCGTGTGGTTCTGGGATCTTTGCTCACCGTTCTCATGATCATTTTGACCCCACGGGATGAGATCTTGCGTGGAGCCCCAGATCGAGGGAGATTATCAGTGGTCTTGTATGTCTTCCATTTTCTGATGATTGCTCCCACAGTTGATTTTTTCACACCAAGCTGCTTGCCTATTGTAGATTCACTCTTCCCAGTCTGGTGCAGGTCTACAATACTTTTCCTGGTGTCCTTCGAAAGCTCTTTGGTCTTGGCCATGGCGGAGTTTGGAGTCTGACTGTTTGAGGCTGTGGACAGGTGTCTTTTATACTGATGATGAGTTCGAACAGGTGCCATTCATACAGGTAACGAGTGGGGGACAGAAAAGCTTCTTACAGAAGACGTTACAGGTCTGTGAGAGCCAGAGATTTTCCTTGTTTGAGGTGACCAAATACTTATTTTCCACCCTAATTTACGAATAAATTCTTTACAAATCCTACCATGTGAATTCATGGGATTTTTTTTCCACATTCTGTCTCTCACAGTTGAAGTGTACCTCTGGTGCAAATTACTGACCTCTGTCATCATTTTAAGTGGGGGAACTTGCACAATCGGTGGCTGACTAAATACTTTTTTGCCCCACTGTACATGAGTGCAGGTGGTGATCAGTGCCAAACATGGAATGATGCAGTCAACACAGCGTAGGGTCATGTGTTAGTGGTGGGAACAGTCATATGGTTATTGTTCATGAGTCCAACAGCAGAGGGGAAGAAACTGTTCTTATGGCGAGAGGTTCTGGTGCGAATAGACCGGAGCCTCCTGCCTGAGGGGTGCAGGTCAAACAGACTGAGTCCAGGGTGAGAAGGGTCAGCTGTGATCCGAGCTGCACACCCCAGTGTCCTGGAGGTGTACAGGTCCTGCAGAGATGGGAGTCTGCAGCCAATCACCTTCTCAGCAGAGCGCACAACACGCTGCAGTCTTTGTTTGTCCCTGATAGTGGCTCCAGCGTACCACACAGTGATGGAGGAGGTGAGGATGGACTCAATGATTGCAGTGTAGAATTGCATCATCGTCCATGTTGGCAGGTTGAATTTCTTCAGCTGCCTCAGGAAGTACATCCTCTGCTGGGCTTTCTTTATGACGGAGGTGATGGTGGGCTCCCACTTCAGGTCTTGGGTGATGGTGGTACCCAGGAAGCGGAATGAGTCCACAGTGGTGATGAGGGTGTCAGACAGGATGATGGGGGGCAGTGGGGCTGTGTGCTTCCTGAAGTCCACAATAATCTCCACTGTCTTCTGGGCATTCAGCACCAGATCTAGGATGCTAGTCTCACATTAAAGAACAGAGGGCTATTCATAAAAACGGGAAACAAGGTGCTGCTTAACAAGCTAACAGGACACATGATAAATAGCAGACACTACAGATTCCAGTGGGATCAGAGTCAAGCGGAGGCAAGACTACTTCCAGAGACATCCAAGTGTGGCAGAAACTTTATGACAAAAATCTTTGAAAAGCAGACAGAGTAATCACTTTCTATTTGATAGGTTTACATTGGTGTCTACTTTTTGATTTCCAAGTACTGCTTGCTTTGCTTGCTCTGATGGAACACCATTGCTATATACATATATATTGTATCAACTCAACACCATTCTCCTTGTCTTCTAAACCATCAATAAATAACTTGAAATAGCCCATCCTGATCATGTGAATGATAAACTGTGATCCCAAATATTATCTAGATATATGATGTCTAGTCTGTATTTTGAGCCGTACTGTCTTTTGATGTTCAAATGTTAATCACTGACAGAACACTGATATGGTTAGCTGAGATTGTGTGTTAATAGACAAATCTATTGTTTGAATCAGACAAATTTATTGTTTGAATCAACTTTTGTTGATTAAAATCATGTTGCATTGAAAAATTTGGAAGCTCAAGAACAACCTAATGTTAAGTCGTGGTTTATAAGCCTTCAGCATGAAGGCTGATACCAGAACTGATGAAAACATTTTATTCACATCAGGAATTTGGAGTTAAAATCTAAGTTATACCCCCTCAAATACATGCCCTACTCAATAGTGTTCTTCCAAGAGCCTTATAGGACTCCTCCCTACTTCTTGATCTGGCACATGTAAAAAAGAAAATCTTTGGTTTGCAAACCAAGTTACTCCTCCTTACCCCTTTTTCTTTTTGCATTTCCAATTACTGTTTCCCTCATAGTATTTTTGTAGTGCTTAATAAGAATATGAGGCCCATTTAATACCTTTCTAGACACGTCTGCTCCAAACACAGCATCAAGCAACAAGGCACAAAACATTTAACAGCATATGCAGCACAGTACACCCTGTTACAAGCAGCACATTTGTGCAAACCAGGAAGTTAAAACCCTATTTGAAAACGCATGCATGCTAACTCCATGGGGCCACTGAGAATGGAAAAGGGCGGGGTGTGATTGCTTCAGACAGTAATAAGTGTTCACGCACTGTATTGAACACCATTTCCTTGGTATGTGGTCATCTCATCTCTATCTATCTGGGCTAATTTTTAAAATGAGCTAATTTAGCAGGAAAGGACACAATGGTGCTCATGGTGTTTTTTTGTATACCGGTACTGTATTATTAGAGTTGTTTCCATGAGGCTGTTTCAGAACCAGGTGAGATTATGGTTTTGCAGATAACCAGAAAAGAGCCCTAGCTTTCTATGATGTTTTTAATTACGTAATGATTATTGTTTATTTACATTGTCTGCATACAATGACATTAAAAACAAAGCAGGACAATGTGAAGGAGACAAAAAAGGAAATTAAAATGTAAGTAAATTCAGTCACGATATGACTTGAGTGCACAGGTGCCTCTTTGTATGTATGTGCATGTGTGTGTGTTTTTTGTATTTGCAGGTGGCTAATTAGCACTCTCACTGCTTTCCTCTCTTCTGTTCGTTAAGTTTTTTTTTTCTCTTGCTTTTTAGTCCCGTCTCATTAAGGCTGTTCAGACTGTTTGAGGCAGGAAAACGTGAGCTGAGAATTGTTGATGTTAATCTTCCTGAGTCATTATGTAGACTGAGCTTTCCCTTTAAATTTGGCTTTTACATTAATCACCTGTGTGTCTCTATTTTAGCAAGACCTATGGAATACTCAAATATATACAGGGTGTATAATCTTCAATAAACAGCTTAAACCAACCCTTAAACCCTCCCTTGTGTGTCTCGCTCTGTGTGTATAAGCTTGCAGCTGTTTATCAGTAACTCTGTGTGGGATTGTGTGAGTAAGGATGTGATTACCAGAGCTGCTAACAGTCTATAACAGTATTTGGTAGCAAAGGTTGTTAACTAAACACCTGTTTACAGGTTTAAAGCCTATTAGTAAATCCTTCCATCACACATTGTAAAACACACCCATTCATAATTAGCCAGGAGCAGCTGGGAGACTTTATTGGCGCTCAGCAGGATCTTCACATGAAAGCTTCCTGATCATTACAACTAGCTTCATTAAACAAGTTACTGTGCACAGTGATGGGTAAGGTAAATGGCCTTACCCATTTATTTAACAATATATCTGTCAGTTCTTGGCAATGTTTTTTTGTAAGTGTATTTGTGTGTTTTAATGTTTGCATTCAAAGTTCCAGAAGCTGTGTTTGATCACTTGTGCAGTTTGAACACTGACCCAGTCGATATATTCAGATTAGAAAATGGGCTCTAATCACCCTTATCGAGAGAGTGGTGAGTAAATGCTGCATTGTTGTCACTTTTAATGCAAGGCTGAGCTTTAATTATGGGATGGATTACCGTGCAGTGCTAATAAGCAGGTGTCTACAGCTGTAATGAGTTAATTGCAGTTTTGGATTATTCACACTATTCACCTCTACACTTGTTTATAAGTAGTAAATCTCTTATAGTTCTCTGTATGAATAAATGCAAATAGAGAAGTTCCAAGAACTGTATCAGTTAGAGTACACAGTTATTTCTGTATCATTCTTTATTATTGGAACGTGCTCCAAAAGTGTTCAAGGTGACATTCAGTTTCAGTTTTACTTACTTCAGTATATGGTGCCAAATTATAACAAGAGCCTCCGGTGCTTTAAACTGTAAACATCTACAGTAACAGAGAGAAAACATCAAGAATCAGATTATCCCGTGTGAGTAAGCACTTGATGACAATGGGAAGGAAAAACTCCCCCCAGGTAGCTCAGGTAGGGGCAGCCATCTGCTGTGACTGGTTGGGGGTGAAGAAGACTGTGTTCAGGTTCTTCATGTGCTTCACATGTTCACATCAATGATCAGGACATTCCTTTAACAGCTCTGGTTTTGCCAGAGGTTTCTTCCTGTTGAAAGGGAGGTTTTCCTTCCCACTTCTGCCAAGTGCTTGCTCACAGGAGGTTTTATTGTAGGGTTGTTACCATACAATATAAAGTGCCTTGGAGGGACTGTTGCTGGAATTTGTCTATATATAACTGAATCGGATTAGATAGAACTAAACTGAACTGAGTTGAATTAAATTAGTTATAAAAGTCCTACAACTTTTCTAAACGAAAAAAGTGGGTCAAATGTTATTTTTTGAGAAATGATAACTGCATGTCTTTATAATACTGAGAGGATTGCATGGCCTCTGCGCCCTGTCCCCATTCCTGAAATGACTGGATATAAAAATAGACATAGTTACGGTGATGTCATTAGTTGGTTTGGGAAATCCAGTTTTCACTTATTTTTCACTTTAAATCATGACATTTAGATTTTTGGGAGGTCAAAAGAAGTTTTTGAAGACTTTTCTTGTCTGTATGAGACAGATGTTATAGTTTCTTTGACTGTTGTGCTAATGTTCAATGATGTTAGAGGGCACAGTGAAGAGAAGACCAAGCTGAACGGCTTGAGGCGTGTAAACCTTTTTCTGCCGGGCCACACTCATTCCCGGAAATTTGCTGAGACATCCAGTCTTTTTAATTTAACTTGTTAAAATTGACTCGATGTTAAAATACCCTTATACAAGTCAAACAGATGAATGATCACCTAAATGTTTAAATCTGACACGGAAGGACAGAGATCTTCAGCTGGCATGTTCTTAATTCGTAGTGCTCCCTAAGAACGTCCATATGTATGTTAGACTGTATTTATAAACTCCCTTTTTTCTCTTCTTTCTGGAGGTGCGGCAAATTGCACAGACTGTGACTTTAAAGGATTGACTCAGTTAAGCTCTTCAGTTGTTGACACTTGGGCCATAATTAACTCACACTGCCAGGTAACCATGCTCTGTGTTTCTATGTGTGCATTTGGATTTATCTCCACGACACTAAGCCTTTAGTTCAAAGTGTCAAGTGAAATCTTATTTAGATGTAATATTTTCTTATAAAGTTTAATGAGCAGATAGAGTCTACATTTAAAAATAAATAAACCGGGGGGGGGGGGGGGGGGGGGAGTTCAGTTGAATGTGAAATGCTTCCTACAACAAAATCTTTACAGGCAATAAGCCAGTTAAGTGTGATAGTGCATCAGCACCAGAGTCACTTAAAGGCAGCAGCACTTAAGGGCATAATTCACTTCAGCACAGCATTGCCAGTTTTCAGCAAACAGTAGCAATGACTCGCCAAGTGCTCTTTTTACTTTCTCTAAAGGTTTGAATTCAATTATAGTCTTTTATTTATTTGAAAGTGTGCAGTGGAACAGCATGTAGTATGTATGTATGTGCACAGTGTCGTCAAGTTTGAGTCAGACTGACAGAACCAGATTTAAAATGCATTTAAATGTAGTTTCTAATGATAACAGTTATCTCCTGTTGATATGATGTAAATGTTTGTAAAATGATACCAAAAAGAAAAAAATGAGCAGTGCATCAGAATAGACCAGAGGTTCTCACAGTACAGATTTAAGGGCCTACTAAAAATTCACAAGTCAAACCTTTTCATGCAGTTTGTCAGGTATCTGTTCAGAGATGCTGGTTTTTTGGGGGGGTTTGGTCATTGTCATTGGTCTAAAGTTCTTCCAACCTTTAATCAGTCAACCTTGACACTAGCTGTTTTGTGGTGAAATCAAAGAGAAGTGCTGCCCTGGTCTCTCTCTGTGCTCTATATAATAACAGTGCATACTTGCCTTGTTGCACTTGTGGGCAGCAATCAATTCAACTTAATTCAGTTTTATTTATATAATGTCAAATCAAAGTCACCTCGCTGTGCTTTATATTGTACAGTACTGACCCCACAATGTCAGAAGGAAACCCCATAAATGGCACAGAGGACTGTCACTGTCACTCGTCAGCACTTTAAGAAGCCTGAGAACAGACACTTTCGCAATGATTCCAGCCAACCAACCCAAGCATAATTGTATTAAAGTTATTATTTATCATGTGGTGCCATAGCCCTTCTGCTGACATGACAGGGAGCCAAAACTAAATCTCAGATATTTTTTACTTAACGTTACTTAATTTGTCAAGTTGTATTTAAGCCCAGATGTTTGTTCAACCCATCTAATTAAAAGTTCATATTTCAGTTGCACCGTAATTGTTTTATTATAATTTTTTTTATATCAACAGCACCACTATCATGGCAGTAATTAGAAATTGTAATAAACTTAATTGGAGGTTTACTTGTTGTGGCAGGAATTAGTCTGGAAAGGAAACAGACTTAGTGAGTAATTAATGATTATTTAACCACTACAGATGCAACTATTTCTGCCAAAGAACAATATCCACTAACTGTCAGGTCTGGTAATGCAGCTGTAATATCCTCTGTGTTAGATACTTTGTGGGGCTGGACAGCCAGGCTTCTTTTACGTTAGTTCGCTCAGCAAAACCTAAAATCCCAGTCAGAGATAATGGGCATTGTGACAGTTTAGCAACTTTCTTTGTTAAACTGGCTTTTTCCTTTAGGTTTGGTTTGTTTCACGTGTCATATGATAGTGATGGGAGGTCCAGCTGTTTTCAAAGATTCAGCTCTTTTGGCTCAGCTTCCATAGAAGAGTCTGCTCTAAGAGCCATTTGATTTTAGCCTAATTTAGCAAAATGTAATAGTATGTGTGTTGGGAAGCAAATTTGGATTCAGTGTTTTCATAACAGACATGTTAAGACAGAAACTGTTACTGTTGCTGTCTTAATAAAATAAAATAAAATGAAAATCAACTCAATTATCTTTATTCATTTACTACTACTGTGGAGAACATACATGTGGTTTAAGGCCTGGACAAAGGATTGAAATCGTTTGTCCTCAAACTCTGCAGGTGCAGGTGGTGATTGGTTCTTAGATGTCTGCAGGTTTGTTTTTGACACTGCTCTAAAGGACATTGTCTTTTTTACAAATTCAGCTCCAGCTTTGCATTTCAATATCTTATCATGTTGAAATGCAGCCAGTTCAATTTCTTCATTTTCTCCCAATGTGCCTGCATTTAAATCTGGAGGGTCATCTTTCTGTCACTCCGTCAAGCTTGTCTCCATCACTACACAGGCTGTGTCATTGCCATCCTTCCTACTTTGACATTATGATATGATTCTTTTCTGTTTTTACATCAGATTGGCCGCATGGTGTCTCCATCAAAATAAAGTCCTGCCCCTGCCTTCATGGATTCCCAGCAGAGCTGAACAGCATGAGCTGAAGATTCATCTCTCCCTGACAGAAGTCTTCTTGTTCATTACAAAGAATCAGTTCTTAGAGCTGTCTCATTCGCAAATGACACAAAAAAACTCTGACTTCAAGCTTGATATAGTTCTTTAAGCCATTAATCTTAGTACCCTTAGTTGCTAGATATTGGCTTCATGTATTTGCAGAAGTATCTCCAACACAAACTGTAAAAGCTGCATACAGGGAACCACTCACTGCTGTTTATCCTGCAGGATCTCACAGGGAAAGAAGGGAAAATAAGGGAACCACAGACAATAATGCTTTGATTTATCCAGAATATATTTTGTTCAGATATTGTTTTCATCACAGTGGGATTGTGCTGGTTTCAGTGGGAAAAGTATGCAGGTCATCTAAATAAAAAGTTGTCCGTTCATGAAGTGTGTCAGTATTTTATAATTATGTCATGTTTCTGTATCATCTGTCTCCTGTTAGAGCCTCTTACCCAAACATCAGCCTGTTTAATGCTCTAACATCTACAACATCTTAAGTAAATTATATTTCACTGTTTTCTCATTAATAAAAGAATATTTACTGCATCAGTTTGTCTTCCATTGTATCTGAAACATACAAGGATCAAATCTTTTACTTTATTTTTGGGATATTGCCCTTAAATATAACTCAAGCTTTCACACAGTGCTCATTGTATATTAATATGTGTGTGTTAGACGGTCACACAGGTATAAATGATATGAAAAAGAAATACATACTTCGTGAAATTTAACTCAGTTGTCAAACTTTTTTTTAAATGGTGTATATATAGTAAAATATCAATAATGTAAATCCTGTTACATTTGTACCATCAAAATGAAATGAGACTCGTTTCTAGAGCTACACTAGCAAACTAGTTTATTAGCTAAACATAGCATCATTGTTGGCTAGGTAATAGAAACGTTGTAGGCTAGACCGTCCAATTTAAAAGCCTTGCACTTCTGGTCTTTGGACACAGCCAGTGAGTGAGCACTGTGTTTCTTACTCGCTAATTATTTTCAGAGTGTGTGGTTTGGATGAAGCAAGATTACACTATGAAATAAGACGTTATCTACAAGTTTTTAATTGCACTGGTCATGCAGATAAGCTACACATAAACACCGCTGTGCGTTGTAATGGGAACAGGAAGTGATACCCTAATGCAGAGCGAGAGCGCCACCAAATGGAGCCACAGAAGTTAAGAATTAGGCTTCCAGCTCGCATTTCCAAATGTCAGACTTACTCATATAAAAAACATCCAAGTATGATGTTGTCATGATCACGCGAAATTTATGAGAATGTGTTTGAAGGTGATGTTTTTCCTTCTCTCAACGGACTCCCAGGCCATGTGTTATTGGCGCTGTGACCTCAGCTCCTTGTTGCTTCTTCCAACCAGGAAAGCACAACAATCTTACTCCACTCCAGTCGTATGTTTGGCTTTTACAATACAGCAGGTGACCATCATGATGGTTTTCTAACGTCCACAGTTTGACTTTAAACCCAAAGTCTACCTCCGTATGTTATCTGCTCAGACTTGCATGAACAACAGTTCTATACTGCATTGCGTTGGTGACATCACAATCCTGAGCTTTATAGTTTACTTGCCTAAAATCTCCTTTTGTGTGTTTCTCCTTATTCTTTGTTGCAGATTTGTATCTCATTTAGTACATCAACTAAATTTACTTCTGTCGGCTATTAAATCAAATTATCCTTTATCATGAATTCAGCAATTGTGGAGAAGCTAACCAGCCATTTTCACAACATTGCCAATTCTCTGAGCCACACTGCTCAAAACATTTTCCAAGAAGTTTTATCAAAATTAGGTTCTTCAAAAGGCGTTTAAAAAGTGCTGCTTTATCTTTTACAAAGTGAAGCTTCAGTAATGATGAAATGTCATCATCTTCCAGCAGGTAAATAACAGTTTCAGGAAAACAGACAGCAGGTACTGATATGGCCACCAGCCTTTATTTTTAGCCTCAGACTTATGAGCATTATTAAAAGGAAAAGTGGTGAAAGGCTATGTGCTGCACTTCTAATGAAATGGCTTAATGTCCCGCTGCAGCCACAAAAGAAAAGAAAAACTTTTGTCCTTCGTTCCCCTTATGATGTCAGACTTTCCGACAGATCCTGCACCGGGTCGGCTGATTCTGCCTTCATTAGTTTGATTGCATAAGACTGAGTCACACATACACAGTCCTTGCAAATATTCAATCTCTATGAATATGAAACATCTTCTCCCCACTAAACTGCCCTCTCTTAGTGTTTATATTTTTTCCAAATTGCTATCTTTGCTATTTTAAGATTTCACTTGATAGCTTATGCAATGTGCAGGCTCAATTGTCCTCAATGATTCTGTTTTGGGGGGGGGGGGGGGGCTTGGGCTCTTATCATCAGGAGAAGCACTTGTGTCTGTGGGGGCATGTGCATGTGTGTGTGGTGTGAAATATTGCATGAATATGAAAATTGCTCCCATAAATAGGCTTTACTTTAAGTTCTGAGAAACTTTAATTTCAACCCCCCCGTGGCATATGAATCTCATCTCCACATCTCCTCGGAGGATTCTCTCAGCGACGCTTGCTCTCAGTTGCTTTCCCTATTTTTTGTTTTTCTGTCGCTGTTTCTTTTCTCTCTTCATCCATCTTGTCTGTTACCCGACCTTTTCGCTTCTCCTTTCTAAGTTTTGCTGTCACATTCATATCTCCGAAACTCTATCGCTTTCTTTTTGCTGTCATGAATGAGTTGCACAGAGGTCACACAAGTACAATAGCGATGCTCCGGCCACAAATGCCAAATGGGAGAAAGTTGGAAATCAATCCACTTTCACCTTTTAAACAGCCAGTGGACGATGGACTGTCTGGGCCTTCGTGCGCAGTCATTGGTGTGCTTCATGTTTGCTTTGGAGAGTCAAGTCAGTGTGTAAGATTGTCAGTGATTGCCAATATCACAACTTAAATCTGCTTGTCTTACATGGAGGTAGGACAGACAACTCAGTGACAGAGGGAGAGGGGGTAGGCTGGAGGATGAGAGGGTTAAGAGACTTCACACTGAAGAGACAGCTGAAAAAGAAAATGAGGCTGAGCAATGGAGGGAAAAAATTGGCTCCCCGAGCTTCAGATGAGCACATCCACTGAACAAATATTTGACTGGGCAAAGTTCAGAGCTGACTCTGGAGTTTTTGATCGTAGAAAGAAAGTTTTCAGCAGACAAAAGAAAAGAAAAAAGAAATGAAGGAACAAGAATATTCAGAGAACTCCGAAGCAAATGGATAAAAATGGATTGAACTGAATCTAAAGGTATTATCTGTTGGGACAATATTACATGTAAGAAAATTCAATAACAATCTTGCAAAGATATTACCTTTGAAGATTCCATTTAGCTAACATTAAATTAAAATACACATGACAGCAATAATGTGGAAGAGTGGTGTGCAGATGTCCCAAGACCTTAACATTTAGATGAAGACAGAATTATAAGCTATACGAGGTGTTAAACAGTGCAAGGCAGTTTAACACAGCTTACACCCTTATTTGAAAAGGTCAGTTTTCAGGACCCTGGCTATTGTTGTCATTATGAAAATTTCTTTTTTGTGTGTGAATAGAAATAACTGATCCTTTCTAAAGAAAACGGACATGCTGGTTGAAACAAACAGTGATGACATGGACTTTGTGTCAGGGAAGGGTTGCCCCAGTATAGAATCCACATGACCTGGTGGATACATGTATACAATGTATAAGACACAGAGAAGATCGAGTAAATGACAGAGACATTACCTTTGAAATCTACTGACCTCAGCAGCATTTCAATTTAAGTTGACTGGCTGAGGGGAGAAGAAGATTGAAAAAGCAGTGGCTCACCTCCGAATGCACACCATCACTCTATTCATACAGGAGATCAGAGCTGCAATAGCTGAGAAGAAATACTGGTGCTATCATGATCTCTCTCTCTCATGACTGTGTGTACATTTGGTTGGGAAAAGTCTTTAACAATATTTTTTGTCTGTATTTCGATTTTCTGTAGCTTTCTATATCTCCCTCTACAGGAAACCCCAGGGTTTACTCTGCATCTTTTTACCTCCTCTGCTTTCAGCCTGTTCTTTTTCTTATTCCCCTTCCTCTCTCTTGATTTGCTGTCGCTCTTCTCTCCTGTCTCGATCTGTCTCCTTCTGTCTGCTGCTAAGAAGTTTCTTTCTTTTAGAACTGTTATTGCTGTTATTGGAAAAAATCACATCTCACGAGGTGACACATTTGCGCCTTGACTTTTTCCTTTCAAACACACATAACACACAGACTAACCCTGTAACAATGCTGTGAATGTGCATTAAGGTATAATTTACCAAGATTTTCAAAGAATGGTCATTTTTTGTGGCCATTAGAGCACTTCATGTCATATTTATCTTTGGATTAAAACCCCCTGTTGTTTTAATCCAATGAATTCAGCTGTGACATGGGTCTTACATGGATTTCTTATTCTACACTTCTACTGTCATCAGGTCTCGGTGAAGGACTGTGGTTTCAAATTTGATCAAAAACAAAAATTGAACATGTACTTAAGTATTCACAGCCTTCACTCAAAACTTTGCTGAAGCAGTTTTAGCAGCAATTACAGCCTCAAGTCTGAGTATTCAATTAAGTTTCTCCTTTGCAAAGCATCTCAAGCTCCATCAGATTGGGTCTGGATCATTGGTGCATAGACGTTTTTAGATCTCTCCAGAGATGTTCAATTGGGTTCAAGTCTGGGCTCTGGCTGGGCCATTGTAAGACATTCACAGTGGTCCCAAAGCCACTACTTTGTCTTTGTCCTTTTGGAAGATAAACCTTTGCCCTACTCTCGAGGTCGAGAGCAGGTTATCATCAGGGAGATATCTGTACATTGCTGCATTCATCTTTCCCTCGTCCCTGACTAGTCTCCAAGCTCCTGCTCCTGAAAAACATCCCCAAAGCTCGAATCTGCCACCACCATGCTTCACTGTATAGGGATGGTATTGGCCAGGTGATGAACAGCGCCTGGTATCCTACAGACGTGACCCTTGGCATTCAGGTGAAAGGGTTTAATCATTTCTTCATCAGAGAATTTTTCTTTTTATAATCAAAGTCCTTTAGCTACCAAACTGCAGGTGAGCTGTGTATAGGAATTTCTTTCACTTATGTATTAATCACATTATTTTATTGTATGATGCCTTGGTGCCACTGGATTTTAACATGTTCACACTCATACAGTAAGACAAATGGTGGGGTGTAGTAAGGAAGTTGGAGGAAGCAGACAACTCCACAGGAAGAATCTTTTGTCTCTTCGAGGACTCTGGGAGGTAGCAAGGTATGGTGTTATTTTTGTGCCACTGTTCTGAGCGCACGTAAAAAAAATTTGAGCGCACGTAAAAAAAAATTGCAGGTGCAAGTGTTGCATTTTGAGGAGAAATTTATTTTGAGCGAAGAAAAGCTAAATTTGAGTGAAAAAAATCCATTGCTGCATGCAAAAAATGTATTTCAGTGTTTGCTATCCACACACACACACACAATAGCAGCCCCTGTCGCTCAGTTTTTGCATTTGCGCTCGCTCGCAATGTGTTTTGCAATAAATATTTCTGTCCTGTATCACCACATATCTTGTCTGTTTCCTTTTCTCTGTTGTGAAGTTAAGCAAGACTTTTTTTGTCTCGCTGGCCTTTTAGTTTCGTTGGTAAATGCTTTGTGGTCTTCACATTACTTACTTGGTACTAAGTCACACAAAATGTTTACCTTGCAACTAGTAACTGTCTCAAACACACTCACAAACAATTAATGCAAATCTTAATTATTACATATATCAAAGTGCATTAAAATATTTACACTTTCTAAACAATACTGAGTCAGTAAAATATCAGTGTAAGTGAACTACACACATGCATTAATTATGCACTAATCGTTTACTAATATTTGGTAGTGTATTATGAAGTGTTACCAGAATATCTTTCAGATGAGAGATGGAGAGCATTGGTTTCAGCAGTGAGACCAATTGTATTGACAGCACGACTGTTTTTTTATTTTCATGGGTTGAGAACTCAGAATGTATTGCATCTCTGCTGGCTCTCCACAAGACAGAGACATTGGTATGTTTTAACAAGGAGTGGTCCAAGGGTGAGTCACTGCATTATAAATTTTAAGTTTGAGTCCTTCATTGGAAAGGCCTATGCGCTTGTGCCTTAAACAATTTATATCCCTGGAGCTGTTGCTGAGGGGAGGAGTACAGGTTGTATAAGCTGAAGATGTATGGAAAGTGCAGCCTGCTGATAGAAATATGGCTACCACTGTCCCTGCTCCATTAGCAATGCCCTTCAGCAAGCTTTAATAATAAGAAGAGCTATGAATCAACACCATGCACTTTGGCTCTGAACACATGTGTCGAAATCTCTGAGGTCATGACTGGGTCAGTCACATAGATGTGGTTGTGTGTCATTGTCGTTAAGATGGTCTCCAGTCAAATGAAAAATGCACTGGATGCTACATAAGAGAGAAACGTCAGCTTATGTTCAGACTTCGTACTCATTTTTGTTGTTGCTTGAAGTTTTTAAAACCTTTTTGACATGTGTGCCTGGTTGCTGACAGGCAACAATGACCCAGTGAGTAGACTCAGCATTGAAAAAGAAAAGAAGAACAATACTTTTACTAAGCAAACTCGAATGTACATGTTTATATTGAGATGAAAATACAGTCTCAATAGTTCAGTTTTTTACAAAAAAGAAAGAAATTAAGTGATTTATTTGGAATCTTTGGTTTGCTTCCTTGTAAGGCCAACACTAGGTTAAGTGGATATAGACATAACTAAATGACTTTTCTAGTCAGAGACATTATGAGGAGAGGAAATGGCACTCAGCAAAGTCATCCATAAAATTTATTCTGTTTATCTCGGTCCAGGTCATGTGATCAGCAGACTAAGCAGAGGTGCCCAGACCTCCCTTTTCTCCACATCCAGTTCTTCATGGGTGATGACCAAGGCACCCGACAGGTATAATCCTTCCATCATGTCCTGGGTTGGTCAAATGGGTAGTGAGACACCAACTGAACCAACTGTGCTATTGTTGTGATGGATGTGAAAGATTAAGGTTCACTCCAGTTTCAGCACTTTGGTGGCAGGTGTGTTTACTCATTATTGTCCCATGTCCATCTCTGCTCATAACAGTAAAGACAAAGGTAATTGTTGTTTTTCTTACCTAACCATATCCATCATGTAAATGATATTGGCAAGCATTTAGTGGTCTGGTAGAGTGGGTCAGTACATGGACAATGTCAGAACTCTAGATTAACACATTAATAACACTGATAACACTAATCCTAACCCAAATACACTTATTACTATCACACTATGCCTTTTTTATTCTTTTTAAAATTTGTTCCCTCAAATCCTGGCAATCAGGAGAAAGTATGTAATTGGGGTAGTAGTTATCAAATCATTAAACCTGAAAAACATAACAATATATTAACATGTTTTGCAAAAAACAAACAAACAAATAACTGTTTCTTGTCTCCAATCTTGGACATTAACACTTGGGATTGGGGTGGGGTCATGTTGACTTAAAGAAGCTATGATGTTAGACATAGAAAAAGTATAACTTGGTTTTTAAACCTTTTAAAAGTAATGTTAAAGATTGACTGTATCAGTTTTGAATGGTAAGTCTTACAATTTCTGGTCCCAGTAATCACTGAAAGCAAAACACTGGACCTCTAAGAGGCATCGCAAAGATGGCTGTCATAAGATTTGCTCCCACTATGGTTTGTTTGAATAAGGCACAAAGAGTCAAACTGTAGTTTTGCAGTTTCAAAAATTAGCAAGACGCTGGAAAAACAATGCATATGCATCATACAGTACAGTATAGCAAGACTACCATCTGAAACAATGAACAATCATAATTCTGCCTGCTACAACTGCTGGACAGGACATGCTAAAAAAGACTATAAAACAGATAACACAGTTATTCTGAACAACAGCTTTTCACATATGCTAAATACATCTGCCATTTGGTCAAATGATAGAAAAGGGTAAAACCTGGAATCAGTGTTGCAATAATGATCCGTAAAAAATACAGTTTCTCAATAAATATCCAGTGATTTCGATTCATTTATTTGTTGGCTTCCACAATGAGCTCATAAGAAATCCTCTTAATATTTAAATTTATAGAATATTAGCAACCCCTTAGTGTTAACACCGCCACATAATCACAAATGTTAGAGAGGACATGAACTCGGTCTGTATAATGATAGGTAGAGTTATGCATTGATGTGGTGCACTTCTTGTAAACACTATATTATAATGCTGATATATTGGCGGGTCAGGGGTGGGGAAATCCGTGAGCTTGTATGTAGTGTGTGCTCGTTCATCTCCGCTGCTTTGATGCCTGACAGGAGCGTCATGTTGTGCTGAGGCAGGTTATTGGCTAGTACTGGGATGGGACCAGTCCTTCCTTGGGTGATCTGTCGTTTATTTATTTTAAATGTCTTGTATTCTCAGGTTAGGTTTAGGTTTATCTAAAATGCTAAGAGGGCATTAGTTATACTCAGGTTATGAATGCAGCTTTGGAAACACAAATTTAAAAGTCATGGTGATAGCATTCATAGTATATTGTATCAGCAATGCACAACTATTTCAGACTTTTGTTGCCCTTTTGCAAAAATGTTTTCATACAAATTCATATATTTATTTTAAAAAGTGTTCATATAGTTATTTTTAGTCCTGAATTCGTTGCATACCTGCGACAGCAAAAGGATCCATCCATGAGTGTCTCAAAAGCTAGTAAGTTACAGTCATGCACATGTTACAATACTGTAAATTTCATTACACGTTCATAACTCTTAATTATTGCAGGCACACCGAAAGGAAATTACACTGTTTACTTTTCTGCCCTTCAGATAGGTAAGCTGCATGCACGAAGACACAGTTTATTAGTTGTGATGAAATCATTTATTCTTAGTATAAATCTCCTCCATCACAACTATGAGGCCACTTTTGATTGCTGTTAATAAAAATCTGTTATTCAAGTCTATTTTCGGGCATGTTTTACGTTGATGTGTGCATATTTTTGCATTTTATTACAGTGACAAATTGATTATCAGTTTAACAATGTAAAACATTTCCAAATAACAAAGTGTATGTATGTAGCAAAAAGAGTATTAGCAGGTCAGGTTCAGAGTGTTCCAGATAACTGGCTTTATTTCGCTTTAATTATTGTCCTTACCCTTAAAAACAATCAAAAACAATATCCAGAAAAACAGTTTTGGTCTTCTCCAAAATACAGAGTTCGTGTAGAGTTAGGGTTAGAACCCATGATGTCGTGTGTGATCTCAGGGGGTTAGTAACATATTTTAGGCCTAAACAGACAAACTCTTTAGTGTTTTCTGAAACTAGAACATAGAGTTAGTCTAAGTAGCTGTTGTTATTACTTCCTTATTTGGGAGGACTATTGTAGGGTTCATTAAGGTCTTATAGAGAAATATATATTTGGTGCTAAATAAAGCTGCGGTGATGACTGATTGTTGAGTCATTATTTCATGCAAATTAATGCTGATACTGATGTTTGTGCTGATTGAAAAATGTGTAGCCCTGGGGCCTACGGTATCTCAACAGATCTTCTCACAGCTACATTAGTTCTCTCTTTCTCCTCTGCTGACTTTTTTTCCACAGACAGCTCAGCCACTTCATGACTTATTGAACATGCAGGTTGGTTTGTTTTCACATTACAACTCTGTCAACTAACACGGCTGAAGTGTCCGCTCATACTTTGATAATAACAAACCCAAAAGCAGTATAGCAGGACAGGCAAGCAAACCACTGATTTCTGCTCAGGTTCACCATTGAAGTTAAAGCTATAGACCACTTTATGTTACTGCTACAGTCACTTCAGTGCTGCAAATATTAATCCCACTATTCTGAATTTCATAAGGCTATAACTGTGCAATTAGCTATTCAGGATTTAGGAAATTAATTGTTTACATGAATTGATTCACCAACAATCATTAAGTCACGGTGTGAAGATCCTCATCCATTTCAACTGCCAAACTGCCAGTCACTACATTTTGTAATTGACTTCAGTGACAGTGAGCTTCTCTCTCTCTACTGTGTGTGTTGGCCCTGCGACTGACCTGTCCACAGTGGCTGTGTTTTTGGGACGATTGTCCTGCTGAAGCATCCACCTTTGTTTCATCTTCATCATCCTGGCAGATGGCTGGAAGAATGTCTCGGTACATTTTCCCATTCATCCTTCCTTCAAGTATATGAAACATGCCAGTGCAGTTACGCTGACAAAGCACCATAATAGTTTAGAAATTATTCTTTATATTTTCAGTAAAAAGCTGCAGTAAAAAATTCTTGATAGAGCTCACTGGCTTTACCCATCACGAGATGTTTCTTGTGTGACACCCTAGTAATAAGACACCTTTTCATAGGCCATCAGTTGGGACTGAACCGACTGATATTAAGTTGCACTAAGTGGCAGGATTGCTTTCTAATTACTGATAGATTTCAGCTGTTATGCATCTCCCTTTTGTCATGTGTTCAATACTTTTTCATTGTGTCCTCTTTCATTACTTTACGTCATTTATGGATAATAATTTATCTGTGCTTTGATTTCTTTGCATGTGTGAGTTGGATGGATTCTCGTCTGATGAGACTTCCATGCCATTACTCCTTTAGAACCAGATTTACTTGGAAAATTGATGTTCAATACTTATTTTAACTGCTGCATGTGTTCATTACATGATGCACACTGCCCATAAGTTTGTTTGTTTTTTTTCCACACACAATCAACACAATACAATTTTATGACCAAAAACGTCAAAATAATTAAAAGTTCTGAGAAGAAGTGATTGTCGAGGTCTTTACATTGATGCTATTGTACATAAAATTGTGGGATTTTATTGATTTTCCAAATTATGTG
This sequence comes from Maylandia zebra, assembly GCF_041146795.1. Taxonomy (NCBI): domain Eukaryota; kingdom Metazoa; phylum Chordata; class Actinopteri; order Cichliformes; family Cichlidae; genus Maylandia; species Maylandia zebra. The sequence continues at coordinate 29,459,010 of NC_135168.1, forward strand.
AATAAATACTTTGGCTTGTGCACCACTGGGTAACACACATTTAAATAGATACCTGGAGCTTGAAGAAGTTAGGCCTGAGACGCATGGCCAAAATGTACATTCACATCATACCAACAACATTGTGAACACAAGTGTTATTTTAGCATTGACAAAATTGCAAATAATCAGGAAAGATTGAATCAAGCAACACTGAGGGGGATTCAGGATCTTAACCCTGCTATTTAAAAAATAAAAGCTCTCTTCAAATTGCCTCAGCGTGGAGCAATGCCCCCTTCTGGTGGAATAAAAGTCTTTAGCTTCAGTAAGAATAAATTTTCTCAAAATGTCTGATGATAGGCTACAAAATCTCTAATCTCCCAAATTGTACGCAGATTGTCCATCCTCCTACATTTCTTCTGTGTGTATATTTGTGAACATGCTTTAACTCAGATCGCACACCTACACAGGCTGCAAGCGTGTGTGATGGTGAGAATGTGATTGCATGTGTGTGCATGCTTTACCAGTTAGAGAACATTTGTGCAGATGGTGTGTTGGTGTTTGGATGGATCTGCCATGCTAAAGCTGCTACTCTTGATAATTACCATAACTCACTGATAAACTGTTAATTATTCATTCAAATACATTTACTAGGGGAAAAAATGTCTATGAAGAAACTGGGTGAAATGATGACAGCGAGATCTTACTGGAAAGTACTTTACTGAGGATCAGCTCCATCAATAACTTTCATTGCCTGTATATCAAAAAGTCATTTTATTCAAAGCTTAAATTACACAGGCGAATGTTTAAATTGTGTTTGTCTGTGTCTTTCTTTTTTTAATTTAGAATATGTAAAACATACATCATTTTCTTTGGGATTGATCAAGTTTTCAAATTCTGATTCTGATTTTAGATTTATTAATTTACTGATGTGCCAAAGTAGTCGCCTGGGCTTCAGAGTTTTCAAAGTGCAAATCATCAGGCTCATGAGTTCAGTAAGTGAGATTCGTATCCACTCATCTGCCTTCATTCCTGCCCAGATTTTTAAGGTCCTAGTTCATATCACTTCCACAAGAACACTGAACATTGAGACTGAATGACTTGGAGAAAGATCATTCTGCCTTGTGGACCTGCCTCTTCCACATCTCCACGTCATCATGTTCACTCATCCATGAGAGTCTCATCCAAGTCGCTACCTGTTTCATCTCTACTAACACTCTGGAGGCTCCTGTCCTACTTCCAACTGGGTGGGACTCCGCTCTGCTTGTTACTTAATTGAAGACAGATTGCCAATAAGCTTATCACTTAAACGCTGCTTATGTTCATTTCCTTTCATGTCTCTATGTTGGAATAATTTGCACATATATACAAGTACTTTGAGAACTTTGGTGTGTAAATCATCATGACTACTCTCTAACCTGCTGTTCCGATCAACACGTTCCTGTTTATCACCCCCCCCCCCCCGCTCTAATCAGTTTGACAGTCCTGATGATCTCACTTTTTTCTGATGTTGCACTTGTCTGGTTAGAACTGAAATGCATGTGGCTACACTGAATGCTGATGGCACTTTTTAACACACGCATGGACTTTTTGAAATTCAGATCGGTTCTCTAATTCATACAGCATGTTGAGATTCATACAGTTATTTTTATTTACACTGTCATCTGAAAGCCCGAGGCCAGCTTTGCCTCTTTGACTCTCTACAAGGACTGTTAACATTGCGAAAAAGCCAAAGGACCATGATGAAGATCTATGCATTTATTGATGTCGATTTCTCTGTATTAATGTGTTATGCTATCTACCATACCTCAATCTGGATTAAACTTTATGAAATAGTACTAGTACTATTGATAGTACTATCAATAACTAAGAGCATACTGTAGAGGAGACGGAAACTTCACAGTCACTTCATTATTTATCATTCTCTGAGTACAGATTCAATAATGAGCATGCTCATGTTGCTCCTACAGAGAAACCTCAAAATTCAATTATTTTCTTACCATCCTTCCCTCAGGATGTTGCCATACATTAGAGTCAGATATCAATAAATTTTTCTAAAGCAAACGTGACAATAACTATATCATTTACTATCACCATTCATCATTTCTGTCCCACTTAATATCTCTTTAAACAAAAGTATAAGTAGAAGGCAAATGGGAAGGCAGATGTGAATGCCTGGGGAAAAAAAATAAAAAAATAAAATAAAATAAATAAATAAATATATATATATATATATATATATATATATATATATATATATATATATATATATATATATATATATATATATGTCCAGATATCAACACAATTTCGATCCGCTCCTCACGTGTTAACCTCTTCGACATGTCAATGGCTGTGAACCAAGAGAAACTTCCAAACAGCTCATGAAAGAATAAAGTTACGTTGAAACCAAGCAGACCATTGTTTTTCTTGGTAAATGGACTTGTTCTTATATAGTAGTTTTCTTTCTGAGCACTCAAAGTGCTTTATACAACTAATTCATTCACCCAATCACACCCATTCACACAACCACTTTTTTTCTGAACTCTTAAGTGCTAAGTATCTACCATTCATACATATTCACACTCCAACGAATGCATCGGAGAGCAACGTGGGGTTAGTATCTTGCCCAATTTATTGGGCAAGATACTTTGTCATGCAGACTGGAGCAGCCTGGGATTGAACCACCAACCTTCTGGTTAGTAGCTGACCTGCTCTTCCACCTGAACTACAGCCACCCCCTGGTGACGTTACCAATAAGTTTGATGGGAAAGAAAAAAAAAAAAAAACAATAAGTTTGATGTGTCACATGGTCCTCTTCCTAGTGAAAATTTTTTATCAACATTCCTTCTGACGATGCTCTCTGTGTTGTGTCCAGTGGGGCTACCAAAATCTATCTCTGCCCTGCCCGTCGGGCTATTGTAGGAAGGAAAAATATATGTCAATGCTTTTGCATTCTTTTTGAAATGTAGCTGGGTAATTATGTCATTGGCATCGGTGAGCCACTGTCAATATGTGACATATTGAAATCGCGTTTTAATTTGCGCTTGTTTTTTGCTTTCACTTTGCAATCGCGCGAACTGTGTATCAGTAACTAATTACTGATTACTTCCCCAAAAAAGTAATCCCGTTACTTTACTGATTACTTATTTTCAAAAGTAATTAATTACTTAGTTACTTAGTTACTTTTTAAAAGCACGATTTGCAACCTGAATAGGTGATAAAGCGATAGATCTTTCAGCTCAATTCTACTTTTTCTGCATAATCCATCATACAAAATGTAATCAAATGGAAAAGTCTCTTTTTTTAACTTGTTTTATCAGTTTTAATCTTTTAACTTTATGCATCAAGCAAAAATTTAATTATATGCAACATTCTCTGACTTGAATAAATTAGTTTAACATTTAAACCTATTTTCTGCACATTCCAGCACATAAAATAAAATATTTTTTGTGTTTACACTCACTCTTTCAAATAGATGCAAGTAAAACACAGCAGAAAATAAATAAAGTCAAAGACTCAGCGGTCCTGTTGCTCTATTTTCACCTGTAAAGCAGGACTGGGGTAGGCGGAGGTTTACCCTGGTGCAGGTGTGCCGCGGTCAGTTAAAGAATACGCGAGTTTCTCTGTGAGTTTCCCATTACGCCGTTGCGCACTCGGTGCTTGTTTGGAAGTTTAGGGGTTTTTTTCGCTGTAAAAAGAAGTTTTCTTCCCACGCACGATGGACGCTAATGTTTTTGTCACTTTTTATAGAATCAAACTCAAAGTAAGGTCAGTACTTCCATGCTTTAAACGCTGCACGCTCATACTCTCTCCCACAATCGATATGTGATCCATTGTTGATCTGCACACAGCTGTTGTCACTAACGGCGCACTCGCTTACGTCACTGTCGTGAGACATTCTCGCAAAAAATCACGGTTTTAGTAACGCAGTAACGCAGCGTTCCTACGGGAAAGTAACGGTAATCTAATTACCGTTTTTGCAATAGTAATCCCTTACTTTACTCGTTACTTGAAAAAAGAAATCAGATTACAGTAACGTGTTACAAGTAACGCGTTACTGCCCATCTCTGTTGGTGAGTGGCGATAATTTGCGCACCAATTCCTCTGACATCGTCTTATCAATCGTTAGCTTACTATGCAAACATGACAAGTGAACTCTCCCGCAGCAAGCTTAAACATGTGAGAGGTTGATTGCACAGAGAATCGCTGAGCATTATGTGAGTGCGTGTGTAAAAGCAGCAGGATATATATTTCAGTTCTGCTGAGCCAAATAAGACAGGTCAGGGTGAAGAAGTGACAGCCAAAGAAAAGCTTACCACAAAACGGAAAAGTTATGACAAATCAGACTATAAGGCAAAAAGAAAGTGCAGCTTTATGGTTTCATGGACAAAAGAATTTCTGTGGCTGCAATATGACGAGCTAAATAACCAAGGTTGCACATAAGTGGTCCGCAGGTGCGCATTCGCTGTCAAAATAAAAAACGCGCACAAGATAAGAAGTTGCAACGCATGTTTGCGTACATAAGATTTTCTGGAGGAGGACAGACATTTGTTTAGAACTCTTAAAGATGTCGAAGAAGCAAGCTCCTTTAAGCAATTACTTTGGTTTTCCTCCACCTCCAAAGAAATGTCAGAAGGAGTCGGAACCACAAAAGAAGCGCTTATTCTCGGAAAAGTGGTTGCAGGAGGTGAGCTGGCTTCAAACAAATGATGTGGTGCGGAATGTGCCGTAAAAATCCCACTCTAGCGGACAAAAACACTGCCTTTTATATGGACGCAAACGCGCGTTTCAACTTCTTATCTGGTGCGCGTCTTTTATTTTGACAGCGAATGCGCACATGCGGACCACTTATGTGCACCTGTGTAAATAACATAATGTTCTGCCGGGTGTGTTGTTGGTTTTCCCTCGATTTCTGAGTCGACAAGCGCTTTTGTTACTGGGACCAGTCATTTTAAGAAAGGCCCCCATTAGAACCCATGAGAAATGCAAGAAATGCATTATTGCTCAGTCTGCAATATCTTTCCCAGAACAAACACCAATTGCAAATAACATCCTAAAAATAAACCTGAAAATCAGCTTAAAACAGCGTACTATGTCGCAAAGAGTGAACTACCACTGGCAAAATTTAGCAGTCTTTGCAAACTTCAAAAAGCAAATGGCCTAGATCAGTACCGGTACCGGTCTGTGAGTTGTTTGGGCTGCGAGAGTTGAGGCTCAGGTGTGAAATGTATAGTTTTCAGGGTTTTTATTGGTTTTCAGCGTTATTTTGTTATTGTTTTTATCGTTTACTCAGTTTTCCTTGGTCTTTTCACGTGTGTTATGAATAAATTTTCTTTTTTTCGGTACCGGTGTTCTGACAAACCATCCTACTTTGGCAAAACGTCCTACCATAAGTAGTTTATGCACATTTCTGCTGTCACAGAGTAATTCCAGCACCAATTTAAGTATGTATGACGGTTGCCACTTAACTTTGCCCATCAGAGTATGCTTGTAGCTCATATGCATACAGCCAGGGTGGTTTGCCACTTCATTTTACCCGTTAAAGTATGCTTGTAGGTAACATTCACAAAGGTAGCATGGTTTGGCACTTAATTTTACCCGTCAGAGTATGTGTGTAACTGTTATTAACAAAGGTAGAATGATTTGCCAAAAAATTTTAGCAGTTTAAGTATGCTTGTAGGTGACATTCACAAAGGTAAGTTGGTTTGGCAGTTAATTTTACTGGTCAGAGTATTTTTCTAGCTAATATTCATAAAGGTAGGACAATTTGCCACTGAATCTCGTGTTGTGCGCATGCGCAGAAACAACGGGTAGGATGGTTTGCCAGGTAGGATGGATTCCCAGAACACCGGTACTAGTTCTACACAGTTCTTACAAGTTCATAGAAATTTCTGTTCAATTAGAACCAAGTATTTGAGTTGATGATTGTAATTTTTATACAATGTTGTAATTTGTTTTTCAACAATTTTTTGATTAATGTTTTGTTTCCTTTACAATATTGTACTTTAATGTATAATATTGTAAAGGAAACAAAACATCAATCAAAAAATTGCTCTCTTTTTTATTCAGGCTACTTAAATTTATTTTGGGCTACCAAAAACTGAAGATTCCCTGCCTGAAGGGCTACCAGGGATTTTGAAATTTTGCGAGCCCTGAGATATATATATATTTTTTATTACTTTTTTGTTTCAGCAACATTAAATTTAAAAACTGCACTTTTGAGTTAAAATATATATTTATAATTTTAATAAATGACAAATTAAAAAGGCATGAACATTTTTTTTGTATCGAAAAAATATCGAACCGTGACACCAAAGTATCAAACCGAACCGTGAATTTTGTGTATCGTTGCACCCCTAATATATATATATATATATATATATATATATATATATACTGCAAATTAGAAGGTGTTGTAATAGTTAAATATATGAGCTGAAGAAAAAAGGTTGCCTTGAAATTATAATTTAAAAAAAATGATCATTACACCCCGAACAGCACGTTATCTTAATGAAACACTGTTTTTTGAGCTTTGCATTTAATCTTAATTTTGTTGATTTTAGTCTAAAGTAACCAGAAAAATCAATCTCCAATACAAACTGTTCACTTTTTTTTCCCATTCGCAGATTTTTTTTCCATTTGATCTTTTGACTTTTGACTTCATTAGCCACATATGTGGTTAACAACATTAACCACATATGTTGAAAAATGCTTAGAATGGAGTAACATCCTCTTTGTCAAGCATCCTATTGATTGACTTTGTAAGGTATACCTTGGTAAGACCAGGTTGAAATCATTTTTGCCCTAAGAAGTGTTTTAATTATTCATGGCATAGATTCAACAGGTAATTAAAATGTGAGATTTTGGCCCACATTAGCATGATAGCGTTGCACAATTGTTACAGATTTGTCAAAACTGTATCCATGATGCACACCAGCTGGCAACTGAGAGATGCCAGTAACTTTCACAACATAGCAATACTTCACATCCTAGGAAGGAGACAGTCTTTCACAACTTATGATCTCAACTTCAAGACTAATTATCATCTTTAAACTACTGCTGCAGAAATTAAGCCATCAAGGCAAAAATGTAAAAGCTCCAACAACAGTGAAACAAACTTTCAGTGCTGCACAGGTAAACCTGATTGATAGTATGAATAATGTGTATGATTTCAGTTAGAGTTAAGGGTGGATGGTGGATGTTATATTGAAAAAAAAAACTTAATGTAACTTTTAGATAGCAAATAGATACAGTAGCTTTCATCTCTCAGTGTTTGAAATTTAGCTAAAGTAGGGTACACATCAACCCAGGTCACTGTGCTAGGACAGAACAGAGACAGATAACCGTTATGCTTTAGGTTAGTGGCATTTTGCTGCAGGGGAGAAGCTGCAGGGTCACTGGCACTTATTGACTGCTTTTGATGTATGAAGATTGCAGGAAATTCATTGTGGAGCACTGCCCCCCGAGAAAGAAAGTCATTGACACATTAGCAATGAATGCATCATCCTAGATGACCTGACTAAAAAGATGACCTGCAGCGTACAGTATGCGGAATGAAAAATCTAAATATCGATCACACGTTCTGTCATGGTACTGTCCAGGGGCGGATCCACTGTGGTGGCATGCCACCCCAAAATAATCTCTTGCCACCCCTCGTCCCACAATAGTTTTGCATATGACAATGTTGTTTATTAAGATAAGATAGCATTAATACTTTGAGCCTACGTACAAATAACACTGAACATAAACTTTTAAACTAAATGGTAATGTTAAAAATAGCATTTTCTAAGGACAGCGCAAAAAAAAAAAGTACCATGTCAACCAATCAAAAAATGATATGGCAACACATGGGTGTTGGTTGCTTAGGAGGCGGGGAAAGAAAGATGTGAGAGATTAATGACATTTAGTGTGATTGGAGTGTATAGTTAGTGTAGTTAGGGAATAGTGTAATCGTTTGTTTTGCTTTGTGTGTCAAAAAATTAAGGGCATTAGTGAATGTCACAGTTGCTAGCAAAAAAACACCAAAGGCAGATTGCACTGTAAACACTGTTTCCAGGTAGAAAACAGGAGGAGCAATACACCTCCAGTTGTTAGCCAGCAGGTTTTAGATGTTCTCCTCTTAACCCACTATACCCCAATATTTCTTTACTGGAATATTCCAGATTCCTGAAAACCTCGAAAAGAAAAATTAACCTTCTTAAATCCCGACATTTAACTAGAAATTAAAACTATTGAAAAGTTATGTTAGTATGAACTTAAATATCAAATTGCTCTTTTAAACTGCTCATGACCATTTAAGTCTATTACATTCAAATTTTTTAATCTCTTTCTTTTCTTCTTTTTCATCTGCATCCTCTACCACTGTTCATTTTGCACTCATCTCTGCCTAATCCTCTTTCTTCTCACCTGAAGCATCATCCCTTCAACTGAAGTCAAGGCTCTAGCATAAGAAAACATTTTATTCATTCCAGATATTGTCACAGTTACTCATTGTGAGTAGATTAGATATTTCACCCTCCAGTCCCTGGACATCTGCCGGTGAGCTGGTTACAGCAACAGCTGGTTATGAGCTAACATTGTGCTTGAGTGTTATAAACCCCATATTTCCCTGTGATAAACAGATTGATTGCATTCTCACATCATATGGGAGGTTTTTTGTTAATTAGATTCACTCCAAAGAAAGTTTCAGTACCACTGGCTAACAGCAGCTAACAACAACAATAACAGCAGCACTTCCCAATGGAGAAGTTTAGAGTATCCTCGAGAACTGACTTCAGTAATACTGTCATTATTGACTCATTGTGAGAGAAGTATGGGTCAAAGTTATAGAGCCTGCTCAAGATTAAATAGACACTCAGCTGGCGTTCATAGCAAGTATAAAGTGGTCTGGTGGAAAACATCCATGTCTGAAACGACTTGGGGGTAAAAATGGAAAATCTTGGTTACTGACAAATATGAAACATTTTTAATTCCTGATTTATTGTTAAATATTGACATTATTTAAGCATAAAATGTAGAGTGTTAAACAATGTAGGGTCCATATATATATATATATATATATAAATACTGTGCAGGGGCTTGATGATGGCTCCTCCTCTTCCTCCTCTTCCTTGGGTTTCTGCTGCCTGAGGCGTTCACTGAGCACGCGGTTGGTCATGGCCATTTTCCTGATGTACTTGTGGATGCTCGTTGTTACAGGGATATATGCCGTGATGGTTTATCAGGGTGCAAACTACAGGGAAGCAGGGGGGATAGTGAGTCCTTTTAAGAATAACATGGTTTGTTAAATTTTTCAGTTCGTTGTTTTTCTTTCTTTGGATATTCATTATCATGGATCATGCATAAAATTAGGCGTGTACTGATGTATGATTCATGCAGGAGAGTGTTTCATAACTAATTCCCTTTAATAAATATAGGAATGCATTATGTTTGTGCCAAGCCTGGTTACCACCTTTGTAAAATAGAAAAATATGAGTTTGACTGAATGGATCTAACAAGAAGCAGATGACTTGTACTTCAGTAGACAAAGACAGTCCCAAAGGAGGCTGGATTTGTTAAACGATCTTAAAAGTTCAAACGTTCAGCAGCAAAATCAGCCTCTGTCCTCACAGAGCTCCACACCTCCATAACGCAAAATCCACAGCAGGTGTTTAGGACTTATTTTATTTGGTTCTCTTACTTTTCCTCAGCAATAAAGGACCAGTACAACATTTCTGAAGGATTTAGATTTTATTCATCATTCTTCTGTGAATGTGTATATGAGTAAAAAAAAAAGTTCTATCTTGTCAGCTGCAGATGATTTAGGATGAAAGATCTCAGATTAAGGAGTGCACTGTTGATCAACACTTGAGGCTGTACTTCAGTTAGCCTGTAAAGCCTGAACCAACTAAAACATTGAAATGTCTTTGAAACTGGAGTGTCTGTTGAACCTGACAAATGAAAAATATTTAAATACAGGTTTGTCTATATGAGTTTTAATTTGTATCATTCTGCCAAATCCAGCATTTGTGATTTTTTTAGGTTTTTCTGATGATAATTAGGTTTTGCAAAACTTGGGTATTAATAATGATGCATATTTGGCATTACAGGGTAATAGAAGATATTGCACTCTGTGGTGGGGTTGGGTGGACTGTCCTGGGCTCTGTGGGGCCGGGAGGCGCTGCTGCGCTGGGCCCCGGTCTGGATGGGCCTGGGCCCCCTTTCCCTGGTGGGTCGCGGAGTATGGGGGTGCCTACTGGGGTCAGCGGGGGAGCTGGCCCCAGGGAGGGGTCACTTGCCCCTCCCTTCCTTCCCTCCCCATCTCCAGCTGCCTCCCTCTTCCCGCTCCACCACAACCACCCACACATGCAGGACCTTGGAGTAGGGGTATGTCACCAGGGTGCAGAGGAGGCCACCCCCCCGTCCCCTTCTGGCTGCCTCTGCCTCAATTTTATCCCACAACTTAGACATTCACATTACTCACACTCTCATTACACATACATATAGGATCCTGGGGGTGGGCACGATACACGGAATCCAAAGTACCATCAGGGTGTACACCCTGGCCACCACCCCTGGCGTCGTTGCCCACCTCTCAATGTTAAATACACGTAGACATTGAGGGCCAGCAGGAGGGACCATGCGCTTACCTGCTGCTCTCTGGCAGGTAGCTCCATGCCCTCCTGGGTTTTAAATGCACCTTAGAACACACATGCATCAACACTACAATGAGTGGGTGGAGGGAGGTTTGGAGTCTTCTCTCACCCCCATTCTCTGCGACCTGCTGGAGCGGGGGGGCTAGGAGGAGGAGTTGGCCGTCCGACTGTGGTCTGGAGTGTGGGGCCTCCCTGCTGCTGCGGAGTCGGGGCGGTCTGCCTCCCCCCACCGCAGGGAAAAGGGTAACACCACCTGGGTCTGGGTGCAGTTCCCCCCCCCCTCCAGGGGCAAGGGTACCTAGACCCGGGGCTTAGAGTACGCTTGGGGAGTGTGATCGTGTGTACAGCGTCTCTTTATGTCTGTCTCCACGTTGGTTGAGTGTGGAGTAAGTGTATATGAGAGCATGAGGGTGGGAATGGATGTTTGTATATGTGTGTGCCTGTATTTCTGTGTCTATATGTCAGGTTGGGTGTCAGGCGCCACCTCTCTGGGGACATCTTAGGCCCTCCAAGGTATGGAGGCCTATCTCCCCCTACCACCACTTCCCCTGCCAGTGGCGGACTCCCTCAGACATCGGTGCGTTGGTGGTTCTTTGTGTCCGGGGGTGGGCGTCCAGGTACACACCGGCTCACTCCTTGGCGGCCGCTTATCGGGGCCTGGAGCCTGGGGCTTGCTCGGGCCACTTCGGAGGTGGGGTGCCCCCGGCCTCTCGGCCTGGGGCTCGGTCACTCAGGCACGGCTGGCTGCCGGCGGAGCTCACGGGCGCGTCACTGCAACTCCCCCTGGCTTCTGCTCCGCGGCTGCTGAGTGAGCCCTCATCTGGGACTCTCCTCAGCTCTTTCTGGGACAGTGGCGCGGCTGCCCCTCTGTTGGTCTTCCTTGGTCTCTTGTGTTCTGGGGGCCTCTGGATGTCTGGAGTTTTGATCTCCTCCATACCTGCTTCATGCCCTGGAGGACGGGGCTGTGCCCCCCCCCCCCACACACACACACACACACACACACACACACACACACACCCTCTAGCAGATCATTACATGAAGGAACCTTTTAAAAAAACAAAAAACAAGCGCGTCCATGCTCACAGGTGTACACACGGGTGATCACACCCACAAACTACACCCTTTTTGGCTCCTACCTCAAAGCACACTGTGTTCTGTTGATCTTATGTGCTGCACAATAATGTTTAATATTTAGTATTTACTTTCATATTTCCATATATCATTGTGATGTTGTTTATTCTATTACTCTTGTTCTCTTCTGCTTGTTTTCTTTTTTCTTTCTCAGCAGGTGATCCAGGTGATTGATATATGCATTTTTTTTTCTCTGCCCGTTCTGTTGGTTTTTGTCTTTTGCCCTTCTCCCCCGTCCCTCTTCTCAGCTGTTTCTCTTTCCCTCTTTCTTTCTCCCCTTCTTTCCCCCAGTCAAGTCTGTCCCGTATTCAGTAAGTGAAAATAAAATAAACAATAAAAGGTGAATCAAATGGACCATTATGGCAAGGCTGGGATGGTCAATTTGGTAAAGTAAATCCGTTGGGCATCTTTCTTTGCCTTTAGACAACAATTCTGATGGCAAAAGAGCCAAACGGGACAGGCAAAAAGAAAAAAAAAAAAAAGAAGATATTGCACTGTGTGTTTCTACTATGAAAAGAATTGACATCAGTCCATCTCAGTTAAGATGAATATCCTAGCTTCAGCTTCACAGACGAGCAGTCATCACTGATCATTCTGATAATGTTTGTTTATTCAGTATCCACCTCAGCTGGGTCACCTTCATGCCTGAGGAGTAAACAAGCTATTTTTTCATGTTTATTCATCGTTTTTGGATTTCTCAGGGTAACAGGTTAAACTGGCCCATTATCTCTTGATGTTTTGATAATGTAATAATAACTTCATTTAAAAAAGATCCATAAGCATTATTGACTTTGCTTTTTAATTCAGCCTAATCCACTTTACTACTTTACATCATCAAGTTGAAAACTTGTTTTCATATAACTTACCACCGTGAGGTCAGCAGGTCATGGTCTTAACAATCTTTTGTTAATTGTTAAATCTTGTGGTGATGAGACGGCTTACAGGGAGGAGGTCAGCGCCCTGACCCACTGGTGTCAAGACAACCATCTCACCCTCAACGTCGCAAAGACAAAGGAGTTGATAGTGGACTTCTGGAGGTGCAGAGAAGTGCACGCCCCCATCACCATCAACGGCGCTGCTGTGGAGAGAGTGAGCAGCTTCCGGTTCCTTGGTGTACATCTGGCTGAGGATCTTACGTGGTCAGTACACACAAACAAAACAGTGAAGAAGGCGCAGCAGCGCCTCTTCTTTCTCAGGAGACTGAAAAGATTCGGCATGAGCCCCCGTATCCTCAGGACCTTCTATCACTGTGCCATTGAGAGCATCCTCACTGGATGCATCACCACCTGGTATGGCAACCGCACCGCCTACAACTGCAAAGCTCTCCAGCGAGTAGTGCGGTGCTCTGAACGGATAATTGGAGGTGAGCTTCCCTCCCTCCAAGACATCTACAGGAAGCGGTGCCTGAGGAAAGCGGGGAGGATCATCAAGGACTCCAGTCACCCCAGCCATAAACTGTTCAGACTACTTCCATCAGGAAGGAGGTTCTGCAGCATCCGGTCCCGTACCAGCAGACTGAGAGACAGCTTCTTCCACCAGGCCATCAGACTGCTGAACACGTCATAGACACCTCACCTTCACTACTGGAACTTCAACATTATGCACTCCATACTGTACAGTAATGCCACTGTTTTGCACATGTCTCAACTCTGTATATTTTTATATATTTTATTTTATTGTTTACTCTATTTAATTTGTAAAATATGTGTACACACACACACACACACACACACACACACACATACACGTAGAAAAATATTTAGTATACACATCCGGAAATGCATATACTATTATATATTGTACATATATTTATTAGTTCAGATGTAGCCATTCTTGTATTTTGCTTGTTTACGTTATTGTATTTTGCACAACTCTGTTGCTTGTGAAGCTCGCACACAAGAATTTCACTCGCGTGTACTGTACCGATGTACCTGCACATGTGATGTGACAATAAAAGTGATTTGATTTGATTTAATTGTTGCCAGGGGAACAGTGAATACCACAATTAAAGAAGTATTAAAAGATTCAGATGAATAATCTTTCAGTCTTTATCTTGCACACTGTTTTCTGGACATTATTCACACAGTGTGTACAGGCTTGACTTCTCCTTGCTGGGTCAGTTCACTTATTCTAAAAGTCTGTTAACAGTATTTATTTTCCAAAGACAGCTTTTTGAAAGTGTTTCTCAGTACATGGAGCACACATGAAGTTGGCTTCAGACAACTCCATCTGTGATCACTGCTGCTTTAGCTCTCAGACAGAAGAAATTCTGAACATTGCTTGTTTGTTTTTTCCAACGTTCTGGTTTTAGGTTTATGTCCATCATAGGTTTTTGTGCCAGCTAAGAGGCACTTTCCTCAAGCATGTGGCCTCAAAAAGCTTTTTGCTTTCCATTGGCTATTTACTTTTTGGTTGACTTCTCATGAACCTGATTTTTTCATGCACTGCACTTGCTTTAGGTCCAGAAATTGGTGTCAAGGACAGCAAAGACATTCGTTAACCACTTTCTTTCAACAAGTCAAAAGGAACAAGTTGTTTTTCGTGCCAAGTGAATGTGAAATACTGTTAGATTCAAAAAGTGCTACCATGACTTTGAATCAGAGAATTACTCTTACTCATTTCTAAGACACATGCACTGTTTTACTTTTTCTGTTTTGATGTATTGTGCGTCTCGTTTGTGGTTCAACCAGGCTACTGAAAATACAGTCACATGAAAAAGAGTTTCACCTTGCCTTGGTTTTCTTAAAAGAGATAATGATGCAATCACATGACGAGGGATGTGTCACCCTGCCAAGACCTCTTGCCCCTCTTTTGCCCCCCATATAAGACTTTCTAGACCTGCCACTGCTTCAGTTTATTGAGGCATTCAAGTATTTATAGTTGTCATTTTTTGTAACCCAAGGATAAAAAAATAAATATTATTCACCTGGTTGAAGTGATGAGGTCCTGCCTCTGGACTATAACCATTGCAACACCTGAATTCTTTTCTTTTTCAGCCATTCTGTTGTAACTTTGCTGCTGTGCTTCGGATCATTGTGCTGGTCCATGGCCCACTTTCAGGCAAGCTTTAGCGGTTGGGCAGACAGCCTCCAATTTGACTCTAGAACAGGTTGGTAAACAGAGATGTTCATTATTGACTCAGTGTAAGGTGTAGAGTTCTTTTGCCTGGAGAACAAGGCCAATTTCCAGTTAACTTTACCACTATGTGCCAAGATGATCAATTTAAAGATTGATCTCTCCAGTTCTTGTATATTCAGCTTAGTACAAGACAACCAATGCCTTAATGAAATACAGTGAAAAGACATATTTAATCAGTGGCAGCAGGAGCAAGGTTGTTTTTAGGATCAGTTTTTTAGAGCCGCGCCCAAGTATCTTAGCAGTTACAGTACTATACTATACACTGGAATTGCACATATTAAGAAAAACTGAAGCTTATGCTCCCAAACTATTAGATCCTTTAACAAGTAGCAAATTGTAAAAGCTAGATATGGACAATAACTCCCTCCAAAAAAACTTCTTATACATTGTGTAATATATATTTGGTGTACATATATATATATATATTAGGGGTGCAACGATACACAAAATTCACGTTTCGGTTCGGTTTGATACTTTGGTGTCACAGTTCAATATTTTTTTGATACAAAAAAATGTTCATGCTTTTTTAATTTGTCATTTATTAAAATTCTAAATATATATTTTAACTCAAACGTACAGTTTTTAAATTTAATGTTGCTGAAACAACAAAGGGATAAAATAATAAATCTATCTGATCAAGAAATCACTCATGAGTTGGGTAAAGTTTGTAGCATGCGTACTTGTTGTTTTTGTCTGCTTCCACTTGTCTTTGCACTAGGATGATGAACACGGCAAATCTCCGTTAACGAGCTACCGCGGATCGCCCCGTGCGTGGGGCTGGACAGTGTCAACACGTTAACGAGCAAACTGCGCTAATGCAGTAGTTCCCACCCATGTAATTGAGCATTGCGTGGCACATCCGACATACTGTTTTACTTTTGTCCATGACGCACTTACCTTTAGGGTCATACTTCACATGAAGACCAAAATAGTTCCAAAGGCCAGATCTGAATGAGGGTGGGGGAGATTCAATTTGCCATGTTGCAATGAGCTTAGCTTCTGTCTTGCTAGCTTGCGCAGTGCTCAGTGGATCTGCGCTCGACAGTGCAGCCTAGGCGGAGTAGTCGAATGCAGATCCACTGAGCTCTCAACACAGACAGCATCATCAGAAAAAATCAGAATCAGAATCAGAATCAGAATACTTTATTGATCCCTGGGGGAAATTATTTTTTGTTACAGTGCTCCATTTTAAACCAACATTAAGACAAGACAGACAATACGCTAACTAAGAATAGTACAATATATACATATATATACATACATACATACATAAGTCACTTATAAATAAATATTTGGAAAAGAAACGTGTAGTTGTAGCAGCAAACAGTGTGTTAAGTGGATGCGTTGTACAGGGAGATGGCCACAGGCAGGAATGATTTCCTGTGTCGTTCAGTGGTGCTTTGTTGATCAAATAAATTAAAAATGTATTGTTCGATACATATGCGTACCGAACCGAAAGATACGAGTATCGTTGCACCCCTAATATATATATATATATAAAAATTCCCCACTTGCCCCTGTGGACGGTCAATCCTTCAAGGTCGGGTCCTCTACCAGAGGCCTGGTAGCTTGAGGGTCCTGCGCAGTATCTTAGCTGTTCCTAGGACTGCGCTCTTCTGGACAGAGATCTTCGCTGTTGTTCCCGGGATCTGCTGGAGCCACTCGCCTAGCTTGGGAGTCACTGCACCTAGTGCTCTGATTACCACTGGGACCACCATCACTTCCACCCTCCTTTCTCTTCTCTGAGCCCTTGGTATTTCTCAAGCTTCTCGTGTTCCTTCTTCCTGATGTTGCTGTCAATCAGAACCGCTACATCGATCACTACAGCCGTCTTCTCATGTTCTGCTAGCATCTTACACCCTGCTGTTATGTGCTGGATTGTCTCTGAAGCATCTTTACACAGCCTGCACCTGGGGTCTTGCCTGGTGTGATAGACACCAGCCTCTATGGATCTTGTACTCAGAGCTTGTTCTCAATGGATCTGTTCCTGTGCTGCCATGATTAGTGCCTCTGTGCTGTTTTTCAGTCCAGCTTTGTCCAGCCACTGGTAGGATTTCTGGATATCAGCCACCTTCTCTATCTGCCGGTGGTACATACTGTGCAGGGGCCTGTCCTTCCATGATGGTTCCTCGCCTTCCTCCACTTTCTTGGGTTTCTGCTGCCTGAGATATTCACTGAGCACGCTGTCAGTTGGGGCCATCTTCGTGATGTATTCATGGATGTTCCTTGTCTCATCCTGGACTGTGGTGCTGACACTCACCAGTCCCCGGCCCCCTTCCTTCCGCTTAGCGTAAAGCCTCAGGGTGCTGGACTTGGGGTGAAACCCTCCATGCATGGTGAGGAGCTTTCTTGTCTTTATGTCAGTGGCTTCTATCTCCTCCTTTGGTCAGCCTAGTACTCCAGCAGGGTACGTGATTATGGGCAGGGCGTAGGTGTTCATAGTCCCAATCTTGTTCTTACCATTCAGCTGACTCCTCAGGACTTGCCTGACCCTCTGCAGGTAATTGGTGGTTGCAGCTTTCCTAGCGGCCTCTTCATGGTTCCCATTCGCCTGCGGGATCCCCAGGTACTTGTAACTGTCCTCTATGTCTGCAATGTTGCCTTCTGGTAGTTCAATCCCCTCAGTTCTGACTACCTTCCCTCTCTTTGTTACCATCCGACTACACTTCTCCAGCCCGAACGACATTCCAATGTCATTACTGTATATCCTGGTAGTGTGGATCAGTGAATCAATGTCTCGTTCACTCTTGGAATACAGCTTGATGTCATCCATGTACAGGAGGTGGCAGACAACTGCTCCGTTCCATAGCCAGTATCTGTAGCCAGTCTTGTCAATGATCTCACTGAGGGGGTTCAGGCCTATGCAGAACAGCAGTGGGGACAGAGCATATCCTTGATAGATCCCGCACTTGAATGTTGACTCGTGCTATGGGCTTGAGGTTGGCCTCCAGTGTTGTCCGCCACATCCCCATTGAGTTCCTGATGAAGGCTCTCAGGGTCCTGTTGACCTTATATAGTTCTAGGCATTGATCCAGGAGTGGGGCATTGAGCCATAGGCCTTCTTGTAATCAATCCAGGCAGTGCACAGGTTGGTCAGTCTGGTCCTGCAGTCTCGGCTGACCTCTTGGTCTGCCAGTAGCTGGTGTTTTGCGCCTCTGGTATTCTTGCCCATCCCTTTCTGTGCCTCGCTCATGTATTGACCCATGTGCCTGTTCATCTTAGCCGCTATGATGCCTGACAGGAGCTTTCACGTGGTGCTGAGGCAGGTTATTGGTCGATAGTCGGAGGGGACCGGTCCCTTCTGGGGGTCCTTGAGGATCAGAACTGTCCGGCCTTCGGTTAGCCATTCCGGGTGTCCCTCGTCAACTAGCAGCTGGTTCATTTGTACAGTTTCCTGTACTTCTTAGGCACCTTCCTCATCGCGCCCTTCTGCAACTCCGATAGTTGGCTAACCTCCCTCCGTGCTACCTTGATCTTAGCCTCTAGCCTCCTTCTCCATGGAGGATACAGCCCCTTGTGGCTGTTCAACCTAACTGATCACTGCTGCCGTATTGTAGATCAGCTTGTTAGTGTCGGCAATCGTGGCTGTAGGTATCGTCCGTAGTGCTGCATTAACATCATATATATATATATATATATATATATATATATATATATATATATATATATATATATATATATGAAGCATATATGTTAGTTCACTGGTTGAAAACTATACTGAGGCAAAAATACAGCATGTTTTCTCAAACAGAGAGCTGCAAAACCACATTTCATCATATAATATGTATCTCCAGAAAGTCACGCACGAAAACACTCACAGACTCACAAGTTTGTTTATGTGATTCCAAGAGTTTTACAGTGAGGATGAAGGGGACACCCATTAACTTACCCCACTCTTGTCTTACATATCCACTGCTCAAGTGGGTAATGAAGGGCTGCACTCGGTGTCCAACCCTCTGTAAGAGCCCTTCAGCATTTACTGGGGTGCGGCAGTGGTAATTGTTTTTGAAAGGCTTAATTCCAGGTGGATGATCCCGCTCAAGTGGAGCAACTTCCACTTTATTCCAGATGGTGCTGGCATGCTTTTTCACAACTTTTGTAAAAAAAAAAAGAAAAAAGTTTGCAATCAAATTCCATCTGGATGGACAAAAACAGTTGGCCTGGAAAAAGCTCTGTCCCCAACAGAAGCACAAGCTCAGGCTCACACTGCTGGCCAAAAAACAGCAGCAGGAAACATGCTGTGATGCTGTCGATTGAAGTTGAGCTGGACAGGAAGGATGCCAGTTTTCACTAAATCAGATACACTGAACATAGAACAGCTTTACCATTGTACAAATGTAAAGGTTATTTCAAGTGAGTTTATTATTATTATTATTATTATTATTATTATTCATGATTGCATCTTTATACAGTTACAAGTTCAGAAAAAAACATTGTATGTATGTATTGTATGTATTCTATAATTTCATACAAGATGAGATACATGAAATATATTGCTTTTAAGAAATTTGTCATTTTTAGATCCCTGCCATTTTTAATATGTACAGTTTTAGTACAATGTGTACAAATTAGAAAAATAGTATCTAAAAACTGTTGTCAGGGAAACACCTTTCATGTGACATGAGAAGTTACTGATACATTTCATGACCCACCTATTAACACCTTTTGGTAAATGGAGAGTGAAAACACAGTTGAGATTTAACTGCAAAGTAAAAGGTTAAGTCATCTTCTAACACAGTGAAGGATGCTCCTTTAAGTCTGAATGTACTTGAAAAGTGACAGTACACTAGTAGTTATTAGTAGTTATTAGTCTGTGTACACTACCAGTTACAAGTTTGTACACACCTTCTCGTTTAATCGGTTTTCTCTATTTTCATGACTATTTGCACTGTTCAGATAAGTGAAGCAAGATTATTATTATTATTATTATTATTATTATTATTATTATTATGTGGAATTATGTAGCAAAGAATAAATTGCCAAATAACTTAGTGCACAGCTGACAGCGCTATTTGACAAATGTCAGAAATCATGCCATGGCAAGAACCAATCAGCTAAGTGGAGAGAAACAACAGTCCATCATCAAAGGAGCTTGAAAAGAAAAGCAACTGGACTTCTTTAAGTTTCTCTTCTTTAGATTTCTCTTTAAGAAACAGAGAAGTTCATGATTAAAGAAGCCCTGTCACTTTCCATGACCTGGATGGCTGAGAGCCTTCACAGACAGACAGTCCATCATTGCTTTAAGAACTGAAGGTCAGTCAGTCCACGCAGGCACCTGACCTAAACCCAGTGGTGATGGTTGGGATGAGATGGAGCGCAGAGTGAAGGAAATTTGGAGATAGTAGAGGTTTGAGGCAAGGCTGAGATTTTTTTGACATTTGCAGAGAAGGGATAGTGGAAATACTGGACAAAGGACATTGGATATGGAGCTGTAAGGCAGGAGGAAGGATGCTTACACTTCGTTTTTCTCTTTTCTCACCATCTTTCTACAGCATTGATCCAACCTTTTTAGTCTCTGTGTTAGAACCCATTAAAAACGTTTACAGCTGTTTTCTGTGTGCCTATGTGGTAGAATTTGAGGCAAAAATTATAAGAGGTCAATCACTATTAAGCTAGCTTAGCCCCTATATGCAAATATAAGTCTTAGCCATGTGGCTGTGGGTTGTATTAATCCTCTTCCTTTCAACCTGCCAGCAGCAGTTGTTTTTTTAAGTCAATGTAAAAAAAATTCTCCAAAGTTAAGAGAGTTTGATTTGAAAAAAAAATTGTGGCCCTGGCAATCTAAGGTGCAGCAAATTGCTTTGTAAAGTGGAGAAAATTGTAGGTGAATTAGAGCCAAGTTCAAGCTCAGACAGCACGATGATATAGTTGTACTAAGCATAAAAATTGCAACAAATGAAAACTACTTTAAATAAATTTGTATATATTTAACTTTTTATCCATATTATGGTCAAACGACATATATATTCTATGGGAATGAATGAATGCCCATGGGAGAGGTCTGTATCAGCAGCAAAAGATGTAAAACTTAAGGAAATAAAGTTAAAATTCAAGGATCTATGCCGTTCATTCAGTTGTTTCTAACCTGTCCAGTGGACCCGATTGGACTCTTTGCAGGGCCGATTTTAGCCTCTAAGCTTCATGTTTGACAACCCTCATCTACATGCTGTTCAGGTAACCTTGATTTTGTCACATTCTTCCTAAAAACACTACGACCACTTTAACCTATTAAGGAATTATTGTAAAGTGTGTGTTTGGCATGTGCACCGATGTGAGGCTTTTTAGAAAACTTGAATCAAATCAAATTAAGACATTTCCCTGCTGCTGCTTGTGCCAAGCTTTTGATATTGTATGCTTTCTCTTTAATATAATAGTAATGGCATTTGGCCCGTGGTACTTAAAGCACCAAAGATGGATAAATAGCACTAAAGGCCAGAGGGAAAATATGCAGATTTGATTATAGTGTGAACTGCATCTTTAAAAGCAAGCAGCAAAATAAAATGGAAAATGTGAAGTTATTGCTTTTTCTAAAATATGATTCACAAAGCATGTGCAAACTAAATGTTTCGATATACAATAAAAAAGGAGTTCAGTAAATAAAGTAAAGACTCCAGACATTTCAGAAAACATTAGTTTTCAGGTTGGTCGGGTTCATGTGTTATTTAGCAGCACTGAGCCTTTTTCCTGTTTCCACCTCTGGGCTCTCGCCTAAGTCACGGCAATTTTCTTGGTTCTGAACAGAATCTGTGCTTCTTTCCACAAGATCCAGAAGATCAACATTTTCTTTCTGCTGTCTCTGGTTACTCTTTGTGTCTTTGGAGTTCAAATCAGAATCTCGTGTATGTAACGTGAGGCTGTTCAGGCTTAGTAAATGAGAAATGTTGATGAGCATTCGCTCACAAGGACGTTTCAGACAGAGCAGTAAAAAAAATGTTCTTTCTGTCCTTGTTTTTCTCTGTCAAATACTGAAACATCTTCGGAGAAAACATCACTGTGTTAGAGAAAAAAAGGTGTTTTGTCTCTTTGTCGTACTCCGTGGCTCTTAAGAGGCTCTAGTCTCCTGGCATACTTTTTTATCTGAGCGTGTGCAGAAATCCTGTGATGTCAGAAGAGAAAGCACAACTTTAATAATTACGATCCTATTCTGTGTGATTATCTTCTCGGGAGAACATCTTCTGCGGTCCACGCTGTAATTTTCTAAAGTTGATCTCTGGGACATTAATCGCTGTGAGGATGTTAAAAGTAACTTTTTTATTTAATCCTTGTAATGTCCTTTGGACAAAATCCTTGTATGGAAACATTTTTACACTGTGAAATAAGATCTCCAGGATATGACCTTAATCTTGTCAGTGCAACTTCATTTTTAATCATTGTAAGACAGTTGAACACAGCGTGAAGCCGTGGCTGGAAAAGTTTTGGCCTGTTTGATTTTTCCTCTTCTGGGTTTTGATCCCATCGTGCTTCAAATACTTCCATGAAGTGAATTCCAGTGAGCTTAAAAGTCAATATTGAGTATATCATTGGTATATGAATGTTTAGCATATTGCAATTCTTCAATAAGAAAGTAAAATAGCTTCTTCACAGCCATCCTTTCATTTCACTGGCTGCAGTGAAAAAGCAGCCTGTTGGGTTTATCTAGGCTGTAACACGAAACTACTAACTGCACGACAAACAAGGCAAGAAGGTGCTCTCTGTGCTTGTTTCTCCCGAGGGAAGTCAGCCAAAGTTGAGGAAACGATTTCTTCACCTGAACTCAACCAACTTCGACTGATTCCTTCGCTACAGCCCTTTTTATTGTCAGCAAGCAATCATTCATGAATATGCAATTACAAATACACGTGACAGTCTTAAGCTTAAGTCTTGTATCTGAGCAACATCAGTGTCTATATTCTGTGTGTGTGTGTTTCCAGCCATACTATACATAGACATTCGACCTTTCAATGAACTTAAACTGTGTGTATGAGGCATGCAGAAAAGTAGAAGTAAGCGTCTTGCTGAACTATAAAAACAGGAACTTGCAATAGGTCATATCTCAAATGCACATTTAAAGGTGTGATGTCTTGCACCTCTAAGAAACAGAACAATCTGGTTCCTAAAGCTATAATGGAAATTATAGCATCGAGGCTGCTTTCTCTCATCTCATGGTACACAAGTGCGCACAGAATCTTATCAGACCTAGTAAGGATATGATTTTTATCACCATACAAATGATTATATATTTCTAAGCATAAATGACAATATAAAAAATATCAATTCCAAAACAACCAATGCCCAAAGACAATCTTTGACAGAAGATTGTCTGAAGAGCTGCTGGAGTCGGGCTCTTTGAAGGCAAGAATGAATTCAATGGGATGGTTTAAGATTTTTGCACAATATTGTAACTTTGCAGGGGTTACAAGTCTGTGTTGTGTGCTCAACACTAAGCTATCTGAGTCACCTGGGGTCTGTTTCCAAAAAGCAAAACAGAAAGAAATTCAATATGTCCATGAGACATAAAGACAGACAATATTGACTTCTGTCAAAATCATATCTGTTTAAAATCAAATCTCCTCCAGGTAAGCACCCGTGTTTCCCTCAACAAATCTAAAAAGAAAAGAAATAGGAGATTCTGGGCAAAGAATAATGAATTGCCGACAAAAAAAAGTCATTATTGATGGGAAAAGTTTACTTTTAGCAAGCCTCTTGATCAATCAACCTCTGGCTTCTGCCTGTAGGCGTAAGCCTTCACGTTTATTTATCTTTTTTTATTTTTTACCAATTCAACTTCCCTTTTCACTCTCTTATTTTAACACAGAGCAGGTGCTCCTCACAAACGCCAGCAGTGTTTCCACAAGCCAATTCCCTGTTAATTTACTATACTCTGCAAAAGGGTAAAAGCGGCAAAAGGTCAGAGCCCGTATGTCTTGCATTCATTCTTCAAATCAAACCTCACAAACACACCTTTCCTGACCTTCATTTTAGATACAGTTTCCATAATTCACCGCATAACCCTGTGGCTCCCTGCCAGTGTTCATAGAGGGAATTTAATATGAAAGAAGAATGTTGCAACATTTCACTGAAGAGTCTGTGAGAGATGCTGCACAGGGACACTTGATTTTACTAAAAACGTGAGCATTAATACGAGTTGTTGGCACCATGTGATGTCATATCTATATTTTTGTTTAATTTTTGCATCACACCAGATGTTTTGTGACTGTACCAATGAATGCATATTTATAAAATGACCACAGCTTTGCTGCCTTTTCACATTTATTCACTAGAAAGAGGAGTCACACAACTCCCTACCCTCTGCACGATCATAACCCTTCAGTCACTTGCTGTTTGCTGAGATAACAGTGATGTATGTGTGCATGCATGTGTGTGTGTGTGTGTCTGTCCACTGAAATATGTCTCCAATCATATTAATATCAAGTGAGAAGTGCTGAGGGCACCACCATGGTTATGACCTCCTTAACGCCGTCCTTTGTTTTATGGGCAATCTGCTCTGACAGATCATTAATAGAGAGAGAAGGGTGGAGGAGGTGGGGTAGGAGGGGAGAGAGCTGGGTTGGACAGCAGAGGAAAAGTGATGCAAGGATGGCAGAAGGAAAAAAGGAAAAGAAAAGAAAAAAAAGTACTCGCTGCTGTAATAATGTAGTTGTTACATGAGAAAGGACAATGTGGGTTTTTCCAAAAATCGTATATTTAAGCTACGCACTGGGTACACCTGTTCATCCTAAACATGATCAAGGAAATCTGCTGAAGTTCAAACCAACAGAATGAGGAATAAAGGTGGTTTAATTAGCTTTGAATGTGGCTAAATTAGTATTTTTGAAACTGCCGATCTGGGATTTTCTTACTACATCATCGCTAAGGTTTGCAGAGAATAGTCTGAAAACTAGCAAATATCCAATGCGTGACAGTTTTTCTGAGTAAAAATGTTTATGCCAGAGGTCAGAGGAGAATGGTCAGACTGCTTCAAGCTGACAGGAAGGCAGCACTAACTCAAATATTTGATTATTGGAGCAGAGCAGCAGATGGGTTACACTAGCAGAAGACCTCACCAGGTGCCACTCTGTGAGCTAAGAACAGGATGCTGAGCTGAGGCTACAGATTTCACAGGCTCACCAAGTGGAAAAGAAATGATTGGAAAACTGGTGCCTGGTCTTTGTTGCAGTATCTGTATATTTGCCCAGCTTATGTTTCTTGGGTCCGACGTTACAATCACTTTATGACATTGTATATTACTCCGCTAGAAGCAACCATCAGAAAATTGGTGCATTCTAGACACGAAGCTCAAAAGGTCTTAAACTGGTTTTCTAAACATGACAGTGAGTTCACTGTACTCAGCAGATAGATAGATAGATAGATAGATAGATAGATAGATAGATAGATAGATAGATAGATAGATAGATAGATAGATAGATAGAATATAATCTCACAGCAAGCCACATTACTTAACCCTTTACAGCCGATCGGAGCGGGCACGCTGTTTTGCGTAACTATTTTTAAATCCCGGTAGCTCTGCAACCAAGTAAGCTAGCGCAATAATTTTTTTTGCATATGAAACTGGAGGAGTTGTACTTACATCTTATGCCATCAGCTTGTCCTAGGTCACAGTTTCCTTCCACATATAGCTTTGCAAAAACTGCATAAAAATCACTTGCAGCAACAAAAACATGATATTCCAGAAACACGCTTCGCCGATCCATCAGCTGTTTGTAACACTTCCTACGTCCATCAGCGCGAACTATCACATGACCGCATGACCTGCCCGAAACCGGAAGTGACGTCATTTTGCGGAAATGTAGTTTTTTTACGATCGGGGCCTTATGAGCTTGTGTTTTACTTGTTATGTGTTTTAAAAAGTTATGTTTGACTTTATGACTTTCTGTGTCGTTTCTGGGATGCTTAAGACTCATATTGCACTGCTGGAAATAGTTTATTTTGATGCATATGCTGTTATTTTGCAAATTTGCACTATAATATTTATTTTCGTTTTTCCTGCAGTATATAAAAATTGGTGTATTTCAAAAATAAAACTATGAAGACACTCAAAATAAATTTCCTGTGGTGGGAAACTAGTTTGTGTAACTTTTTTGTATTTACAGTTTTGAGGGATAAGCCTCTTAAATTTCTCTAACTAGAAATATATGTTAAAAAAACAAAAATCATTTTCAATTTTTTTGTAGTTTATTGCACTTTTTTGCAATTTATGTAATTACTATGCACCTAATGCAGACATATTATTAAAGTTTGGGCTATAATGGTTGTATTGATGTATAGCAACTTGAAATGCTCCCAAAAATGGCTCCACAGCATGTAAAAATATAATATAAGCTCTGGCGAACTTGGTTCTATGGTAGGTCTTAAAGGGTTAAATAACCCCATTAAAAATAGTTCAAAGCCCTCTGACCTCACAAAAATGGTCAATGGTCAGTGACTGAAATTTGCCAAGGTGAGACTGGGGAGAAGGCTATCAGCTGTAGCTAGGAATTCTGTGCCAGCATTGTTTTTCATGCTCCTGCCAAAGCGTTATTATGCAACTCATCATGGTTGTTTTTTGTTTGTTTTTTTTGCTATGGGAAAGAATAATACTACTATACAGCTGACAAGACTGGTTCCAGTTTTTCTACTATGTGATTATTTTGTCTCAGTGTGTGTTATGAGAAGGTGTCCATGTGCAACAGCCTAGAGGAGGAAGACAGGACAGATGGACAAATGTTCTTCCCACATTAGCCAAATGTTAGCGAGACTGTTATTATACCTTTGACAGGCAAAATCTTACACACAAACCAAAGATGAAATACCCAAATGAAGGACAAAAGCAGCTAGAGGGTAAAGATGGACGATAAGTAGAGATGAAGACGCGGAAATAGAAAAAAATGGCAAGAGAAAAAATTGTGAGAGAAGGGCCAGAAGAAGAAATCTTTTCAGTAGAAATGATGACAGGAGAGCAAAGAGTCATGGAGGGTGTTTGAAACAAAAAGAAAAAGAGGGAAGTTAGTGACTAATAGAAGAAGAGGTGAAAGGGGAGACAGAGAATGGAGGATGGCGATGCTGGCAGGATGGAAGATGCATTGAGCACAGCAGTATTTCTCTCCAGTCGTTCCTGTTCACTGACTCTCTGGAAAATAGGATGAACGACTGGTCCAGTCAAGACAGGAGGGAAGAGACACAGATGGAGTGAAAATAACCCAAACTCGTAATGGAAAATGACTTCAACTGTGTAAAATCTTCATCCTTCAAATACAAACCGACAAAAAGGGCTATCATATGTGCAGTATATACTGTTTGTTACTAATGGACATCCAGGTAACATGAACCACCTTTTGTAGTCGTAGTATTTTAGTTACATAAATGGTTTGGTGACAAAATGATGAACTTGCTTAAAGGAAATAAAAAACAAGTCGGGGGGGTAAAAGTTACAGGTTTTGATAATGATTTAAATCAAACGCTATGAGCACAGTCATTGGATCACAATCCAAATTATTTGGACAACACAGATTTAGAACTTTGCAAGACGTCTCTAATAAAATATTGCTCCCACTAGTGTCTGATGGGAGGATGTCAACTTGTCAGCAAAGCAAACCTGCTGAGGAACACTTATAGCTCTGAGAGATTTTCTAACTGGCCAAATCACTCAAACGTCTTTTGCTCCTGTCATTATTTTTGGCTTGTTTCTCTGTGCATATGTGTTTTTCTTCCCTAAACTTTACTTAAGCGTGGATCTACAGCATGTATGCATGCATATTTTGCACTGCACTGATGCTGGCTGTAGCAGTTATCAGAGTCAAAATTCCTTCCAATATTTATTAACCTCTCCAAAGAGCTCTGACCTGTGGGGTCTTGACAAACCTCCATGGGAAGGCTATCAGGAGGAATCCTGATCAGATGCCTAAATGTCTCTGCATGTTCCTCCTATTTCTCACCAGATGCTCCTCACACTAACACTATCCGAATCCCCCTATGGAGCAAATTCATTTTGGCATTGAAGTCCAAGCGTCTTTCCATCCTTACGTAGACTTCACGATTGGCAGTGAGGGTTTGATTACAGATTGATTCCTATATCAAAATGCCTTCAGGCTCTCTATTTACCACAGTGATCTGATACAACAGCTGCATTACTCCATCTTGATCAGTTCATCTCATATGCCACCTTGCCATCACTTCTGAGAAATATCCCATCACACTTAAATTTGCTCACCTAGATCCAGCCCAGAGGCAGCACCACAATGTTCACTATGGCATCAAATACTGACTCTCATCCCAGCAGTCCAATCACTAGTGTAATCACCCCAACAATCGCCCTCATCTCAGTGATAACTCCAGTTTTCGCTGAATGTTACATTCAAATCAATACAACAAGAATATGTAATCAGCCAAAAGCAGGGATGCAATTTTGAGGTTCTAAAAATAAACATCCTCCTCACCTTACCTACTCCTTCATGGGTCCTCCATGAGTCCAACAACCACCAGAAATGTACTCGACGATCTGCCAGGAGACACATTTCTTAATAAAATATACCAGAACAATGCCCTGTCCTCCTGCACTACCCATGAAAGGATGGCCAAGAAGATCCATTTATAAGCCTTCTACAAAAGGAAAGGTAAAGTGTTCAACGATTAGTTAGAATCTTCCCTTCTGCATCCTACAATAACTCTTCCCAGGTTGGATGAGGGTTGGATATCTCAAAAACTGTAGCGCACTTCAAGTTCCCAGATTTGAAGATAGGAACCAGCGACTTCACAGGCGCTGTCCCAAAACTCCATCAAACACTGAAAAATTGTCAATATGGTGGCAAATCTGTGAGGGTACTTCATTAAATTTTTTCCAGTTTATCAAATTTTATTTGCAGAGCAGTCATTACCCTTGAAAAAAACAATTCATCTTCTTCTGTTGTTCTCTACTTCTCCCATCTTTGGCAGCTCTGATAAATGATAATGTAATTTCTAACTGCGACAGCTGCAGTACAGCATTTATAATCGGGTGAAGCTGAGGTATTTTCCAGAATATGTAGAGAAGAGAAGAGAAGAGAAGAATATGTAACGAACTAACCTGGGATGTGCTGATGTGGAGGGGCAATGCACCCCATTACATGTATGGATGGTTGTGATACACACAGTATCTTTCTGAAGGTGAAACTTTAAGTTAACAGGTGACTGCTTCCTTTAAACTGGCCAGTATTGCATGCCCAGTCAAGTCTAGAGTTCACAGTTCAAAAGAAAAAGACAGAAGAAACAACACCTCAGTCTCTGGAGACAATATGAATGAATACAGGGGCAGTGTAGGCAGGTGACACTCTTAAATACCACAGGAGGAATCACTGAGAAGTCATCTGGATAGCAGGGTTACTTTACGCGCTGGTGTTGGGTCCAAGAACGAATTCAAACTTGAGGCAGCAACGCTCTGTCATCTACCCTCCAACTACTAGACAGTGGTTAGCAGTTCTATCTCACTCTGAGTTTTCACTCAGCCTCCAGCTAGTTGAGCAGTTTGAGCAGTTAAGGTTAGCCTTCTCTGCAACCCCCTGCCAATGGCATTTTACCTTGGTGTTGGGCTAAAGCTTCATTCATCACTTCCCAAATATTTCACACGAAGTCAAATTCACTTTCCAAACTCACTTCAATCACTGACATTCTGGCAGTGGAACTCTTAAGTTAAGGTTTATCAGCAGCAAGCACCTAAAAAACGAATGTACACACACTCCAGTGAGAGACAACCAACTGTTGGCCTCCACCCGACACCCACCAAAGGGAACGTGACAGACCGCCCTTCTTCTTCAGCTATATGTGCACCACCTCCTAACTTCTGTTAGGGCGTACACCCGTGTCCATGAAATGAGGAAGGAAGAGACATGTAAGGTAATACTATTGGACTCAGAGGCTTCCACACTGAAACTAAAAAAATTAATGCTCAAGAAAATGTTAAAATAATGGTTAAAATAAAAGAGCACAAAGACGTGAGTATAGGAAAATGATACTGCAGATGTTCAGGAGAGCAAACTTTCACTTTGTTTTATTCTTAGTGGATTCCCTTAGTGAGAAGGAAAAGTTACATTAATATGATGCATTTGTCAATCGCATACTAAATCAGAATCAGAATCAGAATCAGAATCAGAAAGGGTTTTATTGCCAAATGTTGAGCGGGTTTACAACATTAGGAAATTGCTGCGGTGCTTCAGTGCAAACATACTGTTATAAATACTGTTATAAATTAAGCTTAAATAGACATGAAAATAAAAATGAGAATAAGAATTAAAAGTGCTAAGTAGATAGATAGATATATACATGATATATACATGAGTGCAGGTGGTGATCAGTGCCAAACATGGAATGATGCAGTGAACACAGCGTAGGGTCATGTGTTAGTGGTGGGAACAGTCATACGGTTATTGTTCATGTGTTCAACAGATAAGGGGAAGAAACTGTTCTTATGGCGAGAGGTTCTGGTGCGAATGGACTGGAGCCTCCTGCCTGAGGGAAGCAGGTCAAACAGACTGTGTCCAGGGTGAGAAGCGTCAGCTGAGATCCGAGCTGCACGCCTCAGTGTCCTGGAGGGGTACAGGTCCTGCAGAGATGGGAGTCTGCAGCCAATCACCTTCTCAGCAGAGCGCACAACACGCTGCAGTCTCTGTTTGTCCCTGATAGTGGTTCCAGCGTACCACACGGAGGAGGTGAGGATGGACTCGATGATTGCAGTGTAGAATTGCATCATCGTCCGTGTTGGCAGGTTGAATTTCTTCAGCTGCCTCAGGAAGTACATCCTCTGCTGGGCTTTCTTAATGACGGAGGTGATGGTGGGCTCCCACTTCAGGTCCTGGGTGATGGTGGTACCCAGGAAGCAGAATGAGTCCACAGAGGTGATGGGGGTGTCAGTCAGGATGATGGGGGGGAGTGGAGCTGTGTGCTTCCTGAAGTCCACAATAATCTCCATGGGAGCTTTTCGAGCATTCAGACTCTTAAACTGCTTCCTCACACCTTCTTCATGAATATGAAGAGTTGTGGTGCGAGGAGGTGGTGTGAAATCCTCTTTTGTGTGGGGTGAGGAGGGGGGTGTTGTAGGTGAAGTGTTTGAAGGTGGCTCTGTGGAGGGGGGAGAGGTGGGGGAATGAGTGTCCAAAGTGTCTCTATTGTAGGGGCCGTTGGAGGTGTGAAGGCTGCCTGATGGCTCGTCAAAACGGCAGTAAAAGTCGTTGAGGGTGTTGGCTAAGACCAAGTCATCAGTGGAGTGGGGGGTTTTAGGCTTGTAGTTGGTGATATTCCTAAAACCTTTCCACACAGAGGCCGAGTCATTCTCTGAGATCTGCTGCTGCATCTTCTCAGAGTGCTGATGTTTAGCAACGTCCATTTCTTTAGTGAACCTGTACTTGGCCTCTCTGTAGTAGTCCCTGTCTCCGCTTCTGAACGCCTTTCTCTTTTCCAGCCACAGCTTTTTGAGTTTAGGAGTAAACCAGGGTTTGTCATTGTTATAACTCACCCTGGTGCGTGATGGCACAAGGCTGTCCTCACAGAAGTGGATATAGGAGGTGACAGTGTCGGTAAACTCGTCCAAGCTGTTAGAAGCAGCCTTCATTGTGTCCCAGTCTGTAGACTCCAAACACGTGCGAAGCTCCTCCACAGCCTCGTTGCTCCACAGTTTTTTGGTCCTCACGACAGGTTTGGAGAGCTTCAGCCTCTGTCTGTACGCGGGGATTAGGTGGATCATGACGTGGTCAGAAAGTCAGAGTGAAGCGTGGGGCACCGCGCGATAGGCCCCGCTGATCGTGCTGTAACAGTGGTCTAATGTCCTCTCCTCTCTGGTCGGGCATTTAATATACTGCTTGTATTTGGGAAGCTCATGGCTCAGATTGGCTTTGTTAAAGTCCCCAAGAGCAATGATGAGAGAGTCCGGGAATGTCCGCTCCATGTGCAGTATCTGCTCCATGAGTGCGCACTGAGCTGCCTGCGCATCCGCATCTGGCGGGATGTAAACAGCGGCCAGGATGAATGAAGCAAACTCCCGCGGAGAATAAAACGGTTTGCAGTGAATAAAAAGGTATTCCAGAGAGGAAGAGCAGTGCTGAGCAATCACTGTTACATCTGTGCACCAGCCACTATTAATGTAGAAGCAGACACCTCCACCTTTGGTCTTACCAGAGAGAGAGGCCTGCCGGTCCGCGCGCAGCAGATGAAAGCCCTCCAGCTTGAGCGCGCAGTCCGGCATGTCCTCACAGAGCGACGACTCCATAAAACATAAGACACAGGAGGAGGCAAAGTCTCTGTTCATGCTTCTCATCAGGGCCAGCTCGTCTATTTTATTCCTGAGTGAGCGAACATTGGAAAGGAAGATCCCAGGAAGAGCAGTTCGCAGTCCACGTCTCCTCAGACGCACGAGTGCGCCGGCTCGCTTACCTCTCTTTCGGCGTCTCACTTTCCTGATCAGAGTCTGCAGTAAATCTGCCGCAGATGCGACAACTATTGGAAGTAAATCCACAGGTGTTGTAGTCCTGTAGTTAAGAAGCTCTTCTCTGGTGTAAGAATATCCAGAGGAGTGCCCAGACACAGAAGTTATGCACAAAAACAAAACAGAAACATCAAACTTGCAACATATATAGTTTGAAATTTCATTATAGCTACATACCTTTGAAAAAGAAACACAAACTATTTCTCATAATTAGTAACCAGTCCCACAATGTTCTGCACAAAAATATTTTCCCCACCTTTATTTCTCAAGATCTGGTCATCCTAATTACACCTCATTTAAAGCATGAGTCTTGTTGGAGAGTAAGTAGCTGAAATCTGATTGATTGCACTGCAGCGCATTTTTAGATCTGCAACTTAGATCACATTTTAGACCAGCTGCAGACATGGTTTAAATGTGATCTGAGACTCTGCACGGTGTGAAGAAAGTCATGATGTAATAACTCCACATAATGTGATAAAAGATGCAATAAAATAAAATATTATGATTTAATTACAAAAATTGAAAACAGAATCAATATCCAAGCTGTATCAAATTTGCAAGAACTCTTATACGAGGGTATATACGTGTGTGTGTGTGCGTGTGTGTGTATGTGTGATTATTTTTCCATTGTGTATGCATACATGGAGGTGTGTGTGTCTGCAAGCATCATTAAAGTCAGTTAATGGCCATGTTTTGTTGACAGACAAAGTGCTGTTCATTCTGCTGGAAAGGACAGTCAGGTCTGTCTGTCTTTTCCATCACTCTGTCTCTTTAATCACCTTCTTGCTCTCTTGCATTTTCACTTTCTCAAGACCTCCAATGAGTTTAGACGTGTTTGCAGAGAAGTTCATTTGATTTGTCTCATTTCATACCTTTCAATTTATCCTTCTCTCTTTTATTGTGAATTCAGGTCTTGAGTATTAAAATCAAATCCAGACTTGTTTCTGAAACAAAGTGGCATGTTTTAGAACATTTAGTGTGTTAATTATGGGAGAAATTATGTCACACAGTGGAAAATTGTGTTTTTATATTTTGTTTTGGATCAGACTGTGTTGGTACAGGGTGTCGATTTTATTTGCATGATTTTATTGTAATAGTGATATTGCATGTTTGTTTATTGATATTCCTATTGCATGATTTTATCTCCATATTTATAGTGTGTGTTTAGTGTTGATTGAACAATATGTTTTTTATTATTCCACTGTGGATTAAGCGGACAATTGTAGGCACCTGTGAGGTGGGGGCGTTCCCCGAGGTGGCCTATCAGCCACCAAACTGACTTAAGGGAGATAGTGAGCGCAAAGACAAAAAAGAGAGAGACACACGAAAAGTGGAGAGCTGGAAAACAAAACGTGTGCAAGCCAGCATATGAGAAGAAGGACCTCTGGCCTGACTGTGGGGCGCCACGAGACATTCGGCGATCGGCCAGCATAACCCGGCGATCCAGTCCCGACGGACAGAATAGCGACCGTGGGAGGCGACGCGTGAAATCCACAGTAGGGCAGGGGTACGCCTCTGCCTGCATCTGGCGGAGCTACGAGGGAGGCCGTGCGAGGAGGTGGAGAGTGGCTGGACTGCACGATTGCGCACAGTCAGGTGGAGATAGGAGCCTCCTCCCTGGTCTTCTGCTGGCGAGAGTCCACATCCCGGAAGAGGAGTTCCTCTCCTGTCTCTCTCAGCTCAGGAGAATTTGCCCGTGTGTTGCTGGACTGGGAGAATTAGGACCATGGGGGGGGGGGAGTTTTTAGTATAGGGAAAAACATTCATTTAGCTTTATGTTTTTAGCGTTTAATCATTCCTGCCGGCAGGGTTTTTAGCGGGTTGTAAACACTATTTTTATTGTATACGGGGATTTTAGCTTGTATTTGGGGTTCTGACTGTGTTTTATCCTGAAAATAAATGGTGTGTTTGAAGCCAGCTAAATTTCTGTGCTCTGAGTGCTGACCCACTCACTCCCCTTTCTGCTTGTATAAGCGTGGTGGTGAAGATTTAGTTCCACCAGTTTAGCGGCTACATAATTTTGGCGTTTGTCGACAGGATCCAAGTTTGGGGAGCAATGTTCAGCACCTGGAGTGCAGATATAGAGATGATGATGCCAGTGTATCCGGGTGCCCCTTGGGTACCAAAATATAAGGGTCCTGAAGCAGATGTTTCATATGGTGACTGGAAAGAACCAATACAAGGTTTATTGAATGCTCAAGAAATAGCTGAGGCCCGGAAAGTAGAAATTTTAATTGGGGCTTTAAGCGGTGAGGCAAAGCGTCAAGTAAGCGTGTTAGAAGAAAAAGATAGAGACCAGATTAGGAAAATATTCGCATATCTAGATTCTCTATATGGTGACAATACCTCCCTAGCGGTTTTGAGGTCGCAGTTTTTTAGCTGTATACAAAAACAAAATGAGTCGGTAAAATCTTTTACCTTAAGGTTGAGGGAGTTGCACTGCAGGCTACAACAGCGCAATCCAAATCAAGCACCTACTGAAAAGTGTTTACAGGAACAGATGCTGTTGGGCCTGCGGGAGGGCCCGTTGTCACAAACCCTGCGAGCCTACGTGCGTCACCATCCAGAAGAGGATTTTGCAACAGTCCATCGGGAGGCGTTGCTCCTAGAGGAGGAACAGTTGGGACACCAGGGATTGCAAACTACGTGCTTGGCAGTGGGTGAGTCCAGGTGTGTTAAGCCACCTTATGAACCAGACTGGAAAGAGACATTTAAAAAAGAAATTATGGAGGATGTCAAGGGTCAAATGCGAGATCTTGTTAAAGATGTTGTTAATGAAATTAAACCGCTCTTGCCACAGCAAAGCCCAGCCGGCTCAGCTTTTAATAAATCAAGGTTTAAGCCAAAGCATTCTGGGTATGCTAATAACTGGACCCGAGAGGGAGAACCCATTTGCCATCGTTGTAAACAAGCTGGGCATATTGCCAGATTCTGTCCGAGCACACTAGACCAGCAACCACCTTTAAACTAATAAACCCCGCTGCCGAGGCCGAGGCGGTGGGGACAAGGGACTATTCAAACAATCAGGGGGCCAGTACAGCTTTTGTGGGAGAATGTCCACTCATTGAGGTGTGTATGGGAGGGGTTAAGATGACGGGATTATTAGACACAGGCTCTCAGGTTACACTAGTGCAACAGCAGGTAATGGATCTCCATTTCCCTG
This sequence comes from Maylandia zebra, assembly GCF_041146795.1. Classification (NCBI taxonomy): domain Eukaryota; kingdom Metazoa; phylum Chordata; class Actinopteri; order Cichliformes; family Cichlidae; genus Maylandia; species Maylandia zebra. The sequence continues at coordinate 29,494,480 of NC_135168.1, forward strand.
AAGTGAATAAAACTGACACACCCCTGTTGTTCGCCTTAAAGGCAGCCAATGGACTTGAGATACCATACTCAGGCTATGCGGTTATGGATTTTGAGGTAGAAGGGGTGGAGATACCAGGAAAAGGGGTTGTGGTTGTGAGAAATGACTGTTCCACGCACCCTTTAATTATTGGTATGAATGTTATTAGTGCATGCTGGAATGATGTTTTTGCCAAGGGCAAGTCTGCTTTTCATCCTCAAAAGCTGAAGTCCCGCAGAGCATGGAAAGAGGCGTTTGCCGTCTGTCAACAGACTGCTACCACCAAGACTGATGGCTTTCTAGGCTATGTTCGACCTGCTAGCCGCAGAGGAGTCAAGGTGCCCCCGAACTGTGAAATGGTGGTCTGGGGCCAGACGTGTAAAGGTAAGGGTGGGACAGAACGCTTGGCACTAGTGGAAGCCTTACCTGATGCTGGACCCTGGGGGGTAGCCCGAACCCTGTCAGTAGTCAAAGGAGGGAGGCTCCCTATCCGGGTCTGTAACCCTAATCCATACGAAGTGACTATAGGACGCTACCAGAAAATGGGCCAGTTGTATCAGGTGGAGGAGTCGGACGTGGAGATGGACAGTGATCTTAGCCTGACAATGGGATCCGATGGTGTGATCGAGGTGGGCGTAGTTGAAGCAGCTGGGCCCGAAGAGCCTGCGATCCCTGAAGAGGAGGTGAGTCAACTGCTTAACGGCATAGACTTGACCCCCCAGCAGAAGGTCGAGCTCCAGACCCTGCTGCAGAGGTGGCGAAAGGTGTTTGCTGTAAACGAGGAGGATTACGGAAGAACTGATTTGGTCCAACACCAGATCCACACAGGTGATACGCCACCCATTAAACAAAAATATCGTCCTTTACCACCACTGATGTACAAAGAGATTAAGATACTTCTAGCAGATATGCTGAAAAAAGGTGTCATTCGGGAGAGTAGCAGTCCCTGGGCAGCCCCCATTGTGTTGGTGAGGAAAAAGGATGGCAGTTGGCGATTTTGTGTAGACTACAGAAAATTAAACGCAGTAACTCATAAAGATGCGTTCCCGCTCCCCCGAATTGAAGAGACTTTAACATGTCTGACCAGAGCTGAGTGGTTTTCCACACTGGATCTTGCCAGTGGATACTGGCAAGTGGAAATGGATCCTAAGGATCGGGAGAAAACTGCATTTACCACTCCTCTGGGTTTGTTTGAGTTTGATCGCATGCCTTTTGGACTCTGTAATGCCCCTGCCACCTTCCAGCACCTGATGCAGCGGTGTCTAAGTAGTCACCTTTCTGAATCGGTTTTGGTATATCTGGATGATATAATAATCTACTCACCTGACTTCTCTACTCATCTACAGCAATTGGAGAATGTCCTGCAGAAGCTGTGGCAACATGGTCTGAAGCTGAGACTGGACAAATGTAAGCTGTTCCACCGTCAGGTGAAGTTCCTGGGGCATCTTGTCGACCAACAAGGGGTAAGACCGGACCCTGAGAAAATCCAAGCTGTCCAGAACTGGCCTGTTCCCTCTACCACCCGGCAGGTCAGAGCCTTCCTTGGCCTGGCAGGTTATTACAGGCGATTTGTCCCAGGGTTTGCTAGGTTGGCTCGACCTTTAAATGCTCTGCTCGTGGGAATTTCTAGCAGGTCAAGCATGCAGGTCCAGTGGTCTGCTGAATGTCAGGAAGCCTTTGACAGCTTGAAATGTGCTCTGACCGAGCGCCCCTTTTCTGGCTTATGCAGATTTCCTGGAGCCCTTTGCACTTTATACTGATGCCAGCAATCAAGGCTTAGGTGCTGTGTTAGCTCAGGTGCAAGATGGCAAGGAACGGGTGATTGCATATGCCAGCAGGAGCTTACACCCCACCGAACGAAATGACAAAAACTATAGTTCCTTCAAACTGGAACTTTTAGCTCTAAAATGGGCCATTACTGAGAAGTTCAAGGATTACTTGACAGGTGCCAAGTTTGTCGTGTATACCGACAACAATCCTGTGGCCCACTTACAGAATGCTAGACTTGGGGCAACAGAGCAACGCTGGGTGGCACAGCTGGCATCCTTTGACTTCGAGGTTAAGTACAGGGCTGGAAAAGAGAATGCTAATGCTGATGCTCTCTCTAGATTTCCCACAGACTGTCACACAGCTTACATAAACATCACGAGTGCTCCACGTCGGGAGCCACAGGGGCTGGTGCCGCAGATGAATGACTGGAAGGAGGCTCAAGAAAAGGACATGGATCTGCGCATCCTGAGGGAGCATGTGGAACAGGGAATCCCCCCTGATGCACCAACGAGGAGATCCCTACCTAGCCCTGTACAGAAGTTATTACAGCAATGGAGAAGGCTGCAGGTTTGCGAGGGTACGCTGTGCAGAGAGGTAAGGGACCCTAACACTAACGAAATGTACCTTCAGATCCTATGTCCTGCAGAGAGACACAAGGAGGTGTGGGAGAAGTATCACGAGGCAGCGGCGCATGCGGGAGTGGAAAAGACACTGTCCAGGATACGTCGCTTCTTTTATTGGCCCAGCATGGAAGAGGAGGTGCGCGAATTCCAGCTAGGGTGCGCTGCGTGTGGCCTACGAGATAGAAATAGGCCTAGAGCCCCCTTGCATCCCGTTATTGTGTCCTATCCCCTTGAGGTTGTGGCCCTGGACTTTCTTACATTGGGGAGGCCCACAGACAGGTACCAGAATATTCTGGTTATGACTGATCTTTTCACACGGTACGCCTGGGCAGTTCCTACCAAAGACCAGACTGCTCAGACTGCGGTGCATGCTCTTTGGGCTCACGTGATTCAGACCTTCGGTTGCCCGACCAGGCTACACTCAGATAGAGGTGGTCATTTTGAGTCTGCCCTGATGTACCAGCTGTGTAAGTGCTATGGCATTACAAAAAGCAAGACCACCCCATACCATCCGGCTGGAAATGGTGGGGTTGAGAGGATGAACCAGACGTTGCTGCACATGCTTCGGTCCTTAGAGTCAGAGAGACAACAGAGGTGGCCAGAATATCTCCCAGAGCTCTTACAAGCATACAATAATACTGTCCATAGTGCCACAGGGTATGCGCCGTCGTACCTGATGTTTGGGCGGCATTTGAGGCAGCCAGTGGATTTGAACCTAGGTGTTGAGCGGGATTCCCCATGCCACAACCTGGGAGGGTGGGTTAAGGACCACCACCAGAAACTATCTTTTGCCTATGAGATGGCTAGGAAGAAGATGAGGGCAGCAGCCACCCAAAACAAGAGGGCTTATGACCGAAGTGCGCGGGCCCTGCCGTTGGTGCCAGGCGAGAGAGTTTGGATAAGGGACAGGAATAGGCAGGGACAAGGCAAGTTGCACCCAGGTTGGAGCTCAGAGCCGTATGTGGTAGTGGAAGAAGTTGGCAATACCGGTGTAGTATATAGGGTGCGTCCGGAGAAGGGGGGGGGGGGGGGGGGGGGGGGAAGGTCCTCCATCGGAATGCACTGAAGTTGTGCGTTACCCCTGCAGCAGACTACCACTCAGAGGGGCAGGCAGTCAGCCTTGAGGGAGAGGTGCTAGTTGAGCCTCCATTTTATGGTTTTGTGCCCAGCGCTCCAGCCCAGCAACCGGGAGAGTTGTCAGAGGTACGGCGCTCGATGAGGCCTAATTTTGGTCAGCCACCCGCCCGTTACAGGTCGCTTGATTAGGGTGACAGGGACTGTCACAGGTAAAATGTGGGGGGATGTCACACAGTGGAAAATTGTGTTTTTATATTTTGTTTTGGATCAGACTGTGTTGGTACAGGGTGTCGATTTTATTTGCATGATTTTATTGTAATAGTGATATTGCATGTTTGTTTATTGATATTCCTATTGCATGATTTTATCTCCATATTTATAGTGTGTGTTTAGTGTTGATTGAACAATATGTTTTTTATTATTCCACTGTGGATTAAGTGGACAATTGTAGGCACCTGTGAGGTGGGGGCGTTCCCCGAGGTGGCCTATCAGCCACCAAACTGACTTAAGGGAGATAGTGAGCGCAAAGACAAAAAAGAGAGAGACACACGAAAAGTGGAGAGCTGGAAAACAAAACGTGTGCAAGCCAGCATATGAGAAGAAGGACCTCTGGCCTGACTGTGGGGCGCCACGAGACATTCGGCGATCGGCCAGCATAACCCGGCGATCCAGTCCCGACGGACAGAATAGCGACCGTGGGAGGCGACGCGTGAAATCCACAGTAGGGCAGGGGTACGCCTCTGCCTGCATCTGGCGGAGCTACGAGGGAGGCCGTGCGAGGAGGTGGAGAGTGGCTGGACTGCACGATTGCGCACAGTCAGGTGGAGATAGGAGCCTCCTCCCTGGTCTTCTGCTGGCGAGAGTCCACATCCCGGAAGAGGAGTTCCTCTCCTGTCTCTCTCAGCTCAGGAGAATTTGCCCGTGTGTTGCTGGACTGGGAGAATTAGGACCATGGGGGGGGGGGAGTTTTTAGTATAGGGAAAAACATTCATTTAGCTTTATGTTTTTAGCGTTTAATCATTCCTGCCGGCAGGGTTTTTAGCGGGTTGTAAACACTATTTTTATTGTATACGGGGATTTTAGCTTGTATTTGGGGTTCTGACTGTGTTTTATCCTGAAAATAAATGGTGTGTTTGAAGCCAGCTAAATTTCTGTGCTCTGAGCGCTGACCCACTCACTCCCCTTTCTGCTTGTATAGGCGTGGTGGTGAAGATTTAGTTCCACCAGTTTAGCGGCTACAATTACACACTGTAAGACCGAATAGTAATAGTTTGATAAATGAAATGAGTTCCAACTACTTAAAAACCTGTTATAAGTTCATACACCTTTATTTTTTTGAGTAGATTGAACAAGTTTGTTCTTTCAAGTTATCAGTACTTGAATATATTGATTAGTTTCTGGCATTGCCCTCAAATAATTTGAGTTTTAACACTGACGTCACTTACGTGCCTACGTACGTACCTACGTGCGCCACCTGTTTCTTTATGAAGTGCTGGCAACCATCTTGGATTCCTCGCTTCGAGTGCGAATGCCCGCTCATTACTCCGAAATAAACTTGTGGAACGTTAATATCCAAACAGAAATAAAAACATTTGTCAAGGGTTTTTTGCGGCATTGCCTTTGACGCTGGATAAAGGAGGGCATGCTATGGTATGTTACGGACTTTTGAACTGGAACAGCTAACGCTCTGCACTTGGCTAGCTGCATTTACCGCCTTTGCAGCATCTTCAGGAGCGCTTTTGTGGTAAGTTTTATTTTTTCTGAAACTATAGTTCTCCGTTGTAATATGGGTTTTTATCGTCATAAATGTACAACTCTAGCAGGCATTTAAGAATTACATGCATGCGTCGTTTTATCCATGTCGGCTTGGCCCCAAAGTGTTTTGCATGAATTATGCTAATAAGCTCATATTTAGTATAATACATTAGTCCGAGCAGAGGCTGGGACTAATAATGTGTTTATAACTTTTCTAATCTCTTACTATTTTAAAAGAAGTCTTTAGAAGGCATTTCTGGATTTGCAGATTATAAACTGCCTTGTGGTTAAATTGTTGAATCAATATGCACTGCTGCGCTGCTTCACACTTGGCGCATACGTGGATATTGATATTGGCTAGCCCATTTGCTAACTGGTGGAACTTGAAACTTACGTTTAGTTCTCTGGAGTTGTACATATTAAAACTGGGGCAGCAAAATTGTAGGCACAGGACATACTTACAAAAGCAGTGATTAATCATTACATAATTACGCGGTAGAACTTGGTCTACATTGCAAATAGTTATGTATACTAAGTTGAAATGTAGAATCTTCTGAACTGTAAAATTGTTGTGCCTGGTCTATTTTAGGTTAGCTTAAGGGTGAATCCATCAATAATATATTTACCAAACAGTTATTTTTTCGTTTTATTTTATTCTGATGCCCAGTGTTCATTAGTGAAAGACTTAGTTTGTTTTTTTTCTGTCAGGGGCTGGGTCTGTGACCCAGCATTTTGAGTTTATTTTGTATTTTTGCTTTATGTTATATTGAAATGAGGTGAAGTTCTTGTATTGTTGTTATTATTAGTTAAGGTTTAGTTGAGTTCTGGGCTGGTTATGTTTCATCTGTGTCTCCTTGGTTGTGTGTCTTTTCTGTTCTCTGTGTAGTCTGTCTTGTCTTCTGTGTTTTACTGTTATGTCCATGCCAGGGCAGAAGTAAATTTTCAGGGGTGAAGATGCTGTTTACCTTGACCAGCTAAGACTACAGATTGTAGATGAAGTCGAGAAAAGTGAAAAGAATCCTGATTACAAAGCTGATGCACACAACTTTGGCCTTGCAATGCAAAGAGATCATCAATGATGACCTACCAGTAGGTCAGATCCTGGATTGCTGGCCTACTCTGAAATCCCAGTCCCAGGTAAGAATGTATATAGATGGCTCTAACAAGATGTATTTTATATCAACTCCTGTTATCTGGCCTGTCTGAACAAATTATGCCTTTGGAGTGTAAGGATTTTGATGTATTTTGCAAAGATTTATAGACTAATTGAAACTTGTAAACACAAATGTATCCTGTGTGTTCAGATCTGTGCAGAATTCCACAGGATTACAAACGTCCACCTGAAGAACCACTTTTATGCTGTTGGACCAACATGCTCCCCGGCTCCAGAGCTTATTCAGAAAGAAAGCTGTTTGCACAGGGAACGTGTCTGATGTCCTGTCTCAGCTCTTCAGAAGCTATAATCTCCAGGTTAGTGGGTTTTTGTCTTGTTTTTTGAGCTTTAATTAATTTGATTAATTTTTCAATTTTAATTACCATTCTTGACTAGGTTAGCCAATAATTTTAAATAAAAATTTTCTTGTGATGTAGGAACAAGCTGATATCCATGCCCAAAGTGCTGGTGTGCTTCATGCCCTCTCTGCCTATTTGTACGAAGACACCTCTACCTTCATCAAAACATGGGATGTAAGTTTTGGACAAAGTTGTGAACAATATCTTAGTAGCATCCTTGTTTAGATTTCTCAAAACATTATGACACTTTGAGAGTTTGAGAAGCATCTCCATGCTTGGATCTGTCTACAACAGTGTCCATGTCACATAATGGAAACACTACATGTTTTTAATGTGTGTAGACCTTCCATAATGTTCCTAGCCCAACCATACATCACTGTACAAATGAAAAAAATATACAACTCCTATTGACTTTCTGTTGTTATTGCTACGAAGAGGTATGACTTTGCTTTACTAAAAGTACTATTTTTGTCAGTTTGTTTTCTCAAATCTTTGGTGTGTTGTGGCTTTTTTGTTGTTCAAACAATTGATTTCTGAGCTAGTAATAATCCAGAAATGTGACTTGTATAGATGAAACTAAGAGAAATAGGAATGCACTAACATGTAGTAATTTTGTTTTCTGTAGATGATGCATTCTGATAGACCAGATATTAGTGAAGTGCCACTTGGACTCCTCCTGATCAGAGCCAATTCCAGCGATGCAACATTCTTCTGCCCTGAGAAGACTGCAGTTTTGGTCGAGGGTAACATGATCATTGTTTTCACCACCCTGGCTGATGCATTTCTAGTAATATTTGGACTGACCGACATCCTGCACCTAAGCTACCCAAAATGTTTGGCCAACATTTTTGACTTTATTCAGAAAGTTTTGATGGGTCTGGAGGGTGGGAAGTTGAAGCCCAAAGTGCTGAGTCTTAAAAATGATCTTTTGGCAGCAGAATAATGTCCAGGATTCCTACACAGCCCTCAAGTGCCTGTTAAAGCAAGTAATTCAGTTTATCATGTTTCCAAGTCTGGATAAGTTTTTTATAAAAAGAGAGAATAGAATAAAGAAATCTTTGCAGACTCTGTTTCATACTTCATTATCTAAAAGCCACATCCAAAGTAAAAGGGGTGATTTTATTTTATTTATTACTTTTTTTCCCCCATCATCACTTGTGTTTTAGTTGATTTTGATTGTGTTTTTAGTCAGATAACTGTAAATCTATAGAGAAAATGAAGGACAATCTCACTACATTTCTGGCTTTTAGGTGGGATCTTGACTTAAGGAACGTTCCTCCTGAACTACTCATAACTGACATAAGGCGCTAAGGAGGTTTATAACACTTTGTTTATGTCTCTAAAGAAGTATTTTTCTATTTAAAGTTTTATTGCTTTGTTGTTGAGACTGTGATTGCACTCTACAAATGTGCATTTTGCATAACCGCAGTATTGGCATATTAAAAAGGTTACCAATTATATTTCAGTGTATTAGCTGCACTATACTATACTATTACTTTCATTCGGTTTTCCCACCTAATAATGAAGGATTTTATTTTCCTTTTGTTTGTTTTTTAATAAAAATGTCATGATCCTGGGTCCTTTTGACCCAGCATTTTGTGTTTTCTCTTCGATTTTGGTTCTGTTCTTCCTTTGTTTAGTGTTTACTCTGTTCTGCCCGTGTGTTCCTGTTTTATTGTGAAGGTCTGCGTCTTATGTGAGTGTTTTCAGTTTGCCTCCCTAGTCTCGTTATGTTAATCACTCCCAGCTGTGTTTCCCACCTGTGTGTAATCTCCCTGTGTTCTCTGAGTGTATTTAAGTTGTATTTTCTGTCTTAGTAATTGCTGGTTCGTCTGTGTTGTTTCCCCTTGGTCTCCCTGCGTCTTCCCATATGTATTTCTCCGGACCTCCCTGCATCCTCGTTCTGGTTTGTCTTATTAGTTTACCCAGTTTAGGTTTCCAGTTTCATGTTTTGTCGCCACCGCTGTTTGTACTTACCCACCCCTGTTAATAAACACTCACCTGCACCAGAGCTGCTGCCTTTTGGGTCCTTCCTACATTCCACACGGCTTGCCCCGGCAATCCGTGACAGTATGAACCAGCCACCATGGACCCAGCAGCAGTAAATCCGTCCGAGGAGCTCCAGGACGACGTTACATATAACGTGGAGATTCTCCTCGGGCTGTGGCTTGAAAACCCTCCAGAGGAGCTTCGCCGCACCGTCGAAAGCCGGCTACAACGGCTCTTTTCCGGCCTGCCATGGCTTCTAAAATCGCTTCCTCCGACCATGCAGGCTTTTCTCCAGCACACACCTCACCTTCTCTCAGCCACTCCTGCCTCGCTGCCCGACTCGCCGGATGTGATCTTGCCCGGCCCGTCGGAGCCGTCTGCGGGGAGGAAACGCCGATCGCGCCGCCGACGCGCCACCCCACAGCCGGACGTTCGGACTTCTAATTTACCGGCTGTGGTGAGTGAGGACTCTGTGTCTTTTCCAGACAACGTGACTGTTCATTCAGGGGCTGTGTTTTGTGTGGCGGATGTCAACGCGAGCTGCGTATCGCCTGTGCAGCTACCCTCAGTTCAGTTAGCTCCCCCGCAGCTACCCTCAGTTCAGTTAGCTCCCTCGCAGCCACCCTCAGTTCAGTTAGCTCCCTCGCAGCCACCCTCAGTTCAGTTAGCTCCCTCGCAGCCACCCTCAGCTCAGTTAGCTCCCTCGCAGCCACCCTCAGCTCAGTTAGCTCCCTCGCAGCCACCCTCAGCTCAGTTAGCTCCCTCGCAGCCACCCTCAGCTCAGTTAGCTCCCTCGCAGCCACCCTCAGCTCAGTTAGCTCCCTCGCAGCCACCCTCAGCTCAGTTTCCAGTGTCCCCCTCAGCTCAGTCTCCCGTGTCCCCCTCAGCTCAGTCTCCCGTGTCCCCCTCAGCTCAGTCTCCCGTGTCCCTTTCAGTTCAGGCCCCAGAGCCACCCGTGTCCCTTCCAGTGCAGGCCCCAGAGCCACCCGTGTCCCTTCCAGTGCCGCCTGTAGCGCAGGCCCCAGTAGCTCCAGTGCCGCCTGTAGCGCAGGTCCCAGTAGCTCCGGCTCCAGTATCCCAGGTTTCACTCATTCACTCCATGCAGGGAGAAAGTCTAATATCACCTCAAGGGGCTTTTCGCGGTTCAGCCGCCATTGGCACAGTTTGCCGCTCCAGGGCTTCCCCAGAGGCTAGGTCTCAGTCCCCAGCTGATTCTGGACCCCTGAAGTCTATGCAGCCACCTGAGAACTGCACCATGTCAGCGTTGCCTGGGCAGAGCCAGTGCTCAGTGCATTGCCAGTTGCCTTTGTGTTTGCCAGAAGACTCCATGACTGCTGGCTTAGTGTTGACTTCTGCTGGAGGGTCCGAGGGACCGCTCCGGCCTTTGTCTCTAGTCTCCGCTGGAGGGTCCGAGGGACCGCTCCGGCCTTTGTCTCTAGTCTCCGCTGGAGGGTCCAAGGGACCGCTCCGGCCTTCGTCTCCTGTCTCCGCTGGAGGGTCTGAAGGACCGCTCCGGTTTTCGTCTCATGTCTCCGCTGGAGGGCCCGAGGAGCCCGTCCAGCTTCCTACCTCATCAGCTGGGGGGCCCGAGAAGCCCGTCCAGCTGCCTGCTGCAGCTTCATCATCCTCCTCGCTGGCTGCAGCTTCATCATCAGCCTCGTCTGGTCCAGCCTCAGAGCCTTCATCCTCGCCTGGTCCAGCTTCATCCGAGTCTTCATCCTCGCCTGGTCTAGCTTCAGCTTCAGCTCCAGCCTCGCCTGGTCCAGTTTCATCCTCGCCTGGTCTAGCTTCAGCTTCAGCTCCAGCTTCGCCTGGTCCAATTTCATCCTCGCCTGGTTCAGCTTCAGCTTCGTCCTCGCCTGGTTCGGCTTCATCATCGTCCTCGCCTGGCCCGGCTTCATCATCGTCCTCGCCTGGCCCGGCTTCATCATCTCCGCCTGGCCCGGCTTCATCATCTCCGCCTGCTGTGGCCTCAGCCTCGCCTGGCCCAGCCTCGTTTGGGTCTGGAGCTAAGCGGCCGTTTTCTAGACCGCTGGCTAGGCTACTGGCCGGCCACCATCGCCTGAGTGGCCGCCGTTGCCTTCCGCGCGGCCGGCCCCCGGACCGCCATTGCCTGAGTGGCCGCCGTTGCCTTCCGCACGGCCGGCCCCCGGACCCTCTTCGCCTGAGTGGCCGCCGTTGCCTTCCGCACGGCCGGCCCCCGGACCGCCATCGCCTGAGTGGCCGCCGTTGCCTTCCGCACGGCCGGCCCCCTGGACTGTTTGGGTTCCTGTGCTGTCGGCCCCCTGGCCGGCCCCCTGAACTCTTCTGTTTTGGACTCCTGTGCTGTCGGCCCCCTGGCCGGCCCCCTGGTCTTTTCTGTTTTGGACTCGGTTTTCCTGTGCTTTGGTGTGCTTTTCTTTTGGTTTTGGACTTGTGTTTTGTTTTTCTTTTTGTCTTCTGGCCTTCTGGTGCTCCTGTTTTGTTTTGCCTCGAGCCCTCCGTCCTGGACCCCCTCCGCCCGCCCTGGTCGGGTTGTTTTCTGTTTTTTTTTTTTTTTGTTTTTGGGCTGTCGGGAGCCAGCCCTTGAGGGGGGGGTTCTGTCATGATCCTGGGTCCTTTTGACCCAGCATTTTGTGTTTTCTCTTCGATTTTGGTTCTGTTCTTCCTTTGTTTAGTGTTTACTCTGTTCTGCCCGTGTGTTCCTGTTTTATTGTGAAGGTCTGCGTCTTATGTGAGTGTTTTCAGTTTGCCTCCCTAGTCTCGTTATGTTAATCACTCCCAGCTGTGTTTCCCACCTGTGTGTAATCTCCCTGTGTTCTCTGAGTGTATTTAAGTTGTATTTTCTGTCTTAGTAATTGCTGGTTCGTCTGTGTTGTTTCCCCTTGGTCTCCCTGCGTCTTCCCATATGTATTTCTCCGGACCTCCCTGCATCCTCGTTCTGGTTTGTCTTATTAGTTTACCCAGTTTAGGTTTCCAGTTTCATGTTTTGTCGCCACCGCTGTTTGTACTTACCCACCCCTGTTAATAAACACTCACCTGCACCAGAGCTGCTGCCTTTTGGGTCCTTCCTACATTCCACACGGCTTGCCCCGGCAATCCGTGACAAAAAAGGCCATACTCATGTGTTAATCAAATTTGAATAGTCTTAAAACATGTTGTGAAATTCTTTATTTCTAATATTGTAACCTTGTGCCAAAATTTCTGACATTATTCCCTATAAAATGTGGTGGATTTATGTCTTTGGGCTTTTTGTTAGAAAGGCTATGTGTCAAAGTAACTCAATAAATTTGTAACTTGAATTTATATTTTCTGTCTTATGTTTTTACAAGTGTAATTATTTTGGGCACTTTTTTTTTTATATCAAATTCAAAACACAGTAGATTTGGATATTACAAGCATTTGTATTTAAAAATTTTGAGTTGTATTAGCTTAAAATGGTTAACATTTTGAAACTAAAAATTAATTCCTTAAAGTTGCTTGAGCTAGATTTGTACTTGAAACTCAAAATATCAAGTAGAGAGTACTAAACCAAAAATGTGGATATAACATAAAAACATTTATCAATGGTACTTAAAAATATTTATCTAACGCTAATAAATAAAGTGTGTTTATTTAACTTTTATTTTTAAGTTTTAGTTACTTAAAATATTTTATGTAATCAGTTTCACCAAAAGTTTTGAGTAAAATTAACTTATTGGGTTTTACAGTGCAGTGATGAAGCACTTTGATTGCACTGAGTGCTTTCTTTTACATTTTCCTCATACGTCCCCTAACCACACCTCTTTTTTTTGTTTGATGGCAGATACTCCCTTCACCCTGGCCAAAAAGGCTAAAATGACCAAAGAAAAAGTGGAAAACAGTTAAGCATGATCAAATCAAATCACTTTTATTGTCACATCACATGTGCAGGTACACTGGTACAGTACATGTGAGTGAAATTCTTGTGTGCGAGCTTCACAAGCAACAGAGTTGTGCAAAATACAATAACATAAACAGGCAAAATATACGTATGGGCAGAAATCTGTGCCATCAGAAACTGAATTTGAATAAGTTTAATTTGAATTTGAATTGCTCAGATTGAATCTGAATTGTAACTTGAATAAATGCTTTTGAAAACTGAATTTGAATTAGTCTAATTTGAAATTGAATTTATGGTTTGAAAATGATCATCACTAAATTGAAATTGAATTTTATATTTTGAAAATGAATTCATTTGCTTTGAAACTGCATTTTATCCTTTAAAAATTCAGCTCTCGAATAATTTCAGTTTCACTTCTCACCATTCAGTTTCAGTTCTACAATTCAATTTCAGTTACAAAATTCAGTTTTTTGGAACTTACATCCGGTTCCGGTTCAAGCGCAGATTAATAGAACTACGTTTTACTAGCGGACCGAAAGTGTTACTGACGGGAATCTACAGCGTCTTGAGCTGAATTAAGACTTCAGAAGTCATTCGTCATGTTGAATGACCAGCGGATAAACTCTCAGGTTGGTAATAAATGTATTACATGTATAAGAACAAGCGTCATGTTAACAAATGATAGCCGTAAGGTAACTTTTATGCTTATTGCAGCTGCTAGCTAAAAACGCTAATTTAACATAGTTTGCCCTGAATTCAGCTTTGACAAACAAATATGATCGACTGTTTCTAGTAGAATTACAAAGTTGTCATCTTGTACCCTCTCAGAGTACCCCCTCTGTATGCTTGCAGAGACCCCTACAGTAGGGAAACATGCAAAACGGTGTCCAAACCTTTGTATTTTAGCTTTATTTATGTCTTACACAGCATCCCAACTCTTTAGCTAACTTAATAACTTTAGCTAAAGTGAATAGTTAGTCTAATTCATTAGTGCAGCATTACTGGATCACCTCTCTTTTCTGGATTTCTGGATGTGTATACTAAATGTTTTTCTACGTGTGTGTGTGTGTGTGTGTGTGTGTGTGTGTGTGTGTGTGTGTGTGTGTGTGTGTGTATATATATGCATATTTTACAGATTAAATAGAGTAAACAATAAAATAAAATATATAAAAATATACAGAGTTGAGACATGTGCAAAACAGTGGCATTACTGTACAGTATGGAGTGCAAAATGTTGAAGTTCCAGTAGTGAAGGTGAGGTGTCTATGACGTGTTCAGCAGTCTGATGGCCTGATGGAAAAAGCTGTCTCTCAGTCTGCTGGTACGGGACCGGATGCTGCAGAACCTCCTTCCTGATGGAAGTAGTCTGAACAGTTTATGGCTGGGGTGACTGGAGTCCTTGATGATCCTCCCCGCTTTCCTCAGGCACCGCTTCCTGTAGGTGTCTTGGAGGGAGGGAAGCTCACCTCCAATTATCCGTTCAGAGCACCGCACTACTCGCTGGAGAGCTTTGCGGTTGTAGGCGGTGCTGTTGCCATACCAGGTGGTGATGCATCCAGTGAGGATGCTCTCAATGGCACAGCGATAGAAGGTCCTGAGGATGCGGGGGTTCATGCCAAATCTTTTCAGTCTCCTGAGAAAGAAGAGGCGCTGCTGTGCCTTCTTCACTGTTTTGTTTGTGTGTACTGACCACGTAAGATCCTCAGCCAGATGTATCCCAAGGAACCGGAAGCTGCTCACTCTCTCCACAGCAGCGCCGTTGATGGTGATGGGGGTGTGTACTTCTCTGCACCTCCAGAAGTCCACTATCAACTCTGTCTTTGCGACGTTGAGTGTGAGATGGTTGGCTTGACACCAGTGGGTCAGGGCGCTGACCTCCTCCCTGTAGGCCGTCTCATCACCGTTGGTGATAAGACCCACCACTGTAGTGTCGTCCGCAAACTTCACAATGATGTTGGAGTTGTTAGTGGCCGTGCAGTCGTAGGTGTAGAGTGAGTACAGGAGAGGGCTCAGTACACACCCCTGTGGAGCACCAGTGTTCAGTGTGATGGGGGATGAGGTGATGCTGCCCAGTCTGACCACTTGGCGTCTGTCAGACAGGAAGCTAAGGATCCAGCTGCAGAGGGAGCTGCTCAGTCCTAGATCCTGCAGTTTCCTGTCCAGCTTCGAGGGAACGATAGTATTGAATGCTGAGCTGTAATCTACAAACAGCATTCTCACATACGTGTCTCTCTTCTCCAGGTGTGACAGGGCAGTATGTAGTGTCAGGGCTATGGCATCATCAGTGGACCTGTTGTGGCGGTATGCGAACTGTAGAGGGTCCAGTGAGTCGGGTAGTGCAGAGCGGATGAAGTCCCTGACCAGCTTCTCGAAGCATTTGCTTATGATGGGGGTCAGGGCTACAGGTCGCCAGTCGTTCAATGAGGAGATGGTGGAGGATTTGGGTACAGGGACGATGGTGGCCATTTTGAAGCAGGCTGGGACTACAGACAGAGAGAGGGAAAGGTTGAAGATGTGCGTGAACACTCCAGCCAGCTGAGCCGCGCATGACTTGAGGACGTGGCCGGGAATCCCGTCCGGACCAGTAGCTTTGTGTGCGTTCACCTTCCTGAAGCACTTCCGCACATCCTCCTCAGACACAGTGTGCGCACTGACGTCATCCGCGGTGCGCACACTGTCCGGTCTCATGGTGTTCGCTGTTTCGAATCTAGCGTAGAATACGTTTAGATCCTCACACAGAGAGTCTGCGGTGTGCTGGTTTTCCCTCTAAAGTCTGCGATCGTGTTTAGTCCCTGCCACATCCTCCGAGGGTTGTCAAACTGTTGCTCGACCCTGTCCCTGTACTCACGTTTGGCTGCTTTGATCATCTTCCGGAGTTGGTAATGTGCGTGTTTGTATTCTGATGTGTTTGCGGAGGCAAAGGCGGTGCACCGTGCCGCACGAACATCTCCGTTAATCCAGGGTTTTTGATTTGGGAAGGATTTAACTGTTCTGGATGGGACAACATCTCCCACGCATTTCCTGATAAATCCGCGGACTGAGTCTGTGTACTCATCAATGTCCCTAGCAGCCACGTGAAACATTTCCCAGTGAGAGGCTTTTGGACAAAGTTTGTGTTTTTTCCATTGTTTAAGCACTGCTTCCAGCCAAGAGTGATGCCAAATATGCCCTATAGCTGCAGAAAAGGCTAACATTGTTATCTTTTTACAAAAAAAAAATCAGCTGAACATGAAAGGTTTTTGGACCAATTTTGTGTTCTCCATTCTTTAAGCACCGGTTTGAGCACCGTTTAAGCACCGGCACCGTTTCAAAAGTACCGGTTTGGCACCGGTATCGGATAAAACCTAAACGATACCCATCCCTACTTACGAGGACATCATACTGCCACTGTCCTATTAAAATTTAAAACAAATGTCCTCATGTGTGGATCTCATTTTTCTCAGAAACAAATAAACCAGGTAAAAAAAAAAAAAAAAACCAGGTAATTCTTTGTTTTTACATTCATCAGGTCCCAATCAGCCCAAATAGCAAAGAGAAATTAAAAATGCATGCCATGAAAGAGTTTGAGTCTTAGGAGGTTAAAATGTTTTGACTACTGAAACACTCACAGCAGTTACACATAAGCAATGATAAGTTTAGCAATTCCAAGAAGAAGTCTGGGCTTGGGAGAGCCCGAGTGCCCTGCAGGGACTTTCCCTGCCGGATACACGATGGACGGGTGGCAGAAATGGAGGGTCATGTGCCTGGCAGGACTGTCGATCGAGGACGCTGAAGATATCTACCTATTCGGAACCATGATAACAGGGTTCTTGCTGATCGGAGCTGGCTTGGCCCTGGCTTATTGAAGAGTTAAGAAAGCGGGGGGGGGGGGTGGTATCAGACTAGCTTAAATATTGCAAAACTAGTACTTCACATTACTCTTCAGTTGTTTTTCTGACAAAGTGCCACTTCAAAGAGTGCTTGCACTAATATTAAATTACTTTTTGCTGCCATCTCAGTAACTGTAGCTGTTGACTAATCAAGCAGTACTTGATATTGACAAAATAATGCCTGGACACAAAAATGTAAGTACTTGTGGGACTGATAATAATGCCGATGAAATGGAGGGTTTTTGAGCTAATTTGCTGAACTTCATTCAGCTGAGCTGTGTGCCATGCTCAAGGAGTTTCACCCAAATAATCCATCTGCTGCCTGAGAACTTGGACAGCCTGAATTCTTTCAGATTGTTTTTTTTACGTGTGTCTGCACACTAGATCTACGACAGGTATTTGTGTGTATTTTCCCCAAATCTAGATGATGTATAAACTTATTTTATTAATTTATCAAAACTATAAACCTCAACCTCAATAGAGCGACAGGAGTGCATCGTTAGAGAGAACCGAATGATACAGGTGTCCGATTAAATGTTTGTTTAATGCTTAGTACTCAGTCAACATTCAGAATAATTATTTTTAGACAGACATTATTTTAGAAACTTTAAGCTTTCATTGCTGAATAATTACATCTGCTACATGTTTGGATCAGTGTTCAATCATCCAAGTAACAGAGAATTTACAGCTACATTAAATTTGAAAGTATTATCTGCAACTCAACAAATCAACATTAGTGTTTGCATAAGGTTGAGAATAAATGTTTAAACTATCAAAGTAATCCCTTTTCAAAGATACCACTTAACACTGACACATCAAAATGGCCCCTAATTCACAGGATGAACCATTGTTTTATCTACAAAACAGAAAAATTAACAACCAATTATAACCTGCGAGTAACACTCTGGAGGCTCTGTGGTAGTTTGGAGCTGCATTTTGGCCCCTGCTGTTGAGGATATTTTCAAAATTGATGGAATTATGAACCTAGAAAAGCACCCTCAGATTTGGGTTCACCGTGCAATACCATGTGGAAAGCATTTGAATGATAATAGCTTAATTTGGCAGTGTGTTTGGGATCATAGCCATGCTGCAAGTGTTGTAAAAGCAACCCTGGCACTATGACAACCAACATCCAAAGAAGAGCTTTGAATGTCCTTCAAGAAGCCTGGAGAACTGTTCCTGAAAACTACTTAAAGAAATTATTTTTAAAAAGCTGCCTAACAGAGTTCAGGCTGCTGTTCATACCAAACAGACTTTTGCACAGTTCATAAGGGTTTCAGCTCCCCTGCAAGACCAGAAGACCAGGTCCACTCTGGTAAACGATGAAGCTCACTGTATACTGCACACTATAAATGTACTTACAAGTACTCCTCTGTAAGTGGTGTGTAGTAATTTCCTTACTATGATTTCTTTCTGAATTATAAAATGTGGACACTCTCTGTATCTCTACGTCTACAGACACAGTCTTTCTGCTGCTTTCAGGACACTTTGTACATGCTCAGTGGAGCATGATGCCTTTTTTGTCACAGATTTCTCCCACTCTCTGTTTCCTCTTCCTTTTGTTTGTATCAATCTTTGCCTCTATTCTGTGCTCTTGATGTCCTTTCCTGTTTCATTTCTCTCTAAATACATCTCATTCTCATCTGACTTCCTCTTCCTCTTTACGCAGTCTCAGCTTGTCAGAAAAGGGTCTATCATTACTCTCTCCTCCCTCCCTAAATATCCCCTCATCCCATACTTGATCAAGCAGGATGACAGAAAGGGTGGAGGCTCGAAAAGAGTGGGATTGGAGAGAAGGGAGGTGGATGGGAAAGCTAATGGGGAGAGTGAGAGAAGCTCAGACATTTTAATGCAAACTAACGGCATTAATCTGGAGAGAGCTACAGCTCTCCAAATGATCTATGCTGAGTTTACAGGAACTTGCTTGAAAGCTCACACACACACACACACACACACGCGCACACACACACACACACACACACACACACACACACACACACACACACACACACACACACACACACACACACACACACACATCATTTTCAGAGAGCTTGTGGTCCATCACACAGTAGCTGACAAACATAACTCAACCCTGGGGACCTGAGGTAAACAAGATGATCGAGCTTGATTTCCCTTCGTGTCACGCGTGTCTTCTGACATGTTTCATCATCGATGTTTTATTTTACATTTTGCCTGAAGAGCAACAATAATCTGTTAAAGTTGTTCAAGGCCTCACATGTGTAGTAGATATATTTTGTGTGTGTGTCTTATATGATGACATTTGTGTACACGCTGCCCTGAGACACTTTGTGATTCTCCTAGAAATACATGTCTTTTCATCATAAATTAACAGGGCTGCTATTATTTTAGTTTAATAACACGTGCAGATTTCATACAACTTTTTCTGTACTTTGCCAGCACAGTGCCATTTAATTGGGACATTTCGGGCACAGCATGTAACACTGTTGCATAGTGGAAGAAGTTATTTTGGTTCTAGAACTAAAAGCTCTATTAATTCAGCCCTTAAAAAATGTTAGGTGAGTCATTATTGTAGCACTTCTCCAGCTCGGGTTAATATGAAACTCTGAGAGTCTATCCATCAGTCCAAATGACTGCAAAACAAAATATTTGTAAGATAAAGGTACCAGCTTGTGTACACATATTTCAGAGGACAAGTTAAATACAACTTACAAGGTGTGTTTGATAAGAAAGATCCAATCAAGTGAGCTGTTAAGCACAGGCAAGAGCCAAAGAATACAAGCACAGATAAGCAAGCAAAACTTTATTTATATAGTGTTTTTCAATCCAGGCTTTTGCACAACGCTGCACAGACTGTGAGCGTATAATAAAGCTGCAATCATAAAACTGTGTGGGTAGTATAAAGTTACATATGAGCATTACAGAAACAACTGTTAATTGGCACTATTATTAATTGATATGCAAAGTCAGTAAAATAAGGTTTTAACAGCTAATGATCACAAAGAAAGAAAAACAAATGGATCAAAATCATTAATTAAATAGCTAAGAAAACAGATTGTATGTAAATAACATATTTAACATGTATATAAAACGACAGACTGTGCATAAAAGATGGACATAGCCAGATGAAGCTGGGCATTGAGCCAAATATAACCATCACCATCTTGTTGTTTTGAACCGCCCCACCTTAAATATTCAGACTCCTTTCATTTTGAAGTCTTGGGTGCTCAGTACTTTAAAATTCATTCACATCTGGTGAATCAGTAACTGCAGAGTTCCAAACCTCCCTGTCAAAACTTTTACTTCCTTAACTTACTCGCACGAGGTCATGCAAATTGTTTTATAAAGTGGTAAAAGGTTTGTAACTTTTCATGCATTAGAGGACATGAGTGTGAAAGTCATATTCAGTGTTTTCTGTGTTAATTTTTAAGCATTATCACTGATTATTCTTTAGATTTTCTGGGAACCTATCTGTCTGGTGTCATTCCTTTGGAAAAACAACCACTGGAAAGGCCCTTACTGACAGGTGTTGGCTCCACTATTCTTAAACAAAAACACTTAAAACACACTGTAGTTTTTTTCATCAGAATTTCTGCCAAGCACAGAGTTGTAGACAACCACATGCTGGCAGACAACAGAGTGAACAGCACGCTGAACTAACAATACCGTAACAGTGTGTGCAAAAGCCATCGCAGTAACAAAAGTTGAAAACAAAGACGACATTAATAGATATGACACAGTGAGAAGAGGTCTTGGGTCTGGGAGATATTTTCTAAGCCAAAATGAGAATGTCCAAGTTTATTGGCCACTGTTGTGAGCAGATCTGTCATAAAGTGAACTGCGGATAAAGAGAAAATTGTAGCTCTTGATGGCTGCCTAAGTCTTGGTCAGCAAAATGTTTTGCCTGAGGGAGAGTAGTAGGGAGAGAGAGTAAGGTTATGGGGAGAAATTGTGCTTAGAATGAAGTTTCTACTGATGCTCATGATTCCTTTAAAAGTTTTGAGGTTATTGTTATAGCCGGGGTCGAGAGCTAATAACGATGAAGTGAGTGTGTGGACTGGATGTGTATGTGTGGAAGACCGGGAGTGCAGGGTAAGAGAATTATTTTTTGTTGTTCAGAAAGTTTTTTTCCCCCTGAATCGCTTTCCACACCTTTCAAGTTGTTCAAATAGATCCCGTGTTAAGCTCATCATTCTCAAAGCTCTGTAGCCAGGATATTACCTGCCTGTGCCACAGACAGAATTTACAGACAAATATAGGAACAAGTGTGGATAAGACTGATACAACTATAACTCTACTGTTACAGTTCAATAGGATGTAAGAGTAGGATGACAGTTTGCATATTAATGACCATGAAACAGAAGAAACTGGTGCTATTGTCAGTCATTATGCTGATGTACATTTTATATGGTTGTTGAAAACTGCAGTCAGCTGATACTGAAGAAGTCACTTGGATGAGTGAAGAAATGTTTCTCCCACTGAAAACATCTCAATGAACTTTTTTGGACTTGGCAAGAGCAGATAGACCACAGTCCCACCCTGCATCTAGGACTGATGGAGGGTCTAATTGTCTAGTTCCTAGTGGCTGGACCTCATCCAGTGAGGCCCGAAAGGGCTCATCCTGATGGGTCAACCCATCAGTGAGCCAGCCACCTTAGTCATAAGGCTCCAGTGCCTTAGAGATCCAATCTGAATGGCCTTAAGGAGATAAAATGAAGGAACCAGTGTATGAGGCTGAGAGATATCAGCTAGATATACTCGGGTTCATCCAATTCAATTCAATTCAATTCAATTTTATTTATATAGCGCCAAATCACAACAAAAGTCGCCTCAAGGCGCTTCATAGATACAGAGAAAAACCCAACAATCATATGACCCCCTATGAGCAAGCACTTTGGCGACAGTGGGAAGGAAAAACTCCCTTTTAACAGGAAGAAACCTCCGGCAGAACCAGGCTCAGGGAGGGGCGGCCATCTGCTGCGACCGGTTGGGGTGAGAGAAGGAAGACAGGATAAAAGACATGCTGTGGAAGAGAGACAGAGGTTAATAACAGATATGATTCAATGCAGAGAGGTCTGTTAAGACATAGTGAGTGAGAAAGGTGACTGGAAAGGAAAAACTCAATGCATCATGGGAATCCCCCGGCAGCCTATGTCTATTGCAGCATAACTAAGGGAGGATTCAGGATCACCTGGTCCAGCCCTAACTATATGCTTTAGCAAAAAGGAAAGTTTTAAGCCTAATCTTGAAAGTAGAGATAGTGTCTGTCTCCCGAATCCAAACTGGAAGCTGGTTCCACAGAAGAGGGGCCTGAAAACTGAAGGCTCTCCCTCCCATTTTACTTTTAAATACTCTAGGAACAACAAGTAAGCCTGCAGCGTGAGAGCGAAGTGCTCTAATAGGGTGATATGGTACTACAAGGTTATTAAGAGAAGATGGGGCCTGATTATTTAAGACCTTGTATGTGAGGAGCAGGATTTTGAATTCTGGATTTAACAGGAAGCCAATGAAGGGAAGCCAAAACAGGAGAAATCTGCTCTCTCTTTCTAGTCCCTGTCAGGACTCTTGCTGCAGCATTTTGGATTAGCTGAAGGCTTTTCAGTGAGTTCTAGAACCAGTCTCCTGGAGTGCGTGGCTGAGTATATTAGGGTGTTCCCTGGTAGATGTGAGGGCTGCTTTCTTTCATCCTGAGGTCAAAGACCCTGAGGCTGCCTGACATTAATCCTGACCTTAGCTCTAAGCCGAGCACTGGAGGACCGTGACACTATGCCCAATCTAAACCCAAGTGTGATTAGCGTAGACATCCAGTAGTAGAACACCAGGCTACTATTAACAAACAACTTGTTTGGGCATAAGGGTGTTCACAAGACACCTTCATACCAGGACACCATAAGCCTCAGATTGATAATTGTTTTGGCAATACTGTCAAACAGCTAACAGATCATCTGCAGAGGAATGGTTTATTTGAAGAGTTTCAGTCAGGTTTCAGAGCTCATCACAGCACAGAAACAGCTTTAGTGAAGGTTACAAATGATCTTCTTATGGCCTCTGACAGTGGACTCATCTCTGTGCTTGTTCTGCTAGACCTTAGTGCAGCATTCGATACTGTTGACCATAATATCCTATTAGAGCGATTAGAACATGCTGTAGGTATTACAGGTACTGCACTGCAGTTGTTTGTATCATATCTATCTAATAGACTCCAATTTGTGCATTTAAATGGAGAGTCCTCTTCACACACTGAGGTTAATTATGGAGTTCCACAGGGTTCAGTGCTAGGACCAATTCTGTTTACATTATACATGCTTCCCTTAGGCAGCATCATTAGAAGACATAGCATACATTTTCACTGCTATGCCGATGACACCCAGCTCTATCTGTCCATGAAGCCAGATAACACACACCAATTAGTTAAACTGCAGGAATGTCTTAAAGACATAAAGACCTGGATGGCCGCTAACTTTCTGCTTCTTAATTCAGATAAAACTGAGGTTATTGTACTCGGCCCTGAAAATCTTAGAAATATGGTATCTAACCAGATTCTTACTCTGGATGGCATTACCTTGGCCTCCAGTAACACTGTGAGGAACCTTGGAGTCATTTTTACCAGGACATGTCATTCAACGCACATATTAAACAAATATGTAAGACTGCTTTCCTCCATTTGCGCAACATCTCTAAAATTAGAAATATCCTGTCTCAGAGTGACGCTGAAAAACTAGTTCATGCATTTATTACTTCCAGGCTGGACTACTGTAATTCATTATTATCAGGATGTCCAAAAAACTCACTGAAAAGCCTTCAGTTAATCCAAAATGCTGCAGCAAGAGTACTGACAGGGACTAGAAAGGGAGAGCATATTTCTCCTGTTTTGGCTTCCCTTCATTGGCTTCCTGTTAAATCCAGAATTCAATTCAAAATCCTGCTCCTCACATACAAGGTCTTAAATAATCAGGCCCCATCTTATCTTAATGACCTTGTAGTACCATATCACCCTATTAGAGCACTTCGCTCTCGCTCTGCAGGCCTACTTGTTGTTCCTAGAGTATTTAAAAGTAGAATGGGAGGGAGAGCCTTCAGTTTTCAGGCCCCTCTTCTGTGGAACCAGCTTCCAGTTTGGATTCGGGAGACAGACACTATCTCTACTTTCAAGATTAGGCTTAAAACTTTCCTTTTTGCTAAAGCATATAGTTAGGGCTGGACCAGGTGATCCTGAATCCTCCCTTAGTTATGCTGCAATAGACGTAGGCTGCCGGGGGATTCCCATGATGCATTGAGTTTTTCCTTTCCAGTCACCTTTCTCACTCACTATGTATTAATAGACCTCTCTGCATTGAAGCATATCTGTTATTAACCTCTGTCTCTCTTCCACAGCATGTCTTTTATCCTGTCTTCCTTCTCTCACCCCAACCGGTCGCAGCAGATGGCCCCGCCCCTCCCTGAGCCTGGTTCTGCCGGAGGTTTCTTCCTGTTAAAAGGGAGTTTTTCCTTCCCACTGTCGCCAAAGTGCTTGCTCATAGGGGGTCATATGATTGTTGGGTTTTTCTCTGTATCTATGAAGCGCCTTGAGGCGACTTTTGTTGTGATTTGGCGCTATATAAATAAAATTGAATTGAATTGAATTGAACTGAATACTGTAACCAGATCTGTGGATGTCCTGGACACTCAGTGAGGGGAGGAGCTAAATTTTCAACTGACCTGGTGGTGAGTTGGATCAGGTTGTGGGAGAAGATGCTGGAGTGGAAACCCGTGTCTCAAATGGTAGACAGCAGAGGTGAAGTCAGTTCTGAAGCAGAAGTTTGGAGCCAGCTTACAGTTAGGCGATGCAGAACACAAATCTGTCAGTAGCTGACTTGGATTTGGAGGGAATTAAATTCTGGGAAACCATAAGGAAACTTGAGAAAAGGAAACAGTTTCTTACCCACTTATATGGTGGAGCTGGAGTGTTGCTGATGTCAACTGAGCATAGACATCAAGGGTCTCTTGAAACCCACTAACGGGCCTTCTTGTTAAAATGAGTTACAGAGACAACTGTACTTTTGCACTACAGCCTGTTATTCTGTAACAGCTGCTTTAAAGGCTTCCGTAATGTTAGCCACAAACTGAGGATGAAGCTTCAAGACGTATAGCAAGCCATCTCTCGGTTCCCCTTACAACACATGTTGTTAGGATTGCGCCCTTAGAAGTGCAGAAGTTCCAGCTCTCTGCAGAGACTTGGTTTGACCAAACTAGAGAAGTTAATGATTCAGAGTATTTAATATAATAGTTCAAACCCTAAAAATGCAAAAAAATAACCTGACACATTCTCAACACTAATTTGTTTTTACATGTTAAAACAAATTTGTGTTATTGTGTTGTTTCTGTTAAACAGTTAAACAGTGCTGTGTGAAGTTGTGAAAGATAAAGCCAACTCTGCTTTGTTAAAGTGGTAGACAGTGATTTAATGCGGTGAGCAGTTCAAAGTGAAATACACAGCTAGGTTCAGAGGGCTTCTCCTTCTCTGTCTTATTCGCCTTGAGTCAGCTCGGCACTTTTAATTAGTGGTTAATATTTCATGAACTCGGGACTTTGTTTCTGTGCCCCTTTCATTGCCTTCTGCTGTCATTAATGCCTCCCTCACATTCAATATCTCTGGTGCTTGGTTGGAAAAATTGCTATGCAAGGCAATATTGTTAGTACGCTTTCAAAGAAAACACTGAAAAGCAGAAAACCTGACATAAGTAGTTTACAGTTTTTGCCAAATAGAGGAGAGACTGTAGTTTTTTTTTTTCCTGTAGCTGAATATTTACTATAAATCGAACACATCTTAACCTTTAATGGCTTTTATGTTGAAATCAAATCATCTGTAATCTCATTCTCAGTTGACTAGAATCTTGATTAGATCATGTGTTAATTTAAAAATTGTGGCTCAGAAACATAATAATGTTATTATTACAGGAGCACATATCAATTAGACAAACTCAAGTCTTCTTCTTCAGTTGGAAAATGTGTACTAATCAAATGCATGAGTGTTCAATATAGCTCATTAAGTCTGAGTGTATCTTACCACCAACATAATTGCTTCTAATTAGACAGACAGTATTTTTGCTAGTAAAAATAAAATATATGAAGAACATTTTTATACTTTTGTAAGCAAGAAATCTGCACTTTCTTAATCAAAATTTGTTGCCCTCAGATCTTGAACGAGATCAAGGCAGATTTTGTCCCATGCTAAACGCCCTGGTTTCCTCTCGTGTGATGTGTAGTGGTTCGTAGAGCGATACCCAGGGCATCTCAAAGCAGTGGTCAAATGTTTAACAACAAAACTCTGAATTCCTCAGGGCAGGGATTGAAAGCATGACTTTTAAGAAGATCAGCATTCAAACATCCTATCCTTTTTTCCTCCTCTGAGGCTTTCCTTCTTATCCAACATCCTCTGAACCTCTAAATGCAGACAAGAAACTGCAGCCTGTGTGAGGAGTTTGTAGAATAATCATTTAAACATATCAACACAACAAAGATCGTACGGTTTCTCATTTAACTGAAACACAGATGCACCAAAAATAAACCATAAACAGAGAGATTCTCGCACATCTTCTTGATCTCACACACACACACACACACACACACACACACACACACACACACACACACACACACACACACACACACACACACACACACATTCTACATCTGGGTTCATTATATCTGCCTATAATTAGCAGTGGGTTGGAGAGGAAGCCATCATCCCTCTGTCTGTCATATGATCCGATGACTGAGCACCTGACAGTCACTATGATTTATCAGCCGGATATTACATTTCCATAATCCCACTCTGACTTTGTCTCACTCTCATTGTTGCTTTTTCTAACATCCCCATTGGTCTTTCTCTTTGTCTCTGTCTCACTCCCTCTGCTCTCTCTTCCACTTACTTTATTTCATGTAATTGTGATGATGAAGAGGAATCCTGTTTTATCACTTTACCTCGCTATACTGGAAGGTCCGAGGTCATTTTTCAACCTATATTATAGCAGTTTATAGATATGCAGTATGGATATACCAGGCCCATGTGTTAGTAGCTCTATTAAGGCACAAAACAGATGATGACCTCAAAGGATTTGAGCAACAAAGACTTTCCACTAGTTGATTTCTGGCAAGTTTCCCCTGTTAACTGTACTCCAGGTGACAACCCCATAAAGATGGTTAATGTCTCAGTCACACTGGAGTAAAAATAGTGTGACGGAGTGACTATGAAAAATTGGTGGTGGCCCAGTGACTCCATTTACTTTCTAACACTGGAATATTTCTAACATTTTGAGTTATTTTCCAGTGTTAGAAAATCAGCACTGCTCAGTGCTAGCCATTGTTAATCTTCAAAACTGACTAGGTTACTTTTAAACATATAACACTGTCAAAAGTGTTAATTTAACACTCAACAGTGTTGTATTTAACACTCAGAGGTGTGGACCCATATAGACACTCTTCAGTGTTAATTTAACACTGGAGATTTTGCTATAGGGGGAGGTATAGCCCCCCCTGTGAGAGGGGCCAACATGTAAGAGTTTGAGGATGTTATTTGTCTGTCTCTGTATATAAGATGTAAGGGCGGTGGCCACAATTCAGAGATGGTCCTGGTGTTTCACTGGGATGTTCTCTCCACATTGCAATGTGTTTATTAAACCCACTTCAAATCAAGCTCACTGGGTGTGTTGCAGGTTATTGTTAAATTTTCCACAACAGAGGCAAAGGCTACGTTTACACTGTAGGCGAAAGCGCATCAAATCCAACTTTTTTGATCCTATGAGAAAGCATGGCGGCAAACCTGCAGTGTGAACGTAGCCAAAGTCAGTGACTTCTAAAAAGGGTTATAAGGCCACTTCTAAGGCTTTAGCCATCCACAGATGGAGACAACATCCAATAATGGTGAATCTTCCCAGAAGTTGATACGAGGAGGCCTACCAAAACTTTCCAAGAGCACATCAACTGATCACAAAAGAACCCAGAACAACATCCAAAGAAATGCAGGCCTTGGGAATTAGCTGTCACGGTTGCAGGAGAAAGAGGACCCAAAACGCAGAGCTCTGGTTAACAGGGAGAACAGTGCGTTTATTTACAGTGTCCAAAGAAGGTGCCATAAACAGTTAATGGTGGAATCCTAAGGTGTTCCTCTTTAATCCCCAGTGCTACTTCGTCCATGCAATCCCGTGTGTGAGTAGTGCTTCCCGATCCTCCTCTCCAAGAAAAACTCCATGAGAGGAGAGCAAACACAGAGTTAGTGGAGCTATTAAACATACAATCTTCTTCCCTTTAAGTAACCAACGCTACCTGCTTGGAATAATAATCCTACGTCGACTATCGACACGCATCTTCCTTAAACACCACAGCTGTAAGATGGAGGCAGATTAGAAGCAGCTGGCAGAGCGATCAAGCACAGTTGAGTCCAGAGCCGCGTGGAGGAGCTTCCGGGTGGAGGGCCGTCCGAGCCACGCCCTCCTCAGAAGCGTGAACTTCCATAAACAAACCCCACGGCTGAGGAGAGGAGAGGAGAAACAGTGAGAGAACAAACACCAAAATCAGAGATCGCCCAGGGAGGACCGTCCAACCGTGACATTAGCTACGGTTAGTGTTCATCATCAAACAATAATAACCGGACTGGGCAAAAATGGCATCAACTGAAAAGTTTCAAAACCACTGCTGACCAGAAAGAACAAAGTTATGTTTCACATTTTTCAAAAAACTCTTAGGAAAGTTTACCTTTTGGAAGATTTGCAAAGCTCCTGTTATATCAGCATAAGAAATAAGAGAGCATTTCATTAAAGAAGAAATAAGCGTCACTCCAACAGTCAAACATGGTGGTGGTGATGTAGTTCTTCAGGCTATGGACGCCTCGTTATAAATGATGGAACCATCCATTCTGTTCTCTAACATAAAATCGTGAAGGAGAATGTCCAGCCATCAGTTCATGTCTGGAAAGTCATGCATATTTGCGTTATGCAGCAGGACAATGATTCAAACCAGCAAGTCCTCTGAATGGCTAAAAAAAACCCCAAACAATACAAAATGAAGGTTTTGCTGTGTCTCAGTCAAAGTCTGACCTTAACTCTGATGTGCTTTGACATTACCTTAAACAGGATGTTGATGCTGTTCAGCCTCCAATGTGGCTCAATTAAAACAATTCTTCAAAGAGAAAACAATTATCCACAAAAATGTGAAAGATTCATTAACAGTTTTTGCAGAGTCTTGATTACAGCTGTTGTTGCCAACCAGCAACTATTAGATTTAGGGGGCAATTACTTTTACACACAGAGCCAGGCCAGTTTGGTTTTTTAGCCCTTATCAAATGAAATAATTCTTTTAAAGTAGCATTTTGTATTTATATGTTTTATCTTTGTCTAATAATTGAAAATTGATTATCAGAAACATGTAAATATGCAAAGATGTCATGAGATGTCACCCAGATGTTGGCAATTTGAAGTTTGGTGAATACAGGGTGGTGTGCAGGAGAAGTTAACCCTGAAAATGCTGAAAACTCACATGAAACTTTAAATATATTTTCCAGTCAAACTGATAAAAGAATACAACAACAGCAGTAAAGAAGTTGTCGCACCACAGAATCATTAAAACCGTACTGTTGCTGTCATTCTTAAAGCCTACAAGGTATTCAGGTGATTATTTCAACATTATTTCTTTATCTCTTTTAAGGTGGATTGCCTCCATATATCCACTGGTGTGGATGTATCTACATTAAAAATGTTACCACCATCATTATAATTGAATACAGTTTTATTTAAATGGAAGTGCAATACATTCAAACAAGCTTGCTGTTGAGCTAAATGAAAGCAGAGCAATGTGTGTGTTAATAGCATATTTGTGTCATATTTGCCTTTTAATGACAGTATGTGTGCATCACTTTAATGCTGGAGTCAGATTAATGAAGTGTGCATCTAAATGAACACATACTGTTTACAATTATCCATGGCAAGCCACTGACTAAGCACTGCTGCACAGTGCTTTATTAGGCAATATGGCAAGTCCAAGCTTCATAACTATCACTCAATAACTGTCAGTTTAACAGAGGAGCAGGAAGAAAAATGAGCAGTTGTTTCGGCTATATTCACAGTGCTGCTTATTATTTTGAGTTTTTAGCAAACTTTTTTAAACCTTCATAACAAAATGAGTTTTACTATTTCAGTGGGTGCCATTTGTCCTTTTTGTAAAGGACAGAGCCTTAATGGTTTGTCCCCAAATGGTTATTGACAATAATTGTAAGTGATGAAAACTGTAGAATGATCTTTTTACAGAGATATTTTGTCAGTATTACATTTTTCCAGAGCAAAAATGCATAGACCAATGATTTTACCACAATAATATTTCACATTTTATTGTTCAGTGCCAGTTAGCAAAAGATAGTTCCTCCACTCTACTTAGCTTTCTGTAAAACATGGTTTCTCACTCAGATTAATAGGTACTGATACATTAAAATTATTACTAAAGAGATAAACTGCAGTTTAAAACTAGTTAAATAAATTGCACAATACATTTTTAACAATAACTTGTAAAAAAAAAAAAAAAGTAAATAATAATAATAATAACGCAGGCTGCAGCATATATAACACAATTTAAAGCCCATAGCTTTCACCTAACGCTTATTTATTTTATGCTTGTTTATTCTGTCCTGTTATTCTATTTATTAATTTAGCTTTTACTTAATATTTTTAATATTTATTGCTTTTATTCTTATTCATTTTTTTATCTTCTTACTCTATTTATATTTATATTGTATCCCGTTCTTATTTATTTTATCTTTT
Source organism: Maylandia zebra (assembly GCF_041146795.1). NCBI lineage: Eukaryota > Metazoa > Chordata > Actinopteri > Cichliformes > Cichlidae > Maylandia > Maylandia zebra. Next base: position 29,524,703 of record NC_135168.1, read on the forward strand.
TACCCTGTATATATCCTATTGGGTCATATCTCCAGTGTTTCCTCAGAGGGGGCTCTCTGCACCGAGGCTGTGATCGACCGTGGCTGCTGGGGCTCTGGGGGTCCTCTCAGCCTGGCTGTGGGGCTTCTTTGCCTCCCTCCTGCTGTGTGCCCAGCCTGGAGGCTGCGGTCTGTGACCGGCTCCCGGTGCAGACGGCTCCCTGTGATAGTGTTTCCTCACTTGGCTCATGCGTACCCAGCTCAATTTTACTCTTTAAGTGTGCGTGTGTGTGTGTGTGGGGGGGGGGGTGTATTCATGATCGTTTATGTTAATGAGAGTGTGGGGAGTGAGTTTGAGGGCGGGGTGGGGTGCGCTGCTTTTAACCATGTAAAGCACTTTGTGCTACATTTTTTGTATGAAAAGTGCTTTATAAATAAAGATTGATTGATTGATTGATATGCACATTCCTATTTTTTTTATCATAATTTGTCAGAAGGTTTGATAAACACTCCATTTTCCAAAAATGAGTTATGTTTGACAATTGTTTCATGTTTTAAGAAGTAAAGGGTTAATGGCTGGTTCTTCATAGGAAGTACACAGTAGGTGCAACTTGCTGTTTCTAATTAACAAAAAAGTATTAAAACCTGATCTGGGATGCACATTCTGTGTTCATTAAAGTGGCAGACATACTGAGATCCAATCAGAAAATAGACATGATCAAGATCATTTCTATCCCACTCTTGCATGACCCATGGATCGGGTGTCAGACTCAGATACAGGTCACACACTAATGTGAGGTGAAAGAAAGGCCTTCAGCTATATTTAAACACATACAGTGAAGTGTGAGAGCCACTATAACAGCACTGTACCATGTAAAACACAATAGAGCATGCTGTTTTGTGGCTCAGGTCTCCATAGCGTAGGCTAGTTAGAAGGAATTATATATATATATATATATATATATATATATATATATATATATATATATATATATATATATATATATATATATATATATGTATGTATGTATAATTACCTGACATTCTTGAAACAGAAAATACTCCAACAGCAGGTTTTTGTACTGAAGGAATTACTTGGTATGCATGAAGTGAATACAATAACTACAAATGGATATGGAAAAAAGGCTCCATTTGAGCCCATTAGGCTACTTCTGTGGAACCCTAATTCATTTAACTGCAGGTAAAAATGACTAAGGATTGTTAGACTGGGAATTTTTTCCATTTTTAGAGCATCGAAGGCTCATCTCACCCTCTCTCACTCTATGGCCCATAATAATCTCTGCAACCCTCAGGGCAGGCCCAACCTTTAGGCTCCAAGATACATTGTGCATGCTGATGTGTGAGTATGTGTATGCCCACAACTATCTGTGCAAAGTTTAAGCATGCTCGTACAAAAGTGACTGCAAAACTGCCTTTGTGAATCCACGTTCATTCCTGGACTTAAATACTGTACATAATTCTTACAACTTCTCCTTCCAAGCTCACTGGTAGAGTGAGGAGACCCTGCAGGGTTTAAATGTGAATTTATGGTTATTATTTAGATTTGGATTGAGGACACACTGTACATTAAAACCTGGCATATATTTCAGATTATTCACTTTAAAATCCATATTTGGTGTTCTGTAAAGCATTTTCTTGTTTACCTGTGTTAGTACTTTTGAAAGGGTAAAGACTCTAAGTTGAAAGATGAAAAGATAAGAAAAAAAAGAACAGGCCATGTACGTGGGACTTCTGGACCATTTACAGCCGACTACAATCGTGCAAAATGGAACACAAACACAGTTATGTTGCTCTTGACGAAGGCGGTCGCACTTTTCTCCTCTCCTCCGCCTCCTCTCCCTTAGCTTCCCTGCTTAGCCTCTTGTGTCCTTGTCTATTCTCGTGTTTTTTGTATTACTTTTCCCTGGAACACTCTCTCACAGTCTCTTCTCTAAAACCTAACCTCTCTAAAAGAGAATTATGGATTGATCAACTGGTCCCTAAATGCAATTGACACCCTTTTCTCAACGAGAAGTTTGGGCTTGGGTGAGCCTGAGTGCTGAAGATATCTACCTATTCGGAACCATGGTAACAGGGTTTTGGCTGATCGGAGCTGACTTGGCCCTGACTTATAGAAGAATTAGGAAGCGGAACCGGCTGTTCAAACCCCCACAAGGCTTCTTGCTGGGATTGAAACGATGGGACGAGGCGTGAGTATCTCAAAATGGGCTCATTGAGTGCAGCATGGATAAGATCTTGGAGAAGCTTATGGCTGCCGTGAATACTCAGAATAAGACCTCTGAGCAGCGCACTGCGGTCGTGAGTTTTCAGAATCGGCTCTTTGAGCACAAGAATGACAACATCACAGAGCGTAAGCTCTCCAACAGGAGATTGAGAGACCAGTGTCGGACTGTTAGAACAGCTTTGAAATTCTCATGAGTTGTTTGCACTAAAGTAAAAACCACCATCACTTCATGGCGCCAGCTGCGGTCTCAAGGCTGGAGCTGAACAACAACACCCTGATAACGACTGTGTTTAGACTGTTCCTTCCCATTCCATGCAAGGCCACCTGGGTTGGTTGGAAGACTGTTTACTTAGCCTGGCAGGGCGAAGAACACTGTCTCAGCTGAACTCTGGACACACACACACACACACACAGACATATATACAGTACACATGCAGACATACACTCATCCCAAAGTCCACATCGACCTCCTGGATTGAAACAGGGGTCAAGGGTTTCCTAAAGTCCTCCTTAAGTCTGCCTGAAGTCTGTGGTGTAGACGGTGAAGAGGAAAGGCGAGAGGATAGTCCCTTGTGGTGCCCCTGTGTTGCTGATCACCTTGTCAGACACACAGTGTTGAAGACGCACATATTGTGGTCTTCCTGTTAGGTAATCAACAAGCCATTCAATTACTGTATGCATAACTGACACTTGTATTTTTCATTTTCTATTTTTCTTGATAGTTAGCAAATTAGCAGTTTGCCCAATCCCTGCACTACTTGGTTTACCAGCTATGCAAGTGGTGGTAATGTATTGTCAGTTCTTACGCACATTTGATAATTTGATTTGAAGTCATGCCACATTCAGTGGTGACATGAAATTTGCAAAATTGCCTTTAATAACATTGGTGTCTCAGGCTATTCAGCTGCTACGTAATGTCCACGCAGTTCTGTTTTCATGTTTGTGTACACAAAGAACATTTTGCCATAATCGCCCATCTGGAAGGACCAAACTGAGGAATCTGGAACTGTGTTATTGATTTCTCATCCCAAAGCTCATATTCCACTGGCTGCAAAAGTTTTAATTTGGCTGATTGCTTTGTGATGACAAAATGGCACTCCTGCCAGTTAGATTCCACTATTATAAATGCAGATAGATGGTACAAGATTTTGCCTCAGTCCGCAACTTATAGGGTAATAACACTTACACATAATGATTTCTGTAATTACATATATTCTTCAGGGAACCAAATCAATAATTGTGAACATGAACAACTGAGAGAGGCACCAGAGATACAATTCTAATATCTGTTGTTGTCAACAGAAACCCAGAGCTGCTGTAAAAGCAACAGACAGGAAACTAATTTAGCACAAACAGTACGCAGTTCCTTTTAACTGGAACACTTGTATATTATTCCAGCTTGTTATTGCATATCCTTTATAAATACAGTCAAAAGCGTCATCCACGTTTGACATAAGCTTAGAAAGTACAGTACTGTGCAGGTGTGAAAAATTGCTGTAAACAAAGAATGATTTTAGTTTTATTTGTCATATGCAATTTAGCACAGGGTTAACATTGCAATGAAATGTATTTGACGAGCAGAAGATGTCGCTCAGCAGAATGGTACAGTAGAAAAAATAGTAAAGAGCAAAATATTAATAAACTATAGTAAAACAAAAAAGAAATAGAAATGATTGTTTATTGGCCCCAAATGTATTCTGCAGTTGGACAACGACCCCAAACACACAGCCAAAGTCCTTAAGAACTGTCTTCAGCGTAAAGAAGAACAAGAAGTACTGGAAGTGATGGTACGGCCCCCACAGACACACTCCCTGATCCCAACATCATGGAGTGTGTCTGGGATTACATGACGAGACAGAAGGATGTGAGGAAGCCTACATCCACAGAAGATCTGTCCTTTGTTCTTCAAGATGTTTGGAACAACCTACCAGCCGAGTTCCTTCAAAAACTGTGTGCAAGTGTACCTAGAAGAAGTCACAGGGTGGTCCCACCAAATACTGATTTCTCTTTTGTTCATTCACTGCATTTTGTTGATTGATGAAAGTAAATGAACACTTCCACTTTTGAAATCACTCTTTGTTTACAGCATTTTTTTTCCTCATCTGCCTAAAATATTTGCACTGTACTGTACATCAGATTAACCTAATTAAACAAATCAAATTAAAATATTATTTCTTGTAAATAAAACACAGAACAGTAAACATGATAGCGTATAAAATTCTGAATTAATTCTGAGAAAACTTTGTAGGGGTGAAGAGTGGGGTCATGTTAACAATCTATTCAAATTTGGCTTACATACACTAAGGTATTCAAGGCCAATTGACAAAAAGTCATAAGACTTAGAAACTATGATTCTTACAAGTGTGGTGTGTTTGTCAAGTAACATATAAAAATTTAAAAAGTCATGTCACTTTGACCTCTGACCTCTCCTTCAAGGTAAATAGTTAATCTGAAGGTCAAAGTGATAATAAAACCATAAACGTTTTTTTAAAATGACAGTGTATCCTGTAACATGTTGGCATGAGATAAGTTTTGACATTTTTGCTCTTGTTAATGTGAATGCTGTACAAATGAATGGAGAAAACTTCAAACCCACCCTACCTGAAATTTAACTAGTTCAACATACTGTGAGCTGGAGAAAAAGTTAAAACTTTAAACAGGTCACAAGTAGTGATGTGCGATACCACTTGAATACCAAGTAAAATTCAGGGTGGTATCAACAATACTGATCCGATACAGATACTTTGTACAAAAATTTAATGTTTTATTGTATTTCAAATTATAGCTTCATAATCATTACAGGACATCAGACTACTTGCTCTTAATGAATAATAATGCAGAATTGTTATACAGAAATAAAAATCTGAAGTTCTGAAGTTTGAACATGTTGCCTGCCTGCAGCACTAAAGGACTCTGCAAGAGACGTCTGTCTCCCCCCAGCAACACTTGTCCCTCTTCAGCTCACCTCAACACAAGCTCGTCATATGATTTACTCTGAGGTGTTTTACAAGGTTAGTGGTGTTGCCACAACACCTCACTGTCTTGCCACATGTATCACAAACCACGTCTCGGCTGTTTGTGGCACACATGACACAGTTTACGCTCAACCATTGTTGAGAGTGCGCACGCCAAGGGGCTGCGACACAGTTATGCAGCCATATTTCACATGTGACTATGAAAGGTGGAAGAGGAAGCAGTTCCTTCCAATTTAGACGATCCAAATGATATCGTTTCTTTCCACTGTGTTCCTGTTAATGATAAACTACAAATTTACTCCAAATTACTAAAATATCGATATTTTAAAATGAGAATCGATTCTAGAACATAAATAACTGTTATCGTAGGAGTCGATATTTCACTATTGATCTGTACACCACTAGTCACAAGACCTCACACTATTAAGGTATTGCTTGGGGGGGGGTTATGTCTTTTACAGTTTTCAAACAGCGACAGTTTGAGGTTTTATCAAGAATGTATTTTGTTTTGTTTATGAAATTTTCCCTTCTCATGGTCCGGGTGAGTGCTGGGTTTTCCTGCGTGCCAATGAATCCATCACTGGGCAGAGTCACCACACCCCCCTCATTTGTGGCACCTGTGTGTAATTAGCTGCCAGGCTCTTAAGACCAGCGTTCTCAAACATTCCTTGCTGGAGGACCGTGGTGGAGGGGGAGGGTGTGCAATGTTTGTCAAACAAGATAGTCCATATAGACTCCTGGGTAAAGGCAATGATTTGGGGTATATAGCTATTGAAGTTTGGGACAGGAGTTTGTTAATGTTATTGTCAATTTCTACAGTCCTTGCACCAGACTGGAGCTGCCGCGTCTTTGTTCAAATGAAGGAAGTGACTGTCGTAGAGTTATTTGTTGTGGTGATTTTAATGCCCATAGCAGAGTGTGGGGAGGCACACACACAGATAAAAATGGTAAGGTAATTGAGGAATTGATGGATACATGCAATTTGGTTTGCCTGAATGATGGTAGGGGGACCAGATGTAATGTTGATAATGGAACAAAGTCGGTTTTGGATTTAACTCTGGTCTCAACTGTGCTTGCAGGAATGAGTCAGTGGACCATCAGAACAGACACTACCATAGGAAGTGACCATTATCCCGTTTTCTGTGATGTTGGAGGGAAGATACAGGTATCTCTAAGAGAGGTGCATAAGAAGTGGAGTTTTCATAGGGCTGACTAGACAAAATTCCAAAAACTATGTGAGAAAACGATTGACAAGGTTGATGAGTCTAGTAGTGTTGATCAAATGAATAATCAGTTTATCGAAGTAATTATGGAAGCCGCCAAGGCCTCAATCCCGACCAGTAAAGGCAAGGAAAGTAGGACTTTGGTGCCATGGTGGACAGAGGAATGTCGAATTGCTGTAAAGGAAAGAAACAAGGAGTTTAAATTTCTCCAAAGAACCCTAAACCTGCAAGCTCTGACTGCATACAGGAACGCAGTGGCAGTGGTCAGGAGAACAGTTAGACAAACAAAACGGAGCAGTTGAGGTTGTTCTGTTCTATAGGAAGAACCACTCCAGTGGGGAAGTTCTGGGGCATGATCAGAAGGATGGGAGGCGACCGACGGGAATGGGATTACCCAGTTCTATCCTCAGGCCAACAGAATTTTGTAACAGCTCAGGAAAAGTAGAGGTTATGGTGAAAACTTTTGCTAAGATTCATAGCTCTGATAATATATCAGTGTTGGGAAAAGACAGAATATGCCAAACTAAAACACGGTATTCGGAGGCTCTAGTAAGAAAGGCGCACATAGACAGTAGTTTGGATGCGGTGTTTTCTCTGGAGGAAATGGTGAGAGCACTTCAAAAAACAAAGCCCACAGCCCCGGGAAAGGATCAAATTTGTTATTTAATGTTGAAGAACCTTGGTACGAAAGCGCTTAATGAACTGCTGTGTTTGGTTAACACAGTCTGGATTAAGGGTGAGCTCCCAAGTACTTGGCAGTAGGCTGTTATTGTGCCAATAAGAAAACCCGGGAAGGATCCATCTGAACCAGATAGCTACAGACCATCAAATGTGTGCAAGTTGATGGAACTTATGATAATGGCTAAAGCCGCTTTTCTTTCCAGCTCAATTATCAAAGTGGTTTCAGGACAGCTCGGAACACAACTGATGCTATTAGACTTGAGACTGTTGTTAGGAAAGCACAGGCCAATAAAGAGTCTGTTTTGGTAGTGTTTTTTGACATAGAAAAGGCATATGATATGTTGTGGGGGGATGGGCTTTTAATCAAGTTGCATAAGTTGGGTATTGGTGGCAGGACAATCAATTGAATCCAAGACTTTATCTGGTAGGAAGATCCAAGTGCAAATTGGGTCTACAATTTCTAGTCAGTTCACGGTTGAGAATGGAACGCCACAGGGCAGTGTGATTAGTCCCCTGCTTTTTGTTATAATGATCAATGATGTTTTTCCTGATGTTCCTGAGGGAATTGGGAGGTCTTTGTTTGCTGATGATGGTGTGTTATGGAAAAAGAAGAAATATTGAGCACCTAGTGGGCAAGGTTCAGGATGCTGTAAATATGGTGGTTGAGTGGGGATTGGACGGAGGATTCAGGTTTTCGGTGGAAAAACCAAAAATGATGATCTTTACCAAAAGAACAGTGAGTGGGACATGACATTGAAACTGTATGACAAGGTAATTGGGAAAGTGAGCTCTTTTAAGTACTTAGGTGTTGTGTTTGATTCAAGACTGACATGGAGGGAGCAGATTGACCGGATTGAAACCAAATGCTAAAAAGTTATTAATGTTATGAGGTGTGTAGCTGGGAGGTGTTGGGGAGCGAGCTCTTCAGCTTTGAAAAGACTTTACCAGGCATTAATTAGATCGGTCTTTGATTATAGGTGTGTGCATGTGGTTCAACAGCTCCTTCTGTGCTGAACCGTTTAGATGTTCTACAATCGGAAGCCCTTAGAGTGTGCTGTGGAGCTTTTAAAATGTCTCCGGGCCTTCCTGCTGCTGCAAAGTCGGGGCGGTCTGCCTCCCCCCACCGCAGGGAAAAGGGTAACACCACCTGGGTCTGGGTGCAGTTCCCCCCTCCAGGGGCAAGGGTACCTAGACCCGGTTTGTAGAGTACGCTTGGGGAGTGTGATCGTGTGTACAGCGTCTCTTTATGTCTGTCTCCACGTTGGTTGAGTGCGGAGTAAGTGCATATGAGAGCATGAGGGTGGGAATGGATGTTTGTATCTGTGCGTGCCTGTATGTCTGTGTCTATATGTCAGGTTGGGTGTCAGGCGCCACCTCTCTGGGGACATCTCAGGCCCTCCAAGGTTTGGAGGCCTATCTCCCCCTACCACCACTTCCCCTGCCAGTGGCGGACTCCCTCAGACATCGGTGCGTTGGTGGTTCTTTGTGTCCGGGGATGGGCGTCCAGGTACACACCGGCTCACTCCTTGGCGGCCGCTTATCGGGGCCTGGAGCCTGGGGCTCGCTCGGGCCACTTCGGTGGTGGGGTGCCCCCGGCCTCTCGGCCTGAGGCTCGGTCACTCAGGCACGGCTGGCTGCCGGCGGAGCTCACGGGCGCGTCACTGCAACTCCCCCTGGCTTCTGCTCCGCGGCTGCTGAGTGAGCCCTCATCTGGGACTCTCCTCAGCTCTTTCTGGGACAGTGGCGCGGCTGCCCCTCTGTTGGTCTTCCTTGGTCTCTTGTGTTCTGGGGGCCTCTGGATGTCTGGAGTTTTGATCTCCTCCATACCTGCTTCATACCCTGGAGGATGGGGCTGTGGCCCCCCCACACCCTCTAGCAGATTATTACATGAAGGAACCTTTAAAAAAAAAAAAAAAAACAAGCGCGTCCATGCTCACAGGTGTACACACGGGTGATCACACCCACAAACTACACCCTTTTTGGCTCCTACCTCAAAGCACACTGTGTTCTGTTGATCTTATGTGCTGCACAATAATGTTTAATATTTAGTATTTACTGTCATATTCCCATATATCATTGTGATGTTGTTTATTCTATTACTCTTGTTCTCTTCTGCTTGTTTTCTTTTTTCTTTCTCAGCAGGTGATCCAGGTGATTGATATATGCATTTTTTTTTTCTCTGCCCGTTCTGTTGGTTTATGTTTTTTGCCCTTCTCCCCCGTCCCTCTTCTCAGCTGTTTCTCTTTCCCTCTTTCTTTCTCCCCTTCTTTCCCCCAGTCAAGTCTGTCCCGTATTCAGTAAGTGAAAATAAAATAAACAATAAAAGGTGAATCAAATGGACCATTACGGCAAGGCTGGGATGGTCAATTTGGTAAAGTAAATCCGTTGGGCATCTTTCTTTGCCTTTAGACAACAATTCTGATGAGAATAAAAAAGGAAAAGAGAAAAAAAGTCTCCGGTCAGGGCCCTGCAGGTGGAGATGGGAGAAATGCCCCTAGATCTTAGGAGGAAGCAAGTATCTGTGAATTACTGGGTTCATCTTGGTGGTCATGGTGACCCATATTCCGAACAGTAGGAGGCGGTAATGCTCCTTTACGTTGGTTGCCAACCATCGTTAAACACAAGGAAGAAGAAGATTCCTCGCTGGAACGTCAGCTAACCCATGTTAGTAAAAGTCATACCTCAGTAAATCCTGTTTTAGTGTTCTCAAGCTAACCCTGTCTACTTGCCTCTGCAGCTTCACAGAGGTTGGATCTTGCTGTCAGTAACCACTCTACTTCCCGTTGCTGGTTTGTTTTCTATTCTCGGTGCAACTCGCCTGCCTCCCTGCCCAACACTTCATAGTGAGTGTACACGAAATGTTTTTTTTTTTTTGTTTTTTGTTTTTTGCCTGTCCCGTTTGGCTCTTTTGCCATCAGAATTGTTGTCTAAAGGCAAAGAAAGATGCCCAACGGATTTACTTTACCAAATTGACCATCCCAGCCTTGCCGTAATGTTCCATTTGATTCACCTTTTATTGTTTATTTTATTTTCACTTACTGAATACGGGACAGACTTGACTGGGGGAAAGAAGGGGAGAAAGAAAGAGGGAAAGAGAAACAGCTGAGAAGAGGGACGGGGGAGAAGGGCAAAAAACAAAAACCAACAGAATGAGCAGAAAAAAAAAAAGAAATAAAAAATGCATATATCAATCACCTGGATCACCTGCTGAGAAAGAAAAAAGAAAACAAGCAGAAGAGAACAAGAGTAATAGAATAAACAACATCACAATGATATATGGGAATATGACAGTAAATACTAAATATTAAACATTATTGTGCAGCACATAAGATCAACAGAACACAGTGTGCTTTGAGGTAGGAGCCAAAAAGGGTGTAGTTTGTGGGTGTGATCACCCGTGTGTACACCTGTGAGCATGGACGCGCTTGGTTTTTTTAAAAGGTTCCTTCATGTAATAATCTGCTAGAGGGTGTGGGGGGGCCACAGCCCCGTCCTCCAGGGCATGAAGCAGGTATGGAGGAGATCAAAACTCCAGACATCCAGAGGCCCCCAGAACACAAGAGACCAAGGTTTAGCCTCACCCAGACCTCTATTCCCCTGCAAGCCTCACCTTCTACCCAGACAAGTAAGACTATGCATTTTGCTGCCTCCACTCCACAGACTGCTGCGTGGGGCTCGCATTGACTCTGCTCACCTTTCATTACAGTGACTCAGAGAGAAACCCTGTAATCCTGTACCTCGTGTGCCTGCTCCGGGAAATACCTAGTATTTAAATACCAGGCTGTTTTTCCCAGCCAGATAAAGACTTCTTCCTTTAGACTGATGATTCTGATTCTTGTTTTCTTGTTTGACAATTATTGAGATTGTTCTAGCCAGGCCTTGTGTTACATAGCTTTGTTTACATTCACAGCATCCCTAGTAATAGTCTTGTCTTTTAGTTCTTGCCAGTCTAAATCAGATTCTTAGTACCATAATATGAAGCTTTGCGTTAGTTTAGTAGGTAGTTTATATTCAGAGGTCAAGTGTTTTCCCTCTCACCCTTAGTTCATGTGTTGTGTTTTGTTGCACTCCCCTCTTTCATTATGTGCCACTTTTGAGTGCCAAATTGTTCGTTTGCACTATACCTCCGAGCCTCCATGTGGTGTCTGCATTTGGGTCCACTTACCTGTGTTGGCCGCCCAGTCGTGACATCCCTCCTCTGCATGATGACATCACAAGCAGAAAACACAGAGGATGGAAAATTATCGGAAAAAAAGTCTTTCTTTCATGCCCAAACTTTTTGCCCTACTTGTAAAATATATACATCAAAAAGTAGCTGTGATTCATCGAGTTTAAACTTGGAGCCTGACAGTGTTAGGAGTCCATCTACACTTGCCAATGCTAATTCTTCTCCACTCTTGAGGCCAAAACCCAAAACAGACACTAATTTTAGTGGCACAGATACAAAAAACACATCCTGCTTCAGTAACATCTCCTTCTGTTTTGACAAACCAAAGTTCATAAAATGAAGCTTAGTTTAGGCTGAAGAAGCTTCTCGGATGAGAGGTGAAAAATCTTTAAGCAACTTAAAGAAGTCCAGACGCTTTTCTTTGCAAGCTCCTTTGACTACGATGACCTGGATGACTGAGAACCTTCACAGACATAAGCTCAGTTTAGGTACATTTTTGGCTTTTATTTAGCACATTTTCTGGTATTTACACTTAAGCTGGCTGAGGTTTTGGTAATCTTACGCAGTGAAGCTCATTGAACAAGTTCAACTTTGAATATTTCAAATATTTTTAAGCATTTCAGACAATCTTTACATTTTGAGCATTCACATGCATTTTCGCTAGGAAATGCTTTTTTTAGTTTTTACTGCGCTACAATATTAAAGTACATTAAAAAGAACAAAAACCTAAATAAATACAGGGAGTGCAGAATTATTAGGCAAGTTGTATTTTTGAGGAATAATTTTATTATTGAACAACAACCATGTTCTCAATGAACCCAAAAAACTCATTAATATCAAAGCTGAATGTTTTTGGAAGTAGTTTTTAGTTTGTTTTTAGTTTTAGCTATTTTAGGGGGATATCTGTGTGTGCAGGTGACTATTACTGTGCATAATTATTAGGCAACTTAACAAAAAACAAATATATACCCATTTCAATTATTTATTTTTACCAGTGACACCAATATAACATCTCCACATTCACAAATATACATTTCTGACATTCAAAAACAAAACAAAAACAAATCCGCGACCAATATAGCCACCTTTCTTTGCAAGGACACTCAAAAGCATGCCATCCATGGATTCTGTCAGTGTTTTGATCTGTTCACCATCAACATTGCGTGCAGCAGCAACCACAGCCTCCCAGACACTGTTCAGAGAGGTGTACTGTTTTCCCTCCTTGTAAATCTCACATTTGATGATGGACCACAGGTTCTCAATGGGGTTCAGATCAGGTGAACAAGGTGGCCATGTCATTAGTTTTTCTTCTTTTATACCCTTTCTTGCCAGCCACGCTGTGGAGTACTTGGACACGTGTGATGGAGCATTGTCCTGCATGAAAATCACGTTTTTCTTGAAGGATGCAGACTTCTTCCTGTACCACTGCTTGAAGAAGGTGTCTTCCAGAAACTGGCAGTAGGACTGGGAGTTGAGCTTGACTCCATCCTCAACCCGAAAAGGCCCCACAAGCTCATCTTTGATGATACCAGCCCAAACCAGTACTCCACCTCCACCTTGCTGGCGTCTGAGTCGGACTGGAGCTCTCTGCCCTTTACCAATCCAGCCACGGGCCCATCCATCTGGCCCATCAAGACTCACTCTCATTTCATCAGTCCATAAAACCTTAGAAAAACCAGTCTTGAGATATTTCTTGGCCCAGTCTTGACGTTTCAGCTTGTGTCTTGTTCAGTGGTGGTCGTCTTTCAGCCTTTCTTACCTTGGCCATGTCTCTGAGTATTGCACACCTTGTGCTTTTGGGCACTCCAGTGATGTTGTAGCTCTGAAATATGGCCAAACTGGTGGCAAGTGGCATCTTGGCAGCTGCACGCTTGACTTTTCTCAGTTCATGGGCAGTTATTTTGCGCCTTGGTTTTTCCACACGCTTCTTGCGACCCTGTTGACTATTTTGAATGAAACGCTTGATTGTTCGATGATCACGCTTCATAAGCTTTGCAATTTTGAGACTGCTGCATCCCTCTGCAAGATATCTCACTATTTTTGACTTTTCTGAGCCTGTCAAGTCCTTCTTTTGACCCATTTTGCCAAAGGAAAGGACGTTGCCTAATAATTATGCACACCTGATATAGGGTGTTGATGTCATTAGACCACACCCCTTCTCATTACAGAGTAGAGATGGACCGATCCGATATTACGTATCGGTATCGGTCCGATACTGACCGATCGTGGCTCAAGAGTTGGGCGTTCGCCTTGTAATCGGAAGGTTGCCGGTTCGAGCCCCGGGTTGGGCAGTCTCGGTCGTTGTGTCCTTGGGCAAGACACTTCACCCGTTGCCTACTGGTGGTGGTCAGAGGGCCCGGTGGCGCCAGTGTTCGGCAGCCTCGCCTCTGTCAGTGCGCCCCAGGGTGGCTGTGGCTACAATGTGGCTTGCCATCACTAGTGTGTGTGTGTGTGAATGGGTGGATGACTGGATATGTAAAGCGCTTTGGGGTCCTTAGGGACTAGTAAAGCGCTATATAAATACAGGCCATTTAAATTACTGGATCGGATATCAGAGAAAAATAAAAAATGTAATCCGATCCATTAAATATCACGAAAGCACCTCACAAAACTTGCAACACGCCGTAACTCACCTCAGAACGTTAGCACGTCGGAGCAGTATGCATCACGTGATAGAGCGGCTGTGGCATGCGGGACCTGTCGGTGGTCTGGATAGCATGTGGAGCTTCGCTAGCAACCCGGCATTTCATCTCCGACAAAGTTATCCCGAGAGAAGTAAAGCAAGTGTGTAAGTCCATCTCTGAATGTTTGTAAAGCATTCCTGCGTTAAGCTTAACAAGCGACTGCCTCTTCTTGCTGCTACTTCAATCATGAAACTGCTTAATGATCAGCTGATCGGCTTTTCTGTCGCGAGTCCGTCTCTCTTGTTTGCTTTTGGCCCACTTTGCACCAGAAAGAGGAAACCAGCGGCTGAACAACAGCAGCACGTTTACGCTTGATAAGCTGTTGTTAGAATTTATTTAATATTACTTTCTACTCGAGGATCTTTTTCTACGTAGCTGATGGCTGGTAACTGTGCAGGGGCGGATCTAGTTTAGCCAGGGGGGCCGATAGGGCATTAACAGGGAAAAGGGGGCACAAAGACATACTTTTCTTTCTTATTCTCATTTAAAATGTCTAGCTTTTAATAAATAATTATCCAAATCTTACACCCAAAGTTTTAATTTGATGTAAAATGAATAGAAGTCCATTACTGTATATAGTAACTATTAAGTCTAATATACCCTAGTAAGCTATAGTACTTTTTCCTTTGGGAAGGTACCATCTGTGCAGTCTGCAATTTTGTTGAAGAAAGATGTTGAATCTATTTAATATTTCTTGAAAAATAATTGATTTCTGTGCATTTTTTGTTTCACACTGCATCAAATTAAGGTTGATTACGTCGATTAAGCATCATGAGGTGGAGCGTGAGATGTGGTTCCCTATTATTTATTTATTTATTTTTGTTGTTGCTGGGAGTTGGAACCCTATTAGTTAGGTTGCTTAATATTTACGCTAAGTACTCTTTAAAATACCAGAATAGGGAGGATGGTGTAGGTTAAAGTTTATTAGATTGATCAGTATTGCTGAACTATGAAATTTTTTTTTTTTGCATACAGGTATAACAGAATAGCTTTAGTGTAGTTGTTGTTTTAAACTTGAGTATGAACTTATACAAAATGCAGCAAGATATTTAAAAAAAACAGTTTTGTTGATTAAAAAACACTATATCGGATTCATATCGGTATCGGCAGATATCCAAATTTATGATATCGGTATCGGACATAAAAAAGTGGTATCGTGCCATCTCTATTACAGAGATGCACATCACCTAATATGCTTAATTGGTAGTAGGCTTTCCAGCCTATACAGCTTGGAGTAAGACAACATGCATGAAGAGGATGATGTGGACAAAATACTCATTTGCCTAATAATTCTGCACTCCCTGTATAGCATGTAATACTCCCTTACAAGTAAATAATGCTCAGAGAGCGAGCTGCCTTGGCGGAGTTTCTATTGAGGTGCTCGTTGTTTCTGACAGTTTTTATCTGGAGTCCAGTTCTACGTTTACACATCTGTTACTCATTCACTATACAACTTTGAAAGGCTGGCATACACATGTCAGTCAAACTACTGGGGTGAGTTTAAACTTTACAACTTGATCTTTAATCCGCGCCTCTCTAAGGATTACACTTCTAAAAGATTAAAACAAATCTTAGTTCAAAAAGGGCTGAAGTGAAAAAAGTCTCGCTTAGCTGGAGCATATCATATTTAACAGTTATCAGTATGGAAGCTGGGGGGTTAATTATGAATACAGCTGGGGATAGCAGATCTACAGGGCAGATAATGGTAGAGGTGAAATACTGCTAATAATGTTAGAAAGACAAATTAATGAGTGAGCTGCCCTCACCCGTGGTGCACAGAGGCTTGAGTTAATGATAAAAGTGGCAAGGGTAAAGTAAGTGCACCAAATCATGACTCCGCTGGTGTGCATTTGCATCCATGCTTTTTGCGTGTCAGTGCAAATGAATGTGTGACACTGAAATACACTGGGTATTTTTATAACGAGGCCCCGCTTTCAAAAGGCCCGGCAGGTTAAATATCATTAAAATGGCAGTGAATGAGACAGCGGGAAGCCTTCAGCATAATGACCACACACATCACATAAGGTCTTATAGAAAGAGTCCGCTGTATTCATCAATCTAACCCTGACCAGTGTATCTGTGTGTGCTGAGGATGTGTCATTTCAGGCAAGCATAAAGGACACATACAGCACTTTACTAGTGAGAGCACGAGGGGGCCAGTGAACACTTCATAAATACAGAAGGTGAAAAGACGTATGCTGCACCACATGAATACTAAAAAGAGACATAAAATAAAGAGCGCCTGTGTGTGTGTGTGTGTGTGTGTGGGGAGGGGGGGGGGGGGGTGTATGGTAGAGTGGTACGAGCCAGCAAAAGTGTGAGCGAGGTTACAAAATGCTGCAGAAGGAGAGAGAAGCCGTATGAAGCGGCACATAAATCCAGAGGCATTCAGAGCTGGGACACAGCTATAAACATCTAGTGACCAAACTATGGCCACGGACAGCTGTTAGGACTTTGAGCCCAAATAATGATGGAATTTACTGAAGTAGCCCCAGAAATTTAGATCGGTTCTGACAGAAGAGGGAAATGGAAAACATCAGATACAATATTAACAATGGGGATTTAGTATCAGTGCTTTAAGTTACAGTTCTGGTTTATTTGGAACGAAGGCAGATCTAGTGAAACCAAATTCTCGTCTTTTTTTTTTAGCGTTTAGGGTAAAACCCTAACCGTTGTGGAAAACAGACCATTCTATGAAGTGTAGCCAATGGGCATGACATTAAAGTTAATGTCACCTAGGTAGGTGGACCTGACCCAGGTGGCCAGGGAGGTTTGGGATGGGTGTAAGGCTCTTGGTCTGAGAAAGTAAATTAAAAGAGACACTGGCCAAGATCCTGAAAATCCTTTATGTACTTAAAAACAGGAAGTGACTGGCAGCTCTTTGATTCACTATCACAGAATGAAATTAATCAAAGTTTAAAAATGTTAAAGATTAGAAATCTTAATGTTTGGATTAGTCGACTTCAGAAATGAGGGGAATCAGGACGGTTGCCACAGCAACAGTAGTGAAAAAACATCCCATTACTTTGAGCTTTCTGGGGCCATCAGTACATTTTCCAACAGGACAATGCCCTAAGAAAATCATTGCTTCTTAAGAGCCCCTGGCCTACACATTACACACAAATGACTGATTATTTATTTATTTTGTAGAGCTTATGAACTCCTTCAGTGCAAACGCCTAAATAAGCCCTTGTGTAGATTCCAAACCATCTGTATTTGAAAAGCAGAGTCAAGGGTAGATTCTCATTGTGCAATCACTGTAAAACCTCCAATAACACAGATAGGGACAAAACAAATCACAGAGCAAAATTATAAAATCCAGAGATTAAAAGATGTGATGATAGAAATGGATCCCTTCCTAATGGTTTATAGAGGTACAACAGTCGCGCATATCACCGCAGAATTGATTCTGACTGATTTGACTGAGACAGGCGCAGGAGAAAGGGGTAGTTATTTGTCTTCTGTGTAAACATGTCATGACTTCCCTCCTGCAGCCAGTATTTTAAAGGTTTACGTCTAGACCTATGCACACACAGGTTAACTGACAGGTTAACAGCAGCTCCTGACAACACATCAACCTGCAACCTGTGATTAGAGCAATCATTTCCCCAGCCTCCCTTTTTCCTTTCTCCTTTTCCTCCGTTTGTCATCCCTTCGCAGTTCTGTTTTACCCCTGCCTCTTTTCCCTCTTTTCTCTTTCTAACTCTCCAACTCGTCACCTTCCCCTCATATTCATGCAAACCGCGTGCGCACACAAACACCAGCTAATGCCCGCACATACGCAAGCACCTCTCACTCGCGTTTCCAGCAGGCTCTTTTCTGACTGACAGAGTATTAGGAGAGTGTGTGATGGAAAGAGGGAGTAGGCGGATAGGAGGGGAGGAGAGAGGGGTCACCTTGGGAAATGGGAATAAGGGAAAGAGGAAGAAAGAAAGGTGTTTTGCTCTCTTTTTGTTACTGTGAGGTAATTCAGGTACAGACAGCAGGAAAATGGGACACATTTGTTGCTGATTCTATAGCTATTACTGCTAGTTACTGACACTACTAACATTGTCACTTGTGTTAGACCTATGGTTGCTTCTACTCTTAGTTCTGTTCCCCCTTGATATAGTAGGTCAGACAGCAGGAAAGCACATTCAGTTCTTTAGCAAGAATAGCAAAGAGAACTGGCTGCAATGTGTCCAAAACCAGAACTAAGGATGCACTGCAATGTTTTACAGTTCCAATACTGATACTGAAGTACTCGTCCAGTACCAGTGTTAAGGTAATCGGCTGTATTACATTTTGAGCCCAGCCCAGAAGATTTCATATACTAATTCTGACACCGCAGTCTCGTTGCCTTAACCAAGCAATACATTTTTACCTGTTAATGTATTCAAAAATAATATAAATATGTGTGTTTAAATGTGTCCCATGTATCACCTGGGTCTTTGGTGTTTGAGGTAAACTGATCTCTCCACCACCAACAACAACCTCCAAAAGTCGACTGAGAATTATCATAAATATGGACACAATTCAGTACACAGAAAAATCACATTCAGGGATGGGCACACACACACAAAAGAAAAAAGATGTAAAAATTAGTGGTAATTATTTAGTTAACAAGTGGAAAAAATTCATGTCCTGAAAAAAGAATCATTTAATTACACTTGACACAACATTTGTGAGGATCTACCATGAGACCGTGTTTCTGCTTGGTTAGGTACATCTGTGCATCTGCTCGTTAAATTCAAATATCCAATCAGGTCGCTATGACCCTTTCTACGTAGCCATAACAACCTGTCTGCCCCTATGGAAGTTCAAACTGAGCATCAGAATGGGGAAAAATGATTTAAATGACTTTGAATGTGATTGTTGGTGTCACATAAGCTGGTCTAAGAATTTTAGAAATTCCTGATCTGCTGTGACTTTCCAACACAACCACCTCTATCTTTACAGAGCAAGGTCTGAAAAAGAGAAAATGATGTATGATGATACACATGATATAGTGCAGGAGCAAGCTCTGTACTCGAGCAACCAGCTTTGCTCTTTCAACAGGCAAAGCAACTGAATCTGTTCTTTTAACATATGTTTTCTAAATTATTCTGTTATTTTAGTGGCACACTATAAATGGATATGGCTCGTGGATTAATACTACGTGGGTGTTAGCTATAATCCTGTATTGTAGGTAGATTATTTGAAAGCAGTTTCTAATTTCCTATAAAGATTCTGGACACACTGAATGATAGTAATCCTCTGTGTAACAGAAAGATGACTGTATGGTTACAGGTCTGTGCATTATTTTCTTTACTTCAGTTGGCCAGTGATTCATTCATTCTGCACTGAATGGCAGTTAAGCCAGTGAAACTGTTTTCCAAAGGAAAAATATGGATGATATAAATAAAAATAATCCAAAAGCACATTTAAAGCAGTGTATGCAGCATTAGGAGTTTAGTCTATACAGTATTAATTCCAAGCATCTGGCGATATTAAAAATAAACCACTTTTGCATCTGGACTTACAACAGAATTTAATGTAGAATTTTTAAAATATTGCTCAGAAGCTGAGGAGTTCTTGGCTCCTCAGCAGGAAAGTCAGGCTGTAGAGTTCACTGCACAGAGCTTGTTGAACACACCTAAAGACATTTGGGGCGTTGTACCATATCTCATTTCCTGCCTGTGAAAAGGCCAGGATTAGCTTTGTGCTGTAGAACTTAAAGGCTACAGAGAAGAGATAGAGGTGCTGAAGGTGTGGAGATCGGGATTAACACTGGATTAAGTTGTATTGCAGGTGCTCTAAGGTCACTCCGTGTGGTTATGAATGTGTGAGTGAGTCACCTTCCCCTAGGCAGCAAAGTTGTTTGTCAAGTTCTCAGCAAAGATGTAACAGAACTGTACGTATCCACACGCTGTTGTTTTATAGATTTAGCTTTAAAATGTATCAATTAACTATAGCCCACTTATTTTCCTGTTGCTTTGATAATTCCAGGGATTATTTGGAATTACATAAATAATAGTAGGAACAATTGTTTTGATTTGTTAAATATTACACATGTAGAATTTCATTATTTTTAACATTGTCAAGTAAAAGCCAGCATGCGCTGGGATCGCCCCAGCTGTGATACCAATGAGTCCCTGCAATGATTGTGCAAGGAAATCCCTGCCAGGTAATTGTGGCTGTAGTTTGACTTAATTTATAATCAATGCACATGTATTGATATGTTTCATGTTGTTCATGCAAATTCAAGGCTTCCATTCACCTTTGTATTTCTCCACTTTAACTTAACAAGTTGTTTCATGCCATGCGAACAGAGCATACAGAGCCAGAGTAATCACAAACACTTTCTCCTCCTCTTCTCAAACATTCCCTGTGGTTTGGTAGTAGGTTGACTATTGTGTTTTTGTGTCTTTTTAATGTTGAACGAAGCTTCCAAACTTGTACTGAAAGAAGAACTTAAAACCAACCCCTCCTTTTGATTCTGACAACCTATCACAACCACACGTCACAGTTATCTGCAATGTTTTGTCCAAAAATTCAAATTTTTAGAGACTTAACCTAATACAAGCCTTGGCTTAGTAATGTGTGTTTTCTCATGTTTTTCATCTATTTTTGCCAATTGCTTCATGTACTATTTGCTATTAGATTTGGTAGCTTCTTAATAAACCGTGTTGTAACACTAATTAACTGATGGTCTGTGGATTTTAAATTATCAGCTTGGTACAATGTGCTAACACAAGAGATTCTATCATCAGAGTGGATATGTGGAGAAGATGGTTGACTTGTCAGTGATTTATCCATGAAGTGGAATAAAAAGCAATATAAAGTGGCAATGAGAACGCAATACAGGCAGAGCCAGACAGCTAATTTAGTTAACACTTTCAATAAACCGCCATTAAAAGTCCTTGAGTCTTTAGGTCTACCTATGAAACATCAGTGTTATGTTGATATCAAATATCAGTGTAACAGGTAAAAACACAATTGTACACATATGTTACTATACATAAATGGTAGTAAATCCAACATTATGTATCAAAGTACAGACTTTGTTATTACTTTTATGTGTCTATTTTTCTGACTAGTTCCCACATTACTCAGACCTAACAAAGGCAAATGTGCCCCAAAGGTTGATTCTGTTCATCTGGATGTTTTCACTCAACCAGGTGACTTCTTCAGTCTCAGCAGTTTTCCAATCTTATAAACAGGACATTTGCATAATGACTGACACTAGCACCACTGAATGAACAACGGGCTGAGAGGTCAGTGCCTTGATCATTAATAAGCAAATATGTTTTGTCCAAAAATTCTATTTTTGAAAGACTTGCCTAATACAAGCCATGACTTAGTAATGGTTTTTCTTGTGTTTTCTCATGTTATTATCCATTTTTGCCAATTACTTCATGTACTATTAGATTTAGTAGATTTGGTATTAGATTTGGATTCAAATGTGAAATTAGAATCCATGCCCTTACAGAGTAGAGGCTTAATCCAACTCTGACTACTCAGAGATTTTGTGGATTATTTCGATGGAACAAAATCGACAAAAATAAATAAATAATTAATAACAAAACCCCGTCCTTTCACCATCCCTTGATACTGAGTGGGAAACCTTTTTCCTTCCTGCCTTGGTCACCATTTGCAAGGCAAGGACCAAGGAAGCACCTTACCTGAATGACATGTTATTTTTAAAGCCATTGGTCATACCTGCACTTTTCCCACCCAGTTTAAAGGTCTTCCCAGGCACTCTGGTACCCATTTAATTGGGTAACAGCCACAACCATGCCATTAAAGCCGCAGTGCTATATCTGTAAACCACTGACAAACAACAGTAAGAAGAGAACTGTTGTAAAGGACCACTGCAAAGTTTTATTTTATGTTCATGGCACCAGTTCACAAGAACAGTCAGCACGAGGTGTTTTATGTTGTAAAATAAAGAAGCTACAAGGAATGTAGGTGGACACAGGCCTCCATAACAACTTGGCAATCCTTCCCAAATGTTTGGAGCATTTTGCTGCTAATTTAATAGTAGTTAATGGAAACCACAAATAAAAAAAAACACATGCTGTACCGATCCCATCCTAGTAAAGCGCACGCGCGGGGGGGGGGGGGGGGGGGGGGGATAGTGCTCCCTTAACCACTCTTAGGCTCCTGAAGTCCATCACAGCTGTCAGGACCATTTTATTTTACTGTTTGAAGAAGTTACTGTTTTTGTTGCTGTTTCCTTTTCTGGGTATGTCTGTATTAGCAATAGTAATCCTTATTTTAACTGTAATATCAACATGAATGAATCCCAAATAAAAGTCAACCTCTGTTATTATTACACACCATGTTACCTTAACACAGACATTTAAATTGTTAAATGATTATAAGGAGTTATGATCAATACGTTTGTTTACCTAAAATTTACAGGAAATTCTCATTCCAATTCCAGAGGTGTAAAAATGTGAGTCTGGTAGTCTCACATTTTTACACCTGGTGTACCAGTCTGGTACACTCAATAAAGATATTTCCTTTAGCTTTAATTACAGCTTTTACTCAAACAGAACTCTGCGTCTGTTAGCAATGTTAGCAGAAGACATATCTGAAGAGTATGTTGTCAAAACACCATCTGCAATCATGTCTTTATGTGGTTTCGTGGTTGAATTAGAGCCTTAATTGAACATAATGACCCATCACTCCGAGCACCTTTTTAGATGTCACTTAATATAATAGTATACTTTTTAGGCGATGTCTCTAACTGATTGCTTCAGCTATCTTTGAATCATTAGCAATGCCTATCATGAAGTGTGACTCATCTGCAAAGGAAATGAACAAATAACTCAGTGAGTGTCATACAGATCCAGAGGACCGATGTGTAATTATCAGTCAGTTTAAATTTCCTGTTTTAATGCTGAGAACCACGCGCTCAGCATCAGTCCTGTGAAAAAGTTGCTCTGGGACCTCAGAGGAACACTGCCAGCAGTCTGTGGACCCGACTCCAAGACTGATTCTGCCACATGCCTTTGTAGTGTTAACTTGGCCTCCCAGTGACATTATGGGTACAAACATCTTTCACTGTATTACATTTGCTGTGTGTAGGCACTGTACAGCTGAACAGTAAGGTGGTTGGAAGTTTGATTACGCTGCAGTTTTGTAGTTTCTGAGAGTGGCGTTGAATATGAAATCATATATTTAGATGAAAAATGTATTAAACACTCAAAATTATCAGTTACCGGATTTTTCGGATTATAAGGCACAGCAGATTATTAAGCGAAACAAAACAGTCAAACTTTACTCAACTCATTCTTCTTGCTTCCTCCACTTCTGTACCTTTGATTCATTAATGTTAAATTCTCTGGCAGCTGCTCTATTCCCATGTTCTGGACCTGAAAACAGGTCTTTGGTTTCATTCTATAATACTGGACTTATTTTTCTAGGAAGGTTTGAAAAGTGTAAAAAGTGTGTAGTGAGGGGTTTTACAGCCTTAAAACATCTATTATAATTGTAAAAAATAAAGTTGGCTACTTCACAGATTTCACCTATCGCAGGTTATTTTTAGTATATGTAGTATTAGCTGTATACTATATCATGCAGTTTGCCAAATATAAACTCCTTATGTTCTATGTTATTCATTGAAATTACGACTGTATTTATTTAGTAACAACTGTACAACATAAGTCTCGGTCCAGTAAGAAAAATCCTTTTGACTGTCAAATAATTCAAACATTAATGCTTTTGACCCTGAAAAACATAGAGGTCAACATGATGTATGAAGAGCCAAAAGAATACTACATCCATTTTAATCCTAGTACTCGTGCAGCCTTTATAATGAAAATGCTCATAATCCTACTCAAGGTCAGATCTTAAGAACATTTACAATCAAGTCATAATATAAAATTGTGGTCTCCAGGTAAAGGAATAGTTAATGTTGTCTAACTGGTATATTAGCCTGGTAATAAAAACATAAAGTTCTTGTGTGTGAGTGTGAAACTACCAAGCAGTGATTCTGTCCTGTCAGTGAACAGCATCGATGAGTTTCAGACCCGACTTGCCAGTTCATTGATTTCATGAAGATGATCTGAATGACTGCACAGCCAGAAAAATAATGAGCTTGGTAAATTATTTTCATCTTGCATCCAGACTTTATCCAGCCAGGCTTCTGAGAGAATTAAATTCAACTGATCTTCTTTTGCTGGCAGATGAGCTTACTTATTACAGAGTCAGACTATCAAGGTGAAAGTGACATGACTCAAGATTGCTTAGATAAAATAAAGTTAAAACAACAGCTGTAGGATGCAAGATGTGTCACAAACAAGGATGCAGTGGACTCAAGACCAGACTCAATTGCTCGTACTATGTACAATTTATTGAAAGGAAAAGGAACTTAAACAAGACTGGGTCTAACAGAAATCATTCGCAGGAACTGAGGGAGGCCCGAGGGCGGAGAAACGGACGTAGAACACAGGGAGAACACGGGCGGGAACTTCTGCAAACACAGGAGAAGGGTTTTACTGAATGGGAACCAATTAAACGGCAGAGGTGAGTGGTACTAGAGGAGAGTCTTGTGCTTACTTGAAAACACCGGCTATTAGGCGGGGAAGGGGTTGCCGTGGGAGCGTTCTGGGGATGGTGGAGAGTGTGGGGAGGCTGGTCCAGGTTCCAAGGTGTCCAGGGAAGTTGAAGTATGGGCTGGAGGGCAGGCTGAGAAGAAGATGAGTGTGTGGTCCTAGGGTTCTGGGCAGACTGTAGAACGGGACGGAAACAGAACCAGCGCTGCTGGTGAGTACGACGGGTGATGAATCTGGAGAATACAGGAGACGGAGAACACATTAACCCACGATCCAGGCACACAGAGTCCGAGCAGAGAGGAGGCCAAGTTTACCACGGGTGGTAGCAGGACGAACTGGCGAGGAGTGGCAGGCAGTGCTGGCTTAAAAGCCCTCTAGATGGAGCCCCGGAAATTGGAAGCAGGTGATGAGCAGGCCAACTCGACCCCAGGGGACGGACAACAGGAACCTGGACCACACCCGACCCGACACTCCCACAGCACATGACGAGATGCACCATTCAGTTGTGACATTGTAGCCATTAACAAGTGTATTTGAAAAGGTATTCTGAAAGTAAAAACTCTTCACAAACAACCAAACAAGTTACAAATTAGAAACAATGAAACAATAAGAAATTTCATAATTGCAGGTGTATAAGATTATAGCAGATTTAAAATATAAGTTTTAAACCTACTAACCTGGAAATTGTTATGCCAGTTTTTTTATTAAAGACAAAAACATAACTGTGCCTGCTTCTGTGTGCAGGATTTGAATTTGTACTGAATCACAGTACATTAAGCAGACTAATGTTGGACAAACACTTGTTTGGAGTGTTTCTTTCTCTCGTTCCTTTGAGTATTTTAGACAGATTATTGATGTGATGTCTTCTGTCCAATCCAAACTGAGACCTAATGGCACCAACATATACCAAAAAACTGTAGAGGCTTAGCTGTGTGTATTTAGCTACACAACACAAACACCCTGCATCCTCTCTGTGATTAGCTGTTAGATGGGAGAGATTGGAATAACTCAGAACATATTCCAATAAAACTAAATGAGTCTCTCATTTTTGGTCTGATGATTTCATTTAAACCTCGTATTGATTTGTATAAAATAATCTTTAATGAGATTTTTTTTTGTTCTAAATCCAGAGTGGAAGTTCATCCTGAGTCAGTGTCTGAGGGATTGGTGATAGTAGTTCTGTTGACCATATACTTCATTTGGATGTGATGCTACAGTGTTACAGGCCCCCTGTGGAGTGCTCTGAGCTATAGCAAATGTGTTTAGTCTATATAACAAGCATATTAAATACGTGACATCCCCTCATAGTTAGAAAAAAAACAAATCCCCCCCCCCCCCGCATCAATTATACTTTATATTAAAAATGAAACATTGATAAGAAAAGCAATATGTGTACTGATTATTTTAAATTGATGGGGAACATGACGTTGAGCCAACTGTGTGGTTGGCCGTTGTCTCTTGGGTATCCCTATGATGGACTGGTGATCTGTCCAATCTGCACAGACACTGAAAGCATTTTACTAAGGAACTGTGAGGTGATTATTTTGGTATAATATATAAAAAAATTTTAAATCAATCCTGGTGTGAGAAAATTGCTTGGGGAGGTTCTAAAAGTCCTTCTGTTTTTCTTTAATTCAGCGCAAGTTTAAAAAACATTGTATGAAGAAACAAAAGGGAGAATAAATGAACTACGACACCAAACCAGAGACAGAGGAAATTTTAGTCATTTTAGACTTGCCCAAGGGTGCAGTCACATCCCCCGTCTATTA
This sequence comes from Maylandia zebra, assembly GCF_041146795.1. NCBI lineage: Eukaryota > Metazoa > Chordata > Actinopteri > Cichliformes > Cichlidae > Maylandia > Maylandia zebra. Next base: position 29,550,949 of record NC_135168.1, read on the forward strand.
TTGCATAAAACTCCCAGCATGCACCGGTCATTCTTCCTGACAGTCTGCTTCAGTATAAGCAAGTGGGGAATAATTAGCACACACATATACACACACACACACACACATACACACACACACACATCCACTCATGCGCACGCACACATCTAATGATAGGGAAATTAACTCTGTGGCTGGCTCTGCGATTTATTTACAGAAGCAAAGATATTAAAGTGGCAGAAAGTGTGGATGAGGCATCAGGAGTGAGACATGACTGATAGACACACGGCTTTCATTTATATCTTTCATTTCTGCCTTGGACTTGTGTTCACTGTGATTTCCGAATACACTTTAAATGCACCATTGATGTGTTATACACCATCAAAAAAGAACGAGTATAGTAATGTTGTTGCATTACAGCTCGTAGGTGAAACCATCCCTCTCGAGATACTATTGGAATAAAACCCTCCTTCACTAATTTCCAGGGCAGTAATGTTACTTTGTTCAGTAGAATAAGGGAATACAAAGTACAATACATATAAAAATGTCTTCTTTCTAACTTACTAGAAAGTACTTATGTTACATTAAACCATCTATTTTAAATGTATGTTCAAAAGTGATTTGATTGCCTTACAATATAAATTGTTGAGATCCAAACAGGCACTCTGCAAAATGAAAAACAATTTTTCAAAATCTCTGCATACATACCATATTAAAAAAAAACAAAAAACAAAAAAAAAACAGTTGGCAATATAGACAATGTAGGTGGGAAGCCGGTGAGGAATCAAAGATCTGTGACTGCACCACTGTCTGGTTTGACACTCTACAAAGACACGGGGTGGATACAACCCTCAATGGGCTTTCCTTCCTCCCAGGAGCACTGCTGGAGATTTTGTGAATATCAGAGAAAAGTGTCATAACACTAAAGAAACTTTTTCACATGTTTTTCACCTGTTGTCAAAGGTATAATTAGTACTACTAGTAGTACTACTGAGGTACCCTGAGAAGGAGGGAAAATGTTCAAAGGAATCAACATAATTAAGAAAGAGAAACTTGACTTTACTACATGAAGAGCATTAAAACTCGGCCCTAATACCAAATTCAGTTAAATAACTTGACAAAAACTGCCTGCACTAAAACTTTGTAGACATCTGCCACCTGAAAACCTGTTTGTGATAAGTACATATTGTTATTTGGTATGTGCCATTCTAATGCAAGCACTGAATGTTGTGGGATTCAAACAATAGGCAGGTTTTGCATAACTGCATTGGAGTACATGACCATATTCACAAAGGCATAACTGATAACTGTCTCATCTGACCTCTAATTCTTTTTCTGTCCCTTTAAGTAGGAAATACTGCAACACAATACACAGAAGAGCTGTGGTAGTATTCATGTGATCCCTGAGTTATTTAAAGAGTCTCCACTGAGTGAGAGTGCACCGGCAAAAGTTAGCACTGCTTTTCTTATTAATCCTGTCTAAATCTCTAGCTAGCTGGTAGCTACCTAGCAATGCCGACAAGTTCTTTGAGTAAACAATATCATCAAATGTTTTTTTCTGACCCTTGACCCATGTAATTTTTCCTGAAACTACATGTAGGAGTTTTAACCATTAAAAAAGTTTTGCAGAGTCAATATTAGGAGGCAGATTCAATTCAATTCAATTCAATTTTATTTACAGTGGGGCAAAAAAGTATTTAGTCAGCCACCGATTGTGCAAGTTCCCCCACTTAAAATGATGACAGAGGTCAGTAATTTGCACCAGAGGTACACTTCAACTGTGAGAGACAGAATGTGAAAAAAAAATCAATGAATTCACATGGTAGGATTTGTAAAGAATTTATTCGTAAATTAGGGTGGAAAATAAGTATTTGGTCACCTCAAACAAGGAAAATCTCTGGCTCTCACAGACCTGTAACATCTTCTGTAAGAAGCTTTTCTGTCCCCCACTCGTTACCTGTATGAATGGCACCTGTTTGAACTCATCATCTGTATAAAAGACACCTGTCCACAGCCTCAAACAGTCAGACTCCAAACTCCGCCATGGCCAAGACCAAAGAGCTTTCGAAGGACACCAGGAAAAGTATTGTAGACCTGCACCAGACTGGGAAGAGTGAATCTACAACAGGCAAGCAGCTTGGTGTGAAAAAATCAACTGTGGGAGCAATCATCAGAAAATGGAAGACATACAAGACCACTGATAATCTCCCTCGATCTGGGGCTCCACGCAAGATCTCATCCCGTGGGGTCAAAATGATCATGAGAACGGTGAGCAAAGATCCCAGAACCACACGGGGGGACCTGGTGAATGACCTGCAGAGAGCTGGGACCAAAGTAACAAAGGTCACCATCAGTAACACACTACAACGGCAGGGAATCAAATCCCGCAGTGCCAGACGTGTTCCGCTGCTGAAGCCAGTGCATGTCCAGGCCCGTCTGAAGTTTGCCAGAGAGCACATGGATGATACAGCAGAGGATTGGGAGAATGTCATGTGGTCAGATGAAACCAAAGTAGAACTTTTTGGTATAAACTCAACTCGTCGTGTTTGGAGGAAGAAGAATACTGAGTTGCATCCCAAGAACACCATACCTACTGTGAAGCATGGGGGTGGAAACATCATGCTATGGGGCTGTTTTTCTGCCAAGGGGACAGGACGACTGATCCGTGTTAAGGACAGAATGAATGGGGCCATGTATCGTGAGATTTTGAGCCAAAACCTCCTTCCATCAGTGAGAACTTTGAAGATGAAACGAGGCTGGGTCTTCCAACATGACAATGATCCAAAACACACCGCCCGGGCAACAAAGGAGTGGCTCCGTAAGAAGCATTTGAAAGTCCTGGAGTGGCCTAGCCAGTCTCCAGACCTCAACCCCATAGAAAATCTGTGGCGGGAGTTGAAAGTCCGTGTTGCTCGGCAACAGCCCCAAAACATCACTGCTCTCGAGAAGATCTGCATGGAGGAATGGGCCAAAATACCAGCTACTGTGTGTGCAAACCTGGTAAAGACCTATAGTAAACGTTTGACCTCTGTTATTGCCAACAAAGGTTATGTTACAAAGTATTGAGTTGTATTTTTGTTATTGACCAAATACTTATTTTCCACCCTGATTTACGAATAAATTCTTTACAAATCCTACCATGTGGATTCATGCATTGAAATGATTCAATGCAGAGAGGTCTGTTAAGACATAGTGAGTGAGAAAGGTGACTGGAAAGGAAAAACTCAATGCATCATGGGAATCCCCTGGAAGCCTACGTCTATTGCACCATAACTAAGGGAGGATTCAGGGTCACCTGGTCCAGCCCTAACTATATGCTTTAGCAAAAATGGAAGTTTGAAGCCTAATCTTAAAAGTAGAGATTGTGTCTGTCTCCCGAATCCAAACTGGAAGCTGGTTCCACAGAAGAGGGGCCTGAAAACTGAAGGCTCTCCCTCCCATTCTACTTTTAAATACTCTAGGAACAACAAGTAGGCCTGCAGAGCGAGAGTGAAGTGCTCTAATAGGGTGATACTACAAGGTCATTAAGATAAGATGGGGCCTGATTATTTAAGACCTTGTATGTGAGGAGCAGGATTTTGAATTCAATTCTGGATTTAACAGGAAGCCAATGAAGGGAAGCCAAAACAGGAGAAATATGCTCTCTCTTTCTAGTCCCTGTGTCATGGTCCTGGGTCGTTGACCCAGCGTTTTGTGTTTATTCTGATTTTGTATTAGTTTAGGGTTGAACCTGAAGTTTAGTGTATATTCAGCCCTACCTGTGTCTGTCCTTGGTGCTCTGTTCATGTCCCCATGTTGTGTTGCAAATCAGTCTGTGTGTTTCCTGCTTTACTTTGAAGGCTCGTGTTCTGGATTTCCTGCTCCATTCTGAAGGTCTGTGTCTGTTGTCATTGTGTTCAGCTAGTGTCCTCCAGTCATCATGTGTATTCAGATCAGCTGTTCTTCCCTCCTGTGTGTGATTACCCGATTACCTTGTGCGTGTATATTTAGTGGGTGTCGGTCTGTGTTCCTTGTCGGCTCGCCTGCGTTCATCTGCATTCATCCGTGTATCTCTGCGTTTTTGGTATCCTCCGTCAGTCTGCGTCTCTCTGCCTTTCACCCCGTGTCCTGAGGATTTCTATTTGCTCTTTAGTTTTCCCAGTTTAGGTTTCCGTTAGTATGTCTCATGATTCGTTGTCTGTTCCTGCCACTGTCACCTGTAAATAAACTCTCACTCATATCATCAGTCGGCTGTCTGCATTTTGGGTCCTCCTTTTCCTCCACACCACACGGCTCAACCCGCCAGCCGTGACAGTACGAGCCGACCAAACATGGACCCAGCAGCATCCGCACCTTCCCAGGAGTTTCGGGAGGAAGTTATTGACTCCGTTTCAAGGTTGGTTAACCTATGGCTCGAACGGGAGGGGGAGGAAATTCACCGCGCCGTAGAAGCCAGGCTACAGCAATTACTGTCTGCTCACTGCTGGCTACTCGACTCTCTTCTTCGCACAAGACTTCATCGTTAACGAACTGCACCTCCACCCTCCAGCCGCTACCGCTTCTCAACCCAGCACGCCGGTGAAGGTTTTGCCCGGCCCGCCGGAGGTTTTGCCCGGCCCGCCAGAGCAGATGGCAGGGAGGAAGCGACGATCGCGCCGTCGGCGCGTCACCCCACAGCCGGAGATTAGGACTTCAGAACTGCCGGCTGCGGTGAGTGGAAAAGACACTCTGTCTGTTTCGCCAGACCTTTTGACTGTTTATACCGGGGGTGTGTTTTTTGAGTTAGCTTCCCAGCCAGAAGCTCAGTTAGCTGCCCAGCCGTCACCTCCATCACATTCAGCCTCACTACCCATAGCCCAGTTACAGTCACAGCCAGACTTATTAGACACTATGTTACAATCCATAGCCCAGTCAATAGCTCAGTTGGTAGAAGACTCATCAGCCTTATCAGCTCAGCCACCTATTCAGCCATCATCTTCACCAACTCCTCCGGTACAGCAAGCCATGACAGTTCAACCCATACAGGACAGTTCAAAAACTTCTTATTCTAAGCAGAGAGACAAACCACACAATATTGAAAACATTCCTCAAGAGCTGGCCAGCTCTGAGACTGTGACGCACTCCAGGGCCTCCCCAGAGGCTGGGTTTCAGCCCCCAGCCGACTCTGGACCCCTGGAGGTTAAGAAGCCAGCTGAGGACTGCACCCGGCTGTCGCTGCCTGAACTGAGTCAATGCTCTGTGCAGCTGCAGTCTGCTTTGTGTTTGCCAGAGGCCCGTGCGCCTGCTGGTTCCGACCCATTCCAGCCAGAGGCCCGTGCGCCTGCTGGTTCCGACCCGTGTGTTCCAGGGGCCCCGGTGCCCACTGGTTCTGACCCGTGTGTTCCAGGGGCCCCGGTGCCCACTGGTCCAGAGACTGTTTTCGCTGGAGGGCCCGAGGAGCCCGTCCAGCCTCCTGCCTCGTCAGCTGGAGGGCCCGAGGAGCCCGTCCAGCCGCCTGCTGCAGCTCCATCAGCCTCGCCTGGCCCGGCTCCGGCTTCATCATCTTCACCTGGCCCGCTCCGGCTTCCTCAGCGTCGCCTGGTCCGGCTCCGGCATCCTCATCCTCGCCTGGCCCGGCTTCATCTTCGCCTGGTCCGGCTTCAGCCTCCGCTTCAGTCTTGCCTGGTCCAGCCTCCGCTTCAGCTTCAGCTTCGCCTGGTCCGGCTTCAGCCTCCGCTTCAGCTTCGCCTGGTCCAGCCTCCGCTTCAGCCTCGCCTGGTCCAGCCTCTGCTTCAGCCTCGTCTGGTCCAGCCTCTGCTTCCATCTCGTCTGGTGCTGCGAAGGCCACGCCACCTTTGGGTCCCGAACCACCGCCTCGACATCGGCAGTCATCTGCCAGGCCGCTTGTTGGGTGTCATCGCCGATAGGGGCGACCTCCCAAACGCCGCCGCTACTTTCCGCGCGGTCAGCCTCCAGACTTGTGTCGTCGCCGCTGTTGCTGTCCGCACGGTCAGCCGCCTGAACTGTTTCCCCGTTGCTGTCCGCACGGTCGGCTGCCTGAACTGTTTCCCCGTTGCTGTCCGCACGGTCGGCTGCCTGAACTGTTTCCCCGTTGCTGTCCGCACGGTCGGCCGCCTGAACGGTTTCCCCGTCGCCGCCGCTGCCGTGTGCACGGTCGGCCCCCTGAACTGTTTCCACTTCGCCACCGCTGCCTTCCGCTCGGTCGGCTTTTGGATCTGTGCCGCCAACGTGGCCGGCCCCAGAAGATGAACTGTCCTGGACTTCTGAGTTGTCAGCCTCCGGGCCGGCCTCCTGAACTGTGTTTTGTTCTTGTACTCCAGCATGTGTGTTTTTGTTTTGGACGGTTCCCTTGGTTCTGTGTTCCTTGTCGGCTCGCCTGCGTTCATCTGCATTCATCCATGTATCTCTGCGTTTTTGGTATCCTCCGTCAGTCTGCGTCTCTCTGCCTTTCACCCCGTGTCCTGAGGATTTCTATTTGCTCTTTAGTTTTCCCAGTTTAGGTTTCCGTTAGCATGTCTCATGATTCGTTGTCTGTTCCTGCCACTGTCACCTGTAAATAAACTCTCACTCATATCATCAGTCGGCTGTCTGCATTTTGGGTCCTCCTTTTCCTCCACACCACACGGCTCAACCCGCCAGCCATGACACCCTGTCAGTACTCTTTCTGCAGTATTTTGGATTAGCTGAAGGCTTTTCAGTGAGTTTTTAGGACTTCCTGATAATAATGAATTACAGTAGTCCAGCCTGGAAGTAATAAATGCATGAACTAGTTTTTCAGCGTCACTCTGAGACAGGATATTTCTAATTTTAGAGATGTTGCGCAAATGAAAGAACGCAGTCTTACATATTTGTTTAATATGTGCGTTGAAGGACATATCCTGGTCAAAAATGACTCCAAGGTTCCTCACAGCGTTACTGGAGGCCAAGGTAATGCCATCCAGAGTAAGAATCTGGTTAGATACCATATTTCTAAGTTTTTCAGGGCCGAGTACAATAACCTCAGTTTTATCTGAATTAAGAAGCAGAAAGTTAGCGGCCATCCAGGTCTTTATGTCTTCAAGACATTCCTGCAGTTTAACTAATTGGTGTGTATTATCTGGCTTCATGGACAGATAGAGCTGGGTGCCATCAGCATAGCAGTGACAATTTATGCTATGTCTTCTAATGATACTGCCTAAGGGAAGTTTGTATAGTGTAAACAGAATTGGTCCTAGCACTGAACCCTGTGAAATTCCATAATTAACCTCAGTATGTGAAGAGGACTCTCCATTTACATGCACAAATTGGAGTCTATTGGATAGATATGATACAAACCACTGCAGCACAGTACCTGTAATACCTACAGCATGTTCTAATCGCTCTAATAGGATATTATGGTCAACAGTATCGAATGCTGCACTAAGGTCTAGCAGGACAAGCACAGAGATAAGTCCACTGCCAGAGGCATAAGAAGATCATTTGTAAACTTCACTAAAGCTGTTTCTGTGCTGTGATGAACTCTGAAATCTGACTGAAACTCTTCAAATAAGCCATTCCTCTGCAGATGATCTGTTAGCTGTTTGACAACTACTCTTTCAAGGATTTTTGATATGAAAGGAATGTTGGAGATTAACCTATAATTAGCTAAGACAGCTGCGTCTAGAGATGCTTTTTGAGTAAAGGTTTAACTACAGCCAGCTTGAAGGCCTGTGGTACACAGCTGATTATTAGAGATAGGTTGATCATATTTAAGATTGAAGCATTAATTAATGGCAGGACTTCTTTGAGCAGTTTTGTAGGAATGGGGTCTAAAAGACACGTTGATGGTTTGGAGGAAGTAATTATGGAAGTTAACTCAGAAAGATCAATTGGAGAAAAAGAGTCTAACTTAACATCAATGGTACTAAGAGTAGCTGTAGATAATATTACATCTGTGGGAGGATTATTGGTAATTTTTTCTCTAATGATAAAAATTTTATTTGTGAAGAAGTTTATGAAGTCATTACTAGTTAACGTTAAAGGGATGGTTGGCTCAATAGAGCTCTGACTGTTTTTCAGCCTGGCTACAGTGCTGAAGAGAAACCTGGGGTTGTTCTTATTTTCTTCAATCAGTGACGAATAGTAAGATGTTCTGGCTTTGCGGAGGGCTTTCTTATAAAGCAACAAAATATTTCTCCAGGCTAAATGATGATCCTCTAAATTTGTGACACGCCATTTCCTCTCCAGATTACGAGTAATCTGCTTTAGGCTATGTATTTTGAGAATTATACCACAGAGTCAGGTACTTCTGATTTGAGACCTTAGTTTTCACAGGAGCTACAGTATCCAGAGTCGTACGTAGTGAGGAGGTAAAATTATTAACAAGATAATCGACCTCTGTTGGGGTAGCGTTCAGGTAGCTGCTCTGCTTTGTGTTGGTACAGGGCATTGAAGATGATAACAGTGGGTGGATTATATTCTTAAACTTAGTTACAGCGCTTTCAGAAAGACATCTACTGTGATAAAGTCTACTCTCCACTGCTGTGTAATCAGTTATTGTAAATGTAAATGTTATCAGGAAATGATCAGACAGGAGAGGGTTTTCAGGAAACACTGTTAAATGTTCCGTTTCTATGCCATATGTTAAAACAAGATCTAGAGTGTGATTAAAGTGGTGGGTGGGTTCTTTTACATTTTGAGAGAAGCCAATTGAGTCTAATAACAGATTAAATGCCATGTTGAGGCTGTCATTTTTAGCATCTACATGGATGTTAAAATCACCCACAATAATTATTTTATCTGAGCTCAGAACTAAATCAGATGAAAAGTCTGAGAAATCAGACAGAAACTCTGTGTAAGGCTCAGGTGGACGATAGATGGAGCATTAGTGGCACGAACTTGTTTTTTCCCCTAGGCGTTTATCTGGAAAGTAATTTGTCTGCTACAGTGTGAAGTTGGGAAGCTAGGGGCAAAAATAACTTCAATTGGGATTTGACATGTCAAAAGGCTCTCAGTCAATTTAATAAGATTGATCATCAGTGTTATGTTCATTTTGTGATTGCTAACCAAAGCCTAAAGGCATTAATGGGGAATCCAGAGCCCAGAATAAGTTGTAAACAACCACTTTAGAGATGCATTGGTGATGGCTGCAGGCCTTTGTATTGTGAAGTGTAAGGAACAGAAAAGCCTAACGGTGGTTGGACTCTACCCAAGGAAGAACCCCGCCATGCTAATGTATGCTGTTCAATAAACACACTGAATGTTTACAGGGTTTAAGGTTTTAGGCAGCACCGCCACATGTCTTCATTCTAACAGCAGATGGACTGAAAGATCCTAGGTCAGAACCGTACAGTTAGAATTTCCCTCTTAGGGAGAATCTTGCTCCATTGTGACCAACAACTGCCACTGAAGAAAAAAGAAAACCACTGAACAAGCTAATGTCACACGTACTGTAGAACAGGAAACAAAATACATACAAAGTCAGTTTCAGTGACATGAATTACTTTTCATCTCTACTATATTTTATCTATGGCAGTGCCATTTTATCAGGACAAGCCAAAGCATGCAGTGCTTGTCTTGTAAAATATAAAAACAGACATGAATTAAAACATGCTATATCATCACAGCACTGTCATAAAGCTCCTTGCCAAGGTGCGCTTGTTTCATACTCACAGGAAACTGTAGCTGTTTCCATTTTACAAGCATGTCCATCTCACCTTAGCAATGATTTAAGCGGAGCAAGCTGATAAGTCAGCAGCTTTAGTCTGATTGTTTGTTCATGCTCATTATGGATCCATGGTAAACTGTTGGCTCTGTTTTTACTACTCCAGTTAGAACCTGCACTTTGTGATGACTTTCCTTGCTAATTTACTTAAGGAATTATCAACAGCTTTTTCACATTCCATCTTCTCTGCATAGCACATGTTGAACAATAGCAAGATGAAAGTTTTGACAATAATGGAGAGCAGACTGCAGCTCTTACCGGGTCCAGTTTAATAAAACAAGCAAGTTTACCAGGAGGAGGCTTAGCCAGCACTTTTAGATTAGCATCTATGAGAAATCACATGAATGACTGAAAGCACATTTAGCTAGTTGTTTTGACGATACTCCGCCTTCATTTTTCATTAATAATTTTAATCACCCAGTCCCACAGTGCTCGGGCCTTTCAATTCCTTTTGTTATATTAATATACTTTTTTTTCTTTAAATCAATGTCTGTGTGTTTCTCACCTTGTGAAAACATGTTTTGTTGTTTTTAAATCTTTAAAATTGTTAAATACAAAACAAGTTAAAAGCAAGTTGGTTTAGCTGCAAAAAACAAGCCTGATACAAAAAATCCCAATGGTAAATTAACTGTTTTGTTTTGTTTGTTAACAGAAAGACACAAATGCTTCGGTCTTCTATGTGTGATTTGCCCTTTCATAACAGGTACAGAGTATATACATTTTTTTATACCTCATCTAGTTGGATACTGGCAACGTTTAAAATTAGAGCTGTATCAATCATTCCTGACAGGGGACCTGCCACTGTCTGCTAGACCTCACCTCCTCTAATCCGAGTTACTGAACTGGTCCTCGTTTGTGTTGTCGGTGCATTTTGAGCATTAATTATTTCACAAATAATACAGCCAGATGTGTGGTTCAGCCTGTCCAAAATATTTGTACTTTAGTTTTGATTAATTAAATTTAAAGTTTGTTATTTATTCATTTTAATTTTGGCACTTACCACAGAATTGGAAGTAGTCGGAATCTTTTTGTCCAACTCAGAAAGAAAGTCCATAACACAATCGGTAACAGTGTCCACACACATACAGTACACTCAATAACACCAATGACAGTTTAGGTCAGACTGGCTTTGTGTTTATGAGTGAACAAGTGCTCGCTCGCTCTTGCCTGGACCCAAGCCGTTCAATTCTACTTAGGACATCCTGTCAGCTGAGCCTGTAAATGCCACAGTAGCCTTAAGAAATAAGAGCGGTAATGGTGGGCTGCCAAGGTGAATGACTAGCAGGACAAATGACACCAGAGTACAGAGGACCGTCGAACACTGCTGCTGTGAAATGTCTCGATGTTGCCACATGACCGAGACGTTTCTTGTTGCGCCTGTGCCATCGTTTGGGCTGTTCGAACAGGCTGCACTAATGAACCAGCTGCATTTCTTAATAAGCAGGGCTGACATTTGGTGGCCATATGCTTTGTCTGCAAGCAGTGCCATTTTCTGTAAATTGATTGTATTCCTTTATTTAAAACTAACATTTCCCTGCTGTAGTTTTCACAGCTGGTAGATGAAATACACAAAATTACCTTCTTGTTTTGTGTCATTTAGTTGGAGCGCAGCCTGCAAATACAACAATATGAAAGTTATATTAAGCACTCATTTTTCTGTTGCTTAACAAAGGTTGAACTTACACAATTATTTAATTAATGAGAAAAAAACAGTAGGCTGAAGAAGGTTTTTTTCTTTTTTCAGTTGGATTAAAATGTCCTTGCTGATCCCAGCAGTTAAAATAACAGCACAACAACCATTAAAAACACACAACAAGGTTGTAAAACCCAACAATGTTCTGTTAATGAGTTCTAATGAAAGCAGCAAAATGTGAAGTATCTACAATAAAAAGGACATACGGTGGTTTACAGCCAGTTATGGTGATAGGATAAAGCCTGAAATGTTGACAAGCTGTGTCCGTCACAGCTAAACACAAAATCATACATTATTATCTCCCAGTCTGTTTGGTTTGGGGTCATACCTCCGACCATACTGGTCCGTTGGCTGGAGGCATTAGTTTGGGTTTTTAAATAAGCAACTTGTTTGAACAAAGTGCGACCCGGAGGCAGTCTGACCATCTGGTTGTGCTGTAGGATTATGGATCAGCCACTGCTTGCGGATCACGAAACTGAAGCTGGGATGGCCCATTTGGCTGTGTACATACTGTTAAACCTGCTGCTCTGGCTCATTTCATCAAAGCTGATAATTATGTGTTGAGTCATTTTAGTTCAAAATGTCTCAGGTTTGCACATTTGTGGAGTCAACATTATGGAGACTCTAAGCACCATTTGGGGTGGGCTGAACACAGAGTGACAACAATCAACAAGGCTCCGAGCTGTCCAACACTTTGTTGTTTCATACTGAGATTATTTACATAACATTTTATTTATATAGCACGTTTCTAGACAGAGTCACAAAGTGCTGCACATAAGATCACAAGTCATAAAAAGGTAAAACAGACAATATGAAACAGGCAAAAATTATCCAAAAGCAGTTTTAAAAAGGTGAGTTTTGAGGGCTTTTTTAATAACAACTACTGAGTCCCCAGTTCTTAAGGTTTGGAGGGGGAGGCCCACAGTGGCAAAATCAGCCTTAGCTCTCATCTTGGTCTGTTTAATAGCAAGTAAGTCCTGATCAGATGACCTCAGGGACCTGCTGGGGAAATGGGCTGTAGCAGATCAGAGATGTAGGCTGGTGCCAGTCCATGCAGAGCTCTACAAGTCAAGACCAGGATCTTAAAATGGACTCTCAGTCATCTTTAAAGCACCGACGCTGTCACGTGAATTTCAGGGTTGAGGTGCCAACACAACCGAGTTCGGACCTTTTTAAATCTTCTGACTGTGCAGACACAAGAAGAACAACAATACAAACAGATGGGTAACACAAACCGAAATCCAGGAGAACATATCAAGCACAAGGAGATCAACCAGGTGTTATAGACAAACTGAGAACTGGCAGGGCGAGACTAGAAACACACAGGAATAAAAAATGAAAATCCAACCAGCAAATCTCGCCACCTGTCAGCTGTCTGGGAAACGATGCAACTAGATGTAAAAACTAGATGCATAGGACACAAGTTAAAGTGATTAGGAAACTAGTTGACTGAAGAAGACTTCAAACATTAGCTGTCAGGTAGAAAATTATTTAATTATTTATATTGTGTGTGTGTGTGTTGTTTCAACCTCAAACCTTTCTTTTGTTTAATAAAACCACAGAGCTTTATCAGCCAGTGTTGCAGATGAAGACCTTGACTGTCCTGCTAAGTGTTTTTACCGCCTCCTCTCAACCACTAAACACAACTCGACGTTACAGCACCAAACACAGCTGCTTCACACCTTTCACCTTTCAGTATATACACAGTATATTACAGTACTATAATCTCATCCGTGTTTGGAGGGCAGGCTCACGGTCTGCTTGTGTGCATAAATGTGCCTGTGGCAAACACATTCAAACAGCCATTCTGGACAGGTGAAATATGCTGACGTAGTGTAACGCTGCAGAAACTGCCACTGTCGGTGCAGAACAAATGGCACACTTAGCATCAGCTTCCATGTCACAATACTGGGATCAGATATTGATGACAGGCTGCTTTGCCCTCTCAGGAGACTCTTTCTGCCTCGAGCTGTTTGTCAGTACAATTTAAACCCTGCATCTCTACCTGTCCAAATGTCTCTCTGAAAGCTCAGTGTGTCCATTGGCTTCCAGTGTTGCACTACTTATCACCTAAATTGTTTTCATTCATCCACTGTGACCGTCTACGTAAATGTCTGGAAACACAGCATCATTAATATATCCGTATAAATCTGTGTGTCTGTTTTTCATCTATCACAACAATGTTTATTCACTCCACTGCCAACATGGCAGCCACACTGCTGAGAGCAGGAGTACACCGAACGTGGGGTCATATCAGTAGAAGGTGGTCTAATTTTGTGCTAATAATAATAATGTATACTGTATTGATCCCCATGGGGGAATTACTATCTCTGCATTTGACACATTCACTCAGTGAAGCAGCCACACCGGGAGCAGTGTGTAGGGATGGTACCTTGCTCAGGGGTACCTCAGGGAAGCCGTTCAGTGGATTTGAACCCCCGACCTTCCGATCATGTGGCGACAACTCTACCTACTGAGCCCTGCACCCAAAGTGGAGATCTTATGAAAGAGACGTGTTTCTAAAGGATTTCTGGAGAGCATACAACACGTAAAACTTCCAGGATAAGTAAAGCCTTTTAAAATCTGATTTGGGGGAAAGTTAGCAGATTTTTTTTTAAAGTTTTGCTAATCAAAATTTACCAGTTTGAATATATTGCTAGTTTTTACTGCAAATTTATTACAATGAAACCTGAAGTAAAAGCTCATTTTGAGGATGCTTAAAAGAAAATCTGCACAGCTATGGCCCTGTGATGTTTCCATCCATCCATCCATCTTCATCCGCTTTATCCGAGGCCGGGTCACAGGGGCAGCAGCCTAAGCAAAGAGGCCCAGACCTCCCTCTCCCCAGCCACCTCCTCCAGCTTATCCGGGGGAACACCAAGGCGTTCCCAGGCCAGCCAAGAGATATAATCTCTCCAGCGTGTCCTGGGTCTGCCCCGGGGCCTCCTCCCGGTGGGACATGCCTGGAACACCTCACCCAGGAGGCGCCCAGGGGGCATCCTTGTCAGATGCCCGAACCACCTCTGCTGGCTCCTTTCGATGTGGAGCAGCAGCTGCTCTACTCTGAGCCCCTCCCGGATGGCCGAACTTCTCACCCTATCTCTAAGGGAGAGGCCAGCCACCCTTCGGAGGAAGCTCATTTCTGCCGCTTGTATCCGCGATCTCGTTCTTTCGGTCACTACCCACAGCTCGTGGCCATAGGTGAGGGTAGGAACGTAGATCGACCGGTAAATTGAGAGCTTCGCTTTTACACTCAGCTCCGTCTTCACCACGACGGACCGGTGCAGCGTCCGCATTACTGCAGCTGCAGCCCCAATCCGTCTGTCGATCTCCGGCTCCCTTTTCCCATCACTCGCGAACAAGACCCCGAGATACTTGAACTCCTCCACTTGGGGCAGGAACTCATCCCCGACCTGGAGTGGGCACTCCACCCTTTTCCGGCTGAGAACCATGGCCTCAGATTTGGAGGTGCTGATCCTCATTCCCGCTGCTTCACACTCGGCTGCGAACCATTCCAGTGCGAGCTGGAGGCCCTCACCCGATGAAGCCAACAGAACCACATCATCCGCAAAAATCAGAGATGAGATTCTGAGGCCACCAAAGCGAAAGCCCTCCACCACTTGGCTGCACCTAGAAATCCTGTCCATAAAAATTATGAACAGAACCGGAGACAAAGGGCAGCCCTGGCGGAGCCCATCACCCACCGGAACGAGTCCGACTTATTGCCGGCAATGTGAACCAAGCTCTTGCAACGGTTGTATAGGGATCGAATGGCCCGTAGCAATGGGCCAGACACCCCATAGTCCCGCAACACCTCCCACAGGACACCCCGAGGGACACGGTCGAATGCCTTCTCCAAGTCCACAAAACACATGTAGACTGGTTGGGCAAACTCCTATGCACCCTCAAGTATCCTGGAGAGGATAAAGAGCTGGTCCAGTGTTCCGCGACCAGGACGAAAACCGCATTGTTCCTCCTGTATCCGAGGTTCGACTAGCGGACGAACTCTCCTTTCCAGCACCCTGGCATAGACTTTCCCAGGGAGGCTGAGGAGTGTGATCCCCCTGTAGTTGGAACACACTCTCCGGTCCCCCTTCTTAAAGATGGGGACCACCACCCCGGTCTGCCAGTCCACAGGTACTGCCCCTGATCTCCACGCAACATTGCAGAGGCGTGTCAACCAGGACAGCCCTACAACGTCCAGGGGTAGACCTCATCAACACCAGGGGCTCTGCCACCAAGGAGTTGTTTAACTGCCTCAGTGACCTCGCCCCCAGAAATTGGCGGGTCATTCCCCCTCATCCCCAGACCCTGCTTCCTCCTCGGAAGACGTGTCAGTGGGATTAAGGAGGTCCTCTAAGTATTCCTTCCACCGCCTGACAATTTTCTCAGTCGACGTCAGTAGCGCTCCGCCAGACCTATACAGGGAGTGCAGAATTATTAGGCAAATGAGTATTTTGTCCACATCATCCTCTTCATGCATGTTGTCTTACTCCAAGCTGTATAGGCTCGAAAGCCTACTACCAATTAAGCATATTAGGTGATGTGCATCTCTGTAATGAGAAGGGGTGTGGTCTAATGACATCAACACCCTATATCAGGTGTGCATAATTATTATGCAACGTCCTTTCCTTTCGCAAAATGGGTCAAAAGGAGGACTTGACAGGCTCAGAAAAGTAAAAAATAGTGAGATATCTTGCAGAGGGATGCAGCAGTCTCAAAATTGCAAAGCTTCTGAAGCGTGATCATCGAACAATCAAGCGTTTCATTCAAAATAGTCAACAGGGTTGCAAGAAGCGTGTGGAAAAACCAAGGCACAAAATAACTGCCCATGAACTGAGAAAAGTCAAGCGTGCAGCTGCCAAGATGCCACTTGCCACCAGTTTGGCCATATTTCAGAGCTGCAACATCACTGGAGTGCCCAAAAGCACAAGGTGTGCAATACTCAGAGACATGGCCAAGGTAAGAAAGGCTGAAAGACGACCACCACTGAACAAGACACACAAGCTGAAACATCAAGACTGGGCCAAGAAATATCTCAAGACTGGTTTTTCTAAGGTTTTATGGACTGATGAAATGAGAGTGAGTCTTGATGGGCCAGATGGATGGGCCCGTGGCTGGATTGGTAAAGGGCAGAGAGCTCCAGTCCGACTCAGACGCCAGCAAGGTGGAGGTGGAGTACTGGTTTGGGCTGGTATCATCAAAGATGAGCTTGTGGGGCCTTTTCGGGTTGAGGATGGAGTCAAGCTCAACTCCCAGTCCTACTGCCAGTTTCTGGAAGACACCTTCTTCAAGCAGTGGTACAGGAAGAAGTCTGCATCCTTCAAGAAAAACATGATTTCCATGCAGGACAATGCTCCATCACACGCATCCAAGTACTCCACAGCGTGGCTGGCAAGAAAGGGTATAAAAGAAGAAAAACTAATGACATGGCCACCTTGTTCACCTGATCTGAACCCCATTGAGAACCTGTGGTCCATCATCAAATGTGAGATTTACAAGGAGGGAAAACAGTACACCTCTCTGAACAGTGTCTGGGAGGCTGTGGTTGCTGCTGCACGCAATGTTGATGGTGAACAGATCAAAACACTGACAGAATCCATGGATGGCAGGCTTTTGAGTGTCCTTGCAAAGAAAGGTGGCTATATTGGTCGCTGATTTGTTTTTGTTTTGTTTTTGAATGTCAGAAATGTATATTTGTGAATGTGGAGATGTTATATTGGTTTCACTGGTAAAAATAAATAAATGAAATGGGTATATATTTGTTTTTTGTTAAGTTGCCTAATAATTATGCACAGTAATAGTCACCTGCACACACAGATATCCCCCTAAAATAGCTAAAACTAAAAACAAACTAAAAACTACTTCCAAAAACATTCAGCTTTGATATTAATGAGTTTTTTGGGTTCATTGAGAACATGGTTGTTGTTCAAAAATAAAATTATTCCTCAAAAATACAACTTGTCTAATAATTCTGCACTCCCTGTACACAGTGCAGGTAGAGCGCCGCTTTCCCCTCCAGAGACGCCTGACGGTTTGCCAGAATCTCTTCGAGGCAGTCCGAAAGTCTTTTTCCATGGCCTCTCCGAACTCCTCCCACACCCGAGTTTTTGCTTCAGCCACTGTCCGAGCCGCATTCCGCTTGGCCTGTCGATACCTGTCGGCTGCCTCCGGAGTCCCACAGGCTAACCAAGCCCGATAGGACTCCTCCTTCAGCTTGGTGGCTCCCTTCACCTCTGGTGTCCACCATTTGGGTCAGGGGATTACCACCACGGCAGGCACCAACCACCTTGTGGCCGCAGCTCAATGCAGCAGCTTCGGCAATGGAGACGCTGAACATGGTCCATTCGGACTCAATGTCCCCAGTCTCCCTCGGAATGCTGTTGAACAACAGAGTCTCCAGGTGGAGCACCTTCCAGCAACCCTTTTATACCCTTTCTTGCTAGCCACGCTGTGGAGTACTTGGACGCGTGTGATGGAGCATTGTCCTGCATGAAAATCATGTTTTTCTTGAAGGATGCAGACTTCTTCCTGTACCACTGCTTGAAGAAGGTGTCTTCCAGAAACTGGCAGTAGGACTGGGAGTTGAGCTTTGTATTTGTATTTGTATCTTTATTTATTTCAGACATAATAAAACAAACAAAAAAAACCAATATATACTCGTCTACATGTATTTTCATTTACGAATATGAATATATGTGTAGATATACACACACACACGTATTTGTACAGACAAACAAGAAAAATATAATAAAATAAAACACATTCGTCTAACATGAGATAACAGTTGTTTGGTCTGAAAAGGAGTAGGAAGAAGTATGCACATACTTATTAACTCCTACCCCTGCTCAACATCTTATTAATCCCACATATTTACCTAATTCTCCTCATCACATATTCCACACAATACACAAGAAAACTTATATCAACAAGGCTGGCACGATATTTATAATTTAAATACGAGTTGACATATTTATACATACAATGGGTGATTGTCTTTTTCAATATCATATCCTTCCAAGAGTAATTTTCGAAGTGTCTTTATGAACTTGCCAATTCCTGAGCATTGCTGTAATTCTGCAGTAAAGCTATTCCACAGTTTTACTCCATAAATAGTTACGCAAAAGGTTTTAACATTTGACCGTGCTTTAAGAATCTTCAGATTCAATTTACCCCTTAGTTCATAGTCTCCTTCTCTGTCATAGAACATCCTCTGTATATTTCTTGGTAACATATTGTATCTAGCTTTATACATAATTTTTGCCGTTTTGTATTTTATAAGATCCATAAACTTCAATATTTTTCATTTCAAAAACATGGTGTTAGTATGGTCTCTATATCCAGCTTTACTAATTATCCTGATTGCTTTTTTTAATTTTACATATTGGTTGAAGTGAAGTTTTATATGTGTTTCCCCAAATTTCCGCACAGTATTCCAAATATGGCAATATAAGTGAACAGTAAAGTACCCGGAGTGATTTGGAAGGCAAAAAATATTTAACTTTACTCAGTATGGAGACACTTCTTGACAGTTTAGCTTGTACATACTTTATATGAGGTTTCCAGCAGATTTTGTTATCTATTATCACACCCAGAAATTTTGTATCCGAAACTTGCTCTAATTCGACATTATTTACTAATAACTTTGCTTCGGCATCTTTTTTATAATTTCCAAATAACATAAATGTCGTTTTTTCCAAATTTAATGATAACTTATTTCTATCAAACCATGTTTTCAGTTTAATCATTTCTTGTGTGACAATTTCCAAAAGCTGCTGTAAGTTCTCTCCAGCACAAAAAATATTTGTATCATCTGCAAATAGAATAAACTGTAATATATCTGATGTTCTACATATATCGTTGATATAGAGGATAAACAGCTTTGGTCCCAATACTGACCCCTGCGGAACTCCACAAACAATGTCCATACACTCTGATTGATGTTCCCCAATTTTCACAAATTGTTTCCTGTCTCTCAAATAACTCTTTACCCACTCTAACACCACTCCTCTAATGCCATAATACTCCAATTTATCGAGTAATATTTCATGATTAATTGTATCAAAAGCTTTTTTTAGGTCGATGAATATACTAGCTATACATTGTCTTTTATCTATATTGTTAGTGATATTTTCAATCAATTCTATTAATGCCAATGATGTTGATCTATTTGATCTGAAACCATACTGACTATCCGTTATTATTTTATGTTTGTCTATAAATTTGTCAAGTCTATTAATAAAAACCTTTTCCAGTATTTTTGAAAATTGAGAAAGTAGAGAGACAGGCCTATAATTTGTGAATTGGTGTTTATCACCATTTTTGAACAATGGTGTTACTTTAGCTATTTTCATTTGTGTCGGGAATGTACCAGTTTGTATGGACAAATTGCAGATATGTGTTAAGGGTTTGGAAATGCCCTCTATCACTTTCTTGACTATTTCCATATCTATGTCATCAGAGTCTGTAGAGTTTTTTGTTTGTAATTTCCCAACAATATCAATGATTTCCTTTTCTTCTACTGCCGTTAAGAACATTGAATGAGGATTGCGATCAATGAGTCTGGTTTCTTTCTCTACCGAATCTGTCATATCAGGAATTGTTTCAGCCAAGTCTGGCCCAACACTTACAAAGAATTTGTTGAAATCATTTACCACATCGCTCATATTAGTAATGTTTCTATCATTATTTGTGAAATACGAAGGATAGTCTGACTGTCCAGAGCCCTTTTTAATGATGGTATTTAATGTTTTCCAAATCCCTTTAGTATTATTTTTATTCATAATCAGTAATTTCTCATAGTATTCCTTTTTACATGACCTCAAAATACTCGTTAATTTATTTTTATATTTCTTATATTGACTCCATCCTCAACCCGAAAAGGCCCCACAAGCTCATCTTTGATGATACCAGCCCAAACCAGTACTCCACCTCCACCTTGCTGGCGTCTGAGTCGGACTGGAGCTCTCTGCCCTTTACCAATCCAGCCACGGGCCCATCCATCTGGCCCATCAAGACTCACTCTCATTTCATCAGTCCATAAAACCTTAGAAAAACCAGTCTTGAGATATTTCTTGGCCCAGTCTTGATGTTTCAGCTTGTGTGTCTTGTTCAGTGTGGTCGTCTTTCAGCCTTTCTTACCTTGGCCATGTCTCTGAGTATTGCACACCTTGTGCTTTTGGGCACTCCAGTGATGTTGCAGCTCTGAAATATGGCCAAACTGGTGGCAAGTGGCATCTTGGCAGCTGCACGCTTGACTTTTCTCAGTTCATGGGCAGTTATTTTGTGCCTTGGTTTTTCCACACGCTTCTTGCAACCCTGTTGACTATTTTGAATGAAACGCTTGATTGTTCGATGATCACGCTTCAGAAGCTTTGCAATTTTGAGACTGCTGCATCCCTCTGCAAGATATCTCACTATTTTTGACTTTTCTGAGCCTGTCAAGTCCTTCTTTTGACCTATTTTGCCAAAGGAAAGGACGTTGCATAATAATTATGCACACCTGATATATGGTGTTGATGTCATTAGACCACACCCCTTCTCATTACAGAGATGCACATCACCTAATATGCTTAATTGGTAGTAGGCTTTCGAGCCTATACAGCTTGGAGTAAGACAACATGCATGAAGAGGATGATGTGGACAAAATACTCATTTGCCTAATAATTCTGCACTCCCTGTATATATGCATGATGTGTGTTAGGATGGTTATGTTCTTTGTTGCTTGATTGTTAAAACTCGGTAGAACAATTTAATACAAAAATAAATAAAATAAAGAAAAATCATATTCTGATGCCCAGGGCTCATCTGAGGATTAATTTTGAACTGTCAGTGTTATTTCCATTTGCACAATAAAAACGAGTGTGCATCCCAGGAAAGAGAAATGTCTGCGCAAAACTTTGGTTGATCAGTGCAGCAGCTGGTTGAGATAGTAAGTGGAAATTTTACAAGCCTGATTTTTCTGGTTTCCTTACATATGTGAACCCATTTGTACATTAAACTGATCCATAAATCTGATAGATTTGCGCATAGTATTTGACTAGATGTGGGGTTCCTCAATGGTGAAAACATTTCCAACAGTAGGGTCTTTTAATGTCAGGGTTACTCTGAATAATCTACACACATTACTATCAGCTGTTTTTTACTGGAACTGCTGTCCAATGAAAATGCTGCTCCTCCGTATTAGTGCAGTGTTGTGTAATGTTCATGGTTTATCTTATTTTCCAACAGTTAGCATCACTGAACAGTACTATCATGCAGAGTCACGGAGCGCTGGGAGGAAGTAAGACAACAAATGTTTTGTAATTTCGGTGACCTATACCTTTAAAGTGTGATTTTGTCTTGCCTTCTATAAAGTCTGGGCATCTACCCAAGCATTGGCATTGCTTCAGATCAACCTTGTCTGAGGCTGACTTGCAGAACTCCCAAGTAATGTTGAAGGCAATGTCACTAGTACTTCGGTGTCTTAGAAAATGTTATCCATCATATTTACCTCTTCTCTTCCATCGCATGTTCTTTCTATCCTGCTCCTAGCCACCACTAAAGTACTGCTTCCTCCTTTCTCTCATCTTTATCCTCAAGACATTTAGTCATTATTTCATATCTTTAACTAATTTCATTCTTCCTTTATCTTTCCCTTCCTCTTTTCTACCACTGGGTTCTCTTTTCTCCCTTCTTGTGTCTTTCACATGCTTGCTTTCTCTCTGTTCCTCCCCATTTCCCTCCCTACCTCTCCTGCCCTCATCTCCTCTTTTTATTCTCCTCTCGTTTAGCTCCCACCCTCTTTCTGTCCTTTCTGTTTTTGGCTATCCTGCTTTCTCTTCACCTGTCTTTTACCTTTACTCCTCTCCTTTTTTTATGACAGTTTTTATAAACACCCACTAAAAGCCTTCGTTGCAGGCTGCTGTTAGATCCGCACTGTTCAGCCTAATTCACCTTGAGTGGAAAAAGGCTTTTACTGGCTGCCATTCTGTCTGTGTGCGTGCATGAGAAGAATGTGATAGCACATTCTGGGGGACAGCCCAACATTCCTAAGCCTTGACTGACAATGTCAGACAAAATTGCGGCGGAAAACTGGGAAAAGTTACATTATACAAACTGGAAAACAAGAATGTGAATGAATAACTACATCCCATGTGTTGGCTTTTTTTAAATCATACTGGAACAAGCAAAGATGATATTTTTGAACTTCAAGCCCCCAAAGATACACATAGTTAGCTTTATTGTATAATAATTAAGTGTGCCTATGCCAAGAGGCACACTTATTACTATTCGTCGGATTTATTATTCTTATTAAGTGTGCCTATTATTATTATTATTTTCCTTTTTCCGCCTAAAATAGGTTCACATATATTATATCATTTTGTGCGGCTGGATCTGGAATGGTGTGCTATGATTTTGGTGTTTATGACTTTTATAGTTTTTTAAATATTAATATTTTAGTGCAAATTTTCCCGCGCTTATGTACCGCACAGTTTTGAGACAAGGGTTACATATGTTATATCATTTTGTGCGGCTGGGTCTGGACTAGTATGCTATGACTTTTGGTGTTTATGACTTTTATAGTTTTTTAAATATTTAGATTTTAGTGCCAATTTTTGCCCATTTCTAGGCCCATGAGAAAGATTCAACTTTTGGCCCCATAGAAACAAATTTCAAACTTCATTTGTGGTGTGTTGGCTCTCTCTAGTGGTATGCCGGGAGTAGTACGGCCTGTCTACCCGTTTTTGGATTACCGTAATGACGACAATATCAACGGCGCGCACAGCGTCGCTGCTTTCAGGAACCATTGGAATTTTTAAGGTTGCGCGAACCATTGAATAGTTACGGTAACCGCAAGGGCGTATGCTTGGTGGAAAACTCCATATCCCACAATTCATAGCACACCTCTGCCGAGTAAAACAATGGCGGCTACCTCTTTGTTTTATATATGTCTTTTATTAGTGTTTCTAGGTCACAAAATAAACTTTTAAGATATTTTCAGGCGAGAATATAGGTGTGTAAACTTCAAATAGCTGCTCGTTTTATCAAGACATCCCATATTAGCAAGTTCCCTTACGTGTTGCTGCTAGCCGGCTAGGTAGCTAGCGCGGCTAGCGACCCTTCGCTAAAAAGCACCCGGGCTTCGCTTACAGTGAGGCGGCTCTAACTCCTTTCACCCCCCCGATCGCACGCAAACAGTCTGTGTTTCAGTGGACTTATATTTCGTTTATATGGGCCGATGATGCTGGTCGATGTGGGAAAAATAACTGAGTTGTTTGATGGGGCTAACGTGGAGCTACAACATAGGGCAGCTAGCCACCGGTGTATGTCTCTTTCCCCTCGTATGCGGGGAAAGAGAGATAAGCGGCCGCTGATGACCGGTGGTGGCTAACGCGGAGCTCAATCATGGATAAGGGAAACCAAAGGCAGGAGAAGCAGGCGGCTGCCGGTGTTCCAGATCTACTGGCGTTTAGATCAACTGCTGTTGGTCGAACAGATGTGTGGCAGTCATGCGTTTCAGGAGCTGCTACCGACAAACCAGCAAAAAAACGCCAAATGTGTCATCTGTGAAACTTGTGAGGTTATCTCAAACACACTCCGTCAGTCTTGATGCTGTTGAACAACAAAATGTTTAAAATGTGGCGAGTTTACCTGGTGATATCCTCATTCGCGATCGCGAAAACAGCAAACAATTAACACCACGCCGATGTTGTTCACAGGACAGCAAGAGTAAACGATCGGGAGACTCTTGTCGTCGTTATCGTTCCCCTCGCATGTTTTATTTCTCCGGTTTCAGCGTTTTTGCTTCACAACTAAAGTGAGCAGTTTACTTTGTGCACTAACATGGACTAGAGTCAACCAGCGCCACCTCTGGCCAAGTGCCACAGCCTACAGCCAGATCAACCTGTGACACACATCTGCACCACGTTTGATTTCGTTTCTTGCACAACACATTTGTACCTTTCAATTGTGTGTGTTTGTGCGTCATGCAAATAAACCTTTGAAAAGAATGAAATGACACTAATATTTCACTAGTGTTGTAACATCACATGTCGTTAGCCTAGTCTGTCTGTGTCTTTTCTCTGAGAAAAAACATTTTAGAGTTTGTTGTTATATACAGTCTGTATAAATGTGGTTAATCTAATAAACATTTGTAAGGAAATGGCAGTTACTGTGAATGTACAGCAGGTGAATAGTAATAAACAGTCAGACAATGACTCTGACAATCTCATTCAATCTTGCAGACTGAATGCACCTTCTGTGGAAAGTGGTACCACACAGTGTGTGTGGACTTCCCCTGTGCAGAAGGTGACTACAAATGTTGTGGGTGCTAAATAAACAGTAAAAAGTGATCCCTGTTGTCTTTGCTTACTGATTGTTTTTAGTGTTGACAATCCACATTGCTGCCATTGCATCTTTCAACATGTTTGTGGGTAGATTTGGATGTACCAGGGGTAAGTGCAGCCACTCAGCCTCTACTCAATGTCATCATAGCAGCAGGTGAAGATGTGTCACAAGTTAATCTAGTAGTGGGCTATGGTATTTGGCCACAGGTGGCAGCAGTGGACTGACCTCCATTTGAAACTGCCCCAGCTGCTGTGTGATAGTGGATCTGCTACAAATTGAAGATCATAGGCAAGTTTTGGAAATGAACCCTTGTATTATGTTGAAGAACAAAAAAATGACATTAATTTTGTTGCGGGTCATTTAGATCCGTACTGTGTAAATCCACTCAGAATTGTTCAAAAACTGCAATGAAACAATAGCAACTTTATTTCCCATCAGATAAACATGTAGAACACAGACATACAACAGTTAGACTTTCCATAACTATTTTAGGAACAATTTGGTTTTTCGTTCTTACAAACACATTTCCTTTGAACTTGCCCAACGTTCTCAGTTTTTCAATGCTCAACATTTTCAATTTTGTCCACATGATGGACAGAATGTAACTGTGTGCTTTCTGCAGATGTACTTCTTGCATTTCTCACAAAACGTGCTTGTTTTAAAACAGGAATCTTCCTAACTAAGATTTAAAACAAAAGATTGCGTCTCCTCCAGTCTCACAAACAGATGACAAACCAAGCGACACACCTGAGTCACTGACTTTATATATAACTACCAACTCTCCAGCCATGTTGATGAATTGCCTATATTGGCTGGAAATATTAATTTCCAGGGAAAGGACACAGGCAGACGATGCTTACAGGATATGATGTGACAACACTAATGAAATATTGATGTGTCATATTTGTCCAAGGTGTATTTCATTGTTATGGGAAAAGAGAATATTAAAATCATGATGACCAATTGGAGTGGTGATTTCTATGACTTTGTGTATATAATTTGGAATTTTGTACAAATGTAGGCCAATAAGGAATATATGATATCATTTCATTCTTTTCAAAGGTTTATTTGCATGATTCACAAACAGACACAATTGAAAGGTACAAATGTGTTGTGCAAGAAATGAAATCAAACGTGGTGCAGATGTGTGTCACAGGTTGATCTGGCTGTAGGCTGTGGCACTTGGCCAGAGGTGGCGCTGGTTGACTCGAGTCCATGTTAGTGCACAAAGTAAACTGCTCGCTTTAGTTGTGAAGCAAAAACGCTGAAACCGGAGAAATAAAACGTGCGAGGGGAACGATAACGACGACAAGAGTCTCCCGATTGTTTACTCTTGCTGTCCTGTGAACAACATCGGCGTGGTGTTAATTGTTTGCTGTTTTCGCGATCGCGAATGAGGATATCACCAGGTAAACTCGCCACATTTTAAACATTTTGTTGTTCAACAGCATCAAGACTGACGGAGTGTGTTTGAGATAACCTCACAAGTTTCACAGGTGACACATTTGGCGTTTTTTTGCTGGTTTGTCGGTAGCAGCTCCTGAAACGCAAGACTGCCACACATCTGTTCGACCAACGCCAGTTGATCTAAACGCCAGTAGATCTGGAACACCGGTCGGAGCGTGAGGTGAACTGAATTTCAGGTAAGAAGTTATGAACTGCACTCTATTTGGGTCAGATATAAACCGAGTTTAGGTGTAGTTTATTTTCGTTGTGCTGACAGTTACAATAACTCGTTCTGTGTGCTAGCTAGCACGACAGCTGTGTGCACGCTAAGTTACTGATGTTGAACTTTATGACAGCCTCCCCTGTCATTCTCTCGCCTGTTGAAACTTCAATCATGAAACTGATCAATGATCGGCTTTTCTCTCTTTGTTGACTTTAGCTCTGCTTTCAATACGATACTCCCGGACAGACTAATAGATAAACTGCTGGAAATTGGACTTCCTTCCACCACCTGCCGCTGGATCAGAGACTTCCTCTCAGACCGTGTACAGAGAGTTAGAGTGGGGCCTCATCTTTCCTCAGCCCTCAGCCTCAACACCGGCTCTCCACAAGGCTGTGTACTGAGTCCCCTACTGTACACTCTGTACACACATGACTGTGTTAGTTCCCACCCAGACAACACAGTCATCAAGTTTGCAGATGATACCACTGTGGTGGGGCTCATCTCAGGGGGAGATGAGACTGCATACAGAGCTGAAGTTCAGAGGCTGTCAGATTGGTGTGCAGACAACAACCTGGACCTCAATACCACCAAAACAAAAGAACTGGTAGTTGACTTCAGAAGGAGGAAGTCCGAGTTGCAGCCTGTCAGCATCAACGGGGAGTGCGTGGAAAGGGTCTCCAGTTTCAAGTTTCTGGGTGTGCACATAGACACAGACCTCCAATGGAGCTCTAACACCTCTGCGGTCTTAAAGAAGGCCCAACAGCGTCTCCACTTTCTGAGAATCCTCAGAAAAATGGACCTGAAGAAGGAGCTGCTGACCGTCTTCTACCGCTGCTCCATTGAAAGTGTGCTGACATATTGCATCGGTGTGTGGTTCTCCAGCTGCACCACAGCACACAGAAAGGCACTCCAGAGGGTCATCAACATGGCCCAAAAAATCATTGGACATCCTCTTCCCTCCCTGAAGGACCTGTACAGCACTCGCTGTCTCAAGAGGGCACGCAGCATCCTACGGGACTGCACACACCCAGGACACCGGGTGTTTAAGCTGCTGCCGTCTGGCAGGAGGTTCAGGCTGCTGAGGTCCCAAACAAATAGACTCAAGGACAGCTTTTACAACAGGGCAATAGCCCTGATCAATGTAAATAGCTGACCTGACTGGATACCTCCCTGGACTTTTTAGGGGGAGGTAACAATGTTTAAAACGATAACAATAATATTTATATTTATAACAAGGTGCAATAATAATTAATGTGCAATAATAACAGTGTGCAATACACATACACTTATTCTTCTTTTTTATACTAAGTTAATATACTGTGTTGTGTTGTTTGTTACGTTGTGATGTGTCATATCGTGTCGTGTTGTGTTATATGTAGTGCCGACGTAGGACAGTTTTTCCAATTTCATTGTACTACTGTACTATGTATGACTGTGCAATGACAATAAAGAGTTATCTTATCTTATCTATCTTATCTTATCTTTATTGCGCTAAACAACAGCAGCACGTTTAAGTTTGATTAGCTGTTGTTAGAATTCATTTGATCTTAATTTCTAGTATCAGCTTATGTTTGCTGGAGCCACAGCTGTAAAAAAGGGCTGGTCGAAACCAGGAGATGTCCTTACTGAATCATCAGAGCTGAACTGGTGATGGAGAAACAGGTTTACCTTTTAGGTGACATGAATGAGTTGAAGGAAAGTTATCAACTGTTTCTGAGAGACAAATAACATCAAGCTCCTTTTTTTGTGTAGCTGACAGCTGGTAACTGTGCAGGGGCGGATCTAGCAAAGCTTTTGCCAGGGGGCCAGGTAGGGCATTAACAGGGAAAGGGGGACACAAAGATATACTTTTCTTTCTTGCTCTCATATAAAATATTTACCTTTTATTAAATAGTTATCTGAATCTTACAACCAAAGTTTGTATAATAATACACAAGATTGGCTGTAGACCATTGTTAATCATTAAGAACACTGTGTAAAAATAACAAAAAACAAAAAGTGAATGCAAAAGTGCATAAATATTTATTTTACGTGTTTGATGTGTGTGGCAGGGCGTGGTCTGCAGTGCCGCTGCAGGGGAGGTGGACCCACGGGCGTAAAGTCTGTGCTCTCTCGGCTGGTTTTTTTTTTTGGTGTGTGTTGGGCTGTGAGTTGAAAAGCTACAGCCGGCTGTGTGGGTACACCAACCATGTGTGAAAAGTGGTCCATAACGTAATGCTTCAAAGCGTGTTCATGGAAACATTGTCGGGTCTGCCGTGGTACAATGGGACTTCTGCTCATGAACCTCTGTGCACAACGTCTGCAAATCGGGGCTGTACGAAATCACCTCATCTTTACACAAAACTGTAAGCTGTCATCTGTGAGGCGTGAGCGGTGTTTGTTTTTACCATAGTTCATGGTGGAGAATGGCTGCTCTGCTGAGTTTTGCTCTCTGTAGCCGTATGAATGGCAAACTACACTGATTAGCAGCAGCATATAGGCACACGTCAAATTTCTTCTGAAATTTTCGCTTTCTAGTATTTATTTAATATTTCTTTATGTTATAAAAATGACTTTGAATCCTGATAAAAATGCAAAATCATGGGTTAAAAATGAAAACAAGAGAACTAAGAATGCATTAATATTTGTTGACAGAAAAACAGAAACTGTATATGTGCCAACCAAAGTGCCATTTTAATTCAGATGAAAAAAAAAAGGGATTTATTCATTCATTGTCCATTCAGGATCTTAAAAATGTGATAATAATAATGAAATAATACAAATAATGTAATAATAAGAATGATGTAATAATAATTAATGTAAATCTAAATAATATTGTCCTTCAGAGAAATAGTTTGTAGTCCTGAAGATGGAGAAGTTTACTCCTGCAGAGCGACTGGGACTGTCTGTGGTCATGATGGTTGAACCTCCAACCACTTTCCCAGCTTAGCCTCAGAGTGCTGCTGCTACTGTAGCAGCCGCTCTTCTCCTCTGTATTCGTCAGGACTTGCATTGTCACATCTGGGGATCCCAGGCCCTGCTGGAGAGGAGAGCCTAGTCTGGATGCTGACCTGCTGCCTGTAATTATTAGCCTTTTTCAGGCTCTTCTCCACAGGATGCCTGTCTTTTTCAGGCTCTTCTCCACAGTACGCCTGTCTTTTTCAGGGACAATCTTCATCCACAAATTCATAAAGTCATTGTGAAGGGTCAGTTTCTTGATGATTGTTCGCCCATGGTACCTGTGGAAGATTACAGTTATCATTAATTTTCATTAATTGTGTAAACTCACAGAAAATAAAACATTGATGCACTTCAAACCCATTTAAAAGTACCCACCTGGCTTCAGGTGCAGCATCCCCTGCCATTCTAGAGGCAGCAATTAGAAACCTTTCAGTGAAGCTTCCTGCTTTCAGGATGACGGCTGCTCCAAGTTTGTCAGCCAGCTGGTGCAGGTGTTGAGCCGCGCTATTCCTCACTGCGACACAGCGATGGCTGAGCAAGGACAATATTAGACACACAACTCAGTGAACATGATCTCTCTTTCATGTCTTCTAATAAAATCACTACAGCTTCTTCTCTCCTCTTACGTCAGTCCTGTGTTAAACAGAGCGCTCAGAATCCATCCATGGCTGCAATTTTCCACCATGGCATCAAGCGCCAGATTGACCTCCTGATGAAGAAAGTTGTTGTTGGTCTGTGCAAGCTTCAGCAATAGAGCTCGGCCTGTTGTTTCAACTTCTGGGTCCATTGTTTTCTGGAGCTGAATATAGAGCTCATCGATGGTATGTATGGCCTCACAGGCTATTGCTGAGCGTTGGTTTTTCACCTAAAATGTGAGTGAAAATCATCAGTTGAGGCTGTAGTATGCACTTGAAGGGAAACTAGCTGCATGAAACACATATAAGAAACATAAAGTGTGCAATACCTCCTCAATGAGGACCAGACACACTTCATGCAGTTTAGTCTTCAGGATGTCCGAGTGGTGCTTTGCCAGAGACTGAATAGTTTGCAACCCCTGTCTTTTCTTAATCCTGTATTTACACAACACAACATTGAACACCACAAATAACACAGCCACATTATGCAGCACTGTTTCTGTGCAGTATTTAATGTCTCCTTACTACGTTTCTTACCAGTCGTCTGAAGACAGCAGACTAAAGCTGTGGGACAGGCTCTCTACAGGTGTAGCTAGAGGCGGGAGTTTGACCCTGCCCTCTCTTGGATTATTCTGACTGCACTGACTGTCTGCTTTTCTTGTCTGATAATCAACGAGGTTAGTAAAAAGAAACTGATTAACAGCAGGTTTAACCACTAAAGAAAAGCATCACCTTTGAAACGACCTGCTCCTGAATGTTTAGCAGAGAAAACAGGCAATTGCGATGGACAAGCTGCTCGAGGAGGTGGAGGAACTGGAGTGAGTGGTGTCATCTCAACAGGACGATCAATGAGAGGAATGGCCCTCAGATCACTTGGTGTGTGTGTGTCTACAGAGCTGAGGCTACACAGACTTCTTTTAGGGTCCTCCTGATTCCAAAAGGGGTCATCCAACCAGGGACTTATTTTCCAGCTTCTCTGGACTCTCTGTGGAGAGTCTGCACATTGCTTAGGTAAAGGTGGGAGTCGCACAGCATAATCTCTGGGTCTCTGTGCGATATGCAATGTGTCTGCCTGTTGAAAGAACACATTTGTCTTACTGCTCTGAGCTTTGTGAAAGTCCAGGATCCTGGACTCTGTGGTGAAGCGCTGACAGTTGCTCTGTCTACAGTGACTTACACAAAAATTACACTGTGCAAAGCAGCAAAATATAACACATCTCTCAGAAACGTTTACATTTGAACAGCAGAGAAGTCAAGAATGAGTAGGTTTAGTTACTTACATCTCCACCTGTGCGTTTTCTCGGAATCAAATCTCGAAAGCGATGGAAAAAGTTATCTGATGTCTTTTCAGGCATGACTGAGATAAAAAGTGAACAAATTGTTTAGAAACAGAAAGTTTGAGTGTTTCTCAGTGTGTGAGTGACAAGTTCTAACTCAGCTGCTCAGTAAATCACTGTTAGGATGATGTCATATGGAACTCATTGTGAATTGTTTGAAAATATTCATATATATATATACACTATTTTGTGTTTTTACAAAAATATCAGACATGTCTAAATCAAAGGCAGCTTATGATCTCTAATTATGATCTTTAATCAACAAATTTAAATAGACGTCCTAATCACAGCTTCTAAAACTAGACAACACTATACTGATAAATTCATATAAAACAGCAAAAAGGAGATAAAAGCACTGTCATAAATAGAGAAATAAGTACAGTAAATAAATAAATACAGTTTTTAAAAACTACAGAAAAAAACGTGTCATTTGCTACAACGACAACAAAATAGCAGTTTGGACAAAGCTGTTTCTTCAAGCTTCGCCTGCATTTAGGGGCTGCAAACCTCTGTCCCAAAGGAAGAAGCTGAAATCCTCCAATAAGGGGTGGGAGTCATTTAAAGTAGAGTAACTCATCCTCTACAACTGCCTAGTATTCAAGGACTCTATGTTAAGATGCTCTAACATGGTACAGTACCTTCAGAAACGCCCCAAATTTCTTATATACTGAAAATTAAATCTCTTCTCAGGAACCTTTTCTCGATTCAGTAGAAGTAGATCTAGTTCTATAATTATAATTATAGAATTATCATTATTATGCGTAAGTACAACACTGGCCCAGGCTAAGTAAGCTAACACTGACTCTTTTAATAGACATAATTTTGTGTAGGTGTTTTAAATCTTTGCGCATTTCCGTGTTAAGCCTATATTAGATTTTTTTGAGAATAGGACCCTCTCTACCCGACAAGGGCAAAGCCTGGATGTTGTTCTCAGACAGTCGAGTTTCTACTATTGTTTGAGTACATGAGCATTTTAGTGCAAAATATATTTCAGTAACATCAGCACTTAACAACAAATCAGGAAAAAATGATTATTGTAAATGGATATGTTAAGGAAATATTTTCCCTTAAATGTTCTGGCTGCTGTTTATTCATAATAAGTGTCGGTGGTCAGTCCGCTGTTTGCATCTGCTGTTGAAATGGTGGGTGAAGCATCCATGTCTGTTTGAGAAGCCTGTGAAACTTTGTGAAAGGAGGCAGACATGGACAATGTGCTAATAAACTCTCATATGTCACGAGAATGTAATCAAGCTGCTAAGCAGAGGGAAAGTGTGATTTTTAGGACATTCAAGTCTAACATTAGCTGATATAAAATGAAATGTGGAAATGTGGGAGGAGGAAGGAGTGGTGAGGCAGAAAAAAGAGACATACAGTATGGAGATGATAAAAATATGTTTAAATGGTCACATTTAAAGAGTAATTTGTGATTTTTGAATTAAAACTTTTAAATATCTTATAACTGACACCTTTTTAGTAGTTTTTGCTAATTTTTCAAGTACATCAGACCTTTTCCTTTCAGAATTCTCAAGGATCTTGAACATTCTCTCAAGAGCCTTTGCCTCAAATAGTATTCATAGTATGAAGGTAAAATGTTGCTTATGCTAACATTGTTGTGATAAATAATAATCTGTCTACTCTCTGTTTTCCTTTATTTGACTGATTTAAGTTGAATGTCCCTTGAAATGTAGTTACATCTGTGATTTATTTTTCACAGAATGACCCCAAAGTGACTGAATGAAAAGACTTTTTAGGGTTTACTGACTCTTTTGGTTATTCTGTAGATCGCTCAGCTCTGCGAGGGTCTATCACTCCGAATCAGTGTCGTGTCAGAACTGTACATTGTGATCAGAAGTTTAACTACATTCATCATGGACACGAATGTTATGGTAACTTTGAGCTTTTAATGATTTCTTTGAATTGTTCTCTTTCCAGCATACAACTTTATTACTAAAGAGGCATACGTTTGAATTTATTTGAATTTTCTCTCATTCACACAGGGCTACAGTTATATAAACAGGCTCAAATAGATCTATTCACTCACTTAAATATTCTAATAAATGGTGTTGGAGGCTCTACAATGGCTTTTAAATTGTCAAGGCTAAGTAATATTAAGTCCTCTTTAGTGTTCATGCTTGACTACAACTGGTAGTTTCTCTTTGCCAACATAAAAATATTTTGTTTGCTAGCACTCAGTGGACTGACAAATGTGCAGATCAATGAGAAAGTCTTGGTTAGGATCTAAGGAGTCAGGAAGGTCTCTTGGAGACATTTCTAAATAACTCATCATAACATCATCAGTTCAATTGTTATGAATTATTATGTCTATTTTTTATGCTTAAGGACAACAGATGGAAATTAGCCCTTGGCTATAATCTGGTATGTTTACATTCATGTAATTTTTTTTTTACATTTATGTTCATTAACATGCACTGTCCTAAATAAAATAAATAAAATAAATAAACAATTTGTCGTGACTCACAAAGACACATAGTAACAGGCAAACCAAACCAAAAACAAACCTTTACTTCAGGTGATAAAATGTATGAAGCCAACTGAGACGATAAACAAAATCCAAACTAACTGGAGACGTGCAGAAAAGGTTAACAGATGCTGCCACAAAGTGAGTGGAAGACAGCAATCAGGACACGTGGGAAAAAAAAATGCAGGTGCAGACGATTAAGAAACAAAATGTTAAAGACAAGTAGCTACCAAAATCAAACAGGAAGTGAAAACCACACCTAAATGGTTTAACTCAGACACATGAAATAACTAAACCAGGGGACTGAAAAGAGAGGATAAGATGGGAAACACTAAGTGAACGATATAAACTAAGAAGCCTGACATGAAATGGAAAATGCAGGATACAGCAGCGTCGCTGTGCCACAGTGAATGAATTTTGTAGCTGCCCGGATGGACAAACTAAATCTCCTGTAAAAATGTTAATCACAGTAACAAGAGGTTTGGTTGGAGGAGTAAAGACAAGGCTTTCAAACCTAAGAACATTTGGTGGTGGTAGCAACATACTCTGCGGCTGTTTTGCTGCAGTGGTATTGGTGCATTGCACAAACTGGATGGAACGATGAAGACAAAGGACTGCTTCATCATACTACATCAACACCTAGATGGTTAAAACAGTTAATGGTTTGTTATAAAGGATAGAGCAGATTAATGTTAAGCTTCTGGAGTGGCCTTTCTAAAGCCCTGACCCTAACCCAACTGAGAATTTGTAGACTACACTTAAAAGTTAGGCCGTGACTGGAAGCCCACAACTTAAAATTATAAAATAGCAGAGTGGTCACATAAGCCTCGGGTCGCTTGAGCACCGAATTCTTGCTTTTATTGAAAACAAAAGTTCAAAGAAAACATTAAAAGCCCTAAATTATCATAACATCCATGACGAGTGTATGTAACGTTCTGTCCACTGTACTTAAATCACATCGTACGTAACTTTCTTAGCCCCTATATCCCCCTGTGGTGCCTTCTGTTGTGCGCACTGTGGTTTCATTTTCGTCTGTTTCTATGTTTACACCACTGCACTGTTTAGCTGTCTTAAGACCTACTTTACAGAACTTACTGAACAAACTGAGCATTCTGCAAAAGCAAGTTTTGGCTCAAGTCAACCAGCTGAACAAGTATTTAAAGCTCAAACACCCCCGAGGGCTTCAGCCTTAAGTCCTCGTCTTCAGTGTAAAAGAGTTTTTCTAAGGATTAGGGGCGGGAAGACTCCAAACTAGTGTCAGATTAGTCTGGTGGGATTACTGACATTGCAAGTTTGTTGAAGATGCATCATAATTTGCATTTTTAATGCTTTTCAGCTACGCTGTAAATGTCCATTTACCTTGGTCTTGGCTTGTGAAATGAAAATATGATGGATGCAAGATGAAACGTTTGTTTATAATACTAACATTAGTTTTGTATTCTGAGACGTGCTAACACAATAGTGCTTTGTTTCAAAGTAATCACCCAGATGGGCTGAAACTGAAATGCCCTGTTTAGGAAAGCACGTGTGGTGTCTGAGGGATGGGCAGAGGAGAATGAAAGAATACCTGGCTGACTAACAATGGATAAACTAAGGCTTCACAAACAAGGCTTCAATCCCCCTTGGCTTACTCTGTAGACCATGTGTTTGATGGAACTGGAAGCTGCGATTCCATTGTCCTGCTGCTTTAAAAACAGAGAAAGAGCATGCACGCGCGTGTTTGTGTGTTTGTGTCAGTGAGTACATGCATGTGAGCCCCTCAGGACCTAATGAGAGTGGCTGTCACTGGAAAGAAGCCAGAGCGCGCACACACACACACACACACACACACACACACACACACACAAAGCTGTTCTTTTTCCCCATGCTCAAACACTTGCAATTTTGTGTGTGTGTGTGTCCAGTTTATTGTCCATCTGTGGAAACTTGGTAACTGTCAGTTTTCTCTTCTCACAAACAATCTGTGTTGGTTTGTTCAGTAACACTTTACCGTTCTGTGGCCCTTCCAGGTTACATATATATATTTCAGTTCTGTCCCTGCTGGCTTAATGTGCGACAATATTGACTTTAAAGAGGCACAGCTTTATTTTGCACAGAATCACTACAGCACTTTCATTCTTGAATTTGCCTTGAGACAATCTGGAAAGCTAATCTTAGATATAAAGCAACTCCATATAAAGCCAAGCCTTGACTGGGTGCGACTGGGGTTATGAATATAAATATTTAATGAACAACCAAGGTGGGAGAAAAAAGTGAAATGGGAGGAAGTTGTCAGGAAGGAGCACAAAGAGAAAGGGAAAGATCCAAGAGTAGGAACAAACCAGACAGGCAGAACGAGAGAGGCGAGGGGGAGGAGACTATTCACAGACAGGTAGGTAGAAATCAATTAAACTGTAAAGTGACTACCATCGCGACCTATGCTGAGATGGAATTCTATAAGAAAGTGGCAGTGATGTCCCACCAACAACCCAGTGGATAGGTACAAAAAAACAAAACAAAAAAGGATGAATGGGAGGACAGTAATGGTGGAGAAACCCCCGTGGAGCAGGCGAAGGGATAGCAGCAGAAACTTTGAAGCTTCTCTTGTTGAACCCCAACAACCAATGATGGCTACAAACTAGAAGTATCGAAAAGTGAAGGTAAAGACATCAAAACTGGACAATGTCACCAAAACACTGTGGATGGATACATACAAGCAAAAACTGCCATCCATGGTTTTCCCTCCTTTAGGAAGGAGTTGTTTTAAATGCTGGTTTTAAGTGTATATTTCTTTTAGACTAAAAGGCAGGTTTCTTCCTGTTAAAATGTAGTTTTTCCTTCTCACTGTCACCAAGTGTTCGCTCAAAGGGTTTTTTTTTTTTTATTGCTGGGGTTTCTCTGTGTTATTGGACGTTTTCTACATTATAAATTTAAGCACCTTGAGGCAAATGTTGTTGTGATTTGGATGGATAGTTTTCATGAAGAAATCAGTGGAGTCATCCATATACTAAATAAATATATTTACCTAAATAAATGTTGTCATTGTTCCTACAGATTATTGATCTTAATACATTGAATGAAATATTTGTTTCATTTTGCTGTTCCTGGAAAGTACATCTTAACAGATTCTTAAAGCTACTGTTGGACTTATTTAAATATTTTTATTATTATGAAGAAATTTACAAAGAAAACTGGTCTTGTCACTTTCTTTAGAACATTTTTTAAAATATCTCACAAACTGATATTGAACTGATGCTCTTTGATTGTGCCACATGTGGGAACGAGTGTGTTTTTTAAAACAGATTTGAATTCAGAGGTTAGCTAGTCAAACAGCAAACAGGTACTTACTGCTAAAGATACAGACAGTAAAAGTGGACAGCATACCCTTGGTTTCGTAACATAAAACTCATTGTTGTTGCCATGAGCAGCACAAATGTGGTCCCCTTGAACGGATTCTTAGTTTTATTGTTGTTATTTTCCTCTGAGTTATCAATTCACTAGTTAGCAAACAAAAGCAATGCAAGTCTTTTAGCCACAACCAACATTATGACGTCCTTTTTCATACTGATAGACGATGGCGCTAAACATGTTTTCAAAACTTTAGACACTTATTTGTTAAATCCATTTTTTGAGAGCAGAGCTCGGTGGTGTAAATTAGCCTTTATATATGTAGTGTTTCATGTCCCCATTAAATCACAAGCAAAATATTGGACAGAAGTTTTCTTTGTGAACTGAGATTACATCTTGTGACGGCAAGTGGGCTGGCCTTGTGTTTTGCTTTTTCTGTTACCCATTTCTTGCAGGTAGGTGGAGCTGACCCAATTACAGATGCAGCACACCTGAGAAGGCCAGTCCGGGTGTATATAAAGACACCTTGACTGAACCAGCGATTCTGGCTCTTGCTCTGGCTCTGGCTGTCTGGCATCCATCTTGTTCATTCGGAAGTTTCAGTTATGGCTGTTATGGTCTTTAAATTGTGTTTAAGTTGCTTTACCTTATTTTTCATTAAATATGTCTTACAGCCTTTAAAAACCTGTGTGTGGTCTCCCACTTGCATGTCACTTCCTATGAGCCGGGTTGTGACAATCTTGTCTTACAGGGAATAATTGTGTGTGGGGGGGACTATGTCACAGTTTGGGGGTGTGCATGTGTCAGTGCTTCGCTGTGGGTTTGAAGTTTCTTGGCTGAAATTTCCAAACTTCCAGAGCTTTTCCCCAGACATCAGAAATTCAAAGAGGAGCTCTTTGAAAGAACTAAAGTCTTTAGAAATGTCTTCAGGGAATGATTGTGAATAGTGCACTTGTGTGTATCTGTGAGAGATACAGAGAGAAGGGAAATAAAGTGAAAAGAAGTCCCTTGGTATCAAACACTTATGCGAGTGGCACAGTTCACAGAGATATGATGATGTATTCATTTGATAAGGATGTTTGCAGAAGGCAGATCAAGAGCTGCCTTATATTCACTTCTTCATATGTGTAAGGGGAGTGCATCAGGATGCCAAAGGATGGAGGAAAAGGTAAAAAAAAGAAAAAAAAAGAAAGTGACACCTGTTTAGTTCATAGTTACAAAGAAGGAGGGAGGTGCTGCCTGGCTCTGATGGATAATCCAACAGGTGCTACAGTGAGGCAGGCAGGAGTAAAGCAACAAGAAAAACCCATCTGCAAGAATAACCATAGAAAACAACAAAGGCATTTCGTATCTTTGACTGATATAGGAAGAAAATTTTCAAAATAATTCTTTATATGGTTTTAGATGGTGTCCTAATGCAGCCACAAAGCAGTTCTTAAAATTGTCTTTTTTTTTCTTTCTTTTTTTTATTTGTGTTTACCACTTTATAGCATCACCTCTTTGTTTAACAAGAGCCCCTAAAAAACATCTGGGAGCTGAGGAGACCAGCTGCTGGACTTTCAAAAGAGAAACTGGTCACAGATGGCCCCGCCTCTCCCTGAGCCCGGTTCTGCTGGAGGTTTCTTCCTGTTAAAACTGAGTTTTTCTTTCCTACATTTGCCAAGGGCTTACTCATAGGAGGTCGTTGTTGGGTTTCTCTCAAATAGTGCTAGAATTTTACCTCAGAGTAAAAAGCAGCTTGAGGTCAGTGTTGTGCGTTGATACTATACGAAAAAAGAAAAAATGAATTGAAATGTAAACAAAAGTACCAGCCCTGATTTTACATAAATAGTTTGTTGTGTTTACCATTATTGTTATTGAATCATCTTGGGAAAACTGTGGCTTCATGTCAGATGTGACCTTAGCATGATTTAGCATTATTTAACATGTTTTAGTAATCTTGGTTGGGTTTCTGTGTGCATGACGATGGAATGATTATTAAGAAAGGTACAATGACCTTAACTAGTTTTTATCTAACCCTGCCTCACACTCTGTGCCTGTTAATTTGAAATCTGCAGCCTCCTTAGAAACAAACGATATGCACACACACACACACACACACACACACACACACACACACACACACACACACACACACACACACACACACTAGGACCGGCAGCATTGATTTGCTCTGTTGCTCTGGTCCTGTTTGCAATTCAGCGCCTTGATTTGTGCTTGTGGGAACATTAAGTCAGAAGAGATGTTCATTTGATTTAGCCACTGGCTTTTGTAGCAACAGGGGAATGGCACCGGAAGCAAGGTGGCATCAGTCTTTATCTTAACAGCAAATTAGATATCCAGTTGATATTATGGCTGTTCCTGCAGCTCTGTGTCTCTTTTCCTCTAACTGTCTCCCTCACCTTCTAGAGCTTTCTAAGACATACGACTGTTTTTATTTCTCTTGGGTCATTTTGTCCTCCTGGTCTTTTATCTGTCTCCATTTTTGTTTTCAAAGCTGCAGCCTGGATCACACACATACAAACACACAGAGAGATGTGCACACATCTGTGTGAGCGCACACATTTCATCTTTATGCTGATCCTTTTCACAGAAAAAGAGACGGGTCCTGCGACTGTGCGCACTGTATCATTTTGTGAAATAGTTGTTGCTAACTTCGCCACCTGTGGCTCGCTCTCTCTTTGAACCTCTCTCCAACACTCACGTGGTTCATCAACCTCCTACTGGAAGCACTTTGTATTTGAATTTCACTTTCAACCTTGGGTTCAGGTTATTCTCTTCGACTTCACTCGCTTATTCATTGCCCATCCCTTTGCTTTGTACAGGGCACCTGCAGGTTTTATAACTTTGTAAAGAGGCTTTTGTGAGCATCCATCCATCCATTCGCGTCCGCTTATCCTTTTCAGGGTCGCGGGGGGCGCTGGAGCCTATCCCAGCTGTCATAGGGTGAGAGGAGGAGTACACCCTGGACAGGTCGCCAGTCTGTCGCAGGGCCAACACACAGAGACAGACAATCATTCACACTCACATTCACTCGCACATTCACACCTATGGGCAATTTGCATTAACCAATTAACCTAGCCCCACTAAGTGCATGTCTTTGGACAGTGGGAGGAAGCCGGAGTACCCGGAGAGAACCCACGCAAACACGGGGAGAACATGCAAACTCCACACAGAAAGACCCTGGCCTGATGGTGGAATTGAACTCAGGACCCTCACTGTGCCACCGTGCTGCACGCTTTTGTAACAATCCTGGTAGTTTAGAAGCAATTTAAAGAAACAAAATATTAATTGAGCGGTTAAGCTGGAGCATTCTGAACTATAATTTGCAGGTATATGGAAAACAAAACAGGACATGAAATCCAGTTGTACGGTTTTAGAAGTAAACACAATGAAACTCATTTCAAAATCCACTCATTTCCAGTATGCCAACATTCAGCTCAGTTTAATTAACCTTGGGATCACACTGTTTTCTCACCAGATGAAAAACTCTCAGCCTGTATTTCAACTTGAAGCTTTTGTTCAATCAAAAGAGTGTTATCACAAGAAATCTTCTAACAGAAGGTGCATTTTAGCACCCCTTCGCTCACTGCTTTGGTTTTATAGCATGACACTTTGCTATTATGGTATGCAGTTATGCTCACATCTCTCATCAGCTTTGTCTCTAGATGCAGGCAAGAACACTTAGGCTGCATACAGTGTGTTTGTCTATTCATCTCACACAGCACAATGTACACCGTCCAACTGTGGCAACATATCACAGCAGGGCAGATGAGATGGACATTCATCAGTGAGGAATGGCAATGAACAGGCAGATATTAGACCATTAAAGCTAAACTTGTTAGGATCATCAGCTAAGGCAATCTTCTTCATACTGCAAGTGGCGAGTTTATGCTTATAGTAATTAGCTGCTCCCAATTGCTAGCATTGTTTTGGCAATAATAGCATTATGTAATCATGCAGGTTTATAGCATTTCAACCTAAAGGAAAATTGGTTATTGATTCCTCAGCATGTGCATTAGTCACATGAACCTATTTTTGTAAAGCTGAGGATAATCCATGTTTGTTAAATGTGTTTGGTTGCTTCAGTACTTAATGTTTGAAATTTGTTGTTGCTATAGATCCTGTTTTCAACAATATATTTGAGCCACATTTCACCCAAAATTCAATTCGATTTCATTGACTTGAAGTAACAAGAGTTGCTTCAGGCCCTTTGTATTATTCCTACAATAATACAAAGAAAACGACAACATTCACACAACCTCCTATTGGGAAGTACTTGGCGACAGTGGGAAGGAAAAACTCCCTTTCAACAGGAAGAAACCTCCGGCAGAACCAGGCTCAGGGAGGGGCGGGGCCATCTGAAGACAGGTGAGGGGAAACAGAAGAGAGCAACATGACAAAAGCCAAACTATAAGACAGAGAGATAGAGTTTAATAATAATAATAACTGTTTATGATTAACCTCCTAAGACCCAAACTTCCACAGCAGCATTTTTAATTTCTCTTTGATATTTGGGCTGATTGGGACCTGATGAATGTAAAAACAAAGAATTACCAGATTTTTTTTTACCTGATTTTTGTCTTTAACAATAAGAGCCACATATGAGCATATTCTTTTAAAATTTTGATAGAACAGTAGCAATATAATGTCCTCGTAAGTGGATATCAGGCCCTTGCAGAGCAAAATTGAGTATTTTGGTCTAAATAACCCAAAATGTGATGTCCACATATGGGGACGCCAGGTCCTAGGAGGTTAAAGTCAAGTCAAATTTATTTATAAGAGTGTGAATACTTTATGTTCTGTGCAGCACGGCAGCCTGGGTGTAGTAAGGAAGTATTCAGGGTCACCTGATA
Source organism: Maylandia zebra (assembly GCF_041146795.1). Classification (NCBI taxonomy): domain Eukaryota; kingdom Metazoa; phylum Chordata; class Actinopteri; order Cichliformes; family Cichlidae; genus Maylandia; species Maylandia zebra. The sequence continues at coordinate 29,592,854 of NC_135168.1, forward strand.
CAGCCCTAATTATATCCTTTATCAGCAAAAAGGAATCTTGAACATAAAGATTTGTGTCTGTCTCCAAACTGAGAGCTGGTTCGACAGAAGAGGGACCTGCCTCTCGTTCTGCTTTTAAACACTGTATTGTATTGTAAAGACCTATTCAGTTAATATACTCCACCACAGTTGTATTTTAATCAAATTAACAATACTTGATTATAATGTCTTCAAAATGCTGTGGGGCTGAGTGAGCGGACAGACGAGCAAAAATACAAGCAGTGAACAGGGATTAGTGCAAAGGGGAGGAGGATGGTCCCCTCGAGGCAGATGGCTGACTGGAGTTAATGCCATTCATGAATTTCAGACAATTTCATCTTTCAAAATTAAATAAATCCTTTTTGTAAATGCATGTTCAATATGAATCACTTAGAATAAGAACATTAAGTTCCAGTATACACAAGTAAAGCACAGTCTGTAATCCATCAACTTTTAGGAAGTTTGAGGGGAAGTTAGAGATGCAGCCTTTTTGGTTGATTGAATTCTTATTACCATGCAAAGGCACCAGTTCAGCTACAGTATGTCTCTTCCATCTGCATCACCTCATCCAATTTGGGCAGCTTGATAAAATCTTACAAAACCAGCACTAGGCTGAGTCCAAAATAAGTACAGGAGCATCTGCACTTTTGTGTTCACCAAGCTGCTGATAATACTTAGCATTCCACACAGGCTCCAGAGCAAGAGATGTCAAATCATTATGATGGTAGTGTGAGGACGGAGTGACCTGCTCTTCATATGTGAGTGCCAGGTGTTCTGTTTGCTGTGACTCACTGGCATCTCGTAAAAACCAGTTCCAACAGGACTCCTGAAAAACACGACTGAAGATTGAAGAGTTATACCCCAATTTTTCTAAAAAGTTTGGAAGAGCGGAAATAAAGTTGGAACATAAATTTTCTTTAAATGACTCAAATTTATATTTGAAATGGAAAGAGAGACTGTTATTATGGATGCATTTATGCCTCGCTTGCCAACAGAGAACTTCATATCTGTATAAATTGTTTTTGACTTCAGTTTGTTAAGAGTGTGCGCACTGTTGGATTATCTTGTTTAAAGTTTTTGTTCTTTTTCAGCAACACAGCATATTAACTAGATTTTTACGATGAAAAAAAGACAAGGGTATCAAACATCCCAGAAAACCAATTGTGCAAATCCACTCATGCAATGCAGGAATGAAAATATGGAGCTAAAAATGAGGTTAATACTACCTTACAGCAGTAGTTCTTTTACTCTTTCAGTCTCTTCCCCCTGCAGAAGCCTAAAACCATTCAAGCAGAAGTTCAGTAATGATGACACCAAATAATGTTCAAGGCGGTTTGAAGTTTGCAAGACTCCTTGCAAAGACACACGCTGAAGAGTTCTCAAGAGCCTGACTATTAATGTAAGTGTGCGTGCATGTGTGTGGGTTTTGTTAAGTGCTTCTATCAATCTTCATTGAGCTCTTTCAAAGGAAAGACTGTGCCTACCTTTCCTTATCAGCTACACATATGACCATCTGTCCCTGTCAGAGGGAGTGTGAGCAGCGAGAGAGAGCGTGTGCTGTGTCTGAGGGAGAATGCGTGTCTTTGTCAATGTGCACGAGAGTTTAGTTAAGGCCAAAAGAGAGTGCCAGCTTAATTGGCCTTGGCCTTGGCCTGGCAGGTGGATGTAATGGCCGAGTTGGGCTGTGTGTTGGTGTGCACGCGTATATGTGTATGCAGAGTAATTATGAGGACTGGCATTGGTCCTTAGTAGGAACCGTGATGAAAAAAGACCCCATTTACCCCCCTTCATCCTTGTCTTTTATCTCTATTAAATCCAAACGTTCTGTTTATCAGGAGGCAATCAGTCCGGCGTAGCTCAAAGACTGCCACCAACCACAAACAACAACGGACATTTTTTTATTTATCTTTCAGTCTTTTTGTTTGTGAACTAAATAGCATAAATGAAAATAATTAAAACAAAAAAATGATCATGCATGATCTCAACTTTGCAGTTGTTTGAAGTTTGCTCATTTTTGCCTCGTGTGGCAGCTTAAGAAGTTGTGTTTTTCTGGCCTGCATTAGTGCGTGTCGTCAATACAACCCATCAAACTGAAGTATAGACGGTTACAAATTTCATGAGAAGTACTTTGTGTTTCAAAAAAAGAAGAAAAAAAGGAATGAGGACTATTGGACCTTTTGAGGTCTATTTGATTTGGAGAATATAACTGTGTCCAGTTACTCCATGTCCTACATGAGAAAAAATGTCCAGCTTACACAAATTGTGGTTGTAAAAGATATCTTTGGTTCTCTCACAGTGTGAGAGGATTTTAAAGGTGGAAATGTGATGGGTGTGAACTTTAAGTTGGTACACTCCTGCAAGATTTCTGAGGTCTTTGGATCAAATGCTCGTGGCTGTCCCGAGGTCCAGATTAATGCACAGAGGAGATCAGGCCTTTGCTGGGACGGCTCCTACTCTGTAGAACAAACTGGCCCTTCACATCAGGACCTCGCCAACACTTTCAAAACCCATCTGAAAACCCACTTTTATTCTTTGACTTTTAAATCAGAATAAGTTTGTACTACTTTTATTTATCTAATTTTTACTTATTTATTTCAAATCTTCTAATTTTATGATTCTTTTTCTTAAATTTTATCATGTTTTCCTGTTTTTATCTCTTTTGATTATCTTAAATGTGCAGCACCTTGGTCAGCTGTGGTTATTTTAAATGTGCTATATAAATAAATTTGACTTGACTTTAACTTCCGAGGACCTGGCGTCCACATATGTGGATATCACATTTTTGGTTATCTAGACAAAAATACTACATTTTGTTCTACTAGGGCCTGACATCCACTTACGAGGACATTATACTGCCACAAATATCCTCATATGTGGCACTCGTTTTTCTTAGAAACAAAAAAAAAATCTGGTGATTCTTTGTTTTTACATTCATCAGGTCCCAATCAGCCCAAATATCAAAGAGAAATTAAAAATGCTGCTGTGGAAGAGTTCGGGTCTTAGGTCTTAAGGCAGCCTGGAACCAGATTGTGGCAATTTGAGAGTTGCAGTTTATTAAACTGTCAAAATTGCGTAGTATGCAGGTGCCTGTACTCAGCAGCTGTCTTTAACCAGTCTGAAAGTTATTCACAAGGCCTAGCTGGTGTGATCAGTAATAAGCACAT